>NW_024881318.1:29648009-32048009 GCF_018691265.1 Tyto alba
GGCTGGGCGTAGGGGGCTCGGATCCGGGGGGACACCCGGGAGACATGGCTCCCAACTCGGACACGGTGGAAGGGACCACCCTGCTGCCGGGGGAGGACATCACCACGGTGGGATCCAACCCCAGCTCCTTAGCCGTCAGCGCCAAAGACCCCGACAAGCAGCAAGGCCAGCAGGGCGGCCAGAACCCCAGCCAGGCTGGGCAGCAGCAGGGGCAGCAGAAGCAGAAGCGGCACCGCACCCGCTTCACGCCGGCGCAGCTCAACGAGCTGGAGAGGAGCTTCGCCAAGACCCACTACCCGGACATCTTCATGCGGGAAGAGCTGGCCTTGCGCATCGGCCTCACCGAGTCTCGGGTGCAGGTATGAGCCGCCGCCCCCGCGCAGTGCCCGCCCCTGCCGCGCTCTCCGGCCCCTTCCCCGGGCGTACCGACGGCGGCACAGCCGGCCGGCGGCGAGGACGGCCACCACTGAGCGGGTGGGTGGGTGCCCCCAAAGCTCAGCCCGACGGCGGGGGAGGATACCCATCCCTGAACGCAACAGTTTGGTCGAGAAGCCTTGAATCCGGACACCTCCCGCGCCCCTTTCCGCAACGCTGTCCCCTTGGGGTGTCCCCTTGTCCCCTACCCGCCTGCAGCGCGGTGGTCCGAGCGGGGCGCGGGCGGAGCTTTTCCCCCGCTCCACGGCCCAACCAAGGGCAGGAAAGAGCCCGGGGAGGCACAGCCCAAGAGGGGCGAGTGTCAGCTCTCGCAATAGCCCGGCGCTAAGAGGCAAGCCCAAACCGCCGGGGAGTTGCCCCCAGTCCCCGGCGCTGCCGCTGTCCAGGGTGCTGCCGCCCGCACGGCCCCGCGGGGGGAGCGGACGCGGGGCCGCTGTCCAGGGTGCTGCCGGCCGCGGGGCCGCCACCGCCGGGACGGGGCGTCCCCCGGAGCCCGCCGCCGCCGGGAGGGTCGGGGTGGGGTCCGGGGGAAGGGTCGCGAAAAGGCACTTCGGTAAAAGGCTGTTGTATCTGGACTCGGAGTTTGCCCGTACCGGCTTCTATAATGCCTGGGGATGGCGTGGCTAGCCAGTAACTTCAACATCTAGGGCGTACTTTGTTCTCTAAAGTATGTATATGCACACATGCACGTAGACATATATATATATATTTGCACATAGGCACGTAAGAAACTGTGTAGGCATGTAAACGAAATTTGGAAAAGAGGGAGATGGATCCAACCACTAGACTGCTCTGATGCGGCTTTTGTGTGTAGAAGGGTATTTTGGTGAGTTTCTGTGTGAGTCCCTTCCAAAGAGCGAAAGCCTACACAATGGAAGCACTTGTGGGATGTGTATCCCCGCTCAGCACAGCACACCAGGAATGCCACTGCACTTTACTGCAGCTGGTGTTCAAAATCCCTCTCGGCAAGCCTAGGCTCCTCAGCTAAATAAAGACACGTCAAAAGAATTCCCTAAATGAACGTTTTTATGAACAGAAACCGACTCTGTTCTCAAATGTGACAGAAAATGCACGTCCGCTCCTAAAAAGTAAAACAATTTGATTCAGCCTACACAGGACTATAATTAGTTTAAATTAAGACAGAAATTAGATTCACAAATAAAATATAATTGGACAACTGACTCTATGAAAAAAGAAAACGAGGTCTATTAAACTTTATTGGGTTTCCCAAAGGTTAATGATACCAATTTCAATATTAGGAGTGTGGTAAATGAAGTAAAATATAAAATATAAAATGGAAATAGTTATTTTCTAACAGCACATCAAAGAAATTCGTAGGAAGAAAGACAAAGTGTTTTAATGGCCTCGGCATAATCTTAAACCAATGCTAATAGCTCGAGACTGCTGATAAAAACAGTTTAATAGAGTGGCAATTTAAATATTTTTTACAATAATGTTCTGTAGTTTAAAAAGTAATCAGATCAACATAACCTTCTTAATTAACACTTCAAAATGATTAACATTATGTAATCTAAGGCAAAATAATTTATTTAATGTATTTACTTCACAATCCGATGTATCACTGCTCCTTGACCAAATTTAAATTAAATAGTAATTGGTTTATGTTCTTATACAAGTACTTTACAGTTTTCTTTATAGTTAACAGATTGCCTACACATTCCTTGCATTATGTAGGCTCCACACTGATTAAGGAATGCTCCAAATAGTTAATTTATAGCGGCTGTATATGTTTTTAAGGGTTTTAGATGCTAGGATAAATCACCACTTTCCTCATTTTAGATCTCTATTTAATGTATATGATACATTTAAATAATTATTAAAGCGGCTGGTGCTTAAACGGGAGTCCAATTCCACGTCTGATATTGCTCTGCTTTTCAGGCTGCTGTAATAAAACCATTCTTTTTATAGCATGCCATTATTAGAAACCAATTTCAGAATTATTTATAACCTGGAATGGCTTATTAAGCAGCAATGCGAGAATCATGCAAATTACGCGATCAAATGCAATATAATAAGCATAATCATTAGTCTCTAGCACGGATTAATTAACTTTCAATATTTTATTTACATAAAAACCAAATCAGTGAAATAACTTCTGCACAGTCAGGCTTGCCTTTCAATATTTTATACGAACAAAAATAATGTGCTGTAATTCCATTGACCGTGTCCCCCACAATGGTCCCGTCACCTGCCACATCTTAATAGGGGACAAGCTGAGAGTATTTTCTAGTTTTCTAATGGAATGAGAAATTGCATTTTCTTCCTCTCCCAGCACTATTAAAGTGTAATGAATTCGGCCCAGAGTTCACGGCTGGCTGATCGAAATGAACCTGAGATCTGAGCTTTAATACAGCTCTCCAGATTTCCTACCAAATCTTCACATTAATCATCCGCTGGATTCCAATGAGATCTTCATAAAGCTTCGGCTCCTGAGGAAAAAAAAAATAGAGAAGAATTAAAACAAAAGTGATATTGTCTCCCCTTCTCTCTCTCTCTAACCCATTTATAGCTGGGTAATTAAATGGGCTATATATTTTAAAATACATTTACAGTATGTCTATATTACTGTAACAGCAGACATCATCAAGGTAGATTTTTAGATTCCAACCTCCATTAGATTCTCACTGTTGTATTAATAATTTTCAGGGGCTAGTTGCATTTTAGAAGGAGTCCAAAGTTGCCAAATGCTCGTGGTTAATATATTTCTAGAGTTGTCATGTGTGCATTTTCAAAATCTCCCCCAGGTCTTCCCTGCGTTTTAATCTGTCATGCACTGGTTTTCAACTGGAAACATTCACATTTTAAAAGCATATGCAGCGTAGCTATGAGCTGAGGCGATCAGACCCGATGTAGATTCTTTACAACACCAGTAAACCATGAAACATAAAAAGATTTTGTAGCCGCAATTTAGCTATTAACCCTAAAACATAATTGAACGCGATTTTTCGATTATTCATATAGCATTTAGCTCCCTAACGGCTGCTCATTCCCGCTAATGGGCGCCCGTCTGTCCCTGCCCGGGTGCGCAGCGCGAAGCCCCGGGCCCCGGCAGCTCCGCGCACCACGCTACCCCGCTCTTCCCCCCTAACAGCTGCCCCGCTGCTTTCGGCAGCGGCGCGGCGAGACCCCCCACCTCATCCCTGACGGCACCGCGGTCACCCGCTTACCCGAACCACCTTTGTTCTTTCTAGAAAAAAAAAAAAAAAAAAAAAAAAAGACCAAAACCAAAGCCCACAAATGCGGGCAGGTTGGCGGGAAGGTTTCCTGCCCCGGGAGCCGGGCGGTGCCGGGCGCGGGGGGTGGGCTGGCCCGGGGCAAGGCTCCCCGCCCCGCCGCGCCCCGCGGGCGCTTCCACGCAAGGGCAAGAGCCGTGAGCTGGTCACTTATTTTTCGTGTTATTGCATGGTTTTGGTTGGGGGGGGTGTGTTATTTATTTATTTATTTATTTATTTATTCATTCATACTTATTTTGCCGGGGGTGGGGTGGGGAGCGACGCCAGGCACCTCTCCAGGAGCCTCCCCCCGAGGGAAGGAGGCTGCAGGCGGCTCAGTCCCGGGACGGACGCATCTACCGGTTTCGTTACAAAAAGTTCCACCGGTTTCGTTTACCCGTGGCGGGGACGCGGGGGAGGGGGGGGGGGGGACAAGAGCGGCCGCGGGACAGACAACGTCCGGGGGGTAGGAGCCGGGTGGGGGAGGTGGTGGCGGGGGGCGGGAGACCGGTCGCAGGGCGGGGTGGGGGTGGCGGGTCCCGCTTCCGCGAGCCGCGTGGCGGCCGCACCGCGGGTGGGTGGTGGCTAACGGTTGCGTGTCGCTGCCCGCCGCCGGCAGGTCTGGTTCCAGAACCGTCGAGCCAAGTGGAAGAAGCGCAAGAAGACCACCAACGTCTTCCGCGCCCCGGGCACGCTGCTGCCCACGCCGGGGCTGCCGCAGTTCCCCTCGGCCGCCGCGGCCGCCGCGGCCGCCATGGGCGACAGCCTCTGCTCCTTCCACGCCAACGACACCCGCTGGGCCGCGGCCGCCATGCCGGGCGTGTCGCAGCTGCCGCTGCCGCCGGCGCTGGGCCGGCAGCAGGCCATGGCCCAGTCCCTCTCCCAGTGCAGCCTGGCGGCCGGGCCGCCGCCCAACTCCATGGGCCTCTCCAACAGCCTGGCGGGCTCCAACGGCGCCGGGCTGCAGTCGCACCTCTACCAGCCCGCCTTCCCCGGCATGGTGCCCGCCTCCCTGCCCGGCCCCAGCAACGTGACGGGGTCGCCCCAGCTCTGCAGCTCGCCGGACAGCAGCGACGTGTGGCGGGGAACCAGCATCGCCTCCCTCCGCCGCAAAGCACTAGAGCACACAGTCTCCATGAGCTTCACCTAATGGCCGCACGCCGAGCCCCGCGTCAACGCCGCCGCCGCCGCCGCCGAGCCCCCAGCCCCCGCCCGCCCCGACCCGCCCCGGCCCCCCGCCTTCCCCCACCTGACTTACCAGGGAGTCGACTCAGGATCTGAAATCAGACACCAACGGACTGGTTTGTGGGCCAAGAAACACCCCCCTACCCCCTACTACTGCCCCGACCCTCGCCCCCACCCCCTCCGCCCCCGCGCACCTCCCCGCCCCGGCCCGGCCCGGCCCGCCCGGCGGCCGCTTCTCCCCGGCGGCGGAAGGACTCGGGGCGTCTCCGCACCCGGCCCTGCCTCCCTCCCTCGCCACGACCCGACGCTCTCACCGGCCGCCCGACCGGTTTTGCAAAGAAATTTGCATTTTGGTTTTGTTTTCTTGATTTTTATGGTTTATTTAAGAGCAGCGATCTGCCGCCGGCGCTCTCCCCCGCGAGGGCGCCGTCGGGGTGCTACCGGGCGGGTTCGCGGAGCGGTACGGAGACCCCAGAGAGAAACAAATCCGTTTTGATAAGGCATTTAGAAGGGAGAGAGCGCGAAACCGATTGGGGATAAAACTAAACTAAACTAAGCAAAACAAAACAAACCTAAAAAGTTTCTTTTCGTAAAACACACGGGGTTAAAAAAAAAAAAAAAGGCAAAAAAAAAAAAAAAAGCAAGAGCACTTCCCTTTTTCGGATCTTTTATTTCGTGACAGTTGAGTTGCCGATCCGCCCCACCTTTAGTTACGCATTTATTTACGTTCCTGCTGCTATTGTCCCTCCTGCATCTTCCGCTGCCGCCGGCGGAGGCGCCGCCGCGGCCCCCGCCCCGCCCGGCCCGGCCCGGCCCCGCGGCCCGCCCGCCTGCATGTGCCGGTCACCCCGCCGCAGGGCAGGGCCGCTGGAGGAATGAACAAACGATGTGAAATAGGATGTTTTGTGTAGATAAAGCATTCTTGTTACATACTGGTCGATTCGTGATATGTTTTAACTTATTGTCTGTGCTTATTTATTGCATTTTGGGTTTCTTAATAAATGTTTGAGCTAATATAAAATATATACTTGACTTTTCCGGACACGTTTATATCAAGTTAATGTGAATGGATAAATATCATTTTCAGTATGTGATATGAAGAATTATGGATTTTGATGTGGCGTGTGAGATATGAGAGGTGTCTTGAACCGCAGGCAAAAAAAAAAAAAAAAAAAAAGACAGGACTTCTTCCTTCTGTGGGATAAACTAAGTCCTTTGTCACAAGTTTGGGGATAGTTTGCTTGCTTGAATTTTGCATTGAAGCCTTTCATTTATCACAATTTTAATACTTCATGACTAATAAACTTTTGTTAATCTTTCTGCGTGATTGATCTTTAAACTGCAAGATACAAGAAGAAGTTCCGCGGCGAAGCAAGGCGGGGAGCGAGCGGGAGCAGGGTGGCAGGAGGCCGGGGCGGGGAGGTACGGGGTAGGGGGGCGCGGGCAGCGGGGGGCACCTGCCCCAGGGCCGGGCGGGCAGGGCCGGCGGCCAGGGGCTGGGATTGCAGCGGGAGCGGGAGCGGAGGGGCGCTTCACTGCAGGCTGCTTTGTCGGCTCTGAAACGAGTGAACCGCTGCTGGTGGGGCGTATCCCACGGAAGAGAAAACCCTCGGTTTATTCCCGTGCAAACTTTGTCAGGGGAGGAAAAAGTGCAGGACTTTGGTAAGCATCTTGCAGCCCGGTTTGGTTGTTTTTGTTTTTGTTTTTTGTTTTTTTTTTTTTCCTATCTTCCCTCCCCACTTTTTTTTTTTTCTTTTATGCAATGCACTGAGATCTCTTCTCCTTGTACATCAATTACACACCTCTTAATTACATACCTGAGAGTGCCCAGCTCCATAGGCACCTGCAGAAGGGTCCTTGCTCATTCCAGAGTGCATATTATGTATGCATATTTAATTTAAAATAGAAATAAAAGCAGAATAAATTATTGGTGATCCAGGCCATGAATGAGTACACTGGGGGTTACCTGAGGAAGCAGTCCTGCACCCTTCTGCGGGAGCCTGCTTGAGCGGATGCTGAAACAGCCCAGGATGCTCATCCTGAGGTAGGCCAGGCCAGGCAAGACAGGTCCCATACCACAATCCATACCATGGTAAAGCCTGGGGTAAGAAGACACCGTGAACTGGACCTCCTTCCAGCACTCCCTCTACTCCCCATCCCGGTCTTGCACGAAACAGTTGCCCCTCTGCACCCAGGCTTAGCTCTGAGTTTGAAATTCGTGATCAGTTTAGATCAGCCACCAAAGATGTGGACGCACAGGGTACCTACAGAGCAGAGCTGGTCAGAGTACCCCCAGTTCCCCGATCTCATGGGTGCCATTGTGTGGGCCAAGGGGAGCAGCGGCCCATCTGGAACTTCCCTTGGTCTTCCCAATCCCACAGTGCTCCCTCCCCTGTGCTGTGGCCTGCCGAGAGGACAAACATGTCTCTACTTACATGCAGAGGAGTGCAAATCTCTCTCCTTTCAGATGTGTAGAAGGTTGTTTACAAGCATGTAATTTTTACAGCTGCTTTATATTGCTATAAGCAAGACAGCTTTATTATGTAGCAATGTCATAAAGTATGGTACGGAAGATCTTTAAAAAATATGTGCTTTTTAACCTTAGAGAAAAATACTCTTTCTGGCTGGGGGCAGGGGATTGAGACGCAACCTGTAAGATCCAACTCTTGACAATGAACACTGCAGCTCTATGGAAGGGACCTTACAAAGGTCCTTCAGCTTAATGCTCGCTCCTAAAACATCCATCATTTCCTCCACATTCTAATGCAACTGTTGTCCTGTTTATGAGCAAAGCTTTTTGATCCTACCCAACTTTGATACAACATTCGTTTCCATGGCAATAGAGCTTCATGTTCTAAGTCCTGGAGATTTTTGAAATTATACGTAGCACCAGCTGAAGTTTTGCAGCGTAAAACTTGTAAGCTGATGCCCTTATGTATTTAACATGGATGAGAGGAAGAGGGCCACAGGTTTCGCTCATACATGTTACAGGTTGTGTGTGAATGATTTGATTATAAAATCTCACTCACGCTGACATTAGAAGATAAAAATTAAACAACACTGACCAGTTCTACCAAGCAACATGAACAGCTTTGCTTCATTCACATAAAGTGATCAAAATAAATGAGTGAATTCCATATAAATTGAGAGAGAACATTTATGCTGAATAACAATTAGCCTATTATTGACTAAGTAGCTAACACCAGGCACTGGGGCTCCTACAAGCTGTGCTTATTTGCTTGCCGTAAGGTGCGCTTTAGCTTTGAGCAATTCCACCCAGTGTGTAAGCAAACTGAGATTTGCATTCATATATATAGATTCATTTCCACACTGGCACATATGCACATAGGTTTACTTCTCTCTAAACACAACATCACCCCTAATATCTAAGGAATATACATAACAATAATGCCACTGAAACTTTCATTTGCTCTCTTGATGAAATGCTTTAACTCTCTCTCTCTCTCTCTCTCTCTCTCTCTCTCCTCTCTTCCATCCTTCAAATCCCCGTGGAAGGCAGAATCTGCTCTTACCCACTGCTGGAGATTGCATTTACTGAGCAACATTGGAAGAAAGTTTGTGCAAGGCAAGGGATCAGATAACATTGCAGCACGGATTATATTATTGTACCAGCAGCAATGATCCCTGCTCCTAGAAATGAAAATGTGGTTTAATTTGTGTTGTGGTCTTTAAACTTTCATTTTTCAGAATAAAAATCTCTGCACATGAAAATGTATCTTGCAGTAATGGAGGTATGGCAGTTAACCTGTCAGTTGAAAGTATGTAACCTTCCTTTTCTCCTTTTCATGACAAAGGTAATCTCATCTGAGGGCATTTATGTGAAGAAATAACAGCATGGCATGGTAAAACCACTGGCTCATTAATCCTGGCATCTACTTCCTGCAGGGCTTCTTGATTAGTTAGATTCATTCATCGGGTATTTTGGAGTTTTTGATTTCTCACCACTAGCTAGGTTCACTGAGTTCAGGCTAAATTGAGCCAGAAGCAATGTTTATTAGTAATTTTGTAATACAGACTACCCTTATAATTCAGTACAAATATCTCATCTGAAATATATCCATTCACCCTAGCACCTAATGCAGTTTGCAGCTGTGTTCAGAGAGAACTGAGAGAACACAAGTGATTGGGCATGTATTTTCTAAATTATTATTATGAGAGCTAATAGCAAACTCCTCTTCATTTCCAACACCGGAATTAAGATCACTTATTTTTTAAAGCAAGCCCTGATATGCAGGTGACCAGCTCCTGCCTGCCGTTGAGGCTGGGCTCAGAGTGGTTCGCCTGGAAAGCATGGCCTGCTTAGCCTTTCATCATAGAGATGAAAGAGAGAACAAAGGAATTTTAGTTTTTCCATCATGTGTGCTATGAACAGGAAAAATCTAAATGCTTCAAAGGAAAAAAAAAGAGGAATCCTTGGAAATTAGCATCCTGTAATGTCATAGATTTATCTCAACTGTTTGATAGCTGTAGGAGAGTTACAGCTTGGATGAAAGGGAACAAGAAGCAAAGGCCCTGATCCTGCAGCCTTTAAAGCCCATGCTGACCCGGCTGTGAGTTCAGCAGAGGCATGTGTGAAGATCTGTCGGATTGGTGCTCAAAATTGTTCTGCCAGAAAGCTTTCCCCCATTCCGTAAACTATCTTTTCTGAGAGAAATAAGAGGACTGCGCATGAACTGCATTCAAATGTCTGACCATAGCTTGTGCCACATCAGTTCATCCAACCATAGGTAAGAGCCAGGGCCTGAGAGCCAGTTTGACTTAATGAATGCATGAAATGTACCCAGAATCTCTGGGCAAGACAGCTGGCATTTGTGGTTTAACTCAGAGAAGCAGAATTTGCCCCAAAAGGCAGAGAACCCACAGGGTCCTTTTAAACATCATGGACCCATCATCTCCCATGGCAGTGATGCAACTGTAAGAGAAAAACAGAGGTGGTAGTGGTGAAATGGGGGAGTAGGGACAACCTGTTTTTTATTTTTCACATCCCAATAAGAATAGCAACAAGAGCCAGAGGGGCTGGTGACACCTGGGATGTCACGGGGGACTCTCTTTGATTTATCATCATCCCTTTATTTGAGAAGTGCTCAAGAGACTGCACTAATAGCCATGTAAGGTGCTCTGTCAGATTTACTTCTACTCCTCAGGGAAAAAATAGCAGGAAGGTGTCTCTCTTTTCACACTCCTCATAGCCAAGGCTCATGCACAGGTGAGCCCATCTTTGTCTTCCACCTGGGATGTTGTACACTGGTATGGGTGGGAGGTGGCCTCTCTTATCTGCCAATAAATTGTGCCTGCTTCAGCTTCTCCCAAGACTGTCTTTGAGGCTCAGGAGCTGTGCTTCACCTTTACATTTCATCGTTCATCAATGCTTAAGCTTAAATACATTTTTCAGAGCTAAAATTACGCTTTTATGAGCTTTGAAATCTGCCAGAGGAGAATCACTCCCTGAGAGGGAGGGATCCAGGGGCATTTGTGTAGGATTTGCCATTGGAAGTTACACGACCATTTTGCAGAGAACCTTACCCTCTTTCGAAGGTCGAGAGGGAAAATGCAGAATATGCTTAATACACTGCCTGTGAGGGTGACGTTCTCTCCTGACCCCCATACACACTTTGTGCCTTGGAGTATGAAGTTTGATTAGCCTTTTCTCTCAGCACTGGAAGCATCATGGTAGTGATCCAAAAAGTACTTTGGAAAAAAAACAAACTATGGACTTTCTTTCACTGACCTCCCGCTACAGTGAATTTCATAAGCTGACGATGCACCCTGTAAGGACACATTTCTTTTTTACTGGTTTCAATTTATTGCCCTTTAATATAATTTAAGTGGCAGCTACAATTCCCTGTGGCTCCTTTACAAGCTTTTAAGGTTTATTTTTTGGATAACTTTTCAAAGAGCATTTCAGAATGACTACGAGCATCCTCCCTATTTTTGGTATCTAATAATTAAGAGGAAGCACCATCCCCTGTTTCAAGGCTTAAACATTGCTTTATAATGAAATTCCTATGTACTGGAAGGCTGTGATGTTAAACTTCCTGCCCTATATCACAGTGCAGGCAAAACTTGATTTGACTGTAACATGAGGACTCCCCATGTCATTGTATCCAGAGGATTTGGTTGTGCCAGTCAGTCTGTTTAAGTCAGTGATACACCAAGTGAGTTGAAGACGTTATTTGAAGAGGGCATAGCATGGTCTAGCTGTTCTTTGCCACAGTCACAGCCAGAGCCATTACACGGTGCTCTTTGGTGTCCCCTGGGCCTCCAAGGCCAAGACACACTCAGGGAGTCCCTGGGAGGGAGGGGGATCTCATTTCATCAATGTCACCCAGCTTACAGGCTTGTGTCACTAGGTAGATATTCACTGAATTCAGATTCATAAACAAAACTGAGTGTAAAAAGGTATTTTAGCAGCTACACAGCCACAAAATGTCACCAGAAATTAGCCAGCTTTGCTCTTTCAACTGGAGAACAAAATGAGAAGTCTACAGAAGGTCAGACATATAAAAATGCATTGAGATGAACAGGAAAGAATATTAAATTACTAAATAAAGAATTACACTTGGTACAGTTGGTGGCTCTAATCTTTGTGTCTATTATAAGCAGTAATTAACACCCACAACTGTATTCGTTGTCAGCTTGTGTTCTTATCTTCAGGTCTCGGTAGCGAATAAATGACTGGTACTTTATTCTTGAAATTTTAATTACTACAAGAAATACTCAAAGATAATTCCATTATATTTTACATTACTGTCACTTTGCCCTTTCTGCTTTAACACCGATGCAGTTTTAAGCTCATGTTTGCCTAAACTGTGACCGGACTGATCCCCACAGGGGTGGGGAATCTTGCTGGGCTTTGAGGGACCCCATCTAGGTAGAGACAGCTACAATGGAAATGCTTTCTAAACAATATGGGATCCTGTGTTATTAGCTGATTGCTCTGGCCTTTCTTTGTATCTCACACGAGAAGCTGCTGCTTCTGACCCACTTATCACATGGTTCATATCCTCACCTATATCAGACCTTTCTCATTTCTGTTGGAGATGATTCTTCTTCTGTCTATAATAATTTGCTCAAATAGTCCTTCATTCGTTATCTCATTCTCTTTTAGCCTGTCCAGTAGGGTGCCAATCTGTAGATTTCATTCATGGATGTTACAGTCAAAAAATTACACCCAAAATTTAAAGCCAGCCTGTTACTTGTTGGTTTGAGCCCAAGGGGCAACTGAGCATCACGCAGCTGTTCACCCACCACCCTCTTTGTGGCCCACCGCCCGCCACCTCCCCCTCCCCCCCCCCCCCCCCCCCCCCCCCCCCCCCCCGCCTCTTCAGGAATGGGAAGAATTAAAAAAAGTAAAAGGCTCAGCAATAGAGATAAGGACAGGGAAGGATGGCTCATCCATTGGTCATGGGAAAAAGACAGACTCATTAGGGGAAGAAAAATACCCATCACTTTAACTCAAACACTAACAAAGACAACACATAACAAGACAACACCTAACAGATGAGGTAGGACAGTGAGAAGTGCCACCACATCCAAAACTGCCTCCACTTGCCCCTTCCTTCTTTTCCCACTCAGCTCTGCTCCCAATCTCTCTACCTTCTCCCCCTGAAGCACAGGGGGCAGGGGATGGGGGTTACAGTCAGATTGCTGCTCCTTCCTTCTCATGAGATGGGGTGAACACCGTGCATTCCTCCTTTGCTCCACGTAGCTCCCCTCTCACTGCAGACAGTCCTTCATGAACCTTCTTCAGGGTGAGTCCTTCCCATGGGATGCAGCTGTTCCTATGCTGCTCCAGTGTGGGTCACCCTGAAGTGTTGCAGTCCTCCCAGTGCTGAACTGGGGGGGCTTCTTTTCCCTTCAGAGTCCCAGCTTCCTTTAAGCACAGATGCCTGTCCTGGTGTGGGCTCCTCCACAGGCTTCAGGTCGGCCTTTGCCCCACCACAGACCTCCATGGGGGGCGGAGGGTGGCCCTGCTGTCTCACCATGGGATACAGGAGGAGTCTGCTCCAGCGCACCTCCCCGCCTTCCTCTTCTTTCCTTTCACTGACCTCAGTGATTGCATAGGTGTCCTTCTCATGACTACTCACAAGTCCCAGTTGCCTCCACATTCCCCTTCTTAAATATGTTATTGCAAAGGTGCAGCCACCATTGCTAATTGGCTTGGCCTTGGCACGTCCGACTTGGAGCCAGGGGAACTGCAAGAAGCTTCTCACAGGGGCCAGCACTGTAGCCTCCTCCCCTGCTACCAAAATCCCCACCACTCAAATCCAGCTCACTTGTTGATGCCTTCCGTACACATCCTTCTTTATGTTATAACTGACAGCAGCTGGTTACACCATTATTTGCTAAATGAAAGGATACAGTGTTGCAGATATTTTTATGAAAAACATTTAAGTGTTTTGGTACCTAAATGTCCTCTGCAAAGTAATGTAGGCTGCCAAGTTCCATCAATTTTAATCCTCTTGTTACCTTCACTAGCTATCAAACTCCACAACTAGTTCAGAATTTTTTTCAAATAATGTCCTCCTAACCTGTCCTGTCCAAAGTCTCTACCAATACGCAAATCTCTTCTTTCTATTAATTACACTGCTCTTATTCTGGCCACCTTTGACGTTGCAGTTGCTCAGTTGTTCTAGAGGTGCTCTTTCTACCAAGCCACAAAGTCTCATCTCGTCTTTAAATCTCTTCTTAATCCTTAGAGCTTCAGAGTGAATTTATGAGTAAAGAAGTTTGGGACCCTCTACATGAAAGATTATCTACCAGCCTACTCCTGCTTTCACTGATGGCTCTAGGATTTTGACACATCACATACTCTTGTGATTACCTGTGTGAATCACACCAGGTGAAAAAGTACTTAGCGTACCATTCCTGACTGTGCCTTTTGTCCTCACCTTCAGCCATCATATGTTCCACTCCACTGGTGAACCTCCACGAAATGACTTTGATGCATCTAGGTCACATACAGATCTTCTCATTTCCAAACTGGTAGAAGAAATTCAAATGAGCTGACACTTGACCCATCAGCAATTTACTCAGTGGCAAAAGCCTTCCTCATTCTACATACTCAGGGCAGTTTTAATTGGTCCTGCCTCATATCAGAGTCTGTGCAGCAGTGGAAAATCCTGAAGGCGTCCAGCTTGCCTCAGAACAAGTTTATTGAGAAGGTCCCAGGGAAGCAGCTTGACTGGCAAATGCAGTTGGAATCCGGCTTGCACTCTAGCTGAGCCATGCTGGCCTGAGTAGCTGTGCATGGGCCCAGGCCATCACTTCCACAGATTTTGAGAGACTAAGATTTTCTTATAAGTACCTGCACAGGTCACCCCTGCTTGCTTCTGAGTCTGTCCTGCCTGGCATAAAGGAAGCAACACATGAAAATTTCTCTCAGTTCTGCATTCCTGTGGAGAAATATCCATAATGCAAAATGTTGTAGACCTACAATGCGCTGTGTTTAAGGACAGACAGCTGACATGGTGGCAGCTAGAGTGTTCCTGTGTTGTTGAATTGCTCTTTGACTGCTCTGCTCTACAACGTTATCCTAGAGAACAAGTGGCTCTCACTTACCATGGCTTCAGCAAGGATTATAGTGGCACTCCTGCATTTGCTAGACGGAGCTTGCATTTTCACAAATTTCCCGTTGGTTTGGGTGCCTGCAACAATGCAGTTGGGGCTGATTTTCTATGTAGCGGTACCTGAAACTCTTCTAGCCTTATGCTGAAGTTGTTGGTGCCCAGGCTCTCTCAATATCAGATTCTCAGGTTGTTGCTTGGGTCATTTGACCCTGGAGGCATTTAGGAAATCCTGAGATACTCTTAAAGTTTATTTTTATGGGCTGAATTCAGACTGCAGTTTATAGTCATTTGGGGAGAGGATGTCACAAGAGATGGGTGACAGGCTTTTGCAGCAGTGCGAGCAGACCCCATTCCTCTTGATTGTTGTCCTGGGTTTGAGTGAGTGGTGGGGTTTTTTGGTGGCAGGGGAGGGGGCTACAGTGGTGGCCCCTGTGAGAAGCTTCTCGAAACTCCTCTGGCTCCAAGTCAGCTCCATCTCTGAGCCAATCATCTGTGCCTCTGCCATAACATATTTAAGAAGGGACATGGTGAGGAGGAGTCGGACTTGTGAGGAGTTGTGACATCTGCATGAACACCACGGTCAGTGGAGGGATGGAGGAAGAAAGGAGGGGGGAGGTGTGCCGGAGCAGAGACCCTCCTGTATCCTGTGGGGAGATGGCAGGGCAGCCCCACCCCCATCACCCATGAAGGTCTACGGTGGATCAGACACTGATTTATCGCCTGTGAGGGGCTTCATATGGCCGGCTAAGGTGGCTGTGCGTGAAGGAGACTGGGACATTGTGGGAAGAAGAAGTCATTGCTGTTGTAGTTTGGCACTGGGAGGATTGCAGCATGTGGGGTTGTCCCATGCCGCGGCAGCTCGGGAAGGGCTGCAGCCCATGGGAAGGACTCATGTCAGAGAAAGTTTGTGGAGGACTGTCTCCTGTGAGAGGGGGACCACACTGGAGCAGGGGGAAGACATTCTGGAAGCTCCCTCCACTAAAGATGGAAAAGCGGCAGCACTGACAGCACCCCCCATTCCCTGCCCCTGCGCTGCTGAGGGGAGGAGGTAGACATATCGGGAACAGAGCTGAGCCTGGGAAGAAAGCAGCAGTGTGGGGGGGAAGGGTAATGCTTCTCACTATCCTACTCTGTTAAGTGTTGCTATTAGTGCCTGCAATAAATTTATGTTCTTTTTTTCCTCCCCTAATGAATCTGTCTTTTTCTCGTGACCATAACGAGTAATTTATCCATCCCTGTCCTATCTCGAATCCCAAGTCTGGCTTATTTGCCCCTTCTCTGCACTGGGAGGGAACGGGGGAGTGAGAGGCTGTGTGGTGCCCTGTTGTCCTCTGAGCTCAAACCACGACATTGTCTAAGCGGGGGACCAGGCTGCAGCAACCTTGCTTCAAATCACTCCTTGCTGTCTTCATTTTAGGTATCATAGCACATTCAAATATCCCAAATTTCACCAGTGTCTCTGTGCTCAGTCAGGGCATATCTCTGAGGACTCTAAAGAGTGCCAAGAATAAGCCAGTAGGAAATAACAAACCAGGTTTATGCTGAATTTAGGTTGTCTGCATATGCCTGGTTGTGTCTTGGGTGCTGCTGCAGGGCTTTATCTTGTGCATTGGGATCCAGTGCCAGGGCTTGGAGTCCAAAATGCAATCGCAGACATGATTCACTGGCCTGGAGTTGTATTTAGTGAGTAATAATATCAATTCCAGAATCTTACTATGGTTTATTTACTGGTCATATTAGCATGTGAGCTGACTCACATTGCCACAGAAAACCCTTGCTTGCATATGAATATTATTATGCTATCAACCATTTCTGATACCTCACAGATTTTTTTCTATTTTCTCCCTCCTAATCTATTTTTTTTTTAGGCCAACAACCCTGCTTCAATGCCAGCATCTGCCTTTCTAATAATGTAACTATTTACTGCATCATTGTGCTCTACTCTCATTTCATGTTGTCACACTCTCCACGACATTATTTGAAAATTGTCAAAACCCTCAGTGAGAAATGTCTACCAGAGGGAAAATGAGAAACGCAAATGGTGCAGCCTGGTTATCATGAAAAGGCGTGGGAACTGAAGTCACACTGCCTCTCCAGTGTGACCTCCTTCTGGACTCAGGCTGAGACACTCAGACCACATGTACTAGAAAAACTGATGCTTGGTTTATCTTGCCATGTGTGCTTTCAGTATAGATGTTCTGAGTCCCTCTGGACAGCTCTGCGCTGTGTTTCCATGATCATCCTTCGTGTCTTTTGGTCAACAGAGTTCACTACTTTCTCCAGCAACTAATGTCCGTGCAGCAATCAGTGAATTATTACAAACACAATAATTGCTTGTATTGAGTTGTATTTCCAGGACTGAGCCAACCTGACTTAGGCTAAGTGGCTTTAGCTGAATTAAATGCACTAGACAAAGGAGAAGCAAAAATAATTGAGTATGTTGAATGTGGTGCTTGTTATCAGCAACCATCAGATGTTTGCTTGACAAACAGTTGTACCTATGGCTGCTCACAGTTGCTTTGTCCTTGTCAAGGTGGTCCATAGGAATAAAGAAGTAGGCTGGGTTTGCAGTGCCTTTTCATAGTCCTCCCACTGTGTGGCCTCTGCAGGCTGTGGCAATCCAGGATGTGCTACATCACACTCAGGGTAGGGAAGAAAAAACATTTTAGAAAGGATGGTATGTTTAGGCAACCAAGTGTTCAGGGCAGTGAGGCTACATGAAAGCTCGTCTCTAGGATGTTGTCCACTATTTTCATTCTGTTTTCCAACATCCATCCCATGTGTCTCAGAACTCCACCAAAGCCACCCCTGAACCAGCCAGTGGCTGCCGAGCAGCTCAGCTGCACCAGTGCAGAGGGATGTGCCTGGCACCGGCACCTCCCTGCGTCCCCCAGCAGCAGCATGTACCCCAATCTCCCATGAGCTGACTCCACCTGGAATGGATGTATTGGGTGTTAGCTGAGTCCATTCACAACCTGGAGGTCAGAAACACTCCTCTTCAGGAGTTGCACCAGCATCCTTCAATGAACAGATGGGTGTTAACAAGCTACTGCAGAAGATGCCACCACAGAAGGGAGCAGCTCAACCATTACTAGGCTTGCTGACACTTGATAGTGTCTGCTTCTCTGGTTAATTTGTTTGTGGAAATGTGCAAGGCATTATTCATTAGGTAATGTGCTAGTAATACATGGACCACCTCTTCTGCAATCAGTGGAACAAGGAGTCTCCAAAACAAGAGATCCAGAGGTCTGCATTGTAACCACTTTAAGACTGATCCAGACAGAATGTTCCTCAGCTGTTCCACAAGCTTCCGAGTAGAACAAGGTCATTTATTTCTGGAAGCAGCACTGAAGAGTATGAGGGCTATTTGCAGTTAAAAAAAAAAAAAAAAAAATCTGTAGTAGTATACATTTCGAGTTTCTCTTCTCAATAAAGAAGCCAAATATAAACCAGAACTGTAGGTTTATAAAACAGACAACTGCAGGATATCTGCATGTCTTTCTCCATGCAATAAACATGATTTTGTGTCAAGCTTTATTCCCTGTGGCTTGAAAATCCACCCATGAAGTTACATACTGTCCCATATCTGATATAGCTGTAGAGAGGACTTTTCCTAATGTTGATAAGAAAATTATATACTACTAAAAAATATTATATACCACCACCCCCCTCCCCCCCAGCAAATTCAAACAGAAATACAGATTGCATTACTGACAATTTTTAGCCAAATCAATTATCAGAATGTCTTCATAATAAAGCTGGTGTTATTTTCTAAGTTTTGTTTGGCTAATCCAATGAGGCTACTAAATCTTGCAACTATTAAGGATATGAAGTCAAAAAGCTTTTTTTCAGCACAGCTGTGCTGAATGGCAATTACACATTCTGAACAATCATACAACTTCTTTAATCAAATGAGGTAATATGAAATTGGCTAGATTTTCCTCAATACTTTCAACTTCAGTGAAAAATACAATAATTAAACTCTCGGTACAATGACTTTCAAACCTCTGCGCACTCTCAGCCCCCTCTCTTCTTCTCTCTCTGGATAATAAATCCTTATGAAAGCTGCCACCGCGACTGAGACAGGTTGTGAAATTGTTTAATAATGTTGACTCAAGTAGTGACATCATTTGGAGACTTTTGGTTTTCTTGCAACATCTTTAAAGACAACTGCGAGCTGCCAGATGTGACAGAGCAGATACAGGCCCCAGCAGCAGGAAGGAAGGTGTCTGCAGCAAATGGGGCTCTATATCCCCCGTGGGAATCGAGGTAAGTCAGCTTTAGGGGGGAGGAAACCTCAGTGTTGTCCTCTTTATCCTTCCTTGGTGACCTGTCTTACAAACTCTTATTTGAAACACTTCTCTTAGGAGAGCAATAGAGGCAAGATAGTTAATGCCTCATATTTTGGTGGCCAGGGACGGTGCCCAAGCCACTCTTGACAGCCCAAGCAAAACATTTTAAAGTGCCTGGAGAATAAAAACACCCAGTGGAAAGTAAACCTTGCAGCATCACTTACACTTGTTGAACCCATGCAGACTCGGCAGTTGGACTCCGGGAACATTTGTTTTACAAAACCGATCATTTCACCACGAAGACACAAATCTGCTTTAAGCAGGAGATAAAGAACGAGCCCATGAGGTTCCTTCCCACTGTCATGCTTTTTCATCTGTGAATAACGTTAGCCTAACTCCAGCAAAAATTATCAGGGTGTATCTCAACAGGCTGTATATTGGGAAGAATATCACTTTTGCTGTTCCATGTACTGGAGGTGTCTGAGCATCTTGGCTGTGGTGTGAAAACCGCACCACATTTCAAAACGCAGGTCAACCCCCACAAAGTACTGCAAAATAATAACAAACTCCCCAAATATCTTGTGGTTTTAAAAGTATGTATCTAATAAATCTGAACATTATCTGTTTAAAAGGATGTAAAATGTCTGCCTCTCAAAAGCCAGGCTGTAATTCTAAGGACGCCATGGAAAGAAGAAAAAAAAATTACTAGCTCTAGTAACAGATGTGAAATTACATTAGATAAATATAATCATTAGTTTCAGTCTCACCCTGGTTAATTTGTTTGTGGAAATGTGCAACCCATTATTCATTAGGTAATTTTTCACACATTGATTAGAAAGCCATGTCGAATTGTGACCCAGCACATTGGGGTTTGCCTATCTCGCAGTGAACTATATCGCTTACAATAGTGGAAATGGGGGACAAAATGTTTATCTCAGACTGATTTTGTGCCAATAAATAAAGTAAATCAATAGCCAGTGAAGTGTGAACGACATTTCTCTGCTGTATAATATGGTTTTGGGGGCAATTTGACATGCTACAAGGGGAAACAAGGGTCTTGAACAGAAAGGTAATAAAAGCAAATCATGCTAGTAACTGTTACTGAAGTCCTGTATTTTTCTCTACATGGGCAGCTTTAAGATGGGAAAAATAATGCACATAATGGTCTAAAACCACCAAGACACTCCCCAGCTTTGTAAACATTAGGGATCAAGTCCAGATGTGGTCAAGAGAGGGGCAGGTCTCTGGGAAATCAATGTGCCCATGGATGCCGGCTCTGTGTTTAGACAGGACCCTGGGCTGTGCTGGCAGCGCTGGCGCTTCCCCAACAGCACTCGCCTCCACTGGCTTCTTCCCTCCAGTACCTTCCTTTCTAGTGGGTTAAATTCTGAGGCTATAAATAGTTTTGCATCAAATCACACAAGCACTGTTCCCATATCCCCGTGAGATCACTGCAGCATGGATGCAGCTTATTTTAAGTGGCATTTGCCACTGGTGGAACTTCATCAGCTTCAGTGTGTTGCATCTATTTGCACCAGCAAAGAAGTTGACCCTTCGTTACTGTTATTCAACTTTGATATTTTGTTCTTGTGAGTTGCAGGTAAGTAAAAAAACAAAGGAGAGAGATTTACACATTTGTGGTTGGTGCTGTTAGGTCTGCCTTTTCCACACCTGCCCAAATTATTCTTCCTGGAAAACAGTTTGGGCAACATAGGTACTTGATCAGTGATTTTCTGCAGGCATTCGTTGTGGGGTACCTTGCTTCATCCACACTGATTCTTGAGTCAGCCAAACGTAACTGGGAATAAACCAAATTGGGTTTTGTTTTGTTTTATGTGTGTGTGTGTTGGCATTTCTATGAGAAAGAGAGTAGAAAAGAAGTTACAGTACAATTCAAGCCAGCCTTCAGTGAAATCTCAGAAATTGGTCTCAGATATCACCATGGCTGCCATCAGGACAAAAAAAGAACATGTGGCAAACACAGGGAAAATAGCTCATTTAGTAAATTTCAGCATCTCCAAAGCACTCTACAGTTGCATCATCTGCAATGCCCTGCACAGACCACCATGGCATTCACAGCAGTCCATGTATGGTACAATACAATAACAAACTCAGTCTGGAAAAAAACTCAGTGTAATAAACTCAGCCAGGGTCAGCCAGGAACCTTTCCCACCCTTGTGCCCACAGCTCCTGGTAGGTCTCAGCTTCCTCCTGTGAAGACCCAAGCAGTCACATCTGCCCTGCAAATGGGGACAGTGCAAGGACTGGAGTGAACCGTCGCCTGTCTCCCAGTTCTAAATGCTGGTTAACAGAACTGAGACTCTATCAGCCATTAAACTGAATTTTGTCCAGTGCAAGCAGCTAGGGAGAGGTTGTTCCTCTTTTTGTCACCCCAAAGAGGATTTTGTGCTTTCTAGTTCCTCTCTTTCCCATCACCCTAGTCTCAGTGGTGGAAAGTCTCTGCAGAGATTGGGCCAAGCTGGCAGAGAAAGTGCTGCAGTAACGAGGTCTGTTTGCCCAGGTGCTAAGTAGTTTAAGAGAAGGTGAGTTGTTTAAGCATCAGGTTGCAGGAGGGAGGCAGGTTGTTCTAGAGAAATCCTTGGAGTCGGGAAGCAGGCAGTCCTATTTCCCTGGGGGTCCTGGCAGTGATTCACATGTGTCATGGTCCATCTGAGGATGGTTGCACAAGCATCAGCCTACTGCAGAGAGGGCAGCACGAAGGTGCTCGTGTCTACCCAGGAATCAAGATACTTCATTCAAATCACACACTCCGTCTGTTGAAATTAGAATGGACCTGGGTTCCAATGCATTTTAAAATATAAATAAATAATTGATGTAATAAAAAAAAATCAATACATCTTAATATATTTTAAAATTGGCTATTAATGTTACATTTGTGGTTTTCACTGAAATAAAATTAAATTGTCTGAAACAGTATCTACCTGAAAGTCTAAAAAATAATAGAACAATGTGTCTATTAAACTCATAGGAGTCTCTTCTAACACCAAAGAGGCAAAAGCAATATATATCCATCAATTTATAAGGTGTCCCTGCCTGGCATTTTAAGCCTCAGATGTTTTCTTTAAAATACAGATTAAAATAACTTGCGTTTTTCCACATAATGCAGACTGCATTAAGGCAATTAACATTTAATTAACAGCAGGTTTTCCTCGGCAGGTCAGATTGCGAAGGGCTCACTGTTGTTGCCATAGAAAGTGGAAGGCTGGGCTGTTTGGTTTCCAGAAAAGGAACAGCTGTGTTTGAGCCCTGACAGTCTGAAATCATCCTGGGTAGGCTATAATGCTCCAAAGGACAAGGAGAGGAGGAGGCTGTCAGTGTCACAGAGACCATCTCAGGCTGCTGGAGAATGTCATCTGCTTTAGAAAGTGTGCTGTTGTTAGGGTATTTTTTTTTTTTAATTGAACTGACAGTAGAGCTTTAAAACTCCTGTAGGCACTCAGTAAGCTAATTTAACTGTTTTCCTCTGATATGCTTTTTAATTGCATGAACAGAGCAGTGCAATTATTTCTCACAGTTTTGATTTTCGTCTTTTATTTTTACTGCTTCTCTTCTCTTCAGATTCTTCACTCTTTCTCTTGGTAGCCATTTGGGGCTTGTTATGAATATTATCCAAGAATAGATAGGTGAACAAATTTCATTAAGAAATCACATTGTTGCTCTGACTTCGAAGCTGCTATCAAGATGGTGCAAACAATATTTGTAAAGGGATCTTTAAAAAGGACAGAAATACTGAAATGAAGATAACAAGATAGATGTAGTGAATCTGTAATAACACAGACTAATATCTCCTGGGGAAAGTGAAAAAAAAAAAAAGCAATCTCAAAGAGAACTTGGAAGAGCATGGGAGCTCCCAGAAGGCAGTGGAGTTTGCCTTTTCCCTTCAGTAGGCACAAGACAAGGCTCTAAATGATAATATCAGTGAAATGCAATAGCAACAACAACTGCCTGTATTTTTCAATAGCACGATTCAAGGCTTTGTGTTGGGGAAGAAGGTTGTCCTGGTCTGCTCCTAGGCTTTGGTAATTGCAGGCAGAGCTCTTCCTACAGTCCAGGGCACTCAGAGAGAGAGTGATTCAGACAAAAAAAAAAAAAACCAACCATGAATAGTTTTTGTTGTGGTTTCACTCCTCAGTCCTTTCCAGAGGAGAGCAATAGATCATATTTCCCTCTTTTGGTAACAGATTTTAACCATCAAAATTAAAACATCTGTCCTGGTGAATTCATTAATCCCCATATGTACATCTGTTTGCTAAAGAGTCTGACGAGGAAGAAGCACAGTGCAGTGACAGACCTCATGGCAAGTGTGACCCCAGGAATAATATATGTATCTATGTATGTGTTTGCATAATACATATGGTCTATGTGTACTCCCAGCAAAGGGTCTGAATGCAGATGACCGTTTTAAAAACCAGCTTGATAACTGCTGCTTTAATGCCGTTCCTCAGATTATGGAAGAGACTTAAAGAACCACAAAGTACATGAAGAAACTAGTCTGCTGAGGGCATAGGCATGAGCAGCAGCTCTGCCTGCTGTGAGTAGCGTGTCCAGCATGGCCCTTCAATGGTGTTAGCTAACACTACAGGATGCACTGGCCCAAGAAGACCAAGGCATGTGGATTAGGTAGACCCAGATGAGAAACCCAGAGATGGAAAAAAGCTGATGCTCTCTGCCTTCACATGTTGGTGCCAGGAGCTGCAATAAGGAACTAAACCCAGCGTATGGACATTTTCAGTCTGCTCCTTCTTGGGAGGCTCTTGGGAGCATTGCAGGGCTGTGGGCATCATCCTTCCTAGTCGCAGAGATGCAGTGGAGAGCCAAGGTTGGAGCATCACTGCATTCCTGGGAGCCCTCCAGCAACTCTCCACCCAGGGGGTTCTGCTGAGAGGAAAATACTTCAAAAGAACAGGAGGACCAAAGTGATTTAACGTTGTATTTGTCTTCACAAATAGCATGGGTCTGTGTATCTTGGACTGAGGGCAGTTAAAGATGGTATTTTTCCCTGAGTGCCAGCATGACTGCCTGAAAGAACAGCACTCTCAAACTATGTGAGGAGTACAACACAGAAAGAGGGAGACAGTGGGTTTATTTAGGTTTGTTTCTGGGGGTAACCGAAAGAAGGTGGGAATCTGTCTATTTGGGGGAAATCAGTGCAGAGTCAGGATAGGCAAGGGTTTCTGAAGCCACAGCTCCCCAGTGCTCACTTGTGCTAGGCTACCAACTAGTGCAAGAAAAGGAGCTTCAGAAATCTTGCTGTTTGGACAAGACAAATCACGCCAAATCCACCCTCTACAGAAACATCCTCTACAAGAAGGAGGATGATCATAGAGATTTCCTGATACCCACATTGCCCAGTGCCTGCCCTCCTCCCAGGGACAGAGCAGTGTTGTGCCCAGGGTGTAGGACCCCAGCACACTCCCAAAAGATGTGCTCTGCATGGGGGTGAGCCACTGCAAAGAGTGCAAACTGATCCTGGCCAGGTTGAATTGCTTCTGAGCTGGCCGTGTGGGGCCCAGATGTTGTAAATTGGTTGCCATGCCTTGTCTCCCACCTTCCCATTTTTCTTTTGTTTCGCTGTTATTATAAAAAATTGGTAGATGGCTAATATTACAAGTCCAGGGCAAAACTACTCATACGTTTAGTGTAAGGACATTTAAATATTTAAAGCAGATGGTTCCCAATGACCTTACATGTCTCCTTTATAAATGTATGTACTGTCTTATAGAACCATCTGCATCCCAATATGCAGCTCATATGTTTCCAAGTGTTTCCTCGTTAACCAGCAGAAAACTTCATCTTCTGTCTGACGTGAGATAAAGGTTCAAGCTCAGGTGCAGTCGTGCAAATCAGCACTCCAGTGGGCAGCAGCATTTACCCCAGGGCAGTGAGGCGTTGGTGCCTTACACTTTGCATCCCAGGTGGATTGACAAGGGTAGGATTTGGAGTGTGCCCACAGGCTTCTTCACATGAGCTGAGCCTGGGAAGTCCAACAGAAGAACAAATAATTTGCAAAAGCATAGCCACAGGGCTTACACACCACCTGATAGACCTGCGTTACCTCAGCAAGGCTTTCTGCAAAATGCAAAGCAATGTAGAGCAATGCATGATTTCCTGTCCCCCTAGATCAGTCTTGCTCCTCGCTCTGTGATTGTACAGAAGAGCAGAGCCAAACTAGTAAAAGCAATTTTCCATTCTCTGAGGGGCCCAAGGGAGTTGAGCTCTGATTCCGTGCTCGTCTCACAGTCCCTTGATTCCCTGGACTGGCAGCCTTCCTGTGTGAGTCTCCACCATGCAGAGCTGCTCCATCATTAGAGCAGTATGGTTGCCTCACTCCTTTCAAAGAAAAATCCTTTAATTTTTAGGACTTACCCTGTGACTGGCCGTGTGCTACCTGTACTTTTTTGGTAGGAAATCATCTTAAAGAATTGTTCATAAAACATACATAAGTGGCAGGTAGATGGGAAGTGGCATGCCTCTAATTTAAATTTCGATTAGAAAAAAATACAGAAATGTATTACATGAGGAACTGCTAAGAGTTGTATGGAATATTGTGTTTTAAGACCTACTGTAGATCTATGTCGGTGCCTGTGAAAGAGAGGATAATTAGTGCCCGTACTCTCAGTCATATCAGACTAAAGGTAATGGGGTGTAAGAAATGGTTCATTAGGCTCTCTCAAGTACTTTTACTGTGTCCATACTATTTATACCAGCAGAAAAAATTCAATGTCTTTAAAATCAAGTCAAAGCATTCGCCTTACAGTCTTCAGTTTAAGAAATAACATTGAGTGATGATCTCTTAAAGTCAAATGGAAAAAAAAATGTACATAAAAAAAACCTTAAACCGGTTTTATTAGCTTTCTGTGTCACTCCAACACAGTCTCCATCCCTATGCAAATCCTGCTTCCTTCGTTTGTGCTTCTCTCTATATGTTTAGCTTGCATAGGTGAAAATTTGTGCTCACAGGAGGCAAGCAGACAAACGCATAACATCTTCGAGAGAAACATGCGTATGGAATATCTTTTGATTTCTGGTCTGAACAAGAAAGCAAACTGTGTGGACAACAGCAACAAATGTGAGTAAGGGAATAGAAGGAATGACTGCTAAAAAAAGGGTTGAAAAAACAAAATATGTGTAGCTTGACTAAGTAGGGAGGACAGGATGGCATGCTACAAATGTTTGAAGGGTACAGCTATCAAATGAGGGTGGGAAAGTTATTTAGGCTGACAAAGGAGATATAAGTAGGAGTAATAGGATGAAGTTAACAAACGAAAAATTTAGGTTAAGAATCAGGAAAAGCTTCCTGACAGCAAAATATATAATACAGCTCTGGAGCAATTTCTCATGGGAAGCAGAGAAGCCCCATCACATGAAGCCCTATGCATTTCAAACTAAATTGGAAAAGCATTAGAAAATATAAGGAGAATAAAATATAAGGCACTTTTCTGTGCACTGAAGGCTGCACTGGATAACCAGGGACTGCTCCCCCCGCCCTATATTTCCAGTTTTTTCTGGTTCTTTGCTAACAATGTGCCATTTGTACTTTCTAGAAAAGTAACTAGCACAGCAAGGGTAAATTTGGGAGTCAGTCTATTAGCATAAATTACACTATATATCTACAAGATAATAAGGGCATAGCAAAGACACATTGTTCTAATACTGCATGCAATTCTGAGCACACTTTTGAACATACCTCATTTTTTGATTTGCAGTCTTGGGCATCTCCATTTTGAGAATTTGGCCCTAGGTAAGTGCTTAGCCTGGTCCCTTTGCAGCCTCTGGCAAGAATTAAATGAGCGGCGTTTGACACCGTAGGCTCCACACGTGGAGTAAGAGATACCGCTGAAACCAGGTGTGGAACACTCACATCTCCCACCGGCTTGCAGGGGGAGCGGCGGTGGCAGGTCCCTCCCGCGGGTCTCAGGTCAGCAGCTTGTTTTGCACAGGGCTATGGAAATGCAAGCCCAGCAGTTGAAGCTTGGCATGGCAGGCAAACATCTCACAGGAGTAGAAAGTGCGAGCAGGACAGCATGACACTGTGGTGGCCTAAACTTGTATCCCTTTGTTTTTGGGCACCAGAAAGGGGCTGTATAAATCATTGCAGTTCCCCTGGGATAATATGTTTTTCAATTGACCTATCTAGGGCTTGGATTGGCCCAGTGGCCATATTGTATAAGGACAGGTAGGACACTCAACTCTTTAACATACAGACAATGAACACCCGCACCCAGAGAGAATACACAATTAAGGCATCCTGATTAATCTGGTATCACAGAACAGACATATAAGGGGGAATAGGCATATCCTGAAAGAGGTAAAGAGTAATTTTTTACCTATGCAAAATATATGCCACGTGCATTTAAGTACCAATTTAAACTTGGGCTGTTGCCACCTGTGCTAAAATCACCTAATGAAAAGAGAAGCTTCTAACTGCAAAATATTATTGGGAGGTTTAGTTACACTAGCATTATAAATTGCCTTTGCATACATTTTAGAAGATGTGGTGTCTTGGTCTTAGAAAATTATGGTTTCTGTCACACAAAAGAACAACTACGTCTTGGCTAAAGACAGTTTGACGTGTTCATGGGAGTATCTCGGAGGCATTTGTCTTTATATATACACAAACAAATGGTCAGTAACCCACGACCTCTACCCAGGAAAGTGTTTATGCATAACTTTCAAATCTCAGGGAACAGCTCATGTGTTTCAGATAAGCCTGTCCTCTAGAGCTTTCCTGGTGATTGTGATTGTCACGAGCACATGCAGACTTTTGTGATGAGGAAGCTCAATGTTTTCCTGCATTTCCCTGGTCTTCCACAGAAAGATTTTTTGTTTACCCTGAGAATTTAGATTTATTAAAGTCAGCCTCTGCAGTCCTTACAGAGACAGAAGAAGTGCTCAAAAGCCTACTGACTTCAGTGTGTGTCGGATTTCTCTTTTTCTCCTTCACTAGGACTGCAGGAACACACCATAATTACGTGCGAGCCAAGTATTGAGCTTTCAGCACTCCTTATGTTTGATGTTTGCTCCTAAAAGACAGACTGAAAAATGGTTCATATGTTTTATATTCGTTTAGAAAGCAACTACATCTCCTCTGTGCAGAATGCAGAATGAAAGCTGCCCTCGTGTTAGCATGAAAAACATTTATCAAATGTTTAGTGAAATTCTGGTGTAGACTTATTTTACCTCAAGACCATTCTGTAAATCAGCCTCCATTTGTGTTACTTTTTTAAAAAAAAATATCCTCCATACTGTGGAAATGCTTAGGGGACCAGTAACGAGCCATGGTTGTGCTGTACCAGGCCCTGTGCAAAGTGAGAACCGAAAGATGATGCCTGTGTGAAGGAGTTGACATTGTATGTGAGAGCACTAAACGATACTTACATTGTGTTTACTGCACGGGTTGAAAATCCCAGGTCAATTCTTGCTGGCACCAGGTTTGGCAAAGGTAAGTCAGGCGCCCAGCAAGCTGCAAAAGCAGGGACAATGTCAATTCAGATGCTGTGCCCCGTGAGGAGACACAGCTCATCTCCCTTCCCAGGAAGCTGCAAGGAGCACAGCGCTCTTGCGATCATGCACAGCTGCACGCTACAGGCATCTTCCTCGCCCTGCCATGACTCATTTCAGTAAAGTGAGGTATTTCTGCACAGAAATGCCCTTCATAGTAAACTTTTGGACCATTTCACAATTTCACAGAGGGCACCTTTGAAAATAAATCACTCTTCATATGCTACTTCGTGGCCTTCTCTAGTTACACTTGCCCCCCCTCCAAAATTCAGGGGAATTCCAGAACATTTTGCAATTAGCTAAGGATTATATTTCCTTATTTTTATTAATTTTATGTAAAGTGGGATTTATCAGTGGAGCATTCATTGACACTGACTTCAATTTATTCTGATGAAACTGACTGACATCTGTGTGTGCTGTTCATCAGTCATAATTTAAACCATTCTTAATTGCATTAAATGTAAATTAAGACATTCAATTTCAGCCATTATTTTTCATAAAACACTGTGAACTGAATTTTAGTGGGTCACGAGATCTTACATTCAAAATAAATAGGGTAAATTCGAAACTTACCATTGATGTTCATATTTCACCCTTTGTCGGCTGTATTTCTTTTGTAGCTTACTAGATTGGAACAATTAATTTTCTCTCTGAAGGCAACATGAATGGCTAAAGATAATGTAGCTGAGTTTTGTAACAAATGACTTTATCATTTCTAGAGCTTGCTTGTTACCGCAATGTATTAAATATATTAAGAGAAAACGCAATTAACCTTTCCTCTAAACCAAATGACAAATTAAAACAGAAAATGCAAACCACGCCAGAATCAGCCTTCTGATTTTGAATTCACAAGGCTATGCTGCTGGATTTATTTGCCGAGCTTCCTCGAGGAGCTTTTGCAAAGCAAAACCTTTTCAGCAATGAGGGCTTGGGTCAGGCAATGCTCAGAATAACAGGAGGATGTGCAAACTGACTGTGCTGTAAAGGAGGGTGATATAAAGTGAGTGGGTCTGGGAAAGGTCTGATGTCTCATTTTTGGAAGTTAAGACCAAAGCTCCTCTAATCCTGTGTATCCAGTCCCAAACGTCTAGCACATCAACCAGCAAACCCCAACGGTGAAATGGTAACTTCTAAAAACAAGTATGTTTTGCTCCAGATCAAGCGATGGACTGAATTCTGTGGCTTAACAGAGGGTGCATCCCAGCCAGGCTTGCTATTCGTTGGAGCTCGGCAGGACTCAGCTTATGCCCAGCCTAACGCAGTGACCTCGGCTATGCTGAGCTCAGGGCAGGGAAAGCTGCAGCCCCCCCCGGAGCAGCCCTGCCCAGCCCAGCCTGTCCCAGAGGGATCCCCCCCCAAGGGCAGGAGGCAGCTGGAGCCCATGGGGCTTGCCCGGAGAAAGGCCAGAATGCCGGATCCCAGCACCTGAGCTGCTGAGCTGGTTGGCAGGGTGGGGCTCTCAGGGGAGGGCTGCCAATTCCCTGCTGTGGGTTTGGATGGGCAGTTACCCACCTGTTCGCCCCTTTATATCACAGGACTGTTAGCCTGGGAGGGTGCGGCGCATTGGTGTAAGCGGGTGTCTGCACTAGTTTAAAACAAATGGTACACCCATTTGGGAAAATTCTCCAGCTCAGCTTTAGCTCAGCTTTAGCACCTGCCCTGTCGCTTCTCCAGACCATGTGCTCAGAGGGTGCTGGTGTGAAATGGTGCTGAACCCACCCGGTGCCAGCTTTCCTCCCAGCCCACTGTTAAGGAAGTTCCTGTTACATGGCTAAAGCCCTGGTGTGCCCCAAACCTGGGCTTCACTCTGGGATTTACCCTTACAAGTCACTGAGTAAAGGCTACTCCTGTGGCTACAGCTCTCCAAGGTGGGGTCCAAAAGTTGGCCAACAAAGGGGGGACTACAGACCTCCCCTTACACATGTAGTAAAATTTTATGTAATTATTATGTATGACATATACATTCCCATGCCAGTCCAGCTGATGGAGAATGAAGTGTTGCAATAAGTCTGGAGATGGGTAGTGATGCAATCATTCTCCCAGTTTCTTGCTATTAATATATGTCTCTTACTCATTTTTAAATATAACGTAAATGAGAGTACTGAATATAAATGGCTTTTGTAAGTCATTGAGGTCAGTGAAGCATGTCATTGTTTGCAACTTGAATTCCATGAAGGTACTGGCTGGCTGAGAGGTACACTATATATTTTTCTCATAAATAAAACCCACAAACAATATTCAGTATATTTAATGATAATTATAAAATAATACTGTGTACAATGAGTTTCCAAAGCCAGAACTAGTTGTGAGTGCTTAATAATATGACCTTACAGTGTCATCTTTAGCGTACGTGATGCCTATATGCCAGCAGTGTATAAATTATTTCTCTGGCTGTACGTTAGCAAACATCTGATTATGATTTATTTTGGGGTTCTCTGAAAGATGAAGTAAGTTCTTTAATATTAGCATTACTAATGATTTTAATGAGGCATTAAAATGTTGCAGTATTGTAGGAACATTTTTCTTTTTTAATATTATTTCATTAATAGTTTACATGAATGTTAATGTTAAATTGATTATGGAACCTGAAAGAGTAATCCACAAAATGTCAAAGTGCCATTAGCACAGTGAAAGAGCCCTCCAAAGGCAGGGATCTGGTAAGAGCTAATGAGATATCTCTCTGCCACATAACACTGAAGCAGCTTTTTCTAAAATTAAGACTGAAAATTAGGTTTTAATATCCTTCACTTTGGGACTCTCCAGCCATTTCAGCAATTGAGTGTTCAGCCTCACGCACGCAAAAAGCCAGCTCAGACCCTGGTCCCAGAGACTCACACAGAATTCTGTCTTATGTATGTGAACCTAAGCTAAAAACTTACAAAAAACACCTGCATAAAGATTAAAAAAACAAAGGTCTTTCATAGGATGTGATGACTGCATTATCCATCTACCAACACATCTGTAGCATGGATCAGCCATAGGGATTTATAGTTCACATGGAGTAAGTACTGTACATATCACTCTTCAGTTGAATGAGTGCAATGAACAGTAAGTGTTGCAAAGAAAGTTTTTAGCTAATTCTCTGTTTTCTCACCCCAGAGGGCAGGGATGTTCAGAGGAACATGTGGAAATATGCTGCATTAGAAAATCTAGATGGCAGTATGCGATAAGGAGGGCTGGGAAAGGATCTGACACACATCTGTGAGGCTCTCCACTGACTGACAAATTTGGGCGGTAGAAAAGTTGCAAGAGACTTGTTCCCACAGCAGTTCTGGTTTAAGCAACTGGCACTTATGCAGCAGATGAACCAAGGTCTCACCGACCTTGGCAGATTTACAGGGGAAAAGTTAATGTAAAGATGAAGTGTTCTCAAAGAATTGAATCTATGTGGTAGGTAAATCCATGGTCTCATGTGCTGTCCATATATGTCTTGAATTATCAATGATAGTTTTATTGTATCCAGGGCAAATAAAATTTACTCTCTAGATCTAATTTCTTCTTATATCATAAGAAGAAATTAAGAGGTGAACTGGGTCATTTTGGTGGTTTCCCCCCTAACTTAGTCCCATGCTGTGGAATATGTAACAGTATCCAGGGATGCTAATTTGTGTAAAAGCATAATGTTCACACCAAAGCAAAAGGTGTATTGTCTTTTAAGTACGACCATCAATGAATGAGCATGCCTGCCCACAGTCTCTCAGTGGCCCACCAGTCAAGTCTTGACTACTGATGTCGAAGCCTTTCTCACAGCAGTTATTTCCAGGATGCCAATTTCATCACCAGGACCAGCCTTCTCACCTCACCTTTCAAAGAGGCACGGCCAGATGTCTGGATATCGGGAGTCCCAGGACCAGGGCAACAGTCCCGGGACAAGGTGCCAGGTCAGGGGAGGTGGCCCTCATCTCTTCAGCCTGGAGCATGCTGGAAATGGGGCAGGACTTTGGCGACCCTTGGCTTGTACTTGAACTGCATCCTAAAACTGCTAAGCACTCTCATCATGATAGCCAAGACTGTGAGGTGTTGAACTTCTTGTGATGTCTGAGTTCAAGCAGAGAGGAGGAATTCAGACTTTCTGTGGTATGGGGCTGCCAGACATTGGCTCCCTTATGGGAAGTGGAGGGAGTTGAGTGCCCAGCTGCAATCTGGATGAGGCAGGGTGCCAGCCTGGCAGCTCGGGGTGGTGTATGATTTGACAGCTCCAGGTGTCCATCTTCAAGGTCTTCCAAACAACACAATGCTCAAACAAGTCCCAGGCAGCAGCAGGTGCTGGAGGGAACCCCCAGTCCTCCACAGCCCAAAGCCATACTGTGCCACCCTCATCCCTCCAAATCATCTTCCTCTGAGCCAAGGCTCAGGCTGAAGCCGAGCAGGGAGCTCATCCCTAGATGGGATTGATCTCTCTCTGTCTTGTCCATGTAAGATTCTTGTTGTACTCTGGTAATGGTAATTAGCCCAACAACAACCTTAGAAAAAGCACTTCTCCTCTGTCACAGATGAGGAATCTGAGGGTCCATAGCCTATAGCCTGATCCTGCTTGGACTCTGTCAAAACCAGTGAAAATACTTCAGTGGGACAAACTAGAGGACTACAGGTCCTCTCCTATAGGTCTTTTCTTATAGATAAAACTCATAGAGTACTCATTATTGCTGGAAACAAGAGGGCTTGGAGAAAATTACTCTAAAGCCCTGTACTACAAAATTCCATAGTCAAAGTTACTCCCTCTACATTTTCCATAAAAATTTTTTGTTGATTTCATAATTCATATACTCAGAATATCTTAATTCAATTTCATAGGTTTTCATGTGTGTTTTTTTTTTTTTTTTTTTTTTTTTTTTTTACAAGCAGGAAAACTGGGTTGAAAAAGGGATTGAATCATTTCCTTTTACCATGGCTGTTTGTGTCCATTTGGTTGGAAAACTGGCTCAATATAGCTTCACCCAGTACATGGTCTAAAGTCAGCAAAGCTGGTCGTGAGGATTGTTTCATGGCCAGAGTGTTCCTGGGTTTCAATTACCTCTTGATTCTCTGTGGGGCAACAGGCAGCAAAATGCAGTCTTGAATAGCCCTGAGGCAGTTTTGAATAGCTGTCAAGAGGCAGAATGAGGAGACAGCAGTCTCTTTCCTTTCCTCTCCCACCTTAGAAATTAGTGATGGTAAACTTAATCATTAAACCAACAACTTAAAAAAGCAGTTAAGTAGTTAATAAACAGATAATTTTCCAGTAATAAGGAAAGAGATGATTGGCTGAGGGAGAGATGGTTCTGGCTAGTAAGCAGAATTCCTCATTCCCCTCCAAGTCCATGCAGAGTTCTTCTTCATTTTGATTTCACTCAGGAGTTCTGTGCAGAAGCTGATGGTATGATCTGGTCCATTATATTCAAGAGGACATGTATTTATTATCCCATTTGTTTATGTTATCGGAATATTCCAGCTTGTATCTAATATACGGAAGTTACAAATCAGCTTGATATGATGTTCTGAGTGCAAGGAATATGTTTACCCTGTAATGACCTGTTTTGTTAAAAATAAGTGATAAGATTAATATGACACTAAACTGCACTGCGTTACTCCCTGCAGTGTTGAGACAAACCTAATGGTCTCTTCCAGCACTTGTAGGAGAAAGAAACTTCCATCAAGCCTAATAGGAGATTTTCCCTATGTAGACATCATTGGCTTGGCTCTTTATCTGTTCCTAGCATTGGTGAATAAGCAAAGAGTTAACTTGGAATCTTTTGCCATTTGCAATCCAATGTGCTGGTTTCCTGCTAGGGAGAGCTCGGGGTGAATTCATTTTCAGCTGAATATGTCATTAAGGGACGGGATTTATTAATGACTTACTAATGCAGACAGAGTCAGACTGAACTCTGGTGCAAATCCTGTAGGATTCAAAGGAAATACACAACTGCTCACAGGGCACGTTGTTTGTATATGGCTAGTTCCTGCCATCAGTTGTGGATATATAGGCAATATTAAGTATTCTGTTTAACACTGTACACTTATATTCATTACCACTCAGAATAATAAAAACTTCCCATTTTACAGTGACATTTATTTACCACCGAGCATCAGCCCAGGCGAAAGAACTCCCAGTTCACTCCTGTATATAATCTCAGGGTCTGTCATTCACATGTAGAAAACTCAGCTCTCTATTTAGCACAGTGTTGGTGAAAGATAGACATTTACAGGGCCCCTCTGCCCTTGAGCTGTTCCATTAGTGCATGGAAAGCACCTTGCAGCCTGTGACAAGCGCAGCAGATCGGCACTAAATCAAAAATCAGTGCCAGCCAGGGATCTAAGCCACCATGAAGGTCACAGCCATCAGCTGCATGCCATCTCAATCCAAACAAAACACGCTGGATACAGGGGGATTTTCACCACTCACAATAGGAGACAAACACATCATGTTAGAGTAATCCCCTGATAGCAGTGAAATGGGTAACTGACCTTTTAAATACTTTTGAGTATTTAATAAAACTTTGAAGGCAGGGAAAGGAGGTGTTGATAATTTTTGGGTGCTTTTTATAGTGTAACTGAAACATTGGCTCTGTGCCACAACAAACCAAAATGTTAACAAATAATTTCTCTCACAGTGCTGGGAGAGCTTGCATGTTTTATAAAGCTAATGAATTGATTCTCTGTATTCAGTTTTTTCCCTAAATAAAGGCTCTCTATTCAGAATAATTTTCTTACCCAAGTATACTTAGACAGTTGTTTAATCTGAAAGAGATTTAAGTGAAGATACAGTTGTGTGCAGCGTCTTTCCTAAAATTGTAACCCAAAGCAATGTCCAGAGTTGCATATTGTAATAGCAGCAAAAAGCTAAATGACGGGAAAATAGAGGAATAGGAGATTAAGAGGTTTAAGTAAGGCAGTCAAGGTAGTTTACTGACAGAGTTGAAAGGAGATGAAGAGAGATTGAACGGCGGGATCTGAAATGATCAAGCCATGTGCCTTCTCTCAGCAGGCTGCGGAAGGGGGAACTAGGTGTCTGTCAGTGCTGCGTATGAACCCCCACACTGGTATAGATGTGTATGGGCTGATCTTCTCACTGGGGTCTGCACAGGAGGTGCCTGTGTCATACATAGCTCTCCATCTTTCCTCTACAGAAAGTAGTGCCAAAAACCATTTCCCTCTACAGGAGTCAAGAGGACAGAGAAGGAAGAACAGAGATGGAGGAGGAAAAAAAAATCCTTCCTTCCCCCATGACTACCAGTGGCTGATCTCTCTGCTCAGCCCCGAGGGCTGGAGCTCAGGGTCTCCTCTCCTCCCATGGATGCCTGACCATGGGGGTGGTGGGTTGACTCATGGTGGACCTGAGCACACACGTTTCTGTCTGGGGTGTCCTGTCCTTCTGCAATTTCCCCCTGTGTTCACAGAGAGCTTGGGGAAATTTGTGGATTTGGGAGCTAAACTCCATCATCATTACACTGTTTTTGCCCTTTCTCTTTGGACATGTTTTGTAGTACTCCCTGAGTGAACTCCAGAGAAAAATGCCTTCTCTTTCCCAGGCCTCATCCCTCAGGCTTTGCTCAAGGGGAGACCTTCCCATTCCCTCAGGATGAACTTTGTGCTCTGATAGTCTTTATTTCCTAGCTCTACAGTAACGTATGTTCTGCAGCTAAAAAAAAAAAAGACAAACCACCAAACAAATATGCTACCTGTTTGTCTGTGTTTGTGTCATAAACGGCATGTGGGAAGGCAGGATAGTTCCCCTTCCTTCACTATCATAAATTGTAAAGCTTATGTGCAACTGCATGAGAGGAGAATGAGGGTCCCTTGGAAATAAGATGACCAGAGGAAGGAAGGTAGAACTGTTTTCCCTTGGAGACCTCCACCTCCCACTTTGTGAAGGACCATTCCTGTTAGAAATGTAAAATGTGTAAAACAAAAGAAAAGGCTATGAATGGGTAGCATAGGAATAACATTTATGCAACCTACTTGAATGGATCTATTGAAGTGTCAAAGCTTATTTTAGCTATGGTATTTCAGCCTTTGTCAGACTAATTGGCTGCGTCATTAATTATACAGAAAGCTAATTTAAATAAGATACAAACCAATGCACTGGGTCAGGCTACAGGTTAATCAGTGCCCAGCAGTGGATACATTGTCTTAAGAAAAGAGTGTAAGAAACAGGGCACATATAGAAGTAATCCCTCCCATACTGTTCTTCCGTGGCTCAGCCAGATGTTGAACTGTCATGTTTGAAAACCCTCAATGGACCTACCCTTCATGACACTGCTTATTCCTTTCCTGAAACTATTTCAGTGTACTTTCCTAAATAAAAATAAAAAAATTGTCAACGTGTTTTTGGGAAAGAAAGGTTTCTCTTAGAGGACAATGTTTGTAAACATGAATAATATATTTACATTACATTGCTGCTCTAAATGCTCATTTTGCTATTAAAAAACCATGCACATCCATGTACATAGATCATTTGATACAGGCTATGTATATTTATTTTTGTGTCAAAATTATGTATGTATCACCCATATACTTGCACACAGAGACACACACAGGAGTTCCACAAACTATCATGGGGTGTTCCTGCTATCAGGTGCCAACTAAAGGCAGCGTATTTGAAAACCAGGTGCTGTGAGGCCATTGAGAATAGATGGAAACCCTACCGAGTTTTACATCAGCCCGAAAAGTTTCCCGGCATCGCGGAAAAAACCCAGAAAGTGCCGGGAAAATGTGAGTTGTGGGCGGGTGCCACCTGGTGGCACCGGGGGACGAGCCCGAAGCCGGGGACGAGTGGCTTCTGGGGCAGGTTTTTTCTCCTTTCGGCTGAGACCCAGGGTCAGGATTTTGTGTTCGCTGTGCCTGAGCTTTCCGTAAAACCATACGCATCTCTAACTGGTATTGTTTTATTTAAATTCTCCTTAACGGCAGCTTTGTAGACTCTCAAGTGAGGGAGGTGCTTGAAAAGGAGCCAGCATGGAGTGTCCTTTCCTCTTTCCTTTTTCTTCTTAGTTAATAAAGTTTTTGTATTCATCATTCATCGGGAGTCAGCCTGGGAATGTGCTCTGTTTAAATGCTCTGGCTCTTCACTTAATGCATCCCATCTGTTTCTGAAATAAATTGCAATAATCCGTGTTTAATGTTAATCAATGTATTACTAAATATGCAAATTATATTAAAAGACGTGGTTTGAAAAAGCTTTCATTTGTAAATATGGTAGCTTAAAACAGGAAGCATATCTAAAAGCCATTTAGATACAGTAGCCTAACTCTAACAGTGTGGCTGATTTATAAAGCGGTTTGCAAGTTGATCTTTCTCCCACAAGGGGATATATAAAACTGTTGCATATCAGATTTTGTTAACATCTGATGGGTTACTGCTAACAGTATAAAAGCCTAATATTCACAACCATGTCTCTTATTTAAATTAAAGCAATCTTATTCCAGCTTTCTAATTTTTGTGCTCATCCCAACATATGAATTTACATGAAGAGTTTATGAATCACAGTGAAAGCAATTTGGACAAGCTTTTCAATCAGTGCTACATCTTAGTGCCTGATTTAGATAATTCATTGTTTAAGGGGCTCTTCTGGCCTCTCCCTATTGTTTTCAGGGGGCCCGGTCTATCAAGCTGCCAGTCCCTGATGGTGCAGCCACAGTCTCTCCGCTCCAGCGCACCACTTCACTGGAGGGTCCTGTGCAGGGCCCCTGCGATGCTGCTCCCGTCACCAATGTGGCTCCGCTCCCCAGCTCACAGAGGCCCCGTGGTGTTGCTTGGGCCGCTGTGTTAGACATACCCTAGAAGGTCGTTTGCACTTGTTGACTTTCCATGGGGCAGTGGTGTTGCACATCACAGAAGCGCACGTGAACAGTTTACAGGCAGGACAAGACCTCTGCGCCCAGCCTCATGGCCCTGAACACTGGTGGGGAGCATTGGAGAGAAGATGCATCTGGGAAGATAAATGCTGAGACAGTCTGCAGAGGTGGCCCTTTGTGGTCTCAGGCCAAGGTTAGCTATTGCCTCCCTTGTCTCCTTTTTGATTTGTTTTTCTGTTCACACTCCTGATGCCCTCACTGGACAGGCTGGTGGAACAGCCCTACCTGGAAGGCCTGGGTACTGCAGGCAAGGGCAGGTAGGAGAGGGAGCCGTGAGCACTGTAGCAGTTGCTCAGAACAAGGCAGAGGGGAAGCCCAGGAGGTGCTTATCTCCATAGCTAGGGCTGCCTGAGTGAGAGGAACCACTGCAAGTCTCATCCTTCTTTGAAAATGGAAAAAAAATCTTTTGAGCTTGTATTTGTCCCTTGGTTGACAGTGTTTGCTCTGTTTGTGTTTAGTTTGGCAACACACTTTTCTTTCCCCATGCTGTATTATAGAAAATCCTTGATGTTTCAGGATATAAGTTAACCTCTAAATATAGTTAACTGAAAATCATCTTACCCCTCACCCTGGAGAAGGTCAAGTCATGACTGCATGTGAGGTAGTTTCTGGTTTTCTTTTTTCTTTTTTTTTTTTTTTTTTTTTTTTTCCTGATGCAGCTTCCTATGAAGCAGCTGGGAAAATTTACTGAGACATAGACATACCAGAGGAGAAGGTTCAGGAAGCCAATTTATCATAAACTCACCTGTGCTCAATGGGGATCCATTAGGTCCTTAGATATTTGATCTAGTTTCTATACTCTTGAGATATGGAGCACCATTTTGAGCCTAAAAAGGAGCAAGCCTGGAACAGTTTAGACTGGACCTATTTCAAATGACCATTTGATGACATATTACTAAATGTTCGATGACTTTGCCACAGTTTCCATGAGGAACTGAGCACAGATGACTTAGGAGATAAATTTTGCTCCAACTTTTTAAATGTCCTGAAAATCAGACATGGTCTTGCCTATATATGTGAGCAAACATCCCACAAGCTAAAAGTGAGAACAAGGTTAACACAAGCCCTGTGAACCCAAACTGCTGAGTTCCCCATGACTCTATATGTGACACAAGTGCTACAGCTTAGTAGTTCTGTATCCATGTATCAGGCAGAGAGGTAGAGAGAGTGCGAACAGTACTGGTCTACTGTCATGCATTTACTTTCAAGCATATGGAAACATTCCCCTTTTGCCCTATAAGCTTAATAAAAGTATTGTGGGAAATGAAAACCTGAGAAGTAAATAAAACCCTCTACTTTTTCATGAAAAAGAAACAAGAGGGACAAGCATACAAAAAAAATTTTAATGAGGATGCAAACCTGTTGGAGAAACACCTGGGTTGAGGGGATATACTTGCCCACATGACATGGAGCTCTGAGGGAAGGTTAAACTGATGAAGTAGTTGTGATTTCCCTGTTCTGTCCTTGTGTGTGGCATTTACGGGATTGATAGCACAGGTCTAGGCACTCCTGAGGGTACCCTGGGCAGGGTGACATAGCCTGTTCCATCCCATTTGGTAAGCAGAAGCTGTGTGTGAGCTTCTCCCAGGAGGCACTTTTCACTGTCACAACCCTATAAGTTGAGTGTCCACCTCGGGATCCAACGTAGCAGCTTGGTTTGACTTCTCCTTCACAAAGCAGTGCTTTTCCCTCACAAGGTCTGAGGCTTGCCCTCAGCCCTCTGGGGATTTTGGTGATGGCACTGTGTTTGGTGACTGAGATTGCCCTCAAGGAATTTTTTTTTAATCTCATCTAATCAAATTGAAAAAGTTAAAGTAACAACTAGGTCTGGAATGAAGATCTCTATTCATAGAGGATTTATTGACAGTACCTTTGAAAGTACTGTTTAATATGCAAGGTAAACAAATTAAAAATCCCAGCTTGTGGTCCAAGGGCATTCGCAAATTAGAAATGACCCCCTGCCTGCCCTCAGAGTGCTAATGATGTAAAAGCTGAGAGGAGCTGAAGCCTCTTGGGAGAAGACAGTGGGTCAGAGGGGCTTTTGTTGAATGTACCAATCTGTTTGGCTTTGACAGGCTCTTTGTCTAACTTGGGAGATGACAAGAGGAGCTGAGCCGTCTGGCAAAGATGGGGATGTCTGTCTACACGGAGATGCAAGCTTTATGTATTTGTCATTTTGTATTTGCTTAGTTTTTGGTACCTCTTGGCTGCCTGAGGCCAGGGAAAGCACTACCCATTGCCTGCTGCTACGGGTAGAGAGAAGCAGCAGCCTGAGTCAGTATCAAAAAATGTGACACAAGAGGGGACTTAAATCACAAATCCAGTAACTCAGTTTTGCTTCACAGCTGTTTTAATCACAAAGGTTGCCTCTAACGCAGAGCTGAGAAAGCAAAAAGGCCATCCAGTAAACTGTGTGTCCACATCTCTCTCAAAGGCTGTCATGAAGAGCAGAGTGCAAGTGGTGGCAGTGTTCGTATCAACTGCAGCAATGTGCTGGTATGGTTTGAACGCTGAGCTGGGTCTCTTGGTGCTGCTGAGGGCCATGCATAGGAGCCAGTCTTCTCTCCAACACACACTGACCCTTGGCTTCCAAACTGCACTGCTGCTCAGGAAAGGTTATCCTGTCTTTTTTTTTTTTTTTTTTTTTAATTTTCCACAGCTGGTCTGTTCTGGAGATTTCTATACCTTGCACAGGAAGGCAAAACTGTGTCCCCAAGGATGCATCCACAATTTTTCTTGACTCTATCAAGAATTTGAGTGCAGTTCTAGCCTCAGTGAAATAAAAAAAACCTGCACCAACAACTGCAGATAATGTTAAAATGGACATCCAGATGCATACCCAAATGGATGTGCAGGTCGGGGAGCCTGGTCATTCTTTCGGTGGTGTATGAAGGAAAAAGAATTTACCTCATCCTTTTCCTTTGCTTCTCTCAAATTCTCTCTTGGGTCAGAATTGACCCAGCTAAGATATCATGCAGGCCTGACTACTGCTACAACAAAAAAGGAGTTGGTGGTTCCAAGCCCATATTCACAAAGCAGCACTTGCAGAAATGGCAATGAATAAATTTGTTCAACAATCAACTCTGATTTTAAAAGCTGGTGCTGGAGAAAGCCTGACTGGCAGTGTAGCAAGTTGGCTGGTTAGTGACAGAGCTGCTTCAGATGCTTTGGAAGCCTGCACATTTCAAAAGCTGTTCCTGATTTTTGGCTGTTTAGAACCCCCTTGAAATGCATTTTCCAGAGGCACTGAGCACCAGCAGCTGTGGGCAACCCTCCTTTGGTGGGCAGTGCTCAGCACTTCTGAAAGTGGGCCTAAAGCCTGGTACCCCAAACCAAAACACCCTGAAATGTGTTAATTGAAGATGGAAGCTACTGAGCTTTTTTCTGGAAAAGTCCACTGGTATTTAGAGCCTTAGTAGTTCTTGATGAGAAACGTGTCTAACTGCTGATTATGTCTTTAGCAGGGAAGATCAAGAGATTGACCAAAGTTTTCCCTTTTGAAGCGCTTAACTGAATGAGTCCTTGCCAATTCTCTCCCACCTCCACCCCTTCCCTAGTTCATGCCCAGGGGGTTCCCCTTGAGCCTGCCAGGGTCTTGAACAAGGTCAAAGCTGCTGGGCCACAACACCACCTCATTTGGATCTGCCCAAGAGCACCACTGTTTCTCCATCGGTTTTGAAGGCCCTCAGGGGTGGGAGAGGAGCTATGGGGCTGACCTTTCCCCATTCCCTCACAAGTGACAGGAGCTGCGGCTAGACCCAGGGTAGGAACAAGTCTTTTTTTTTTGTCCCCTAAGTCAGTGAGGCTCAGGCTGCCTATCTGGTGGCTCTTTGTAAAGAAGCAGTGCATGTCTGTGAACAGCAATAACTGGGATTTCTGTCTCTTTGGCTGCATGCTGTACAACAAAATGCTCAACCCATCTGACTTGGAACAGAGCATTCACAAATGTTTCTTGATGGTTTTAATATAAGTATCCTCATCTGAACTGGGTTATGTTTTACCATGGCTGAGTTCCCATAGCTGACACAGGAGACATGTTACCTTCTGGTGATTTCAGGGTATGTAAGACTCTATCAAAGTAGCTGATCATTTAGTTTTAGAAACTTGTGTGCAGCTGAGATATGACCTTTAATCTTTATCAACTGGGCTCAGCAGTCCTCAGAGCCTCCATTTTTGTCATCTCAGAAGTTATTTTTTTACTTATGTGGATTCCCTCAACTACAATATTCTCACAAAATTTCACATGGTGTCTGGTAGACACCATCTTCTGATTCGTTATTTAATTGAAGATGAGTAGCGAGATGAGGTGAAACTATGCCGCAGGGCTTGTGGTCTCACAAGTCTGGGGACAAGAGTATGTGTAAATGGGGGTGCAAGTTCACAGCATTAGTATGGTTAAGATGTGAGAAAGAACAGCTCAGCTGCTGAAGTAGAGAGCAAGAATATATCTGGGAAAGAACAAAAAAATATAAAAAAACTGGAAGTACAGGAAGTATATAGGAGTATAGGAAAGTACTTAGTTTCTCACTTTGTTGACTTGACTGGGAATGAATGGATTTGCTATTGAAATATGGCAGAAAAAAGACACACAATGATCATTCTGGCTGGATGTTATAGCCAGACAAATTTCAAGACATTTTTAAACATTTTTAAACAGTGAGGTGAATCTAGCCCTGAAGTAGCTTGACCACATATGTGTCAGACTCTGTTATACATGATCCCTATGTGAAGTGTGGCTGCCTTTATAAGGACTTGCAGCTTGTGTGGAAGCTTGCTATAGAAATGGTTGCATAAAGTTTTCTGGTCTGTTTTACATGGAACATGAGAGTTACCAAACATAGTAGCTTGTTCTGGCTTAAAATTTATTTTTGAAGAGATAGACTTCTGTAGGAAGAATGCCTGGGATGAAGGAAAAGGAAACATTTAGAAAGGACTGAAAGCCTATTAAAATGACCTTCAAGCCAGGACAACGTGCAGACCAGCACACTGCTCAAGAAAGTAGCATATAAAGAGGAGATAACCTGGCCTGGTGTTGGTATCAATCAACACAGCCTGTCCATTCTAAGAGGAAAGCAAGAGAGGAGGAGGAGTACAATTCTGAGGATCCCTGTTTAGTCAGGGGAACTGATTCTCTTGAAGCTCATGTTGCTTTTACACCAGCTTTGTTCTTTTGACCAAAGCTCCTAATCTCAACTGTCACCCATTTTACATAGTTTTCTGCCCTTTTTTTTCCCTTATTGTCATGATGAGAACAATGTAAGAGAACAGGCTCTTGGGAATCTTTCACACACTAAATGAGAAATTGAAGTTCTCACCTAACTCTCCTTGCAGCATCTGCCTGTACTTGCTCTGGAAAACAACCAAGGCAAGTTTCATATGGGAGGAGGCAAGGAAAGCCAGCACAGCAACAGTACAAATTACACAGCCGGTTGGCTGACACTCAAACACACCATGCTACACATCCAGACTCTTCTGCCACAAAATTAGCCTTGAGAGCAGCACTTTTAAGCTTACAGCTGTGCATCATGCAAGGATTTATGAGATCAAGGCCAAAGAAAATGGGGCCCTCTCCTGACTTAACCTTACTCATTACTTCAAGGGGAAATTTGTATGAAAAGGGAGCAAAGGATATGGCCTAATACCGCTGTCTTTTTGTGGCATTTCAGTAGTTTCATACAGAGAAGGGATTCACAATTAGAAAACCATTTTATCTAATAACATAGTATGAATTAACATAGCAATATTTTTTAACTATGATATGTGTGGAAAAGAACTGTTCCCTAGCTAGTCTTCTAAATCATTATGGCTCATCAGTTATAATTTTTGTTTGAACTTATTATGTAAAGTTGAATGACATTTTATTTCAAACTGTGCAGACTGAAATGTGAAAGAAAGAATCTCAGTATATGGTGCTCATGTAACCTACACTCCACTGTATCTCTTAACTGGAGTGCTGGACTTTAAAGCCAGACCAGATACCACCTTTTATGACTGAGCCTTTACTCTTCCAGATATTTAGTTGCCTGCTTTCCAATAACTTGATTGGAATAAATGAATAAAATAATGAAAAATTTTCAAGGATTTGGCTTTATTCTGTTGTTCTGAGTAGGAAGATTTTTCCTGAATAACAGAAAGTTATTTATGTGAAATCGAGTTATCAGCATGTGATCCACATAGTGTTCAGGCAATATACTTAAACACAGACTTGCCTTTTAATATTTCGGTGACCCAGTTCGGATAGTGCATGTTGGAAATGTGATGGAAATACTCTGCTAGATTGGACATTGGGAAATGAATGGTGAAATTTTCCCATCACCCCCATCCTCACTTCAGAGACCAGAGCAAGGTATATGCATCTTCTATTGCCATCTAACTGTATGGTTGAAGTGGGTACCTAGGGGCCTTGGGCCACCATGGTGCACCAGGACAGGAGCATAGGAAGGGATTTATGAGGGCAACCACCACCTCTGTCCCTACAGGCCCTTTGTGAGGTTGCCCATGTGCCACTGCACAGACCCTTAAAAGCTTTTCCCACAAAAACTTTGCTTTCGGTTAAAAACCCTTCCCAGTTCTCAACCTTCTACCAGTGTCTCCAAGATGCACTAGGGAGAACTGTTTTCTCCTTTCCACTTGTGTTTGGCTGAGCCGAATTTCTGGTGTCATCTGATGTGTTCAGCCTTGGGCTTGTGGTGACTGCTCCCTGCTCATAAGGGTGTAGATCAATGTTTTCTGATTGGATGACCAGACTTGCACATAATGTTGGTCTTTATAAACCCATATCTGTACTAGAAGTATCTCACCATTTCAGTTGCACAGGTTAGTTGCACAGTTGCATCACACTGGCAATGTATTCATATGGCCAGGGACTGAGTCTCAGTCCAGGGGAATTAAACAATTAACAGTAGAGGACATTCAACAGCTTCTTTGTCAAGGCCCCAGAGGACACTGAGAAGTGAGCTGACCTCTCATTGTGGTGACTTAATGTGCTGTAGGTACTGAAGCCTTTTGCTGGAACCACCAGAGTACTCATTACAGCTAAGGCAGTGAGGTTGTTTCCATTTTGGACCTCTGCTACATGCACAAAACTTTACTATGAATAGCTGTCAGGCTACACTTTATCTCTCAAGAATTTTTTATAAAGGCAAAGGATTCTCTCAACTATTTCTGAATTACAGAAGAAGAAAATATCCTGTGACCATTTTTGCACTTACTGTGAAGGGGACAGGCTATTAAAATTATAAGTCTATGCTTAACACCTACCATACATAGCCATACCTAAATGCCACTAAAAAACATAAGATGAAAAAATGTGATCAACAGGTAGAACTAAACAGAAATATGTCATGTGCAAAGTACAAGACAGTCTAAAAAGGGTTATTCATAAGTCTTTGTGCAAAAACATATCTGGCTTTGTTTCAAAATCCTTTTAAATTCAAAGAAGTTTTTCATTTGTGCAGTTCAAAACCCAGTGATACCACCTACAAGTGACTAGTATGAACTACAGCTTAGTCCCTAAAAATACAGCAAAATGACTTTTCAGATGTACTGTTGAGAGCTTTATAGCTGAAACACAAAACAGATGAAAGTTTGAACTTTAAACTTACCCTGTGTCTCCTGGCTACCCATGGTCTTACACTGTTGCAGCAGTTTGGGTTTTGTTGCTTTAGGAAGCGTGGCTGATACTCTGACTTGGTGACTCCTAAAGTACACTCTGAATGATATCCAGGGCAGCATGTAAGTTGTTTTTTATTTGTGACCTATTACATACAAATGTATTTTAAGCAGTAATTTAAATCAGCTCTGATTAGTTTATTAAATATGATTACTGTGTATTTGTGCTGCTGTATCCCACTGGAATCCTAGAGGGACATAGATCCCATTTGTTTGAGTGCTGCACAAATACAAACTGAAATGATAGACCTTTTAAAGAGGTTACAATCCAAATACAAACAAATTGATTACAAGGAGATGAGGATGGGGCAGCCCATGGTGCATGTGATTAGGTGGCCGTTCTGGTCAATGCCGTAAGGACAACTTGCAGCACATCAGCTCAGTGGTTTCTAAGGAAGTTGTGGGTTTTGTTGCAAAAGAGAGTTGGAAGAAGGGATTTGAGGGGGGGCAGTGAGGGTTGTTTGTGGACACTCTTCGCACATGTTCAAGACAGTGTGGGAGAAAGCACATAGGCATTCATCAGCAAAGCAACCACTGGGCATGAGATGACTGAAAGGGAAAAAACACTACAAGAGTGCCACTAGACCCCAGCCTGTTTGAACTGTGAAGCTGATGGGGAAAGAAATGCTTCAGCAGGGAGAAACTCAGATGAGGATCTACATGGGGTGGTCTGAGTCAGCCTCTGCGGGAGCCATCCCTCCTCTGGTGAATGAGGGAGATAACGATGAACCATCAGCATCCTCAGTACCTAAACTGGGTGACTAAGCTAGGAGGTGCAAGTTGTGCTCTTTGCAAAGGTCTACCTGTTACTCCTAGAAGGGAATAGAAATCACACTATAATCACTTTGGTTTCATGTAGCCATAATACCGAATTCTGCCTGGATTTCATTGTGACCCTGCATCAGTTAATACCCATGTGTTGTAAAGTATTAGTCATAATTGGATCTACACTTTTCTCATAAAGTTGGTGAAATTTAACTAATTTTATTGTAATTGTGATATTTAAAAATTGAATGGTATCTTTTATTGAATAGCTGTTGCAGGACATCATCAGCTTATGGACTTTAATATCTGGAATATAGTATAATTTATATGATTCCATTAAATGTCTATCAGATTTCAAGGTTTGAAGCTAATGCATTTGAATTACCAAAACATATACAAATTGGAAGCTTAAAAAACCCTATCAGATACGGCTTTAATTTCTTTGTTCAAATCGACCATGAGAGTGAAGAGAATTTATTTTTAAACAAAAGAATCAGATCCATTCCTTATGAAAACAAATGATTTAGAAAAACAAGGTTAGAATGCCACCTGGGGGCTTGTATTGCCATCACACTTCACTTAAGATCAGAGCATCTTGAGATTTGTACTGTCAGATTAAAAAAAAAATCGTTCACTCCATTCTCTTTACAAAGTACAGTCAGCCTTTTAGTAACTCATGAAGGTGTTATTCTGTTTTATGGCTTCTGCTTCCTTACTCCTTCAGCAAGAATATAATACAAGAAATGGGTACTGATAAGCAAACAGATTTGCTTTGCAAAGGGAAGCACATCATATGGCTTTATGCAGGATATTCTGCTTCTTTTAATAAATAAATGTAAACCAAATACAAGGTACACAAACCCAAGCATATTTCGTCGCAACATACAGTAGAAAACAGTAGATTACATCAGCCATATGACAGAGAAGGCGATAGAGTTCACAGAGAAAGAAAAGTGATCATCCAAGCACAAATAAACTGCGTAATGCAGCAAATCAAAGCATTAAAAATGGAAGTATAAAGACCATATTTCTAATCTATTACTTTAGTATTAAACAGAACTCTTTTCTTCACTTTAAATTAGGGGACTGTGAACCCAGTGTGACAAAAGTAAGAACTGATCCAAATACTCGCCAGAAATTACAACTAATTACAAATTCTTGTTGTTAGAAACATGTGGGTAACCTCTCCCCACTATTAGTATTCATCTGCACTTTCAGTGAACTTTTATGATTCAGACCAGGCAGGAGAACTTCATACGCATTTGTAGACTTAGATGTTAAATCCAAAGCCAATGGGAGAGAGGTGATCTCATTTCCTTGAGAATTTTTCCAAGTCACGATTTAGTTTTCCCTTGGTCAGGAGCAATGCAGTACCCTTCTCCACTTCACCCCAGTCTCTTGAAATTCTCCATGAAGGGGTGGATGGGAGCACTGTACTACCTGACACTGTCTCATCTTATGTGATGAGCTGCAACACAGTCTTAAGATCCTAAAGCACTCAGGTACCTACTGTTGGATCCTTCCATTGAGTGAGCGCCTCCAGGTCCAAAGACCTGGGAACTTGGCTGTCCTTGTGGTGAGGTGGACCATGAAGGACATCTATCTCTAGGGGCAGAGTTACTGTACATTTGTCCACATCATGGATCACTTGATCAACAGAGGAAGAAGACAGCACGTAAGGTTGATCCCATGTAATTGGGCAATGTATGAGTTTCTAATGTGGCTCCAAGGGTACCTGAAGCTGTTGACTGGTAGGGGTGATAAAGCCTTTTCTTGTAGCCCCAAAAATCTGGTAAAACGCAAAATTATTTATTGGCATTTATGAATCTGAATCCATGAACTTCTTTGTCCCATAGGTAACTCCAGAAAATCTTGATGGAAGAGGTTGTTCCTTCTTCAGGAGGGAAACGTTTCTGCTCTCAGAAACAACATTGCGACTGGCGCTGCAGAAACTGTCTCAGGATACATACAGTTGAGTTCATTACCATCTGTGGTTTGACTTCCATTCGCTCGTGGGTTCCTAGTGGAGTTTAATTCAGGCTCCCTAAATCAAGATAATATCCCAGGTCTAGCACAACCTGGACTCAGGCCAGGAGGGGGAACTCAATGTGCTCAGATGGTACTGCTGGATGATCTCCTGCCCCCCTCCTAAACCTCTATATGCTGGTGGTTAGCTGCAAGAGAGGTGGTGATGTGACAAAATGCATTGAATCCTTGAAGGAATGCCCCCGGGTTGCCGTGGTGGCATGTTGCAGGTCTACCACAGTAACCTTGAGATGGCAAAATGGCCCATAGGGCCTAGTTTCTTTTCAGTACCTTTCATCACTTTTAGTCACTAAGTGAGCTGGTTAGACAGTGTGGTCTCAAGCACCAGAATGATGCAAGTGATGCTCAGCTGTGTTATCCCTCATCACCCAAGGCCATGTCTTGCTTCTAAGAGGGCCTACAGGTTGAAATGAATAACTTCTCTGCAGGGATAACACATGTCTGAACATTTGTATCACTCACTTGACCTGGAGAATGAAAGGTTAGCCATTTCCCAAGGGGGTGGATTTAACCATCCTTGAATATAAGGAACAGTGAAATGGATTTTTAAGGCGCATATGTTGTTGTTGGAGGTGTATAACGTATGCTGTCCATTGAAATGTCATCTGTTAGCTGGACTACTCTGCTTCTAACTCTGTTTCTTTAATAGGTAAAGTGTTTTGGACTGTATTTGTTTCTGGCAGAGTGTGAAATCCTTTCAGGCACTTTTCAACTTATATATTTATTACACATAAGGGAAAATACTGTCTGGGAAAATGAATAAATTTTGAAACTGAATCACAGCTAACTATATCTCAAACGTATATAGCCTGATTTAGACAAGTCGCCTTTAAAATAACATTTTCTAGTACCTTTTTTGTAAAAATATCTCCAAGTAATTCTTAAAATAAGACTGACTGTAAACTGTTTACTTGTTCCTAGTTACTCTATTTAATGAATATAATCTATAGAAAAATTTGACTTGTGTAAGTTGAGGAAACTGTAATAGGCTTCAGCAATTTGTAAACAGGGAAGCAACATCAGTGCATTAATTAGCTTTTCTCTCTCCTATATAAAATTAAATTCTGTTGTACATATGTTAGCTACACAGATCTATACCTGTGTGTTTTGTATGTGTGTGTATACATGCAGGTACCTATGCATACATATATGCAGCAAACAAACTAGTCCATTTGTTTTGTGTCTTGATGCCTACAGTAAACTATGGCATTATGTAGTTTAGTAATAAGACTGCAGATAATTGTGCAGAAAACTTCTTATTGTTAATGATTATTTCAGGGATAACATGATGGGAAAATTAAAATGCCACATATGACTGTGACACTCTATCTCTTCTCCCCTGAGGCACAGGGAGGTGGGAATGGTAGTTGCAGCAAGCTCATCACACGTCTCTGTTGCTCCTTCCTCCTCAGAGAGGACTTCTCACACTCTTCCCCTGCTCCAGTATGGGGTCCTTCCCATGGGAGACAGCCGTCCATTAATTTCTCCAATGTAAATCCTTCCCACGGGCTACAGTTGTTCACAAACTGGTCCAGCACAAGACCTTTCCATGGGGTGCAGCCTTTCAGGAACAGACTTCTCCAGCGTGGTTCCCCCACAGGGTCACTAGTGTTGACAGCAAACCTGCTCCACCATGGGCTCCTCTCCACAGGTCCACAGGTCCTGCCAGGAGCCTGGTTCAGTGAGGTCACAGTCTCCTTCAGGCACATCCACCTGCTCCAGCGTGGGGTCCTTCCCGGGCTGCAGGTGGGGATCTGCTCCACCACAGACCTCCCTGGGCTGCAGTGGCACAGCCTGCCTCACCACGGTTTTCACCAGGGGCTGCAGGGGAATCTGTGCTCCAGTGTCTGGAGCACCTCCTCCACTTCCTTCTGCACTGACCTTGATGTCTGCAGAGTTGTTCCTCTCACATATTCTCACTTGTCTCTCCTGGCTGCTGTTGTGCAACAGGTTTTTTTCTCTTCTTAAGTATGTTAACGCAGAGTCACTACCACTGTCGCTGATGGGCTCAGCTTTGGCCAGCAGTGGGTCCATCTTGGAGCTGGCTGCATTGGCTCTGTCAGACATGGGGGCAGCTTCTGGCATCTTCTTACAGAAGCCACCCCTGCTGCCCCCCTGATACCAAAACCTTACCACGCAAACCCAATACACTATCAAAGGCATGCAAGGCTCCATATTCACCATGCAGGACCCTGGTGCATTTCCAGATCCAGTTCTGAAGAACACATTCCAATACAGTCTTTACAAAGACAGGAGAACACCTACAGCTTCCAGATGCTGCCATGAATGTCAAAGCTCTGTATTTATAGCGATGCTGTTTGGTGTAGTACTGCACTGCATCTTTACTATCCTGTCTTTCAGATATGTAAATTGCGATAAGCAGAATAGGTTAAAATAAGGAGGTATGGCAGGAGAGGTAAAGTCAAGCAGTGTATTTTCCTCACTGCATTAAAGAAGAAATAAGATCCTTACTCCTGTTGCTAACCTGAGTAAGCAGCATTCCCTGTACCCCACATCTGGTGTAGTAAATGCTCTTCCCTCTCTTTTCAACATTTCTGGAGGTATCACTATGGATACTGTATTTGAGGATTACAGGTCATACAAGTGTAAGTAGTGTTATCCTGTGCAGTCCTTCCTTCCAATAAATGAAATGCAATAAAATGAGTCAACATTTGCCAGTTCGGAGAAGATATCAAATTATTTAGGAAGACTGCTGAAGAGCAGATTGGTGATGACAAAATATTACCATGGAAACCCTGGCAGAAGTATCTGCATGCACAAAGTAATCCCACTGGCTGTGCCCTTAGTCGGCAGGAACAGCACCTCTGAGCTGGGAATCTAGCACAATTGAACTGAAGTGGAAAAGCAGGAGTATGCTAAAGTAGGAGTAAACATCTGCTTTAAAACTGGTTTATGGCTGTCATCAACTTTAGTTTGCTGAGGAGGTGCAAAAAATTCACAGTAGTTAATAAATGGCAATACTTAGGTTGCATGCTGCCAATACTTGTTAAACTTATGTCACTACAGTGGCATTTAATCCTAGACCTAGGATTCATCCTATGATTTCCACACACAGGTTGCTCACTATTCAAAGTTCAGGTTTTAGCAAACCACCATTATCTCCTGCTCTAGGAATTTGGGAAATTTCAGGTATGTCTCATGATATTGTGTGGTGTTGATTCTCTGAAACAATGTGGGTGGCAACAGGACAGGTGAAGTGTGTAGATTCGGATGTACAGAGCAGTGACTGTTGGACATGTTTATATATGTTATGGGTTTCTTTGTTACCTAACTCTGTTCAAGAATGGCATTTGTGTGGTCTTCTAGGTTGGGTTTTGTGATCTTGCTCCATGGGCACATAAAATTCAAAAAGGCTGCCAAGATCATTGCGTTAGGGACAGAGGAGCAGGACTGTGAGGCCGTAATTTCGCCTCATTTTGAAGGCGGTATATTTGTACAGTATTTGTTACTCCATCCTGACAAGGGCATCGCAGACCTAAAGGAGGTTCACTGAAGGAGAATGAAAGTAGTCACAGACAGAAGAAATCTGTTATATACAGAAAATGTTGGTGGTCGTTTGCTTCAGGAAGCAGGTAAGACAGTCACAGTAAAATGTTAATAATTATTCTTTAGTTGTAGCATAAGTTTCCTCTGAAATCGGAAGGCAGCAAGTAAAAAGCTAGCAAACATTTTATTTGTCCGTTAGGCGGAATTAACGCGCCTGGCAGTTAAACTGCATAATTCGCCCACAAACTGATTTGACCCAGCCCAAAGCTCCCGCCGCCACCGCCCGCTTCCCGCCTCCCGCCTCCCGCCTCCCGCCACACCGCCGCCCCCTCACAGCGCCCCTCACAGCGCCCCCCGCGGCGGCGGCGGCGCGGCACCCGCTCGGTGATCGACTGCTCGGGGCCCTTCTTGGCCCCGCCCTCTGGAGGGCTGGTCTCCGCTCGGACCTCGATTGAGGAGGCCTCTCCCTCAGCAGGAGCGCCCGTCCCGGCCATCCGGCCGGTGCCGCCGGGGGGCTGGCCCGCTGCCGTTAGCGACCGGCCCGCTGCCGTTAGCGACCGGCCTGCTGCCGTTAGCGACCCGCCCGCGGCGGGGCGGAGGCGCCGCCGCTCCAGATGCTGCGGTGGTTGATCGGCGGCGGCCGGGAGCCGCAGAGCCTGGCGGAGGTAAGGGGGCCGAGCGGCGGGAGGCGGGGTTAGGGCCGTTGGGGACGGGGAGCGCCGGTGGAGTGCCGTGGGGAGCTTTGGGTCCGGGGGGGAGCGCCGTGAGGACGGGGGTGCTGGACGGGGGCCTTACCGTCGGGGCGGGTCTGCTGTCCCGGGGCAGCGCGGCTGGGCTCCGCGCGGGGCGCTGCGGGCAGGGCGCCCTCGGGGCTAGTTAGCAGCCTGTGAGATTTTCTGGCTGCTTGGAAGGGCTACAAGCGTCGATAGAGGGGGGAAAAAGGCAAAAGCAAACAGCAACACCCCCCCAGTCTGAGCTTGCCCAGGACCTGAAGGGCCTGGGGAGCCGTCCCTGTCAGGAGTGTCCCGGCTTCCTCCCTCCTGTTCAGCGCGTCCTCCTCAAGTGGGGGATATGTTCTGCAGCTTGCAAACATACATAGTCCTGCCCTCGGAGCTCCCAGGTCGATAGTGTAAATTATCGGTAGTAACTTATTATTTATGTGGCCCACTTTTAGTTTGTTGTAGTCTTCTAGCATTTCTTCTTAGTTTCTTATCCGTAAAATAAAGTAGGCCTGTGTAGTGCACCAAACACTTGTCATCCTTCCTGCTGCCTTACTCGGAAAGAGTTTTACCACATTTGAGAGAGAGATTACTGGGGCTTGTCCCTAAGACTCTGCTGAAGTTCTCAGCCTGGATTTAACAAGAGTAAACACTATTATTGGGCTCCTTACGCCTAGTGCTTTTGTAATCTAGACAAATATGAGGAAGTAATTCCGCAGCTGTACATGAGCAAGTCATGACAGTATCATGATTGCTTTCAAATGCCAGTAGTTACTTTGGTGGGAATTGAAGTCTACCAGTTTGGAATGATGATGTATGGGAATGCCTATGACCTTTGTCATCACTCAAAATACTGGTTGTATTGCAGTCATATTTAGCAGGTTTGCATGCAGTTGTTTTTAAAAGAAAGATGGTAATATGCAACAGCTCTATAAGACATGCTAGGAAACAACATTAGCGTGTGTCCTTCTGCAAAGTCTAAACTCTGGCTATGGTATAGTTATACTGTGATTTTAAAAAAAGCATGAGTGTGTGTCAAGATGTGGTCCAGTTCTTCCATACTTCCATGCATAGATTGTCTAAACCCGATCCATGGGACTTCTGTTCCCATTGCCCATTGCTACCACTGGTTTGCTGAATGGTGGTGATGGTTTTGCTTCTCAGTGAAAGAACTGGATAACAAATGTTGATAAGGGTTAGTCGCTAAACTATTTATGTGGGTTTTTTGTTTGTTTGTTTGTTTGTTTTGGCTTCCCCCCCCCCCCCCATTATGTAACAATGTTTCATCTAAAGGTCATCTTCATAACCGTTAATTCTCTCTGTACAACTCTTAAGGAAGCCGATAGCAGTGTGTGGGCTATGGACTTAGGGTGTTTGTTTTGTGTGCTATGGCTTCAGTCAGTCATGAAAAAGCCACACCTATTAAGAGTGACATTGCACTGGGTGAATAGAGAAAGCATCTGGCAAAACTGTCATAAATTTTTGAAATGTAAATTTCTCCCTCCTTACCTATTTCTCTTTTTACTATGGAACTGAAGATCATGTAGACTTACCCTCCTGAATCTTTTCAGTTGATGGCCATGGTTTATGTATTAAGCAGGGTGGCTCTTGTAATGGGAGCAGTCTACCTGCAGTAGCATAATGGTCCATATAAGCTAATTTATCATGCTCCGTGATACATACATAAGTATGTCTGTGTACCCTTGTATCCATATTTTTGAATCGCTTTGGAAAATCTCACTTTTAAATGTTTCAGACTGGGGGGGTTATAGGAAGTTCTGAAACTGAGATGAATGTTGCATTTTTTTACTGGTTATCGTAATGATACTTACAGGTCCTGCATAAAAACATGCAAGTTGGGAATATGTTCTGTTAGCATCAGCATCTAGCTTTCTCTCCTAAAAATTTGGTGTAGCTACAAGAGAGTTCAATTAATAGTTTATGTCAGAAATAGATTTCTTCAGAGAAAGAAGACACACATAACCCAACACTTCAGTCAATATTAATGATGATCAGAAGAGAGCATAGCTTTTTGTATGACAGTACTGGGGGAAAAACTGTTATTTTGTTGTTATCTGTATCACTTCATCAGCACTGTACCTTTCAATATTCACAGACAATGTCAGAATTAAGAAAAAATAAGACTGGGCACATTGTTCAAAAGGAGTATCACTGTCCTATACTGAATAGGAAGAGCAACAGAATATAGAATTATGATGTTAATGTTACAAATTCGGACTTTTTCAAAGTGGTGTTGCAGTTGATTTCTGAATGTGTGTTTCTATTGGTAAATAAAAATGGAAGTCTCCTGATTACAGTATTGCTGATGTCATCCAGTGATGCTGAGATTTGCTTAGGATTTTTAGAACTCTCTCTCTTTTTTTTTTTTTTTTTTTTAAGGAGTGTTTTGATTAGCTTTTGACAGTTGAACTCCCAAGTTTCCATATTTGTCCAACTTATCTTTATAACCATGCAGACTCTACTTGCATTATTTTAAATGGGAACTGCTATTCTTACATAATTGCATAAAATGAGGAACAGTTGCTTCATGAAATGCATCAGATAGCACAAAACCAAGATAAAATCACATGAACTAGCATTTTGACAATCTCTTCATTTTAAAAATAAACACACATTTCTTTCCCTATTTATTAACTTTGTCATTCTTAACTTCTAAAGAATAGTATCATAGTACCTATATGGAAGTGATAGAAAATAATTTATTATTCCTGCCAGAAAATATTGAAGCTTCTGAGGATATGTTTGTCTTTCACATAGGATTACCTGTCATGTATACTGTGTGTTGTACAGTGTTCAGTAATTACTGTTTTACAGTGTAGGTTCTGTTGAAGTCCTCAGTGAAGAGACAGTCCTGGAAGTAAGATGATGTTGACTGTTGTGTAAAATAAATCTAGAAGGAGGAGAGTGCTGTCACTGATTTACTACTGAGATATGTAGATTTTTTTTTTTTTTTTCAAATAATGTCTAACAGCAAGTTGTTCCAGAATGTAGAAGACCTATTAGCAGAACTATCATGCCTTGAAAATGAAGTCCTATGCAATATTTTATTGACTCTGCCTGGTGATCAGCTTGCTCTGAGTGATTGATTGTTCTTTTAGTTAATAGTCTAGTTGGGGGTAATTGCAGATGCTGTTCTATAAAATGATTAATTGTTCTCTATGTTTTTTTAAGTGGTTTGCTTTAGTATTTTGTGAATAGAGTCCCAATGGATTATTTATATATTTTGTAATAGAATAGCATTTATTGTTATTTATTTTAAATATGTCATCTTTATAGAGAATTTTAAAATTGAACAATAGATGAAAGATATAAGAGGTTCACAGACCTCTCGGAAGAGGTAATTTAATGAAAAACTGAATGTATGGGGAATTGAGTCATGAAGCTGGCTTCATATGACAGCTTGTGCCTAAACTGCGTGTTCATCTTGGTGTATCAGTGATTAAAGCAGTATGAAATGTTTTTGTTAAACAGAAAATGCTGTATTGTAGTTTAATACATGCTATAGAAAGATATTATTTACTTTAAAGAATAAGAAATGATCTTCTGTAATGATTTTCATTAAGGTTAAATGATATTTCAGAAAATTTAACTTCAAATATAACTATGCATTCACACATGAGTCTGTGTGTAGATTGTTAGACATTACAAAGACACGATGAAAATAATACTGTCAGTACAAAATAAATTTTCATTCAATTTTTTATTAATTTTAGAAATCATCTGTACAGACAATTGGTGAAGAACAAATACAGAATCCCTACACAGAGCTCCTTGTGTTGAAAGGTCATCAAGATATAGTACGATTTCTAGTGCAAATAGATGACTGCAGGTATGAAATTTCATTTCAAATTACTTCACTGCCTCCTTGGTAATACATCAGAGAATATTTATGAAAATCTAGTAATGTTTTAAATCCTCTCTTTTTATTTTTAGTGGGGGAGGGCAGAAAAAGCCTGTAGTTAAAAAAGACAAGGGATGAACACTCCCTTTTCTTGGTATGTTACTACATCTTTTGGCTTCTCACTTAAGTTACACTTTCATGAGAATATAATGGTGATGGAATTGTGTTTCTTGATACAAATTAATTTGTTTGAAAGAAATGCCTTTAGCTAATTCAGTTTTTTTTCAGGCTGTTCTTGGTTTGAATGTTCCCTTCTGTACATGCGCACACTGTTTTTCACAGAACAATATGCAGTAGTGTCTGCTTCTCTTCTGAGTGGATGTATGTGTGTTTTGTTTTTGAATTGAGGACAGCTGTTGTTTCACCTTTTGGTTCTACAGAAGAATGTAATAGACTCCTGGAGATAACCTGTAGTAGTCACACATGACATTCTCAACAATATTGAATGTTGCTGTTCCTTTTTTTCTAAACTTTTGTTATTCTTTCTTCTGAAACTCTGGTGCTTAATTCAATTGAGCCTCAGTTAATGCAACTTTTTTCTGACCTTCTCAAATTTTGAATTTTTCACCACTTTCTTTAGAATGACTACTTAGTAAAATTCAACATATGACTAATCTTTGCGTTACATATCTCCTCCAGTTTGATCCTGTTCAACTTGCTGTATTTTTGTCTGAAACCTGGCAGTTCCTTTGTTTCTCTCTTCCAATTTTTAGCTTTGTGGACTTTTTTTTGGTATATTCCCTGACAAACTTTATCTATTCTGTTCTTAGTTCCTTGGAGCTAAGTCCAACTTTATTGTGAACTCTGAGGACAGAGTTATCTAAAAACTGGAAAACTTGTTATAAAGCAGAGAAGAAGTCACTACATTTACCATTGTTACTTTGGAAGTGTGACTGAGAGAATGAATTATGATAGTTTTGCATTATGACCTGACTTCTATCCTAGCTTCATCTAAATTAGCCTTGCACATTCTCTAATTTAACTTAATCCTTCAAGAGAGGAATTATTTATCTGCTATAACAGTAAGGTTGTGAAACCTTTTGTCGATAATAAGTGTAGTGACTCATGGCTGATGTGGAGAATTAAATAGAAAACTTTTAGAACTAAGAAGATAAGTAATAGGCAAGAGTTTCTCTGTTAAGAAGCTCTAGTAATTTAGATCTTGTATGGATTAGGCACAGAAGGGGACTTCTAATATATTTATCAATTCACTACACAAGTTAACATGGGTAAGAGTTTAGTATATCCTTGCAGTGTACAGCAGGTGTTTTACAAAGAAGAGTTCTCTCCTTCCCCTTGCATGCTAATTGGGCAGGTGGTCTCTTCCAAGTTTGGAGTGCCTGGAGAATCTTATTTTCTAATAATTTTGTAAATATACATCTATATAAAAATTTCACAGAAGACTCCATGGAGAATTTTTAGCTTGTTAGTTTTCATTCTCAATGTCCTAAGTATATATTCTGATATACACACACACACACACACACACATATATATATCTATATCTATATCTATCTATATATATATATATCAGACAGGTTCTATGTATTACGATAAAATTAGTATTTCTACATTATAATAATCCACCAGAAGGTTCATATAAAAACAGAAGAATCTGGTTGGGTTTTTTTCAGTCCTTTTTTTTCCCAGACAAGTTATGAAAATACTTGTGCTTGTATGAAAATGTACAAGTATAGAAATGTACTTCCCTCAAAGTGCATTTTTCCCAAAACACATACTCAATAATTATAATTGATCTTTAATCTTAGATTGCACGCACTGTCTGATGCAAATAAATCTTTTACCATTTGGGACTTCATTGTATGATAGCAGATAAATCACTGAAGCTAAATGAACGATAATCAGTGTAAAACTAAAGCCTGTATGGCCACATTGAAGATAGGCTACTCCTTATCCATATGCTATTTTGTAAGTTATGTAGCTGGTTAATATCTTGGGAGTTTGAGGAGTTTAATAGAGTTGCTTCACTGGACAGTAATTCTGAGGTTTTATTTATCATGAATATGGTAGTTTCTGGATTGTTAAACAGCTGATAATATTTTTCACTTGATTCTTTTCAGTAAATTTAGTATTGTTACTCAGCTTCTGAAATGTTTTTATTTATTTTCTGCATCTATTCCACTGTGTGCTTTTTGTCAACTATTGTAAGCCGAGTTTCACGCTTCAGGTCTTTAGATAATATCATCTTATTGAGAATTTTGCAGAAGGATTTTCTTGTTTTCTCAGTGGCTCAGCTAAAACCAGTGAGTGGAAAATTTTCTCAGATTGGTTTTTGAAGATACTAAATAAATCCTGTATAAATGTAACAGAAGGCTTTGTTTTTTTCTTTTCTCTTGTACTTTTTGAACATGAAGTAAGGGTCATATTGATTGGAAGATCACTAAAGAAGGCTAAACCTCAGCAGGAGTCTTCCAAAAAGTGGACTAAGATAAAACTGCATGTAATATTGTAGCATTTGACACATTAAGCTAAACAGTTCATAACACATTTTAATAATAGCTTTTTTTGTTGCTCATTTGACCATTCCTTGCTCCTTCAGGACACATACAATGTTATAGATGATGGTGATCATAACTGGGAAAGAACCACACGACCCTTGAATTGCCATCTCGGTGAACAGAATGTAACTGTAGGATAACTGACTCTACAGTAAACCTTTATATTTAAACAGAAATCCTAGTGAGAAGATGAGGAAGAAAATACACAAAACAGCAGTCTATTGAACTTCTTTGTTGATTAATTACACTCATGCCTTTTTTCAACCACCAGTTTTTTTCCCAGTATTTTGTTCAAGTGGCACACAGCTCCAATATTACTCAAGAAAAGAACTGGAATTTAAAAGGTTATTGCTGAGTTGAGAAAATGTTACCATTTTAAGTTCCAGATGTTGTGATATAACAAGGTATAATAGACCTAAAAGATAATGAAAGATAAAACATTAATGTTATCAGAAGTGTGCATGCAAGATTTTTTTTGCTCTGATCTTTTTAAAGGAGCGGCTTGATTGGTTATAAAATAGAGATATGAAGAAAGTACAGCTTGCATTTTTTTTATATACTATAATAGAATAAAACAGGAGGATATGTGGAAGAAAGAGGGGAAAAAAATCTCTGTCGCTTTATGCCTGAAAACATTCTGTTAGCAAGTTTCACAAACATTGTAATTGCAGAGTCTAAAAGAAAGGACATGTATATGGTTAATGAAACCATCCACAGTTGCTAACAGAAAAAAATTCAGAAATGATGTAACCTCTGTTCTTCATGACTTTCTTGTACATAGTTCTTACATAGTTGTTTACTGCCTTTCTGTACATTGTGCTATAATGATGTTTTCACAGTTTTTTTTTTTTTGTTTGTTTGTTTTTTGTTTTTTTTTTTTTTTTTCATTTCAGGTTTGCATCTGCAGGAGATGATGGAATCATATTTCTATGGAATGCTCAGGTTAGCTCTTTTTTGGAGGGGGGGTAGCTTGTATGCTCTGGAGAGGGTCGAAGTTGGAGAGAGGAGTTAGAATGTTTAGTAGCGAAAAAGCAGAATAAATAGAAATTGCTGCAGAGCTACTGTTTGAAAATGTAAAATTGGAGGGAGTCTGTAAAATCTTGGTTTACAAAAGTGAGCTAGGCGAGTAAAAGTGTGTACCTTGAGAGAACAGGAAGTTTTAGAAGTTAGAATGTTATGGTAAGACATAGTGATTTTAGAGACATTTGAGATGAAATGATGATGTGAAAAGAAGAAGTGTGTATAAACTTGTGGCTTTAATTCTTTTAAAATGTTTGCTGTAAACACTGAAGTGTTGACTAGTAACTCAGCAAATACATAGCAAGGTCCCAGTCCTACCAGGATTTATATATACCCTTAAGTACAATTCAGTGGTTCTATTACCAATATCTATTTGTAGTATAACTGATTAGACTAAGTGGTGAGCTAACACAAGTCTATATTGGAAAGACACCAAAGCCAGTGGAAGTTAAACATGTCCTGCAGTGCAGAAGCAAGGCGTTAATTGCTTGCTGTGATAAAAATCTTCTTATAACTATCAAAAACCTTACTAAGACTTGAGTTTTATTGTGGAATTAGTGCTCTCCGAGTGTGATACCCACTGTTCTGCTCTTCTGCTCTGTGTCTCTGTATCACTGACAAAATTATAGGGAAGGGATGAGCATTAGACCTGTGTTAAGGAGGTCTGATATACCAGTGAGATTGTTCAATAAGAGACCTAAAAGGGAGATAGACTTTGCTGTCTAAACTGTATCGAATATTAAAATCAAGGAAGAAAGAAATCTCAGACTCTAACCTTTCTTTAGAAACCTGAAAAATTTGTGTGACATGGTGGCATAACTTTAAAATATGGAAGGGAGAACTTGAAACTTTTCCTCTCTTTTGAGCAGTTTCAGTTAGCACTTTGCTGTTGTGGCAGGCCTTTTATAATTCTTTGTTTTGGAAAAGGAAATAGTTTCTGAATTTTCAAGACCATGTATGTGCATAGATATACTCAGTGTCTGACCAGTTTGTGAGTGTAAAACTCATGTAGATATCCAGCTTAGGAACTGAGTTCCATTTCCTACTTGTGTAGGATTTTTGAAATGTTTTTATTAAAGCAAATATTTTGTAGCTTTAATTTAAAAACTTAACCCACAAGTGTAAAGAAGTATACAGTTACAACTACCCTGTATTTTAACTGCATGTTTAAAATTCAAGTACGCTTCTGCATGTTTGTTTGTAGGGTTTTGCCATCATAACTAAACAGAGCAGAAGTAGCTGCAGTTATCTGAATCACCAGCTTGGAGCTATAGATAGTGTACACACTAAATAAAGCTGCCAGGAAATTGCCAGTACTGTGTTTACCATAAATATAGGTCAAGTTTTTCCAATCATTAAAATAAAAAAATTACTTTTTTAAGAGATGGTTTGTCAACAAATCTGAATTACTGTAATATCAGTTAAAAAGGGTGAATGGCCAATATTTGTATTAAAATAAAATTAGTTTAATGTGGAACTTAGGTCTTAAGGGCTTCTAGAGGTTTTTTTGCTCTTAGAGTAATTTTTGTTATGTACTACTCCTTTACACTTAATATGTTATTTAATTCTGGGTAAGATCTTGAACAGTATTGAAGGTAGTAAGAAGTAAATCCATAAATTACTTTAGAAAGGGAGATTTTTAGACTTGAAAATTTGTGCTTTCAGAAGTAATTTGTTACCTATGTCGTATGCTACAGTAGGCATTTTTCAGATTTTACTCTTGGTTTTCCATGCTTTTATTTTTCAGACTGGAGAAAAACTTTCTGAACTTCATGGACACACACACAAAATTACAGCTATAGCACCATTTTCTTCATCAGATGCTTCTGAAGAACGAAAACATTTGATTTTATCAGCATCAGCTGATAGAACAGTTATTGTATCCTTAGATCTGGAGAGGAATCAAATTTCTATGGCCTTTTTGCTGGTTTTTGCTTTTAAAGGTAGCATTGAGACAGGCTGCAGGTTGGTTGAATTTTTTGGCTGATAATATCCAGTAGGTATAATTGGATTATGCTAGGATTTTACTAGTTGTTGCTCATAAGTAGATGCTATCTGTGCCTTAAAAATACATTCATAACAGACCTTTATTATGATGTCATTTTGGCCAAATATTGAAAAGACAATCAGGGTTTAGAAGACCAAGTCTCTGCATACCTAATTCACAATCTGTCATTTAGTTACAAACACAGAAGTTACATTTATAATATATAAAAACCTTTCAATTTCCTTAATGAATAAAGTCAGGTTTGGGACTGCACTAGTGGCAGACAGGTTCAGAAAGTGTCCTGTTTCCATTCAACTGTAAAGGTAAGCTGAGGAAACCCTAGGTGTGTCTGTTTTGTTGTATGCAAGAATATGTTATGTATGCCTCATGGGCTATATGAGCAGGTGTGTCAAAGTGAACAGCAGTGTTTGGTTTAAGAACAGTGTCTGAGAAGTGGGCACAATTCTTAATTTGTTTTTGGAACTCTTAATCACTCAACTTTCTTTTTGAAAGGATGTAGAATAAAGGTCGTTTTATGGCTTGGCTTGTTACTGTGCTTGAAAAGGCAGCCTACAGTTAAACTAGTTCTTGAATGCTAATAGTAGAAAAGAATCACTGAAAAATCAGTTTTTGCATTGTTGATGGAAAAATGTAACACGTATGCAATTAAATCTGTATTTCTCAGGAAAGTTAATACTGTGTTTCATGGTACCTACAGCTTTATCTAGCTAAAGCTCATGATCATTTCACTAAGAAATTCCCTGTAGAACTTTTGCAGGGGACATATATCTGATTTTTGTTCTGCAGTGTTTGACAGTTCTTCAAAGACTGGATGTATGGTTGTCTGGAGGGAGTGATCTATGTGTTTGGAACCAAAAATTAGATCTCTTGTGTAAGACCAGTCATCTTACTGATGCAGGTAAAAATGTAAATGACTCATTATAGCTGTTAAAGTGCAAGTAGAATGGATCTGTATAATGATGCAAAACCAACTTGGCAAATTCTCTTTAATTCTAATGATAACATTATGTATTAGAGCCACTCTATTTTTTTAAATGTCAGACTTAATCGTTTCAGAATAAGCCTGCTTTTAATCTCCTATGCTGTGTGAATTTTAAACTATGTTAAATCTCAGTAACTGTACATTAGCTTGGACTCACAGCTAGACCTTGGATTCTGATTTATACATGTTTGCTGTAGTGTGGACCAGATCCTTTGGCTGTTTTTGTATGTGAAAGATCGGGAGTTGTATTATTCTTAAAGCTTTCTAGCAGTAAAGCAGTAAAGATTTCTTTTTATTATTGAGTCAGTATTTTTGATATAGAAAATGCAGGTTTTGAGAGAAATACAGTAAATGTAATTAGATCTTGATGTCAATCATACTTTTATATTAAGTTTATATGTTATCTGTCCATGCATAGAAATGGTTGCATATTATTGCCATACTTTACAAAGATACCTATGAAGCTGTGAATCAAATTCAAAGTTGGAACCAGTATTTTCCTTCTTTTTGTCATAGAATAGAGTAGTAGACAAAACCTTCTGAATCTTTGAGGGTTCTTCTTTTGGTTCAATATGAAGTATCATGCCAAATACCAGTTGGAAGTGGTGTGCTGTAGTGCTTAGCGTGAAGTGTTATTGAAACTTTTGTACAAGGGGTCAATGGGATGTGCAGCATGGGCCCTCTCTTTCCTCCTAATCTCTTGCATCCTTTGTGAGGTAAGAGACAAATTGTCTATTCCTTGGGGAATTTTCTTTTAATGGTGTGGCAACACAGCCTGGGGGAATTCTGTGCAGGATGAAGCAAAGTAACAGTAAGCTGGACATTTTATCTTGTACCCTGTTCTTCTTCAGCTGGCTCTGCACGATGTTTTAGTACCATGCATACTGTGGTAGTATCAGTATCTAATAACTTAGGTACTGCATATGTTTAGAGTCTCGATAACTACCACAGTGTCTTTAATGTTGTTCAGTGGTAGGACGTAAACATTTTAACTCTATTTAAAATGAGAAAATTACTGATTCTCAGCTTCACCTCAAGTTTGACATTCAGAATTCTGCTGAATTCAGGACCAGAACTCCTGATTCTGCCTTCATCTGACCTAATCAGTTCTCTTCCAATGCTGTTTAACTTTCACTTCAGGCAATATGCTTTTGTTTTGGTAATAACTTGTAAGTGGAAGGGAGATTATGAAGAAATTAATTAATAAGGAGTTAAGTTTGCTGTGTTTTCTTGTGGCCAATATAATTTTCTCCCTTGTCTCCTGTATGTTTTCAAAGGTATCAGTGCTTTGGTTGAATTGCCTAAAAATTGTGTTGCGGCAGCTGTTGGCAAAGAGCTAAGTGAGTATGTTGCATTTCTGTTAATTGCTCACGTTCCCCTATGACAGCTGCTTATCAGAGATATGTGTAAAGAGCATGCTTCTGGAATTGTGTAGGAAAAGTAAATGGTGTTAGTGTGTTCAGCAACATTTTTCCTTTTTCTCTTATTTGACACAGAGGCAGACAATACTAATCTCATTCAGGAATTCTGTTGAGGTCTGCATGACAGAACTTTTCTGCATTCTTTGTTATTGTTATTACTGTTACTGCCACCTGTCCAGATCCAATTATGGCGATCTGCATTTGTCCTTCTGGAGAAGGCCTGGAACTCATTATCTGAGCTGTCAGATACTAGGCTTCTCTAGAGCCTCTGTATCCCAGGATCAGGAGTAAGAGATACTGCTGATCACATTATACCATCCAAAGCTATAATGAAACGATGTGGTGATTTCTGTTGCTCGCTTGAAGACAGGGTTTTCTATGTACGCAAACTGTAAATCATCATCTAGCTGTCTCTTTTAAAAAAGAAAGTTTTGTAAAATTACTGAAATCTCAAGATATGGAAAAAAATACATGAGAAAAAGTAGAGCACTGAATCAGCAAACAACAGACTTTGTTCAATATGATTAAACACTTTGCTGGAAAATAGCAATCTGATATTCTGATTAAAAAATCAGAAGTGAATTAAAATGGTCTTGTGTTTAGACATTGGTATACACTGTAAGCTTCCATCTGAACTTCCTGCAGTTCTTTTGTAGTGCTCTTGAGTTATCATAAAAGAAATTCCAAGGCTGGTTAAAATAAAGTCTTAATTCTTGATTATCTTCATTGCCTTACTAGAGAATATTGCATCCTTTTGAATAATAGTTTTCAGTCAGATGAGCCCTTAAGAAAGATCACAGAATCATAGAATGGTCTGTGTTGGTAGGAACTTTGAAAATCATCTAGTTCCAACCCCCCTGCCATGGGCAGGATCACCTTCCACCAGATCATGTTGCTCAAAGCCCCGTCCAACCTGGCCTTGAACACTTCCAGGGAGAGGGCAGCCATAGCCTGTCCAGGCATTCTGTTCCAGTGCTTCACCACCCTCACAGTAAAGAATTTCTTCCTCCTATCTAATCTAAACCTACCCTCTGTCAGTATAAACCTGTTACCCCTCATCCTATTACTACACTCCATGAGAGAGTCCCTCCCCATCTTTCTCGTAGGAAGTACTGGAAGGCTGCCATAAGGTCTCCCCAGAGCCTTCTCTTCTTCAGACTGAAGAACCCCAACTCTCTCAGCATGTTCTCACAGGAGAAGAGCTCCAGCCCCCCCTCACCATTTTTGTGGCTTCCTCTGGACCTGCTCTAGCAGATCCATATCCTTCCTATGTTGGTGCCCCCAGATCTGGACACAGCACTGCAGGTGGTGTCTCATGAGAGGGGATTAGAGCAGGAGAGTCCCCTCCCTTTACCTGCTGGCCACACTTCTCTTGATGCAGCCCGGGAGACTGTTGGCTTTCTAAGCTGCGAGTGCACGTTGCTGGCTCATAGTCAGCTTTCCATCCAGCAGTACCTCCAGGTTCTTCTCCACAAGGCTGCTCTCAATCAATTCATTGCCCAACCTGTATTTGTGCTTGGTGTTGCTGCAACCCATGTGCAGGACCTTGCACTTGGCCTTGTTGAACTTCCTGAAGCTCTCATGGGCCCACCTCTGCAGCCTGTCCAGGTCACTCTGGATGGCATCCCTTCCCTTGGATGTGTTGACCGCACCACACAGCTCGGTGTCATCCACAATCTTGCTGAGGGTGCACTCAATCCCACGGTCCATGTCGCCAACAAAGATGTTAAACAGCGCTGGTCCCAACACCAACCCCTGAGGAACGCCACTTGTCACCACTCTCCACTTGGACATCGAGCCGTTGACCACAAACAACTCTTTGAGTGCGACCATCCAGCCAATTCCTTACTGACCGAGTGATTCATCTCTCAAACCCATGTCTCTCCAGTTTAGAGACAAGGATGTCATTCAGGACAGTGTCAAAAGCTTTGCACAAGTCCGGGTAGATAATGTCAGTCACTCTCCTCTTTTCCGCCAACGCTGTAATCTTGTCATAGAAGGCCACAAAATTTGTCAGGTGTGATTTGGCCTTAGTGAGGCCATGTTGGCTGATTTTTCACTTTTGTTTACTTGTCCATAAAGATGCCTAATGCTTTTCGCTTCTGTTTTCTGCAACTTCTGATGTTGACTGATTCTCTGAAATTCAGAGTTACTAGGCTGAAGTGTTTTATCCTATAGTTCCTGTAGTAAGCAAGCCTTAATAATAATGCTGAAATAATTCATTCCAATATTTTGTGGTGTTATGAATGGTCATAAGTGGCTTTGCACATCTTGTACTGTCTTACTTGTAATATGTTTTAGTTTGTGTCTTTCTGAAAATTATGTGTTTTGTTTAAGAATAGCTACATTTTATTCTGAATTATATAGCTCATTTAGACAATTTCTCTTGCTATCTTTGAAGTAATTTTCAGGTTGATTGCTACTAATGATGGGTCTGAAGGTTGGAATGTTCTTGAAGTAAAACGCCTTGTTGACCATCAGGATAACATTTTATCATTAGTCAGCGTCAATGGTAAGAGTTGTTTTATAATGTTGTTAGTGACCAGTGGGATATTTCAACTACGAAGTTTTTACTGGGACAAAACTTTTAATTGGGGTGAAACTTCATAACTAGTACGTGTACCTTTCTGTGGAGCTGCAAAGGTAGTTAAATGTGAAAATATAATGGCTGCATTTATGGATTAATAGTTAGATGAAGCCAGGCAGGTTATTAAGTAGAAAAAGCACAAAAGGGGCAATGTCATGGGTGGGAATGGATCTCTGGGTCTTCTTCCTGTTGGTAAAATTTAAAATGCCAGGTTTTTTTTTTTTTTTTTTGTTCCTTCTGATTCTTAAAATGGAATATACGATGCCACGTCCTTTGCAGTTATAGTCCCAAGGTAACTGAAATTTCTGGGTGTGCAAATGTGGGCCTGCATATAGATCCATTATTTAGAGGCTCTGGAAGATGATACGGTCTCCTGCTCATTAGGGCCGTGCTGAGCTATTACTTGAAATTGTGTCTGCTGTACTACAGATGTCTTTGTTCTTCCCTGTCTCTTTTTTTATGGAGCACCCCCAGAGCCCATGACAATTTATTCCTGGTGTAGACTGTGTATTTGTCCTTGGGCTTATTTGTGTCAGCCTAGTTGGCACAAAGGGACTGTGATACAGAGGTAACAAGAAACTGGAAGGGAGAAAACTTGGATTCTATGGTAGTTATTTCTGCGGTTTCCTATTGCCATTATTTTTCCCTTTTTTATTATGAAGGGGAAGCAGTGTTGGGCTTAAAAAGACAATATGCTACCTACATTAAGTATTGTTGAAGCAGTTCCTTTCCATGTATGATTAATGAATTCATGGGCAGCTACTTCAATCTTGCCATTAACTCATCCATTTAATTTGTGATCAGTATTTCTGTTTATAGCAAAGACACACTTTTCTATTTCTGAGGGGTACTGACACACCTACTTTTTCAAGGAAAATAAGGGGTGTGTATGTAGGAAACAAATGAACTTCAAATACTTGTACAGACTTCAGATGACGTTCCTTGCCTTTGCTATAGTGTATTGTACACTGTGGCTGGTGGATGTTCTCCTTCCTAGTTTTAATTTTATGAGAGCGCTCATCTCCTTTTGCTTATATGAGCTATGCTATGTAATCAAATGAGTATTTATTCAAAGGGAGAGGTCTTTGTCCAGTCAATTATGTACTGCATATGTACTGAACACTACATAGCTTCACTTGAAAATGGGCTCTCTTAGCTTTCTGGAGTTGTGACTTCGTGTGAAATGATTTTTTTTTTTTTTTTTTTTTTTAATATATATCATGTGATTGTGATTTCTGTGTGTGTTTTTTTTCTTCCCTCTAGACTTGACTTTTGTGACAGGTTCTCACGTGGGTGAGTTAATAGTTTGGGATGCACTTGACTGGACAAAGCAGTCATCTGAGTGCAACTTCTGGGACTCATCTGCCTATCCAGATGTACAGCCAGAAATAAAGTTATCCCAAAGCCCACATGAAACTTCAGTTCAACACTTAACATCTGATGAAGAGGTAAAAAGCATTAAGCAGGGTCAACTACTTTAAGTGAGCTAGCATGACCTTACCACGGAAGGCCAAGTGTTTTCTGTTTTCAGTTTGCTTGTTTTAATATGAGAGGCTTCTTTAAAATGGGCACAGCTATTTTTACACAGTCAACAGTTTTTATATAAAATTTTGGTCATTGAGCTAACTGAAAGTTATAATATGTTGATGGTATGGGAACTAACATAATGGACTGTCACAACAGCATTTCCTTTTGACTGACAAAGATTTATTAGTTGTCTACAGTACCGCTAGAGAAAAGTAAACAGGAGGTGTGTGTTTTGATGGCATACGTATTTCATATTCCATGGTTCTGGAAATGCAGTTTCCACGATAATGCACCTCTTGAACAATTGTAGCTAAGAGTACTATGAAGTGAATTAAAGAATAGGCATATGTTAGTGCTTAGTAGTAAATAAATATTGCTGCTTCTGTTCAGATGGACTGTACTCAATTGTAAAGAGCACAAATAAGGGTCCAAACTCAAGTCTGCTGTAGTCATGCTTTGGAGATAATAGAAGGGTTCTTGGTCAGAATACTCAGGCAAAACCCAGTTATTGTTCAGGAAACACTAAAAATGCTCACGTTATTCTTTAGTTTTGTGAAGTATTACCAACTGTTAGTGGCAAAAGAAAAGATGCTTCATAGTTGGGGTACAGTGGGATTCTGTTTTGGGGCCTGTAGGACCATTACTGCAGAGTAAGAAAAGGATTCTTGAAGTAGATTCAGAGATATGAGCTATGGCAAAATAAAAGCTGTGGAGAAACCTGAATGTAGTTTGAGGGCCAAGTAGTCATCCAGTGCATTTGTCTGTAAGATGAGCATTCCTAAAACACTGGAGAGAGAAACATTGCAGGGAAAGAGGTGTAGTTGTCTCTAAAGGTAGGATTTCCAGTGGTTTTGTTGTGGGTGCTTAGTTCTAGAAGGAGCAAAGACCAATCTGGTTCAGGAGAAGTTCTGTAATTTGGCTTCAAAACATTTTGATTCCCTGCTTGAAAGCTACACAAGATGTGTTTTAAAGAGAGGGGAAAGGCATTCCATGGACATGGAAAGTTCAGAAGTAGTTAAAACATTGAATGTGAAATCTGAGGCTTCTGTCAACTTTCTTTCATTCATGGAACAGAACTAAACAAATTGCTGCAGAATTTTATTTATTGTGAGACTTTTGAATGGTAGGAAGAAGAGGTTCTAGTGTTACCTCCTGAAAGAGAAGGTGCTTTTAGGGCGGAGGTGTCTGGATTATAAAGTTCCTACTTAGAAAGTGGTGAAGAAATGTATTCCTATAATGAATTGCTTTGTTACCTGTTATCTAAGAGCAGCCCACTGTTCCTCAAGTGAAAAAAAAAAAGTTGTTATTTTTTTGTCTGTTAGGAACTTTGTCAGCAGGCTTGGTAGTTAATTAGAGAAGATGCACTTGTCTGGTTTGACACTGAGCTTGTAGGCAAAGCATCACTTATAAACAAATGAGATGGTAATGGTTTGACAATACTAGGAAATGGTGCTAAGGAGTACATCTGCTGTCCTGATAGGTTTGTGTGTGTTTTTTAACTTGCCTGTTAAGATTGTGTACAGTTTATGCTTCATCATCTGTTACTTTCTTGGGGATTGAGATGATCAGGGTTTTGCTGGGGCTTGTGTGAAGAAAAAAAAAAAAAAAACACAAAAAAAACCCAACAAACCAAACCAACCAACCAAAAAAATCCCAGAAAAAAATAAAGAAAAAACAAAACAAAAAAGTGATCTGTGAAAAACATCATTGCAAAGCTATAAGAGCCTGTCTCAAGGAGGAAGACTATAAGAGAGAAAAGGCTGGGATACAGGAGTGGAAGAGTGAGGTGGAAGGCCAATGAATTGAGCCTCACACAAGACTAGGAAAATAATAGAAATGGGCTCAGTGTTTTTTCCGTGATTTGGTAGAGTGCTGTCAGAAACCTGAACTTAGTTTCAGAGCTGTTGGAGCTCCCACCACAGATGTGCATAAGAAGAAAACCAAACCAAAACCCAACAAAACCTGGACAAAGAATTTTGGACAGTGTCAAAACACCATTGAATATGCATATAGCAAATCTTAGTCAAAGACACTGGTTTACCAGTTTTACAAAATGTTCACAAGTTGTAGTGTGGACTGCTTATGAGACACTAAAGTCTGGGCTGTGTAGATGGAAGCAGGCCATTCAGGGAAAAGATCCAGCATATCATCACCTAAATAAGGTATGTTCAAAAACCCAAATATGTACTGAATAGAAGCATTTTGCACTCCTCTAGTACCAGATACTTATCATGTGTATGTAGACACGATTATACATTTGTTCTCTCTGAAATCATTACAAGTCATGAGAGCGTACAGGTCCAATGATCTGTAAACTGTTGCGGCTTTTTAGGGACAGAATGGTTATGAGACAGAAACCCTGCACTTTCCTGAAGAAGAGCACTGAATGCAAAATTATTCCAGATCTTTGCAGTACTGTGTAATAACTTTCTGTGAGACTTCCTTTTCTTTACCCAGTAGAGTCTAAATGCTTGAGCAAGAGTTCTTTGTGAAGTTTCAGTTAAATTAAAAAAAAAAATGGCAAAAGTGCAGAAGAGCTTCCTATATTCTCAGTCTGTCTTGGTAAAACAAGAGTTTGTCAAAACAGAGTGTTATTTTAGTGTAAGAATAAATGATCTTTTAATAAATAATTAATAATTACTAATATATATTAATAAAATATCAATAAATTAATAGATGTTAAATTGCAGAAGTGTGTTGATTTGCTTGATTTCTGCTTAGACTGTAAAGTACACGATGAAATACAGAAATGAAACAACTGCTTAGAGTATAGGAGAATATCTCTTATTTCCTCCAGAAAAATCCATATTTTTTCTATAACTTGCTGATTCCACATGTTTGGGATAATGCAGTAACACAAGGACAGAAACAAGCTAGATAATGTGGGCTTGATGACATCATAGTACTGCTGGAAATCCATTACACACAGGGTGATCTTTCAGTATCTGTTTCTGTAAGTTGTTCCATTGAATTTTCTTTCCAGTGTGTGTTTGCTGCTGTTGGGAAAGGCATATACGTATATAATCTTCAAATGAAGCGTGTGATTGCCTGCCAGAGAACTGCTCATGACTCCTCTGTACTGCACATTGAGAAGCTTCCAAACAGGTACGAGTTATGGTACATTTTGTTAATGTAGTAAAGAAATGCAGGACTTGGAAGGGTGGCTAGAGACAGTCTGCAAAGCTACATCTAATTCCTGGGGCAGGAACTTGATCTTTAGTTTGATCTGCTTTTACTAGATAGAGCTTGTTTATCTGTTTGGGTTTTTTTAAATGCATCATTGTAATTCAGTGTGTAAATACTGTAATCTAATATTCTTGATGTACAAGCTCAGAGAAAAATATCTTGGCTATTTTGAAAATCAGTCTTGATAAAGCACTTTTGTCTACATTGTGAAAATACAGCTTAATGGCATTTTACTTCTATAAAACAAAGGCCTATGGCATATTCAGTAAATACTTTTCACTAAATATTTTGTAACAGTTGAAATATTTTAACGAAAAGTAATAACTTCCAGCCTTTGTTCATTAATACTGAATTTCTATTTGGAGCTTATTTTGATGGTCCAGTTGGACAATTTGCTACCTATATGTAATCTAATACTTGTGTTGTTAGATCCCTTTATACTCTTGTTCAATGGAGCAAATGCCTGTCACAAGATAAAAATTAGGGCCTTGGTCTTGCAGATGCATGCAGTGTTCTAAACAGGTAACAAAAAGGACTATCTATCATTTTGTTATTTTTCCATAAGAAAAAGTATGGGTTTGCTTAATGAAGGTAAGCTTATGGAAGCCAGTTAGTGGAGCTGTGTTTGCAGAGTTTAGACTTGTTATTTTTTGTTTTACAGAGTGGTATGCTTTTAAAATGGGATTGAAAAATGTGTATTTCTTTCCACCTATTTTGCAAGTCCATTATAGTTTGTTCTGCTGCAAATATACCTTGTTTTGTATAAAACATCTGGATGTCCTGCTACATTCGAGAATTCTAGCAAACTTGTATAGAATCTGAGGCACTTGCTGTCTTTCTTATAGAAACATCACAAGTGACTTGTGCAGATAAGTATCCATGATGGTGTTGCTTATCAATTGTTTTTACAGGCAGCTGATCTCCTGTTCAGAAGATGGCAGTGTGCGCATTTGGGAGCTCCGAGAAAAGCAGCAGTTGCCAGCTGAACCGGTTTCAACAGGTTAACTAGTAGTGGGGGAGGTGAAAAGAAGGTTTAAAAAGGATAATGGGAAAACCAGTATTCACCATTTAGGAATAGAGAGGTTTACAGGCTCTGTAAGAAGAGGTGATGTCTTGTGTTCAACAGACTGATAACAAGGGTGGGAGGGAACCTAAGGAAGACATGGCTGTACAAGCCCTCCAGGATCTGCCGTGGGAAGTTAAGATGTCCAGCTGAAGTCGTTCTGTACCATAAATCTTATTTAGAGTTTACAGTTGTATCAGCTGGTTTAACAAAAATTATGACCTCTCCTGACAAACCTTGAGCCACTTCATATACTGAATAGTGCTAGATCCTCTACCATGCAGTAGTAAATAGTTGCAGGACCTTGTGAAGAAAGCTAGAGGAGCTTGCACATGAGCAGTTAGCATAAAAAAAAAAAATTTTTTTTCCACGTCTCCTTGAACTTGGAATGGCAGTGGGACTCAATTGGAGGCTGTATCCAACCTCACTTACAAACTACCTCTGGGCATCACAGTCCTTAGGGCTAGTTGCTGGTGTTTTAGGAAGCATTTTCCCCAAGTACATACATTGCCTGTGTAGTATTTCCTGCTCTTTGACCAGGCCAGCAGCTTCACTGGGTGCTGGTAGTTGTGGTCTTGGACGGGTGCTCTCGACAATATAATCAGTATTATGGACTGGGAACAGTAATGAGCTGTTACTCTCTCTCGTAGGAATTTTTTTTATTTGAGCTGTGAATAATTTTCTTTATGTATCTTGTCTACCTGGCTGTTCACCTGTTGCTGGTAACTTGCAAATGTATTTGCTGCCTAGGTTGGTTTAGAAACACTTCTTTGGAAATGTTCTGTCTTTGTATAACTGGTGACAGCTGATCTACACAGTTCTGTTTATTGTGACAAGTGATACATTGGAAATTTATAACTTCTATGATTGGAGTGACATTTGAAAGAAACTATATGCAGTAGTGAGATAGGTGGACTGCTGTTGATTTGCTATATTTTTATACCAAGGAATCCCCTGAGTAGTTGTTCATCTCTCAAGTTACCTCCTGTGCACCAGGGCCACGGTCTAGCACATTTCTTGTTTTGTGTGCTGATGGCACTGAAGGAAGTGTCAGGAAGAAAGTCTGAACTGCACTGTGTACACAACCCAACTTTCTTACTTGTGTCAGTATGATTACACAGTTTTTCTGGAGGCTGTGACACAGATGTGTATTTTCTTCCTATCTAAGTGGAACAGGTGGAGTAATATTTTTACACTCCAGTTTGGCTGATAGTTTTAAATCTCAAGGAGAAAGCCAGTGGGCAGTATAAAGCCAGGCAATTCAGCTTCAGAAACTTGCTTATTACCTGCATGCCAGTACTCTAATGCCTTAGTGTAGGACACAGGGAAGAGACTGGCATCTCATTTCTTTCCTCACTGCACAAGTAATAGTTTAGGAGGACAAAGCAAAAGTAAACATTACTGTCCTGCATCTACTTTTTGCTGTTCAGTTAGTTCATTTAGGCAGTCCTTGGATTTCTGGCTATATCTGTATTGTCTGGTCCAGGTGAGTAATTCAACATGCTAGCTGAATAATGTCTAGTAAAGGACAAAAGACAAAGTAGCTATGTTTCCTTCACCTTCAAGGTGAATAATCCAGATGTAGAAATGCTGCGCAGTGCAATGCTTCTGTCATTTTGCCATGCAGACTGTTCTGCTTTTAGATTTTAAGTGACTCCTATAGTTCTCTCTTTAGCTAGAGAAAATAAATTGTATCTGTGATTTTTGCTGAAATAAAAGTGGTTTTGTTTTGTGTTTTTTTTTGTTGTTTTTTTTTTTTTTTTGTTTTTTTTTTTTTGTTTGTTTTTTGTTTTTTTCCCCAGGGTTTTTCAACATGTGGGGATTTGGAAGGGCAAACAAACAGGCTAACCAAGCTGCTAAGAAGGTGCAGGATAATACACCTATGTATTTCTTGGAGCTGGTTGGTGATTTGATTGGTCATTCATCAGCTGTGCAGGTAGGTCAGCTTTAGTAAGAACAAGAAAAAATCAATTTCACTTGCTAATGTAATTTTGGCACTGTTTATTAAACAGCTGTAACTTTTGGCTGTCTGGCTCTGGAGGCTAGGAACACATTGATTGTGTGGTATATTTAGTGCAGTGTGAAACAATAATACATACTGACTTAAAGTTCTAATGATAACTCACTGATGCCTGAGGATTGTGTATGCAGATATATACATACATGCTATAGATAATCTGGTGGGGTATTATGTTTCCTTACAGACTGCAAACAATACAGCAGGGAACTATGTGTTTGCTCCAGATTTCATCTCAAGTTTACAATCTAAACAAGAGCTCCCATAAAACAAAACACATTCAGGAATTGCTTAGCCCTCTGTGCTGTGAGCCTTAAGGAGGTCTTTTAACTTTAGATCAGGTACCATTCTGTGCTTCTGTCTGCCTAATAGAGCATGCTTTTATTTTACATAGCATTTTCCTTGCATACATTTTGATGTTTGACAAACCTGTTGGAGTAACAAATCACTTTCACACAGTGGACTTTTATGCATATTTTTGACAGAAGCAAGGGGAAGAGCAGGTGGAGTGGAGCAGTGTGGTTCTGGAGTAGTTTTGCTCACAAGTATTCATGAGACTGACTGGATTTCAGAACTGCTACTGCCAAAAGCTGGAAACTTCACCAATAGCTGAGGTGAACCTTTCTGCTACAGGGATTTCTGCAAGTCTTTCTGCACCTCTCTACCATATTTCTTTCTGAAAAACTGTTGAAAGAGGCCCTATTATCAGTATGGAAGGTTGCTATCTAAGAAAGAGGACATAGTGTGTAATTCAGCAAGAGGCACAGCAGAGAAGGTGAGAGGCACATACTAGGTCTTTTCTAGGATGCTGCAGAGTCGAGGAGTAACTGAGATGATGGTGGATGTGGTTTCCTGCAATGTTCTACATATAGAAAATTCTATTAAACTCTGGGCAGACTGGAGCAGTTGGGGTTAGAAATGTTGAGTAGCGATGAAATGTGATGATCAAAGATGTAGTCTTGGCCAGAGTATTTCTACTGGAACTGCATAGCTAGTAGGTGGCTGTTCCCAGAGCAGGTTGGCTGTAGCACAGTCCTTGGCCAGAATGCTTTTCCTGGGCAGATCCCTTCAACAAGCTGAAGTCAGGACACTGCAAGCATGCTATAGTGGCATCACGTGATCTGATTCCATTGGCTGTTGTGTTGAACTGCAGTTAGTGGCTGATTTTAGATAGACTTGTGGAGGTCTCTGAAGTCAGGGATGACTACATGACTTGTCAGCTCCTTTGCTCCTGCAAGATCCCTCCGCTGCTGCTGTACTTTTCTCCTGTGTCACAGTTTTTGCTGGTTTGGCTTCCTCCTGTGTCACAGTTTTTGCTGGTATGACCACGCACATGCAGATGTCTGACACAGTTGTTCACTCTGATCCTTCCATGCCTGTCAAGTAGCCTGTGGTGTCATGTGGGAAGGAGACAGTGTACCCAAGTGAACAGAACAGTGGCTTCTATTCCTAAGGAACCAGGAGATCAGAGTTCACACAAGTCACTCACTCTTCTACTGCTGACTTGGAACAAGTTTCCTCAGTATTCATTACCTTAGCTTCCCTATCTGTAAAGCCTTACCTCTTTTTCTAAACTGAGATAGTTCAGTATGAAATGCTGCTTAAGAGTTGTTTTCATGTAAGGATTTTATGATGTTTCAAACATATAGGAAGTATACATTGTAATTTTGCATACCTGTGTTCAAGCAGAACCATTTCAGACAAAGGGATTTGTTTAGTCCAGTGGTACACTGCACACTTAAGGAAGCTGACAATCTCATGTAAGCATCATGGCAATGGCATTTGTTTCATTGCAGATGTTCCTGTACTTTGGTGAACTGGGTCTGGCTACATGCTCTGCTGACCACCTGATTATTTTGTGGAAGGATGGTGAACGAGAATCGAGACTCCGCAGTTTAACCCTGTTTCAAAAATTGGCGCAAAATGGTGATTTGCAGCTCAGATTTTAAATTGCTTGATTACCTGCTACATATGTATAAACTGGATGCGTGTTAAATGTGAATGTAAAGAAAAGTCTGAGCTGCTGGGAATGTGACTACGAATAAGGTTTACACTTAATGTCATGTATTGGAATTTTAGTTAGTTACTACTGCTCTTCTCAAAGGAGAATTTTGCATGTTGAAACTTACTCATCTTTGTCAAGAGAAATGGCGTTCTCTTGAAGGACTGAAGATAATGATGACTCATTAAATAGTTTCTAATGTTATTTCTAATATTTAAAAATATCATGGGTGGATGTAGTAGAATTTCTGACAGAGAATGGCCACGATATTTTGTTTCAAGGTTTGGACAATCCAGGCCTGAGATCAGACTGCTAACAACAGCTGTGTTATGAGAATGACCTTGAAGGGCTGTGTTGTGAGGAACTGTATCTGTTAATGAGGAATTTTCCCAGCTATGTATCTGGCTAAGCTAAGCACAAGTTTGCAGCAAACCGCAAGATGCTTGCCTATCACAGTTTCTCTTTGGGCGTGTGATGAGTTGCTTACGACCAATAATCAAGAGGTATGGGGCACGTGAACAGCAGGTGCTTGCTTTGCAAAGGATATAACCAAGCGATTCGGGCAATAAAGGGGGATGACATGTAGCCGCATCGGGGTGATTGTCGTTACTCAGGCCACTCTCTGTATTGGGACCCTCTTCAGGTGGATGTCAAAATTATGATTTGTGAAAATCCTTAGATGGATCATGACTAAAGCAGTTGGGGACATTCCATAGTATTATGTACAGAAAGGAGGCACAGGAAAAAATGAGGTTTCCTGCTTTATGTAATTTATTTCTTGAAGCTAAACTTTAGTCACTGATGGCTCAGACTTATGTATCTACAAAGAACCCCAAAAGAAACAGTTCTCAAATAGAATTTTTGCATTTGAAGTTACTATCCTGCACTAAGGGTAAGAGCAAGGAAGAAAAGTAGGCAATATCAGTTTGTCAGGTTTAATTTTTGGCAAAGTAATATATATAGATACTCCTCGTTTGCAGTAGTTGCAGTTTTACTGTGGGTTAACCTACAGTAATGGCGTTTATACAACACCATTACCATGACTAGCATAGTGTGGTTGGTTTAGCTTAGTTTTTCCATAGTGCATTCATCAAATTAATTTGTGTCTAATAAAAAGCACTGGCTTTACCATGGATTTTCAGGATGTAAAATACTTTCTTAAGCAGTAGCAATTTGATACTAGCACAACACTTCTTCCAGATGAATACTAAATTCTCAGCACAAGTTTGAATTCAGAGAAATCTGCATCAGGTTTGCAAGGATAAATGGTATTTTAGAGTTTAAAAATAAAATGCCTTGAAGTTCACAAGGCCTTTTTCAAGTCTGAGATAGCAGCATTAATGTGCAAGCTAAACAGGAGTAGGAAAAAAAATCCCAAACTAAAACAAAACCCCCAAACCAAAGCAGCAAAAACACAAAAGGAAAAGAAAAGGGAAAAAAAAAAAAAGGTGCAGTTAAACCCAGAACTGATACACAGAAGGTGGAAGGAAGGATGATATAGTGAGTGGTAAGTTACCATTTGAACAGAGAGCTAGGGAAGAGGGGAGTTTGGGAATTTGGTGATTGTAAAGCCACCTAAAAGAGGGTGCTGCTGTCTTCAGGTCTACTCAGAAGATCCAGCACTTAGTAGGGCTCATGCAGCTTTTCAGTGCCATCTCTTCCCTTTGAAGCCATGACAACTGTTTTTAGTACAGAAGACTACAGGGCTGTAATTCCAGACTTGAGATCCAGCAGCTGCAGTAAGTGCAATTAAAGTGCTAAGCTGATCCTGACAACAGCAGAATCAAAAGGAGAAAGCTCCAGCTTCCTAGAAGAAACCAAGGAGCCTTTTAGACTTGCTTTCCCCAGCCTCTGTGAGCACTTGTCTTCCTACTACCACCCAGAAGCCAAGCTTTCCCTCTTAAGTCTCACCATAATCTTCTCTGGAAGGCAGAGCAGAGGGGCAGTAAAATTTTGAGCTGTATTTTCCCCCCCTCTTTAGTCAACTTGTATGACTAAGCTTATTCGAATGTAGAGATCAAAATGACATATTTCAAAACTACAGAGCAGATGGAGAATTTGTTAAATTACCCTCTCCTTTCAATTCAGGAAGGTTAAGTCAGTGTTAAATATTGAGCTGCATGTTACTTGCTCAGGGTAGCTATTCTATAGACCAGCATAGGAAAGGTGTTTGGATTACAGCTGATGATACCATACCTTTGGGTATATGGTCTTAACTGCATGTTAAACCTTTCGGCCTGTCAGTCTGTATTGTTTCAGCTTGTCTTCATGAGCAAGTGTTGCATTTTTGGCTACCCCAGTACAAGCTTGGAAGATCAGTTTCTGGGTCTTTTCCTTGTTTCAACTGAGAAATAATTGTTATACAAGGTGTGTGTCTACACATTGTTACTAAAACTTTACAGTGAAAGCTTATAAAACTTTTTCTTGGAGAGGCTACTGCTATCATCAGTTATAACTAGAGAGATGGAACATCATCTTTTTATTATCTCTTTTTCCTATACCATGAGAACAACTATTTCATTTTTATGTGACTGCTTTTAAGTGAATACCTGGTAGAGAAACAGATTTATTTAACTGAACAGTTCTAGTCACAAAACTCACTGTGCATTTTACAGGGATGTTATTCAGCCTTAAATAGTCCTACATGCATGTATAAATATTTATATCTATGAAAAGTGCCGTTGTTCTCAGCTGCACACCATTGGTAATAGATCTCCCAGGGGTCTCTTCCTTGGGAAGATGGTTGTTAAAAAATGGTTGAGTTAAAAGTATTAAATAGAGTTCTTTGTTGTACAAGTGAACTTTGAGCATAACAGTGAACACAGTAAAGCTATACTAGCCCCCTCCTGTTAAATAAGAGTTTGTCACTTGCTGTTGGGAAGGGCAGTGAGCAGAATTAGGATGACCAGATGAGAAATTTTACTTCCACCTTGTGTCCTTTTAAATTGCTTTTTCCACTTAACCATAATGCCGAATTCCATCTGTTCACATCATGAAAATAAATATCCTTATCAGACCTACCCTTAGTACTTGTACAACTCTGAGGTGGCTGTTTTACTGTCAATATATGTGCAATGACAATAGCATGAAACAAGCAGCCGTTGGTCAACTGTACAGGTTAGAGTCTAGGAGATCTGACAGAACTGGCAGATGATAATTAAGAGCAAAAGAAATCAGCACAGATTAATGAGGACTATCTCCACACAGATTACTTTTTTGCTTAATCTCTGACTGTGGGAAGAAACACAGGATCCGGCAACAAATACACTGATTCCACATTACTGCCTGAACTTGTGAACCAGAACTGAGGCTGAAGTTTATTTCACCTTTCCACCATTCACATCTTCTTCCTTCTGACAGAAGTGAGACAAAAATAATGACATGTTTTACATGGATGTGGTCTTACAGTGGTGCTGTATTTAACAAATTAAGATGACAAAGCTTTGAATCTTGTGAAATTATTTTTTCTAATGCAAGCTGCAATGAGCATTCAGTCATTAGAATAGTTAAGGTACAACCACCAAGAGCACTAGTTCTAAATAAAGGAATGGTAAAAGCAAACAGTTCACAGTATAAAAAACTGAGCTTCAACTTATCTGAATAAAAATCCATTGAAGAATGTTGCAATAGATAATAAGAAAGAATGAATAAACATAGTTCACCAGAAACATCATTCTTCAAATATACACAATGCAGCATTTTAATACACAACAACCTGCCTTAGCTATGACAAAAGTAAGGTTCTATTACAATTCTAACAAAAATATAGCTTATATACATTTCTCTGCACATACATTTTATGAATGTTTCCTTTTGTTTCAGAACCTGGTACAAAACGTACAAAAAGGGTTGGCACATTATGTAAGCTACCTGCAGTAAACAACAATCATCATTGTCACTTTTCTTCCACAGCAATCTAAACTCTGTTTACCAGGTTCAATTGTTGATACAGCATAGGGGAGGTAAAGAGTAGGCCGCAAGACCTTTCCTTTTAAAGAGTAGTGGGCTGCTGCTTCAACTGTAGCCACAGCTTTGACACTCTTGCCTGGAGCCTGGTATGCACAGTGTTAAAAATCAGCAGTTCTGTTAGTATTTATTAACTGAATAGTCTGAGAATAGTCTAAAATTTTAACTCATGTTCATGTTCTGCATGTGATTAAAATGAAATGTACAAAAATATGCATTTGTGCTTTGGAAGCTTTAGCATAAATTTTGTATCTTAAAACTAATGAAAAACTATGTTTGATTTTTAACTTATTTACATCTTTTGAAGTACTTTTTACATCACAAAACAAACCAGCATTTTAATAGGAGGGAAAAAGTAGTACAAATTAATTATAATGCTGTTATAAATTATAACCTGGAATTTCTTTTTAAAAAGCGACAGATTCATCTTAGAAGTAAGTAGCACAATATTTGGACTTATCATAAAATTTAAATCAGTTCAATAAAATTGATGACCGTGTGTACAAACACTTTATAAAAAAGGTTGTTGATCAAGTGCCACAATGTTTTTTGTGTAAAATTGGATGAAACATTGCATGGTGGCATCTCTAAGATGGCACAGAAACATGCGGGTGGCACCAATTATACAGAACATGCTTATTTTTCCTCCATTATATAACCAATTTTAAGGGGCTTTGACTCCTACTAAGATTTTATGTGGAAAGAAAGGAGAGTGGGTGGTGCTCTGAGAGATTGTCTGAAACAAGAAGGTTGTTTTAAATGGTGCAGTTTGTTTTTTACTGTATCCAATTTACTGAGCTTTACTTGTTCTACTGAGCATGTTCTCTTTAGAATTATGATTCAGAGAGCTGAAGAACATCAGTAGAATTGGAGCAAATTTATGCTAGATAAGTGGGAAGTTTTTATGCTGATTTGTCAACCTATTCTTACTCTACTGGTGACTAGATTACCCTTCTGTCTGAGAAAGTTGTGTGAAGTGTTAGTGAATAGAGTTGTATCAATTACGAGATCTGACAAATGCATATTCAGTATTAGAAATTAGTTTCAGAAGTACATTTTCTGACACAAGATGTTATTTCCAAAGAGCACTTATTCATCTGTGGATTATGTAGCCTTTTTGAAAACATTCTTCTGTAAGATTCAGAGAAGCTTGAAAGTGATGAATAAGATATTTCTTTCTTGCCACACAGTCTTAATTTTGCTGGAAAGGAAACGCCATCCCTCTTATAGCCAAGTCAGTAAGTGATTCACAGTGAAACTGGTAGATCAAGAGGTCTGTTTTTCTTGCCTTGGTGTCAGTTGTTGTTTTCTGATGGGAGCCTGAGACTCTTGCACTTTAACTCATCCAGTGTTTTCCAGTGTTTGTAGTTATTTGCCAAGTGTTGCATCAGAACAGGCAGATGTGCAAATGCTGAAATGAACAGGAGAAACAGTTGTACCTATGTATACAGAATGGGCAGAAGAACAGCCCAACCTCATTCTGAAATGGGCATTCTTTTCCTACTGTTTTTTGTTCCTTCTGCTGTAAGCTAATGGTAAAAGGGAAAAGATTTTTTTCAGTCTATTTCTCTTTCAAGCAAATCCCTTTCTTACAGTATGATGACTTTATTAGATTATGCTAGCACGCAACCACTGTGATCTCAGTTTCTACTGCTCAAAAGAAATACATTGCTAAATGAAAAAAAGACCTAGATGAAAAAAAGCTTAGTTTGAAGCCACTACTCCTTCTTTACACAGATTATCTGGTAAGCACTCAACTTTCATAAAGCTGGTGTTGTGTGCAGTGAAACGGGATTCAGCAACATAATTGCTTAGATCCTATGCTGTACTGCTTATATATGGGTACTACCCCTAAAAAAATGGACTCACGGCCAGTCTGAAATGAGTAATATTAGTCGGGAGGAATATCTGCCTCAGAGCAAGAAAGAAAAAAACAGAAGTACTTACCATCCCATGCATCAAACATATCTGTTATAAAATAATCAATGAAGGAAATTTGAGACTTGGGGATGCTGCAGGTGTTTCTGTCAAATACTGGCATTACAACAGGTAGACCCTGTCTCTTCTCTTCATCAGTCTAAGAAAACAAAACTCCAGTTAGCCCTTAGAGTTTTGCTGGCTTTCATGCTGGAGTAGCAAAGTCCAGAGGATTAGATGAATTGCAGTAGATTTGAGACAAACCTTGGAATCCCTGAGGTGAGCTGCCTTAGTTCCATGTGCTTTATTTGGTCTGGAACAGGGACTGAAATCAGCACCTCTTCCCTTTCACAAATACTCTGATTACCATAGTGCCGTGATTGCTCTTGTCTCCAGTGAGACAAAATGCTCTAATCTGGTCATTAGGGCACACCAGCTAAAAATGGAAAAGGGGGTTGCAAAGTCCTTTAGCAGAGGACAGGTTTGATCGCCTTTTTTCCACACCCTTGTCTGTTTCAAACATTTGGTTTTTAAGTAAGAGGGAAGTTGCTGTTGCTACTTTCTATGCTTGTATTGGGTTACTAGATGAATAAAAGTAAGGGTCTGCCCTTCAACTCTGTGTCCACAACTGGAAAAGGTCTGATTTTGTTGTGCTCTGTATGGTGGAAGAGCCAATCACTTCAACAGTCTTAGAATTTAATTACAACCCCCCCCATTTTAAGTAGTAGAGGCTGTACCTAATGCTGGAATTGGCAGCAGAACAGTCCCCAGAATTACCGGATGAGTTGAATGAAGAGCAGAACCTCACGTTGCTGCAAGGAGGATAGGGCCTAAGATCGTCAATTTAAAGCTAGCTTGTGATACCTTGACTGCTGGGGAAATGCAGCCTAAGTGATCAAATTTATTCACTATTACTAAAGTGAAATTCAGACATGTTTCAGGCACTAACTACTTTTTTCTTTCAGTAATATCTGTCACATGTATGATTGGAATGTGGATGGTAGGCATGCCTACTTTTCTGTCTCTCCAGTTTTGCACTATTAGTGGCAAATAAAAGCTTAAGAACCTATCAGTTGTCCAAATAAAGAACTAGAAGAGCGTTTCACTTTCAGAAAGCTGGTGCATTTGTGTTAGAAAAACAGCATTAAGAAGGGAAGTTGAGCTTCCAGTTTTGTCCAGAGAGATCCCATGTGATAAATATTTACACTGCCCACATGCCTGCAGTACTGGCCTGCTACATCATCTGCCTACCATGACAATAGTTCGGGTGCCCTCTTACAAGGGAGAGGCCCAGCCTGATGACTCAGATAAGGGCTACATCAGGCATGGATCTTCGTGCTCTCTTCAGGGAAGATATAGGGACTAGAAGCTAGAATGGTGATGGTCTTGAATTTCAGCTGATTAAATTGACTGAGGCTAATCAAATAATTTTGTTTTGGCCAGACAGAGGAAGCTGACAGTGTAAAACACCCACTCCACCATTCTGTACTGCAAGCTTCATGGTAAGCAAACTAGCCTTACTTTGGCAGGAATGAATTCTTCTGCGTGAAATTGAGGGGCCAGTTTTGTCTGAGGACAAAAAGCATATGTCTGGACTCCAGGGTGATGCCAGGCAGATCCTGTGTGGAACAACAGGAAACCCAGCCCACGTGCACTTTCTTACATAACCTGATAGTCAAATTATAAAAATATATGTACGTACCTGTGCAAAATACTCCTCTGAAATCCTTCCTGCCCATTCAATACATAGCTCTAGGGGGCGACATGGATTTGCTACATCTGCACATTTAATCATCATGCGTTTGATCAGTGTCTGGTTATCTGGAAAATTCTTTATATTGGCTGTACATTCACAGTCGCTGCCTTCGCTCTGTAAAAGAGAGCTGGTTACAGGGGCCAATGGCCAGCATCCCTGTGAGCAGGAATGAGGGCATCATTATCAGCTCTACTGCACTTAGGCAGTAAGCAGGCACCTAGCCTGACACCTGATTTCCTGCAGAGCACTAGGAATTTGGAGTAGAAAGCGATACCCGAGAACTGCAGCTTTGCTAAGTAACTAATGATAGCCTTATATATGACAGTTGCGAAGATTCTCAGAAGTAGTAGCAAAGTCTGTGAAATAAAGGAGTCACAGGCTTTTTATCAGGAAGTGTGAGTTACCCTTCTCTGCATCCCAGCCTTGCCCCCTTGGAACAGGACCGGGAAAGGGGACTCATCCACCAACTGCAAGCATCCTCACTGCTGAGTGTTTAAATTTGAGGATGGTGATGGTAGGGGGCTTCATTTAGGAGAGGTTCTAGAGTTTCATTTTCATTCCCAGATGAGAAAACTGCAGTAGGCATAGGGGGGTGAACTGATTTGCACAACTGACTGTTCTTCTTACAGGCAGAAAAACAGGTCTGTGCCATTCAGCTCCAGTATGTTTGCAAATAAAACTGCGTTCTTTCTTTGTGCTGGATTTTGAACCCTCAGCCTGGAATACTTTTTGGTTTTAGTTACCAACTAGGTTGAAGACTCGAATAATCCATGAGATTAACAGTAGGAAAATGCAGGAGTGGCAGACTGACTGCAGAATGTCTCTGCTAGCTAGGCAGTTAAATGCCAAACTGCTCATTGACTGCTCTGGAGAGTGGGTGGAGGGGATAGAATAGTTGTTACAAGTCTGCTGTGGCATCATCTTCTGGGTCTTGAACAGTTCAGAAGGGCACAGATACATTATGTTCCTTATTGAGTAATAAAAAGCCTCCACCTCAGCTCACCATGGCATTAACACTATTCTCAAAATAATATATTTGTGTAATTATGGCCTCCCTTAGCAGCTGAATTCAACTCTTGAGTCAAAAATTGAACATAAATACTTTTTACCACCACGGCTAAATTAATGTCTTTGTGGTTTATGGGGAGATATTTTGCAGTGACTCTTGCCAATTCAGGCATTAATCTTCTAACTTTATGTTTAGCAGTTAATTTTTTTCAGCATGGGTACCCCAGCAAAGAGCTGCCAAATTAACCCTGTTCCTTAACTGCTGTTCAAGATCAAAAATAGAAAGAGCCACTATTAACAATAAGGAACAGAACAACCTAATACTGGGGAAAAAAACAAGTCTGTATTACAAGTGGTTCTGTGCTCCACTTTTATTGCTCTCCAACTCCTGTACATTTTAAAATAGCCTCTGCTACAAGCCAGTAAGATAAAGGAGAATGAGTCAAAGGAAATGTTTTCTATAGGTTAGAAAAGCTGATTGCAGTAGAATGTATGGAGAGTGTTTAAAAGCTCTTTAGGAAGTGCTGGACCAAATGCATACTTGGGATAAGAGGGAGATTCCCAAAAATGTGTTCAGAGCTTGGAAACACCTAGGTTTCAGTGAGGCTTGTGAATCTAAATCCTACAGGCCAATGCGGGGATCCCAGAAAACTAAAGAGATTTTAAAAGGGTGGAGATGGAGGAAACATTTCACAAAATTGCTTAAGCTGTCAGGAGGAGAAATGAAGCCACATTTCCCAGTGACACCTCAGAGAGCATTTTTAGAAATTGGTGGAGCAAGCTGATGCCTGGCTCACATGTAAGTGCTGAGAAACCTCAGATCGGGTAATTCTGTGCTGTCCACTGATGTGGACTTTCCTTTCCTCTGGGGTTTGATCTAAAGTGGGATCCCCACTGTCCTGGCTTAGCCCGTGCCAGGAGGGCAAACCCATGAAACACAGCGCTGGGCGATGTGCTAGGGGCGTAGTGCAGACACAGTGATGGGGGCCCCTAGCACTGCCCAAACCACGTCCCCCTGTGCTGTGGGACTTCTGACACTGAAGATGATCAGGCTAATTCAGACCCAGTGCCACATCCAGTGAGCCCTCCAGAGCTTGGAAGTGCTGGGGAGTACAGTGCAGAGCATCCACAGAGCCAATGAAGATCAGCAGCATTTGTGACTTCGAGATCAAAGTGTTGAGAGAGCGGAGCTCAGTGATCCCTAGAAGTAGGACAGTTCAACTGAGGTAATGCTGTCCCTCAAGTTATAAATGCTACTGGTCCTGACTGGTTTCTGCAGCTGTGACAGTCTACAGTGCAAAAAGCCCAGTTTGGGAGAACTGACAGAAGCTACTTTTATTTATTTTTAGTATCACTGACTTTTGATTTGGTCTGGTTTTATTTTTTTCAATGTTTCTACCAAAGCTCTATTTTCACTAAGCTGTGATAAGAGGGTCTTTGCTTAGGTGAGTAACACTGCCCTGGAGAACCCAGTCAGGCACTGAGTGCTCAACCTCGAGAGGCAACAAGAGAAGGTAAAGAGGGGTCTGGGCTGGGAAACTTGGAGGCATCTTATGAAATATTCCCTGGCTGATGATGGAGCATTAGGGTGTATAACTGATAGCAGTAAAGGCCTGGGCATCTCTTGGTACCATCAGGAATGGGGATGGGGTGGAGAGGTCTCAGAAATCAATGGAGTTACTGAAGGCTCCAGATGACGTACAGTTTACATAGACACAAAACTGTCAGGGCAGGTTCCTCAGTTACAGCCCCAGGCTTTGGAAAATCCCACTGTTGGAGGCAGGTCTGCAGGCACGAGTGTTGACCTGGCTCCATGCACAGAATTTTGCATGTACGATAGCACCTGCACGCATGTTTTCTGAACACAAGATGACTTTGAAGGCAAGGCTTATAAAATGAAGTGTTTAAGGGAGCTAAGGGTAGAGCCAGACATAGAAAACAAGAAAATGAAAGTATTTTTTCACATTTTGAGGTGTGAGGTCACAAATCCACTTGGGTCTTTTGGGCATTAACACTGCAAATTCATACCCTGAATGAACATTATAGTTAAAATTGTCTCGGGAGAAATTCACTGAAATGCCTGAAGACATAAACTGCTGGAAGCACTTACATGTGAGCTGCTCTCCTCAGATGCCATTGGCTTGTTGATGCTGTTCACAAATTTGTTCACATGCTCGAAGTGCTTTGTCATCTCTGTTGCCAAAACCATATCAATAATGGCCTGGCGCAATGTCCGGTAGTGACTTCTAGGAAAGAAAAGTAGTTCCCGCTCACAAGCCTGCCAGACAGAGCTCCATCCATTTCCTTGTCCCTGCCCAGGCAGTGATGCAGAACACTGCATGGGGTCTCATCCACATGAGCTGGCACCTTCAGAGTTATGAATTGTCTAGGCTTAGGGAAATGGACTAGATCATACCTCTCCAGGTTCCTCCAGCTCTGAATTCCTGTATGGGCTTTTTTCTGTTACTTTTACCTAATGAGAACCAATCCCCTGAAGTTAATAAAAATTTACAATTTCGTAATGCTGTAACACTAAGACAACTTCTCCAGGAATGACTTCATCACATTTCTATCTCACTGTACGTTAACATGGAAATCAAATCTCATGTTTTTCAAAAACCAACCGTGTCGGGGGGGGGGTAGGCCATTTCATTACCTGTTTGGGGTCAGGCCCTTTCCCTTTCAGATCCCTTTCTCTCCCACCTTGTCCCTGCAAAAGCTAGACTGATGCAATGGGAACTCCTAGGTTACGTGCATGCCCAGCAGCTGGGTGCTTCCAACTCTCCTAGAGCTTCAGCTCCCTCTGCCACTACCTGTTTCTGTCCCATGTGAATGCAGCAATGCCAGCAAACACAGGGCCACGTGCAGACACAGCTTGCAGCACCTGGCTGCTTGTGTGGAAACATGGCCTAAAAAAGTAATTTCCAGGCTCCTGCAATGAAGAGGCAGTGGGTGAAGATGCAGCCTTGAGGCTGCCTACTGAGCCATGCCAATGTAATCCATAAAAGATTATCAAACATTCTATAAACTTAAAAAAAAATACAAATTGGAGGACAGAGTGGGAAAATCAAAGCCTTTTTAAAATTCATGTCTAAATAGGAATCTGGAAGGTTAAATGTCTCTATTTAAATTATATTTTCTGGTTTAGAAGGTAGGCTCTTAATCTGCCCCGAACTAAAACCATCAAACAAGCAATCCACACACATACACCCCTTCTCTAGCAGACTCACCTGTCAATATTCTTGAAAATGTTGCATTTGCTGTCTTTAGTTGTAAGCTGAAATGCCAGTGCTGTGTGATGACTCTCTAATACAGCCGTATCATTGTAAAGGACAGCTAATTCACTACCTGCATTGCACAGGAAAGAGTTGGTCCGTCCAGGGTGGTCTACATCATGAATGGTGGCAGCTATTAATGCAGCCACCTCATCTAAATGGTCAAGACTTCCCTACAGGAAGAGAGAAAAATTATGATGTTGCACAAAAATTACAGTAAATAATCTCTGATCATCTCCAGGGACCCACAAATACACAAGTGTACACTCAAGTGCAGGGATCCTACCTCACTGCAGTTGTTTTCCACTCACTGCAACCACACATCACCTACTCCAGAAACCCCCCTCCCGACTTTACCCAAGCCCTCTTTCCTTAATGAAGCTTTTTGCTGTGCTGTCACCTAAGCATTATCTTCATCAAATCCTCTAATGGTGGATGGATACTGCAGTGGCATCCTTCCATTTTGTGTGCTTGCCTGAATGATTCTGTACTGACTGCTCCTATGCAGCTTGTGTGTTTTAGAATAGGACAGGACATTCTGGTTGGAAGGAACCTACAACGATCATCTAGTCCAACCGCCTAACCATTTCAGGACTGAACAAAAGTTAAAGCATGTTGATAAGGTCATTGTCCAAATGCCTCTTAAACACTGACAGGCTTGGGGCATTGACCACCTCTCCAGGAAGCCTGTTCCAGTGTTTGACCACCCTCTTGGTAAAGAAATGCTTCCTGTTGTCCAGTCTGAACCTCCCCTGGTGCAGCTTTGAACCATTCCCACACCTCCTGTCACTGGATCCCAGGGAGAAGAGATCAGCACCTCCCTCTCCAAAGCTTTTGCAAAGCTTTATTAAGAGCTGTTACTGACAGTCAGTTACCACCAGACAGAAAAGAGCCAGGTTCCCCTGCCCCCACTATTATTGCTACTTAAAAATAGATTTCTTACTCGTATAAAGACACTTTAGAGAAACTGTGGGGTCTGTAGGCATCACAGGAAGACTTCAAAGGCAGAGAGGTTTTATGAAACCAGTACAATTATTTAAGTAAACCTCTGACTTTTGAATGACACACATAAAATGGACAAACCGAAATCCTAGCCCAAAGGACTCCTAGGTGATGGTTATACCTTAACTCTCTCCTTCCCGAGAAAGAAAGCGGTAGCATGCAGGACATCTGCCGCGTGTGTAGAATTGTGGTATGAGTTGGAGGAGTGGTAGTTGGCTTCAATCACCTGCAGCCATGCTCGCAGTGTTGCTTCTGAACAGTTTAAAAACTCAGACACTCTAAACCGGGCAAAAATTTTTAAGCCCAAATACACTAACGGCCTGAAAAAAAATAGATGAAGAAAGCACTGCTGTAATATAGGAACTTCTGGCATTCTAAAGAGTGAGTTTTGGCAAAGAAACCAACAAAAACTTAAAAGGTGAGGGGGGAAATGTTAAACATTTATAAGTACAAATTACACACTTATAACTTCTCAAAGGATGGCCACATCTACCATCCTTTCAGATGTTATTTTAATATGTTTTGTAGAAATGGTGCAGTTCCACTAGAGTTTCACCAATTCTCGTGGCTTCAGAAAAACTTAAAATCTCAGGTCTTTTGTGCTTTTAGTATCTGTCAATCAACCAAAAATAATTTTTTTTTTTTTTTTTTTCCTGGGGAGAAAAAGCATGCACATGACATGGGTACATCCCAAAGTCTAAAAAGCCCTAAGACAAAAAAAGGTCAAATGTTTACTGTTTCAAATAATCCTGTGAATTCAGAAGGCCCAGATTTCTACTGCCTGACTATTGGAAGGTGGTAATATGCCAAGTATATTTATGTTTCTCAGTGAAGCTCTTAGCATCAGATTATTTCATGTGAACTCTTCTTGCTTTAGGAGGACTGGATCACTTTCTAGAATTGAGGCAGGAGTCTGTCATTGGTACCCCAAGCTCCCTCTTGGATTCCAAATACTAACTCTGTGTGTGTGTGTGTGTGTGCACACACACATGCTCATGCATCTGTGTAGGGGGTTAATGTCTAAAATTGAACTTCTGAACAGCAGAAGCCTGCTATTTTCCTGCTTCAAGTGATATGGGCTGGACTAAACAGAGATAGCATGTTCTGAATCCTACCAGCAGTGATCTCCTGGCTGGACAGGAAATGTAATAGTGGGGAGGACAGCAATGAGCCTGTGTGTGAAACAGTAGATAGAGTAAAATCTCTAATCTTGTTGGTTCTTAAATCCAAATCCACTCTGGATTATCATTTACTCTGTGCTGTCTGTGACAGAGTCCTATCTGTCAGTCACATTTTTCAATAATGCAAGATGATCTACAGGGCTTCTGAACTGAGAAAGGCATAACCAAAAGCCAACACCTGCAAATTAAAACCAGGCAAGTGCAAATTCAAAAAATGGCCATTTTCTTTAAACAGAGTACAAAAGACCTGTTAGTCTTTCAAATTCTTTGCATCCTGGAATGAAAATCACTTTTCTCTGTGGATGACATGTTTATTTTTGTGGTCTGCATGACCTCAAAACGACTGACATCTTCTTTCATTATAAGCTTTTAAATCTCAGGCTCTTGATCCTATCACTGGTTTATCTTCCATCCCCATTTTTTATCCCTATAAACAAAAGTCACAGTTGCCTCAGAGCTTCCTAAATCGTAGTGTGATTTAGGTGAGGAAGGGGAGAGGCTTGCTTTTTCCAGCATGACCATTTGCACATCATCAGGAAAAAGGGGCAACTGTGGGACATCCAGCATGTAACACCAGACTGTGCCAAACAATGTCACCTGGACAGAGTGGATGGGAGTTAAGCAAGGTAAAAGTTGAGCACAAACGATCCTGGAGGGCTGCAGACACTGTGGGAGGAGACAACTGTCTGCACAGGGCTCTCCATGGCCTGTGCATGCGTCTTGACCATGGTGTGTGCCTGGCTTGTTAAAAGGGACCAATGGTATCAAACACACACACACACACAAAGAAAGACAGCTCTCACAGATTTGCTGTATCTTGCTTTAGTTTTTCCAGAGCAAAGCACTTTCTGCTACAGCTCCTCAACAAACTTTTTGCAGGCCCCAAGGGAAAGGAGTCCCGTACCTTTTACTTGTAACAGCCTCCAACTCAAAAATATTGAAGTCCCAGCTTTCCTCATTTTCCAGGAGCTGTGCAATACAGGGCGGAACATCACTGATGGTGTTTGGCACGGAGAGGTGACTATGGCTCAGGTTTATATCTGTTGAAATGGGATTTGGGAATTACAACATTTCTAGATTGTTTTTTTCCTTTACATGCAGAATTCAATTCAGAAAACAACTCTTCTTCAAGAAAAATGACACTTTTCCTTACACAAAAAAGTCTGTAAAAGCTGATAATATATATGGATTATATTATTACAGATGATTTAGACATAAATCAAAAAGATCAGTGAACATTTTTTTGAGTGACAGTTTACTTTCTCTTACTCTGATTTTCTATATTTTGAGATGCATTATTTTAATTATTTAAACATGCTTTAACTCTAAAATGGAGGTAGTCTAGCACTTGTTCTGCAGGCACTTAGATAACCATTTCCAAAGACATACATCCTGCTGAAAATTAGCTTGGAGCTCTATGTCACTAGCATCTACAAAAGGAATCACACATGCAAGGGGAAGTTTAAAATGGTGGCTTACTCTTAGAAAACACATACTCATTTCCTGACAGTCTTCTCAAGCCATCCTGAAAAAGCAAGTTTTATTATAAATTTTAGGCAGAGTAATCATCCATCATTAATTGCAAAAACATTGCATGCACTTTCCCTTTAGGTACTATTCATGGGTACCAAAAGCACTGCTCCTATTGTAGCACTATAAGCACCATCCTTGTTTTAAGGTCTTTCAAAACAGACATGAAGGGATCCAAGGGACACTAGTATGAGATCTCCAGAAAGGATGTTACTAACTACACAGTGTATTGCCCTCCTTGACCCTTTCATTGGCACCTGCAAGATTTCATCATTCAAATTAACTACTATCATTTATTTTTCATTTTCTTTATATCATTTTGACAAGCATTAGCTCAGTGTACATTAAAAAATGAGGTAATCTGTGATGAAATCTAGGTGGTCTGTTTCTGGCAGACAATGTTGTTGCTGTTACAGGACCAAAGTCAGAACCTGATCAAAGTAACCTCACTTTCACAGTGGACCAGCTGTAGAGCGATCCCTCTAATCCCATCTAAACTTCTAGGGTTTCTAAAAAGCACCTCCTTGAGACAAATCAGGTTGGATGATTCAGTTTCTAGTAGCAACCATGCTCACTTATACATGAGGATGAATGCACCCAATGAACTGAAACGTGGCCATATCTTACAACATTTTGGTGCCTACTGCTGGTAGAGGAGACAAAAGACTTAAGTGTAATGGTGGTGAATTATGAGTTCCCTTCCCATTGCTTGTGAAATTTTAGCACAGCAGAGCACTGAACTGTGATGTAGAACACTGGTAGCAGTAATTTCATCTTTACTAATTTTACTCACAGTCATCAGACCTCCAACAAGATCACTTGTGTGAGGATCTTCATCTTTGGTACCTAGCTGAGGGGAATAAAGTTCTGTTGTTCGCAGGATTTCCAGAACTCTGTCCAAGGCCTCTGCGACTGTGATGGGGCTGTTTTCCTGGGCAGCATTAATTATGTTAATAACCTGAAAACAGATTAAGGAGGCAGTGAAGGAAGAGTGAATGGCACTTTTGCCTTTTCTTATTACAAAATCTTTGGCTTGCTTATGCTACTTCCCATTTAGCAAATGCTATGTAATACCCCCAACCCTTGAAGTACAACTCTGAAAATGTATATTTGTGCTCAGATTCCCTGGTAGCCATCTGCTATTTATAACTGTCAAAATCCTGGGAAGTGAAAGCAGAAATGTGTGAAATATCTGAAATAGTTTCAGGTGAGTAGACCAAAAACTAGCCATGTCCCAGTCCTTCAGCATGGCTAGAGCTGCTCAGAAGCAATTATTCAGTCCCTAGAGGAAAAAGCCAAACAAATGAACAGCAGGGGCACTACAGGCCTCCCTGAAGATACCTCTGGGGAGAAGGAAAAGGAGTCAGCTGCTTTAGCAGGCATGGTGGTGCTGGGAATTAAAGAGCTTGAGGAGAGAAAGAAAAGATGGGGAGAGGAGAAAAAATGGTTTGAGGGTGAGAGATGGCAGGCACTCTGGTTTACAGGACAAGCGATTGTGCAGTTGGTTTGTGACAGAGAGTTTGTATAGCACAGATAGTGAAGAAAAGACTGCAGGAAAGCTGTGGGACAGAATATGGTGCAGATTCTCCCTCCTCTGCACTCTATCTTATAAATATCAATGGTAAAAACAAAGGTGAGACTGGAAGCTCGTCTTCCTACACATGCACGGCCCAACAGAGCAGGTTGCCCTTCCTGCCACAAGCAATACATCTAGCAAGGACACCCTTTTCCCCTTTTTAATATTCTTCCTTTTAACTAGGATTTGGAATGAGATGATGAGATGCAGAAAGTGGTAAGAAGAAAAAAACAAAAATATTTAAATTATTCTGTTAAATACAAGGTGCAGGAAACCCTTGGCTTTTCTGCCACAAACTACATGCTTCCCTATGAGAGAGACTCCAGACTCTGAGTTTGTGAAGAAAGGCAGTGCTCAGGACTCACCTTTGTGATAGGAGCTTCTATTGTCATTGAGTGGATCCTTGCCATGGAAGAGTACCGTCGGGTCTGTAAACTTGAAGCTGCCGTTAAAGAGAGCACTGTTTACATGCCACAGAGTGTAAATCAGATGACACCATTTAAAGAGTGCAGGATGTTGTCACTGGGGAACAACATGACAGAACCCAGCCTCATCTCTCATTTCTTCTGTATTTCCCTTCCTGCGAGTTCTTGCTTTACTGTTTAATTTCTTGCACTGTTGTCTACCTCCTTTGATGCCACCATTCAACTTCTGCTGTCAGATTTTCTCTCCATCCGCCACTTCAGCTATACTGAAATGAAGCTGAACTTAAGCTATGTTATACTTCATGCCCAGTACCTGCCACTCTCCCTCTGTTTGCCGTGAATCCCTGTCTGACATGGCTCCTCCTGGGATAGTATGTGTGTATATGTCCCTCATCTCAGTGATACGGCTGCTCTAAAGAAGTCCATTCCTGCTCCCCATAAACTGTGCTTCTCCCACTACATACAGGGGCAGAAAGAAATCTCTGTCACCACCAACCCAGCCCCAGGAAGCATTGACAAATGGGATCAGGAGCAGAAGTACTGCTATCAAGTAACCAGCAGCAATAGATCCCTTCATGTCCCACACTAATGAAACCAAAATACTGGTTTGGGAGCACAAGCTGCAGATTTCTAACAGAGGTGGAACTAACACCTCACCATGCACTCTTTTAGCAGGCTGCCCCATCCCACAGCACAGCCACTGCTCCTCTCTGTGAAGACACCGTGAGCTGCCATGCATCACATACTGATGCTGGTACTCGAGCCAGGGTGCTGTTTCGTAAAGCAGAATAAAGAAATTTTACAGCAGTTATAAAAAAATGGAGTAATCTGTTTAATAAGGTGTGAATCTGTCTGGTTCCTCTTTCGTTCTGCATTTTTATTGTCTAGGGCAAGTCTGTTCTTTATTTATAACATCATTATTGACAGTTTACTTTCTTACCATCACTACTTTGCGATGTTACTGACTTAACATCCGTTGAGTCTTTCCTTCTGTTCTTGCATTTGAAAGAATGGGATTCTGCAAAACAAAAAACAAAAACTAAAAATGCATCAAGTAAGACCTCTACAGAATCTCCTCCATCTAAAATTCAGAATATTTAATTAAATGATCTTAATGATACCACATAAGTGGGGGAAATATTGTAATCTGTGCACCTCAGAACAAGGGACTCAGTGTCTAGCAACTTACATCATCTTGTCTAAGGCCACCTGGAAAGCTGTTTCAGAAAGAAGTCAAGATACCTTATGGAACAGGGGAGTTGCTTCACCTAACTTTAGCTGCCTAAAAGCAGCAGTCTTTCAGGCTGTCTTTGAGGTAGTTGTCAAAGACCCTGCTTTAGGAGAGGTGTCTCAGGAAGGTGGGTTGAACCCCTCCTGGCTGCAAGTCCCTGTTGCTCTCCCTCAAGCACTGAACAAGCCTGGGTTTAACTGGCTAGAAATGTAGCCATGAGAAAAATCCTGTCTCAGTCTATACTCTTCCAGCCCAAGCACAGTTCAGACTCAGACAGCTTTTGCTTTTAATTTCAGTAATTGTTTATACCCTGTGTTTAAGAAAAATCCAACATACTGAGAATGATTATAAACAATCAATTCAGTTGCTGTGAAAATTAACCACGCACCAAGCTGTCATTCTTGAAGCTGTCATTTGCTAAAGCAAGAGAAATTATCACAATCAGACAAATGCAATAGCTAGATGAAGTGCCTGGAAAGAGCCTCAAAAAAAAAAAAAAAAAAAGAAAAAAGAAAAGAAGAAAAAATATTTGGTAAAATTTAATTTTCCTCCAAAATATTATAGTCTGTACTCTTCCTTATGTTTAAAAACATCAAGCGTGCATCTGTGCATCTCTTCACAAGACTCTCTACGGTATGTATTCCCAGAGTATCTGAAATGCCACTTAAAGAACAGAGACCCCAGCAAGCTTTCAAAAGGAGATAACCACCATGTGAAGAATCAGAAATACCATAAAATTAATATTCCCAACATAAGGATGGATTTGCATAACAGTGTTACTAGACTGAATATATATGCAGCCTGTCTTTAACAAAATAAAATGTTAGTTTACAATTCTCCAGAATTAAATATATATTCATCTTACAAGTAACCAAAATATAGTTTCTGTCTTAATTCTTTTCTTTACCACCAATTTACAAGACATCTTGGATCTTTTTATTTTGTTGTAATCCAGACTGGAGAAACTGGGAACATTTTCTTCTGTCCACAGGTAAGAGTAGGGAATAACTAATGCACGTTAAATTATTTTATTTATTTATTGATAGGACTCCTCTTTCAAACCCCTTTTCTGCATCAACATTTTGAGGAGTTTAACATAAGGCACTTGAGTGCGAGCAAACATTTACACATAAACATAGCTGCAAGTGGCAGTAACAGGCAAGACAAGTCTCTTTGTATCAAATATCAACTAGCAAGTTGGGAACTTTGCTAGTGCCACTTGTAGAGTCATGGGTGCATAAAAGCTACTCTCTGCCATGCTACAACTTCAGCCGAAAATATTTAAATGATTAAATAAAAAATTTTCCTTCACCTGGCGAGCAGAATGTCTCCCCATCCAGATGTGTTACAACTCACACCATCGCAAACAGCACAGTACACATGGAATATTTTTCTACCCTCATCACATACTGGTATATGCCCATGTCTCTGGGCATTTATTCTTGGAGCACAACCATGGACTGCAAGGAAGGATAGCCTACATCACATACGCATGACTAAGGTTGCCTGCTTTCACTGCACTGCAGTCATCAATGTGGCTTCATGGGACGTGGCTTCCCAGACTTGCTGAAATCTGGGACAAGAATGAGCAAACCTAAATTCCCCATGTGATCTGTAAGACACATTAGTAAACTGGTAACAATGTATTAACTAGTAACAAGTGTTCTTCAATATAATTCACAGGCATTCTCACCTGCCCCTGTTAGCAGGAAAGAAACAGTGAGAAAGAAAAACTACTTTTATTAAAGGGACACAGGATCAAACAGTTTGATACTTGATGGATCAGTTCTGATGGCAGCAATGGGAATGAGAGCAGCAAATTGCATGTATTATCTCTTCTGCTCCCTGTCCAGTATTACTTGGCACCACAAAGCTCTCTGATGCTTGTACATATTCTTATGGGACTTGAAAAAGTAGGGGATGTCAAGCAGACACTTCCCATGTTCTTGGTACATTACATCCTTCTCCCATGTGGAAATCAGAAGCTGCCTGGCCCTGCGCAGCAACACTGCCCAGTGTTTCATAGTGGGAAGGGGGCCTCATTTGCCAGAAGGTAACAAGGCACGAGAACCTGTTCACTCAGAATAAGACAGCAGTGCTGCATCTGTTTCAGATCACTAGAATTTCAAGCTCAGAATTGGCCTTTAGTGCCTGCTCCTCCAGGGAAGATGGTTATTCCAAACATAACATGGCATCAGAAGAAGAGCTCATCCCCTTATACTCCACACTTTTAGCAAAAAACTATCTGCAGAAGTTACTGAGAGCTTGAATGTGATGTCTGCAAGTAAGCAACCTGCCTAAGACATAGGGCAGGGAAGGGTTGTGCAGACACGCTGCAACAACTCAGCGCTGAGTGGACAGGACCAGCTCTAGCCTGGACACTACAGACAGCTATCGTAGCCCTGTGCTGGGGCCAAACCAATGGCCTGCTGACGCATCCTGAACTCGGAGACACTAGGGCATATCTGCTGGTGCAAATCAGCACAGTTCCACATTAATTTCAAACAGAAGGGGGTGTCAAGGTGCACCAGCTTCAGGATCAGACACAGTATTTTAACTCCAAATGCATGGCAAGAGCTCTGCATGGGAGATTGAATTATTAATGATGGTTACAAATTCAATTCGTGGTGCAACATCAGAGCAGCTGGCATCCGTCATTGGCCATCTGCTCTGACCACTGACTCAACAGAGGGAAGAGACAACATTTCACACCAGCAAAGAACCAGGCAATGACCTCAAGCACAGAGGTATATAAAGGTAAATGGCAGTATTCTAACCTGACTGAGAATTGTCTTCTGTGTACTTCTCATCATGGTGACTCTTGTAGAGCTGAAGATCCACCAAGAGTAAAATATATATGTAAGGAAACAGAATAAAAAAAGATTTTAAAAGGGCTACATTCAACACTGTCCTTATCCAACATTTACTGTTCAGTTATTTTTAAAAAAAGTGTTTGGCAAAGACTCTTCTTCAGGTGTAATTAGATGTAAAGAAATAATATGAAAGTAAACAGAGATGCGGTGCAACACAGATACAATAGTGCTTTTATATACAAAGTTCCTGTTTAATGCCTGTATCTGCAAAAGAACTGACATTCATTTTTAGATAGTGTTTTAAGTGCAAATTGCATATGAACCTGAAAGATTCCAGGAATAAAACATAAAAAGTAAAAAAAAAAAAAAAACCAAAAAACATACAAATGTTCATTTTTACCCCCTGTACAGTAATTCTAAAACTAATTTCTTAGTGCTATCTAGGCTAATTTTGCATGCATCCTTTCATGTGTCACTGATAAACTGGACTTCATAAAACCCAGTTACAAAAACAACTTTCCAGCAACAGAAGAGTAGATGTAGGTGTCATACATCAGAGCTGTCTTTATTTCCAAGTAATTTTTAATCATTATCATGAATGAAGAAGTTAAACACAGAATCTTAATTCTTTGTGCTTCAGAAATACCTTGGGTAGCTCCACCGATATTTCAATCTTTCTTAGAATTTAAATAGGATATTTTTATCATCTTAAAGTTTACACCTATTGTTTGGTTTACAATAACACAGATTAAATGCTCCTCTGCGTTTCCATTCAGGTCAGAAGTAAAACCACAGTCTGTCTAATAGGTGACCGTTTACTGTCTGCTAATCACTTCACCCCATTCCTTTGTTATGTTGCTATAAGGAAGTCTTTTGTTGTCAATAAGAAAACCCCGTGAAACTTTCAATTCCTCAAGTCTTCCCTTGAAAGTTAGCACATGATACATTTAGGTACAGCTAACAGAGACACTGAAAAAGACTAAAAATAATGCATGACTTTTTTTACTGTATTCACTAGAGAAGATATATATACCCTCTACTTAAATGAATAAACTTCAGTGCTTCACACTGCACTTACACATTATTCAATACACATAGCATTTAGGAGTCCAGTATTGTCGTCTAATCTGTGGTGGCTGGCTCCTCTGACCAAATCCATTACCTTCTTATAGCAAAACACTAGATTGCATGGAAGCATGAAATCCATGGTTGCAAACTGTGAGTTAAAAGGGGAGTATAGCATGGTTGCACCTAGGCACTCTTAGTGTCTATATAATTTCACGACAGTGCATGCTGCAGGGTCCTTATAGGGATTATTCAGTAAAGAAAGGAAAGGAATGATACAAATCTTCTCTTCCATCATTTTTGCGCACCTTCCATCTTTTATTTTCTTTTTGCTACTGGGGGGGGGGGGAGAGGGTAAAAAGGAAAGAGAAGATAATGGACAGAAAGAAAAAAAAAAAATTCAGGAGTGAGTTTCTGTAACTAAGAAGAAGAAAAAAAAAAAAAAAAGGGAAATCCTGCTGTGCTTATCTTCACTGTGAGAATACTTAATACACCCTCAGATGTATTATTTTTTTCTGTGCATAAATTTAACAGGCTTAATTTTTGTATGTGATAAATCTGTCATAGATATCCGTGAAGGTTTCTAGACAGTGATCTCTAATCATACTGTGCTACCTCTTATGGCATTTGTCAGTAATGACAAAGAACACATCTATGTTTTTTAAGGTGAAACAATGCATAATAATGTAAGGATGTTTTTAAGTGCATACAGTGTCTGAATGCTGAGATCAAGCCATTTCTAATTATGTTGATGCAGTGAAACATTAGATATTTGCATCAAAATTTGATTTATGACAGCTTTTACTGCTCTGTAACTAAATAAATGGTTTGTTTGATTTCTTTTTATCCTTCCATATAGAATTACCTGTGGCTTGAAAAGAAACCTAGTATTTTTTTAGGGCTGAGAAAAGTTCAACAGCTGCAAGTATTCAGGTATGGATTTTAGGAAAATTGTTGTGTCCAAATGTTGATCAGGATTGATACCATCACATTAGTATTGCTACAAAAATAAGAAATCTTATGGATATAATACAGATATACCTATATGTCACCATCGCTGCCAATCTAAAATGAAAAAAAAACAAAAGCCAACCAAAAACCAAATACAAACCCCAGACCCCAAAATTCCAAGACCTTTCCTTTCCCCTAAAGCACATGAAAACATATCATGTTTCCCAAGAATATCCTCAGTCTAAAACGTTGCCAGCTACTTCCTATGCTCCCCACTTTCTATCTCACCCCTACAGACCACAGGCTAAATACAGATTTCACTCTTTTGCTCACAAAAATCCAAACTTCTTTACTCTACAGACTAGGTACTAGCGTTTTTTTAAGGCAAAGCATGTGATATGTTCATCTGTTTCAGACACTTTCAGAGGGAGCGGACCAGGAGCAGATGACAACAAGCAGGTCCCCATGCCACCAGCTTTGCTGCAGCAGCTGCCCAGGTGGGTATGTACCTGGACTGCAGAGACTCGAGTCAGCTGCTGCTGATGGTTTGCCCGAGTTATGGCTTGGATTACACCCCTCGACAAGACATGTTCTGATGAGCATGCAATGCCTCAGGTCCTGCATGAAGGCTACACTTTATTTAAGAACATACATTGGCAAACCTAGTGACAGCTGAGTGTAGGCCGTTATTAGACATAAGTACAGCAGAGCAGAGTGGCAAGAACAGTTCTAGAAAAAGGCCCCTGAACTTCCTTTGAACTATGGTTTATATTACTCCACAGTATCACAGACTGAACCGTCACATCCATGCTCCAGAGAATTAAAGCCTTTCTTTCTCTTCTCAGCAGTCCTACAAAAGGAGAATAGCCCAAACAAATGCTGAAGTTTTCTTGCTTCCTCCAACAATCAATGAGAATCTAATTGATGATATAGATCACATCCTCTTGGAAAAATATCAAATTCTAAACCAAAAAATATCAGCTTACTAAAAGCAATGAAAGTTATGCAATGAAAGAAATACGATACCTGTTTGTTGTTTTCATTGTTACAATGCAGCCTTTGGATGGACACAAAATGTCTTATTTTCCTAGCAACAGAAATAATTGCCTGTTACCATATCAAATGGTAAAGAGAGAAGTGAAGTGATACGCTGCGATTTTCTAGAGCAGAGGTCTCAATGCCTTCATGAAACAAGACACCAAACACAGCACCAAACAGATGACTGGGAGACAAGCACTCCTTCAGCATTACAGCTGTGTTTTTGTCCCAGGACACCTGATCCTTTTGCTCCTGCAGGAATTCACCTGCACATCTGGGATCAGAATTTGGCAAGGTGCCCATACTACACCACAGAGGTGCAAGCACATACAAGCACACACACAAACCAGGGGATTGCCCAGCTGTTGATCCTTCCAGCTGACCAAGTAAGTCTGGATACTGTAGAATAACTTCATAAAGAAATGCATGGTAACATGAACCTAAACATCAGCTGGCAGGTATCTATAGCAGTAACACAATTAATTGTTATGACTCTTTTAGCCAGCATATGATGACATCAAAATGGCCAAATGTCAGCAAAGAACATGACCTTCTCAACTTTGCTTATTCTTTCCACATTGCTTGAAGTCAGCAGTTATATCATCACCCTGCTATTCAATACATGGAGCTTCATGTCAAACTTACAGATGGGGAAAGCAGAGAGGAGGCCCTAAAAACCAGAAAGCAATTATGTTCTGGACAAGTTAGTTACCCTCCTTGACCGATCACAGGTGTAATCTTCACATGCTGCTGGATACTGTCTCCTGATTTCCTTCTTGAGTAGTAAACTCCTTGCCATTCCTAAGCAAACACACACAACAGGGGCGGCATTTAAGAATACATAGGTTGCAGTCAAATATACACCTATATTACATAGTCCTTACATAGTAAAAAAAAAATACGTATTATTTCATGGTTGTATCTTTTAAAATAGTGTAAAATCTATTAATACAGAGTAGCAAATTTAACAGGCATTTGCTAACGTAAGGACAGTGTAAATATGTTTATCTTGTGAGAGAGTATACAATTTTTACAGAGACCTTTAGGAATCATCCTCTTTGAGGGGTTACAAACTTTCTTGCTACATACCAACTGTGAAGAATTACCAGGCTTGTTGGTGTAGGAACACAGAAAGAATGCAGCATGCTTGTCTTGCACTGATAACCACCCAACCTGACCTGACCAAGGACAGGAGTTGAGCAACTTGTTTATCTGATCAAGGACAGGACAGGTGTGATGGTTTCCAGTCTACCACCTGAAAGCCCAGTAATTAGCAACTGAGTGATGTCTGGGGTGATGTAGAGGTCTCACAGTCCCATATTGCTTCAGTAAAGCCAGAAGAACAGTTGTGCGTCTGCACTGACTGAGTCTACCCACTTCCTTCTGATCAACAACAAAACAAGACTTGTGAAGATCCAACTGGCACATGACAGATGATTTAGCATCACCTTGCCAAGTGTATAAATTTGGTATTTAAAAGCCTTCATTTTGAGGACAAGAACTCCAACTGTTGGATGGATTGATGGGCCTGGACCTCTCCCCTCCCCAAGCAGGGATGCCTCTTTGATAAGATTCATGCCTCTGACTACATCTGATGTTACCTGGGAAAATATTGTTAACAAAAGCACTGAACTATTAACTCAAGCTTGATTCTTGCAGTCAGTGTATTTGTCAATGGCAATTCCAAATCTGTTTTATCTGTTGCCTTAATAAATCACGTATTATTTCAACTTTGTGAAACTGTCTCAGTGAAAGTCCTTGAGAGGGCTCTGAAACAGGAAAACATTGATAAGTGGCTACACACATAATCCATTAGACATAAACTGCTGACCAAATCTGGGACTAAGACTGGACCTAGCCACACCTGGGCTCCTCTCTGAGAAGGAGTTTAGAAAGTAAGGGGGTCCCTTCTGAACCTTGTGGCTCAATGGGAGGGCCTCCCTCAGCCACATACTCTTAATGCAACACCACCATAAGCAGTGGTGGCTGCAACACATCCAGAGAATACCTCCACTGGGAACAGCTTTTATCCTGTTCTGCCATGCAAATGCCCATTTCTCTGCCCAGCCACTAATTTTCTCTCCATCCTCATTGCTACAGAAAAGCATCAAGAGGACTGCAGGCTATCCAAGAGCCATATATGCACCATCTTTAAGCAGTCCACTGATGCAGAGATAAAATCCTCTGGTAGGGACTGGAGAAGAAAGGAAGATAAAACAGAAGGCTTCTCTCTCCTTACCACCTCAAAGAAGAGAGATTTTAAGAAGGGAACTATTCAACAGAAGAGTAGGATGAGGCTGGAAAATGGGTGGAAGATACCTTCTCTCTCACAAAGATGGATGGATGCAGAAGACACACAGGACCTTTGAGCAGGCAGTGTTAGCAGCTGGCAGCCTATATAAACGAGGAGGAGCAAAGCAAGAGTGGCCTGCAGGTACTGCTAATGAACCAAGGTGAACCTCCAAGCAACTCCAGACAGTGACCTCCAAAGCTCAGGTCATTGCAGGAAGCGACTCAAAGATTCAAGAGGCTCAAAGGTTCAAGTGACTCAGAGGTTTGGCACACTGCAGATATCTTAACTGCAGTCAGAAAAGCAAACCCCACTGGGTGCTGGTACATTTTGATCACAACTGATTATGCCACATGGTGTTTAAAGCATGTAGTCAATGAAGGCTCTACAGCTATGACAGAACAGTTAAACCTTTTGGCTGGATGATGCAGCCATCTGAGAGACTGACTGAGGGACAAAGTGTCGTGTTCCAACTAGCAAAAACTCCAAGGGACCTAAGCAAAACAGAAACACAGCAAACGTTCTTATATTGATCATAAGCCAATAAATTGGTAGAGGAGTTCAGTCAGGTCTTAAAAGCAAAGCTAAGGAAATCTGTAGTCTCTTGTCTGAGGCATGAGCTGTTGTGCTCCTAAGACATCTGAGGAGCAGAATTCGGGTCTTATATGTGCACTCATGAAAGCCATATCTTGTGTTCTTAAACCTAGAACATTAAAAATAAAGCAGAATAGAAATCTAAAGCAATTTTACTTGCTTACCTTTCCTTTTTTAATAAATGTGTTGATAGTGTCTAACAGATCTGCACAATTTTTATCACTTTTTGGTAGTTCAGTAAGTTCCTTGCCAATAAGCTCTCCCTTTTGATACCCCATCATCCGTTCAAAGGCTGGATTAACATACTGCCAAAACAAAAATGCTTTAGGATAATATGAAAAAGAACATACTTAAAGGATAATTACTCACATATAACTATGAAAGTTTTACAAGTTTTACATCTAAAGCCATAACCACACAGCCCTACAACTCAGTGTTTTTCATATAAAAATATTATGTAATAGTGAAACATTTCATTCAAGTAAGAAGCTGAACACAGAAGGTGATATGTAAGCTGCTATCAGAAGGCAAAGAAACAGAACAAAGTTCTTTCTGTACAGGATATCTAGTTCTGCTACAGATTTCATGCTGGTTTTACTACAGACAACATTACCATCTGAATTATAATCATTATAAGCAAAACTATCATCTAAACAATGAAAAGTCTTAAAAATTCAACAGGCATCAATGTGTAGCATCCAGAAATAAGGCAGTTCATTGCACAGGGATTTCTAATGGGCAACAAAATTAAAATACTGAACAGGAACTACTGAGCAAAGATCTATTTGGGATTCCTCTCTCCAACTTTTACAAAATAGTTAACTTTTTTCTCCCTACCTGAATGACTTGATCTTCACTGGTTATTTCTATAGCTTCCTGACAATGCTCTAATGCTGTAAACACTGCATTACAAGCCCTGAAATTAGCAAATGATTGACATTAGTTTTATTGTTACAACATTTTGCTCACTATAAATCATTATTATATTGTACTGATCAGTGAATCACAAAGTAGCAGGTTGTTTTGACTAAACCATGTCACTATCTCCATTAGGATTTTTTTTCAGGAAATTCAGCTTCAGATATCCCTGTTGTTGACATGTTTTTACTGCAGATCACATAGTAAAATTGCTCATGGGCACTGCAACATCTTAATAGTATATTTCTTTCTCCAAACATGCTCTAGCAGGAACTAACAATTAGCAGTAAAAATAACAAATGGCTGTTAGATCAGAATATGAAGTTTTGTAAACATTAAAGACAGGGAACACAAAAACCACCACAGCAGATGTATACAAAGTTTTCAATACAGCAAATAGATTTGAACTATCAAAGAAGTTGTAATACAGCATAATTAAAGGAAGTGATTTAATCCATCTCAAAGTTCTAGTCAGAAAAATATAAATTTTCCTGCTTCCAAGTAATAACTCAGTGGCTTGATTTCCATACATCCTGATCTTTATCAAGGGCCAAAATGATCTTCATTTCCAATTTTTTTTCAGGGCTATCCCTGAACTAATGCAGGAAAACAAAAGCCTTACTTCCTTGCTACAAGGATTAGATTGCGTAAATTTTAATTTACACAGGATGGGATTAATGTTAATGTAGGCTCCTAATACTAGAAAGAAAAAAAGTACAAATATATATACATAGAGAGAGTGCACATTAAAAGAAACAACACAGGCATACTTGCTTTGATAGATGTCAGTACTTCATCTTGATTTGGACTAAACACAAACTAATTATCTTCTATGTACTTCTCATTTCAAGGATCACGAATGTACCATGAATAAACATCTTGTATACAGTTATTTCCTAAAAGGAACATCTTGCTCCCAGATTGCATAGTAGGGTATGAATTAACACTGATGACTAGAGAATTAAGAAATACAGGACATTGCTCGTTTTGCTCATCATGGAAGTAACTCAAAAACAAATAGGATACACAAAGAAATATACACAGAGCCATAGACAAGCAACCACGCAGATGAAGATGTATAGGAAAAAGTGTTGCATAGAGAAGACAACAGAAGTATTATAATTTATACAATAAGCAGAGCTCACAATATAATTTTACAAGTGATTTTCTAGCAGTGCAAGCCAGCTTCAAAGTGTGATTTTTTGCTACGTGAAACAACTAATTTATCTCAGTGATAGATGCCCGTCTGGTACGCCAGCTGCTAACAAATATCATTATGTAAACTTTCTGCAAAAAACCCACATGTCTATGTTTGCACTACTCAAATTTTAGTATTTTCATTTGATCTGGCAACGAAGCCAGCAAAATTACAAGTTTAAATGGCCCATATTCTCTTTGATTAATACACACCTCCCACACATGTCCAACCAAACTTCAAACCAGAAGAAGCTATGCAGAAAAACGGAATCTCTGCTTGGAACGGAAAGACACTTCTGACCAGTGACATGACTTTATATACTGCTTTCTTGGGTTGGTCCTACCTTTTCAGCATGTTTCTCTTGTATCTGAACACCATAAATATACTGGTTTTAATCCCATCAATTATCTTTCTGAAATTACTCTCTCTTTCCTTTAACTTTTACAAAGCTGTACAGAAGACCTACTGAGATAGCAAACAGATCAGAGACCCAGTGGGATCGACATATATTGCAAAACTTTTTTCCCCACTTGATTAAACCACATGGATGAAAACAAATTATAACCAAATAGCATTACCAAATGCTAGTTCTGCTTAGTTTTTAATGGCAAATTCATTTAGAGCACCTGGCTAGTCAGGCAGAGATAGGGGTAAATCCTCTGATGCAAGACATCAGCTTCTCCAAGTTACAAATAGGCTTTTTCAGAAAGTTTATTTTTAAAAAGGCTACATTGTGCCCCCAGGTATTAGTACAAATGTTGCTCATAAGGATTACTTGTGCTTGTTACGTGATGAAGAGTATTTAACTATTTAGCTATCCTGTGCCTGCATCTATTAAACTCTTTAGTGGCAGTAGCAAATCCAAAAATATCACTACTTTTTTTTTTTTTTTTTCCATTGTATTTTCCAATGCTGCCAAAGGTTCCCAAATCAGTCATGTTCAGAGGTGATGTGAATGCTCACACACATAATTGTATATACTGTGTATTATCAATATACAAAAGACATGATAACACAGAATACATTTTATATAATGCTGTTATTAACATAAATTAAAAGGAAGTAGGTTCACAGTTTATGTAACTACATTCAAGAGAGGTAAAGCAAGCAGAATTACAAGTGGGTGGTATACCGCTGTTTCCATAAACAATATGGATGAAGGAACTGTCAGTAGATGAAATGCTGCTGGGGACTGACATTGTTTCCTTCCAATTTTAATGAATTTTAAGACTTTTTTTTTTTTTTTTTTTGTGATCAATATAAATAAGCTTGCAGAAAAATATGGTAGCCAATATGAATCATGCTTGCTGTGTTGGAGTTTTAATTATCTGTACTCATAATTGATACTACTCATGTAAAGATGCTCAAACTGTATTTGCATCTTGTTCTAGAAATGAAACATAAACTACAAGCATTGTGTGTATGAATGACAGCTTAATATTTCTATATAAAACTGATGTTTCTGATCTATGCTGACTTAATTCAGAAGTCACTCATTTCATGTTGTGTTTACAACTGAACAACAAACTAAGTCAGGACCACCATAACACCTAATTAACTTTGAAAATTTCATAGCTGCTTTATTTTCCTGCCAAGTTTTGGAATACACCTATTAAAAATTTTAAGCCCAAATTCTATTTTTTTTCACTGAAAATTTTACTGCAATTGCATTCTGCGTGCACCAACATGTAGTCACTTAAAAAATGAAGTCAATTTGGGATCAGTTTGCAAAGAAAATCTTAGAAAATCTAATTCTTAGACAGAGGCACCTAAAATCTGTAGAGAAGTTATAGCATTTTCTGTAGGTGGAGCTGAAACTAATTCATGACACTCAGGGAACTACACTTTCTCTGTATGACACTGGACTTCAAGGGCTTTTTTTCCCCTATACCTGAATTGCAAAGGTATTTACATGCGTGTATAAGCACCTGTATTAAATATAAAATTAGTCATATTAAAAAAGAAGTGATAAGGGAATGAAAGTAATTTAATTTCTCACCAAGATAAAAAACTGTGCTCCTGGTCTGCCCAGTCTTGCCCAAGCAAGAAAATAAAAACTTAAGGTATGAAAAGACAGATCAAGATTGTGTTCAGCTCAAGCTATCAGATATGAAATCTCACACACACTGGATCAGGAATGACTTCATGAAGTTCTACCATCATATGAATCTGCAGCCCATAAACCTTACACACAAGACAGCATTGTTAAAATGCTACCCTTGCAGTTAAACAAGCTGAAGTCGTCGTCGTATGATATTTCTGCTAAAGGATCTTGCCTTGACTGTAATGCTGGTTGTAATGGCTGCTAGAACATTGTCAAATTCAGTACGGGCACTTCAAGACATATGAGACACAAGCAAGCATCAGAATAAAGGACATGAACTGCATTTTGCATTAAGGAAAGCCATCATTTAAACCACCAGTGAATGAAACATACATAGAGCAAGCTTTCTTAGGGTACCAGTTACTAACGCACTTAAATTTGTCCTTTAAAATTAACAGAAGGAAATAAGGATATAGTGTATTAGTTAACAGACAGATGCAAAGCAGATATATGCGTAGCTGGGAAGAAGCAGAAAGTAACCTGATACAATCATGTAGACCAAGAAGTTGATGTTTGGAGTTTCTTACACTTCTACATACCGTAATTTGAACTGAGATCGCACTTCCCCATGTTCTATTTGAACCAGTTCATTGTAACAAGCAGTTATGCTGCTATTCTCCATGAATTGCTGGAAGACAAATCAAGAGTGCATGAAATAGATTGGAATGGTTTTAAACTGTTATTTCTCTTCCTACATCTAAAACTCTATCTTTATAAAGAAAGCTGGTGCGAGTCCAGCAAAGGGCCACAAAGGTGATTAAGCATCATTCCTGTGAGGGAAGACGGAGAGAACTGGGACTGCTCAGCCTGGAGAAGAGAAGGCTCAGGGGGGGATCTCATCAAGGTATAGAAATATCTGAAGAGAGACTGTAAGAAGACAGAGCCAGCCTCTTTCCAGCGGTGCCCAATGACAGGACCAGAGGTGATGGGCACAAACGGAAACACAAGAGGTTCCCTCTGAACATCAGGAACCACTTTTTTACTGTGAGGGTAACTGAGCACTGGCACAGGTTGCCCAAGGAGGCTGCAGATTTTCCATTTTTGGAGATCTTCAAAAGTTGTGTGGGCATGGTCCTGGGCAACCTGCTTTATGTGGCCCTGCTTGAGCAGGGAGGTTGGGCAAGATGACCTCCAGAAGTTCCTTCCAACCTCAACCATCCTGTGTTTCTGTAGAAATAAAAAGCTTTAGTTTTACCTTTTGCATTCAGCAATCATCTTTTCCCAAGGAATGATTTTCTAGTTCTTAAGACAACATGGCTATCTAAATACAAAACAAGTATAAATATATGCTAAAACCTCAACTGTGCATTTTCCCATTTGGTTTTGGCAACCCAATTAGATACAGATAATCTAGAAAAAAACAAACACAGTCTCACACAAAACCAGTGTTGTCTTGATGTATCATTTTGAACATCTGTCCTTAATTCAGAATGGAAATTAAATACCTTGGAGACATAAAACATACATGTTAAAAAAAGAAGAAAAAAAAATCATATTTGGCATTTCATTTGTTTTCAAGCAAATATTGCAGCTGAAGCTTAGAAGGTGAAGTAACTTTGCTCTACTAGTTATCTCACTAAGATGTCACTGTGAATTCAGAAGTGCAGAATAGTATATAAAGTAAGGAGCATGATGACAACAGGTAACAATCTTTTATTTACTCCACATAGAAGAGAATGTCCTCTCTTTGTTAGGGAAAGGTAGTAGGCTGAAAGGTCTTGTGCTTGGTCCTGCTGAAATCAGAAAATGTATGTTGATGCAAAAGTAGATTCTTTGACTTCAGTTAAAGTTTACTGCTCATTAGTAAACTTCTGCTATGAAGAGCTAAATCACCCCTTTAGAAATATATGCAATGACTCTAGTTTTCACAGAAAATGCCCTGTGTTGTCACTAGTTCTTACAGCGCAGCCACACGCAGAGTCAAGAGGCAGCACTCAAACCTCTGAAGAACAAAGCACGGGTTTTAAGAAACCTATGCTTCTTCCAGTATGAAAAACTGTGTTTTGGGAAGCCAGAGCTTAATCTCACATTGCCAGCAAAATGTAAAAAAAGTAAAATTAAAAATAACTGTTGATACGGGTCTGTTTCACTCCCGTCACACACATTAAGATCTTAAAATACTTCTGTGACTCTCACTTCACACACTAAGTGAATGCATGGGAAAACAAAAGGGACAACATCAAGTTGGCAGAAACAAAGGTGGTTTTGCATAACAAACTGCCTACAAACAAACTTGTCTTCTACAGCACTGTAAGATTTAGATTTTCAGTTTTAGGATGCTCTTTCAAATAGTCAAATATGCTCATGATAAATTTAAAACAACATAAAACCCAATATATAAATAATATACAATTGAAAAATGATGGCAACTTATTTTACAAATGAAACTTACTAGAACATATTAAAGCTCTTTTTGAACTGAATTTTAAAATAGTGCTGTTTATTGACAACATTTAGCCACTGCTGTTACCAACAAAAATCAACCACTATCTCAGCACAAATCTTTGGCTAAGAACCAAGAATTGCAGCTTGTTGAAGTGATAAAACTGCTCTAAACTGTTGTACAGTCTTCTGCAGATGAACAGAATGTCTTTATTTAAGTTTATAGTATTAATGCTATTCATCACTGGCTCACTCAAAGCTGAGAAATCAATCTGGACCTGAAAAAAGCAGAAAACATTTCCTTTTGATAATCTGTGCATCTAAATGAGGCACAAGAAGATGAAGATCTATTAACTCTCAAATATTAGAACATAGACAGCAATACTTTCTTTTAAAAAAGTTTAGTATTTATGCAGTACATTTTGATTTAACTAACATACGCTCTTAAATTACATTTTACTTCATTATAATTGGATTCCACTGTCATCCTATACAGAACTTGACACAAGCCACAAGAGTCATCAGCTAGAAAAAATGCATCATTCTTCTTGCTTAGGAAAAAGTACTAGGTTTAATATTACAGATTTATTTTGCTGCAAACCAGAAAGTTTTATTAATAGCTGGTCAATGAGAAACAACATTTCTTTATGAAAAGAAGTAAAGTTCAAAATACAAGACAAGACTATAATTGAGTAACAACAAAATATAAAGGTCCCCTGTTTGTTAATTGAAATAATAGTTAAAAATCAGTCAGGAAGCCAAATCACTTATATAAATTAGTCCATCCTAAGTAGGCCATCACTATTAGTTTTACGAGGCTGAGAAGAAAAGAAAAAGTCAGCATGATAAAAGTACTGCATTAACAACACCATTAATACACAAAAGATGTTAATGATACAGGGAAAAAAAATCAGAAGATGTAATAAAATTGGCTTTCATGAGAAGGAGAAGGAAAAAACAGAAATAACTCAACATTAAGAAAAATGCTGAAGGAATGTATAAAATTAACAGAAAAGACTCTTGAAATTTCTCTCTGTTCGTAAGATTTTTCAGTGATTATAGTGATCCAGATCTGGATAGTGATCAATCGTCACTGATTTAACTAAAAGAAATCAAAACTGATTTCTTTAGGACTACTTGCAATATATAGTATAGGTACACATAAACTTAGAATGATACTACTTTAATGTAAGTACACACGATGACTACAGAACATTTTAAAGCAAAATAATCAGCTATTCACTGCATGAAAAAAAAGTATGGTTATTTCCAAAATTATCCCCTCCAAAAGATTAAAGGAGTTCTTCAGAATCTTTAGGTCCAAACCTGATGTAAAAAGTCTGATTTTGTCTACAAAACTATATAAAAAGGTGAAAGATGAATTGGTTAGAAGCTCAGACTCTTTACTAATCAAGTTGAAGATGTATTTAGAAGACAGCCACCACCAGACGGAGTGATTGCATTCAGTGTTTTGTCAAGGGAAGAGGAAGAAGACAGTGAACAAAAATAGTACAAGTGCTAATATGATGAATAGTGATAACGCAAAATAAAGCTACCAGAAAGGTTAGACTAAAAATAAAAATAGGGAAGAGAAACTTATAATTTTAACAGATAAGTTTTTCCAAAAATAAATCTAATTTTTCTGCTGAGAAAGAGATTCCCTGCAGATACTGTCTCTCTCTATTTGAAGAAGGGTATTTTCAAATCCTTGGTGTGTGTGATTTTTTTGTGTTAATGGATTTAGTTCCTACTGATCCCCATCCAAGCAGAAATAAACCCTATGTCCATCCCACTGCAAAAATAGGATCTTTGACATCAGATGTGTTTTAAAAGCTTGAAAATAATTCCAATAGGGAATTACTATATTATGCAAGCTCTCTGATAAATTTGGAACAGCTAAAGGGAATGGTTAGAGTAGCTGTCAGGTGCAAAAGATTCTCCTTTCCTAAGCAGACAGTGTGCCACTGAGATGTGTCTCAGAGCTGCACAATGTCTCCTCTGGCTCTACTCAGTACTACACCTTCAGCTACAATCTAGACCACAAAACATACTGCCTTGCATTGTTTTTAAATGTAAAACCAGAGTTGAGAAGAAATAAAGATGTCTTTGAAAAAATATTAATTTTTTGTTTGGTTGGTTTGGTTTGGTTTTTGGTTTTGGGTTTTTTTTTTGAGAGAGAGAGAGATAAGGAGGAAACTACACTAAGCACTGGCATTCTTGGGCTGACCTTTCTCTTAGCCTCAACTTTTTCAATTTTCAGAGCATTTAAATGCTTCAGAAATGCTTTTGCCTTTAATGTTTTTGCCCCCACAGTGCACTTGCAGGAGAGGCAAGAGCTATTATCTCTGTCTGGAGATGATCTGAAAATGGTGACTCTGCTGCAAATTCTACTTTGTAAAGAAACTCAAGCTAAATATGAGTTATCTCAGGTACTATATTTGGTATGAGCATATTAGCATGAGATTCTGTGTGGATTAATTCCCTTCCTTCTCTGTTTTTCCTTACTACAATTAATTGTCCTAACTATATATAGTTAATTTTCCCTAACTACAGTGTCCACTGATGTGCTCCTATCACTTCAATATAGAACCTTACTTATGAACAACTAACTTTAATATTACAGCTGATTTATATTACCTTAACATAACATTAATATCCTCCCAAAGCCATTCACACAAAGGCTGGAAGAGGGTAAGCAAATGAACCTAGATTTTCAAGCTGAGAAATCCTGCCTTTCTGCTCTCTCTTATAAAGCTGTTTTAAGGTACAGTATGAAGTTATCTTCCCTTTTGCTACCTGTACAGGAAAGTCTCTAATGCTGTCCTGAGAAAAACAGGTGCAAAGCAGCACAACAGACCTCATGAAGGAAAAAACCTGAATTCTTCACATCAGGAGGAGCTGGACTAGGTTTGTAGTTCCTTTAGAAGAGAAACCCCAGCAGTCTGAGGCACACAGAGATACCCAGGTGTCTAATCAGCATGCTGCAATACACAGCACACATTAACCAGGGTGCCCCATCATTGTTTTTTTAGTGTACACATAAACAAAACCCACCTACCACCCACCCAGACCGCAAGAAATTAACCACAGTATTCTTGCTTATTCTGGAAGGATTAGCTAGATCACAGATTCTCTCATTTCATACGCTTCTTGGATACACTGTTGAAGAGAAAAGAATACCCATCAACTGCCACTGGTTTCTCATCAATAAATTTTTCACAGAACCAAATGTATAGTTTTCAATTTGAGGAAGTAGAAGTGTCTGCAGTTTATGAAGCAGTCATGGTACTATATTAAGTATGTTGTTTGTACATACCCTATCAAAGCCTGCATTAAGAAGGGGAAGAACAGAAGTCTCTTCTTGGTCAGTAGATCTACAAAACAAAATCATAGAATTGGTTAGGTTGGAAAAGACCGTTAAGATCATTGAGTCCAACTGTTAACATAACACTGCCAAGTCCACCACTAAACCATGTCCCTAAGCCCCACATCTACACATCCTTGAAATACCTCCAGGGACGGTGACTCAACCAATTCACTGGGCAGCTTGTTCCAGTACTTGACAACTCTGTCAGTGAAGAAATTTTTCCTAATATCAAACCTAAACCTCCCCTGGTGCAACTTGAGGCTGTTTCCTCTTGTTCTAGCACTTGTTACTTGGGAGAAGAGACCAAAAGCCACTTTGCTACAATCTCCTCTCAGGTACTTATAGAGAGTGATAAGGTCTCCTCTCAGCCTCCTTTTCTACAGACTAAACAACCCCAGTTCCCTCATCTGCTCCTCTAACACTTGTGCTCTAGACCCTTCATCAGCTTTGTTGTTCTTCTTTGGACACTGTCCAGCACCTCAGTGTCTTTCTTGTAGTGAGGGGCTCAAAACTGAACACAGGATTCAAGGTGGGGCCTCACCAGTGCCAAGTACAGGAGGACAGTCACTTCCCCAGTTGTGCTGGCCACAGTATTTCTGATATAAGACAGGATGCTCTTGGCCTTCTTGGCCACCCAGGCATGCTGCTGGCTCATATTCATCTGGCTGTTGACCAACACCCCCAGGTCCTTTTCTGCTGGGCAGCTTTCCAGCCACTCTTCCCCAAGCCTGTAGTGTTGCATGGGATTGTTGTGACCCAAATGCAGGACCCGGCACTCAGACTTGTTGATCTTCACACAATTGCCCTTGGCCTATCAATACAGGCTGCCCAGATCCCTCTGTAGAGCCTTCTTAACCTCAAGCACATCAACACTCCCATCCAACTTAGTGGTGTCTGCAAACTTACTGAGGCTTCATTCAATCCCCTCAACTTGATCACCGATAAAGATATTAAACAGAATTGGCATGTTGTATGGTCACACAATATTTAAGAATTATATGGTATCAGTTTGACATTGTTACCTGAATATAATGAATGCAGTGAGAACACTCTTGCATAAAGTATATACATAAAATCATACTATTATGGAAATTGATGCTATAGTCTTCTTTTATAGGTGTTTTCAGCTATTACTAAAACCTGACAGTTATTCCTACAGCAAACCTGACAAGCACCCTACAGAATTCCTGTGTCTCCTCACAGACACACAAGGGCATTACAAAAAGAAAGCATTAAGAGGACAAAAGACATCCCATGATATCCTAAGGGAAAGAATCTGAAAGAAGTGTTATTAAGTAAAAGGTGAAACAATTTGTACAGTCTTGCTCAGCAGCAAACTTAGTCTATTTTCTACTCTTGGCAGGAATAGTTCTGACACTCTATTTCTTAATATTAGAATTGAGTTAAGAAATTAATAACATGAGAATGGATTCAGTAGTATGCAAGAATTTTAACAAAGAGAGAAAAGGTCTTTTTTCTTTGAAAGTTTCTGATAAAAAATTGTTTAAATCAATAAGAATTCTGCCTGAATACATGGGGCATGAACTACTGAAAAAGGGTTTCAGGACAACATTCTGGTGAGTTTAGTACCAACAGGATTGAAGTTTACTCCATTACCCAGTTCCTTCATAACCACAGTGTGTTATTTGATCTAGTTATTTCCTTTAGAAACTAATAAACAGCTTTCTATTTTTTTTCTTTTAGAAACCAGCCGTGTAGCTTTCTAATTTTTTTTGTAGTATACAAGCCATTACATTATGATCCTCTGAAGGTGGCAGGGATAGTACTACTCTGTGTAAAAGGAAGATCATCAAATACTTAAATAAGACACATAAAATGTCCTTAACCCATTTCAGGTAAAATAATATTAAACTTACTCTGTAAGGCTTGTTAGTAAGATACTTTCTGTTATTAGATAGCTATTATACATAACATTCTTGTAACATAAAATAAAAATCTTTCACAAAACAGTAATACTTACGTGCGTGGAACCACAGCAAGTATTACAGTGTGCTCTGATGGCTTTGTGGCACGAATAGATCTGAGGAAACAAAAATTTCTCAGTTACACCACATACAGTCTCAGTGTTACTCTGAGTATCTTCACAGAAAATATAAATGGAACCTAGGACTGAAAGACATCATTGAGACTAGAAAATAGGATATCACACTGCCAAAACCTACCTATCCTCACTTAGACCATCCATTTCCATTTTGCTACCAGATTCCTCAGGTTTTGCTCAATGTAGTGAAGAGGCAAGAGCTTTGAAAACTGGGAATGAACAACAGCTCTCCAAATTCACTCTTATAGCCTAACAAAGGCTTGCCCTGTTTACTTAGTTTATTTGGGGCAAACTGCCCTGAATGCATGGACTGAGAAAGGTCAGTCTATACAATAAATTTTCAACACCCATTATCTAATTTAAACAAGAATCTCCACCACCTTCTATATTTACCATTATCCTTCTAGATACTGTAAAATTTTCTTTATAGGGCGGGAAGTTCTTTTGGGGAATGCAAGTAAGAAAAGAGGGTAAAGAAAATCTATAGGATAGACTATAATTTATGAAATGCTGAATAAACAAAATTTTACTATTTTCTGTATTATTGAGAAACTGAAAAAAAACATGACCAACTATGGGAACACTTCCTCTTTCACTGGCTAAAGATAACCTTTTTCAAACATGTCACACTGTCTTGAATAAACAGTCTTTACATTAATTTGTTAGTCTTTTAGAACTTCCATCAGCACAAGTATTTGAGCTTTAAAATGCTCCTTGTCATAAACATGGCAAATTACAGCTCACCAGGGACTGAGAAACACAGCATGGTATATGGTACAAAATGTATTCTTCAGCTGAAACAGTGTATTTTAGCAAAGAGACCCAGTACTAAGTTCTTGCAGTCTTAAAGCTGCTAAGACAGAATCATGTGGACCAGAAGAGTGATGTGAACTTTTGTGAAGGGGTGGCAGTACCTGACCCAGTGGGTGCAGCAGTAACCCTGGAAAGAAGCAGGCACAGACAGCAGGGTCTAATTTCACAACACCTCTGGCTTATGGTCTGATAGAAGCCCATGACCTAAAGAAACTATTCTACAATTCAGCCTCACCAAAAGTGTATTTTTCATATTGCATTCTTCCTACACATGTATGCAAATCTCCTGGCCTCAGTCCTCGAACTTCCATTTTACTATTGCTTTGGGATTAATTTTTTTGTTAGCTTGTGTTTTGGAGTTTTTTCCCTATTTTTTTATTTTTAAGATTAGGAGGTTTGGTTTTGTACAATATTTCCCAAGGTTCAAGAGAAGCATATGGTCCTTTAGGTTACCTGCAGATATCTTCTGCATCAAAGTATCTGGAGTTTCTGTGATCTATAACAATTATTTCCTGGTGCTTGTCAAGAAAACATTCAAGCGCTGACTCTGGAGTCCGGGCAATATTACACCTGTATCCAGCTCTATCACAAGCCCACCAGAAACCATCACTTTGGTTGTCTTCTTTTGCAAAGATCAGCAAAACCTGCAAAGCATGGAAAAACAGTGCTACCACATTAAATATACAAAACAGGTCTCTGCATGGTGCAAATCTTAAACGCTTCTGCTAGAAGAAAGATTGAGTCTACTCTGAAAGTGGAAAGATTGAACTACAGTCTAAAACAGCTGATGCAGTAGCACAACTTTCATAATAGATTGATTACCAATAGATAATCAATAGTTAACTGCATAAGACTGATCTTCAGGATAAAATAAGCTGCCAGGTGATGAGTCTCTTCTATCTCATGGTCAAATTCAATCAGCAGCCAACCAGAGTAGGCGGGTGGGTGTTCAAACATCACTGCCACTCTCATCAGGCCCCACCATGGGAGGGATTCATGTCAGAGAGGGTTTATAGAGGACTGTCTCCTGTGAGAGGGGAACCACGATGGAGCAGGGGAAGGAAGTTCCAGAAGCTCTGTCCGCCAGAGATGGAAGAAGCGGCAGCACTGACTGCACCCCCCATTCCCTACCCCCTGCCGTCGCTAGGAGGAGGACGTAGAGATATCGGGAGCAGAGCTGAGCCTGGGAAGAAGGCAGCAGTGGGGGGGAAAGGTGAAGGTATTCTCAAGATGTGGCAATACTTCCCACTGTTGTTATTTAATTGTTGTTAGTGTCTGTAATAAAGATATGTTCTTTTTGTTCTTCTCCTAATGAGTCTGCCTTTTGCCTGTGACCATAATGGGTGATTTGCCCATCCCTGTCCTATCTCAAATCCCAAGTCTGGATTATTTTTCCCTTCTCATTGCTGGGAGGGAAGTGAGGAGTGAGCGGCTGTGTGGTGCTCCGTTGCCCTCTAAGCTCAAACCATGACACCAGCTACACACATTTTTAATTGCAACGAACTATCTGAAATGCAAATGCCTTAACTATTGCTCTTCAGGGACAAACAACATAACACAGTTTTATTAATTATTTATCTCTTGATGTACTACAAAATAGGGTTAACCCATATACTTTCAAAGCTGAAAAGAACAGGACAAGCAGGTATGGACAGGGTTGGGAAAGGGAAGAACCCTGATTCAAATATCACAATTTTAACCCATTAAATTGCCCCTAATTACGTAAATATATGAGGCAGTTCCAACAACTTCAACTGAACACTTAAGGAACTGCTCACACAAGATCAGGTAGGATGTGTGTTGAGATAGTGTTCTGTAGGAAGTCTGTTTACTAACTGACACACAGACTATAAGCTGAAAACAGCTGGATTTGTGTACTTCTTCTGTGAAAGTAAAAATGTCTTTAGAAGAGAACAAATTTTTCATAGTTGTCCTATCATAAAAATTACACAAGTAATGGAGACAATCCCCTTCACAGTTTGCCCATTTTTACCATAGCAACTGATCACTAACCATGCCACCCTGTGTGACAGCTGAAGAAAAAGGTTAATTTAGTACAAGTATGCTGTGAAGAAGAAAGGCCTCAAAGTCAAAAATTTATCCGCAGCTATTCAAATTGCATAGAAAGGCAACAGCCAGAGAATAACCTATATATAAAGCAAAATCCTGTTCATTTCACAAATGAAAGTCATCCCCTGACTTTATTAAAACAACCTGGCTGGGCAAAACATGCAAAATTTTGCCCCAAATGCCCATAAGACAGATCAATAACATTTCATCTGTGCTGCTCTATGTGGCTCTAGTGTTACCACATGAAATTCAACATCATCAGTCTAGAAGTTAAAAAGGTGATCATAACTCTTCTCTTATCTTGAGCTGTCTGGATTGTTGAATTCTAAACAATAGACAAATCAATTAATGTTACTGTGGCAGGACAATCAATCAAGGTTTCATTAAACAATAGAAGAAAACTATATGCTTGGAATTTCCATAAATATTAAGAAATAAGAAGTTTCAATTTATTAAAATGAGTATTTTTTAATTGCAGTTAACAATAAGTAGATTTGGATTACTGACACTTAACATCCAAAGTAACTGTTGTCACTCTACCTAATCGCTGATTTTTATTTAGCCATCAAAGTGTTGGAAAGCAGTGGCATGTCTGAGCTGCAGACTTTGAGGATTCTTGGGTAAAATCCCTACTCTGATACAGTCTTCTGTTTGGTTCCACTGCTGTTAGTTTTATTTTCTTCCTAGTTTGATAGATACAATATGGTTCAGAAAATGTTTTTTTTGGGGGGCACATTTTTTGATATCTTGCTTCTCTCAACATTCCCAGTTTGGAAATAAAGGATTGTAAAATGCAATCATTTACCAGCTGCAAAATAACGGATCTTAATTAAACCACTTGATGTCCCACTAGTAGCTAATTATCAGTGTGTGAATCCTTCTGAGAATATTAACTTTAAATGGTTTATCAAGTTATTGCTACCATGCTTTCTCATTAACATTTGTATGAAGCTTAATATAAAGCATGAAAATATAATGTAAGTAGAAGTATATTGCAAAATATGCTCTAAAAGTCAAGATAAAAATATAATAATCCATATAAACAACACGGTCAAGGGAAATCTTAAATTCAATCTGTGTTTCTTGGCAAAAAAAAACATGTAGCTATTTTTTGGTCTATACTTTCCAGAGTTACTGTAAAAAGATCATTTTACTTGTGCTGCCCTGGTTTAGGATCACTGTGGACTTCTGTGGAGACCTTTGCATTTTTTGGTGACGTATTGGAAACATTATCATCTTTTTAAGTATTTGCTTTGTACAACTATTGCATGTCTTGTTCACAGTTTATCATACAAATACAGAAAATGGACAGAGATTTGGTTTAAGGAACTTGAAATAAAGCAGGAGACACCAGCTGAGTACAGACACATAGGGTATCACAACAAACTGAGAAAATTAAAACAGCAACTTAAGAAATAAAAATAAAGTTACTTAATTATTTTTATGTTATTGTATCCCAGCAACAGAGTTTTAAGGTGGAAAACATAGTGGCTCTAAATTAAGTTAGGGAGTAGCTCTTGTTACACTGAAAATTGGCTGGGGGAACAGTAAAATGCTGTCCATCCTCATGCTTCATTTGCAGCTCAACAGGGAATATCACCATCATCAGAACAGAAATGGAGTTTGATGTCAATGCTGTGAAAGAGATGATGGCCAGTGAATGTTCTAAGAGGTGAGAAACCGCAGTATTTGAATGGAGGACACATCCAAACCTTTATTAGCTCTGGTAAACACTTCTGAAAAAGGTAAGACAGCCTTTCTATGTGCACTAAATGTTTATAAAAAACACCTTTCTCCTGTGTCCTCTGGAGAAAGGGCATTTACATGTACTTTTATCATGGTCATTTCTAAGGTCTCAGAACCAAATCATGCCTATTTTGCAAGTCTTGGTACAAAATCGGGGCAGTTGTGCAAGTTGCATGTGGGGAGGGTGTTTGGAGGGTCGGAGATGGTAGGCTTGCTTTGGATTCTTCCCCTTTCCTCTTACTGCCAGCAGCACCTGGGTCATGATCTAGTACAAGTCAAACCAGATTTGTCCTCCGACATAGCTAGTCATAAAGTCCAGTGAGAAATCTATTAAATGGCTTGTGGCAGGTCATAGTCACAAGTAAGGTCACTTCTCAGACAAAAAATATGGGCAATTTCAGGGTTGGTACAAGTGTCTCATAACAGCATAAAACACACACCAGAATAAAAAGAACATAGCTAAGAAAAGCCCTGGTGGCAATTGTTTTAACAAAATAAATTGTCTTATCAGACAATTGTGAACATGATTAAGCACTCACAAATAGACATTTTAAATGTGATATTCAGTAGCTGTTTGAACTGCACAGAGAAACACGTAACTCCATTGTCAAGATGGAATAAAAGACTAACACATTATTTAAATGTGTGGTTGTGTGCAATACTTGCCAAATCAGCTGAGGTAATGAGGCTTGTTCCACAAACAAAGGAGGTGGGATTACATAAATCCCTTTACTGTAAATAAGTTAGTGTATCACAATGACTTTATGGAAAATTCTTCAGTTAATGGTTTTACTTAAGGTCTACTTTCTGCTTTACTTAAGGTTTTCTGTGGTAGCACCACATATTCTTCCTTCTGTAAAGTAGGGACAAAATAACATCCACAACTAATACAGAGAAGGATGTCAAACATTTTAAAAACAGTAAAAAATACACTATCCCTTCTTACATAAAAAATCTTCACTTGTAGCAGCTAACACTGGTACTACAATATTTTGACAAATCCAATTTCTACAAAGTAAAATTCTGACATAAGCACTGAGAGTATTTGTATTTGTTAAATATCTACTTGACCACCTTTGTGAAGATGATCACAGTCTAAAGAACATTTTTATGCTACGAGTTTCACACTTTCATGATGAATTCCTTTCAAAACCAAGGACTGCTCTACTGCTAAAGCCATTGTTTCACAGTTTTCTTATAAACAAATAGCTTCATCAGATCAAGTCATCATTAAGACTGAATGCTTAATACAGAAATAAAAATGTAAAGCTTTATGATGCATATACACATGATTTATTTTCCTTGAGAATAGCATTTTTTCCACATGTAGGTTTTTCCTCTCATAGCCAGATATGGGCAGGGAGTTGGGAACAAGAACAACCAAAAATGGTGACTGGTGAATAAATGTCACTGTATTTTACAGAGCTAAATTTAAAAAGTTAATTTAAATGGATGCTGTATCACTAGAGCAATGCTAAATACTAAGATTATTTAATTTCTTGTCATGTGAGAGCTCTATCAGGGACTATAAGCTAAAAAAATAATGCTTGGCAACTGTTTACTGTCCCAGGAACAAAATGTACAGAAACAGAAGCAAGTACAGGTGAGATCTGCTGCTCCTTAAGCTGAAGTTCAGCCTGCCTTGTTGGAAGTGCTGTGATTTCTTGGACTGGTGACCTGTAAAAGCACAGTTCTCTGTCCTGTTATGCAAAACTCAGCAAAACTCCACAGGTACCTAAACTTTCTAATGGAGCTTTCTGCTTTGGTATATAAGAACTGAATAGTTTTTAACATCCACAGAGTCAACTCTCTCCCCTGCTAATGCACATACACACACACTCCTATTGACAGGACATATAAAAGGAATGATTTGATGTTAATGGAAATCTAAACACCTTGTTTACCAAGCCAATTTACTTGTAGATCTCTTCTCAAGCAATCAGATAAACCAAAACACCGATTACCCACCTCACAGCCCTTGCACAAGTAAAATGAAAACATTATACTTAACTATAGGGGTTGAACCTTAATTTCTTCACTCATTAACACTGAATTGACTGTATCAAGAAGCTGAAAGAGCATCTTACCTGAATTGGATCTTGTGTCAGTCTCATGGGCCCAAATTGTACTTCTGTAGTTGAAGCCTGCTAAAGAAGGTCAATACAGATTTTTTTTTCAGTCTGGTTCTTGACAAAATAGTATTTTACATGCAAGAATGAAAGACCAAACAAAACCATGAAAGTCTCTCAAAGACAGGCAGACATATGACTAGCAGCCTTAATTTAGTTGAAGTGTATCTTTTATGAACATATTTTACCAAACTCCTAATTTCATTTGCCTCTAAGTTAAAAACTGTAGGGTTTTAAATAAGGAAACAAGAAACACCACTTCCTTTCCCCTCTTTCCTCAACAGAGTACCTTGGTTACACAGAAGGACTTGTATTTTGCCTAAAACTACAAAAAGCTCTTTTTTTTTCTGGACAAAAATTGCCTTATTCACTTGAATGTAATACAGAATTGTATTAAAGATCTTGTGACTTATATTCAATAATAATATTTTAATGAGTTTGGTTAGGGAAAAAGTAACTTTTCAGACAAGAGAACTTGTTTGGATTGCAGATTTAAAATTGTTTTCTAGAACCATAGCCTTTAGTTTTCATGAATAAACATTGCTACCATGTGAGCCATGACATTTTCAAAAGACGTGAGAGCACATCATACTTTAAATCTACTGCAGGAAAGCCAGCAGATGTTGCTTGTGCTTTGTTGCCATATTTCCTAGGTGTTAAATTGTCTCAATACTTTTTGTGTCTTGATACATACCAACACTCTTCTCCCGCACACTACTGATTTGTTTCACTTCACATTATTAGCTACCAAAGGTTGTCAAGCAACTGAACAATACCTATGTCCTCCCACAGATGCATATACTTAAGGAAAATAGTCTTTGAGCCCTTACAATATTGTTCCCTTCATGCATATAGAGGATTATTTGCAAGTTAGCAATCTCCAAAAGGGCAGATTCTCTGCTTTCCTGGTACCAATCACCCCCGGTGTCTGGTGTAGGCAAGCTAAGGCAACTGCTCTGCAAGACATGTAATTTGAGCAAAACCCTAATTGTGGGCAGATTCCTAGGACCATTCCTTGACAGACAGGAATCCTGGCGCCTTATTTCAGCAGCATTTTTCTCTGTGGTGCTTGTTAGTATGAGCTTTTTGTCCACGTATTACCTTATTCATAAATATAGTATTTTTCAAAGGAATGTATATAAATATTCAAAATGGATGAAGTTACCAGTATTCAACTTTTTTACTTAGAGAATACAATACCATGTTAAGTATTAACAGCCTTGCCTGCATGTGAGACAGTGGTATTATGTATAGCTACAACTGACACGTTGGACTTTCATGCACCACTGAGCATCGATTCTTCTCAGACCAACAATGTACGTCAGAAGGTGGTAACAGGCAGTACTCCAAAAGATTAAACTACAAAGCCTGCCACTGTTTTCCAAAGCAAAAACTGCCCCCAATATAAGTATAGTTAACCTCCCCTTTTCTCACACAAAAGCTTCGCTTGCCACTTGAGCTCCTGCCATAGCTGAATGTAACTTAATGCCAGTACACGTATCAGAATAGAAATGAAAGTTAGCACCCACCATCAACCATGAATTATGAGTAAGGTTACAGAAACAATTCTCTGAAAGCTTCCAACTCCTCTTCCCCTTCACCAGAAAAGAAAAACACTATATTCACACTCGAATGGTATTAAATTGGAAATCCTTAAATACATTTTTTATCATAGTCTCATTAGATGAATCTGTGAGAGTACACAACAGACTTGGGTCAGTATCAGTGCAAAAGCTGCTTTTTTCACAATGCAGAGCTCTGTCCCAGAATGTATTCATCAAGAGCCTGGGATTCTTCACAAAAGACAGTTAAGACACAGATATTTGTTTCATTATCCATTTATTAATGCTACTAGGGAACTGACATTGTAAATGAATGCCTTCCACTCTTTACCACTTCGGAGGACATCCAGCTTTAATTACTCTGTTTTGTCCAAGATGAAATAACTGTGTCGAAGACATAGATCAATGCAGGCAATTCTATTAATCCTTTCACAGAGATTCCTTTATAGGGTAGCCACTTCTCTTAGCCTGTGTATTTTAAAACAACAACAAAAAAATCCACACAACTGTGACTCAGAGTTTCTCTCCTTGCTACATCTGTGTCAACCTCATGAATAGAAAATTCCTGATTAGGAGTACTTAAAAATCAGGGTGTCTTTCTCTCTTTCCGCCTCCCAGTTTCAAGGTGTTCCTGCCTTCACTAACAGTAGGAAAGCTTAATAAGGCTTAGAAAATCTGAGAAACCCAGTGTAGGTGAATTTGTCCTTGTCCTTCTCTGTGCATACATGGTAGGGTCAGAACTACACAGGGGTGCCGAAAAGGTGTTACTATATTTGAAAGATTGCCATGTACAACCCTTCAGTCTCTAAGCTGCTTAACTTCATTATTTATACAATGCATGAAAACAGATGGAGCCCTCAAATTAAGACTGGTAATGAACATGAGCATAGGAAGGATTAATAAACCTTCTCATCAGATACAGAAAAAAGTATGTCTGAAACCCTCCTTCTTGGATTTGGAGTTCTGAGTTCTGTTTTATAAATCCAAGGGACTGGCTTGTATGTCCAAATTGCTCTGGGTACAAGTGACGGTCTCACTTTTCTCTTTCAAGACACAGCTAGAGAAGGCAGCAAGAATAATGACATGAGTGCCTGGCCTTCACAAATGACCTATGGATCTCTCCTTGGCCTGAAGGAACTAATTCCACATCAGAAGAACTAATTCCATATCTTCCCAACTCCCAGAAGAATCTGGCTATGTTGACATTTCATATTAGTGACATAATGACCATACCTCTGCTCATTTCCTGACTTATGTGAATATCTCATTGCTGATGATTTCAAATTTAAGTAAATCTCTCATTATTTGATTGAGTGTCAGGAAAGACTGCTAATAGATCTGCAACCGGAATCAATTAGTACAGTAACTCATGACAAACTTTTCTGGTAAAACATGTGGTGACAAGCCTGGTTCCAAAGAGGTCAGTGAGAAAAACCCCTATTTCAGCGAGCAGAGGAGCAGACACAGGGTTGGAAGCAAAGAAATCATAAACTAACCATCTAGGAATAACAAAAGCTTACAAACAGTGAATAAATTTTTGTTTTAACATTTTAAACTGTCAAATATTATTTCCACTACCATTCTAGCCTCCTAGGCAATCTCCACAGGAGTCAGCTATTAATCAAAGAATTAAAGACAAAGTCAATGGTACTTTCTTTAATTCATATGTTTTTATGTAAATCAGTGATCATCAATTACCTTACTATGAGAGCAGTACCATTAAGCAAAATGTATTTGCCACTTCATTAAAATGCCACCCTTTTAAACCACCAATACAAAAATCTTTATCCCCCATATGCCTGCAGACTTACAGCCCCTGCAGTTTATGAATCAGCATCAATAATTAGTAACATAGCTACTGTAAAATTAATGACTAATCAGTACAGCAAAACCTTCTTGAAAAATTCTTCATTGCTTCAGTGCAACAACAGCAACTAGAGCCAACCAAGTGGTGAAGTAAAGGTGTTGGTGAGTTCAGCCTCCTGGAAAGGCTCAGAATGGATATGCCAGTTGAGAAGCATTGCTCAGATGCCAAGGTCCCTATGGACACCCTTTTGCCCTAAAGGCTCCTTCCCCCTACCCGCTATATCCTCCTTCTGTTTAGTCACTCACACACTGATGCATGCCTTCTCTCACCTTTGTAGTACGTTTTCAGACAACTGTCCCTTTGGTTTTGCAAGCAGGTAACAGGACTCTCTTTTTGACCCAGCTCTCACTGCACTGATATGTTCCCCTGGCTCCATCTCCTCATCTTTGTTAGGCCTCATTTGTATTCTTCTCCAACTCAGCTTTCCCCATCTACACTGCTGTTGGTGGTTGACACCTCAGCCCATCCTTTTGCTGTTACCATTACCATATTTGATTATACCACTATTTTCAACCTCAAATGCCTTCCCTTTTTTCCTGGCCAAACTGCAGTCCTGAAAAAGATTACAGCCATTTATGACCTCTACACTGGTCTTAGCCTTGCTTGAATTCCCTTATGAGATACAGGGCCTGCCACTGTTCTCCAGCATCCCTGACACGGAGCTGGTGTCCTGCTCCTCTTCCTGCTACAACACAGCTGACCAGGGTGTCCAGGTCCCCTCTTCCACTGCTCTGCAATGTTACACCCCTCTCTTCTTCCTTTTCTTTGTCTCGTCTTTCTTAGCAGGACTATATCCCAGTCTTTCTCCTCCACTTTTACTTTTTTATCACTTCTAGTCAATTCATCTCCCATCCACTGGCATTTTTCTATAGTTTAACACTTGGTCACTCTCCCTCTGTTTGGAGTTTCTCCATGATTCTTTGCCAGCTTCAACTGTTACAGGGAATATCACTTGACCTGTCTAGCAATTTGTGTGTATTAAAGAAGGGACAGATTTACAGGAGAAAAATGAAGACTTCTTTTCATAATGATGCCAGCTCTGACTCCAGAAGCCCCTAAATGATAAGCTGGCAAAGGATAGAAGAATAAACAGGATGGATCAATACATGCTCCTCCTGCTTGAGACTTGGTCCTGAGCTAGATGGCTTTTGGCTTTAGCTCCATGGCTTTTCCAGACACCTTCCTTCCCTGATTCATTCATTTGACCACCTGCCTCTGTTTTCCCTCCCCACCCACCAGTACAGCTACTCTCCCAACTCCCTTTCAGGAAGCACCACTCTCTGCCACCTCTGTTGTCAAGTTCTGGTTTTTATTCTCCCCTTGGGGTGGTTTCCAGCAGACTTGTGTTTCTGCTTTCCCAGCGGCTCATACCCTGCAGTTCCCTGGCTCCCACTAGAAGGCTGCCACCGCACAAGCCGCTCCCCTCCTGCCAGCCAGCTGCCATGCTTTCAACGAGTCCAGAGGAGCATTAAATAGTTGGATAGTTCCAACTCCAGGGTTAAAGTAAGGCCATGCTATTTTATTAACTGAAAATTATGATCAAACACACATACGATTTAGAAGAAATAAGACTTCAGCATTGATGACTTAGCCACTGCAAACTCTGCAAGCATCCATAACAGAAGCCTGACCCATCAGATACATAGGAACTGGCAAAAAAATATACGTAGGCATTTTGAAGAGCTAGCCTGTTCACGACGTGTGACACAAGCTTTGTGTAAGTCACAAATATTTTCAAATACAGCAAGGATGAACTTCCCATGGGGTGTTAGGAACCAAGAAACAAGTACCACTGCAGACCCTCAATGCATCAATAAACTTTACGCAGGCTTCCACTTTTGGTAACACAATGGAAATAACCAGATGTATGCCATCTAATGCTAAGACCACAAAAATATTTAGGATCCCATTTCAGCCCAAGGTGACTCATACCTCTCCTTCCTTAACTATTTTGAACTCGAGTTCTCTTTACACACCAAAAGAGAAGACTCTCAGTGTCTCTATTTAGTCAAAGGTCAGCAATACTCCATAGTCATCTTCCAAGCCCCCATCACATGCCTTTCACAACACTGACACGTTATTGTTTGAAATCTAGTCAGACGCTAGCTTTCAGAAATCTATTCTACACTAAGACCTTTTCTGCTTCTCTTTTCACCCTTTAGAAGGTTCTCCATAGAATATCCTCTAACTTTGGCGAAGGTCTCATGTTGTTTTTCCCTCCCCGTATATCACTGCAGGGAGTGTGTCTTAGAAATACTGACCTAAAGGCCCACTTATGTGGAATAGGAAACCTAGATTTTCTTCTGGATTTTTTCTTGTTGTTGTTGTTGTGGGTTTTTTTGGTGTTTTTTTTTTTTTTTTTTTTTTTTCCCCCTCTTTTTCTTGATCACAAGAAACAGATTACTTGCTCCAAAAACACAGCTTAACCGAGGGCTTGCATCTATACCCCTCTACTCCAGACCTCTTTCCACATTTGGCAACAGAAATCTCAGCTTTTCTCTATACATATGTCTGGCTGTCATTTCAGTAAACCCCCCTTCCAAATCTGTATCTTCCCCATCAATTTCTACCTGAAGCCTTCTCTCAGTCACTGTGAGTACTGCCACCAACCTTCTTCTGTTCATATCCACAATCTGTAAGTCATCATCCACCTGAGCTTCTTTTAAGTCATCCCACCCCACCACTTTCCAAATCTTGTTCATTCTACATTATATATAAAACGTGGTCTTTCCTCCTCAACCACCTGCAGATTTTTCATCCAGCTCTCTTATTTTGCCTGCAGATTATTACAGCATCCTTCTCTATAGCTGTGACATAGGAAAACTTGCCAAGCTTACACTCAACTCGCTGAAGGATGCAGAAGGCACAGATGAATCTTCTCTGCAGATGAAATCAACAGAGAAAAAAAAATAAAAACACTGCAAACAAACCTGTCCTCTCTGAAGACCTCTCCCAGCCTATTTCTTAACCCCTCTCCCTTTGCCTGGAATGTCAGGCTGTGCAGACTGGCTGTTGAGTTTTCAAGTTTCCAAGTTTTCATGATCTCTGCATTTTTGCAGTGCTGACAAACAACAACAAAAAGTAACCCTAAGAGCCATATCCCCTAGTGTTTAGATGGTTTGCAGATATTATGGTGTCACTCTTACAATACTGTCCCAGTCCTCTCATCAGTGCCACTGTTAACACTCCATCAACAGTTAGTCTACTCTGTCAAAGGCAGTAATGCTATTTCCAGTTTGAGTTGTACAGCCCTTCCACAGTGGTGTCTTGGTATCTTAGACAATATTCATGGCTGTGGGTTTTTTGCTTCGTTGAAAAGCAAACACACCCAGGGCCAGCATCTGCGAAAAAAATAGCACTTGCAACTTTTTTTATCATTTTATAGGTTTAATCTTTCAAATAGTAGCTGCATATTTGGATTCTTGACTAAAATTTATCTTACTTCATGCTTTTTCTGCCCAAGGAAATGTTAATGAAATTTATAGCTTAAATAAAAAGAAAAAAGGGACAAAACCAACATCCACACATATTTTGCATAAAGCATTAGGGTACAAGTTTTTTTCAAGATAGGATGGAAAGTACAACCAAATTTTGTCAGAGTACTAATACATTAAATTACAGCCCTGAGTTTTTATAAACCTCACAAAAAAGTGGTATTTTCCCACATTTTCAGGAATCAGTCCCACTCTTATTATTGCAGAAAACAATCAGAACCAAGCTCACCTTAAAGGAAATGGGAACGTTTTGAAAACAATATCCTCTCTTCTCCATAATTGCACAACTCCAAATTGAGGCAAGTGGAATCTGACTGTTTGGAATTTAGGTCCTTCTACTTTGCAAAACTTTCAGTTAAATTTCAAAATGCTTTCTGTTTTTAAGAAAGGTGGCACCTCGAGTAAGTTAATGCTATCAAAACCTCAAAACCAAACCTAATTTTACAGCATACTTTATAAACAAGATTATTAAACATTTTCACAACAAAACAAAAGCATATTTTTTTTCCTGAATATATTAGTTTAGCACTCAATTTAGGAGGTCTGTGATATATTTAACTCATGCAGTGTAGCATTTCCCCAATCTAATAATTTAATCACTTACTGCTTATCTATACATCAGAAAAACTTTACTGTGTAGTTTTGAGTGCACTCTTCCCATATGTATAGTCAAAATTCATGATCCATAATGGTTTCTCCTTTTCTAGATACTATATGTGATTCTATATGTTTGTAGGCAACCAGCAAACCTCAAAATTCCCTTGGGCAAAAAAAGAAGTATTCTACTTATGTAGCTATCACACATTCAGCTACTCAGCTGGGCCAAATCCTCATCTCAGGACAACACACAGAGGCACACTACATGAAAACACTACATACACAGGCAATAAAGTGGACCCAAATATACAAAGACCCACAGGTTTGGCAGGCTCTGCTGCACTTTCATGCATCTAGCTCAAGGGTAGAGTTTACAAACCCACAACTGGTTCTTCTTCTTTCCAAAAGCAAGCAGAATTGGGATGAAGCTCTCCCAATGCCTCCGGTGAAAGCTATGTCACTGCACAGAGGGGAGTTGAAAATTTGTGAGGGAGAGTAATAAAGTCAAGGGGAAGAAGATCCTTCCCTTCCATGACCACCCTCACGTCTGGGTGATGAAGTCAGTTGCTCGCTGACTCCCTCACTCTTGCATACTCCCTCTCTCACCCAAGACCATTTGCACTCCTTTTTGCAGTGACCTGTGCCTGAAAAGGAGACTTAAGCATTAGCTTCCTTTCCCACCTCCCTCTTCCCCATCAACCCTGCCCTTACCTGGTAGGGGGACCACTCACCTGGGAGACAAGCATTTGAAACCAAGCTTGGCTGGACATAATCTATCATGTACCAGATGCACCAGTCCACTGTTTTCCCTGCATTTCCCATGTGCTCGGAGAATACCAGCCTGACTGGGTCCTTCAGGGGACCTGCCATAGAAATGTTTCTGGCTGTGAACTCCACAAATGATTCAGTGTGAGGTATGTGCCAAGACTGCATATCTTAGTAGAGGTAAGATTGGCAGCGGTTCTGGAGATAAGCAGAAGTTCTCACAAGAACTTCAAAGTCTAAGGATCAAATGGCTGAAGTTGAATTTCTGTGAATTACATAGTTGGTAACATATTGGATGGTTAAGTTGTTTTTTGAGTTTGGTTCTCAGAGTCTACTCCTACAACTGCTTTTGTGCAAAGCTGCAAAGATCTGTCTGATAAGAGTCAGCTTCAGGAACAGATGTTAAGATTCTGTCTTTCTTCCTTCATCCTCATTCCACTCTACATGGTTTCCTGGCTTATGTTTCAAATAAGAAATTAGAAAAGCAAGTATTCAAAAACACAGATTTGTTTCTTCTCTACTTCTCATTCCTTATTTCCCCTGCAACATAATTCATCTATTTTTAAGAAATCACAGAGAGTAGTGATAATATAATCTTGCTGTTTCAATCTAAAATCAGTAGTAAAGAAAGAAAAGCAAACTAATGGGATGCAAATAAACCTCTGAAAGACATGATAAGGAGAGAGAGGAAGAAAGGGCCACTAGCACAAACAGGTCACAAAATTAGGTCATCCTTAAGAGAAAAAGAATTGAGAAAAACAAAATGTACCAGCGTTGAGTTGCTAGCAATTTTAAGGAACCTCTTGAACAGGCAAGCTGACACTTGTAGAATAATTTCGTGAGCTCTAACATAACAAATGTGTGCCTGAGATAAAATGATAACTGAAGGAAAAATATTATATTAGGACTTTTTGCATTCTGTTTATTTTGGTAAGACCTTCTTTATGAATATGTTAACAAAACAAGAAATAGAAAAAGGCAATACTTTGGTCATTATCTTGTTAAATTTGACATACACACTACCATTGTTTATCGGCCCTCAATTCTGCTCACAGCAGCAGCTGCTTTGAGACCTGTCATGTGAAGATAGGCTGCGAAAACCCCACAATCCATAAAGAGTAGTCCATGTTCCTTTTGTTCTTATATTTTGCTGATTAAGGTTTTCAACAGAACCTGGAAGCAATTCTGCAGGTCTGTACATACAATTTCTCCTCCCCTCCCCCATTTTTCTTACACGTATTCAAGGCTCATGAGCTGCATATTGGTCCTACTAAGACCAGTACTATTATTCTGGTTCTTGATATTAGCACAAAATAGCTGTGGTGTCCAAGTCACAGCTGGTTGAACACAGTTGATTAAGACATCCCTTAATAAAACCCCATAAATCTCCTGGGAGATTTCTAAACACATTCCCATGTCATTTTTAGAAGCTCTGTGAGGAATAACCAAAAATCAATCTGTCCAACAAATCTCGACCCAACATCCTGTCTCCAAAAATTGCCAAAAGCAGATGACAAACTGAAAAATGCAAAATCAGGGCAGAGTGACACTCTCCCTTATACCACCTAAGAGCAATGCTGATAGTTCATCTCAGTTTATGCTTTCCTTACAGAAAAAGCCATGCTAACTCTTTTCCAGCACATCATATTAGCAATTACCCACCATATCTACTTTTGTTACATTTTATCTCTAGACATAGCATCTTGCCTAGTATGGAAACAGAATGTAGTTCCTAGATGATCTTTGGTCTTCTATGGAAGACTAATGTGTCATTATCTAATTTTCGTTCTTCTGTCATTGAGATCAGTTTAAAGGATAGGTGACACACTTTAGTTAGCAGTTCCGCAATTTCAGATTTATGTTCCTTGTGAATTCCTGGATCAGTAAGCTGACTGAATCCTGGCAATCTTTCCTTCTCCTTCACCTCCTCCCTGCAGCAGAGCAATAAATGGTCCACAACCCCATGTCTACTATCCGCATGTTTCTTGTTCAAAAGCAGAGTGCCCAGAGACGTGGCTCAGGTGACTTCTTATCCACAGATGCTGTTAATTTGTTCAAAAAGGAAAAAAACCCACCAAACATCCACAAACCAAAAAACACCATGCAGCAATTTTTTCCTAATTTGGGGGGTTAAGTCATGGCAAAAACCTAATGCATCCATTTCAACTAGTATTTTGACAGTGTATTTTGACTAGGTATTCCTGCTCAAAAAGCAGCAGGACGCATAAATTAGGAGCATACCTTTCTCCACTGACTATCTACAGTGCCTCAAGGTCTACAGCAGTAGTAAACTTCCTCCCCTTCCCCCAGGTACTCCGAACCTGAAGAGAATGAAGGGCCCGGCTAATGTCTAGAGATGCTCAGTGAAACACCAAGGAGTAAAGAATCACGGAGCTGTTGGCTTGCAGGGGCCGCCGAAGGTGAACCGGTCCCTCCGGGTGGTGCTGTTGCAGCGCTAGATGAGGCCAGCCCTGCCTTCGTCCATCCCTCTTCGGCAGGGCTGCTGCTCAGGCAACCACCTCCCAGCCTGAACGGACAAGAAAGGCATTAAAATCGATAGACTGGCCAAGTGCCTTAACTTCTGAACTACTGCGACCATAATGTAGCCCTGTTTTATTTCACTCCTTTCCCCTACCTGTAATATTGAGTAAATTCAAACCAAATTGGCACTTTTTAAAACAAACAAACAAACAAACAAACAAAAACAAAAACCAAAAAACACTCAAATTTCACTTTGCAATACTTTTAAAAGTGAACATTGAACAGACCCTATGGACTCCACCAGAGATATGAAACTTCAGTAACTCTCAGTGTAACTATTGTGGCAAGTTCAAAACTGATGGCTTCCTTATGAAAAATATACTCCCACATTTTAATCCAGCAGCACACAGATAATAGTGAGACAGACTCCTGTCACAAACAGCAACATTTTTAGACTTGTGGAGAGAAAACCAATTACAGAATGCAGTCCCCAGTGACATCTGGTTTATTTTGACTTTGTCAACAGAAGTTTCTCTGAAAGTGTATTTATTTTGTTAGTACACACATTTCACTTCAGTAAATATGCAAGGCAGGTAAATTATGTTAATGTCCTTGCAGTGTGAAGAGGCACGAGAAAATACTTTTCCAAACATCTGTCACAATAAGCAGAATCTACCCAAGACTTGTGGATCTCAGCACGGTGAGACCTCTTTCTATAAATTCATTTGTCATTACTGTCCATTCGCAACTTTGCAAGAGAGTAAGTCATACGTGGAGAATCCAGTCAGATCTCCTTACATCAATCTTAGGGAAAAACAAAGCAACTAAGCCTGAATTGTTTCAGAAATACGTGCACTGCTGTTTAAGAGAGAGAAAAATGCAAAACTATAGACACAGAAAGATTTAAAAATTCATCTTATTTTCATCTTTGTATGTTCATCTAGTCAAAAAAAAAAGTAATCAATGTGACAATAGGAACAAGGAGCCTAACAAAAAAACTTTATGCTGCCATGTAAATTTATGATGAACCCCCACTTTCGGTGCTGTACATCATCTTTTGTTTTCCTTGAGATAAGTTAACCAAAACTAGAAAAATGAGAGAGAGAACAAGAATGATCATAGATATTCCAAGACATCTTCAGAGAACTAAAAAGACCAGGCTATTTCTGCCAGGAAGAGAGGTAACTAAGGAACAGAATAGGCATCTATGAAATCATGAATGGTGTGGAGCTGAATGAAGAATGACTCATCAATAGTCTTCACAATACAAGAAATATGATGCTTTCACTTAAATTATCAGGCCACTGGAGGGGGCGTTGTTCAAGAAGCAGTCGAACAAAATTTACCAAAGGTGTTGCTGTGAAACACGTCAGTAGGAACATGATCTCAACTCAGCCGCCACTTAGTTATAAGTTAAGAGCGGCCCAGGGAGAGATCCCTCTCCATATGCCCTCTTTTCTGTCTATTGTGTAAGTCACTGCTCTTGCCCAAGACAATAAAATGGGCTGGCAGACCTGTGTTTCAATGCAGTAGATCAGTTATTGGGCATGGCTATTAAAACTGATACAAAAAGATATGAAGTGAGTTTCAATACTGTAAGATTCAGGTAGTGTGATCATATAAGTATGAATTGAAATAGCGAGAACATTAATTTGCAGCAAGATTCTAGCTAAATAAACCTGATCTCCTTCCATCAGTTCTTGGTCTAGGTAAATACTCAACTTCTGAAGCATACTGTTAGTCTGCAATCAAACAATCATTTTAAAACGTAGAATTAACTTTGCTTTCCAAAGACTGACTAAGAAAAAACATCTGGAGGTTGTCTGCGTACACCTGAGGGGCTGCCAGCTCGGAATTTGCTTTAGAGACTGTTCAGTTCCCTCCCCCTCACATGGAAGGTGCTGCCAAAACAAATTTCAAGTCCCACTTCTGTGCTGGGTTGTGAGGGCCATACTTCCAGGGCTCTGTGACGTCAGTAAGAGTTTGCTGGAAGACAGTTATCATATTTGAAATTCCTCCTGGAAATTAGCAAAGGAAGAAGTTAAATATTTTAATATGTGGATATTCATGAGTTTTCCACAAGTCTAATTCTACTAGAAAAGGGCAATCTCTCTCCTTTTTCTTCATTCAATGTATTGCTGGCTTTGGCTGCTGCTTGTTGGAGGACTATTTTAGTTCAGGGAGATTTTGACAAGAAACACTGTGTTCTCAATTAATTTAACACTGCTATTACAGTAGTAGACAACCTATCTAGTTGTTTACTGAAGGAGATAATTTTAGTTGTCTTGGCTTTTACTATTTATCTAACATAAACTATACAGTGTTTTACTGAAAGTGAACAAATTAAGATTGAACTGAATTCACAGGTTCTCTCTTGCCTTCAAAACCACTAAGATTATGCCACTCAATAGCATGAAAGTGGTTGAAAGCAGCACCTCAAATACCAGTCTGCAAGTGCACATCTAGGTATTATAACTCCAAGGGTTACATGGAAGACAACTTTTTGACCCAAGGTATGCACCACGTTTTTAGTCTACCATTCCTCCAACACTATACAATGCAGATACCACTACCTATCAGTATCAACCTTAAGATGGAGTGGTTAGCAAGCTGCTTCTTCAGAGACACATGATGTATGCCACCATCAGAGCTTTGGCTTAGCATCACCTCCTCTCATTTCTTATCCCAGGTGGGCATAGCTGGAAATAATTTAATCTTGGTTCAACAAGGTCTGCTTATATCTTCCTTTGCCAGATACTGTAAGGCACCTATGTATTATCTCAGCCTAAAACCAACACTATATTCCTCCTGTGAGAACACAGAACAAAAAAACCCAAACCCAGAACAAAGATGTTACGGTGAGCATTAGCCACTTATTGAAGGTTTCTGAATTGTCTTTCACTTGGAAAAAAACCTCAGCTGTGAACTTTGATCTACGTTTCACAAAAATACCGAAGTAAGCTCTAGTAAAGAATCGGGTATTCCTCACTTTCTTCAAAGACATAATGTTCTCCCTCCCCCACTCCTTCACACTGCCAGACAGTGTTTGCTTCACAGTTCTTCTGTCTTGATTGTTTGAGTCTGGGGATAGGCAGCTGAAGCCAACTAGTCTGGCCTTTTAATTAAAATTTTAGCATACATAAGATCTGTCTTAGAATTATACCTAGAAGTTATATTAACAATAAATAAATAAACACAACCCAAGAACTCCAAATTGCAAATACACAGTACAACCACCAATAAACCAAAAATTAAATCTTCCCAAGTTTTCAGGATGACAGTTACTTATGTGCACTTTTTCCATTACAGTCTAACATTTACTCTAAAATCCCAAAATAGCACTTAAATATATGTAAAAATTAACTATTTTGCTATTGATCCTTGCATCAGAAACCCACAGATAGAAGAATTATTTCTGGAGCAGGCCCTACCATCTCAAATATGAAGAATGATGCTCTCTCCAGTAACAAAGCCTCCAGCTCAACACCACCTGTTATTGTGCAGCTACAAATTATCAACAGGAAAGTCTGTGTCATACCTCACACTAAAAATTGTGCAGAAAAAAAAAAGAATCAAAGCCAAATTCTCATCAAAATAAAGAACTCGGAGGCTGTCATGCTGACTGAATAATTCATGAACACATTTAATTCAGTTTAAATTTCTATTTTAATTTTGACAAAGCCACTGCAGATAATCCAGACAGCAGCAGTCCAATACTGGCATCTGGGTATCACTTTCTGGGATATGCACAGTGCCTTGTCCACTGGTGAGTCACCTTACTGAGCCACATGGAAGTTACCCAAACCCAGCATTTTCACCCTCTGTATTTTGTCATTCAAGACTGAAGTGTTTATGAAGTTTGTCTCATCTATTTAGGTTATAAATCTCAGAGGCAAAGATCACCTCTCAGTTTTATAATACCTCATGTAATAGGACACACAGGCTGACTGATCCAATAAGTCCTACCCAAATACAGAGTGAGGAAGAGTAGGAGTAGTATTTATACAAGGTGAGTATAGCGGCACACATGAAGTGGTCAGTGGAAGGGGAAGCTCTGACCCAGAGGAACAGAGTAGTGGGTGTTAGATGTACCTGACTTATTCATACCTTACAAAAGTAAGAATTGCCCTCACAAACTTGGAAACTTAATTACCTAATCTCACAAATTTGAATGCTGTCATGTTAATTTCATTGCCCTTACTCTACTCATGTAAATGCTGGTAGGTACAGCATCTTATGTTAGGGTTTAACTTTTGCATACAGATGAAATCCAAATCAGCTATGCAAAAGTATGGAAAGATGGTATTGCACTGTCCTTCAGCTGGCCTGCTGCAACAGAGCAGATTATTACTTATGCAATAAGAAATAATGATTTTGGTAATGTTCATCACTATTTCCACAGTGTGGGGGAAAATCATTAAAAGCTTTCTGGAAAAAGACCTTTTCTGGACATTTTATTTCAGTCTTAACAAGGAGAAACACCACCAAATTTAAGTGCCACTTTCCAGACCCAGCATTATAAGAGTCATGCCAATGTTATACAGAGAGCTCTTACTGCCACTCCAGTTTTTATGTCCTGATATCTACTTGAACACAATGTAGTCATTTTAGTCCACCATTAGGATACTCCATAATTAGGATGTATTATGCAACTCACTACCAACACAGTACTGAGAGGATTAAAAAAAAAAAATACACTTATATTCTCCACAGACAGTGAAACACAACTCTCTCAAATGCCTCAGCAACTGATCTTCTCCTATGGCTTCTGCATGTGCACGGTATGAACTTCCACACTCAAAAACTAAAAGCTGAAGTTCTGGCTGCTGAATGCAGTGTTAACTGTGACACTTTCTCTCCCCAAAGAATAGTTACAGCTGCCTATTTTCAATGCACATTATATTGCATAAGCTAAATTCTGTGCACCACAGCCTCAGCTTGGCAATCTGTTTGATTTTATTTTATGAGCAATATCACTGCAGACAAAAGGGCTTCTTGTACAGCTAAAGTTAGCATGGCCCAAATGCTCAGTGTTTTGCAGAATTAGGCAACTATTAAGCAAGAGGAACTATATACACATCATGAACTGTAGGAGAATATTAATCTCCTTTCCAAGAGATCACATGGACAGTTCAAAGCCTGACACTTTCCAACTACATTTATCTAGAAATACTGCCTCTGAAAGTCATAAAACATTTTAGTTCCCATTCACTGATAAAACTTTCACCTACAAAGCTTTTATGTGGCATGATCTCTTAATTTTAATGGATTAGACTCAGTATCACATACAGCTCCACTGAGGAACTGCTTGTGCATAAATTATTCACAATCTATCACTACATTCCATGAGATTACAACAGAAAATTATATTGCTAGAGTTCTCTGTATTTTACATCTGGCTATGGAGAAATACATTGTATTTCTTCTTAATATTGTACTTATTCACAAGTGCATATCACAATATAGAAAACAGTAACTTCTGTAAATTTCTTGCCGAGTCACATTCAGTTTTCAAAGAAGTTGAGAAGTATTTGATTGACATAAGATGAGGGAAATGATCTGCCAAGAGAGCAGGGAAAATGATCTGGGCAATCACAAACCCATCATACTGGCACTCCTGCTAAAAATCTGTGCCAGAGTTGTATGGAAGAATAAAGACATTGAGTCATACTGAACAGAAGATGCAATTCAATATCATTTTACCGAGTGTACTGGGTCACCCTAATACGAGTGCTGATAAAGACATATAAAATAATGAAAGTGATTTTCTAGAGAAAGGCAGTTTAATAAACCCATCCTGTTCAAAACTGCTGAAAGGCATTTGTTGAGATGCCACAGGCAAAGCTATTTAAAATCTGCAGAAAATGAGGTGAATAAAAGAACTACAAGGTAGGTAAAGTAGCACAGAACCTTGAGGGCATAAGTCATAGAAATGGGCTGAAATTCAAACAATATGCAGGGCCATGCTGTGTACTTACGTATGCTGCTATATGTTAGAAGCTTCTTAGCTGAATACAATAGAAGAAGGAGAGATGACAGCTTAGGACTCACATCAGTAATGTCAGAGAAGAATAGCAGCACACTTTTTCGAGGCTTTGATGAAATTTAAGAAGTTATAGAAGATGGCTTCCTACAATACTGAGAGGGCCAGCTCTCTCGCCCAAGAGTCCTTTCCAGAAACTGCATTTACATAGCCAGTTACCATTAAAGTTTAAATGTTTCCCCAAAGTAAATGAGACACATCAGACTGGGAGGCCTCCTAACTAAATACATTTGTAATGAAGTGTCTGTAATTGTTGCAGTAGTCAAACATAAAAAGCCCATTTCTGGGTACGCTTAAAACAGTCTGACTAGCTCACTGGTCCCTTCTGCAGAAAATTTGTGATGAAGTGATAACACAGTATGGATAACTGGATCTTCTGCACTGAATAGCACAAGAGCATCACCAATTATTTCAGTTATGGCACTGCAAATATACTAGTACTCCTTACAGAATTTAGGCCCCAGGTCTTCAGATCCACATCATATCAGAACAAGAGGTTTTCATATATGCAGCTCTTCTTGGGGAAATATCACTTTTCCTTTTTCAGACCTTTGGAGCAACATGGAGCTAACCAACTGTTCTATATTTAGCTGCCAGACACAGGTTACAACCTCCCCAAGGCTGTTTTAGACTTATGAGTGCAACAACCCTGCAGAAATGTAAAGTCAAACTGGTGCTCTGGTTTTTCCAGTCAAGCTGGATAGTTCTACTTGTGTGCTTAAATATTTCGCTAAGACAGGCTTCAGTGGAAGCCAGGATTGCAAACACATAACAACAGATGCACTTGGTCACATCAAGCCACCAAACTAGCATCATGTCTCTGAGAGTGGTCAACACTGAATAACGTGTACAAGACCAGGGCAAGAACAGATGATACCTCCTGCATCCGTTCCCCACCACAGGCCTTAGAGATTTCTGAAATAGGCAGAAGTCATTTTTCATGTATTAATCCTCAAAAAAATCTCTCTCTCACTTATTTTTTCAGTGTACCAGTGAACTCCTCTTACATGCTCCATGGAACACTACATTCTTTTTGTATATATAGCTGTAAAGCAAGGCACAGTCTGACACATTCTGTAATTTGCAGTCATTATGTTTTTCACAGAAACTGCCGTATATCAGGTGCAGATTACTCAGAAAACTTCTATTAAAAATAAAGCAAAGACATTTTTAAGTCCTCAGGGTAGACAAAGTCGAATTTTCAAAGTTTGTGTGAATCAACATATCTCTGAATCTACAGTAGTTCTGAGACAACAGCTTTGATAGCCTTTAAGGCAATTTAATAGTCAGCATGGTGCAGAGAGATCTGTTCTTAAATGAGAGTTTGCCTTGTGTACTCTAAAAGAAAAGTGCATCTTGTCCAGTGATTTTTTTTTTTCCTTACAGAAACTGAAAATGCTGGTTCTCAGATCCAAATGAGGATAATTTGATTTTCGGAACACCTTAGGGAGCCCACAGAAAAGTTAGCAGTAAGATGGGAAAGAAGGTGAGAAGTCATTTTTCTAGTGGCAAGAACTGTAGTGAGTTTATAGAAGCATGCATTGTTGACACATTTCAACATCATTTTTTTTAAAAAAAATGTGCAGTGAGTACATACAAAATTCTGAAAAAGTACCATTCCCCTAAAAAAGTCTGAGTGCTGGGTTACGATTAATATCTCATGTTTTAGAAGTTTCTTGTGTTTTAATTCCTCTTGCAGTTTCTAGTAGAGGAGTATATATATTTGCAGATACAGTTCTTCCTATAAAATTTCTAATGAAATACATTTGCATTAACAGGCATTTTTATATTTCACTTCATGAAAAGAGCCCAAACAAATATCCTTTGCCATTAGAAATAAAAAATGTAAAAAGTAATTCCCTAATGTGGCATTTTAGTTTCAATCATTATATCTGCAGAAATATTTTTAAATGATTCAGTCACTCTTACCACATTTAAAACATAATCGCCTCAAGGCACTTAGCATGAGCCAGGTAAGGAATATACATTAGGAAGTTTTCAGACGATAACTAAAATCAACTCTACTCACAGTTGCCATTTTTCTCCAGAGTGGAACCTTTATCTCTGGTTTGGGAACTATCCTTCCAGACAAGGAGGAGTTATGTAGGAGCTTGCTCCTACTTGGCCACACTGAGACAACCTCTGTGGTGGTACAGGAATCCTCACTGTAAAGCAGGAACCCTCTCTGCAACCAGCCATCGTGGGGGAGACAAAAGCCACAGCATTAAAGACATCAGGCCATCTCAGAATTTGGGATACGGAAGTCTCAAACTGACTTTACCTGTATCAGATCAGAAAAAAGTTTACCCTATTTTTACATGTAATAAAATTTACGATTTTGTAGTTATTGGTTATGTTATTAGATTAAGAAAGTGAAAATATGATGTTAAAATAGAAACCTTGCCTATGTTCACAGAAAATAAGAAATATTCCTCCATTTCTCATGCATGTCAGTTACTTTAATTGAGTTTTTTTTTTGTTGGATAGGGCATTTGATATAAGTTGTAATGAAATTTTACACAGGCTCAAGTAACTAGATTATACTACGAACACAGAAATTTCACTGGTACCCCCCAGTGCAAGAGCACTGCTGCAAGAGCATCTTTCTTATTTAAGATGGTTTGGTTTAATGATTGTCTATGCTGCTGTTGAAAGGTAGACTGCAGACATTTTGATCTGAGATTATTATTTATCATTAAAATGCGTAAAGCAAGAAGCAGTGGAGAAGTCTCTGTGAATTTTTATATACAGCAGAACACACACAACTGACTGTCATTCACTTTACCTTTCCATTGCTGAAGGTAGTATCAGGCAAGCATTTCATTCATATGCCTCCTCATATGACTAGGTTCTCCATGAAAAGAAACATAACAACAATGGATCAAATAACAGCCAACTAGTCCAATTTAAAACTTTGCCTGGCTTTTTCTGACTGATTTGGACTCAGATGGAAACCAAGTCAGAAACCATATTTATTTAAAGATAGCTTGTTAAATTCTTCACCTTCACCACTTCATCTTTTCCTTCAAAGAGAGTGATTTTCCATTTCTGTACGTGCCCACTGAACATATCTGCAAGCATTAAATACAGACAGTGAAACCAAATCTGTAACAACATAAATGATGTTATAGCTGATGGTAAGAAGAGTAAATAATCACTTATTTTATTTTTCACCCTGAATTTTGATCTAGCAGTGCAAACTCTACCAAAGATGCAAAATACATCATTGCAAAAAGTAAAAGATCAAGTCAGTTATCAAATGAGAAGGAAGAGCACCAGCAAGCACTGCAATCCCATTTGTGGAGCCACCGAGCCTTTGTAGATCTGACCCAGTTGTCCAAGGCCACCTACTTGTCCTTTACAATCGTGGCAGAACTGATGTGTTCTGGCCCCTTAGTACAAAGCTAATTGTGTCTCAGCAAGGACTACAAGATCTCAGCCCTATGATTCCAACCTCAAAAGCATACATCGTTGGGCTGTAGTTAGGTGTAGTCAGTGCAGCCAGCTGCTGAAGCATATACCCAGCCTCCCAGTGTGTGTTTTACAGCTGATGTTGCTGTAATCATTAGCCCTCAAGCTTTAGTAAGTCAACACTGGTTTAAAACTACTGTGAGTATCTCTATGGTAATGTGTCTGGACCTTCCAACTGCAGCACGAAGTGATCAAAGTTAGGATTGACAGACAGAAATTTTCCAGCTGGATCCTTCCAGTCACCAGAAAATCTTCATTTATTAGCAGTAAAGCCTTCAGAAAAAGAAGTAAATCAGGTGGGCATTTTTATCAAAATATAAACAGAATCTGAGGTTGACTGTAGTAAGTTCTGATTGACTTGAAACATTTTTCCAGAATTTTATCTTTGAAATATTTCTCTTGTTGAAGTGACATTTCCAAATAAGCAGGAAATCCAATTTCCACTAACTTCCCATCAGCATACAAGTCAGTTGCCAAGCAAATTTCTGGGCAGACGAGCAGCAAAAGTTTGGAATGAGTTTAGAGAGGATACACATAAGACTATATTTCCTGGTTTGTTCTTAATCCTGTGATAGCCAGCAATTAAAGTACTGTTTTAAGTCACACACAAGTTTTCCTGTTCATGGTGTACATGTTGGTAACAGAAAAGAAGATAAGCCTACTGTTGTCAGAGACTTGTCAGTTTTGGTAATACTTGGTACAGACAGATAGAGCTGCTCTCCTCCATAGTGAGAAAGAACATAACTGATCATCAAAGAGACTTGGTAGCTGGTAGATACAGGAAGTGAACTGACCAGAGAGAACTAAGAAAGTCCACACATTTAAATGTATCCTGCTCTGATCCCATTTTCAGCAATGGCAACACTTCTACAGCTGTTTGAATGGGGGGAAAAAACCCCAACTAATCAAAACTGGAGGGGAGATATCAGAAGACGGCTCACCCAACCTGCACACAAGCTTATACCAAGTATGCATATACAAACATACAAAAGGATTGCCCATCATCCAAAGAAGTCAGACTATCTTCTTCAGTGGTCTTGTGCTGGAAGAATGAGTGAAAAATAAAAATCCTGTAAGGGAGAAAGTGTCAGATCAACAAAAAGCAGTGGTGGCAAGAAGCGCTGCCAACATCTCCGAGTGATGCAGATTTGCTGTGTTGCACCTATGCCCTGTCACTGCCTCCTTCACTCATCAAGAAATGCTGAACGCTTATCAGAGAGAGTTAGGAATAAGGCATTTGGAGAAGCAGCACTGTCCAGCCCAACTACTAGCTACAGCTAAAACAGCTAAGGGCTGTGTGGTAGATATGCTGCCAGGTGTTTTGAGCCCTGACAACCCATTAACCCGAAGAGGAGATATCAGGGCCCAATAATTTATTTCTGTTGAATTAAAAATAAAACTTGGAGAAATTATCAGAAAATTTGAACAGCCTTTTGCCCATTGCTATCTTCCTATGTGAAGAAGACCAAATCTTCACCTTGCTGATGTTAGTGGAGTCCTTCCAGGATCAAGCGTTGCATCCTAACATAGGAGTGGTAACTTGTGAATTTGGCCATTTTTACCAGACTCCATGTATGATTTGCATATTTCTGCACTGGGGCTGGAAGTGCAAAAGGGTAGGAAGTTTTTACTGTAGTATCATTGAACACAGCTTTGTATTTTAAGCTCTTTCATTAGATTTTGAAATAAAATGCTGTTCTTCCTTCAATCCTAAGAAGCGAAACACAAAAAATGCAGATTACTTCTTGGTAATCACCTTAAAAAATAATCACATTTAACTTCTTCATGTTCTGGTTTGCAGCTAGAAAGCTAGCTCTGTTAGACATTCTTACAATGAGTCCCCACAATGAGAGTTAACTTGATCTCTCTCCTAAAAGCTTCTGAAGTGCACAAAAGTTTATTGCTGCTCTTTACCACTCAGATGTTCCTAAATCTGCCTGATGACAGTATCTTGTAGGAGTAGCTCTTTAGCTCAACCTCAAATGTGATCATATATGTCTAGTATCCATTTTACATCAGTAACACAAACTGAACCACCTTGCAACTGTGAGCAAGTTGACTCCATTTTTATTCATTTTGTTCCAGTGGATCCTGTGCAGCTATACTACCTGAATTCCTGAATAAAGTAAGGGTATGTTGAAGACATTCTTTACTCAATTGCTGTTTAACATGCTGTATGTCAAAAACTGTCTGTGTGTCATAAAGTACTAATTTTTAAACATACACATATTTCAGACTTGGATAGGTAAACTGCATTATGCATTGACAGCAGAGAATAAGCATGAGCATGGTAATTAAGGGTCACCCTCCTCTCACAGGCAACCATCTGCATTAATCATGAAAAAAACAGTGTTCACTGATAAAACTTTACATATAAGCTACAGAAGTACAGAACCCTTTTCAATTTTAAGCTATCTGCAGAGTATTTGCAACCAAATCAAAAATAACAATAAAGTGAACATGAAAGTATGGCCTTAAAGGAGTTACTTTCAGCACAGCAGATTTTTCAAATCTAAGGCAAGGCCACAGATGTCTTACAGCTCTAAGGGGAAAAAAAAAAAAATCAGTGATCTAAAAATAGCCTCTTGTATAAATCTGGTAGAACCCATGAAAACGATTCCCTTCTTTGAAGATGATTCATTCACTGAACCCTTTGAACTGTACGGATGGTCCCTAAACCACTAAAACGCCAGAGGGCCAAAAAAGATTGTATGTACATTGGTTGTTCCAGTTAATGCGTATCTGCAAGCAGACAACAAAGGAACCTTCCGAGTTGATAGGGTAGCAAAGAAACAAATATAAAGCCAAAGTCTAAAACTGTTGGCTTGAACTAGTTTTTAAGAGAGTTTCTCATCATCTGCTAGTTTTTCTTCCCAAATTCTTAAATGATGTGTTGGGACAAAATGGTGGCTATTAGGACAAAACCCAGGAACACACTGAAATAGCAGACTTTATTCCACATACATTCATGAAGACCCAAACCCCCAAGAGGACCATATAAATCTAATTCACTGTAGGATCTTACTAGAGGTCATACAATAGCCCCACTCTTTCTGGTTGAATGTAACAGTGATCAGTCCCACTAGTTTTCATGTTACTGATAATTTTATGATATTTTACTTTCTTAAACATCTGGCTTCATAACTGAAAGAAAAGTCTGATATCTCTAACACTAGAATACACATAATCTAACTTGATGAAATTTTAAATACATTATTCTTAAGACTGGCACAACTCTTGTCTTGAACTTGAGTCTTTAGTAGTATCTGTCAAACACATGGTTTTCAATCTACTAATGGTATGAGAAAAAATACTTCCGTTGCTCACTCCAAGCCCACCTGAAGGACCAGAGTAGTAAAAGGTAACTCTGTCACACAGAAATGAGCAAAAATGCCAGAATGGACCAAAGAAACTCTTACACCAAATAAAGCAACAACATCTATACAAAGTCACTTTTGAAAGAAAAAACTGCCATTACAATTAAATTTATTCCCATGCACCAGGCCCACAAAGATAATACTTTGTGTGAGTCCTCTCCCAGCAGTACCCTACTTGGGTCTGGAATATAAGAGTGAATGCTGTCATTTCGCCAAGTTGTACCAGAAGTATCTCCATATTACAACAATTGTGATTATTATGCCCTGCTTGGTGGTTTGGTGTTTTTTTTCTGTTTTGTTTTGATGTTCTTTTTGTTTGTTTGGGGGTGTGTTTTGTTTTTTTGGGGGGGTATTTCTTTTCCCCCCTTTTGTCAAAGCTCTCTTCAGGACAAGACCCTCTGAGAAATGTCTCTTTTCTGCCTTTTAGTAAAAGCACTGATTTAGCGACCAATATTCTTCCTCCAGCTATCATGATAACACAACAAACCAGCAGAATTTGTCTGGAGAAGTACTCCAGACAAGGAGAAAAAATGCATGAAGCTAATAATTTTTTATCCTTTCAAGAATATAGAGCTTGCATTGGCAAAAAGATAGTAGTTTTCAATTTGTCTACACAAATATTAGATAGTTCCCTCTTGTTCTCAAATATTAAATTACATAGATTTAGGAGTCCTGTGTTCTTATGATGGGGTGGTAAATAAAACTACAGAAAAGCACAGACTATTAGGTGACTTTAGGCAGCAGTGCATACATTACTACAACTTTGTAACACAGAACACCACCTATGTATCTGCTGTTGCAGTGAAACCAATGCATGATTACCTGTTTTAGAAGCTCATTAGGACTACCACAAATAAAATCCAGAAATAGCACATTCAAGATGATTGCTATAATCCACAAAATTTCTTAGCACTGGGTTGCAAGATACATTTTTGTTGTGTAGCTGTAAGATCTGGACAGAAATCACTAGATTCAGATATCACATCTCCTCAAGGCTTTCAAGTGTCATCAGCATCCTGTGCCACCAAGACATATCTTTTTTTCCCTTAAAACACCTCGCTACCACTTGTCCCTTCAGTCTCACTCCCTTTGTCTTAAGCCTCTGTCCCGGCCTCCTCCAGTCTGTAACAGTTGCTCCTTCTACAGCCACTCGAACTTAGGCTAGACTGATTACTTTCTTTTCACTTGAACAACTATGTCTCACTCTGCTTAGCACATCTCAGATCTTCACCCATCTCTTCTCTAACCATCCACTGCACCCTCATAGTCCTCTAGTTGACCTTTTTTATGTCTGCAAGAACCTCCAGAAGAAAGATAGCCAAAGATTTCCCAGGTTTCCACCAGCACACTGTGGCTGGCATCCAGAGCTCCATGGGGACGGGAGCACTGTCCAGGAGCTGCAGCCCACTGTACCACATCCATGTCCCACCACACGACGTCCACGAGAATGTAAGAAATCAAAACTTTTCAGATGTCTTGCTATCCTTGCCTCCCTTACTTTGCAATCTGAGGCAAAGGGACACAGCCTAAAACCAGGCTGTGGCAAGGTGTTCAACATGGCAGTTTCTCACATCTTCCACAAGTCACAACACTGCCTGGCACATAAACATAGTCCTAGCCATTTAACACATGAATGGTTTTATTCTGGAATAAAACATGCCACCTTTTCATGAAAGCTTGTGTTATTTCCCAATATAATTAAACAGCTGTTTAGGAAACAGCTTTCTTTGAGACAGGAAGGAGCAGTGATTCATCAGGACAGGACTCTGGAATGGATGGATTTCAGGGAAGCACTCTCAGACCCAAGAGAATGACAAACCCACAACAGCCCATGAAGCAGTGGGCTCATGTGGGACAACCTCTTCCAACTCTTTCAAAACAGAGAATTAAAGTTGGGTGTCTCATCTCCCTAGCCACTATGTTATCACCTACCCTGGGGTCTCTGAGTTTCAAAAGAAATTTGATTCACTTCAGAAATGAATACACACAAAAGTTAAAGCCTCATTTTCCACCTCCTTTTCGAAAAGAGATTTCTTGGTTTTCTGGCTAGCACGACTTGATAAGTTGCATTTAATAAATGGACAAAATTATTATTAAACATAACTGCAGGAGAATGACTGTCATTGACAACATTCAAGTTCACATTGCCTCCAGACAGCCTTCCAAATCTACAATGGGGGAAGAAGAAAACTCTTTTGTTCTCCCTGTGGTAGAATGGCTGAGCTAAGAGCAAAGGGAAAATGGAGTGCTGGAAGCAGCTCCACAGCTACCTTCAGAGACCTCCTGACCAATTCCACATTTGATTAAGCTGATTCTTGTTATAGCACTAAAATGTATGCTTCTGGTAAGTGCATCACTATTTTGATTAAAACATTCATAAAATGAGAAAGGAAGCAGACCCCACCCCTCAAAACATAAACAAATAAATTGTAATTAAATCTAACAGATTACAGCTCTACATGCAAACTGGATGTGACCACAGTTGTCCTAGGCTTATAAATAGCAGTTGAATAGATTGTTTTCCAATAGCTACATTGCTTCAAAGCTCCATTCTGCCCATTTCAGCTCACTGCCCTACCTCACAGTGGACATTACTGTCCCTACTAATGCAGAGTCTCTCAGCTAACTGTTGCTTATCCGGATTTCTTACTCAAACACAATTTCATAATATCTATACACATGCTCACACGTGGCTGCTTTCTCTGTGAATTCTACATGCTGGAGTCCAGGCAAGCCAGATCATTGCAATTCCTGCTCCACTCTTCCGTCCTATGAAACTGACATTGGTCCAGTTTTCCTGTCCTTTTGAAATGGAAGCTGGCTCTTCAGATGCAATATGAATCCAGAGCAAGAGATCAATGAATTGTTAATCTATGTTCAAATTAGTTCTGTGTTTTCAAATTGAGTAACTCACATTATTAAGAGCTTAATATTGATACTGATTCCAAAGTAGCACCACTTAGCTGAGGGGCTTCTTAACATAAATCTAAGCTCTACCCTTTTTATATTCAAGATACAAAATATTTGGCACTGGATGGCCAAATCAGTGGGTAGAGATATACAGGGATTTTTTTTTTTTTACCAATTCTGCAGAGTAACTATTCACAGAATCAGAGGTAATCCAAGGGAACAGAATGGCTCTAATACATTTTGTTCTTTTATATCTGACTATACAGGTGAGAAAGACATTTATAAATAATTGGATGCTGATGGCTGGGGCAGTGGTTGCCACAATTGGTTGACCTGCAGGAGAAAAATAAAGGTCATGAGCAAATGGGCTAATGGTCCTCTCAAGTAAATACAGTTACCTGCACTAGACATTACCTCCAGAAAGCTGTGCAGCATGCCATCTTACTCAGAATTAATAATGTATCTCCAGACAGCACTTTTTCCTCACACACAAGGAAATGTGACTGAAGCTTCACAAGCTAAAAGCACCAGTGTTTTGGAGGAGTCATGTGAGCTCCTATAGAATGAGCTTGTACTTCATGACCTGTGAGAATTGCCCCAAATAAGATGCCCTCAGAGAACCAAGGGGGCAGTCAGATATTACTGCCCTGCAAGACCAGTTGCCACTTACTGGGCTAGAAATGTACCTACTAAACTGGGCCAGAGTGGGACAGAACGACACAAGACATCATTGGGTGGCAGTCGTTACTGTAAGCTCATGCCCTCAATCACAAAATGATGCATTTCAAACACACATGCTACATTCCACAATGCTCCACACATTTATCTTCACATCAGTAAAGGTGACTGTTGATTTTCTGAAGCCATAATCCTACTACCATTGACTGACTTCAAAGTCCAGAAAATACTGGGTTTTGTTACCATGACAACACTCCACAAAAAGAGTTAAACTCTGCTACATCATAAAATATTTCACATGCTATCTCCAAGCAAATACACAAGTACATACAGCCTTCACTGAAGGCAATTTTAGAAAAGTTACATGTACATTAAAGATAATTCTACAAGTTTCACATACATCATGCACCTTGCACTTCGGGCTACACTGAAAAACCCGTTAATAGAGACAGACTTGAATCTTTCAAAAACATAAAAGGAATGGTCAACAGGCAGACAATGTTCTACATGGAAAGTAAAGTACCCTGAGATCTGACAGCAGTGCAGGTGGTACAAGAGGAAAATTAACACAAAGCAGTTTCTTTTCCATTTCTGCTTCTCTTTCACACCACTACTTAAAGTTTCACCAAATCTTATTTCACTGACTTGAATTTTTAAGCAAAACCATTTTTGAGGGAGAACACAGGTAATCTAAAATGACAATACAGTAGTCATGCAAATAGCATATCTGCCTTGTATTCTGAATATTTTTTTTTTTTTAAAAAGCAACAACAAACAAAACCCCCAACTCTGCTTCTTTTTTTGCATATAGGACTAAGCTTATGAATGTCCCCAGATCTGGTTGCATTAACCTGACAAGCTTACCTGTGAGCACATAGAATTTCAGAAATCACTAGGAACTAGAAACAATACTCATTTTAACTTCTACAGGCTCTAGGTATTATTACACAAAATTCAGAACTACTTCACAGAAAATTACCAAGTTACTGAAAATAGGCACTCGCATTACTCCTTACTTCGGGAATGCCTATGCTGCACGATCCAGCCTGATACAACTACCTGATCTAGGAAAAGTAGAGCAACCTGTCTGAAATAACAAATAACTTCCTGGAGAAGTTGAAGGACCCCCACTAGAACACATTTTTGTGAGCCGGGTGCTTAAATGCTTATTACAGCAAATAGGTCAAGCTCATCATCTCAATGTCACAGATGTCCATGGCACGGAGGGGGCACTCAAGGAAATGTCTACAAAAAGTATTTGGTAGCCTTGCCTCTCTCTCTGACTACCTGCAGAGAAGGCATGAGGTTTAGTTTCACAACCTAAACCTTCTCAATTACTCTGCTCTCTAAACCACTACCTAAAGTATGATAGATGACTAGATTATTCCTCACTTGAAGGAGAGAAGTGTAACTATGTGCCCATTTTCTGTATCACACCCTAGTGATCATCAGGCATTCTCAGCTGCAAGAATTCAAACCTACCTCCTGCATCCCAAGAGCATGCACTATTCCCTAGGGTACATGGCGCAACTTCTCAGCTTGCATTATGTCCTTCAGCTGCATGCTCAGTTTTATTTGAAATCCCTCTGCTCTGCATTCAGCATAATCATGGAATATTACATATTACTCAGAAGATCCACATCAACCTCCTCAGAGTCTTATTTTGCATATAGCAAGTGGCACAAAATAGAATACAGATGCTACTAATGCTCAGTTTATCCAAAACTATTTGGGTTTGGGCACTGAAAGCAAATATTCCAAAATAGACTTTTACTGGAGGACTTAAAGGGGTGCAGGGGTCATGAGATACCTGTTGATTCTCAACTGCTGAAGTGGTTGAAGCTTAGTGTTCTCTTACAAGCTTCCAGTGCTTCTCTTTTCCCTATATAAACTAAGGGGGAGGGGAGGAAAAAAAAAAGCAAGATGCATTTTATGTTTAACGATAGAAATGACTATCACCCAGAACAGTTTTGGAAATGCAGAATATTGTGTGATTCAATACCAAGTAAGTTTAATCTACCAGGCTGTTCTGTTTTCTTTGCCAAGAGGTTTATTATTTTCTGAAGAAATGGCTTTCTCCATTCTGTAACACTTCTCCTGTCTGCATTGCTTAAGAGCACAGCTATAGTGGTTGTTGAGGTTTTCCTGCATGATCTGAAGGAGAAGTGGAAAGGTCAGATATAGAGCACCACACCTTTGCAAAAGTCGTTTTAGTGTATTCGTTTAAAAAATCTGATCTTAGTCCAAGAAAAGCACGTCTCTATTAGCAATTTTCCTTCTGGTAGGAGTTATTCAGGCCAGCACCTCTCAGAGAACAGCTAGCCTAAATTAAAAAGGCTCTACACTGTGACATAGTTCAACACTTTTTGGCCTGCCCAAATTTTTTTTCTGCCAGCTTTGCAGCCCCAGAATATGTTCAAGAGGACTCTGGTATCTTAGGTGTCCTATCAAGTTGTGAAATGGACCTTCGTCACACTAAGTTACAGTTGGGACATACTAGCAGCCAGTTAAACAGTAGTACACTTGAAACAAAACAAGATATGCACAAACTACAGCGGCTTTTCTTACACATGATACTGCTTTAAAGAGAAGAACTGTACTTGAAATCAGGGCAATGCCTAGTGTTGCATTTCTCCAGGGCCCGTGGACCTGATACAACTCTCTCAGTACCTGGATTTCTCAATGTTCTCCATAGCTGTTTGTATTTGGCAGCTGCATCCTTTTCCCTGTTCCCCCAGATTAAAAAAAAAAAAAAAATTAAAAAATTGTAGAAGCTAGGTGCTTGACATATTGGGGTTCACCCTTCTCAATGCTTCTGCCTTGGAACTTAACACAGATCAACACTGGTTAAGAGATACTGTTCCATGGTATCTCTTCTTATTTCTGAGCTTTGTTTTCAATAATTATTTTGCTTTAGAAAAGCCTGAAAACTGTCAAAACCTGTTCCCAGTGTAGCCAACTTTCAAAAGAGGCTCATAAATAGTTTTTTTTCTTCCATGAAGAACACAGCATAAGAAGAATCAATTACACCTGCTGTTCTCATTTCAATAAGAAAAATATGATAAAGTAACCAATAGAAGACTGAAGAAGATTTTGGGTTTTTTTTCCCCACTAGGCTACCTGTTAGCAACAAGAGCCTTGAAACTTGTTCTTGTGGTTTTTAAGTTTAGCTCATATTTATATTTCAAGATGTTCAAGAAAACAGTCTCTATGCACACACTTTTGCTTAAGATTTGTATTTGGCCATAACTAAAAGATGTGTTTGTAAACATAAATAAGGTAAACTTTTATTATCTTTTCAAATCCCCAAGGAAGTATTCAAGAAGCTGTTTACTTTTTGCTGAACAGCTGGTACTGTTGCACTTCAGAACTGGCAGTAGTTGATCACTGGGTCAAGCAGCCATTATACACTCAGTCTCATCTCACGCTCAGTGTTATGATTCAGTGATGTAAGCTAAGTGTCTTGTGTCTTTATATAAAGCTGATGTAGGGTTTGAGATATTAATGCTGTCATGATACGGTTTGGTTTTATTAAGGAGGGAACGTGGGCAAGGTATGTCTGGTTTTTACTTGAGTGTTTCTGCCCAGGCAACTTAGTAAGAGAGCATATGGCTGGGCACAAGAAACTGTGGGTCCTATTCCAAATTAGGGCACAGATGCATTTTATAATACTTAACAAGTCCACTTAAGATCTTCATCAGGTAAACGTAGATTTTGTTACTAAGCTTTTGAGATCTATAAACGCATGCAAACATGCAAGAACTGCTGAACGATTACTCAGAACCAGTGTGAAGAGGATGTAATCAACGCATCTGCAAGCTCTGACAATTCAGAACTTTTTATTAAGACAAAGAAAAGAATTGTCTTTCTAACACTGTCCTCACCCAAAGAATACAGATTTGATGGACTTAAAAAGTAAGATTTAGGCAAACCGTATATTTTAAGTGACATGGGATTGGTTTTGGTTTCATATTTGAATTATATTGGGTTGAAAACATTACAGGTTGATTTCTTTTAATACCAGTTTAATATAATGGTATGGATGAGTTTTAAAATATTGTATAAAGATAGGGTCAAATGTCTATAATGAAATATTTCATTGTGTAAACTATTAAAGAAAGTTTAGAACAGAAAAAGAAGACAAACAAAGCAGCATGATTTAAGTGGGTTGAATAGTTCAACAGCTGGAATATTATGTTAATATATAACAGTGCTAACAGCCATTTGACCCATGTATTTTTTTTGTCACCTAAATACAGTTAAATGAGATTTCCACACAGCTAATATGTGCAATCAAGCATTACAGTAGTTAAAACCATGTGGTATTACTAGACACTTTTTCTGTACCGAAATAACTAATACTTTATTTTTTGAAACATTATGGAAATAAATACTGTTATCATGTACTATTAGAGAAACATATTTCCGTACTTCTCCACTGCTTATAGCCCACCAGGTATCAAGTATTATTCTGCCTCTATCATAGTTCTGTAATATTCCAGCCTTGCTTTGGTGAGGCAACTACTCAGGTATGACATTAACCTGTAGGAAATTGTGCCAGGAGTAGCAGCAAGAAGAGAGGCTCTAACTCAGTTTAAAAATTATATAAAATATTTTACCGATCTTCATTCTTACAAATATGGAAACATTTCTACTATAACATTGAATCAGTTCTTAAATAAAAAGCCCCCATCATTTCCCTTAGGTTCTTGGGACTCTGAAAATGTAAAAAGAACTGAAACCATCCAAAATAGTATTAAAGTGCCAATTATGAAGTTCAAAAACATCTGAAATATGTTCACTTTAATAACCAGGAAGCTGACAAACATATTTGTTTATAAGAGCACATGATGTAATAAATAATAAACTATTCATAAGAACTGAAAGGGGCATTAAGACTTAAAAAAAATAAATCTTTTTTTCAAACTTCAACTTAAAGAATTTTGCAAGAATTTCTATTTTGCTCTCCTCCACATGAAAAAAAAAAAAAAAAAAAAAAAAGTTGTCCTAAGTATTCCACTCTGAAATATAAACAAAATTCCTCAAATCCAAGAAATATAACATTTTGGGTTTTACTCCAGTCCTGCACAGACTATGTCCCTATTGCAGGCTCTGCTTCTGAATAAGTAAAACAGTCAATGTAACCGCAGACAGTTGTGCAAGTTTCTCAGCATTTGAACAAACAAATTGACTATGGGTTCTGGTGATGGGTGTTTTTTATTCTGTGAACTCTCTCACTTATATTTTCCTTGGATGATTTCTGGACTTTTAAAATTATAGAACAAGATTATATAATATTTTAATTTCTTAATTTTATTCTAACTAAATAGCAGGATCTATTTAAGGCCATGGAATTACTTTGTGACATGATATCCCATTTTATTAGTACCACAGAAAAGTAACGTAAGGTCCAGCTGGGATCGTAACACCATTTGTTTTGATAATAAGCTTTGGAATAGGCCAACAAAGCAAAATCATATTTTTAGAAAACTTTCTAGGAAATTAATGAAGAATCTACTCTGATTTAAAATAAATAAATAAAATCCAGAGCGATCACCTCTTTTAACTGCTAAACTTAAGAGAAGAGGCTGACGAGCAGGTTGCAGCAGTGCCTGCCTTAGTCACTGAGAGGGGGGACACAACCCTTCCAGGTCTGGATCGAGATGACCCTGCAGTCGCGGCCCCTGCCCGCCTCTCCCGGGAGGACCCCCGAGCCCTACAGCAGCAGCAAAAGGCGTTCCTGCCCGTGTTTGCAAACCCGAGAGGTTCGGCTCTCAGCTGAGCATCCACGCCTAGCAGCAACAGTTCATTTTAGCCAGATGCGGGCGGTTGGGGGGGGGGGAGGGGGGTATGCGGAAAGAAAAAGGGACGGAGAAAACCCAGCAGCAAGCACCGGATTTTCTGCTGTTGAGAGCTAAATCGGGGCAGATTTTATTCCGACATATTAACACCTTTCCCAGGCGCCCGCTCCCTGCCGTCAGCCACAGAGCTCGAAACAAACCCCCTCCGCCCCACCTATAACTCCAAGAGCGACCCGGGCGCAGGGGCACCCCGGGGCCACCCCAAGGCTGAGTGCGCGGGGCGGGGGGAGCCCCAGGGGCGCGGCGGGGGGGAGGGGGGGGTTGGTTGTGTGTGTGTGTAGGAGCTGCGAGCCAGGCGGCCCCCGCCCCCCTCGGCAGTGCCAGCCCGGCCCGGCCCGGCCCGGCCGCCGCAGCTGCGGTGAGTCAGTGGGCACCAGGGCAACCGCTCCTCGCAGCTGCATCCCGCCCGCCCAAGCATCCTCTTCCCTGCCCGGCGGGGGCGGGGGGACGCTCTGGCTCCGTCCTGCCCCTGCCGCGGCCGGCGGGGACACTCCCCCCCCCCCCCCCCCCCCCCTCCCCGGAGCGGCCGCGGTTTACCTTGCCGCCGGCGTTACTGGTCTGGGTCTCCGCCTCGACGCCGCAGCAGCGGGGCGCCCTGGCCCGGGCGGAGGCGCCGGGGTCCCTTCGCTCCTTGCGGCGGGGGCCGGCGGAGGGCGGTGGCGGCGGCTGCCGGCTCTGGTAGGCGAGGACGGAGGGGATGGAGTCGGCCGCGTCTGTCTTGATGAAGAGACCGTGCAGGGTGGCGGTGCCCTGCGAGATGGTGGTGGTCTGGTGGGGGGAATTGGACTCGTCCGAGTCCCGGCAGTAAATCACGCCGCTCTGCGAGACGTGGATGCTGGGGGCGCAGCCCATCCCTTCCCTTCCCCACCCCGCCCCGCTGCACCGCCGGCGGGCCGGCCCGCTCCGCTCCGCTCCGCTCCCACCTGCCGCCCGCCCGGGCCGCGGGACCGCCTCCCCTGCGCCGCGCACCCCGCGCCGGCACCGGCACCGGCACCACCCCACGCCGGCGGCGCTGCCCCGGCCGCTCCCGCCCATGCGGCGCCTCCCCGGCACCCCCGCCCGTCTCCCCGCGCCGCCCCCGGGGACCCCCCAGACCCGGCAAGCCCCTTCCCTCCACGGCAGCGTCTTACGAAGCGCCTGCGGCCACCGGGTCCTTCAGCCGGCGGGGGAGGAAAAGGAGAAGAGAAGGAGGAGAAGCATCACCGGCGGTGCAGCCCCCTCCCGGGGGTCTGCTAGAGGGTCCTGTTTCAAGCCTTCCGTACGTACAACATGACACCCCCTCAACTGTGCCATTTTTTTTTTCTTTTTTTTTTTTTCCCTAAGCAGTTAAAAATACTTATTTTGACAAAACGCACCTACTTTTCTTAGCTATGGGTGAGCAAATCTCAGTTGTTTGGGGGGACTGCAGGGAGGAGTCCAGAGCCACACAGCACCCACTGCAAATTAGGAAAAACGGCCAGGATTGTTCCACAGTTTGTAACGCTGCCTTTCAACTAAGCCAATACTCAAAGACACAAACTGCTGTTTCAGCCTGTATGTCTGATAGCTGCCAATCCCCGTTTCCAGTCCCTGGGGAGACAATCAAGCAAAATGTTTAATGCTGCAGAGATTTACACGCCTTCTTACCTTTCCACAGTGAATAGTTTCATTGACCTCAGTGAAACTACCTACGAGGTGTAAAGCTAAACATGTGGGGTTTAAGTCTTTGCAAGATTTTGGTTTAAATCTCTCTGTTTTCAATGGCACATTATAAATCCTCCAAGAATTGGTAATGTCATCCAAGCAGTATGCTGCCTGCTTAATAAAGTATTTAACTGACACCCAGTTACCAATGAACACTCGTGTATACACCTTTTCTTCTCCTTGGAGTGTTACCTGATGTTTGACTGCTGTTTCTCCACCAAGTTTTTAGTGAGTAGTGTAAAAATAGCAGAAATGTGAAGTACAGTTGGTGCAAGGACTGTGATGCAGAAGGACAAAGTGCTCTGGATGTATAATTTTGGTTCCTAATACTCCTGAAGCGCTTTCCTGGATTAGAGACTAATTTATTCAGAAGTGATAGCTTCACAGCTAAAAGGCCTCAGTTTAGAGAGGCTGTTTGAGCCTTTAGCCTCTGTCTCTGCTGATCCAGTCCATGGGTCACTGTAATTATAGCAACATGGACATTCACTCACCCATCAAGAACTGGACTGAGATCACCAACCTGTTTGACAAACCTGTTTTCCAGTCACCTGAGAGAACCTGTGTTGGCCCTAATAATCACATTTTTCTAAATATTTTTTTTCCCCACTAGCTGTCATTGCTCATGAACCAAGATGTGGCTCATATCTTGCATATGCTGCATGCTTGCATGCTGCCACACTGCTCTGCCAGTGGCTCTCTTTGAGGACTACCTTGAAGACAGGCTCAGCACAAATGAAATGAAGCAGACTACCTTTCATCACCCAGCCATGCAGACTTTCTCGCCACTTAGACTACAGTTCTGCATGAGACCTTCCGGTCTCCCAGAGCATAATGCACTCAGTTGCAGATGAATGTGTCCTAAAACTGCATTTAATAACAAAAGAGCAAAAAGTTGTATGTATTTCTTGCAATATTTTCAAGACCTGATTTGTTTCTGTCAATGGTTGGGAAACTAATGTTGGGGATTTGAGTCACCTGCCCTAGATCACACCTGAGATTTGCAGCAGAGCCAGGAATGCCACTCAGAACCTATACATTGGTGTAAATGACATTGCCCCAAAAGACCTCTAAGAGTTGTTGACTATCTAGTTTGAGACTTTGTTCATAGGAATTTATTCACCCCAGGTATCAGCAGCATCTAGAATTTTAATAAAGGATGTGAATGTAAACTGTATTTCGGCTTTGCCTCTGGACCTATCACTGGGCACCACTGAGAAGAGCCTGGTTCTGTTCTCTCTGCACCCTTCAGGTATTGATATACATGATAAGATACCCTTCCCCGAGCCTTCCCTTCTCCAGGCTGAAGAGTCCCAACTCTCTCAGCTTCTCCTCATATACGTGGTGTTCAGAATGTACGTAGAGAGATGGAACAAGCAAGTGATGATTAGCGTGAGTGGAGGCTGGAATCGGGCAGAGTGAGTGGGTGCAGAGGAGAAGCATGACTGTCTGTCACTGAAATAGGAAGTGAAGAAATGGAAAGTTAAAGGTTTCTTTTCCTTATATCAGTACTCTTCCTGCATCTTGCCTGTGAGAAGACAGCCATGGATTTACTGGACCAAGAGGGAATGTTTAAAACACATGCATGCACACCTGCACCACCTTTTACGGCACACCCAAGTCATGCTCCTGCAACCGTCTTGCTGCAGTCTGTCCCGGCTGATGCCCGCTAAAGCAGAAGTCTTTGCTGAAAGCAGCACATAATAATTCAACCAGGGACTTACAGGAGGGACAGTTACTGTACTGAAGCAGACTCTGCCCTCAGAAACGCATATTTAGTATGGCCCCAAAATGAAGCCACTGCATCTGACCACTGGAAGATATTCACATGCACCATTTTTTCTACCGCTTAAGAGCCTTCATGGGCTTTAGTTACAACTCTATAAATCCCAACAAAGTTTATGCTCACAGGAAACCAATTTCTTACACATGACTAATTTCAGCATGATGAATTTAAGCATATGAGTGATTCTGGAAGCCGTCAGTGGAACCCTGAAGTGTCTCATATTTTTTCCAGTAAAAAGCAGTGGATATACATTCTCTATGGTGTTTACACCTGCAAATCCCCCTACAATAAGGAAAATATAGTCTTTCAAACTTTATATCCCCTCCAAAGCCAGTCTTATGTTTAACTCTGCCCTCAATATTAAGACGCTATGCTTCAAGTAGATTGGTAAATTTATGTTGGCATTATTGGAAGTAAAATCTGTAAATCCCAGTTCATTGCAGTAAGAATATACTACTTCAGAGGTCGCATTTTACAGAGACTTAAAAATATGGTGCTTGACAACCAGCTACTGAAGACAGTTACCTCTATTCATGGTTCATTTACTGTAAAACCAGTTTAAGAATGTATAAATAAACCTGTACCAAAAAAAAAAAAAAAAAAAAAAAAAAAAAAAGAAATTACTAGGCTCTTAGGACACTCAACAGTTTCTCAGTCCTTTCATATTGGTCCAACAGATTTCTAAACTACAGTGAAAACTAACATGTTGCAAACCCAGATTACAGCAAAGTAGATACCTAAAAATTATTTAAATTATCCAGGCTATGTGCTGTGTCTTTAACTTGAAATAGATATGAGGAAAATAATAATCATGGCAACTAGAATAGAACTCTTCTCTGTATACCTCTATTTTGTTAAAAACCCACACCTCTGTAGTAATGTGATAACCTGTAATAGATTACCAAGTGCTAACCTCGTGCTTACATACAAGATGTATGTAACAATACAAGAAATGATGGCACTTGGAAAACAGAAAGATATTAAATACAAGAGGTGAAGGTTGTTTCTTTTGCCTGAGGAAGAGCAGAGTGTATATTTCAGTCCACAAATCTGATGACTCTCTCACCAATGTAATTGTAACTCCACTGAAAGCAATGACCTTTCTCTGATTCAGCCAAAAAGCAAAATCAACTCCTATTTCTTTTTTTCCCCTGCACCAAACTCCTTTCATTTCGTAACTTTGAAAAATCATTTGTTGAAGCAAAACTATGTTTGAATTTACCATGGGTTTGTTATAGTACATTTGCACACTAAATTCTGTGAGTGCTCTGAAAAACAATCTCCCAATAGCAACACCCTACAATAAGATACCCTCAGGCAGCTACTGCTGAGACAGAATGGGTTTGCTGGGACTGCTTGCTGATCACACTGTAAAACCTGTCTGTCACCTTCTTTTACAGTCAGATTTTGATTGGCTTGGATAACGCCAGATATCTCAGTTTCCCCAAAAGTTCATAAAATACTTTGCACGATGGATATATTGCAAGTGGGGAAACTGAGTCACAGAGAAGCCTGTTTCCAAGCTCACTCAAGGGAGCAGAGCTGAAGAGGGAACTCAGCCCGGTACCCTTTCCACTAGCAGTCTGTGCCGCTGTAAATGCCTCAAGGCATGAACTGTGCTGAGACAGCACGGAGGGGCTGGGGCCTTCCTCCACTCTCTACCTCCCTCCACCCCTTTGTGTGCAAGCAAGGAAGAGCTGCCGTTCCTGCCCTCCTCTGTCTGCAGCTGTTTCTCTCCCCCCGGGGCAGAAGAAGATGCAGTCCTCGGCTTTTGCTCCTCACTGCTGACAGCTGATGAGCTGCCCCGGGGATGCAGGTTTCCTCCTGGGGACAGACACCTGCAGTTGTTTTCCCCAGAATGGGCCAACCTGGCACCGTCCTTTGTATCAGCATATTCTTGAGAGACGCAGCAAGCCTTTACTACACTGCTTTGAAGAGTAGTGTACAGAAATTCATAGCAACTACAGGCTTCAGCCACCAGCAGTAGCACTGCATGTTAGCATTATTCCCCCTTGAGGAATAAAGCTCAACTTTTGGCAGGACAGTGTCCAGGCACTTCTAGTTATAAGCAAATTTTCTAGGACAACAGTGATCACATCACATTTAAAAGGCTTGGACTTCTGCTCTCCACCAAGCCCTTTGGTCTGCCTTTGAATAGGACTGTATCAAGTACTTCACAGCAGTCAGATTTGAGAAAAGCATCTCCTACCAGCACTGAAAAGTCCCCCAGCAAGACTTCAGTAGCTGTTTCCTCAGAAGCATCTTGTTCTTTGCTCATTATTACTTTAATAACAGAACTCTGCTCCTTTGATTTATTCTTCTGCGGGAATGTTTGAGTATCTCCATAGCAAACCCCTCTCGGGTGGTCACTGCATTCACGGGAAGCCTCTGGCTCTGCGCACCGGACACTGCTGAAGGCAGCTCCCGGCGAGCCGAGCCGTGTTGAGCGGGGTCAGGCAGACGATTTGGCAGCAGCAGCAGTCGGACACGTCTCCACCAGCCCCGGGGCCGCCGCCCGGAGCGGGAACTCACCCGCAGGCCGCCCGCAATCCGTCGCCGCTGCGTCCCGGAGCAGCGGGGAGCCCCTCGGGATCGCCCCGCCGCCTCCCGACCCGCCCGGCCTCCGCTTACCTGCCGCCCCGGCCCGTTCATCTTCCGAGGAAAGGCGGGGAGTGGGACCGGCGCTCCGGAGCAGTTGTCCAGGTGAGCGGGGCGGGCCCCCGCCGCCTCCCCCGGGGCCGGCCCGCCCCCCCGGAGCTCCCCCGCCGCCCCGCGCCCGGCCCCGACGGGCTGGAAGCGCTCCAGGAGAACGTGTTTCGCCTCCGGGGCTCCGCTGGTGGAGGAGGGCGAACCGGCGTCCCCGAGTTGTCCCGCCCCTCCTGCCTCCCTCCCTGCCCGTGCTCCGTACAGATCATTTTCTTCCCTGATGGAGAACATGTTGTGAGGGGGGAAAACGCTCGGGGAGGGCAAGGTGAACCAAGTGCTCAGTGTGCTAATAGTTACACAGCTTTTGGAAGAAGGCAAATCCTTACATCCCCCGGAGAGAGTGGTAAATCCACCCACGGAGCAGATAGCTTGTTGCTGGTGCTTTTCAGGATCTTTGGGTAAAATCCAGCCTCAAAGTCAAGGAGAGGGAACACAAACTGCCTGGGGTTGAGAGAGGGCAGTGCGACGCTGACCAGGAGCAAATCCCAACCTGCAGAGGTAGGACCAGAGACATACTTCAAACAGCCTATTTTCATCTTTGAGATATTCTAGTTTGCAGCAAGTACCAGGTAGGTGGAACATGTCATCTTGGGAACGATATCTTTGGGCTTGACTGGTCTTGACTCTCACTTTGTTGCTCTCTCCTTCATGCTTTAAGAACAGCTTGATGCTGTTTTTCCTTTTGGAGTATTGCTATTTCTTGGGTGTTTATTAATACTGTCAATATTGTCACTGGCCTGCACTGGTATGCAAGGCTTCAGTGACAAAGCTGTACAAGACACTCAGCAAACACAAGAAAAAAAAATCCCTACCCAAAAAAGTCAAAGGTTTGCATGCAAGGCAGCAGAGAGCACATGAATATCACAAATGTCACAAACATTAAAGATGACTGGGAGCTGTGGGAAAAGTAGTGGTCGAGTCACAGCAGTTACCTAGCCAAAACCCCAGAAAATCACAGACCACAACACAAAATAAACCCAAAGCACTGATCCTGTGCAGAAGATCAGGTCTAGAGAGAAGAAGCAGAACTAGCGTGGCTGAGCAAGTGATGTCAGATTGAGGCTAGGAACTCTGAAGGGCTGCCCTCCTTCCAGGGGAGAAGACACAGAGTCAGCAAACACAATCCTCCTTGAGCTCCCCAGAAACCCTAGACAGCGCACATATTGAAATGTCCTCAACAGCAGGTCAGAACATCCCCCTTTTTGTGGCCATACATCGGCAGGAGATACTGCCTGGGAGCTCATGTCCTTGGACTCTTCCAAAGGTCCTGGTCCTGCATAAATGAGGTAGATGGGAGGTTTGTTACAGCCTCAGCTGCATACAGCCATGTTCTTGGACACCTGGGGCTGCAACCCGGGTATGGTGTCAGAGGAGGAATAGCCTTTCCTCTTCAGCACCTCTGCACAAGTGCCAGGTGTCCACCAGCCAACTGCAAACCTCAGAATCAGCTTTGCCCAGTTATTTCAGTGGACTGTTGGACAAGCAAGCATCACAACCTGCCCTGGGACCTTGCTTTCCCCAGGCAGACAAACTAGGGACTAATTGAAGCATGCCTCCTACTCCGGCCATTCTGTGCAGCCAGACTTCCCTCCTGACAAACACCCAGGAGAAGGAGGAAGAATCTCACCCAGTCATGGCATCAGGGAAAAATGCTCATCTGGACACAAGGGCTCAGAAGTGCCACAGTTTTGGATACAGTCACACAGACCTTTTGCAGTTCCCACACAGGCCCTTCCCTGCATTTCTTCTTGCACTGTCCCCTTCAAGCTGACGTGGCTTTTGAAGACTCACGAGAAGAATGCTGAGACCAGCCAGAGCATCAATTCTTTGCAAGCACTGAGAAGCTACCATGGGAAATGCTGAAGGCTCAGCCCCATCGCTAACAACCACACTCAGTATGTGGCAGACTAACGGCATTTTGCTTGCACTCCGAAAGGAGGACGCCATCCTGCAGCAACCATGCCAGCAGCCAGGCTTTCACTGAGCAAAAAGCATGGGCACAGGTCCCTCACTTTTTATTCACCTGTGACTTGGGATTGGGCTGCTGACACTAACCACAGTGCTTTAGAAGACAAAATGTAAGTCAGACTTTGTTTCTGGAGAAAGAGACCAAATGTGGGGGATTATTCTCCCTACTTTTCTTTTAGAAGTATAAGTAAAATAAAAAGTAAATTGTCTGCTCCTTTTAGTACATTTTGCATGCATGTAGATTTTAGCATACACTAAGGACCCCACTTCAGGCTCAGTATACTACTCTCACTGAACTTAATGGGAATGTAGCTGTTTATATTATAATAGGGGTAGAATTAGGCCCTTCATTTGAACTTTATGGCTTTTTTATTTCTTTTTTTATTAATCGATTTCATCATTCTTAATTTGCTTCTGCTGTGCTCTGAGAGCATCATAAGTACCCCAGCATCCTGAATAACATCCTTAAATTCTGGTATGCAAACATTGTCCCTCCTAGTGCAGACTTCAACTCCCCTTCTAGCCACATTCTCAAGCAAATTTCTTGGAATTTTCTTCTGTTAGTATCAGGGTGGTAATTTTCAACATTTTTATCACTCTAGAAGTCCCTTGTTTCTTTCCTAGGCTGTTTACTTTGCTCTTTCTTGCACACTGCCAGTTAGGTTCTGAACATTTGGCCTTTGCAATTTTCTTTGCTGTGCTTAAATCTGCCATTAAAATTCCTCTCATGTGTAAACCTGTTTATGAGGCGCCTGTTCCTGAGATGCTACTGCAGTTGTACAAACTGCAAGAAAGTGGATGTCTGTGTATCCCCCTGAGTGGAATTCCCTGAGTACATCAGCTGTGTCTGAACTGTGTTGTGACAGCAATAGAGTTCATGTTTCTTATGCAAGCCATATGTTCACGCCACAGATTCTGGGAATTTTGAAAGAGGTATCCAAAATATGTCACAGATAAGGCTCAAGATACTGCTTTTGTTGGGTGAATTCTCCAGCCTGTGGAATCAAACAACAAACTCAAGCAGCAGACCAGTAGGTCTAGGTATAGCAAGGTCCATAATCCCTTTCTGCCTCCCTAACTGGCTGCAGTAGGTTCAGCTCAAAACATCCACATATAGTTTATGGAGAGACAAGTTCTAGGTACCTGCTGGTGGTCAGGCTGAGGGGTGCTCCTAGGTCCTCCGATGCTCCTAGGCTCAAGTGGACTTGAGAGCTCAGATTAAGTTTGCACTTGGCCATTTGTTTTTAATTAGCGGAGCACACAATAAAGCATTCCTGGTCTTGCAGGCAGACCCAGTCCCATGAATGGCATCCTCACTTATTTCTCTGCCATCAGAATTTCCTTCTCCGATCTCACAGTAGGTAAGAGTAGAATGTGTTTGCCATTTAGACAAGAAGTTTTTTTCATTTTCATATATATTTGGCTAGCACTGAAAATGCTGCTAGATCTCAACAGATAAGAAATTGGCTAAAACTAGCTTTGCTTAAAATGAATAAATGATTTTTATCTCTGAACATACATAACTTACATGTCAGTTAGAGTATTAATCCTGAAAAGGTCATTATTTGCCAGACTGCAAGCCAAATTGGAGCACAGAGCATGGTTTCATTATTTTTTTTTTTCATCCAGTCCTTATACACTAACTTGGGTTTAATCTCTCCTCAGATTTTCAGGTCATCACAAGGACAAATAGAAAAAAAATCATTAAGGGTTGATGTTAGAAGCTGAGGCAAATACATATCTAACAATACTGTCTGGCAGAGCACAGCTGGGTGAATAGGACACTGCCTGACAGAGATTTGTCATGTGATGTGTACTCAAAAAAGCATTGCTTTTGTCACTGGCTAAGAAAGAAAGGGTCATTCCGTAATAGTAATAGTGATAACAAATAACAACAGATTTGAATTCCTGAACAATTCACTCCCATTTTGTATGAAGGATAAAGCTGATAAAGCTGTGGCCATTATGCGGCATTTTAGGTGCCCAGTTTTTGGATATCTCCAAGCTTTTCTCCTGCTTGATGCTGTCTCACAAGAAGAAATGAAGGGCTAATTCTGTGCCACACTGACACACACCTCCATGGACTATTTGATACACACCAAAAAAAAAAAAAAAAAAAAAAGAATACCCCCCCCCAAAAAAAAACCAACCAAAACTCACAAAAGACTTCAGTTACTCCCAGTCCCACTTTTGAGCTTGATGTGCAGAAACAAGGGGATGGCATAAATGGTCACTGGTCACTTGAGAGTGAGAGGTCTCAGTTCAAAGAGTTTCTGACAGGCTTCAGATAGTCCTGATAGCCTTTGACTTGGAGACAGCTGGGACTGCTAGCATGAGTAAAAGGCTGCAGGATCCTCCGTTAATCCTGTTGTTATGTATAGGCTTCAGAGTGTATCAATTATTGAATTTGCCCTGGTTAATCTTTTACAGTGTAATCTTTGTATGTAGTCAATGCCACAATATTTTAAGTACATATCAGCTGATGCTATAAATTGCATCAGCTTCTCGTCTTGCCTTGGAGTGGTTCATTTGCTTGATAGTCAATCCATTTATTGTTAAATGTGTCCTCAACTGATAGTCTGATTGGAGCCGTTTAGATTCTTATCAAGTAAATAAAAAGTAATGAACTATAAAAATAGTATAAAAATAGCACATGAAAATTTGTAAATGACAAGCCAGAAAGCCACGAACATCACACAAAGCAAACACTCATGAGGGATATCATTTCTCTCTAGATGTACCGCAAATCAGAAGAGAACACTACATCATGCTGTAAGAACTAAAGATACTGAAACACTCAACTCAAAGAGCCAGTCTAGCAGAATTAAGCAGCACTAAGACATTTGTATTTAGAACATGGAACATACACCTCACCACATACTTCAGACAAGGTTTTCTCTCCCTTGAGTATATTTAGGACACCTAAGGGCAGGTCCTTTTCTGAATGAATTTCATATAAAGACATTGTTTTGTTCTCTTGTCGTTAGGCAACACAAGGCTTTGGTGGATCATATGGTCATCTCCTGACTCTGGAATAAACTGTGCCACTAATAAAATCAGATGAAGGAGACACTCTCTAATTGTAAAACATTTTTAAGGAACCCAGTAGCTCCTGACTTGTACTTCTGTGTCTTCAAAAAGTAAGGCATTGCAGAGCACACTTGTATTAAAGGCAGTGTGAAATAAAAACTACCTCTAGAATAAGCAAAGTTCTCTACTCTTTTTACCACCTCTCACAAAGAAACTCTAACTAATGACATTGGGGAGTTTGCTGTTGAGTATTCACTGACATAAATTTTGCTATAAAATAATATTAGGAGTATTCATCTTAGCCACCACCGGGAAATTTGTCTTCTACTCATTTTGGCCATTTGTGTACTTATTGAAGATATCTTCCTTCCTGGAAAGACATGAGCATGGCTTTCAAGAGCTACAGTACTTGGCAGAACCCTGTTACTTGGCCGGGGCACAGAAGAAGGAAGCAAAATGAAACATTTTGTGCCTATAAACTCTCCAGGTAGCGCTTCAAACACACAAATGTGAATTCCACTGTTTTAGAGCACTCCACAGCAGGACTGTTGTAAGCAATCCTTTGTCAAAGGCGATGATTACATCACAGACTGTGCACCTGTGCAGCACCCATGCATGGACAGGCACAGGGCTCATGCCAATGCAGCTATGACAAATGCAGACTTCACACAAGTCAGTAACATAAGTAAAACTCATTGGGGTTATGAGTCAAAAGATAATATGCCTGTGCAAAACTAGTGTTAATATGATGTTTATAAATGAATGCTTCTGCACCTGATAGAATACAAATATCATAAAAGGTACATTTGAAACCTCTCTAATGTTACAACTCTGAGAAACCACTACCCAGATCATCATATAGAAATAATCTGATTTTTTCATCTCTTTGCAACAGTGCAATAAACCTGCACAAACACAATCGCACCTGAACAACTAAGGAGACAGATGCAGCAGGAGAATTCTTTTCTTTGCATGTCACAGCGTCTAACTCAGAGCCATTGCATCAAAATATTGGTAGTCAGATTTGCAAGTCATGGACAAACTGAGACAAACAGTCTCAGTTTAGAAATTTTGACCCTCTTCTTGGCCCTTTTGCTTTTTATTATACACGTGGATGAAATAGTGTAAGAACATAAAGGAAAGAGTAATATTAAATTACTCCAGGAATGACTACAGCAATTTAATTTTAGAAAACCTTGTAGTGAAGATCTGCTAGATCCAGCAGTTGACAGAAAAAAAATCACTGAACTGTTCTACTTTGTGTCACAATAAAATTGTGTATCCTTTATTATAATACCTATACTTGTCTCATCGTGTCTACAACGTTAGCTTCAGTTATGGAAGGCTTGGAGAAAAATAGTTTCCAGAGTAGGAACTGAAAAGCAGCAACACTAAAAAAAAAAAAAAAGAAATCATAATAAAATATATGAGCTTGTGATGCAATATGGTGGCAGAATTTAACATTTTTCTCTGTGCTGCACAGTCCTGTCTACGGCACAACAGCTGCAATCTGCTCATTTCCACAAGCAATGAAGATAACTTTTGTTGCCCACCAAGAAGCATCCAAGAGCCTTCATTACAGCTTAGTCTCTCTTCCCAGCTGTGGTAGCAGAGGTGTTAAAATTATATCTGTACAAAGGGCAGAGAAGTCTTTCTCAGAGGGCAAATGAGAATATAAAAGTCCACAGTGGGTTCAAGGCGCAATGATGGAAGTTCAGCAACAAATAGGTGTAGTGACCCCATGCACAGCACCTTGGTCCCTCCACCCTGAAGGCAGCCTGAAATTCATAAACCAGGTCAATGAACAGCTGCATACCAATGGGTTTACTCACGAAGTGGCAGCACGGTATCTGCCAAGCCAAGGGCTCCCAGTCTGGTTTCAGCCTGCAGCTCATGCAGCCTGCGCACTCCACAGGGGCGAGGATGAACTGCTAGAGTGGTGGTAACCAGTTCCCACCTACCTTGCTTCCTTCTTTGCCATTGTGCTGGGTTTCTGTAGGTGCTCTTTGTGGGTGCGTAGAGGAGGCATATATTTGCTACCTTCTTGGGAAAGACAGCAGAGCACCACGGGCTCTATCTGCTGCTGTGATTACGCCAGTTGTATGTCCTCCTCTAGGAGAGGCAGACTGATCGATATAGTCACAGGCCCCTTGGGTTGGAAAGGTTATATGCTAGTCACACTGCACAGACTGTGAGATCTCCAAAGCAAAGCACTCCTGAGAAAAGTCACAGACAAAAGCAGAGCCATACTCAGTTGAGTGAAGGCTTCTGTTGTAAGAACAAAGGGTACAAAAGCTACCACTCCTTCCCAACTCGAACGAGCACATGAAATCACAGGTCAGAGGGCAGTCCTACAGACTTCTGGAAAACATCTTCTAGAAAATGTAATACACTCCAAATGTGAAAAAACAGAGGGGTTTAATTCTCCATTGTAATCTAGAGTGTGAGACTATTTGCGACAATATGCAGTTATTTGCAACTTGTTTGCTGACCCAGATCATTTTCACCCACAAGTCAGGTAGGTAAAATATTATTTATTTGAAGTCAGAAATCACTTTGTGCAATGTTTCCAAGTTCATATCAATAAACCAAGTTCAAATCTATTTTAAAATCTGACCTTTAAAATGACAAAATGGGTTTCTCTGTGAATTGTATGAGAATGATTATTTTTCCATAGTGGGTAATTTCAGATAATAATGAATACCACAACTTCACCTAGAGAAGGAAGCAAACTCCCAGAAAAAAAATCACACTGCCTCAGATTTATGACAGTACTAGTTAATTTTCATTAAAAAAGAGATGCGCTTTTGCAGAGACCATCCTGCCTCAGTTTCCCCTCAAGCTTCCAAATTCACCTCATTATTTCTTCCTCCCTGTATCTTTTTCATCTTAACTCTTTAAGCAGTTTCTCTCTTACAGTTTTTTTGCCCTTTTCCCTCACCTGCCTACAGGGATACACCTTGGATTTCCATTCCAAAGAAACCTTTTCCTTGTCAGTAACTGGTTTTCAAGCTACTGCCTTCTCTCACCACCCTTATTTTACCTCCATGATTGTGGAGTATACTGTTTACCTTCTCTACTTAATTTTCCTGTAATTAAGTGGTGGCCCCTTAAATCAAGTCTCTGGCTTATGCTTTCTCTCTATGCCACCAAATTGTTCTTTTAAAGGCTGATGATGTTCTCCATCTATCTGAGTCCCCCATACTTCTGGAAGAGTAAATATTGACAGTGACCATTCACCCACAGGGCCAACGGGACAATAACCAGAAGTATGATTCTACATACAGGAAAGATCAATTGCTAACAAAGAATGATCAAATACAACCAAGGGAGCAAAACAATCCCAAAGCAGTTCTGTTCTTCCTATATGTGACCATCATCACGTGCTCATCCTACCTCATGGCCAAGAGTAGCAGGATGATCAAACTGAAATTATTCTAACAGCATTCATATGATACTCCTGTCCATGGTGAGAATGTCATCATCTACAGCTGCTGTTGCTCTTTTACGCACATGGCTCTGAAATGAGGCTGATAGGAAACTAAAGGCAGATGGATTGCCTTCTCATCATCCTTTGTACAAGAAGTAGTTTAGCATCAGCTAGTAGTTAATAAGACCACCATTATATGGATATGTTGGCTTCAGCATAAGGCCAACAAAACCTCCCTGAAGAAATGTCATGCCCTGTTCTACAGAAAGGCAATGGAGAAAAATGATCAGAGGTACAATCCAGCATCAAAAGAAGTGACTTCACTGAAACTCTAAGAAAACTTCTTGCCTTTGTCCCTGAAAGATTACATTCTTAGCCCAAGTAAGTAAAAACTCTGGCTTAGTCTGGAACAATTTAATTCACATCATGCCTGCAAAGCTGTACACAGCAAAAGTACTCAGTTGTGTATCCACAGGGTGGTCAGGCACTTTTCCTGACCTCTTTCTTTACAGAGACTTTATCTCCTCTTCCCCACCCATCTCTGAATGTTGTGAATGGCCTACAGTCACACAAGCTTTTCTTCTTGTCCATCTGGTGCTCTCTTTCCTTCCAATCCATTCATTCCACGAATCTTCTGACAGGTGGGCTTGTTTTTTTTCAGCTATAATCTCTTAAACCTACCTATAATAAAATAATTGTTCTTTCCAATGTCTCGACCTATCTTGTAGACTGGAGCAGAAATGGAAAAATGTAACATTGTTTGAGTTTTGTTGGCACTGTGTAGATATGTCAAGTTACACAGATTACTTATTACTGCTAAAGCCTGATTCAGCTACGAGGCTGGTTGCTAGCTATTAATCTCTTCTGATTACGGAAAGTTTCCTCTCCTTGTCCCTGGAGAGTCTATTAACAGTCTACATGGGCAGTTTTTAGAGTCACCACAAAGGCTCCCACCTGGTGGAGGTTTTTTAACAACAGACAGTGATATTACATAGCACAGTGAAATGTATTTACTGGAAGAGCTGCAACACTCATCATGCATGAGGCTTGTGCAAGTGCTGTGTATTTGCTTAGACTTTTTAGTATGGGTGACAAAGCGAGTAATTTTAGGACATGGAATGTCTCCTTGCATGGGAAATGGAAGTTGACAAGTCCAGAGAAGACAAATATACTTAGTTTAGGGAGCAGATAGAGGAGGAAGTGAGCCAAGTACTACAGGTTTGCTTACCCTGAAATGGTCCTGGATTCCTGGATTCTACCACATCTATTTTAATCACCTGTGAGCTGTTGTTTGACGTTTGTAGTGTGGTAAGTCATGTTTGGTCATGATGTGAGGAGCGATGCTGTAAGACTATTTGTGCTGTGCTGACGTATTCCATTAAAATAGCATCAAGGTGATGAACTACTAACTCATTCAGCAAGAGTCTCTCAGCTCACAGAACCCCTAAATAAAGAGGGAAAAAAACCAAAAAAGCAAACGAACAAACCTACCAGAGCAAGTAAAAAGATGAGAATTAAAGCCACAACTAGCTGCATAAAAGACAAAAATCTCAGAGATGATTATTTATAAATTCCCAGTAATACTGCTATCTGAGCACCCTCTAGTGGTTTATTCTCAACCACCGTGGAGAATAAACAGCTCCAGAGGTGAAAATGTGATCCCACAGGGAAAAGATGAGCAGACAGTGTAGTGTCTCATTGACTTTGTTCGGACAATTAATCACTGTATGTGTGTTCCTATTTGGAAGACAGAGAAGTAACTCAACATTCAAAACCAATTTTGTTATTTATCTCATGGCATTGTGTTCCCAGCCTTTCCTTAATTTTCCTCTTATCTGACTGGTTAAAGGCTTCTGTTTAAAAGTATTCTATTGATTTGTTTTAAACTTATTTTATTTTGAATGGGAAATTAGAGTCAAATGAAGAATAACAAGCCAGTATAACAATACAGAGGGAAAGTATGGAAGGAACAGAAGTCAATCAAACTGATTTCCAATCTCTGTGGCACCAGGGTGTATTTTAACTTAACCGCAAATACATGCTGAACTTGGTTGGTTTGAAGACAAGGCTATTCACTATCCTGCACTTGTATTTAACCCAGAAAAGGAGTGGAAACTGGTCTAATCATGCAGTGATCACACATCACAGCTTTATATTTCAGTATTTTCCAGGGAAATTTTAAACTTATTTTTATATATGCACAGAATATGTTTCATGTTTGCTTTTTTCCACATTTTTTTTGACTTACAGTCTGTTATCAGTTGGGTTCAACATACAAGAAGTCTACACTATTAAGACCATGGTGTTACAATTATAATTTTTTTTTTACTGTAAAAAAACCCAACAAAAACATTAATCCCAGATACTGTCATATCTCTTATTTCCTGTGGAAATCTCCTAAATTTACAACATTTATAGATCCACCATCCCAGAGACTTTGCCATAGTGAAGATACTTGTCATCAGGAAGAGCTGAACTGGTGGTGCCAGACAAAACTTCAGGTCTTATGTTCTCCTACCTCAGGGACTGTGGATGACCTCCTCTGTGGCAGCACTAGCCTACACAAAGAGAACAGCTTCAAGGAAGACAGATATCTGTAACTATGGGGACACTTAACATGTTGGAGCATCAATTCAATCCTACAGCAGGGCCAAGGCTTCTTAAAGAAAGACAGAAGCATAGATAAGGCCTCCTGAAGATATCTGTTTTCAGTACCTGTCTTGCCAAGTGACTGGATTTGGCCAGCAATAACGAAAAAATGGTGGTTTCAGAAGGGGGAAGGCAACTCCGTCAGAACACATCCTCGATGGCTCCTGGACTGTGTGAGCACATGTGAATGGAGGCACTTATCTATTAAATCACATAGCTGAAGACATCTTTACCCTCAGCAGGCCTTATCCTCATTGGTGGGACTGAGGGCATTCAACCCTTCTTTTTTTTTTCTCTATGGGGAGCCTGGGAAACATACTCCACCTCTACCACACCTCACTCAACTGAGCTTCTCACACCGTGGAAAAAATTGTCAATGAGTATATTGCTGTTGATTCCAATGGAAGATAAATATGTTCTCAGGGTTATGGCTTGAGAAGAGAAAATGGGAAAGTTCTTATGTCCTGGATGAAAGGCACAAAGGACACTTACTTTCCTAAATAATTAAAAAATGCAGAGTAAAATATGACTCCAACCCTGTCTTCAACCTGGAATGTGCTGATCTAAATTCTGGATTATTTCAAACAGTTCACAAAATCTTGTGTCCTAACTATTGCTCAAAGTCCTGAATAGAGCCATGATCCACTAAAAATGCATATTCCTTCTTAACCAGTCATCTACTGAGGGAAAAATCAAGGTGAGGTCCCCAACAAATACGTCTGGTTTCCAATTATCTCTTACTTTTTCATCTTCTCCTTACATACGTGAGAGAAATAATTTCTATCTTGATCATAAGATATACAGCCAGAGGGGTCATTTAAAAATCTTAGGTGGGGCATGTATTTGAGAAATACAAGCAGGAAAAAAAAAAAAAAATCTTCATTACAGTTAATTACAGTTAAAATGGATTCGGAAGAGAAACTACTCATATTTTAAAGACAGCCATAAAAAAAATGTAGTAAGAGTCAGACCCTGATCTGCACTTACCCTGATTTCCATTGGTGTAACCCTGCTGCCTTCAGAAGAGTTTCTCTCCCATTACACTCCTCCAAGTGAGATGAGAATCAGACCCACAGCCTACCTGCCCACCCTTGTCATGATGATGATGATAATGATAATGAAAAAATTAATGGACCTGGAGCCAGTATTAAAAATTGCTTGTACCTAATACTAATTTTCCTCATGGCTGTGAAGCCCTCTTTTTGACGAGAAGAAAAACAGAACAGTTACCAGCTGTTCACATAATGACGAACACTAATAAGGGAAGACATGCATGTTAATGAGCTGGGGGAGGGGAATCAGAGGGGGCACTCATCAGTGTGCAGCTGTCTTCCTCTGAGTATTTTGGAAATCTGATGGCATGTCACACCAGCAAATAGGCTTGAGACTGAAATCAGTCCCAGATAAGGAAAACGGCACGTCCAGAGCCTGCTTCCAGCCCTGGTCAGGTGAAGATCGACCTGTCTTTTATCATGCTGTTAACATTATTAGGACATATATTTTCACCACATGTGACATCTTCTGAAAAATTATTATCGCAGTCACAAATGAACAGTCAAACTAAGATGACCTCATGGGTCCAGCAGAAAATAACAAGTGAAGAAAGAGAGAGGCATGTGGATCTGAGCTGCGGGGAGAACAATGATGCGCTTTGTACTCTCTGGTCTGTATATCGCACAAACAAATTGAAACTTAAAGGCTTGCCTGCAGGCAGAGTTGTAGGGTATTCTTTCAAAGTGTGATTTAAAACCTGATGTAGCTGATTTAGTGCAAAAGCCAGTGAAAATCAGTCTTCCCTTAGTTTAAACCTAGCATATTTTCATTAGGTTTAGGTCAGACAAGCACAGGTTTATACTAAAATATGTCATTCAGCCCAAAGTAAGGTCTGCATATCGGCTTACATACTCTAACTAACTCACCTCAATTATGTGCAGACAGGACCTGCTCCCAGGTCTTGCAGATATGATGACTTTAGGCTACCATAAGTGCAAAACACCTGCTTGCAATTCACTTCTTCCCAATTTTCTGTAAACAGTCTGAAGGGGCATTAGGATCTTCGAGGACCTCATCAACATGAGTCCTGGCAGCTTTATTAGAAGACAGATTTGTTCAATTTGTTCACCCTGAGAAATCTTAGGAGGCTAATCATCAAAACTGAGCAATGTTAAAGGGTAGGTCTAGAGAAAGAGGCCTGCTTAAAAAGAAAATCTTGCTCCAGAACTTTTGACCTGCTGAGGATTGCCAGGCCACATCCACAGGTGCACAGATCCACAGATCTACAGATTATAGTTCTACATAGACAGAAGCAAGATTGACAATATGAAGGAGAATGTTTGGTGTAAAACAGAATAGGTGGTATAAAACTGCATAGCTGGGCTTGTGTTGATTTACATCAAATAAAAATACCTTTGGTTTTTTTGATGTGCAAAGGGGTCTTTACAAAAGGGTTAACATTTCATGAAGGGATGCTCACTTACTAGGTTTTTATTTCTCAGTAACAGATGTGGCACTTAAATCAGTATTGCAAGTTGTTATATCAACTTCCATGTCAGGTTCAGATTGAAGAGAGGCTGCTGGGGACACATTCTCTCCTGATTAATATGAAGATAGAGATTTTTTTTTTTTTCTTAATGTAAACAGGAAATTGAAGAGAAATGTTTACAATTCTAATTCTGTTTCTACAGGAAAAACGTATGCTGCATAGCAGTCAGCACTTCTCAGCAGGAAAAACTGAGACCAAGAACATAGAGAGATGTGAAATCAGAGGAGAAATGGAAAACATTATCAGAAGACATAAATTAGAAAAATAATTTAGAAAAACTGAATTTCCTAGTAAGTTCTAGTTAGTCTCACAGAATGCACTGAAATGAAATGCAAAACAGGGAATACAACTGCATCAGGATGCAAAGGTTGCACAGTATGGAAGCTAGTGAAATCATATGAATTCATTTAACTCTGAAAAAGTCTTCAGAAAAGTAAAAGCTTCTGTTGTTTTTTGCAAATGGCTGTAACGTCTGAGCCTGAGAGATGTACCAACAACAGGATGAAGTGCAGAGTTTAAAAAAAAAAAACAAAAACAAAAACCAAACCAAAACAAAATCCAAAGGCAAATGTTTTAAAATTTACAGTTGAGGGTAGAGAGTACTTCAAGAGGTGAACTAATCTGACACCTATCTGACCCACAAACTGATCCCTACCTGAGTGATCCAACAACATTGCTAGGTTTGCTGTACATGTTCCCTGCAGCACACAACAGCAGTGAGAATGGGGCTGGAAGAAGCTCCAGGAGATCTACCCTGGCTGCCTTCTTGGAGGCAGGACCTGGTACAGGATCAGGACCCACTGGGGAGAACCATCCAACTTGTTGTTATAAAGGTACACTCTGCCCAGAGATTTCATGATGTTGGCCCACGGAGGTGGAAAGTTTTCCAAACCCAGTTGTCTTTTGCTGCATATTAGGCTCATTTTTACTTGTTCTTTCCCTCATAGATTTGGAAGATAACTGGTTACCATCCTCTTCAACACTATGCCTGCAAAATCTTTGTCCATGTATACTCACTCTTTTTTTTTTTTTTTTAGGACAAAGCAACCACATTCTTCAGCTTGACTTCCCAACTATGTTTTACAGTCTTCTAGTCATTCACACCATGGTTCTCCAGACTACTTCCAATTTCTGGCACAGTACAATGTGAGTGGTGAGGACACACAGAAAAACAGGCTTCTGAAGGCCAAATGATTGCTCAAGCTGTTTAGATGAAGCTGTAAATAATCAAGAAAACCACTGCCATTCACTTGGTGAAATCAACCTTTGCAGAATTTCTACAACACTTCCTACATGCAGACCATGGGCTTTGGTTCTGCAGAAGCATGAGGGCAGAGATGCGTAAATCACTCTTCCAACCTGAGGAAACCCAGGTCTCTTGTCCCCCTGATCATCAGCTAGACAAGCAGCTGCATTTTCAGCTGAGACTGCAATTATAAGGAGTGTTGAAGCCACCAGATTTGTAAGAACAGACTTTCTGCACTCCTTTAGTCTGCCCCTTCCTCAGCTCCCTGTAACAGCCCATGTCAGGGAGTGCAGAAATCTCTTCTGCACGTGGGACATGCTGTGCAGGTGTGCTCCTCTGTGCCACTGCTCTGATCATAATCCCTGCTAATGTTGCCATGCTGGAGATAAGGTGGTCTCCACCTTTTATGCTCACGGTAGTAGTGTCACTGCCCTAGAAGAATGAGGCAATGGCATACCAGTGCATAGCTGCTGCATGACCACTTCCGACAAGAATCAACAATGAAAAGTGCAGAGAAAATTTAGCACAGGGAATATTTATCCATCTGGAGTTGCTATTATCAAGGTTGGAATTTGGTCAAAATACTTCTATGTGTGATGAAAACATTATTGAAACTTTAACAGCCCAAGGAAGTTAAGATCTTGGATTTTCACCTCTTCTGGAAGGCTGCAGCACAGTAAGACACCAGCCATGTACTAATCAGAGCCTTCAAAGGTTGGGTTTGGACATCAAAGCACTAAAGAGTGCTGATTGACTTTAAATACATTAATAACCAACAGGATAGCCAACGTGGCTTCACTAAGGGAAAATAGTGCCTGAGAAATTTAGTGGCCTCCTACAATGGGGTTACAGCATTGGTGGATAAGGGAAGAATGACTGACATCATCTTCCTGGACTTGTGCAAAGCATTTGATATTGTCCTGCACAGCATCCTTGCCTCTAAATTGGAGAGACATGGATTTGACAGGTGGATGACTCAGTGGATAAGGAACTGGCTGGATGGTCATACTCAAGGAGTTGAGGTCAATGGCTTTATGTCCAGATGGTGTCCACAGTGATAAACGGTGTCTGTCAGGGGTCTGTATTGGGACCAGCATTATTTAACATCTTTGTCAGTGACAGACAGTGGAATTGAGTGCACTCTCAGCAAGTCTGCAGATGACACCAAGCTGTGTGGTGCGGTCAACACGCTGGAGGGCAGGGATGTCATCCAGTGGGACCTTGACAGGCTTGAGAGGTGGGCCCATGTGAACCTCATGAAGTTCAACAAGTCCAAGTGTAATCTTAATGACAAAAAGAAGCGATGGTCCAAAGAAGAGCATGGGATTTATGGTGCAGGCCAGAAGATGTGAAGAGGAGTCATGGAGTAAAGGGAAAGTGAAGAGAAGAAATCTGATCCAGTCGATTGCTAGCTAAGGATATTCCCTCCTGTGCAATAAAAGCTGTAGAGGGACTTTGGAAGTAAAGAGGGCATGAGAATATAATTATACATTAAATCATGAAGCAAGAAAACTGCATTGAAACAACACCATTGGCATCATGCAGTTAAGCATTCAACAGCTGGAAATTCTGATAAATGTTCAGGCAACTGTCGTTCTTGCATTTCTGCAACACTTGGGGGCCTGACAACAATGTTAACAACATACTCTTTGTGTTGATTTTTGTGCATGATATATCAGTATGCTCAGCCATGTTTTGGTTACTACCTCTCATTCTGAGGATCTAGTGCTGGCAACCTATTTCTCATTAATACTAGTGTAAATTCCAAGTAGCTGCATTGAACTCAAAGAGGTGCCATTATTAAAAAAAAAACAAAAAAACCCCAAACCAAACCCAAACAAAAAAAAAAATCAACCAACCAAGCAAAAAAGCCCACAAACAAACAAACCAGATGCAAGTATCAATGAAATTATATTCTATTCTTACATAATCAATAGAAACTTAAAGTGGCAAGTAGCTGGTGAAAAACATCACTGTGAAAGCCTAAAGTGAAGACTGCTATCTTCACTTTGCAGAGAATTATTTTTTACTCTAAATGAACCTTGTAGATTCCAAAATATGCTTTGTAAAATAATTTCTAATTGTCAGATGATTGAGTCACTACAACTGAAGCCAGTAAAAATCGAGCCACTGCAGCTGTCGAGAGTTATAGATTTTAAGGCTGTAGACTATTTTTAACGACATGTAAAAGAATATAAAACATGTAATTATTCAAATGAGAAATGCGCAATCTGAAATGTGTAGTGTTTTGAAAATAAGCAAGCATCCTGACACCTGTAACATTGCTGCAATTTGGCTGGCACTGCGATTATGCCAACTATTAGTGCAGCTGTCACAAGAAATGTGGAATATAAGCAGTGGGTAAAGGCTTCATTTAGGTGAGCAAATATAGCCGGGCTTCTAAATAAATGACAATAGAAAGATCTTCCTTGGCTAATTGCTGTGGTGCTACACACACAGTTTGGCAGGAGTATGGTGCTGTGAGAGATGAACACATTTCTCAGTCTTGGGTCATGTTGTTCCTCCAATGTCTGACACAAACATTTTAATTTCTCGTCCAGCTTGCAGAGTTAGGGCATGTGTGTATGTGTGTAGACTTTTGTACCAACACCCACACTATTACCCATTTACTAACAATGTCCTGTAAGCTTCTGGGGCCAGAACATTAGATGATGGAGGTTAGCATGAACTCACAGAAGACATGGTGACATCACAGTTCAGACTCCTACCCTTATATTCCAGAATTTTTAGGGTGCTCTTTCAAGCTTTCAAACCCAGGTACAATGTTTGTATCCATGTCTGCATAACAAAAACTCCTTTCAAAGAAAAACAAATAAAAACAAAGGTGAACAAAATGACACGATTCATTAGTTAAAATCCCCCAAGAAAACATATTCTTTACCTAAATCAGTTGTGGCAGCTATTAATAATCCTGCCAGATGTTACAGGAGGCCTCTTCAAGTGTACTGAGATCTCAACTTGATGGTCTCTTGACAATGTATCCACTGCAGCATTTTAAAAATGAGCCTTACACTCAGTTAAGACTTCTTAATCTTTATTTGTAACAACTAAAGTGATTTATCTAGGCTTCAACAGTTCATTAGTTTTAACAGTGAACACTGGGAACTGGATTACCATAGCCAGGTGTCAGCAGTGTTTAGGGGAAAGGAAATACGTTCCTGAATGCAGGTCACAGGACAGTGAGGAAACAGGTGAGGCTCACATCACATTTTGTAGAGAGTTGTTTAAACACTTTTGCAATATTCCACTATCCCTTGAATAACTTCAAATATACAGCCTTGGAAGAACCAGCTAACATCGGGTTTTGCAGAAGGTCTGAGGAAGAACAAGCAGCAGCTACCCGAAGTGAGAATGATTAGAAGCTTAAAACCACATTCAGTTTTCATTCAACTCTGGCTGTGGCAAAATTCAGCGTAAATGGGTGGTTGAGCAAGTAAGGTGCAGATTTCAACTGTCAACCCAGTGGCAGGGTCTCTGCACAGTGCCACATGTACAGATATGTGGGAAAGCAGATAAAGCTGAAACTCAGTCATCTTTCACATGTATTTCTCTATCAAGTCAAAACATACACTCAGTATCTCAATCCATAATGAACCTCCAATATTGTAAATTTACCATAAGAGCTGCCTTTATTGAAATACCTCCAAAATTTGTCACTAAAAATATGTAGTGGATAAAGCTATTTTAAAGAACTTGTGATTTTCCTCCTGGTATGTACTGTAAGTGATTTCCGAGTCGAGCCTTTCTTATATAAAGACATATGTCTAAAATGAAGCATTTATATGGTAAAATGAAAAAAGGAACTACTGTCTCAAAAAATAATACTTTTCAAGAACATCCCTACTACACTCTCCTTCTCATGAAGTGCTTTAAGCAAGCTCTAAAAAGCTGGATGGGGACCTTGTCCACACACTTATCTTGTACTCAGTCGGAACAAACACAAGAATCCCATCTCTTGTGCTTCATGGTTATTATTTTCATATCACACTAACCTCCTTGGTAGAAAGCTTAACAACTGCTCATGATCAAATAACCCAACCAGGCAAAAGCTTTGGTCTTCCACAGCTATCATAACCAAAAAACCCCAAACTCTTGGTTGACTTGGATCAAAAAATCTCTCCAAAAAATCTCCAAACAGAAAACATACCTCAGAAACATCTCAGCAGTGTTTTCCCTGCCATTGTCTTTGTGGAGGACCAGTGCACCTACATCACACTGAGCAATCATCTACGAATAGATGGTCCTATCCAGACCTGCCAGGAACACCAGGACTTTGTACAACATTGTGCAGTGGAGAATTGCTCTTTATAAAGCATGTGACAATGTTTCAAAAAGCCAAAATTGTCCAGCGCTATGCCACTAACTTGTGCATTGTATCAATTTTTTCTTTTTTTTTTTTTTTTTTTTTTTTTAACCTGTTGTTTCTTTGTTATGCTGCATAGAGGAATGCTTGACTTGTCAGGCTGGAGGAGTGTTTTGGCTTATGGTGCTTAGTGCCATGGTGGCAGCAACTGCTTCAGGCAAGGTTTGATGGAGTTTTGTTCTAGTTTTTCCACTCCGTAGGCTGGCATTGACACTAAAAAATAGCCACCTGTGTACTTTCCAAAAATCCTGTTTAATATTTACCATTCAGACTCATCACATGCCTGCTGTTCTTTTTGCAACTTAACCTCTTCTGGGTCATCAATGCTGACCTCAAGGATATCTGGTGAAGAGTAGGCTGGACAGCAGCTTGTTTCTTGCCGTTAAGTCTTAAACTGTCCACTCTCCACAGGCTTTTTGTTGGTTTCCTTGCTACCATTATTTCAAGACTTCTGTCTGCCTGCCTATATATACCTATGGCCTACACCCCTTGTAGTATCCAACTGCCAACCAGTTCTTCACTATAACTTCTGTACTAATCACAGAATTGCAGAGTGGTTGAGGTTGGAAGGGATCTCTGGAGGTCATCTTGTCCAAACCACTGCACAAGCAGGGTCACCTAGAGCTGGTTGCCCAGGACTGTGTCTGGACAGTTTTTAAGCATCTCTAAAGAGGGAGTGAAAACAAGTATTATTATTCCCATTGTGCAGATAAAGAAAGAAACAAAAAGATTAAGGGTTTGCCAAGGAAGTTAAGGAACCGCAACTATAATTTTGATTCACACTACGCCTTACTTGACATTGTTAGGTACTTCAGAGACTATTCAAGCCTGCTGGTAGTACAGGTTGAATTAAGAAGATAAAAGGCTGAAAAAACAAATCTAGGAAGCAGTGTAATGGTGGTAACTCAAGTAAGTATCAGTTTTATTTAAACAGCACTTTATTATTTTTTTTTTATGGGTAGAAAGTAGCTAAATTTAAAAAACCCTGATGACCTAAAAGAAAAAAAAATAGCCAGGGGAAACAAAAAGAAAGTGAAGATCTGAAAGGGGGAAAGGTTGAAGATGAACAGGTGTTAGTGCAAGACTCAAGGAGATGCAAAATCTAGCCTGCCCACCTATGCAGACTTTTTAGTCTCACAAAGTCCAACAGTTGAGGTTTGGCCAAAGCATACTGCCTGCAGTAGCAACAAGGCTTGACCTAAGCCTGCTAGAACAAGGCCAGTCCACCAAGATCCTTAGCTGGAAAAGGGAGGGCAGAGGGAGGCTGAAGAGTAGGGGCTGTAAGGCGTCAGTTCTTTGCGGGATGAGGTGCTGTGCTGGCACATGAACTGGCTGAGGCTACTGCTGTGCCGGCTCCCTTTGTGGGTTGCGCTGGGTGCCCCAGGCATTTCTTTCTCAGGATCACTGCTGAAACTCCAGTCATTCATTCTTAGGTTCTGATCCTGAATGTTTAAAAACGTCATGTAGATGTATTTTTTAAACTAGTATCTATGGGTCTCCTTTTTTTTAGTGACTATTCAGCCTCCAGTTCTACTGTCCATCTGTGACGGATTTTCTACTCCTTCTGCTCCTCCTGAGCAGCAGGGTACCACATCAGCTGTTAACTCATGGGAACATCCCAATTCTCTTCCTTTCTTGCAACACCTGAGCCCGCGGCGAGGCTGGGCAGCCCGCGGCGAGGCCCCGGCGGGAGGCAGGAGGGGCAGCGGAGGAGGAGAAGGGGCATTAAGCTCACGCTCGAGTCGCCGAGGCCAGCGCGCGGCAAGGCCGGGCTGGGCGGGCCGCCCGCCTCCCTCAGCCGCCCCCCGGGCGGTGCCGCCGCGCCGCGGCCGCCGGCCGGTCGGGACGAGGCGAGGCAAGATGGCGGCGGGCCTGGCGGGGAGGTAAGGGCCGCCCGTGGCGGGGCGGGCGGCGCCGGGGCCGGGGCCGGAGCAGCTCCCCGGGCTCCGAAGCGGCGGCTGAGGCGGGCGGCTGGCGCGGGGCCGCGGGAGAAGCGGCGGGAGGTATTGCCGGCCCCGGCTGGCTGCCCGGCACAGAGCCACCTGTGCGCGTAGAAGGGCCCCGCCGGAGGGACGGCCAGGCCATAAGCCTCGTTTTTCCTCCTGCCTTAACCAAGGAGCTCGAGGAGCAGCAGAAGAATCGGCGTGTGCCGCGTGTGCAGTGCTGAAATACCACCGAGACCCTTCAGCGCAAACGGATGAGAGTGGTCGGTGCCCTGCTACACTGTAGGGCTGTACCAAGATCAATGCGAGCTGTGCCACGGAAGCAGGTAACACGTCTGTTTCATCAACAGAAAGGTATTGTCCCATTAAAACAAGGGGCAGATGAAAAACATGTATAAAGCAGCAACTAGATGAGAAAAAAATCCTACATTCTGTGGTCACAAGACAGGCAGCACTTCTAAGATCTCCATATGGAACAAAATCCGTTGGTATGCGCATTTAAATACATCTTGTTTGTAACAGGATGCCAGTTTTGATATCCATCCTGCAATGGATTTGTTATCTACTGACTGAAAGCCCCTGTCAGGTACACTTCATATAGCCAGTTGCAGCAGTAAAGGGCCTGTTCTTGTTAAAACAAACTCCAGTTTCACCTGTGTTTTGTAAAAATACTTCAAATGCATATACAATAGTTCAGAGCCCCTGTTTGCATAGGTGTTTAGTCCAGTGGCTCTCACACAGGGATGAATGCACTTCCTGTTTTTACTTGCCAGTTTGGTTGTTCAGCACTGAAGATACGAATGTACCTACTCTTAGTTTATTTTAATTTTCAGAAGTATGTTTGGTAAATTGGTGCTTTGCAAAATTCACTGTTAGGACTATAAAAAATAAGTGTATAAACTGATGAATGTAATGTTATTCTTAACAACTTTAAGATTATATGTAGTCACAATATTTATATAGACAAACAGTAAACTGCTAAAACTTCTGACATCAGATTTATAGAAAAGCAACTTTGTCTAAGGGATCAATATTAAGTATCACAAGTTGGAACAGACAAGAGGATGGTTGGAGGACTGAGAAGGTGAGACAGTTAAACTTTATGCTGTATCTTACTGGTTATAGCCTCCAAAATTATAATAGTGCAATGGCAACTCATGTTCCCCTCCTGACATGAGGGAAGGCAGTACTGCATTTGCACATAAGGCTTGCACACCACTGGTGCCTGTCACCTAACTCATTTGTACTTGAGAGGTCACTAAGGTAAAGGATGAGAAGCCGTTATTTAGCTCAATACAAGTCTTCTTACTCAGTAAAGGCACACAACTACTTGATGAGTATTAGTCAGACCTATTTTCAGTTGTTTTGTTAACAATGCTATGTGTATTAATGGCACCACTTTTTCCACTTTCCTAGGCAGCATCAAGAGATAATGGGATTTGTCACACCAATGCTAAACCGAGACTAAGCTTCAACCTTTCATATGGAACTTTTTGCTGAAAGAGGAAGCTGCAGTACTGAAAGCAGTTCAGTGCTTGATTGCATGAGACCATGCCTCTCACAGAAAGTGAATGATGTCTTACTTCAAACACTTTATGCAATGCAAACTTAGTTATATCCTTTCAAGTTTTGTTTTTGCAAGGCAACAATAAACCAGTGATTGACTTTTGTTAGAGCTGTTACTTGAATAACTGGAGAGAGGGAAAGTGAAGGTTCCTACTGATATATGTACAAGATGTCTTACTCTTCCTTCAGATTAAGATTTGTAGTTTGGTTTACTATGAAGACTAGAGAGGTCAACTTTTTTGAAAGTAAGGCAAAAGCTTTCTTCTAGCATACAGGGTTTTTTTTCCTCCTAGTAGCAGAAGTGCCTTTTTATATACATAAGCTAAAACTTGTAGCTCTTTCATACAGAACAATTTTTTGTCACAGCTACCAGTAGGTAGCCTCTGAAAACAGGAAGTTGTCAATATAAAGAAATGCAAAGTAAGCCAGTAATTTGTAACTATAACTAAAGCAGTAAACTTAAAGGCAAACAGTGAACTAATTAAGCAATACTGCTGCAGGAGTTCAGAGTGCTCATAACTGTATCTTCAGCTCTATAGTGCTGAAGTAAGGTGTGCTTCAGGTTGTTAAACTTGTGTGCTTAAACTATTTAAACAACATAGATTGATGTGTCTGTATTAGGTTCGTTTGGCAAGGTTTTGGTAGTGGGGGGGTTGCTACTGGGGTGGTTTCTATGGGAAGATGCCAGAAGCTGCCCCCATGTCCAACAGAGCCAATTCAGCCGGCTCCAAGAGGGACCTGCAGCTGGCCAAGGGCGAGCCTGTAAGCAACAGTGGTAGTGCCTCTGGGATAACATATTTAAGAAGGGAAAAAGAACACTGCACACCTGAAGCCAGAGAGGAGTGAGAATATGTGAAGGAAACAACTGCAGACACCAAGGTCAGTGCAGAAGGAGTGGGAGGAGGTGCTCCAGGCACTGGAGTAGAGATTCTCCTGCAGCCCATGGGGAAGACCATGGTGAGGCAGGTTGTCCCTTTGCAGCCCGAGGAGGTCCATGGTGGAGCAGATCTCCACCTGCAGCCCAGGGAGGACCCCAGGCTGGAGCCGGTGGTTGTGCCCAAAGGTGTCTGTGACCCTGTGGGAAGCCCACACTGGAGCAGGCTCTTGGCAGAACCTGTGGCTCCATGGAGAGGAGCCCACACTGGAGCAGGTTTGCTCACAGGACTTGTGACCCTGTGGGCGACCCACGCTGGAGCAGCCTGTTCCCAAAGGGCTGAACCCTGTGGGAAGGACCCACACTGGAGCAGTTTGTGAAGAACTGTAGCCTGTGGGAAGGACTCACATTGGGAGAAGTTTGTGAAGGACTGTCTCTTTTGGGAGGGACCCGACGCTGGAGCCAGGGAAGAGTATGAGGAGTCCTTCCCCTGAGGAGGGAGTGGCTGAGACAACATGTGATGAATCAATTGCAACTGCCATTCCCACCCACCCTGCACTGCTCAGGGGTAGAAGTTAGAGAAATCAGGAATAAAGTTGAGCTCAGAAAGAAGGGAGGGGTGGGGGGAAGGTGTTTTAAGATTTGGTTTCATTTCTCACTACCCCACTCTGATTTAATTGGCAATAAGTTGATTTTCCCAAATTGAGTGTTTCACCCATGACAGTAACTGGTGAGTGATCTCTCCCTGTCCTTATCTCAACCTACAAGCCTTTCATAGTATTGTCTCTCCCCAAGCCAGTTGAGGAGGGGAGTGGTAGAGCAGCTTGGTGGGCACCTGGCATCCAGCCAGAATCAACCCACCACAGTGTCTAAAGATATATTAAGATAAATAGCTATCACTCTATCCTGATCTTACTCAACAGTGCTTGACAGTTGCCTGCATGACCCAACAGTAAGACTACCAAGTTTCCTCTACTTGAACAAGTGTCAGAACTTTAACCTGGATAAAATAGGATTAAGTATTTTAATTTTAGAAGAGCATTCCTATCCAGCATAGGAATAAGATAATATCAAGAAGCACACTGGTTAAATTGATGATTTATTGTGTTTAGGAATATTCAATAAATACCGAGCTTTTAGCATCACTTTGGCAATCCTTCCCCACCAAAAATCAGTTGGTTGGTAGGGTTTTTTTTCTGGCATAAACTCCATTGCCAGCAATGGATGTATCAGAACAAGAAGTTAATAAATAATACAGACAGCAGTTTTCTAAACATACCTCCTCTTTTAAAGGCATAATACAGATTTACTAAACAAATCTCAAGTTCTTCACAGAAGAAAATTTTGCTACAAGCTGTCTCTGAACATTGTTCTCTTCACCAATGGTGGTAATTTTATTTCATGGACTACAGTGTTTATTTTTGAACAGTACTGATAAACTATTTAAAAACAAGTTTTTTCCCTCCTTAAGCTGAGACATGTAACTAGTACTGGTGTAGTTCCTGCCGAGTATTTCATGGCAATCATGGATAAACGTACAAGAGAGGAAAAGGCAATATGATACTCTGTTAGTAGAGGTCTGTGGGATTTTTTCTTTTTTTTTTTTTTTTTGTTTGTTTCAGCTTGCTTTTAAACCACTGTTCAAATGTTAAAGGTATCATCTTTAACAGATGTTTTGTTTGACTTCCTATGGAGAACTGTGTTAAGAACACAATTGAAAAAACTTCCTATTGATGAGAATCACTTCCAAGTACTTAAATTTGAATATCCCCTCATTTCTTATTAAAAGTGTTTTTATAAAAGCATGAAGACTACAGAAAAACAATTAACATAGAGTTAATCTAGTATAATTTTTTCCACAACTGTATTTTACATATCACCAAAGTTCTGCTTTAGCCAAAGAAAAAAGAATAAAAATAAATTCTCTCCCAACTATTTACACACAGGAATTACCCTGCTGTGGGACTAGATACTTTACTCTACAGTCCCTCTAACCCAAGGTGCAATCTTAGGTGTATCCCTTTGTGATTTAGGTTCTTGGAAGTTTTCAGCAAACCTTTCTCTTGCTTTATTCCAGTTCTTTTTATTCTTGCTCTCGATTATCTGAACATCTTCAATTGAGGCTGGTCTACTGGTACCCAAACCTGCATGCGTCTTATGTAACTGAAGGTGGATCTGTCAAATACATTAAATATTGTTGTAACTGCAAGTTAGGTATTCTAAATACTTTAAATCATATTTTATAATACTAATCCACCCCTTCTCCCAAAACACTTATCTTTAAGGCTCTAATATACCTGGATCATACATGAATGTCTAAAGTGCTGTTAAAATGATGTGTTCAATCACCACCCTCAGAACTGTGATCTAGAGTGCTGAATGATGTCACCTGCCACTAACATTACTGTGAAGTACTCCTCAGTGAGTAGGAGTGATCCCTGTGCTGGGTAGGTTGATAAGAAAAAGTATGGTATGGCTCTGAGCAGCATGACTGCCAAAAGACACACATCTCTAGTGACAAAAATGGGGCTAACATGGCTGCCACAGAGGTCCAGAACCTGGTGGCTACAGTGACTTCAGGCAGCTTTTCCTCTCTCATGGCCTGTCATATAGCTTGACTTTTGTGCTACATCTGTCTCAGAGAAAGTAAAAAATCCCACCATAAGCCCACGTTGAATTCATATCACTTATTTCAGTCTTCTTCCAGATTATTCAACTATGAGATTATTAATTCAATGACTACAAGCTGTCTGTCTTCCCTTGTTTAGTTTCCTAACAAACACAGACATTACTGGCATTTTCTACTGATGGGACAAAATAATTGAAAAATTTCAAAATACTTCATTAATCAAGTGAAACATTATTTGAGATTAGTTCTATTGAAATTATTCAAAATCCTGGTTAGGAAGGAAATGTTTCAAGTGAATAATAGCTTACGATTAGGTATTTGTCACTGTGAATACATTCCTATTTCTTTTTTATCCAAGTAAAAACCAGAAAGACCTACCGGCTCCTTCATACCACCACCATCCTTGCCCAGGCCTTCCCCCTTCTTCCATCCCATCTTCTCCAACATCTTATGTCCTTTGTTGCTGTTGCTGATTTCACTTTGAAGAAAGTTTAAGATAACTGATAAGCAAGAGTTAATACAAAGAGCATGCTCTCTATGTAAATACTGAAGGACAGAAATGTACATGCATATGCTGCTCTAGAAACCAGGACTCGACTACTATGCTGTTCCTAGTTCCATCAAGAGCTACCCAGAAGACCCTAGTGCTACCTTTTTCAAGTTCTTCCATGAATATCATCAGTTTCCAAAGCTATTCCAAGCCTCTGGTCAATATCAGCTTTCTTAAAACTCCTTCTGAATTACTTGCTTACTTTAGGAATAAAAAGATACAGCATGGGTGGGTGGGAATTGACCAGACTAGGGAAAAGGCAGTATTGCTACCTCACCACCAAATCCTCCTAACACACATACTTCATTGTCTCACACTTTTACTAACTTATAAGCACCTACAGGTTCATGTTTCTTAAAAAAAAAAAACCACCTCAACTACAACTACAGAAGCAAAGGAATAATTAAACAGGAAGATTAAAGTAAGTATCATTTAAGAGGTATGTAAATGCATGTCCTACAATAGGCAGGCTGGATGTTGACAGTGAAAGAAACTAGGTAAAAAATCTGCATGTGTACTATTACTGGGGCTGGATAGGAAAAACAGGAATTGAGACACTTGAAAAACACACTATTGAAGGCATCAGTAGTGCAGCTGGGGAGTTCCTTGATTTGTTGAGTTGGTAAGTAAATGATCTAAGTATTCTTACGGCCAAGTTGAATTCTGTATGGAAGGTGAGGAGTTAATAAAAAGAGCATGTGAACTCAGAAGTGAGAATAGCTTACTATTTTCTAGCTCTCCTAACACATATACAGGTAATTCATAATCTAACAAACTGTATCCTAGTAACTAATTGATACTTACTTTATTTTTCATGATTCACTAGAGAAAGACACAGAGGATCCCCTGTCCATCCCCCACCCACAACCCCCCACAACCCCCCCCCCAAAACTTACATATGAACAGAAGCTGGACTATCATCTCTCTGGAAGGTTCCTTCACTGCCAATGGTTTCTCTGCGTTTTCCTGCTCTATCTTTGTACTTTGGATTCTTCACTGCTTTGTTGTTTTCATACTCTGTGTTCTTTAAAAGCAGATTAATTCCATCAAGACAAAGAAAGCAGGCTTTAAATTCTTTGGTTTTGATAACTTCACTGCTTCCCTCCAAAAGTAAGCAGCTTCAACCGATTTAATTCTAAATCTTATCACAAAAAACTATAGTTCTCATTTAGTAGTTTCTTACCTTACAGCCATACCATGTAAGGTGTGTTATTGCCATCATAACATAATAATGTAACATAGCCCAAATCATTAATTTCACAGAGGCTGTAAATAAATAAAACAGTCTCTTGAATCTTCTCTTGGTATGAAGACTCAATCTCTCTGTATTAAGCAGAAAACGATATGGATATGCCAGTGGCTTTTTGCTTAAACACTTAATCTATTCCTCAGCAACTATTTCTTCAGAATAGATGACAAAACTAAGCATGTGTGTAGATTCCATATCAGTATTATTTTGGTAGCTTAAGAATTTGAGAGAAATTATGGTGTTCTGTTTTCTACATGAATACTTACTACAAAGTGCTAAATGTAACCTCAGTTAAAATGATCTCTAAAACAGAAGTAACTTGAATACTTATATACTATAATGCCTGTACGTTCATGTTAGCATTCTTCTATGGCAAAGAGGACTTCAAATAAAAACTTTAAAAATTTCCCTCTTCCTTTCATGTTTTTTTTCAGTTGCTCATTATTGCTCCTTTCCAAATAAAAGAGCACTGCAATTTAGCACAAAGTTAATTTGCAGAAATAAAAATAGAAATGTCTTTAAGAAATCTTAACTTCAAAAGGATGAGGAATTTTGTATACACTGGAACAGAACTTTTTTCCCCTCAACTTTTAACAGCACTTTCATGCCCTGTTACCATCTTCTCTCTCTGTAGAGGTTTGTAAATAATTATTATTTAGTGTATAAGACAAGCTTGAGTTAAACTACCAGGCTCAAGTTTGAGTGCATTTGAAAACTTTCCTTATTCACTGAAGTCTATGGCTCAAAATATGAATCACAAAGCAGATGTAGACTTCAAACAATCAACTTCTACTGTAAACTCACCTGTAAACCATATTTTACCCGTATTTGTTTTAATGCTTTTCTTCTGACTAATTCTCTCTCTTCTTTGCTAAGCGCTGGGCAAACTGAAAGGAAGAACACAGGCTTGAATTTCTAATTATTAACGTAACAATATTTTGAAACATAAGACAACTGTGGGAATTTTTGTTCTAATATTATTATACATAGGCAAACATACCAAGAAAATACATCATCATGTATTATAGAAATATTCCCAGTTGACAAGCAAACGGTAAGAAAACTAAAGTAATTATTATGTTTATGAAGTAAAGAACCATAATAAAAAAACATATCCTGTGATAACATGACTAACCAGAACATTCTTTTTTCCTGTCCAGGCGAAGATGTGCTCTGACTTGTCCTGGTTCACATCCATCACAAGTATCACTGCCAGGATGTATATGAAAAGAAAGCACGGTTTCACCAATCTTCACTTCATCTCCATGCTCCAAGATGTAGGGATCAGATTTTGTTTTAGGCTACAGCAAAAGAAAGTTTTGGCAGCCACGTTAACTAGTTACTAATGAACAAACTCACAAAACTATTTCATGAATACTGTTCATAACTTAGTAATTCAGTTTGGTCTCACAAATGCAGCCAAGTATTTAACTACAGTGGGTATTTCACTATAGCAACTGCTACCATAGTAGATTTTTCCCAACATAAAATCAATCATGAAATATTGTAAGTGGCTCTAAAAACAGAAGAGAACCAAGGAAGATGTATGAAAGAAGCCATACAATGACATTGTTAGTGATTTGCCATAACATATTTAAGATGACCATATGACTATAGTTTTCTGCAATGTACACAGCATTATAACAACAGGTACTCACCTGGAGAATCTGATTACCATTAACGACTGTTCCATTCTGACTGCCTTGATCCACAAGAACATAACTTTGCAAATCATGGTCAAAATATACTTCTACATGGAACTGATAAATAGAAATGTAAGTGAAACATTCTTATTAAGCAAATACGTCATAATTTATATGCTATTTTACAGTTAAGATTTCAGAATACATTTTGAGGTCTTTTAAATGAGTGGTTGTGGTGCTCTAAATTAATAGAGTATTCCACACCTTATGATTTCATCCATGTGAAATGTGAATGAATGGGCGACAACAGCATAAGCTAAAGTATATTATTAATAACATAACTGCTTTGACCGTAAGCTGATTCAGTTTTTTCTTGTAAGGTACGTTATAGCACTCTCTTTTTTTTCCTCTTGCAATTAAAAAAAAAAAAATCTGATCTCATTCAGCTTCAGGTTATTAGGTCTTTCATACCTGAAATAGCTCCCTAAATGCCATGCTTTCATAAACTTCATGTAATTCACCTTCACCGGCATCTTAATGCCCAGAACATAATGACTAGCCATTATTTGACGTTCCTTTTATATCCTTCCTGATATTGAGAGTAAAAACCTATTTTTTTTGTTTGTTTTGTTGTTGCAATTCTATATACATATCACCCCCAATCCCACACATAACAGAGAAAACACAACTCCTGTCCAAACTCAAAGATACACACTATCTCCAAAATTGGACAGTGAGCAAACCAAAATACCAACTTCTATGGCCTACTAAGGCTCCCAGTAAAAAACAGGTTTGTACTTGACAAACAAAGATCCCTTTTGCTATGGTGGAAAAAACCCCCAAGACTCAATCTGGGAAGAAAGCGTTCATTTAAAACCAAATCTCTTATATTAGAGCAATAGTAGTTGCTACATTCAGTAATAAAAAATAAACAAAATAATATTTTGTAGATTGGCTAGCATTTATAAAAGGAATACTTCCATAATGGTGGAGACTGACTAGCTCATTCAGTAAACAATTTAATTTCTACCTCTGTTTTATGGTATAGGATGAACCCAAGCTTATTCTAAAGATGTTAAGTCTGCAGCGTGCAGCACTGTTTTTTTTTTTAAATCTCACTTTACACTCAAGAAAAAAAAATGCCAAAGTGGTCCACAGCTATTAACTATGAATAATGAGGAAAACAAACCAGTAGTTAACTTTCTGTTTCTACAGATACTTTATTTATCTTCCTGCCTTTGACTCCTTATCTGCAAAGTGAAATAACTTCTTATATAAACAGTCAGGTACCTGTGAAGTACTAAAATGGTAACATTACAGAAAAAGAAAATCCTTTTGGCTTCTTTATGCACCCAATTTCAAGTACATGTCTGAAAAAGTAATAAATAGCAGGGAAAGGTTTGCTCTGGAAATTTTTCAGTATGAAATACAGTACATGGCTGATTAATCAGAACTATCATCTGGAACAGGGATAGTACAGTGTATTTCAGATATGTGCACTTGCAGATGTTTTTACTAATTTTTTTGTTTGGATGACATGTCTTTGTCAATCTACATTTTTTTTATTAAGAGCACTGTATTTATGATCTTTGTTAAAATAATTAGCAAAACAGAGCATATAATTTATCTTTAATCTTTCCTAACCAGAAGAAAAATTTTCCATTACAACCTGTCACTGAAAGAAATTCTGTTAAATCTTCAAACTCCCTGTACATCATTTACATATTTATATGGTTGACTTAAAGAAAAATAAAATAAAACCTGTTGCTCTGAGCTCAACTGTCAAGGATTAGATTACCTTATGACAAAGTTCTAACTAGCTATCATCAGTATTTTATATACCATTAGTACTTAACAAAGTAGTAAGCTTTCCTCAAGTTCAACAACTAAGAAATTCAAGCTTCAAAGTATAATTTTTTTACTGTGCATTACACTGTGCATTATTAAAATTCCAACTTAAAAAAAAATATTTAGCTCTTATAGACTTTGAAATCACACTGCTGTTTGTGCTAAATTCCCATTTAGGAAAATACTGTACGTTTTCCTTTTTATAACTTCAACTGTGGCTAAACCCACAACTCATTCTAAAAGTTCTTTAAAGAAATTAACATAAGATTTTGCAAAATTTAAAGCTATCAGGTCTACAGCTTCAATCATACACTGTTCTACCTTTCAGCAGACAGAAACAAGAGTTACCTTACTGACTCCAACTTCCGGAATCTGAAGTGTGTGTCCAACATCTTTTTCTCTGTAAAGGCAAGTTGATACATAAATCACAACAAAGCAAAAAGTAAGTGTAGAAAGTGGCTTACAAAAAGGTGGCTTTCAGTTGAACCTTAATACTATGTTTCTTTTCTGAAGCTATTAGGGATCTTTACAGATGTAGACACTGTGTTGCTATATGTACAATGTGAAGTCTTGCTCCAGGTCCCTTCTTCCATCTTGTACTATACACAGCAGACAAAGAATACATGATAAAGCTGTACCATTGAATTTCTATCTATAAACCGGACATTTCTATCCGAACTTTTATACTCATACAAGGCCTGCAAATAATAGTCTGAACTCTGCATTCTTCAAGCTCTTCAGTGCATCCTGACATCAGTCTTAAATGCTGAAGTTGAATTCTTGGTAGCATTAAGCAGATAAAACAAGCAATGAAAGAGTAATCTGTATACTTTGGGGCTTCTGGGGTCAAAACCACTGCAGTAGGAGGAAGGGATTAGTTTCTTATACCAGGGGATGAAGAAGCAATGCATCTAGTAAAGGACCTGTATGCAAACTGTAAGCAGAATTGACATGTTAATCTTCACATAAATGTACCCAGAAAACTCCAGCTGTAAGAGAAAATCAAAACACAACTATCAGAATTAGATAAAAGCAGCTGAAAAGGGGTGAAGTTTTCAGCAAGCGTGGAAGAAAGCATTAATTCATCATTAAATTCATCATCAATAATGAACAAACACGATTTTTTTTTTTTTTATATTAGAACTGGAAGAATGCATACAGGCTAGCACAGACCCCAATCTATTATTTAAAAGTGATGAACCAACCCTACTGGAATTTGAATGTGTGCGGAAGCCCAGGATATGCTTCCCGTGATCCTGAATTTCTGATGTGTGTTCTTCCATTTCTGAAAAAGTTACCTTAGTGGCCCACAAAAATAAGATTACTTACTTTCTAGAAAACAACAGTTTTCAAAGAATGACTTGCAGCTATGCTGCCACTAGGACTCAGACACAAGATCATATTATCACTAACAAATTACCATGACTACTGAGCTACATTAACTGCATATGCTGTTATCACAGCAAGCATGATGCTGCATGACATGACTTAAATTTCTTACTGTAGGCTAGCCTAACTCAGAGTACTTTACAACTGCTGCATGTTAGGAGGATAACCACGAAGAATAAGGACAAGCAATGCTGAGTGGCTTCCACAGCTTTCGAAGTGAGGTACAGTTTCAGATATATATAACAAATTCCATTCAGTTTTACCTTCCGATTGTAGCAGGTTTCACCGCTGTGATAATATAAAGTGATCCAGTTTGCAGAACTGGTGATCTTATTACAATTACTCTGATACAAGGAGGCCAGATCTTTTCTTCAGCTATAATTATAAAAAAATAAATGCTGTTACTACCAACACATTACAGTTTTATCCCTACAGTCCATAGCTTTCAAACAACTGATATACATTCAGCCACTATCTGGCTGAATCCCATACAACTTTCAGAAAAAGAAATGTTATAAGCACATCTGAGAGAAAACTTTGATGAGACTAATGTTTCAAAGGCTTTCTGACTGCACAGTAAAGTATTAAAAACATAAATAAGCAGAATTAAGAAACCATGTGTACAACTGTTCAGTTACAGCAATAAAATATAAATATATTCACAGCATTTACTAGCATACTATAAATTTGTGGACCATTAGTCCTAACAGATTAGAATACAATTTTGAGAAAAGGCACCTTTTTGTTCTATAAGCTATTGCATATAGAACCTTATATTTGATAATTTTTATGTCAAATGTGTTTTTACTCTTATTAGAACTATGCATCAATACATGTAAGAAAAAATAACAGATGAGCCTACAGATGCATATGCTTTTTTGCTTCAGTATCTGTTTAGGAATTATATCCTAACAGCTGTATGAATTCTGTTCTTGGACATACATTTGCAGAAACAGTCTCCAATGATCTCAGCTAGGAATAGACATGTTAAGATGGAAAGATACTAGCTCAAAAGGAACCAAGATGAGAGAAACTGTTTCCAGTTTTTATTATTCTAGCATTGCTGAAGAATTGATTAGAAAATTGTAAGAGAAGGAAATTTAATCTGAAAGGCTAATGGTAGCAAACACATTTTGAATGGCATTAATCACTTAGAATCTGAGTAGCTCAGTAAGTAAAGTAATGAAAACAAAAGAAACTATTTAACTGTGAGCAGGCCACAGGCTGCAGTACAGACTTCTGTATGTTGTATTTCATTCTGTAATTTGGAACGTCCTTTGAATATACATAGTTCTAATTGGTTGCATTAAACTTTTCACAGACTACTTTTTTGGTACAAAACAGTGTACAGGTTTCCTCTCTATGCCCATTTCTTACATGTTACCACCAAAATACACATAAAATAGGATTTCAAATAGTACTATGCTCTCCACATCCATCTTTTTCAGAGTGGACTCATCTTACATTGAATACGTGATTGTTTATGAACAGTATCAGTAATGTTATACATTAATGGAAGAGAGTTAATACACAACATTACTGTGAGATCTGTACTAGAACCTCTACTTTAGTAATAGATTTTCTTCTTTCCTGTCACTATCCTAACTTAAAGAAATCTTATTCTATCACTGAGGTTTCTACACAAGCATGGGATGCTATAACCCTAAACAGCTTTTACAAAAACACCACTACTTCCAGCTATTGTGTAAGTAAAGAGAAGGAAACAAATACTGGTAATATATAGCAACTTTTAATTCAAAGTATCTCAAGCCACATGCCCTTTTTTCCCACCCCCCCACCTCTTTTCTTTTCTTTACTTATCCAAACTGTTTTCTTCTTACTGAGCTCCTGGAAAAATATAGTAATACTATACAAAAAAGGCCACAATGATTCACCTTCATTTTCTGAGTCTTCTGAATTGGCAGTTTCTTCACTTGTTACTTCATCTTCACTGCTGTAGGCTTCGCACTCAGAATCTGTAATTTCACCTTCTTCTGGCTCACTCTCTGTGTCTGCTGTTCTACTGTCATCTGTATATGACGCAGTATCTAGCGTACTTTTGCGTGAATGTGAATTTATACTGTCTGTAGAAACTGATTCTTTGGCTGTTACACTGTTTTGTGGTTTTGTGTCCATTTTAGTCTTCTTTCTTATATTTGGAGACTCTTCTTCTTCAGTAGAACTTACTTGCTCAGTAGTGGAAAAGCAATTCACACTGTTAGATGATTTCTGCTCTTCTGTGTCCAAATCCTGGAGGGGAGTTATAGAATGTTACATTCTTTAGGGATTGAGTTATTCTAAAGTCTGCTATCATCCTGGAAGTAAATTCTTCATTAGAAGAATTACTTTTACAACTATTAAGAAATGGTTAAATTTCCAGAAAGCTTTGCACATGCAGTCAACAGAACATTTTGGTAGAAACATTTTCCTATTAGACACGACTGAGACCGTCTTCTATTTGGGAAAGGGTGACTGCACTCCTCTTCTAAACTTCACTTAATCCTTCCTCTTTACACACAACAATACTTAAGATCCTTGTCCTCACTTTCAAACTTGTACAACAGCATCCTGAATATTTTCCAGTTTTGCTTTTATGACACTTCTGTCCCTCTCTTACTCAGTCCTTGCAACTTGTTTAAAAGTTCTTTAATTGATCTTCATCATATCTTCCTCCTGTTTTTGTCTTCTTATTTTTTTCCATAATGGTCCAGAATATCTGGAATGCCCACCCGTGCTTGCCTAATGACCTGTTCTTCCTCCTTTCAACACTGCAACTTTAACAAAGCCTTTTTATCAAGATCGTGTAGAGAACTTAAGTTTAATTTACATTATGTGGAACAGTTTTACTGAGAATCCATTTTCTAGTGCAACAAATTTCTCCATTGAATGGGACAGACTAAGTCACTGAAGGTTCTTCCATTGCCACTTGATTTCATCAGCAGAAAAGACAGGGAAGGGAGAGGGAGGAGAGGAAAAAAGAGAAGGAAGAAAGAAAGAAAAAAAAGAAAATAAAAAAGAAGGAACACAAATTACTTTAAAAGATAAATTAAAAAAATCTCAGATTAAGTTATTTGCCATGTTGGATTCAGAGTGAATGCATTCAACTGTCCTGTACACAGCAGTTAAAATAAAAAAACATCCTTGACTTTTTTCAGTAAGCCTTTATATGGAACGTTTTACATTTCAAGATACATGAATTAATGTGAATGTTAAGGTCATGGAAGTTAAAGCACTTTCACTTTTCAGAATTATAAAAACTCATCAGTGGCACAGCTATAAAGACAAACACAAAATTCCTTTTGGCCCAGCAGTCAAGCTGTTGGATAGGACTTTATGGCATACTTCTGAAGCACTTTCAGTAAGACAACAGATTCTCAGGAATAATCACCATCAAATTTTAAAAGATCTCATGCTTTAGCTGAAGGAGTATCAATTTTGTTGAGGGTTTCTCTAACCCTAACCCCTCCTCCCTGAATCCTCTTTAATATTGGAACTAGGAAGGAACAAGATCACAAGGTCAATGCCTAATGCTGTTTACTTTAAATAAGAGATGCCAGAAGTAGGACTACACAGTTCATACATGTCAGACACATTAATTCCATTAGAAATCTTTTTGGCAAATCTGTTTTCTGCTTTTATGAATTATCTTTTCCAGTGTATTTGTCTATATTTATGTTTGGTACTGATATTAGATTGTTAACCAATATACCAACATCCTCTGCAATCCTAAATGTATCTCTTCCCATAATGTTGTGAGCTACCAAAGTTTTACTAATTGAATCTCAAAACAGAGAAACTAAACGGTCTGCGCAAATCACAACTGAGGCAAAGCAACAGAGGACTGTGATGCACTGATGCCCAAGTACATTGCTCCAACCACTCAGATTTTTCTCCACAGTCAATCTAGCAATACTTGTTTTTGGCATCACTTCAGATATTCTAGATTAGAAAATAAAAAGGTGCTGTTTCAAAGCCTGGCTACTAAAGAGCAGACTCTCTGCTCTGGGTTGAAAAAAAAAAATTTTTAAAAGCACTTATAGACAGACCAAGGATTCTCTACATACATCCTGCCAATATGACCATCAAGTCTGTTCTCAGCAGCTTCTGTATTTTCTCCACAATTACTACAATAAACTGTTAAGAAAGTAAATAAACTAAATAGTTCTGCTCAGTACTGATAAAAAATGTAATCTTCACATTTAGAAATCCTTGTACAAAATTGAAGATTTTAAGATTGCATTCCTAAAGAATGTGGATTTTGAGCATTTTATCATTTCACAGATCTGTATTAAAATACGTATCTGGACAATGTCTAAATATTAAGCCCGGGGATGCTGAATGTATTAAGGCACTTGAGGGGGTTTTTACTTGTGCTGAAGAAATCCTTTTCCATTATATATGACTACTAGTACTAACACAGAACATATGTAGCATGTGTGAAAGTATAATTATGCAAACAGCAGCTAATACCTTGCCTCATCATAGCCACTGCTTAAAAAACAAGAACAGTAAACAAAATATTCAGTAAACATCATCCCGAATGTCCTAACAAACACTAACAATGCACTTAATTTCTCAATGGCAGGATATTTAACTCTTCATCCCAAATTCATGACACGACACAAAGTATGCAAGTATGTGCTCATTACAACCATGTTTGTTACACCATGATATTAGGCACATCCGTTCCTTTGTGTGTTGCTCTGTCTAATTTATCTAGTCAGTAGACCTACCCCAAGTCATATGCTGGATACGGATTGCCTCTCTGATTCAGCTTTGAAAAACTTCGTTATCTATTGGGTATCACTACATGATCTCTGGCTTCTCTTTCACTAAGCATGAGCAAAGTTGTGAGGTGGGATGAATGTGATTCATAATAAACTATTTTTTAACTACAGGCTTCATTTGGTTCATATTTCTGCATCCCTGATAAAGACAGCCAAAGGTGCAAGTGAAATCAGGATTTTCATGTATCCCACGAGGAGTGATCTTACAGGAATTACAAATCATGTTTGTGTGTCTGGAATTGATGGTTTTGTTTTATAAAGAGTAGGCCACAAGCTACTGATTAAAATGACCTTCTAAAGTGGAGATTGGTCTACTTACAAAATATACACGAACGATCATAGTCTCTGAAGTGCTCTTAATGAAAAATTTAAAGTATTTTGAGCATTTAACTATATCTTTTGCTTTACTGTGACAGAGCAAGACATATAATCTTTCAAAACTTAATTTTTCTGTATTATGCCTGATCAACATGCATGTTCATGCAATTCTTCAGCATGCCTAAAAATTAGAACTTACAAATTATTGTGAGCATAATTACCTTAATTCTAAGAAATGCACTGTTTAAACTGTATCATTTTCTCTATCAATCTATTTTATACAAAACATGCAAATATGCACAAATATAACCTTTCAGAAACTTGTAGTCTGTTGCCTCTTGGTTTGCTACAAATTCAGTAGGTGCTTTAATGGAATCACGGGTACTCAATGCTCTCATCTGAAAGGCTGAATATTAGCTCTTTAGCACTGACTCTCAACTTGAAATACGACTCTGAAATTCAGTATTTTAGTAAAGAAACATTTTCAAACAGTTTAAAATATCTCTTTCACTTAGATGACTAAAGCTTTCACTTGCTAGCAACATTTCACAAGTACTTCAGGTACTGCCTTCTACCCTACACAATACTCAAATTTTCAATGCAAAAAAATCTAATTAAAAGCCAGAAAAAGAGTAAAGCTCTTCCTATATCATAAAGAAGTCATTTTATACATTGGTGGACAGCTCTGAAATACAGGAAACATATATTTGCTTTGCCTAAAGAATGCATACTTTGTTTAGTCAGGACACTGTGTTAATACATTGATGCTAACTATGTCTCTTTCCAAATATTCTAGAGTGCCATCAAAGTTTTCTTCAGATGTTTTACTTATACAGTGTTTCAAATATATTTCAAAGTTACTTTATAGATGAACTGATTTTGATCAAATAGCTTGAAAATATTTATTGATTCCTTTAGGAAAATGGGTATCTAAACATCAACTAGGAAATATTATTTTTCCTTTAATAAAAATATCAAGGTTAAAGGTAAACATCCACGGACTGATGTGGTTGGTGTCTCAACTCTACCTTCACCAGAAGCTGCCAATCCAAAAGAAGAAATCTTCAGACTAGCCATGGTTTCTGTCAACTGACGTACCTAAAGATGGGACGAATATCAGCAAAAAGTAAACTACACGTGATAAAAAAAAAATAAAAATCACTGCTTCAAGAGTTCTGTGGGAAATATGACTACAAAAGCCTTGCCTTTCCTACAGAAGTAGCTAGTATGCACCTATAATGGAAAAGAATATGGCAGAAGTTAATTTTGAGCACCACATCAAAACAAAATTTATTAGTAGTTTAAGAATAAACTGTATAAATAATTTCTGGAAAAATAATGTCTCACGTCAGACTTAATTTTTGCATCTCTATTTTGCTACTTATTTCTAACAGTCCCAATCTAGCACGTAGAACTACATGATCCCTATGGCACAGAGCCTATGCTCCAACCTGTATGGTAGTGTTGGATCTGGATATTGACCACGTTATCATTTACGTCACCTTGTGATTTTTATTATTTTTAAAAAAACTCTTCCAAATTTACTTATCTAAAGGTTTTTCTTGTACATAAGATAATATGGTATTATCTTTTTTTTTGGCCTACCACTACAAAAAGATATCAAAACTAAACTATATGTCTGAAAGCTCCAAAATATTCCACTGATCCTTCTGTGCAAACTGCAATGAGGCTATCTAGTAATTCATCCTGGCAAATAAAATTCCTGATCATTTATTAAAAGCAATCATGTGAGCTGCAGCTCAGTTTTACAAGTCAAAAGAAAACTACTTGTAATATGGAAGTTGAGTGACTGAGAAGAATCTCTTTAAAGGAATTTCTTGTATAAACCAGGAACATTCCTCAGAAGATACTAAGCACATGAGTTCCTCTCTACTGTTCTTCTGCAATTAGAAGTAGATTAATTTTAGCAGATGCTCACTAGTATTTGCTTGTTTGGTAATCCACCTTGTTAAAAATACAGTAATATTTGAACAGTTTGATTTTATTCTTATTCTTTAGATTCTCAGGTTGATATTGCTTTTTCAAGAACACTGCAATATTTGGGGAGAATACGCTTGCCATTTCTGTAGTGTTAAGCATCCCAATTTACTACTTATAAGTAGATAACATATGTAAGATAGCTGAGCACATTCAAACTCTTCACAATAGCTACAAACTAAACTGCAACTAAGAAATCCTCCCGTGATCAGAAATAGGAGGACCAGTTACTATCTTTTTTAGACTAAAAAGACATTAACTTTGGTTTAAATAGAATAAGTCATTCAAAAGTCCCACTCAGTTTTTGTAAAACCTATATAGCTACCAGTACTGTCTGTGTGGAAATAGTTGTAGAAATACATGATGATCTACACATGCAGCTTCTAAATTTCCTTATTTCTTGTATTTAGCAACTTTTAAGTAGTAATAAACATCTATCAGTGTTTGTTTATATTTAATCCTTGGACTAAAGAAGAGAGAAAACAAGTTTTACAAGTGTTTTGTGTACTTGAGGTTCTATAACTACTGCTTCACATGCGTATTCTTATAAACAACCTCATCTTCATGCAGGAATGACAATGTTCAGGGGATGTATGACATACTCCCAGAATTAGATCCTGGTATTGCTTTATTTACCACTATTAGTGGTCCATAGACCAGGCAATAAATCAAATCACTCTCCTACTTGTACTCACTGTAGAAAAAGAAAGTTGAGTAAAACTTATTTTGTCAAGAAATTAGGTAATGTTTGAAGACATTTTTCAGACTAGCAGCACAATTTAATAACCAACTGGGAAAAGCAATAATGAAGTAATAACCTTCAAAATAATTGTCACAACTTTAGTAATTTAACTGGTAGTCAGGGACAGGTTTTATTTTAACTTTATAGTTTTTTAGTCAAGACTGAAAGACGGAATGGAAGGAAAAGGGAGAAGGTTGGGCTAAGTGTGCAGGAAAGCATTTCGATAGATAACACTTTAACTACAAAGTTCTACTTAAAACCAGACATTTTTGGGCTTGTTTTAGGATGTCAATAATACAATAACTATCATGAACTAATTAGTGCCTTTACCAATACCACACTAAACTGAATGACAAAAATATTGCCAAGTAATATCAGGCATCTATGAACTGGATTGTGCAGCTTATAAACTGTTTTTTCAGTTTTATAACAGAAAAATCTATAATATATTTTTGTAAAAAATCTTAATATTTTATTATAATGGAATGTTTTTTGCTTAAACTAATTAACAAATTTCTTCCATAATTAAGAACCACACAAGAACAAAAGTATTATAGCTCAGCCACATAAAATAAGACAGTAAGGTACTTTGTTTTTTCTAAATCTAAGAGTGTATTAACATAAAAGCACACTGACAAAAGGGCATTCTTTTCTTTCTGAAGTTTAAAGTGGAAAGTAATTTTTACGTTTCACTTTGTGTTCTCCTTTTTGTTTTTAAAAAAATAGAAAAGGCCTTGATTCTTACTATATTAACCTTCACTTACTGTTCACAGATGCAAAGATCTGTGCACTACAGAATTAGCTCTAAGTATTTTCCCTCTTATCTGGTTGGCCAAATGAATTAATTCACAAATAAAGCAAAGTACTTAGTTCACTATCAATAAAACACATCAGAAAAAGTGGATGTTTACCTCCTACCCTATGACTGTGCAAGCTTCACAGAAAAGATCTGTTAACAAGACCATCTATATACAAATATTTTACCAATATAAAATAAGCTGAAGACATTTCTAGTATAATCAGATGATGGAAGTGGATTGTGATGGGATCCCAAAAGGTAGTCAACATTATTTGTTAGATCAGAGCTATATAGGCCACAGAACATTTATATGCACTTGTTGATTTGAGTCACTACGTAACAGTTCATCACAGAACTAAATTTAAGATATTTATTAATTGCACTATATGAAAAAGGCTTATTCCTACAAGTTTTCCATGATGCTTTCCTGACAATAAACTTCTGTATTAACATTGTCTTTTGAGAGTGCCAGAATGCTAATTCTGCAGTTGCACACAGCATGCCCAGATCTTTAAGTCTAAAGGATCGTTATACTTACTGTTGCCAAGTATCCATCTCAAGCCTTCAGAAGGGAATGGCTCACAAAGTTCTCTCAAAGAGCAGAGATTCCCACATTACAGATTTTATAGATTGTGGTTAATCAATCAACTACCACTATCCATTTAACTGACTTACACTGGTTCTTAATGTAAACAGTTTCCATTTTCAAATCTTTCAGAAGACCTCATTCTTGATACAAAACTTTTAAACTCTGTACTGATGCTACATAACTATTACCTAACAGTACCTCTACACTGATACAACTATTTCAAATTTCAACAAATCAGCTTGATTACATAATGAAATTATGCAACAGTTAAAGCAAAAGCTTTTAAAAATGTAAACTAAGGAGCACTGCAAACTAAAGAAATCAATACAATCAATTAAATCTTAAGTAGTAAAACAGATTTGAAGAATAAGACTATACAAATTTGATCCAACATGAATAATTGCGTTCCTTAAGAAAACACTTCTTGAATTTTAATAGCTGTGTTAGAGCAGAACTCCTGGTGTTTAGGACTGAGTAATGTTTTTCAAGGCAGTCACTATGTACTACATAGTATACTTTCTTAGCACTCAGAAAAGCAACAGAAAGGAAGTTAAGTTTTTTTAACTTAAAATACAAGTTAATTACAGTGGGCATTTATTAAGATGTACAGCTTATCCACACACTATGGATATTAATAGGAGAGCATAATATACAAAGAACTAGAACTTCACAGACACTTCAATCCCAAATGATGTTACGGATACAGTAGTATGTCGATAGAATGAGCTTTGAAATACAGTCACAGAGAAAGGGGGGGGTGGGGGGTTTTGAAACCTTCGGTAATTTTTTGATTCATCATGTGAATTTAAAAAACAAAACAAAAAAACAACACCAAAAAAATAAACCTGAAAGACAAGACACTGAGGTAACACTGAATTTCTCATGTAAATCCAGCCCACAGAGTACCCTGAATTAATTCTAGTGTACTTGTTATATCAAGAGAACTTCACTGACACTCATTTTTTTTTGAGATCTATACAGTTATATTATAAAAAATAACACTGAAAGAGTGAAGGGATCCAAGTTTAAAGTTTCATTCTTAATCACTCAGTGGGAAAATTATTTGGACACTAACTACATGTTAGCAGCCTGCTATATATAGCTTAAAGATGTTTGAATTTTTCAGAAAATAAACATACATCCTCTATGTAAAACCAAAACTTATAAATTGCATCATGAAGAAGAGGTTTTGGACTTTCTATCTGTCAGTTCTAAAGTTACCTTATACTCATTTGCAGTATTCCATTCTGGTTCTTTCCTCTTCTTTTTCCCTTTTTTATCCTTGGTGTGCTGAGTACTAGAGGCCTGATAAGACTGGAGATCCACTCGTGAATGAAACTGGTATCGGCCACTTTCCACATCACAGTAGTAATAAATTCCAGTTGCTGGATCATAATACAGTTGATTTTCCTTTATAAGAAACATAAAAAAGTGTTATCACTGCAAAAAATTCATTATTTAAAGAAACATCTAGTTAATAAGGAATGACATACTAAGTTTAAAAAAAATACTCAAAAGCATTGTGGTGGCTTGGACCCTGACTGGCTACCCATTGCCCATCCAGCTGCTTTCTCAAACTCCCTTCTCAACAGGACTGTGGGAGAAAATAAGATGAATAACTCATAGGTCAAGATAAAGGCAGGAAGATCACCATCGCAGGCAAACCAGATTTGACTTAGTGAAAATAAATATAATTTATTGCCAGTTAAAAGAGCATTGGAAGACGAACAAAGACAAAAGACCTCTCCCTGCCCTTTTTTTTTCCCAAGCTCTATTTCACTTCTTCATTCCCAATTCCCTTACCTCTCTTCCCCCTGCCTGAGTGGGGCAGGGAGATGAGTGGGAGGTTGCAGTCAGTTGATAACAGTTCCTCTCTGATGCTCTTTCCCCCCCTCACACTTTTCCCATGCCTGGCATGGGTCCTTCCCATGGGTTGTGGTTCTTCAAGAACTTCTTCAGCATGGTTCCTCCAAAGGCCACAGCTCCTGCCAGGGGAACCAGCTCTGGCATGGGCTCTCCATGGGCAACAGCTCCTTAAGGAGCTGCCCTGGTGTGGGGTCCCCCATGGACTGCAGTGTGACTATCAGCTCCAACATGGTTTTCTTCCATGGACTGCAGGGAATTGCCTGCTCCGGTGTTTGGAGAACCTCCTCCTGCTCCTTCTTCCTTGACCCAGGCATTTGCAGGGTTGTTTTTCCCCCATCCCCTCTCCATACACACTCCACCGTGCAGCATTTTGCCCTTTCTTAAACATGCTTTCAGAGGCACCACTAGCTTCTCTGATGGGCGCAGCTGTGTCCAGGCAGACCATGACCTCTTCTCATAGAGGCTGTCTCTGCAGCCTGCTGCCCCACTATCAAAACCTTGCCAGTAAACCCAATACAAGAGCATTTCCTGTAACTCAGAACAGTTACTGAACAAGAAAATATATTCTTTTATGTAACTGTACCATAAACTCACCTATAGCCCCAAACACTTATGTATGTAACTATATCCACAAACTACGTCAGAAGCAATGATATCATTTAAGACTTTAAAAATTGAGTCCAGAAGCATCCCTGAAAACAAAATAAGTAGTTGGTTGGGTGTTTTCAATGGAGTTGAATGTAATGCTGCAAACAAAACCTCCATTTTCAGCACAGTCGTTCCACTGGGATTTTTGACAGTGTACATATCTATCTACATATGCATGTATATACCCTCATGGAACAAAAAGAAAACCTCCCCAAAAGCTCCCTTATGAAAACCATATAGCAGAAATTAACCATTATGAAATTCTGATCCACCGTTTGTCATCTATTTTTAAAGAAGTATTGGTTACAGTCGTCAAGTAAAAGTACAGGTATTTTGTGCATTTTCTCTCAACATGCTTTTCACTGTGGAGAAGCCACTGACTTAGTTCAGCAATCTGTTTTTTTCTAAGTCAAGCTTTTAATTTTTGAAAGAGTTACAGAGCAGCTTTATAGTATAAAATTTCTACAATGCCAAGCAAGTTAAAGATCTAGGAGACATCAAAAAGTACTGAAAAAAATCTAGATGTACATCTTAGCCTGTTATTTTTGACTGAAATAATTGACAATTAGCAACCTTCCATTACTATTTGTCTTCAGTAACATGATTTTCAAATTATAAAGTCAGCTTCGATCCGAGTTCTCTGCTCGTATCAATTTTTATTACTAAAACTTTTGCAATAGAGTGAAAATGCCAATTGTTTTGAAAACGACCCTTACCGAATTATAGTAAAATCCAGTGCTATGGTCATAATACAATCCTGTATTTTCATCGTAAATAAATCCAGTTTGTGATACAGCAGCTTCTGCAGCAGCTCTCAAGCTCTCCGCCAAGGAACTCTCTGGTACTGAAGTATCTTCTGCTTCCTGATACCAAAAAGTAATAAATTAAATTCTCTTCTGGAAAGAACCCCCTTGGTTCTTTAGCATTTTACAATGCCCTATTTTAAATAAAGCAAATTAGACTTGGATTGTTTCAAGAACTATTGAAAAAGAAGGCAAAAATCTAGCTGTAATTTACTGACAAAATACTGATTTCAATGGGACCAAGACCTCATTCTGTGCCTTTCCTTTTTCCCAACCTTTACTCAAAAATAGTTCACATCAAAAATATATACAATTAGTATCTTTCAGTATATTACTTAAACAGATTTCTGCTCTCCGTTCCATTTCAGTTGCTAGATGCTAAGGCACAAAATCAGTTAAGCAAGTGAGATGAAGTGACTGATCTAAGGCTGGATAGCTGGGGAAAAAAAAAAAACAAAACAAAATAAACAAGAAAAAACCCCAACAACTGTCATCTTATATGTTGCCTCCTTATATCAGTGGAGGGAAAAAAAAAACAGTACAGTTTAAGAAAGTCAGTACGGCCATGTTGAACATACTCTGTGGATTAAAAAATCTACATGCTTCCAAGGCTATGTAGGACATGTGCTTTAGAAACAAAACAAATCTAAGGGTATGTTATACTTGGAATACTTGGAACATACTATAAAAAGAACTAGTTTCAAAGCACAAGGATGTTTGTCTGCTACCATCAGTATGAGACCATCACAAAAAATCATTTCATATGATGGCAACAAGACCAAAAATCACATCTTTTAAATGAAATTATATATTAATAGAGTCCTGACTTCAACATGGTAAATGCCCAAACAGTTCTATAACCTGTGAATTCTGGATGAAATTTTCCTCTTCTCCACCTTCAGCAACTCTGGTGTTATCCGTTGTTAAAGAAATATCAACACCTGTCTGCGATTCCTCTATGGAATTATGCTCAGTGCCTTCAGTCCCATGATTGTGCTGCACTGGTAGTTCAGATGCACAGTCTTGAGTATCAGTGTGATTGTAATAATTTTCATAGTAGTAATAATCTACAGGGCAAAAAAAAAAAAGTTGAAGTTGGAGAAATTAGCAAAGCAATATCTTACACAATGCAGTTTCAGGATCCTAAATCTTAAAGTGGAAATTTATGCATGTAACTAGTCTAACGAAATTATTCAGTAGTGCCTCTGCCTTAAATTTATTCTACTCTTACTGAGCAAACTGTGTCTTGTTTTAATACACTTTAAAAATTGGTAACACCTGTGTGTAATGCATGAGATTACTATGTAAATGATTGCTATGGCATGAATTCCACTATAGTCCATGATATATTTCATCCTGTTCTAAAAGGAATGGTTTGAATAAATAGGAAATCATCCAAAAGATAACATCAAGTTACCGAGTTTAATGCAACTAAGGACCTAGACTTCAAATGTACTTTGTATTTTAAAAATTTCAAAATAAGATACTGTTCTAGATGCCCATTTAAGCAACCATCACCATCTCTACCTGCTTGTGACCATGTAGTATAGTCCTCTGTCTGTACTTCTACACTAGACGTATCTTTCTCCTTCCTACTATGAATTTCCTTAGTGAGCTCTTCAACCTGAAAGAAAGGCAGCATGTTACAGAACACAATGTTGTACTTTAGTGATCTAGGTCAGAAAAGAGTCTATTTTACACACTATAATTCAAACAAAACATAATTGCATCATAGGTGTTTCAATTATCTTTGTTGGGTAGGAGACAATTTTCTACTTGAACAGTAGAATAACTGGTTTAAGAAAAACATAATTTCTACTTGTGGTTTAAACTCAGCCAACAGCCAACCACCACACAGCTGCTCACTCACTCTCCCCCACCCTCAGGGAATCAGGGAGAGAGTTGGAAGGGTAAGGAAATTCACCTGTTGAGACAAAACCAATTTAATAATTGAAATACTACTATTAATAATAGAAAAAACAAATGAGTAATGCACAATGTGATTGCTTTCAACCTGCTGACCAATGCCCCCGCCCATTCCCAGCTAGCCATCCCAGAGAAAAGAGAATCCTGAAACCACAATTCCAGAAGCCAGAGTGAGCTTCCCAATCGGCCCTTATCTATATACTGAGCATGACACGATATGATATAGAATATTCCATTGTCCAGTTTGGGTCCGTTGCTCTAGCTGTGCTCCCTCCCAGCTTCTTGTGTACCTGCACACTAGCAGGACATGGGAAGTTGAAAGTCCCTCACTTCATAGAAACAACTGAAACCATCAGTGCATTATCAATGTTTTTCTCATATTAAATCCTGTACTGAATCCAAACCACAGCACTATTCTAGCTACTAAGAAGGAATAAAACCCCACATTAGTTCTATCCCAGCTGAAACCAGGACACTGCTCACAAGGGCTATAAAGGCAAGCACTTGGGAGGAAAAAGAAAAACTTCACCAAGGTTATTCTTAAAATGCTGTCATGGTTTAACCCCAGCCATCAACTAAGCACCACACAGCAGCTTGCTTACTTCTTCCTGCTCCCAGTGGGATGGGGAGGAGAATAGACAAAAAAGTAAAAATCATGGGTTGAAATATGAACAGTTTAGTAACTAACATAGAATAAAACATAATAACAACAACATAATAATAATAAAAAGGAACATAACAAAAAGAGAGAGAAATAAAACCCTAAGAAAAGGCCAGTGATACACAATGCAATTGATCACTACCCGCTGGCAGATGCCCCAGCAGCGAACCCCATCCCAGTTTATATACTGAGCATGAGGCATTCATCCCCTGGGCTAGTTCGGGTCTGCTGTCCTGGCCGTGCTCCCTCCCAGCCTCTCATGCACCTGCTCCCTAGCAGAGCACAGGAGGCTGAAAGATCCTTGATTTAGGGTAAGCGCTACTCAGCAACAGCTAAAACATCAGTGTGTTATCAACATCATTCTCACACTAAATCCAAAAGACAGCACTATACTAGTTACTAGAAAGAAAATTAACTGTATCCCAGCCAAAACCAGGGCAGACGCCCACCTTGAACAGTCGCATTTCAAGCGATAACCACTGTCTGAGGTGACCACCAGTGGCACTTATGAAACCTCCCTATTTTGCCAGAAGCATCCGTGGGACAGTTCTTCCTCTCTAGCCCACCTTGTTTATCAAGCTTCTTTCCTTCTGCTAAATGTTTTTTTCCTTCTGACTGCGAAACCAACTTTGTGGCTGAGAAGACACCGTTCTCACCACCACCACCCCGCCCCGCCGAGCCAAGCACTGGGCACTGACTCGGGACAGCAAGCCCGGGCCAGCCGAGGGGGCTCGGCGAGCGGAGCGGGAGGGCGAAGGGTACCCGCCCGAGGAGGCGACGGCAGCTGGGCTGCCTGGCCGGCCTGGGGCCGGAGCGGGCGACAGGCCGGTGCCGGGGACCTACCTGCCTCCTCAGCGCCTCGCTGCCCTCCTGCGCCTCGCGGTAGAGGCGCTCAGCGCGGCGCAGCCGGCGCTGCGCCTGCTCCAGTTGCCCGCGGCAGGCGCCCAGGTCCGCCTCCAGCGCCGCCACTCGCTCCCGCAGAGCCCGCCGCTCGCCGCCGGGCGGGGAGGCCATGCCCAGCCGCCCCTCAGCGCCCGCCCACCGCCGGCCGCCACCCGGAGCCTGCGACAAAGCGGCGGCCGCGGGTCCGGCCGCCGGCCCCGCCCATGGCGCCCGGCCGGGCACGAGGGCAGCAACGGGGAGAGAGGCGGCGGGGGCGGGGGGCTGTGTGTAGGGGGTGGGGGGGGTGCGCGGGAGCGCGAAAAGTTTCCCCGCGGCCTGCGAAGATTTGCCCGCGGGGCGGGAACGCGGCGCCACCCGGAAGGGAAAGGGAGGGGACGCCGGACGTGGCGTGCAGAGTGCGCGTGCGCATGGCGGCGGCTTGCGGTTGCCAGGCGACGCGGCGTGGCGGGCAGGGCCCAGCAGCCATAAAGGCAATTGCGGGCGGGAAACTCGAACGAGAGTCGTAAATCGTTAGGTGTTGGGGCGGGATGTTAGGGCGGTCGTGGCACGGAGGTCGTGTTGGAGAGAAACTGAGGTGTGACCAGAAACGCCCGGAGAGAACCGAGGCGTTACGCGTGAGGGCGGCTCGCTGTGGTGGTGGCGCTGGAGGTGCTCGGAGTCTGTCAGTGGGCTGGGCCGGCATCTGGGCTTGGTGCTGCCAGCGGGAGCTTGGTGTCGGCGTACTCCGAGGCTTCACCAGTAACACGTGACAGAGTGAAAAGTAATTCCGGCATGTACGCTATTCTACAAAGACACTTGCTTAGGATTTTTTGTTTCTTTGTTTTTTGTGTGTGTGTTTTTGTTTGTTTGCTTTGTTATTGTTTGGTTGGTTTTATTTTGTTTTGGGTTTGTTTGTTTGGTTTGGTTTGTGTTTTTTTTTGTTGTTGTTTTTTTTTCCTTGAGATTTCTCAGTCTATACTGTGGCAAACTACTTCATATACTGGCTAGAAATTGCAGTGTCTGGAAAGTATTACAATTTTAGCTGTCTGAACAGCATTCAAAACTACTATGTTAAATCTGTGCCAAGAATTGCAGCATTGTAGTCCTGCATAAATTTCTGTTGCTGGGATTTCTAGAGGCAGCTGCGGAAGGTTCTTGGGTTTCCTCTCAGAGCTACAACTTAGTATGATTATTCTCAAACCTTCACCTCATGGGCTTCTGTTTCTGAAGTGTGCTTTATCTCCAATGAGCACAATGCTTCTCAGTTGTTACAAACTGTAAATGTCCTTTGTCACTTTTGTGCCTTGTTCCAGAAACAGGAAGTACATCATAGTAGCTCATAGACTCACAGTTTTTAGACCTGACAATAGTGAATATATTGCATACATGGACATCTGCTCCTGCTAGCAGATATGTCCTGATCAATGTACCACCTTTAGAGGAAGAGTTCACCTGACTACTTGAAGTAATATGTACTTTTCACATCTATGTATATATATTTCATATATGAAATGTAACTTTTCTATTACTATTTTGGCCTTTCCTTGACTGCTGGTTCTTGCTCTGCTGGAAGAGGCTCCAATGGGGTGAGGCCTTTAAAGTCTGCAGTGGGTCATGATGCAGGCTGCAAAAAAGCTGAAGCCATGCTTCTGTGGTCTGCTTTTTGGCTGCTGAATACAAGGGGGTGGCTTGCCGCCTCTCAAACTTTTGTCTCAGCATCAAACTAATGATTATTTTTGCCACTACAACCTGTGTTGGCACTTCTGAAATGTTTTCAGTTTGTCCTCGTGCCATTACTTACTAAAGCTTGGTAGCAACATGGGACTACAAAAGGTTCCAGATTAGACCTTACTCAATGCAAGCAAACTTGAACCTTGTGTAGCTCTTGTGGAGAGTGAATGATACAACACTTCCAGTTCATGAGGTTAGAACGTGAGGTAGTGCTACCTTTATTCACTTCTTGCAGCCGCTGAAATAGTGACCCATTTCCAGTAAATAAGTCCAAAGACATGTGAGCTCAAAAATCCCAGTCTTCTTTTAGCATAAACAGTTCTTCTTACTGCAGGTGTTTTGCAGTATTATTTTAGCATGATCAGTGCTTTTTACAGCAAAGGCAATTGGGTCATAGGGTCATGCATATCTCATTAGGTACTGTTCTGACCAGAAACTGCCAGAACCAAACGCCTGGGCTCCAGAGGATAGCCTACATGAACAGGCAAGAGGCAAATCTACATCTGTTTACAACCCAGCTGAAAGGAATTGGGCAAAAATAGATGTAGCTCATCTTCTTTAAAGCATTTAGCAAAAGGAAGTAAAGCTCTAGTGTGGACTGTAGGTCTTAAGAAATGTTAAAACAAAACCCACAATTTCAGACCTTAGTTTTGCTCCTCCATTGTTTCTTATTGGAAAGGTATGTCTTACCATCTTTCTGAAAAAGCAGAGATTTCATCTACTGGCTTGTATTAAATTGTGTTAAGTTCAGGGAATCACACTATCTTCTTATCTCAGGCCTTTGATCTGCAAGTCATATATCCCATTGTAAAAATAATGGATTATAAAGTTTAAGCGGTGAAAAAAGGATAAAAAACTATGCCAGCACTTCAAACAGTGCATGATCCTAAAGGTTTGAAGCAGATGAAAATGGAGAGGGTGGAGGAGGTGTACATCCCTGCCAGTTGGTGGAAATGTTTTGGGGTGCCTTGGCTGTCACCACAGGCTGCTGCTGTCAGGAAGGAACAAGCAGGAATAGCCACAGACGAGGTGCAGGAATGGGGTATGTGGAGTGTGTCTAGCATCCATGTGCAGTGGCGTTAAGTTTGAAGAAGCAGGAGCTGACAGCTGTCACCACAACCAGCCAACTTCTAGTCAGACCTCTTGGTTGGTGAATGGTTCAGCCACAGGTCTAAGGTCTCAGTTCTGCCATTCTCTGATCTCATGAGAAAGCCAATCTGCTGGTGCCTCTGAATGTGCCCCTTTGCTACCCATGTTTTTGGTGGACCCTTGACATGGACTGAATGAGCTGCTGTTGCAGCCACCCCTGTCTATGCTCCTTGCTCCTCTGGGATGGGGTAGTTACACTTGCAAGTATAGGTGGCATCCCAATCCAGCTAAACAGAAAGCAGCTGCCTGTTTCCTGCACCTTTTGTGTTAAAGGGAGGGGAGGACTTCAGTCGCAGGGGTGTTTGCCACCAAAGCGCAGGGGATAGTGGAAGAAAAGTGGAATGGCTTGTAGGAGATGTGGACAGCAAGGCTTCTGAGGCACAGGCTGTCTGTCTAAGGGCAAGATCTCCAGGAGAGGTCTCCACACAGCTATCACAAACCCAAACCTGCATGAAAGAAAATGGCACTGTGGATGCTGCACAAGTGAAATACAGGAGCTCAAAGCCTTCAGGGAGGGCCTGGAGGGGTAGGAAGAGTGACAACATAGGGCCCTATTGCTGCCTGTTCTTCCCCTGGGCTGATGCCATGCAGGAACAACCAAGGGTTGTAGGGAGATGTGCCAGGCCAACATGCATGGCTCCAGGGTTGCTCTCCCTGCTTCCTCATTCTCCTACCCCAGTGGAGGATGTGGTCCTCATCTGTGGCTGTTTCCAGGTTCCTCATTCTCCCGAGGGGCAGTACAAAGAGATGAAGGAGGTGGAGGGGTGCTTGAAGCCATCTTTGCCATCAGAGGCTTCATGGTCTGGTCAAACCACAGTCCTTTTACAGCAGCAAATCATTAAGGCCTTCTCATCTGCCTCTACAGTGTGTTGTAAAAATGGACCTGCTTGGCCCTCACTTGCTGTCTGCCACTGCACGTCTCATACAATCTGCCTTTGCCTGTCAACTCTGGACCTCTGCCTGCTCCCTTGCAGCTCACCTGTTTTGATTAGCTGTCTCCACATGTTTTGTTCACTTGGGCAGATATAGCCTGTTTGCCTGCAGTAGCTGTCACTGTATGTGTAACACCAAATTAGCTGCCCTGACTGTGCCCTATGCTGCTTTGGATGAAGAAAATGAGGGAATCTCTGAAGAGAAACAGGCCTTTATGATTTTGCTTGGTATTTCAATAGAGGGTCATATGCTTGATCAAAAGTGATTCTTTTGACTAAGGAAATTGCTTTGTCTCACCTTCGAGACGTTAAAGGCTTTTTTGAGTATGATTTTGTGTGTGTGGCAACGGAAATGTTTTCTGCCATAAAAGTGAGCTCAAACATAGCGATTCCCAAGTTCATGCAATTTATAGGCTTGATGCGTATTATCCCATATCCTTGTGCATCAACTTCTCTATGTGGGTTGCTGGAGCCAGCCCTACTGCATTGCAGGTTTGTGAGTAAGTCTCTGGCTGCTCCTTTTCTGCTTTTGGGTTTCTTAGGAAGTGGTGATTATGGGCCTGACTGATACTTGTGTCTAGCCTTACAACGACATGGAGATTCTCCAAAAAGTTGATCAGGTGGTGGTATCATGTCTTGATCTGTGCATTATCACAGGGAAATCCTCAGAAGTCTGCGTGGAACTTAACAATTCTTTCATCAGTGTATCACATATGTCAAGTTAAGTGCCCTGACAACCTATTTTAGTAATAGTAACACTATTGCATGTATCACCACCTATGCACACATCTTGAAGAGGACTTGGCTACAAGGAAAATAAATGAAAAAGAAAGCCAGTTTAGCAGATCAAGCTGCAGCTCTTTTCAGCAGGGAATCCACAGACTGTCTTATTCTCCCACAACCCTCCTTTTCATATGGATGTGCATTGCATGAAAGTAAATGTCTCCACACTCTATCTAGGCTTTCTGGTGTTGTCCTAAGGTTTCTGAAGGGTGTGGCCATTGACTAGAGTGGCATTGCTTGTAGAACAAGTTCTTGACCTTAGTGCATTATCATGGTTTGAGCCCAGAGAGCAGCTGACCACCACGCAGCTGTTCACTCACTCCTTCCCCCTCAGGAATGGGAAGGAGAAAATAAAGGTTCTGGAATAGAGATAAGGACAGGGAGGGGTGGGTCACCCTTTACAGTTATGGGCAAAAGACACTAATTAGGGGAATAAAAAAAGGAAAATCACTTTAATTCAAACACTTAACAACATTTAACAGACAAGGTGGGACAGTGGGAACCACCACCACACCCAAACAACACCTTCCCCCAACCCTCACTTCTTCCCAGGCTCAGCTCTGCTCCTGATCTCTTTGCCTCCTCCCCCAGCAGCGCAGGGGGCAGGGGATGGGGGTCACATCCAGCTCTCTGCTCCTTCCTCCTCGGGAGCTGGGGTGAACGCTGCACATTCTTCCCCTGCTCCACAGGGCTCCCCTCTCACTGCAGACAGTTCCCCACGAATCTTCTCCAGGGTGAGTCCTCCCCATGGGATGCAGCTTTTCCCATGCTGCTCCAGTGTGGGTCATCCCCGTGTGTTTCAGTCCTCCCAGTGCCGAACTGGGGGGCTTCTTCTCCACTTAGAGTCCCAGCTTCCTTTAAGTGAATCTGCCTGTCCTGGTGTGGGCTTCTCCATAGGCTTCAGGTCGGCCTTTGCTCCACCGCAGACCTCCATGGGTGGCAGGGGGGCAGCCCTGCCATCTTACTATGGGATACAGGGATCTCTGCTCCAGTGCACAACCCCCACATCCTCCTCCTTCCTTCCACTGACCTGGGTGTTTGTCCTTCTCATAACTCCTTCTCACAAATCCCAACTTCCTCCCAGGTTTCCCTTCTTAAATACGTTCTTGCAGAGGTGGAGCCACCATTGCTGATTGGCTCAGCCCTGGCCAGAGGTGGGTCTGACTTGGAGCCAAGGGAGCTTTTGAGAAGCTTCTCACAGGGGGCCACTGATGTAGCCCCCTCCCCTGCTACCAAAAAACTCCACCACTCAAACCCAGCACATGCATCCATTGGGATCACATTGTCTACTTCTTGCCATGGTGCTGCTTTGCAGGAGGCAAATTGCCTGGGGATGGATTAAAGGATCCTCTGCTGTTCTACAGACCTGAAAGTTCAGGAGAACAATATGTCTGTGTCATGCCAGAGGACTCTATCCTGTTCCTCAAAGTTTGGGCAGATCACTGTCCCTGCCTTGATCTGGTCTTGGGCTGCCCAGAGCTCCCAGCAGTGTACTTGCAAAGACATGAAGGGTATTTCTGCAGAAATGCAGCACTGCAACACTGTGTGTCCAAACAGGAGCCAGCTGGTCAGTGACCTCTCATCTGATAGTGAGAACATTGGGGCCCAGGGTTTTTGTCAAGCAGGACCAGGAAATGTTTGTGAAAGGCTGCAAAGTGCCACCAAGAAGTTGGCAATTTTAGTTGGAATTCATGCTATGTAGACTATTTCAACCAATGTTGACAGCTTGTTTTGAGCCAGCACAGGGATTTTAAATAGAGTAAGTCAACTACATCTTAATGCTTTGCTTTGTACTGCTTGCTGGAGTCTTACTGCAGCATCTTTGGACTGGTTTTAAGAAACCTTAAAGCATATCTTGGCTTTAAAGTTTCTGCATGTGAGATTCCATTTGTCCCTGCATAATGTGTAGCCATCTCCCCCTCCCAGCATCCTGAGGTTTCTGGGTTCAGAAAGAGACCTACTGCATGTGGGAGACCTACTAGTTGTCCTACTGAAAGGACAGGCCCCTAATTCACAACTAGGGGTTCTGCTTCTGTGTTGAAACACTTGAAAGTGAGACACCCAGTACATGGCACTGCAGAACTTAAGTCCTGTCAACATATTTCCAATATCACTAATGCTTCAGACCTCACAACATTCAAGGATAAGAACATGAAGGAAACTCAAAAAATCCAAACAAGTTTAACAATGACTTTGTACAGCTCTCCTTTTCTGGTTGCCTTTCTCTGTAAAGCAAAAACGTAAAAGAAAAACAGTTTTTACCACTAGATGGCATTTAAGGATTGTTGTGTTTGTGGGTTTTTTTTTTTGTTTTGTTTTGATTTGGTTTGGTTTTGTTTTTTGGTTTTTTTTTTTTTGTTTTTTTTTTTTTTTTTAATGCCCTGAAACATAGTCTTGAAAACTGCCCAACTAGGCAAAATGATGGATTTCTAACCCAATCTTCTTCTTCTTTCCATGCACTTTGGTCTTGGGCACACAAACAAGTTATCAATATAGAAACACAAAAACAGATAAATAAAAGTTGACTTGAATGAGATGTGGAAGCCAGTTTTACACTCCTCAGTCTCACCAAAATTTTCTTAAAGAGCTGGGCAAAAGTAGTGCATACAAAAAAATACCAAAGCTTAGCTTTGTTGAATCAACTGGTGCTGGAGACAGCCACTGAAAACTGTTTGTTGCTGTCCCTTGAGATGATCTGTTCTAAAGGCCACCAGCACAGTAACAGAGCAAGGCTTGTCTGTTGCCTCTATAGCAATTGGTACCCTAGAAAGTGTAAATCACCTGCATCTAAGAGACAGTCATCTTCTTTGTACTCTTCTTAGGAATTGGTGCTGCTGGGAGATATCCATTTCTCTCGTGCTGTAGAGTGAACAGACACCTTAACACAGGTGCCCAAGTTGCTCCAGAGTTGGAGTGAGATCTTCTCTGAACTTGTTATTGATGTTAACTGCAGAGGAATAAACATAGATGCCCCTTTCTTGCTGTACAACTAATAGCATTGCCTGCATTTTCTCACTACCCTCTAAGCAGCTTGTCTCAAACAGCACATGCACATACATAGCTGTTGCTGTAAGTCACCATCTACCTGCCAGCAGGTGGAGGACACAGAGACAGCACCAACCTAAACTTGGCTTAGATGCTACCTCTGGTTGCCTGTCTTATAAAGGCTATTCAGCTTTTTTTCCAGCGGCATAAAGTTGCCACACATCTGGCATCTTCACTTAGTAATTACAAATAAACTCTGACAGCTTTGCTCAGTTGCAAAGGCAAAAATAGATTAATTCAGGCAAGAGACAGAGTAGTAAATGTAGGCTGTTCTCTGAAGAGAGCAGAGCTCAGTACCAGGGCTTCAGGCTGGAGATCCCGGAAAGAAGAACATCTGCTGCTAATGATGCCAAAATTATTTCAGCTAACTCTCTCTGGGATGCTTCAGCCTCTTCTAATAAGAATGCCACTGGCATGACCACCATGGTGGATTTGTTAGCTTATGTCATGCATGCTCCCTTGTCAGTGCATCAGCAGGAGAGATCATTCTTTCCTTTCTGGGGGTATGCTGTTATGGTGTCCAATGCATGTGGTGTGCTTGCACCCAAGGAACATGCCTTCCCACTCTGTTCTTTCCCGGTACTGGTGTGCAATCCCACTTCCATCCACTCCATCTGTACTTCTGCACCAGCCCTGCTGACACGCCTCCTGCTCCTCACCGCAGCCTTTGGCAAACCTTGAACTAATAAGGGCCGGGCAACAACATAAACATGTGTGATTTGTCTGCATGTTGTGTACAGGGCCTTTCTCTGCCCCAGAGAAAGGATGATGCCCCAGAAATCAGGATGACTGTTGTTACAGGAAAAGAAACTGTCACACAGGCCAGTATGGAAGCAGGTGGCTCAAAAGCAAGAAAACTGCCTGTGACTTCATTACGATGTGATAGCAGGGTGGAAAAGTATGCTCACCTCTCCACGACCCATCACATTGTAAGAACATGCAGGTGTTACACGTATCTGATCTGCAATACTTAAATGTTAGCTGTACAAGTTCCAGTCTTCCCACTTCCCCCCATCATGGCCATGCTACAGGTTGCATAATTTTTAGTTTCTGGTTTTAATGAAGACTCAAAAGAAACACAGAATAGAGATGGTTTTGTGAGGGAAAGTAGGAAGCAACCTCATCACCAAATTAATTAAACTGGCAGCTTTGTTCAGCTGAATCATATTTCATGATAAATTCTATAGGTGTATTATCAGTTAAAAAATAACTGAAGTAGTAATCACAAAACTGCTGTAGTCATTTACAGACATGGAGAGATACATGTAACTATTCATACTGCAATACATTACATTTAGACTAATTCAGAGCAAGTCAGGTGTGATCTGTTTTACTAAGTACACCATATGAATTACCTGATCTTCCAGAGGAAGACTGATGAATTAGAATTATCTTAGTAGCTTTATTATCTGAATAAAAGCCAAATTGAATTTAATCTAGTTAAAACAAAAAACAATTATTTTTCAATTTTTACTATTCATTATTAGATAATTCGATTAGATTCAAATGAAACTCAATGTCCAGGCTATCAGTGATTTTGATATGAAGACTGATTTTTAATTTTTTACATTTCTTTGGGCTGAGACATAGACAATACATCTGATTTTTATCTAGCATGTACTTTTTCCCTGTGCAAATTACAATCTTTTCTATTCTGGGGCAAAGTAACATTTAGGATTGCGGATTTTTAGCTCTTTTTCATTCTCAGCAGCCTCTTGAGTCTGATTCATTCCTCACATCCCGAACAGCCTCCATCCCTTTGGAATGGAACAAAAGTTGTGTCAAATAAGCAATGTTCAACATGATATCCTGTTCCCAATTATGCCCCTATGATTCTCCTGTGGTTTCTTCTCTGGGGCTGATGTGTCCTGGAGGGGAACATTCAGGCTGTAGTTTTTTCAGTTTTCCCTCTGGAACAGGGTCTTTCAGTATAAACTTTAAAAAGGTATTTGTGGATGTACTGGAGGAACTTGTGTCTGCATTTAGCTGTAAAGTTGTATTTACATAATACACACAAACATTTGAATCTAAGAGGGTTTAGTTCTTTAATTATGTAAAATGCAATTTTTTTGAGTCATTCTACTTAGAGGGACATACCTTATTTGCCCCCTGTAATCCTCATCAGAAATATTTATATCATCTTCCTCAAATATTCCATCAAGTTCTAAAACAGATCAGGAAGAATATTTATAGCAAGGAGGACACAAAGACTCACTAGGAAGGCCATGCTTTTGAAGGGACACATTGTACTTTGGGTCAATAGCTGAGGTTCAGTTCACCCGTAAAAATGCTGCTGAAAATCCAGAGAAGAGAGGTGTAGCAGGTGTTTCAGAGGGATCGCTCTGCATTGTGGTGAAATTTGTGGTCTTTCTTTTCTCACCACCCTGCTTAGCTGGCTTCCCGAACATCAATAAACCATGAAAATCAGCATTTCTTTAATATGAGAAGAGCCCTGCAAAAGTTCTCTTCTTGCTGTTTGTTAGAAAAGAGCAGCAAGTAAGCAGGAATGCATCTGTGTTTTGAAAGCAGGAAGGTTAGCAGTGAAAATTCCCCCAACACCACGGTTTCAAAACAGTTCTTAAACATTTTTGCTCTTCCTCAGAAGCTATTACAATGGATTTTTTCCACATGGGGATTCTTCTTGCAAACCAGTTGCTTCCAAACCTTTGGTTTAAGAAGGCCCTTCTCTTTAAATGATATTTCTTGACTGTCTATTTCTGAGGCACTTTTCCTGGATTTTTCATATAATCATAGAAGAGTCCATGTTGGAAGGGATATCAAAAGATCATCTGATCCAACCTTTCATGGGAAAGGGAGCCTACATGAGATTATCTAGCAGTCTGTCCAATTGCATCTTGAAAACCTCCAGAAACTGGGTTTCTACCAGATCCCTGTGTAAGTTGTTCCAGTGACTGATTATTTTCAATCCGTATTTACTAATATAGGTGGCTCTTACCTTGGGTGTAGTGGAGTCCCTCACACCAGAACTTTGTAATCCTTGTTGAATCTTCCTTCATCATTCTGTCTTTCTGGACACATACAGCAGAGGCACAGCACAATAGAGGTTTGCTTCCAATGTAAAAAAGGGAGTTGAATGCAAACTTTGTACAAATTTGTTACAACAGATAATGAGTTTATCATAAATAATTATTCTTTAATTAAGACTTAATATGTTAAGACAAATAAGTCACAGTTCTTGTGCAGATGTGTACTGGGCAATAGCATTCAGTGGAGATTTCACTGGCCTCCAAGCTCCCAGAATAGGGTACATGGCAACTCAGAGTGGACGTGAAAAGGAATATGTAGGAGAAGGTTTTTCCCCAGTGGTAATGGCCACATTTCTCTTTTTTCCAACACAGATACACTACATTCCGTTGTTAGAATTATCTTGATAATGAATAGCCTATACTTCTTGGTTTCTACTATGTTCTTCTCTTAAATCTCCATTATGATTTACATATGCATATGCATACACAAGTCACCACAAAATTTCTATTAAGATCTCCATCAGTTGAAAAGCTGCCTCTTGTTATTAATCACACCAAAACTCACTTTTTGGACTTGTTCAAATTCCAGTGTGACAACTTGCACACCCAAGTTTTGAAGAAGTATGAAACTGGCTGCAAGTGAGACCAATAGAAAATCAAACTTATCACTGTTACTGATGTGTTTGATACCTGATCCAGCTACTGAATTTGTGGTGACAAAACAACTTTGAAATAGTACCAAAACTGAAGGCCTAAATTACATATGATGCTGCTAGATTTTTTCTCCCTCTTCCTTTATTCTCCTGTTTCCTGCTGCTAGTGTTGACTATGTGGTCTTTCAGCAGCTCTCTTTTCACTGCAGGTGGAGCACAAACACTTCTAAAGTTTGCTATTCATGCCTGTATTGATGCTCATAACCCATATACTCATGTCAGGAATACTGTAGTATGAAAGTGTAACACTGCTTGCTGCCATGTCTCTGTTCACATGACTTCTTGCTCATTAACTAGTTCCAGCATCGTAATTCAGGGGCAAACATCTGTATTTTCCTCTGCCCGATGAAAGAGCTTAAGGGAGAATTCTGTTACTACACTGCCAATATAAGCTAATCACGTCTTCCCTGAAGAATGTACTAAAAGCTTTTCAGGTGAGAGGAAAAAAGTCTGCTCTGTGCTAGCTTGATTTTCCAAGATATTTTAATAGCAATTTATCTTTTACCAGAGTAGCCATCAGGGACAGAGATATAAAAATATTGTTTTACTCTTTGGGTAATTTTGAATATGAAACTAGGTAAGAACTAGGAACTTATTTCAACAGACATAGTGTACTGAGAAATAAATATATTTTCAAGCCATTAAAACTCTCAGAGGGGTCAGATAGCTGCCAGTGTCAACGGTCTGTGACTTTGATACATTCACTCTTGTTTAATGACTCTTCAGAGAGTCTGGAAAATTTCACAACACAAAATTTCTTCCTTATGAACAAGCCTCTCTGACCACTTTGTGCCATGGGGTGGTGAAGTTTTCTCCTGACCACTTTGATCCTTCATCTCTCTTCAGTCTTTCTGATATCGTACAGGATTGTGTGAAGGAGTTGGAGATGGACTGCCACACCTGACTACAGGTGATGACAACTAATGGAAAAGACCTTCTCTGAACAGCTCAAGGCCGATACCTGGGGCCAGGGGCTATCTCTTTCAAAACTCATCATCAGCAACTGGGAAACCAGGCCCTCAAGCCTGGATTTGGTGAATGATAACTGGGTCTGTGGTTGCCTGATGGGAAGAAGAGGGCATCAGATGGGACATGGCATCTTCTGAGGTCAGGTCCTTGGTGAAACTGGTGCTACACGGAGTCAAGAAATATTCTTAAGGGGATGGGAAGAGTGACCTGTTATGCCCTCAAATGACAGTGTCCCAGGGCTACTGTGGCAAGTAAACCAGAAGTAGCAGGAATGCCTATTAGTGTAACAACTGACTGGAACACGGGGCAAGTTGCTGTCTTACTCATCATTTTGTGGTTGCTCACAGCAAATACAAAAAAATTCACAAGTCTTCTCACCAAGACTGAAATGCTCCTTGACTGCTTCGGGAGTAGTGCCCAGGAAGGTGCCTGGAAGGACAGGCAGTCCCTCTCACAGCAGTAGCGGGGCAGCTGACAGAGCAGTTGAAGGCCACGGCTGCAGCAGTGGCCACATCCTGCATGGCCCTAGCCCTCAGCCTCAGCACAACCCTGTGACTGCCTCTTGCATATGTGGAAATCAAATGGGGGAGGAAAGAGCATCTCCTTGGTGGCTCCATACCCTTGATGCTTTCCCCTTTGATGTAGCCAGAGCTGAGAGGCATGAGCTCCTCTGCCCACTGCCCACCACCCCAGGACAAGGGTGGTCAGTGAGGTCCTGTTCTCCTGTGCAAGAGCAGTGGAGCCGCAAGCACAGCTGGTGTGATGTGCAAGGGTGCCATCCTGAAGAATCGTGCTCAGGACCATCCCTAGGTGTGCTTGATTTTATTAGTGTCGATGCAACTGTGCTGTATCACTCTTCAGCCTCCCACAATTTCTCTTCAACTTCATGAGCTGCATAAGCAAGCCTCCTCCTTTCCTCCCCCTGCATAGCCATATGCAAATACTGAAAGTATGTGAGGGGACTCTTCAAGACTCTTGTGACTTGACTCTCCCTCCTTGAGACCTGCTGTCTTGAGACATTGTGGTAAAATTGAGATTAATGAGAAAATTTCAGGGATTTCTAATAAATACAGTTTGTTAGGGGGGAGTATTTGAGGACTTGCATGGGATGCTGAGGTGCTCTGTCTCTCAGAGAAAAGTACATTGCTCCTAAAATCTGCATGATCTTACTGGTATGGTGATGTGCAGGATCTAGTAGATATGAAGGACAGAAGCTAAGACCTGAGCACAGTGAAGTTGTGTGTCTGGACTCAGGAACTATCTGGTCTCCCTGCTTCATCTGTGAGTAACCCCAGTTTTTAAGTGAAGAACTGTAGTTGTCCCTAACTTTTTAACTTCAAAACATTACAGACATTAACAGTTACTGGCTTTAAATAATTAGCATAGTCTTGTACACATATACTCCAGATCTTCATTCAGGGAAAAAAAATAAATTATCTTTAGCTGAAATCCACATCCTTTAGTGCTAGATTTAAGGTAGAGCTGGCTCTTGCTGCTGACTGTAGTGTGCCTGGACCTGGGCCATGCACAGAAATGTAATTTAGCCTGGGCAGGTATCACACTAACACAGATGTGCCTCTCCTAAGACTGGTAACAGACACCACCAAGGCTAGCACTGTGCTTTGTAAATAAACCTGCTTGCTAGCAACCGCTATATAAATTGCTAATTCAAGACACACTGCACAGCACAGATAAAGCTTCAGAGTCAGATCTTACAGAGCATCCAACACACATAAGCAACAGCTGAAATACCCTTTCAGTTGCTCCCCTGATCAGATTAGAAAGCCCATTCTAAAGTATTGAAGACATGTAGCAGACTGTGTGTCTGTCTTCTGCCTTTTCCTACTAGTTTAAGCATAGTGAAAAGTTTTGCATACTTTTCTTCAAAACAGCAGATTAAGTATAAAGTTACATATATGGATCTTAATTCTTTAAATTATCCCTACACAGAATTGATATGCAAAGGTGGTAATATTCACAAAGGACTGACATTCAGAGTTGTCCTGTAAAAAAAAAAATAGAAACTTCTTTAGTGTATAAGTACATGGTATTTCTTAAGATCCTGCAGAGGTACCTGACTACAGTGGTTGAAAATACGATCTATCCAGGCTGTTCAGAAATATCTTTTGATCTTATTAGGTGCTGGTAGACTGTAGTCCAAGCATGTGCTGCTGATGGCATGATTTTCCAATGTGACATGAGTTTGCTTCATCTCTCCAGCTGAACCTCAGCCCCTGGCCTGTGAGCCCAAGTACGACTGCAGCATTTCTAATGGGGCCACAACAGGAAGCCATTTGGTAGTCAAGTTTGTATTTTCTGTCATAGCCAAAAAATCTGGCAGTCACTGACTGAAAGAGGAAAAAAGAAGGCTGGGGCAGGGGTTGGAGGGAAAAGGAGGTTGCTGTTCATATGATCAGTGACCTTTGATGTGCAAAGATCTCCCAGGTCACAAGAAATCAGAAGGATCAGTTCTGCTGAAATTCCCCATAGATTCAGGAGATTGGCAAAATCCCAACATGACATTATGTGAAAGAACACATCAGTGCTGAGTGAAGCTGTCAGTAGCTGAAAGATGGCATGCTCTACGCATGTAGGACACAGCCAGTCATTTCATACCTTGTACAAGCCCATGTAAGCTCATGCAAACAATTCTGTATGTTCCAGGTTTCACTGAAAACATTTGTCTCCATTATGTAAGATTCCAGTTTCAGAATAGTTTTGGTTTTTTTTTCCCAAATAAACATGCAGGGCAGCTTGAAATCCATCTTTTCTATAAGAAGCTGCAAATCATTAATGTCCAGTGCTCTGTGCAGATGTTACCAGTGCCTATAACTCATCTTTTCAACCATCATGGTAATGGGACATGGTAATGTCCCACGAGTTATGTACTCTTTTCTATGGCTGAGAAGATAACTTCAGTAACTTCGGTATGAAATGTTACATAGACATCCTGGAAAATCCTGATCAAGCAGATGTCCACAAAGACCTTTCCCCCCAGTGATTGTGAAATCCTTTGAAATAAAAATTTTTAAAAGTCAGAGCTTCAGAGGGTTCTTTAGATGATGTTTCCCCTTGGAATCCAGTAAGGCAGCATCTGCATTTTTCTGAGGTTTTCAGGTGAAGTGAACCATAAGATTGCTCTCAAGTAAACATTCATCTTTACCTAGAAATGGCCTCATTACTCAGCAGGTCATACATTCATTACTGGTTTTCATCTCAAGAGCTTGCAGAGTTACCTGGAGCTTCATCTAAGTGTTTTAGCACTGGCAAAAATAGGTATTAATGATTGGCCCTAATAGGGCCACATTGTAAGAATTGATTTGAATGCCACAGAGTAACTGGGCCATCTGGAGTTGACCTGCCCGAAAATGTCAGCACAGCATGCCACTATTGAGAGAGTTAGCCGCTGCTGTTTCGATTAGTCATTTTATGACTCTGCCCCTAAATCCATCCATTCAGCCTTTTTCTGGCTTAAAGCCAACCCCAGCTGCTCAGGCTGGGAACTGCCTTCTCTTAGGAAGACCAAAGGAAATGTTGGTTTGTGCTGTGTCTATCTGAACCAAAGATCAGCAGGGGAGACTTTCTTCCAATCACAAATGAATTCAAGGCTGTGGGTGACAGGGAGGCCACCACTGTAGTTTATAATGACTCTAGTTAAATCCCGGCTGCATACTTTACTTACAAGTTAAATTAAGATATTGTACAAAAAGGTTCCAAATGTAGGTGTCTTCCTTTCTTAAAATAATCTTTAAAAAGCAGTCACATGCTTAAAACCCTGTGATGTGGTAAAACTTTTCTGTCAAGCCATGACAGGTACTGATGAGCTATGCAGTATTTGAATGCAAATCTAACTCCGGCTCTGACATTAGCAAGATGCTGTTGGTTGAGGTATCCATCACTGGAGTTATCAATGTTATTCAGAAGTGTACTTGTACACTAGATTAAATATAGAGATCACAATTATAAATAAAGTTAAGTGGCTACAAATTGTGGTAACTGATTTCAGAAAAAAGTGTTGGTCTCCACCTTTTTAGTGATGATATCCATATAATCCGTGTCTGATTGTAAGACTGTAGAATATTTCAAGTTGGAAAGGACCTTCAGAATGCAATCTCCTGCTCAGAGCAGGGTCAGCTATGAGGTCAAAGCAGGTTACTCAAGATTTGTCAAGTTACTTCCATGTGCATCAGTGTTTGCAAGAGTTTATTGCAGCTCATTCTTAGCTTTGATTCTTGCCCTCACCTCCTTTCCTTCTGCCCAGTCTAGGGGTCACATACAGATGTTACATGCAGAGAGACAGTCTCCTAAGTTTGCACTAAATTGTTCAATATATGTGTTAGAAAAATACTGGAAAATACAACTCAAAATGCCTCTGTGCTTATTCATACCTAATGAAGTAAGTTCAGTTCATCCTTAGTTTTGATTCTTGCCTCAGGATCTCACACAGTAGCTTTCAATATCTGCATTAAAAAGTGTTTAGAAAAACATACTGTATTTCTTGGCATGTAGCTGTCACTTTAATATGAATGTCTTGAAAGAATTTTTTTTTTCTTATATACAATATAATTATATTTCTGAGCTACATACTAGCAGCAGGTCTGGAGAAATCACATTGACAGGTCTTTCATATACATCTGGTTTTGTCCTCAAATAGAGACTTCCAGCTTATTTTCTGTGATCAGAGGTGTCTGTTGTTGATACCACAGTCCAGCTTGGCAGTTGATTACAGGATTGTGTGAATTTGCTACCCTGTTTCCACCAGACCCTGCCACCTCATTAATTTTACTTGAAAAGATCTTAAACAGATGATTTTATACTTTTAGACACTTCAGAGAGATACCTCCATTTATTAAGCTACGGAGAGTACATCTCTAACATAATACCATCGGAAACATTTCCAAATCAACATCAGTCCTTCCTATCTGTGTGGGAATTGATCTTTGAAGAAACTGAGGAAGGAGCTCCACAGTGAGGTAGCCTGGACACCCTCCCCTCCTGCCTCAAACAACTCTGCTCCTGGCTGCCTGCAAATGGTAGTGCTAATGCTAGCAGTTACCAATAATGAAAGTTAGGAGAAAGCACTGAGACAACTTCTGCCTGTTCTTCAGCTTCTGTATACCAAGCACACTCTTCTCTTGGGCTGAAAGTATGACTCAGACCTATGTGAGGAAGTATTTCAAGATCCTCATGAGTCTTAATCATTATCCTCCACCAGATGTCAGGGAGCTTTCAGAGTTTTTCAGAGACAAAACTCCAGTTCTTATCCATCTGCTCAGGGCTAATTAAAATATGGTCTGGACAGGACCGAAATATACCTAAGATGACTTAGCACAGGAAGAAAAATTGATAGGAAGACAACTTCTGTGGAACATTTACTGCTCTGCAGACCACAAACGTTTAGAACTGACATTGCCACCATTTTGCACAGTAACTTTAATAAGCCATGCTTTTGTCTATGCATATGAGGAATGTCTTTAAATTATGAAATTACCTTGAATATCTACCTACCTCCACCACAAGACCATTTTGGACAACGAATGCTGAGCTGCGCTTGTGGCTTTCATATAACTTTGCTGCATCCTGCTGCAGCATGGCATGGAGAGGTGTGATAGATTTGGCATTGAGTAAATGAAGATTGACTTTTCCACCATTCCCTAAAGCCAGGAAATGTAGAAACCATGGCCAAGAGAAAAGAACAGTTGCTGAAACAATTCATGTATAGGAGTTGCATTCAACAACAAGGTGTCTGAAGGATAAGATTTTTCTCTAATCGGAGTCAGGAAGAGGTTTTTTGTCTTTGTTTGTTGATGAGAAATCAAAATTATACATTTTTATGAATACCTGAGAGACTTACTAGGCATAACAGAAATACTTACATAAAATCCAATTTCTACTAGCGTTTAAATAACTATTCAAAGTGAAAACAATATGCAGTATTCTGTACAGTGTGTAAAAAAGAAATATAAATCACACAGGATTCAAGCTGAAATCTTATTCTGGTGACTAAGATAACTGTTTCCAGAAGAAGCTCGTACATAAGATGTATGATAACAGAAACATAACTAATCATTTTTAAAACCTGTAAATTGCAGACTTTTTTCCCCCCTTATCTGCTTCACCAATGTCATCACAAAGTTATCACCCAGACAGCAGAGGAGGTAGCAGTGCAGCAAATATGTGCAAGGAATTGGGGAGCAGATGTTATGATAAAATGTAATTATGCTATATAAAATATATATATCTTTGGAGACATTCATAGTAAAGTGACAGCTACATCCCAAGAAATACAGTACATTTTTCTAAATGCTTTTCTAATGTGGAAATTGAAAGTTACTGTGCAAGATCCTATCTAAACCTGAAGAAAACAGTGTCAATTTCCAGACTAGCTGACAAGCGTATGTAGCAGTTTTCCAATTTGTTCTGTAAAATTTCATGATTCTGACATAAAAGAGCAAAAATGAAAGATGTATTCAGTAGCTCTGGTGGGAAGCTGATGTGAGGGCCAAAAAAGGGAAATAAGGGAAAAGCCCTGTATTCCTGATGTGAGCTCCAGGCCTTTTTCTTTGGATTCTGACTGATCAAATTTCATACTTTCTACCTGATCCTTCATCATAAGGTACAAGTTGCTAAACCGAAAGGCTTTGCAAGGCAGTAGATGAGTAAATTATGCCTTCAACTGTAGAACCTATGTGATGTATTCAATTACGTGAAGTTATAGCCTCAGCTAATCAGTTGACAAAAATACAATTTTTTAAGGCTTTTCCTCAGGATTTTTTTGTGGAACCAAGGATGTTTATTTCTTCTGTTCTTAATTTGCCTAATAATAAAAAGCTGCAGAAAATGTTTACTAAGAGAATGATGACTATTTGGAATTTGCATTTTATTTTTGAATTATCTTGTCAAGGGAGATCAAAAAACATCTTACCAAAACATTTCCCATGATTTCTCTTGGAGGAAAGTTCACTGCTGCGTGTGCTGCCTGTACACAATTGTTTGTGTTTGGGTCTTTAGGGAACTAAAACTGAATAGACCAATTTCAAGGATAGCTTGATGACTCATAATGCTTGAATATCAATAAATTGGTCTGATTTTTTTTTTTTGTCTTAACACCTAAGTAAATAAACAAATATAAAAAAATCTAAACACTAGGTGCATTCAAGACAGGATGTTGGAGAAATGAGCTCATATTTATATTTGCAGGATGCTATTTCATTTCAGTCCTCATCAAATCCTGATGCTTCAGAGAATGCAATGACATCAACTGGAACCTGAGGGCTTTATTCTACCTACAGTTAAGTGATTAATTTGAATTTTAGAAGGACTTTCTGGTTCAGTCATAGTTTCCAATGACACCTCTGCTGTAATGCCAGTGTAAAGCATTTGCACCTTCCACAGGCAGCTACATTTTACTATCCCATTGTGTACCACATCGTTTGAATCTCTCCAATCTTCTCTGGCAATAGCTAGAAAAACAAGTTTGCTTTTATCCTGCCCCATTTTCCTGTTCTGCTGTACAGTGCTGCCCGATGAAAACTTTAGTCAGCTCAGCTGTGTGATGGAAAATAACCGGGTGAGATCTCCAGTACTGCCATATGTTTTTGTCAGGGGTCATGAACTCAGTCAAGGCCTCCCTCAGCAGAAAAAAGGGATTTCAGAATGGTTTGCCCTACCAGCAGCTGCTGCTGCTGTGATGCAGCCGGACACGAGCTCAGATATATCGCTGGCCCGATTATTAGAGCCAATGGTTGCAGGAAGCCCCAGAATATGCTTATGTTCACCAGGAGAGGATTTGGATTTACATCCATAGCCATGTGTGGGAAGGCATGGGCAGGTGCAGTGGCTCTCAGCTTGGGGGCCCATGCTGATCTTGGGGGACTGGGAGCTGTGAGCCTGTCCTGCTTGCTGAGGTAGGAACCTCCCAGAGACCCGGTGAGACTGGGAAGAAGCTGGGAAGTGCAGTGATTCTCAGCTCTCAGGAGCTGCCTCCAAATATCATCCCTAATTTCTTAAGCCTCACCTGTCTGCTCAATAAACTCATTTTATTCAGCCTTAAAGTGTATCTAATATCAAGTCTGTTTCAGGTGCAGAAGGTAGCAGGTCCCTGAAGTTGCCTTAGTTGGGGAGGCATGATTCCAAAACAAAAAGGCTAGCTCCTCTCCTTCCCCACATGCTTCTTACTAAGTGCAAAGGTTGGTCTGCAACCCGGGAAGATGAGGTGTAGGTCAGAAAGAGGATAAAATGGCTGAGTTCCTATAATTAACGGCAAGGTCATGGCTAACATTTCCCGTTCCAGAGATATGGCTTATCCATATCCTGTTTCTTTTCTGTGTCTGCTCTAGAACTATTATAATAGTGATTTCTGGTACTCCATTAGTGACTCAGTGGCTTTAAAATGGGGCTTTTAACTACAGTGATACTATACTATAATCTAATTGAAAATGTTTTCATTCAGACCTGAATTGTGTTGTCTTTTTAACTCCAACTCTGACTAAAGTAATTAATACAATAAATGGGTTCTGAAATATCATGCACAGCTAATTTAGCAGTAAAGTGTTTTAAATTGAAAAAAAAAATAGAGTTAATTGAACATGAAATATCTTTCAGCCATTTGAAGAAACAGTTCAGATACACTGAATACCAACCCCCTTCCTTCTCTCAAGCACAAAAAGTATTTCTTTCTTTTAAAGATCAAAATGTCATGAGTGTGCCTTTCAACCACATTTGTTAAGAAACTCACTGAGGGGTGGTTAGACAGAAACACAGTTGTAAATGTTCTCCATTGTTTATACTGCTCGTCGTATGGGCTTGGAGCTCATTCACCCCGATTCAGTAAAAGAAACAACAGTTATTCAGATGACTCATAAGCAGTCAAATATGGAGTGTTTAGGTAATACCCTGATGTTCTCTTGCTCCTTAAAATAAAAACATATTCACAGCTGATTAAAACCCCACTTTGGTCATAGCACTAATCATAATGGAGTAGTAGTAATTGCATTCAGGATCTCAGAATGTTGGCACAGCAGTCAGCTGTCTCTGCTCATGTATCCCAGGCTTTGTGTTCACCAGGTACTGGACAAGACACAATCAAGTCTTTCAAAAAAATAAATTAGCCTGACATGATCACCTCCCTTGAAAGTTTAGTAAGATTTAGGGGTTTGAGTAGAGACCTCTACCAGCTTTGTAATTTCAAAACCATTGTTATTAATGAACATCTTTCTTAAGAAAGATAAAACCCACTTTTCATTCCCATTACTTACTCTGCCAATGCAGTAAAAGGCATCTGAAATGTCAAGGGCTGGTTTCATTTAATCAACGTTTGTACTTATCCATCCATTGAGAGATTTAGTAAGGAGCAGTCTCTTGTTGGCCACTCCGCAGAGTGGCAGTATGGGTGATGCTGGCTGGAGAAAGCCACCTGGGTCTCCAGATCCTGGGGCCCAGTGACTTCCCCAGAGCATAGCAGGTACCCCACCACCTCATTTTACATACATGCCTCAGCATGTCACATCAGCTGCTGCAGCTTTCTTAGCAAGGCTGATATAAAGAGGACAGTAGGGATGGGACAGCATGGAGGTAGCACCTTTCACTGACATCGGCTGGATAAGATCTTTCAGACATGTTTTCCTTCTGTTTTACTACTGTTAGTTTGGCCTGCAATCATACCATGGTTTTACAGTTCTGAAAGGTGGTGTCAGAGGGACGTCTGAGGGTACAAACCCTGCCAGAGACCAATTTTTGGCAGAGTAAGCTAGTCCTATGCATGCTGGTCCGTGCTGCCTGGGAGGGTCGATCCCTGGAAGAAACTGTCCTCTGAAATATGCCCAGGTTTTGCCTGAAGAGATGTGGTCCAGAACAGAGGCTGCAGGAGGTCAACAGTTGCCCAGTGTGCGTGTCAGGTGGTTCATCATCCCTGTTTGGTCCCTGACACCCTCTTACTAAATGTTATAAATATTTCCAGTGAATCCTAAGAGTCAACATCCAGGATAACAAATCTATGCCATTCCGCTCACCTATCCTCCTGCTTTATGCACTTAACTGAATTTCCTAAAAAGGGGAAAATGGCTTCTCTGTGGTTTTCCCACCAAGGAGTAGCTGTATTTCATCACACAGTTTTGGTCCATAGATTTTCCCATCTTGCAATTACCTTATTGGATGGATGTGAACTCAGGCTTTGGCCTGGATTAATTCTATGTCATCTATCTGAAATATCCTTGCTATTAAAAATAAAGTCCTGTACCACTGGACTCCAGTTCCTACATACATCGCAAAGTACTAGCTCCTTCTGCTTTATCCAAGTATCAGCAAAAATAAATGGACTGAAAAACCTAATACCGTTACAGTTAAAAGATGATCTCACTTTGTATCCCTAAACTCATTCTCTTTAAGTCAGTGTGGAGGGAATAAGAGTGGGAGATTTTGGACCCTTGCCAGGGTCCCTATTAAAGACCAATTTATTTTTCATTATTTAACAGACAATGTTGAAAATACAAATACCAGTGGGATAAAAAATGGTTTATGTAAGTAGCAGTGGGAAAACTCTGTGGTGAACCAGAGGTGGGACTAATCCCTTAACAGAGAGGAGTGAGTAATAGCAGCTGAGTCAGACAGCAAGGTCTCACTGGGTGCTGAGTACATCTGTGAGGAGCTGAGCATTTCTGCTCCTGTGACAGTGGTCACTACAGGCAGGCAAGATCTGCATGAGCAGTGAATCCTTTGTGCGTTGGAACCTATGAGAATGATAAGGACTAATAAAGGCAATTTGGGGAGCACAAGACGAGTGAAGGGACTGTTTGAATTTCTAATGAAAACTGAACAAGTGGCTTTTTAGCTATCTGTGTAATTAGAATTATCACTGGGCAACATATTACTGGGGTTATAAATACTCCATGGCAGTCTTGCAAAAAAGAAAAAGAATCCTACTATGTATTTATTTTAAAAGGCCAGATAACCTGTTTAAGTGTGCTGTTAATCCAGAAACAACATTAGCTAGAACAACAGACCTATTTCCAATGCTCAATTAAGATTGTGCCTTTAGATATCTCTTGTTAGAGGTGTGCAACATCAGGACAGAGTTAATATGCCATTTCTCAGTAGCCTTAAGGTATCTGTGGTTTGCATCTTCATATTGCTTCTTCTTTCTCTAGCTTTACTGAGAAGGTCACATAAATAGATGATGAGAGGGACATCGATTTTGATTCTTTTTCCTAGGTATCAATACAAAAGAAAACAAAACAGATGGATGGCTAATGCTCAGACTGTGCTTTGAGGCTTGCAGGGGAAGTCAGCTCCTTTAACATATTCCATTTAAAACCTTCTGTCTCATGGGTTGTCCCTGGAAAGCAAAAGTCACTGTGTGATCCCAAAGCACCAACTGATCGTTAACTAGCTGTTGTTTCCTGTTCTTCCCAACAAGCTAGGAAGGGCTCAGGCTGTACCAGTGACTTGCCACTGCCAGAAAGGGGAGATTGTGTTTCCACCCTCTCCCACCCTCAGCTGCCTGTGCTTGCCCTTGACTTGCAGTGGTTCACTGGGTCTTTGCTGAGCTGAATTGCCTCCCTGGCTTGGCAGAGATTAGCCAGGTGAGTGGCACAGAGGAGAGGCAGACACACACTGGAAAATTCAGAAGGAGGAAGAGGAGGCAGAAGAGGAGAGGAGCAGTATGACTCCAGCCTGTCACTAGCACCCTCTGACAGCTCAGCAGAGCAGTCAAAACCTACTTGTTTCCTGGCTTCTTTTATTTTTAGAAGAGAAAGAAACAGCTTTAGACACCCCTCCAAGCTGTCTCTACCATCATGAGGGGATGATGATGATATGAACAAAACTCACCTGCTGACCTCAGTTACCGATGTGTTTGTGTGGGGTCCTAGCACCTCACCCCGAGTGGTTTGGGGTCTCTGTGCTCACTGGCAGAGTCTTGGCCTTCCTTCATACCGCTCCCGAGGTTTATCCTATTTCAGGGGGAAAAATCAGAAGTGTGAAAATAATCCATGCTGCAGATTCCAGTCAGATGTTTGCTTTTAAACACAGACTTGACAAATAACGCTTTATCAGTATCAATGCACATCAGTGACCACATTGTTCAGTCTTGCATTTGGGAGTGCTTTTCAATTAAAAGCAAATTGCTGAAAGAGACTTCCAAATTGGTTTCATTGAAGAAGAAGAACTGAAGCGAAGGTACTTGAGATCTGACAATGGCTGAAGTGATTTGTAAGCATGAAGCATGCAAGATAACATTTAATTAACTGCAGCAAAAATAGAATGTAGCTTTGAATTTACGTAAGTTCTCTTGTTCTATGTATGCGCAATGCCCTTTCTTTAAGTTTCTTTTCTCAGAAAACTGTATTAACCCTCCATTCCTATAGATGATATATCAACCACAGGTTGGGCAGCATTACCCATCCTTTTTTCAGAGATTTCAATGTTGATTTGTAGGGTTTGAAACAGGCAGTGTTTTCCAACAATCTCAATCTGGAATAATTTTCCTTAAAGCAGTGAACGTGACTATTTGTGTAAGGGAAATGACTAATAAACCCTTATATTTTTCATGGCTGTGCAGAAGCTTACTTATCAACTGCTGCCTGAATTTGAAACATCTCTATGGCTTAATGAAGTAGTATCTCCAGAGCACATGGAGAAACTAGGATGCTTGCAACTCAGGTGATGTTCCTGGGTCCCCTGGTCAGCAGAGCAAAACAGGTTTTTGGTGCCACTCACCTGATCCGTTCTGGATGCCTGCTTCAGGTAGACCTGAACTGCAGTTCCCAGACTCTGCTTCTCCCTGCTGACCAGCGAGGGGACCCTGACACTGCAGATGACTCCAATTATATTCAGTGAGACTGATCTTGAGAAAGTCTTGGCTCATAGAACATCTCTCAGCCCCAGCATCACTCCAAGTGTTACTACAGATGGGAAACCCCTTCCCACTGCCTCTGCTCAGCACATGGTGTGATGGTATTGTTGTCTTCATCAGTTCCCATCCTGCAGCAGGATGCCAATGTTGAGATGCCACTGAAATGGCCATTATGTTTGCACCAGAACCTTCTCCAACTCCTCTGGCAGACTGCCTCTCTCTTCATGTTGAATCTGGGCAAGTTGCTGCTCCACAGGAGCACCATTGTTTCCCATCTGCTTTGAGACTCTGTGATTCTAGGCTGATGACAGGATGGCAGCTGACTGGTGAGATCTGTGGTGTTGGCCAGGTTGACTACCTCATTCACTGGTCATCCAGTCCCCTTATAAGGGAGAGGATGTTTTAGACCTAGGAAACAACTGGAGGGAGTGGATAACGATGAGAAGCCAGGTTGTGGCCTCTCAGTCCATGGGGTACTCCAGCCTTCAGTGTCCAAGGCCCTGAGAAACTTGCAACTATGAAGTGTCTAGATGATCTTCCTACACCCTCTCCAACCAGAACAATTATGTGAGGCTGAGGACCTCAATGAGTACATGTCTGTTGTCCACGGGGCTGGCCCCCTGTACAAAGCTCCCAGCAAGGTGCTGGAATTTGCACCTGAACCCACCTCACTGCAGGTAAAGGCTCCCCTTTCTCTTAAATAAAGAACCAGGATTTCTCTGTGGCTGTGATTCCCTCTTTCCCTGCTCCACCATGAACATTCCCGCCAATCTCCGCTGCTGATGTTTTGATGGAGTTCAAAAACTGGTGTGCAATCTGCACACAGCATGCGCTATGCCCACTAGATCAGGCTGCTCTTCTCTTGCTTTTATGTCAAACACATGCTAATTTAGCTGTAGTGTCATTTTTTTTTTTTATGAAGTTACTCTGCTTTTAATTTTATTCCAGTTTTGAGTTTTTCAAACTTACTGCATATTATATTTCATCTCTGTGAATTAGAAAACATCAGAGAAACTATATCCCAATATGAAAAATAGCAGTAATTAATAGTAATAGTAAGTTGTATAGAAACTAGTAGTTAATCCACTAGCAATCAATAACTAATTAAACATAACAATTGATCAATTGTACAAGAAACTTGAGTGTATGTATGATGTATTTGTGTGATCTTATTATCCAGAGTTAAGCAATGCTTCAGTTTTTTTGACAGTTGTTTTCAAGTCAGTGGGAAAACTGCTGACTTTTCACTGATGGGGTCTCCTGCATCTGTATAGTAATATAATTGTACCCCTGGGTTATGATGAACCAGGCTGGCCTTTTCCAATTGATTTTCCTTTTGCATATGATACAATGCAGGCTCTAAAGTCTGCCTGACTTTGATGTGTCCTCTCTAAAGTATGCACACACCTGCCAGAACTTTCCCCTCCTGCTCCATTTTTCCCTGTTAAGAGAATAAAAACAACTGCCCAAAAAAGCCAAGAGTTGGGAAGAAACTCTGGTGGATCACATTCCTGAATTAAGCAGGTTTGCAGTAAGAACAAGCCAAAACTACTGGGGCAAATCCCCCAGGATTCAGTCTAGCCTAATCTCCATTTTAGATTATGTCACCTAAATAGCATTTCCACTGCATTCTCAGCTTCCCAGAAAATTGTACCCTCCACTGACTGTAGAGATTGACAGCTCAGATGGGCTGAGAATGAGCAGGTTTCTTATTTTTGTAATCCCCATTATCTGTGTTCAAACCAACCAAATTATGATAGTAAACACACAGCAATTTCCATGTTTTGAGAAGAATCTATTTCTAACATAAAAAATGCTATATTTGGACAGGTAGGGCTGATACTGCTGTAGTGACAAATGGATCAGCCAAAACCAATCTTCTTCCAAAGATAGCTGCAAGTTTTGATGTAATGAGATGGTAAATGTGTGCGTCAGCTGCATTAAGAATGGACTCTATTATGCGGGAATTGTTCTGTAAAGCATCTTAAATTTAATTCTTCTCTGCCTCTTATTTTGAGGATCCAACTCTTCCTGCCTCTAGGCTGTTTTTTCCTAGTTTTCACCATCTCCCCTACTTAAAGGTATGCAGTGTACTATAACAGGATTCTTTTTTCACCAATAATGCCAGTAATGTTTCTTCTCAAAGCTTCCACTCAACGTAGGCACTTGAAACAGCATGAAGACACAGGATCTTTTGTATGATAAGAAACTGCCTACACATTTCCAAAGGTGAGGCTGGAGCTTGACTGATTAAACAGAGACACCATTTGGTTATCTCTTCATTTGGGGCACTTCATTTTGGCTTCCAATTAATTGTTGTATCTGGCAGGACTGAATGAGAATTTACTGTAACTCTAATTATATTATGGCAGAGTTAAAAGCATGTGTTATCAATCTCCTTTGCCTTGCAAAAGAGCCAGACTTTGAAACTAAATATTTTTAAGGGAAACCAGAAATTTGAATCTGTGTTCAGACCACATTCAAGAAGTTCCCAGTTTAAAGCACAGTTTACTACAACACCTGTATTTGAGAGGAATTGAAACCAAGAGCTACTTAGAGATGTTGCTTATTTTGTCATGTTTTGTATTGTCACAGAAGCTGCAACAAAGTGCTTTGAACTTGCTTGTTGTGTTGTCTGCTGGATGTAGTCCTTGGGCCCAAAAAATTCATCAGAAGACTATCTTTTCCTTGTAAATATAGACTTCGTAATTCAAAAACTTGTGAAACCTTCCCAGAGAGGTTAGGTTTTAATTGTTTCCCCACACACCCAGCTCCATACTGAAGGGCTTTTTGGGATCTGCAAAATCCATGTCCAGCTACTTCTGCTGTCACAAGGTGCCTGGTTTGTCTTGCAGCTGGTGGCAGTTGCATATCATGGAGCTGCATGTCTCCAGCTCCTGTTGGGCCAGACACCTTATCAAAATTCTCACCACCAAAAGTGGTTTGAGACGGAGGGCAGCAAGATAGGATCATCTGAGACTCGCAGCAAGTTCTCTCATCAGCCTAACTGAAGCTCTGACATCTGAACAAGAGAGTCAGATGGAGTCATCATGACCAAGCTTTTGTGTCTGAGTTCAGCCAGTTCAGCTGTGCTGGAGGTATTTGCTGTTACTTGTCAGTTATTTAAAGCTGAGTTTTCCAAAGACAGAATAATTGTTCTTCAGGCAAATTATTATGATTTTTTTGTCACTTGCCATTGTGATGATTCTGTAATTTTTATTTTTGTTGTGTGCTAAATACTCAGTCATACCCTCTACTGTTGCCTCACATTGTTTTAATAACTGAGCTCTACATAATGTTTTATTTAAATACATGTCAGTGCCTGCCTCCTGTAGCTGTCCATGTCCAAGGTATGTGCAACGGCCACCAGGCCCTGATGGCCAGACTGGATGATAGGGCAGCTTATGCTGCTTTCACGCACAAAGGAGAGCCCTCCCCAAGAACCTCTTCACCACCAGCAGTGGGAAGTGTCCCAGGGCAGGGGGAGTCTCAGCCTGGGCATCTCCTGTGGAAGAGGAGCCGAGATCGCCCTCGCTTGACAACGCTTTGCTCAGACTCGCCAGGAGCACTGGGAAGCAGGAGGCCATAACACTGTAGTCTCCTGCCATGGGGCTCAAGGAGCCTGGGCAAGGCAGACCCAAGGGTGTGACAGCAGGGAAGCAGGAGAGCTGGGTGGCTGCCTGTGAGCTTGATGGCCAGATGTTTCTCCACCAGCTCTGAGTGGCTCAGCCCCTGGCAGGAGGTGGTGCTGCTAAACACCGTGCTGCTTTGGGAAACCTCCAACCTCCAGACCCAGGGTGGGACTGTGAGTGGTGGGACATCCGTGCATAATGTGTCTTGCATGAAATGGGAATTATGTCCTTGATCTGAAGGACATGCTCGTGTCCTTCAAAATTCTGTCTGAGTCCTGAAGAGGGTCACTGAGTACCAGTGTATAGACAAAAGGCAAATTTTGGTTATAAAACTGCTTGCTTTCCTGTTGAGGGGAAAAGTTATAAAAAAACTATTAGTCAACACTGTAATTGATGGTTTGATGGTAATTTGCAGCAGCACGGTACCATGAATATAAATTTTATTCAAAAGAACAGATAATGAAAACTTTTCATTTTGTAGTGACTCACGTGTAATACACTGCATTTCCTTTAATAGGAAATGATGTGCGTACAAAATCCATAGTTGCTATGATTAGTTGTTGCTGATCTTTAAAGATAAGAAGCAAAGTGGGGAAAAAAAGTGAAAACTGTGTCAATTTATCAACAAGAAAGTTACTCAGATACCAGAAGAACTGAGGCTCTGAATAAAAATGACTATAATGAATCACTTCCTTGAAGTATAATTTAGCTTGTGTTTAGAACTGAGTAAGTACAGCTTTGAGGTCCTAAGAAGTGTGCGTTTCATGAAGGCAAATGAAATTTCTTTAAGCTCTTAAAAATTAGTTTAGTCCTTATTACATAATTGATGATGCATATATTCTAGTGCAGGATAATGGCGTTGAGAGCCTTTTGTACCCTGTGTGCAAAAAAAAATGTGGTCCCTGTAGGTAGCAAAAAATCCACTTGACATGTGAAGCCAGTGCAGGGTGCTGGCCCTGGAGATGTATTGTAAATATTCAGGAGTAGATATTCAGTGTGAAGCAGGTTATACTATCAAGCACCTAGTGTGTTCTGCAAATCTACTTCCCTTACTATTCGGCCTCTGGGCGATTCCTTCCTAACTATCGATCAAAACTCCACCACAGAGAAAGCAGGGCACAATTTTGTAGAATCAATGTTAATAGACCAGGTATTTAGAAGATGTTTTAAAAGTCATTTAGACTACCTTTCAGAAACACCACACCTCTCTTGGTCTGAGCACTTATTTTCATTGTCACTCATGAAGGATAAAAATCAACATTAGTATAGCAGAACAAATCTAACTTTAAAAATTATTGCATATTATTATGGGGAGTTGCACATTATTGCCAAGAATTCTGTGATTTTTTTGTCACTGTTTTAAGGACAAGAAATCTAATATTGGGAACAGATGGTCACCTCACAAGCAAGAAATCATTGTAACATCTCACTATCATCAGTCTTTCTAAGATACAAGTTTTCTGCTGAGTTTTTACCTCCAAAGGCAGCAATTCTAACTTTAATAAGACATTTCTACTGTGCCTCTACTTATTGAAGATAATCCTTAATTCCTGAACAGTTTGTTTTTTTTTTTTTTTCTCTTAAAAATTCCAAAGAACTTGAACAAGTCTGTTTTCCTGTATCAAGACTTATATTACACGGCCCTTGGCACACACTCTATGTTGGTAGGTCCCATAACAGTGTTTCCTTTTCCATTGCCATAAAATGCTTGACATATATTCTTTCAGCTAACTGATTCTTTCAAGTGCCCGGGGGCATTTCTCCAGGGAGAGGTGCTCTAGCTTTTTCTCCACTACATCCAGAGTATTTCTACCTTTTCCTCTGGTTAGTTTCAACAACAAAGACAATACTCTCCAATAAATCTCTGCAATTGTTGTTAATTTATTTATTTTATACCTGGTAAAAATGGAAGTAGCATTTAAACTGAAGATTTACTGTATGGTCCTTAAGTAGCAGACTTTTATTCATTAAATCTTAATTAAGGTGGGAAATTCAGCCTCCCTCTGGGCAACTCACTACATTAATTTTTCTACGCAGCCACCCTGGATTTCATGTTAGTATAAGAATGTATGAGTTGATTCATGTTCTATATAATTCTCTCTTCCAAGGCTGAGATTCCAGTAAGAATTGCTCATTTTTCTCTTTCTATGCAAATGATTTTTATCCCTAGGTTCTTTTGTAGTTACTGTGGTGCTGAAGAGTTGTTTAGTTGCAGCTTGAGTGTTGGCTGACCCTTCAGTTCACCTGCAGTGGTTTTCCTTCTAAATCTACCATGTTGCTCCTATGCTGTATAGTGCTATTGTGTTGTCATGTTGTCTTTTACATCACTTCTCTAGGGGAAAATCAGTGATGATGTCAAATCAAAAAGATGAAGAAAAGTGGTTCTTTCTTGGACATCAGAGTCTGCACTAAGCCTGTCACTCACATCTTCTGACAATTTTGTGGGTTTTAACATGAATTGTGAGCTTTGGTGATTTTGCCTACAATGACAGATGTCAGGGTTTCTAAATCCTGGACATAAAATTTCTTTTCAGAAACAAGATTCCCATACAGTGCCTCTTCAAAGACTTTTGTTCCATCTTTATTGTTAGAAGCTTGATTTTTTTTAATCCCTAGGTGGCTTTCCAGCTCTTGTAAGCCTTCAGGATACAACCTTGATAACTGGTGAGTTCTTTTCTTGCTTCTTTCGACAGATATTCATGTTATTCACATATTTCTTACCCTGCTTTCTTTTTTTTCCTTTTACAAACTTTTGATTGCCTTTTTTTTTTTTTTTTTTTTCCCCTCTCATTACAGTGCTTTTATTGCCTTGGTTTCCTTTCTTTTCATTTACAATAATACTTATTTCCTTACGTCTCCAGAACTAAACCCTGAAGGAATTGTGACATTTGACATCTATGGGTTGACTTCTTGTGACTGAAGTTCTGCAACTCCTGAAATGACAAAAGCCTTCATAAATACAGGTACAGAGATTGAAGTAACTATTGATTTTCTGCATGAAGTCGAGCTTAAAGCACAGACCAAAGAATGCCTAGCTGGCTGGGGTCCAGGATTTTCCAAGACTGCCAATGGAGTAGAATGATGTCACTGATGGTGCTGCCTAAATTTATGTTGATTAAAAGGAGTAGGTGAAGTGGCAACCAGTTCTGGGAAAACCACTGTGTACTTGAATATTATGCATGGAGCAGTAACAAAAGGTGGTGCTGTCCTATGCAGAGTGTTGTTTTTTATTCTCCTTTACTAAGAAAACAGTAAGCTTTCTTAGTAAAAGTGTACACTTTTGTTTGTTATGGAAGGACAAATCTCAAATCTCTGAACATTAAGTATCTTTTCTATAGGATCTTAGTGTTTTGGAGGTATTTAAGTCATGTTAGGATTGAAAAAAAGGACCACACAAAGCTGAAAGGTGGGAAGTCCCACTATGCAACTGCATTAAGCAAGAGATTGTGAGTTTATCTTCATCAGTGATCTAGTCCTAAGATGTTGGACCTGAAACCTGTTGTTGATATTTCAAATCCTCCCATGTTTCTTAGTGACCAGGTAACAGCATTTTAAAGACCTCTACATCTCCCCAGTTTGAAGGTAGCCATGTGGTTTGATATGGGAGCCATCAAGCTTGTTCCCAGACTGCCAGCCCAGATACCTGACCTGGTTCACCAAAGGATTCCCAGGAAAGGCTGGTGGGGCTGGACATGATTAGGGTCACCCTGAGAGTGACAGGTACCCAGAAAGGGTGAGCTGAGCGGGATGCTGAGGGACAGAGATTCCACAAGTTTCCTCCAGAAAAAAGCTATTTCATTGATCCCTGATTTTCACCCCCTAGTTCGATGTCTCTGGTGCTGGGTGGCCATGCCACCACTGCCAGCACTGCACTGGGGGCCAGAAAGTCCACAGTGGGTCGCACGCGACTTGTGCAGGGATGTGGTGGGTAAGGACTCCCCCACTCAGATCCGTGAGCTAGGGCTGCTCCATGCCTCAGGGTAGCCAGCAGCAGTTTTGTCTAATTTTTTTATTTTTGTGAAACAAAGAAAAACGTTCCCACAATCTCCACCTTTTCGATAAACACAGCTCTGCAGGGTGGACACACTTGCCCAAGTCCTACCAGGCTGTCAAACACATCCCTCTGTTCATGAGTCAGTCACCAAAACTGGCCTCCCAAAACCCTATAGAGGGAGAGTCTGAGGCAGCCTGTAGTTTTTTCCCACTTCAATCAGGGGGGGATAAACTTCAGAGCTGTTAAATACTCATGGCTCTTGATTTCTGGTGGCTAACTATGAGATTAAGAGCCAGAAATCAGTGCTGAAGATCTCAGGCATGCAGCCGGATAAATCAATGCTGCCTGTTAATTGACTATCGGAGGAGAAACAGTTTGCTCTTGTTATTGCCAGGTAGCTCTCCCAGAAAACATCTGAATGAGTCCATGTACTTCCCTCTCAGCTAGGACACAACTCTGGTCTTCTACTATACTATGCTTCCTAGAGCCCTCCAGGCTTACCCTCATCTTCTGGGCCACCAAAGGTCTGGAAAAAATGAATATGTATTTGTATATACCTGCCTCCATGGGTCAGCAGGACACCTGACCAAAAGCCTTAAACAGGGAAGGTGCCAGTAAGTGTACAGCTGGAACGTACTTCACGTGAAGGTATAGGCAACACTGGCAAACCAAATTTCTGCCCATAATGTTATCTTTAATAGTCCACAGTTTTACAGCAAAATTATAGTTTCCAGAAAACTTCACAAGACTTAGGAAGTTTAACCGTAATGTTAAAAGAGCTCTTCAGAAAAATACAACATAATGTTTTGCCAACTCTTTGGATGTAAACATTTATTTATGTTTGAATTTGTGTAAGGAATTTCCATGCTATAAATTTTTATTAAAAATTTGTTGTTAGAAATAAATAGTACATTTATAGTCATAAACAAACCGGTAGTTTTTACACACACTAATGTTGGGTTTCTGTTTACAAAACTCAAAGTGTATTCCACCATCCTTTTTTTTTGCTGTTTATACCTGCTATAAAATGATAAAGTTGCTGCATGAAGTTTATACTTATTGTGGGTTCCTTATGTCTCAGACTAGATAAACAGAGGGTTTGTGTCTCTTCTCCTAATAATATTTATATGGGAAACATAGCCTTCTGTTCCTGCTATTGATTTTGGATGTGGTAAGTGAGCTTAAGTACTGCAGAAAAAATATAATGATAATACTAAAGATTAATATATTGGTTGCTTTTTCCTGCTTGCTCATGGGAATGACTGATTTGTATGAAAAAAGAAATATGCTTGTACCATAGAAAAGCTCGATAATACCAGCTGTTAAAGGAAAATACATTTTTTTAATTCACCAGAACCTTATTTTCATTAGCTATGTGAAAATGTGTGGCCTGGTTTCTCAGATACTAGGAAAGCAGAATTCCTCAATGCTGTTCTCCTTTCTGTTTTCTGTTTCGTGCAGATCAAGTTGTTGATACTCAAATGTCACACGGTTGATGTGTTTGCCACTGGAGACCATTCTCAGCACAGTATTGTCACAGCCAATCTTCATTTGGGCTAGTTAGGAAAAAGAGACATAGAGAATATATAAAAATACACTTACGTGAGAAAGAGAGAGGAGAGATATATCGAGTTGGGAATTACAAAGCACTGATACATACAATTTTGGAAACAAAGCAATTTGTGTGTAGTAATGACTGGCCAGATGACTAAATACCTTTCTTGTATTTGTTAGTTTTAGTTTATGGCTTGGGTATTTAATCAAGTGTTGTAACCTCTACTCACGCAAAGGCCTCTCGCTTCCCATCCACCTGCAGTCTCACACATGCACAGATAGACATGATGCAGGGTCTGTACATGTTTGCACTTGGGAAGGTATGGTACTCTTAGATACCGTGAGTGATGGGTGTGGGTAATGTCACCTTATCCTGGAGATATCAAAAATTAACAACATTGAAATGTTTCCTGTTAGAGAGATGAGTGGTTTTGTGTGTAAGGAGGTTCTTCACAGGAACAAAGGCACGTGAGAGTCCCAACAAGACAAACTCAAATGGCAGTGCCCAGCATATGGACTCACTCTGGGTGAAATCGAACATATTACTAACCACTGCTTTAGATAATCTGTTTGAGCGGGGGTTTGGCAAAGCCTGTTTCATTTAGGGAACCTGGAGCACCTTCCTCACTGGAAAAGAAATGTGGTGGATCACTGGGAGAGTGGAGGCTGCCGAGATGGGATTTCTCTTCCTTCACACCACCAGAAGACCATATTTTAATTTCATCACAGTGCTCAATATTCATTCAGCACCAGTGCTTGCCAGTTGAAGCTTTGAACAGTGCCTGAACCACCAAGTTGTGGTGTGATGAAAGGCAAGGGAGACCACAGGGGTAAAGTGCCAGTCACATTCCTGTTCTCCAGCCCTGAAGAAACATCGCTCCTCTGGTGCACACACCCATACTCCCGAGGTACAACACAAGTGCCACAGGGGTGAGTCTGTCACATCACTGCAACACTTTGTACTCTTCTGTATTGCATATCAGTGAAACTCGGAATTCCTGTTTTTATGGGACGAAAGAGATCACTGACCTGTCGTGATAGTGAAACAGTTTCAGAGCTCCTCAGGGGTTCAAAGCAGAGAGTGGGAGCTCTGAGGTGTTTGGAGTATGTGTTACTCCTGCAGCAGAAAATGAGACTTTGGAAACACTAAGTGAGAAAAAACTCCTTAACTGAAAATGTAAATGTTCTGCCTTTATTTGTTATGAATTATTCTCACTTATCTGTTGACACTCTAATAATCCTATGTGTCCTAGGACAAGCATTTAAAAAATATGTATAACTTAACCTTGTTATAATGATTACTGCAGGGATGAGTGAAGGTGGTCGTGTGTGTGCTGTATTACGCAGCCCAGCTGCGGGCTTGGATAGCTTTACGTCTCATCTGAAGTTCACTAATCTAGCAGGAAATCTGGGTTTGGGGGGGACTCTGCATGACTCCCTCTGGTTAACTATTTTATCACACGGAGGTAAGCGGAAGAGGAAGATCTTACCAGACCCATGAAAGGAGTGACAGAGATCAGCTAGTGGAAACATCTTGGATGGGTCTAAGCCAGTTCCTCCAAGCAGCTCTACAAAATCTCCCATTCCTGCACAGCCTGCTGATGGCTTCTAAAAAGGTAGAGATTAAAAGTTACATATCATCTGTAGATCTAGACATGATTGCAGACAACAGTAGTTTTTAGGAGTCCTCTGTGCTCAAACCCGTGTGAAATCAGGCGTTTCTCATCCTGAGCAACACCACTCCAATTTGACATTAGTCAGTTAATTTCCTTAAGGAATTCCAAAGAAAGACCTAAGTAGGCTCTGAAAATTGCTGATAAGTAGTTAATGTGTTTGATTCAACTGCTTTTAGTGCAGATAAGTAATATGATTCTGGATGCTTAGACATGTAATCAAATTAACACAGGCATGGGCTGCACATGTGCTCACAATCATCTGCCAGGCAGGAACTGAAGTTCCACCATAAAATGCTTATTCCTAAGCAGTAAGTGTTGCTAAAATACGTTATTCTGGTGAAGTTAAATAAGTAGGAATTAATAAAAAGATTGTTGTATGACAACAGTGGCTCACAGTATATTAGACCCACAAGTGTTATTTCCCTGAAAATTAATGCTGTTTGCCAAAAACATCTTTCATGGACACCTTGAGCACCTTTGGGCAGTCACCCATATGCTGCTGTTTAAGTGCCTGATTTCTTTATTGTTCTCCTGCTTTTGTCCCTTTTCTGCCCACTGCTGAATAAGTTAACTCACTTGCCTATCTCTCAAAGCCTGGTTTGCTCAGACACTGGCTGACTCCATGAAGGACCTAAGCTGCCAGTCTCACTGGCAGCAGAAAACAAAATATCTTTCTGGATATTTTGGAATTTGCCAACAGCAACTCTTGTCCTCTCCTGTCTAGTCATCACCAAGCACCAAATGCTGTGGCCAAACCCCAGCCCTGTGCTGTGCATCAGAGCAGATGGAGCAGAGGATGCTCAGCCTGCTGAGCAGGGAATTAGTTGTAAGCCCATTTGTATTTTCTCCATGCTAATACATCACTATCGAACCCGTGGCTCCTTCCTCTGTTCAGAGTGGTTGCTGCTTTCACTAGTTTAAATACAGACAGACAGCTCTCTGGGACAGCACTCCTTTCTTTCTAATGAAATTCTTACCCTTTGTTATGGCAAGCAGTATTTACATGCATTAATGGTACTTTGCATAATTCGATTGCCTCTGAAACATTACTGAGACAATAGTGGCAGAGACAGACCCAGCTCTCATCTCTGGGGGAAACCAGAGCCCTCAGTGTGCACACACGTGGTCCGGAGCGCACGTGCCGTAGCAGCCAGCTCCGCAGGCTATCCCTGCTTCACCCCCTTCCCTCCCCCATGTCCAGGAAAACTGCACATGGTAGTAATTTCTTAAGAAACAAGCAACTGACCTTTAAAAAGAGGCCATTTAAATGTCCCAGGATAAGATCGGATATTTTTATTACCACAGGGTAGATTATGGAGAAGCTGCAGTTTCTGTGCTGATGAGGAATGACCATAGTAAACCTTCCCGAGGGAGTCTGAGAGATAACATTGCAAGCTGGAACACAGGACAAGGTACAAGAGTTACTTGTGGAGTCATCACTGCATGTAACAAAGCGATGTGTTTTCAGTACTAACAAAGAACAGATGATTTAATTACTGAGAGTTACATCCAAATGCTGAAAATACGCAGATGGCATTTTCTGGGGTTCTTGCATAGCATTTGTTCCCTAAAAATTCTCTGCCTGTTATTTACCATGTAGCATGAGGTCTGGCAGAACTTTAAGGTGAAGCAATCAGTGGGAGAGCTCACACCCCAGATCCATACCTCAGGGACTCATGTTGTCAAGGGCTTGTACTGTTTACCAGTATGAAGGAGGCTAAATATAAATGCTGGGCTTTTGTTTAGCTGTGGCTGGTTATTGCATGATATTCCCAGCAAACCCCTAAGTCCTGCTCCTCTTAACTGGAGTTCCTTACCCTGTAAAACATCCCATTGAAACTAGGGTGGGTATATGCTGATTTTATCTTAAAGTTCAAACTTAATAGTTCAGGTAAGGGAGCAGCTTATCATCTGTGTGTGCAACCCTAGGGATCCTCCACGCAGACCCGGACGCCTGCAGCTGACTCAGTAGGCCAGTGAAGGACACAAATCACCCCCAGTAGCTGCACACAATAGTCACATCCACAGTCATGAAGCCACACCAGCATGGAAACCCAGCTTGCAGGCTTGTGTCTGAACAACTTAGAGTAAGCACAGGGCAAACATGCCATCATCTTCATCCTTTGCAAGGTGAGGCAGATGAATCAGACTGGCCTGAACAATAACTGTCAAATGTCCTGTCCTCTCCTGGAAGAACTATGCAAGCGGCCATTATTTGTGTCTTGCCAGTTCACAGGCTCAGGGAAATAATCTGCAAATAGATCCTTGGGATCATATATCACTCATAACTGTCACATAGCTGTTCAATACACTGGTTTTGCTGTTGAACTTTAAGATGCTTTTCCCTCATTGTTCACCCAGATCTAGAAATTGCTGATATTAAACTCTCTAAATTAATACAATTTGTTCTAGCCAAATGTGTCGGAACATGACAATACTAGATCGGAAGAGATCTTTTTAGAATGAAAGAGCCTTCTGGTCCTGAATATTGAAGCCATGCCTAAGTTACCTCTTCACTCACTTTTTTATTCTCGAGACACACGCTGAGCCTGAGTGCGCGATCCTCCAATGCGCAGATGTGTGTGGCTCCGCTGGCATAACTGGAGCCATGTCAGTGCAAACAAGGTAAACCAACACGTTCATTTTTCTTCCTGCCCCAAACACAAACCCATTTGATGGTAAAAAATGCAGACTTACGAAAGAGGTTGGTGTTTTTCTTGACTGTGATGGTAAATCCATTGCCTGGCTGGTGAATCCTGAAGAAGATCATTGCCACATTCTGCGATGACTTGATGCTCCTCTGAATATTGCCACTTTCACAAAAGTCTATATATCTTTGGGAAGTGGGGAGGGGATGGTCCGAGGAACTGGGAAATTTCTCTCCTTTGAGTATCCAGCCATCAAATACCTGCAGGGGTTCAGTAATTTAAAACAAGACTTTTGCTTATGGATCTGTTAGCAGAGGACAGAAACATGAAGTATTACAGACACAGTTTTGACACCAGTTGGGGTGTTCAAAGTCAACAATTAAACACAAAAATATTTGTATTTATTGATTTCCTAGCATTTAACTAACTATTCAAGCTTCAATCCATGTTAAGGAAAGGGATACATATAAATTTTAATGCTGTTTTTATTTTCTTCAGATGACAAATTTGGTGACCTCTTTTTGAGGGAAGCAGCTCTTCTTGCTCCAGTTTCATCACATTTACATCAGGTTTTTTTATTTCTTACTATTGCAATTTCATTGTTACTAAGAGAAGTTTTTGACCAGCTTAATTTGGAAGCCACATGAAACGTAAGACACCCTCTCAAACTCTGGACATTAAGTGCATTGATTTCGCCTGTTATTTTCCACCATCATGTTTTGCAGCTTGTCATTAATGGGTCCAGAGGCCTTCCAGAGGTATTGGAATACAATAAAGCTTTGGGGAGAAATCATTGGCAGAGGTATTGCTCTCTCTTGCATCTGTTCTTTCAGTTCATCCTAACCACTAGAAAGCAGAACAAATGCTGCCTACTTGGCTGAAACTTAAGCAGCAATCTCTACAAATCTTTCCTTCACAACAAAAATAGCAACAATTTGCCCTCACCATCTTTGGGGAAATATGTCGGAAATGTGTCAGAACTAGAAATCTGTATTAACTCTACCATAGCTGCACAGTTGCCTGACTTGCTGTTTCAATCCCCTGCTAGCTGTTCTCACCTGGTAATTTCTTCTACGCTCCAGTCAATACTTTGAAAATCCAAGGACCAGATCCTGTCATCACTTCAGTGAGTAATCCTAGTATGAGTATGTGTGTAAATTTCTTATGAAGAAGCTGCAGGACCAGTCTCTGGATTTGCCAGAACAGTAAATTTTCTGAAGTAATGAGGCATGGGTCCTCAAATTACACCAGGAAAAAGCTGCCTGTATGAATACAATAGTATAATGCAGAATCTGGGGACCCCGTGATCAAAGGAAGGAAACCTCTATAAAACCTCAAAGATCTCTTGGCATTTTTCTAGCTTCCACAAATGGCTGTGAGTCTATGTACTAAATTCTTTGACCCACAAGAGGCTGCAATCAGACTCCATGTAGCAACATGGGGAGAGATCCCAGTCAGGGGTAGGGGATGGAGGGGAGGGACAGGATTCCCAAGGGTAACGCAAGCAGTGGGACAGCATCTCTCCAAGACAAGGAGACAAGGAAAAGGATGAAGAGCAGCTTTCTTTCTCCTCCTCCTGCTCCCTGGAGTTCAGCTCGCCACTGTGAGGGATGGGGTCTGTGCTGTGTATGGCCCCTGTGGTGCAAAGGGCAGAGCACAAGGTGAGTGGAACAGTCAGGGGCAGTCGAGCCTCCCCTTCCCTCCTGAACCAAGTTCAGATTTTGGTCCAGACTTCTGCCAGCCAGCAAAATACACTGGTAAAGTTTTTTGGTACTGGGTTATAAACGGCTCTGAGTCACAGACCTCCTTCTGTTCAGAGCCAGTGTCCTGAAAAGCTCTAGCAGGGTCATTTAAAAGAAAGTCTACAATGATCCACTTGTTAATAAGCTGATGCTAAGTGACCTGAGAGTGGAGGTTCTGGAGCAGTAACAGCTATTCAGAGAGCTGTATCATTATCTGCAGGGCTTATGTGATTCATGGCACAATGAGAAAACCCTCCTAAGGGGGCTGAGGGTCTCAGCTTGTACTGACCAAACTTTTCAGTCAGTCCCCCAGGTATGGACACTCACCAGAGGTGCTCCTGGCAAAGTTCAGAAGAGCCAGTGCTGCAGTTTGGAGAGGGGTCCTCGCCCTGAATCCAACTTTGTGTTAGGGGGCTGGTGATGGGGCGGGGGTATACTCAAAGTGCCTCAGGAAAGAGGAACAGCCATCACAGAGATGGCTGCTTTGTAAAAGCCTGTTTTTCTCTCTCTCACACACACACACACACACAAACACACACTTGTGTTCACCTGCCCCTTCCACACATAGCAAATGCCTCACATGTCAGATAACAGCAGGGAAAGGGAAGTGCAGCAGGACTCGCCAGCTTCTTACCCTCAGGAAATCGCCCCCTTGGCAGTCAATGTTCACAAAGTCGTAGTCTATCGCGATGAGCTCCTCAGGCTCCCCGATGAAGAAAGTCGCACAGTGCAGCTGCGGTTGATCTGCAGTGAAGGTGAACTGCCCCTCTATACTCAGCATGTCAATACACCCTGAAGAAACAGAGACACGAGGCTGCTACCTCAGCCTGCTGGGGAGGGAGACCCAACACCATCTCTCACAGCGCAGGGAAGGGGGGGAGCAAGGAAAGACCCCCACACCGGGAGCCAGCTGGCAGTGAGGAGGGGGAAACCCATCTGAAGCTATTAGGAACCTGCTGAACATTGAAGAATTAATAGCAACTTGCAGGTGTAAGCTCAAGCGCGCACGGGGAGGGTGGAAAGGGGGAATGACATGTCAAAGCATCTCTGAACAGAAAACTGTGTGTGTTCATGTGCACAAGTGCACAAACACCCCATTCCCTCAGATTTCTCTCTAATCACAGCTTTTCCATGTGCCCCGTCCTCTGGAGATGTGACCCTGCCCAGGGATATGGGTGGGCAATCCGCATCCTCCTCTCGTTATTGGGGACCCTCAAGTCTGAGCCTCAGCCTTTTACCAGAGCCCCATTTCGATCACTCTGTCTTAACCAGTTTTTCTGAAATTTTAACACTTTGTTCTTCTTCTCCTCCCTGTTGCAAAGAAAGCCTGCAGTTCTGTCATTCCCAAATAGCCCCTTTCCCCTCCCTGAGTCCTGAGCTCTCCCCAGGACTCTGCCACCCACCAATGGTCCCCACCAGAGCACCAAAGAAACTCACGGAGTGACCGCCGGTAGATCTGCCCTGCAGACAGCTCTCGCTTCAGATCTTCGCTGAGGAGTAGGAAGGGCTCATCTTCACTGGCATCTCTCACCTGGTGAAGGAAAGAGGACAAGAAGGAGCTGGGGCAAAGTGAAATGCAGCCCCCTCCCTGCACCTCTCAAAAACAGGCACCAGCAGATTAAATCCCTCCTCCAGAAACAGTGTGGCTGTGGAAGAGCTCAGTCAGAAAGCTGCCAACCTGCAGTAGAGGGGAACAACCCTGGCACCTGAGAGGTGAGCCCAGCAGCTCAGTGCACAGTGAGTCTCTTACATTCTCAGCAAAAATGCAAGTTTGAGAAAAGGGAGGATAAATCAGGGGGGGACACGTCTGTTGCATTAATGTTACTCAGATGTCGGTTTAATGCAAGAGGAGTGGGAACAGGAGGGGAGAGAGGAAAAAACATGATGCTGGAAAGCTGGGAGAACAAGTTAGAAGACAGCAGCTAAAAGCACAGTGAGGCACTTTAGTCATCAGCCCAATTGCTCACCTCTAGGTATCTGGTTTCCCCCTTGGAGGCTGCCAGGAAGATGAGAACAAAGTGGCATTGAAACTGGAAAGCAGACGGCATGCTGACACCTCCTCTGGCAGCCCTCCCTCTCTCCCTGCGGCCAAGTTTCTCCTGGTCTGTGCCGGTAGGCAGGAGCGGCTGGGGTATCTTGGAGAGTCTCTTTTTATAGAGCTGTTGGGAGGGGAAGCACTTGGTCCCCGTACTGATAGGGTAACCCATGGTAACTGAATTCCTCTTGCAGTGACACAGTACGTGGGCATGACGAGGGTCCAAATCACAGCTACAAATTTTCAAGCTGGTCGAACTCCTCTCACTGGCAGATATCTTTTCTACTTATCTGTCTGGTGGAGCTGAAAAGCTCTGGGGAGGAAAGCCTGCCCCTGTGCAGCCAGGACACTCATGCGATGGGTATATTTCCAGTGACTCCAAAGAGAGGAACGAGGAGCATCTCCCTCTCCTTCTCTTCTCCTGCTTTCCAGTCCCAGGGCATTTCAGACCTGCAGGGCTCCCTGCCTCCCTCCTGCTGCTCCGTGACTTGCAGCACACTGTAGCCCCAGTGTCAAGTGTTTGTCACCAGCCAATTCTGGGTGGGTGCCCCTGCATCCCGGACAGGGTTGCAACTTGGGGCCAGCATCCCCCCGGGGCTGGTAGATCTGCTGGCATCCAGGTCCTGCGCCTTCAGCTGGGGCACGAGGGCTCTGAAGCAAGTACACAGACAAAACCAGACAGATCTCCCTGACAGACATGGCTTTCATACAGAAATTAGGAAAACTTTGGGTTCCCAAGGACATATTCCCCACAGAACAGCTGATACTGCTCCAGTCCTGATCCTCAAGGGAAACCTGAGCAACAGCTTCAAAAGTTGAACCTGGGAATGAAAATTCAGGACTCTGAAGAGTACTAAAAATCAGAAACTCAGCAGACATACTAGTTTTAGAGTATATTCTTGTTTTCCTCTGTCCTGGGATGAGCCACCAATACTCTGCAACTACCCTTTCCCTTCTCAGGCTTCTTACTAATGTCTCCTGCTCTATGCTTCCCTGTCAATTTGTTACTTTTGTTCAGCAAAATGAAATAATATGATCCAGACTTGCAAAGCTTTAACTTTGCTGCTTCTGATTTTATTGTTAGGGCTTGTGGACAGAAACATTTGCTTGCTGTTTCACCCAATTTGTTGGTTGAACAACAAATAAATAGATCTTGTTCTGCCTATACACCTGTGGCTCTGAACTTATTATGCTGTAATTCTTATTTTTATAGTTTACTTTAATGTAAATTATAGTATTGCTCCATATCTGCATAGCACTTCTATGAATTTGCCATATCTGTGGGTTTCTAGAGTATAAATAGCACTAAGGAAATGGAAAACATTATTTTTGAACTTTGACATCAAATGCATTTAAAAGTTGTTAAAACTGTTTTGGAGAACTGAGTAGTTGATGACCACATGAACCAAGACTGAATGAATTAATCTTCATGTACTTGCCTTGAATTGTTTACGTACAGTGATTTTAGGCAAAGATTATCGGAGAACTATCCAAGGGAGTTGGGATCTGTTGAATCTGTTGAAGTTCTTTGGGAATTGCAAGTTACAAGCTTTGTACTTTTGTACAATTACAAGTTACAAGTTTTGTTAGAAAACTGAAGGGTTTAGTCCCAGCTTGTATTAGAGGATGTCTGGAGGTTAATCAATGTGGTAAGAAGTGCCTTGGAGACCACCAGGATCCGGCAGGACCAGGAGGGACTTCAGGTGATCCCAGCTTCATTCACTTTTCTTGTCATGTGTTCACTTTCTGAAGACATGAAAAAAGTTAGAATTACATCATGACACCTCCAATCCCCATCACTGAGGCACTTTGCAGAGCCCACTCTCAGTTCTGGCTGGGGTGTCTCAGTTTGCCTCGTCAGCCGCCAACCTAGACCTCAGATGCTGAGTCCTTGAACATCTTCAGTTAAGGAGAGGGAGTGTTTCATTGTGTGAGAATTTGACCAGCTACTGAAAATTTGTTTAAATTCAGCTCCAAAAATGAGTGAAGTACAAATAACAATGCAGCTAAATCAATGACTGTCTATTAAACCAGCTGTGAGATGATCTACTCAGAATAAAACATACCAACAACAATGTCAGCATATTTTAAACTCTTGCCCATGAATAGCTGGGTTCTGGGCTAGCATAACATTTGCTAGTGGAGGTGCCCAGACAATCAGATATCTCCAGGGGCTGGAGAACATGCCAGCAGATGAGCTGTGGGGACTGTCCTTCTCCAACGAACAAGGTGGTGGGAGGGAGGATAGCAGCCATCTTCACATCTGTTGCAATTTCTTACTCACATGAGACCTATGGTGGCTTTGTATTTCCTACGCAACACCTGCAGGAGTTTGCTTTGAGCATTACAAATATTCTCTAAAACATTAGTGCATAATCTAAACTCAGACACGCCTCGTGGATGTGGAGCCTGGTTTTAACAGAGGTGCTAAGGCAACCTGTCAGCTACTTGTGTCATCTTCCACTTTGCATTTCAGCTCTGGGATCAGCAGGGGCTGATGAAGCATGACATCCTGCCCAGCCTCACTACAAAGCTTCTCAGTGCCTGGTGTAATTCCCTGTGTCCTCAAACACAGGTCTGTCCTCAGCCCCAAGACTCTTATATGCTTCGGTTTGTGCAGCTCTAATGACTGTGTAAGGTAAGTACTTGGGATGGGGAACCACACGAAGAGAGGTGCAGCTGCTCCTGCTGGCAGGGGCTCTGCCCTGCAGTGCCTCCACACCTGATTCAGGTGGAACCTGGACAGATAGACCCCCGAAGGGGACCAGTCCCAGGGGAACAGGGTGGGGGGATCATCTCCCAGCCCTAAATCCCAGCTGTCAGAGGGCAAGAGAGGATGGGGGGACCACCCTCTCACTCAGCGTTGCTGTCTCCTCACAGGGTATCACAGGTCCTCTTCCCCTTTGCACCTCTCTTTGCCTGCTTTAGTGCAGCTTTTGTTTGAGGCCACTGGCAGAGACTGAGTTCTTCAGGACATGAGATTGTGACTAACAAAGCAAAGAAAAATCAGCAGTTTAAACAGGGTTCAATATATCCCTGCAGCACTTCAGAAGGGAAAAGCACCTTCAATGTGATAGAAACCCTTGGGCAAATGAGGAGGGTGTCATTTTTCTTTCACGGGGTTGAGTCATGCTAACACTTTTTAGGGCAATTTTTTTTCTTTTTTCTTTTTTTTTTTTTTTTTGTTAATATCAAATTATATAACACAGTAAAATGCATTCCTGGTCTGACCCTGATAAGGGATAGATAATCCAGTCACTCTCATGCTATGACAATTTAACTCTACTAGCAAGCACAATCACCCTGGGAGCAGCCCCCTTCCCCAGCAGAAGTGATGGAATGCCATCATACTGGTGAGAAACTGGGCTGTGTTCAAGGCATTACCCACCATGCTCTGCTATGGCTCAAGGGGGAGTATTTCTGGGGCACCCCAGCCTTTGCAGAGCCTTGGGCTGTTGAAGCAGTGCTCACAGGTGGGTTTTGTTTGCCATTCAGCTACGTGCTGGGGAGGACCTGCCTGCCCCATGGTAGAAATCCTCCGCCTTGTGCTCGGAGCTTGTAGGTGTCTTGTCAGCTATTATAGCAGAGGATAGATCCCAGCTGCAATGAGAGGTGGAGAAAATAAAGCTGAATAAAGAGAGTAGTGAAACAAACCCCATTTATCCTCCCCTGTGGTGATAAAGCAATGTTCTGCACTATAACACAGGTGGTAAATGCAGCTTCTTCTCCTCAAAGGTAAGGTAGTTGGTACAAGAAGACTGTGGATGATGCTCTTGGCAGTGAGATTTCTTAGTGAGCAGTGCCTGAGCTACAGGCATTCCTTAGGGCTCACTCCCTGATGCAAAGAGGGGCCTGGTGTTCCAAACAAGTCTCTTGAGTACCCAGCTCACTAACATCGCACCCTACCATGCTTTAATTCCTGCAAAAAAATCAGTTTATTTCAGCATTCGCTTCACAAACACACTGCTGGCTGTGACCCCCATTCCCTCCACTCAGCATAGAAATTTTACCTGCAACACATGTCACCCTGTACTCAGGTAAAGGGATGAACCCTGTGGCTTTCTCACTCTGAGAGCCTGTACAAACCACAGCTCCTGGACTTCTTACCAGCTACGTGTTGAAAACCACAATCTTCTGGTTCAGGCTATATTTTAAACCCATCGTTCCTTCCCCTCTGGAGCATCTACCTCCTCAGCTGCAGCCTGACTGCTGGCACAAGCAGCCAGAGCAAATCAAATCTCCCTCCAGCACCAGGATCTTAAACAAGAGTTAATTTTCCTGTATAGGCACAACCCCATACAGGCTCCAACTCCACGCCACAGAGAGCAGCCCGGCTGCTGCACATCACACGGGGGCCCCTCTGCTTGTCTGTGCACGGTGGTTTCTTGAACTGATAGGAGCAGCAGTGAGTCTGCAGTGCTACACCACCGACTGCTCAAGCAAAGAGGATTTCTCCTGCCTCGGGCACTCCATCCTGGGCTGTTGATGCTGATTTCTCACTGTTGCTCAGTGCTGGCTGAAGAGATGCTGTGTGGGGTGATGCACAGTGTGAGACATCTGGCTGGACTTTAAAATTCCTGTCATGTCAGCTGTTAAACATTGTGTGGAGCTACATTTATTTCCCTTACATTCATCCCACTATAACTCAGAACTAATTCAGAAACCAGCATTTCCTTTTTCCCATGGTGTCTGGGAGACATAGCAGTAGCCAGTCCTTACTTCTTATGGTGTGCTGCGGGTTTCCCACTGATGTCCATGTCTTTGCAGGGCAGGAGATTGCTGCACATCACTTGTATTTTATTATACACATATACTATTCAACTGGTTGCAAATCCTTCAGTATATTATTCCTGAATAGTGGGATCAGCTAGCCCAGATTAAGGTGAGAAAAGAAATTTAGTGTCTCTGAAGTGTCATGAATGCTGTAGTAAGGGCTAAATTTTTGATCCGGTCCTTGATAAATTGCATCCTAGCAATCAGTTGTTGCTCTGAAATATATCACAGAAAAGGAAGCAAAGGGGAGGATGTATGGAAAATCACAGCCCTGGAGGTCATGGGGAAATCATATCCTTGACACAGACTCACACAAGGCTTCGTTTCAAAAACTGAGAGATTGGGAAGCTAGAGCCAAATGTGTATGGAGCTCCTGCTTCTGGTCCCTCATCCTGTAAATCACCAAAGAAAACATTAGGGTAACTAAATCCATACTCAGTACTCACAAACCATTACCGAAGACTTCATGTCAGCCCTGAGGGACTTTGCAGCCACATCCCATCAGTAACTGTCAGGTCCCCTCTCCACTAAGAGGTTACACCACGCTTTGTGTTATCATTGCTGATTATGGCAAATTAATTATCAAGATACCTGCTGCCAAATCACCCTGTATATCCAGCACACACACACCCCACTGCATCCACATTTAATTAAATTAAATGTGGAGCTTACTAACACCTCAAAAGCCCCCATTGTCTGGAGCATGCAAACTGTGACCGCCAGATTGCTCGGGACTGTAACTGTGGCTGTGGCTACATTGGGTAGTGTTTGTGGCATGTGAGAAATGAGTTTATTGCTATGGCAGGTATCGACAGGTTCTACCTGCCCATTCTACAAAACACAGCAGCCAACTACTGGAAACACAGTCTGAGCAGCTAGGCTATGGACATAGAATAGGAGAGTTCAATACAACTGAAGCAACTAAATTGGCCCTGTCAATGGTTTGATATATTCCTTTTACAGGAATCCAATCGGAGGTGCAATGACAGCTGAAGGATTCCCAGCAGCAGAAACACCAAGTCTGAGATCACATTTTGTGCTTCATTCCTTTACTCTTGTGTTGGTTTCAGCATCGGGCAGGTTTCTCAACTGTCCGTGATCCAACTTGAGCCCAGGACTCCTCCCTGTGCAGTCAGTGGGCGTCACCATCACTGACTTCTGTCGCTACCTGTCTTCCCCAGCTCTGTGAAGGGTATGGCAAGCCCCTTCTGAGCCTTATGTCTCTGTAATGACACTTCTATTACTTCTTTATGTGTGTCTAAATTGGTTTTAAACAGAGCTGAACTTTCCATAAGGTGAAGTAAGCACAGCTTGTTAACTCTGGGCAGTTTGACACAAAAGATGTGTGATTTGTCATGTTGAGTGGTTTAGAGAAATGACAAATGCATGTGATTTATGAACTGAAAGCCTATCAGCATCATGCAGGCTTGATGATAAGTGTTGCATTAACACTATTTATGGCATTGAATAAGAGCAAGGACTGTGAAGCTTGCAGTTTAGCGGGTTACAAACAATCAAGCAAACATTATATTCAGACACCAAGATTACCCTGAGGGCAGTTATCACTACCAGCTCTGCCAGTGACTCAACCCAGAGTCTACACAAAGCAGTCAGGGCCAAGAAGTGGGAGCAGAGAAAAGTTTTCTCCCAGGAAGGAGAGATGTGGGAGGGGGGTGACTGGCAAAGGCACATTCCATTGCCCTGGTCTTAGGAGAGGTGCTGGACATTATCCAATCTGCTTAATTTTAGCCTGGGCCTGCCTCCTCATGGCACCTCCCTTCTCAAGGGCTGCTGCAGGAAGACTTCAATACCACAGCCATGCACAGGTGTCAGGGTGGCTCCCAGGCAAGGGACCTTGGCAGATGCCTCCTTCAGTCCATGTCTATGGATCAAAGTGGGTTGTGTTTGCCTTTGCTGGCTGCAGTGGCTGCTCTGATCATTCCCAGTGCCCTTGCAGAAGAAGAGTTTCCTTTCCAAAACATGGCACAGCTATTGTGGTTGGACTTTGCCTGGAGGTGTACCCCTGGTCAGGTCCTGTGCCAGATCTGCAGAGAACATGGTGCTGCAGCCTTGATACCAGTGACCCCGTCCCAAGGAACCATTCCTGTTCTTCCTCTCCCAAATTTCCCATTCAACTCTGGATTACTAGTACATTTGTAACTTTATTTTCAATGCTGAGGTCACTTTATTATACAGAATATAATTTTCAGATATGTTGAGAAATCCTAGTATTTACACATCACATTCCAAAATTTTTTATATCTGGGTCACTGTGAAGAACAAACTTTATCTCTGACAAAGCATCACTTTGTTAAGTGATATTTTAAGATATTTTTCCTATCCAAGGACAAGTATTTCTCAGCTGAAGTGACTATCTCCTTGATTGAGTCTTTCTCATCTGGGGAAAAACTGTGATTCAACATGATTGTCTCTGGTAGTGTTAGGCATCAAAGTAATGGGCCCATTTCAGAAACACTGTGGAGTGTTACACAATTCAGCTAGTCATATTGAGTCAGATAAGAGATGTCACCATACCCAGTGTAGTGGTATATTTATCCTTTCAACTGCTACTACCACTTAGTCCGTTATTTTTCACATGCATGTGATTCCTTAGCAGTTATCCTTAGTACCATACAGGCTGCAGTGACAAACATTTTGTTCAGTTAGACTCCAGACACTTTTAGGTGAAAGTACTGGAATATTTTGTGTCAATGTAAAAATCATAAACACTGAAGAACTTTGAGATTATGTGGTCAGCATTTTTCAACATCCTGAACTCAAAAGACTGTTTCACCTTTCACAGCAATGTCACAGCCCATATTTACCTCAGGTGGGCCAACAGGCTTTTTAATTTCAAAGAGAAACTGTACTTGGCTTTCAAAGGCTGATGATTCTCCTTCATGTAATATTATTCCTGGGGCACCAAAAATGACGAAAAATATTTTCCCTGAGTGAAAATTGCAGAATTAGGTCATTTGTGCAAAGGCAAAAAGAGCTTTGGTTTCACCTAGCCAAGGCATTAATGGTTTCATGGGATAGACCTCTCCAACCTTGCATCTTGTCCAGCTACCCTTTCCTCAGCTGCAGGGATATATTTGCTGCTGCCAATCAATGTTCGCAGCCAGAGCTGTGGAACCTGCATCTTACTGCAGCATTCTCAACTTCTTGCCATTTTTCAGCTCCCAAAACACAACCTTAACTAATGCTCCAAGTGGCTGAATTGTTTTTCTGCTCTTTGCAACATGTTCTACCCACAGTTTTTTCCTGCTGTAGCTTTATTTTGTTTCCACATAGCACTTTCTGGGTTCATTAAACTGCTGGGAATGTAGAGTCAGAGTAATACATTGAGTTTTAAGGCAGACTCCACAGATAGGTATTTGAGAGCTGTGCTATGACAATTTGCTCTGCAACCCATGAAGTCAACCAGAACCTGAGAGGACAGCTTAGAATTTAAAGCAGGTGTAACACAGGATTATTTTCCACTAATTTTCCCCAAAATACCTCTGATCTGAGCAACCCCTCCTCCTGCCTTCCTTTTAGTTGCCTTGTTGCAACATTTGCAATTTTACAGACATGTCCTTATTTAGCCAACCAGCTAACAGAAACACAGCTTTCCATTGAAGGCTAATTTAAAGTCTCAAGCACATGTTCTCAGCTGTTGCAGAATTATGCCACTAAGTGCAATAGGCTCTGTCATTTTACATCAGCTGAGAATCTACTTGCGAGGGCAAAATAAGTGGATGCAGCTGCAGTTCTCTTCCTTGGGAGTTGCCCCTCGCACACAACGGATTGCAGGTGTCTGAGAGTTGGTATTTAAAAAGGAAAAGTTTTTGAGATTTTTTTTTTTTTTAAATGTATCTGTTGAAGTTCATTCATGTACTCTCTCTGATGGCTGCCCAGGGTCAGTAACCCACCATACCCTAACTCACAGGAATGGATGTGGATAGAGCTAGCTTAGAAAACAGATTATAAGATCATAAATTAAACATTATCTCTCATGCCGTATCAAGTGGCAGAAGTAAGATAAAATTGAACATGTGACCCCTTTTTTCTTCAAATAATACAGTGCTGTTCAACAGACTTAATTATCCCTAAAGACACATCTAATAATTGTCAGCCTGTCAATCAAAAGCCTTATTAGACATGCGGATGACGTCACATCACAGTCTAACAAATCTTCCTGCCAGTCAAAAGCCTTTATATAGATTATTCTGATTTCAGAGGCAATTTTTGTGTTTGACCTTTTACCTAACTTCTTTCGGGCTGAAATCGGAATGGAGCTGAATGTTTTCTTTGTGCTGCCAAGATGGGATGACAGGCTATGGACTGTCTCTAAGAGTTTCCCTCCTGGCCATGCTCTGCTTTACACTGCAGCATGGAGCCTGGAAAGGGGCTGTACCCTGGATGTCTGAGTGACCAGGGGTGAATCTGCATTGCTACAGGAGAGCTCTTCTCCCGCTTCTTCTGGCCTGTCTGTACCACGGCATTAATTCCCTGGATGCTGGGGATACCATGAAGCCATGCTTCACTGAGATACCTGCACCAGGTTTCGAGGTGATATGGTCCATCCCATGTGCACTGTATGCCCACTGCGTTGCTGTGTCCATGCACCTGCGGCAGTGCTGTGCTGGGGGATGTCCCGGAGACTTTGCCCCAGGAGGAAATACCTGCTTTGCTACGAGAAAAGCATGCAGGCATGAACAGAGTGGGGACCGTACTGACAGCCCAGGGAGCTTGCCAGCCTGAGTGTCAGGGTGCCAAGGGTGGGAAGTAAATGCACTAATAACCACTGGGATTTGAAAGGCAGCCCCATCCAGGTTTCCCAGATCAAACAGGCAGGCACGTCACACTGCTGTGCTGTTGTGCTGCCCTGGGCAGCTCCAGGCTGTGCTGCAGGTGCTGCAGGCACAGCTCTGTGCCGGCCCAGCAGCTGTGGAGGGCTTTGGAGAGGCCGGATTTCCTTTGCTAGCGAATGCAGGTTACCAGAGATACTCCACGTATTCAAGGTACCCCTGCAATTTCAGCACCAGATTTGTATCTGTGAATATAAAATCGTCACTGGCAATAACTTGCAATTGTTTCTTGAATGGCTTTTGGTAGAAAGCAATTAATGACATTTCCAGCTGCTGGAAATGTCACCTGTTCTGTTGGGGTCTCGTAGTGTCACTTTTCTCTCCCTTCCCACAACCCCAGGCAACTTTGCTTCTTATCTTTACCAGGAGGAACTGATGTTGTAGGATGATGATTATCCCATTGTGCCGGACACCCTCTACACTGCTGTAGAGTGTGGTGCTGTAGAGAGGTGTTGCCTTCCTAGTATGCCTGGCTGCTAAGTCAGAGCTTGGAGAGACTGCTCCATTGCAAAGCACTTGTCATCATGATGGTGTCATATGAAGTTCTTCAAGATCTGTAGTCGGATACCGAATCTGAAGAGGTTATAAATTTATTTACCAACAGTGCATCAAGCTTAGTGTACCCAGTTGCACTGACACTTCAAGTCTCTTTTGAACTGAAATAAAAGCAAATGGCAGAGGCTGAGGCTTTCAAGATAATATCATTTATCTTCTGAAAATCTGCTTTTTAGATGTCAGGCAAAACAATTTCACAGTAGCTAGAAAAAATCTTGTCTGGCATCACTGTATTTTTACTGGTCTTTAATGTAACTTTAAAATATTGGGCCATATAGCTGTGTTAAATTTTCTATCGATTTCTCACACAGTCTGATAACACAAATAAAAAAAATGCCTATAATTAGACACCATTTCTAAAGCTGAGGGACTCTGCAGAAAGCCACACGGCAAGCTTCCTTTGCATGTAAAACTTCAAAGTGCTTCCTAGATTCATGAACTACAGGTAAACAAGAAGTCAGCAGGAAGAGTGTCAGTAAACAATGAGGAAAAAAATCCTGCCTTCATGTCTGAAGGAGATATTTTTCCCTTCTGAGAGATGCTAAACCCAAGATGTTCATAACTGCAGGACAAAGTGTCCAAGTGGCTTCAATACAGTTCTCCTTCCCAAGGATTGCTTACAGAAAAGAGGATTGCTCACAACTTCTTCTGGCTCAGAGGCAATTCAAAATGCCCAGGTGATCTTCAGGTATCTTCCTTGGAAATGCTGTCTACTAGTGCAGCACTGCTTGGCTCCTGTGAGAGAGGAATGGCAGAGGAATGACCCACTGGTACTGCAGCTCAGCCCACAGTTAGCCCAAGATTAGGATGGCAAATCCCTTACCATAGAAGCCCAAATTGTGCCAAGGATTTGTGGTTTTGAGTATCTGGATATACTCTGCAGCACTTTCTTCCTTTTCTGCTTGGCCTTCAGTCTTTGTGCAAAAAAGCTTCTTCTTTAAAGCTGATAGTTTAACAGTCGTCCTTGCAGTTAAAACAGCAACAAGAAAAACCTAACCAGCCAGTCAAAAAGGGTGATTTATGAGGTTTTATAAAACTTTTGTTGGAATAAAGATCACTTGAGTCATTCTCCTCTGATTCACCCATACTTCATGTGAAAGCAAGTCCCTTCCACAGAGGAATTCAGCTGCACTCAGTCCCTGGTAAATTCAGCTGATGAGACGGCTCCACTGACTCTCTCCATCACGGCAGTAGCTCTTGCTGCCTGACTCTGGGGCACATTGCTGCTGCCAGCTGTGACTTAGCATAATTCTGCTCAGTACCTGGACTGCTACATGTCCAGGGGCTTATCAGGGATGAGCAGAGGTTTATGAACTTTCAGGAGCTTGTTTCCAAAAGGCCTCTTGTTCAAAAGTCATAATGAAGAAACCAGTCCTTACTGGAACAATCTTATTCATTTTAGCTTGGGGTTCAAGCTTTAAGCTGCTCTTCTGTCCCTTCCCCTTGGAGGAAAGGGAAAAACTTGAAGACTAGCAACAGTCTGCAGAACCTATGAGGAACCATAAAAGCAGTCTTACATTTTCTGGCTGATACTCTTGCCATTCTGGTCCAACAACTGCACTGATACTGAGGTGCATGACATTGCAGGGGTCAAAAAAATCGTGCAATTATTCTCAGTTTCACCTTAATACTTCTTGCCATGTTTCTCTAGAAGATCCATGAATCCTATATATCTTTAATCACTAAGGAGTTAAAGAGGCAGCACACTGTGGCTCTGCCGCCACTGAAGTCTCCTTTTTTACTGGATAACATCATCTGGTGGTGGTCCCTTTCTTAGGATGATGTCTGCTCCTAGTTATATTTATTAGACCCTATAGAATCCCCTTCTTATAGTAAATTATATCTTCTTAATGACACAAGATTTTATACTAATATTATAGTCTCTACTGACTGATGTCTAGGGACCCGGGGAGGAGAGGCAAGTGAAATGTATTCTTCAAAAGTTGCCTAGCAGGGCACGTCTTCACTGGGGGATTTTTTTTAATTAACCTCTTACAAAAACAGAAAATCATAATTTAATTCAGATGTCTTTTATTATGGTTTAAAGTTATCAACAAAATAACAAGGAACAGAGAGATCTCTGTGCAAGAAAAAAGCTATGACACCCTGCTGCTGAGGATTTGGAGGGCTTTGGAAGTATGCTTAATTCAAACAGGAGTGTACAAGTACTCTTAATTCAATCCGAGAGCAGGTTAACACTGAAAGGGATTGTCCTATTTTCTCTACACCTGTCCATGGGGTCCCACTGCCCCCTTTGCACCGCTTCCATGCAGTGGGTTGGATCAGCATGAAATGAAATCATTGTTCCATAAGATGACTCACATTACAAAGCTGTACCCTGGGATCCTGTCATTAAATCCCCCACAAGTGATCCTCTAAAAGCCCTCCTCTTAAGGGTGCCAGAATAGTGAAAGCAGAAGGCATTTACATTTCCCCTGAAGACCCAGTCCTTCCATCAGCCCTCAGAGCAGTCTGCTGACTAAATCTTCTATGTATTTGAATAATTTATCATATGAATAAATTCATTTATGCCAAACAAAGAGGTGGACTACTGGGATGTAGTAATGTCAGCACAACAAAATTGAAGCTGGGGAAGTGGGGGAAATGAACCCATAACAATGGCAAATGGTACCGTCTGCTCAGGAGGCAGGAGACAGCTGTGGCCACATCTGAAATATGAGAGTGTAGGGAGGTATAGAGCAGCATCTAAAAAGGGCTTTAGAATAAGCAGAGCTGAACAAAAAACAAGCTGCTCTATTTGAGCTGAAAAAATATGGTTGTTATAAAATGACTGAAAACTAAATTGCAAGTTTTATGTCTCATTCCAAATTTTCCAATTCAGAAAGTATGTAAGTAACATTCCTATGTCTCCTAGTTCCCAGTGGTATTTAAGAAATAGATGTCTCAACTCCTGTCAAATGATCTGTCACCCCAAGCCCTTGACCCAGGCAACTGATGAATGTGTTACAGATGCATACAGTTCAAAGACCAAAAATATTAGAAGTCAGAGCTCAAGTAGGGTAAACCAGCTTTGGTCCAGCTTACACCAGCTGCTAATCTGCTCTGTAAGTGTCTTACAGCAGTGACAGTTGGAAGGATGATTGTTTGCATTTACTGAATGCTGATGAAGGCTACCTAACTAGGCGTGCTTTGTTCTCATTTGTGGCCAGGAGACTGATCATACTGAGCATTTTTAAAAACCGTCCTTCTTTAGTTGTTCTTCGATGAAATCATTACATGCCACAGTTAAAGCAGCAACCAGAATGACAAATTCATTAAAATCCACTTCATTGTCTTTATTGGAGTCCAGATCTTTCATAATTTTATCAACCAGAAGGGGGTCCTTTTGGCCCTAAAGAGAAAAAAAAGTGACTTAGCCATGCAGATCTTAAGTGCATAATCCTGACACATGCGGTGGTGCAACCCACCACTATGTCACAAGCCCTTATCCTATTAAATTAAATAAAAGGCTGCATGAAATATGCACCTGACTAGTAATCTAGTAATATACCACTAGCCACAGACACAGCATTAAAAACATAGGTCTGGAGTCCCAGGAGTGCACAGCAACAGAAACTGAAAGCAGTACAGCTCTTAGAAGGAACACAGGTACTCAGTAGGCACTGAAATTAATCAAACAGATTTTAGGAGCTGCTGAGTACTGATTTCTTTTGACAAGATGGATCTATAATGTGCATTTCTCTGTATCATCGTATACAAACTGTACTTATATTTTCAACAGGCTATTTGTAAGTGGTTGTATCATACATGCATTCATCACATTCAGAAGACCTCTACTTAGCAAACAACACATCCTATTCAGTGAAAGAATAATGAATCTCATAATAATAAAACAATAGTCAAGATTAAAAGTAAATACAGTTCAAGGAAATGGATACCATGTAAAAAAAATCCTGCTGGTGGTGATAAATTTTTACAATTGAGAGGATACAGAAAAGCAACTGTGAATCTAGTCATTATTCCATAAAAAGCATCCATACTGTGTAATGCAGAACATAACAAACATGCAAAGAGATATTAAGATCAGCAGTTTGTCGCTGAAAGGATTTTCTTAGCATCTGTCTGCGGGGCACACAAGCAGCTATACTGTGTTTGTAGCCACTATGCACAAGCTACTTTCTTGTCTCATGAGAAATGGTTGCTGGATTTCATTGAAGGACTCATATATGCCCTGTTACATCCTGGAAGTGTTCAAGGCCAGGCTGGGTGGGGCTTTGAGCAACCTGATCTAATGAAAGCTGTCCCTGCCCATGGCAGCGTGGTTGGAGCTAGATGATCTTTAAGGTCCCTTCCAACCCAAACCATTCTGTGATTATATGATGATAAATGAACAAAAAAGCAAAAAAAAAAAAAGCTATTAAAACCTGATTTAGCACTGATTTTGCTACTGCTTCTAGACTGCCCTTTCCCTCCTGCTCAAAAGCACAGAGGAGTAAGCAGGGCACGGGTACCCAGCTCTGCTGCTGGTGGCACATGGCAGGCCAACCGAACTGGACCGGTCTCTGAGGACACATTTCTCAAATGGGGCATTTGATCTCATCTCCTTCTGTCTGACTCCACAAAGTAAAGTGTCGTCTGAGAGGCTGTGGCAGGATGTGCCTTGCAGAAGGAGATGCTACTCCTGAACACTTGGATAGCTGCTTATCCCACCCATGAAACAGTTACTCAAGAGGTTCAGGAGCTGCATCTTACTGAAAGGAAGTCAGTGAGCTCACTGGTGAGGAGGTCCTTAAGTTCTCCTTTACTGAGCTTGTATTTGTCTCCTTCTTTTCCAGAGTAGTGATGGAAAATCCTAATCAAGGTGTCCATCGCGTCCTCCAATGGTGTGGACATAGCAGTGAGCAGGAGAGCTGTGGGACAAAGATTCAGAGTTGGTGACATTGCATGAGAGCTAAACCAAAGGCTGGTCTCAGGGAAGGGGGAGAGAGTAGGCTGAAGAGAGAAATTGTAACAGTACTGAAAAAAATGCATTTTCAGTTCCTCCATCCTGTTAGCTGTGTGTGAGCAAGCCGAGACTGTTATAAAGTAAAACATTGTCCCGAACTCACTAGTAACTACTTTGAAAAGGTAAACAAAACCCAAAGAAGTTCCTTTATTTAAGGAAGTGATCTATTATGCCTCTATTTTGCAAAGCTAGTGTAAAAGGAAATATCTCATACCCACAGATGAAAACACAGGCAAAATAAAAGCACACCTCCTACTTGTTCATTCAAAAATTTTCTCAAGAAAATGAGATTAACAAGTAACAGTGGCCAAAGTAGATGTGCATTTGTACAGAAGGTTCTACACCAATTTCTTAGGTGGTTAGAGGAAAGTCACTAGCAATAAGGATAGAAGCATCAACTTCCAGTTTATTTGGTTGTGTTTACTTGGGCTGACCTTTTTCCTGTAAAGTACCTGGAATAAACAAATATAAGCAAGGCACCCTTGAGGGTTTGCTTCATCGAGCATGCAGTAAGAAGGTACACAGGGAAGTACCACCAAGAAAAAAGATGGAAACGCAATTAATTGCTGAGTAGCTGACTCAAAAAATAACTAAAATTAGAAATCAAGCGAAAGGGAAACATTATGTTGATTAAGCCCTGGGAGAGAGTTTAAAGAGCCAGGATGAATTCGAAGTAAAACTGGAGTCCTGAACAGTATCATCATGCAAAGGCTAAGACTTACCTGCTTTACGGGCTAGCTGAGGTGTATGCAAGAAAATACTCAGATCACAGAAGGTGATGGCCACCTTCCTTTCAAAACCCATGCACAGGCTCTTGTTTATCAGGCTGAGAGGGTGGATTACACAACTAGAGACAGACGGATAATTGTCACAACGATGACAGGGTTTCTGTTTCCCTCTGCATTTGTCTACTCTGCTCAATAAAAGCCGCTTGCTGTAAATGGGTTACTGAAATATTCACTAGGCAAAGCAGAGGGCTGTGTGGAACATATGAGATACTTTTTATCATTTGACCATCTACAAATATGCCCATACAGGGGCCTGAAGACCAAAATTAGAAAATGCTATCACCAAGTCAGTATAAAATAATTTTCCCCCATTTTCAAAACAACTCTTTCTAATCTGACTCTGCAATTATACAGCTGACAGCCTAAATGCCTTGGCACTTAGAGCCGGTGTTCAAAGATACTTGGGTCCCTGGGGCTAGGCTTGTAGGTGAATTTGCCACAAATCCCTTGAGATGTCTACCTTTATTGTAAGATGTCTCTGTAAGACTAAAACATTGGCTGTTGCTGAATGAAATTCTTGCTGTAGTACATGTGTCCTCAGGAGGAAATGAGGAAACCAGTTTCAGAGGGAGGTGTGACTGAAATTACAGTGTGGACTGATCAACAAACATGGCTTCATTTTTATTAGTGCTGCACAATAACTGTGGTTCAGCATCTCTCTTTTAATAAGTGATCTTCCCCCAGGAAACCTTCCCCTGCTCCAAGCCCAGGGACTTGCTGACACCAGAGGCAATGTCTGGGGGATGCAAGAAACAGGAGCTTCACCATGATAGGGCCTACTTACCACCCAAAATACCAAATAACCATAGTTTTCAGGACAGCCACATGAAATGGAAAACTGCTTGCTTCACGTTTGCTTTCTCTCAATAAAGCCTTCCACCTGCTGCACACACATGTGCAGCAAGCACAACTGTGCAGATAAACAGCAAGAGAGCACACAGCTGCAGCTTTTTCTCTCCTTTATTCCAACCAGGGGGGAAGAGAATGAGATGGGCATTGTTTTTAGCTCTGAAAGCCTCCAGGCATGTATAATTTTGAGTGCCACAGTAGATCTCAGCCCACAGCTCTGCCTGCCTCCTTTGCTTCTGGACATGCTGTTTCTTCCATCTGCACCCTTGTGACAAGTCTCCACAACCTGAGGGGTCTTGGCTGTGCCTCTGGGAGAAGGGAGAGGGAGGAATGGAAGACACATAAAAATTCTGGATCCCAGCAATATGGGAGTGTGTAGAGCATTGTTTCTAAAACAGTAGGAAAGGTCTTCTGGTTAGAGGTTCCTGTGGACATACACAATACTGCATGCAGGGTGTATGCCTTCACCTCCCAGTACTGTGGTCATGAGTGCTCACCAGGGGTGAGAGCCGGTGCTCAGGTAAACTTTAGAAAAGGTCCAGGTGGAAAGCAGCCTGCAAATGTTGATATGCAACAAGAGAAACCTCATATCTCCTGGAGTCAGAGGAGAGTTGGGGAGGAGAGTTGCTCTCCATACCTCTTCTGTATCTGGGGATAGCTAATGGGTGCCCAGTTTTGTACAGAGGGAGTTCCTGTGCTCCAGCAACCACAGGGATCTAGCTGGACCATATGCAGCACATGGGAGAAGAGCATGGGTAATATCAGATGCAGCACAGCATTCCCGCTTCGATCCTGGACATTCTCTGTGTCTTTGCAGATGCTAAGAAGAAGCATGGAGCCTCTTATGTAGCTACAGCCATGCAGGGCTATGTCTTGCCTGTGATTCACTAATGTTTATAACTATTGCTCAGAAATATTAACCAGATAGATAAACATCAAAATACCATTGTTTTTTTTTTTTTCTTTTTTTTTTTTTTACATTTATTCAACAACAGTTTCACCCACTAGACAAAAAAAACACAGCTAAGTCAATACATAAGTATAAAATCCTTCTGCTTGTCTATATATTACATTGGTCCTCTGGCTGATGAATATTGCAAATTAATTATCTAAGCAGAGTCTACAGGAGGTACAACTACCAGGAAGCAGGTATAAACTTTCAGACCTGCCATCCTCATGACAGAAGAAAGAAGGGTTTCCTCTATCATGTCCAGGACATCAACTCAATAATTTACACAGTGATATAATCTGCGCAGGCTCTTTCAACAGCTACTTTCACTCCAGTTAATTGTGTAAGAAAGTCTCTATTCCACGCTAGTGGATTACATGTACATTGGGAACAGCTGCACTGAGCTTGTTTGTTAAGAAGTCCATTCAATTTGCTGTCTCTATCCCTTTCCTCCCCAGCTAGTGAAATCCTGCCAGTGGCTCCAGTGACAACAGAGACCTCTTCAGTCCCATGACAGCAAGTCCTAGAGGCTACACAAAATTCATTATTATCAATCAACTCTTTTTAATCCTTCATCCAAAACTCCAGCACAATCTGATTTTATATGATATCTAGTAGGTACTGAAGATAACTAAAGTCAACTCAGCTTGCAATCACTTCTGTATGAGGGCAAGACCCAACTCTGTGTCAGCAACCACCATATTCCCCATCAATTCTCCCCTGCATTCTGGTTTCTACCTGACTAAACACGGGAGCACCACCAGACATGTGATTGACAGAAGGAGTAGACCTGCAGCATGACTGTAGACATGGTGAAGTTTGGTGCCTTCCTCATTCATGACCAAACTTTGTCCTTCACAACCTGCCAAATCACAGCAGTGTTGGTGGGAAGGCACGTCTGGAGGTGCCTAGTCCCATCTCCTGCTCCAAGCAGGATGGTCACCAACACCAGACCAGGTCAGCCATGGTTTTGTCTAGTTAAACCTTGAAAACCTCCAAGGATGGAGCTATCACAAGTTCTTGGGTAACCTGCTCTAGTGCTGCACTACCTCCCCGAGAAAGGTGTTTACCCTAATATTCAGTCTGAGAATTCCAAGCTGCAATTATGGCCATTGGCCCTTTTTGCACCACCTACCACTACCACAAAGAGTTGGCTTTGTTGACTTTATAAATTCCCTTGCTCCTCACTCAAACTCAAAAATAAACTTGAAAGCAGCTTGTGCCCTGACTCACCCAATCTAGGTACATGTTTTAGTGTCCCCTTCACATTATGTGCTTGCTCCTTGCAGACTGCTCCAGCTGTTTCTCCTAATGACGATTTCAATCCTAAAGCACTCACTGCAAAATCAATGGCTGTCAGAAGCAGAAGGGCAGATTTTTCACCCGGCATGACACAAATACTCTGTAGGGCCAAATTCTGCCATCTTTGCCCAAGCAGTGATAGATGCTAGGCCTGCAGAATGAGTCAGCCATGTGATTTCACCAGAGGCTTCTGAGAGAGGCAGAGGTTGTTCTTGCCCTGTAAATCGAGAAAGGACCCAACCAGCTACAACTGCTTCCTTGATTTTCAGTTGGGGTAATGTAGAGGTGCACCCATCTGGGAAGTCCTATGAGTCTGCTCCTCTGCTCCTACATGCAGATGGGCAGTTAGACCACAGGCAGAAAATGTTATTGCTGGTCTCTGCTCCTCATAAAACTGAACAGAGTTCTTCCCTCTGTGAAAGCAATCAGCCCTTGACATAGGTCAGCAGCCTTCCTCTTCCACCACTGGGAAGAAGAAGCTTTGGCTTCTTCACCAGGATTTTTCTTTGGTTTCTTCTTGAGACAACGTAACACAAGCTGCCTTTAAGCCAGAGCAGCCTATAAAGTGACAGCCTAAGCCACAGTAAAATACTGCTCAGCTTAAGTGGGAGGATCTCATACTTAGGGCATCTGGTTTTCAACATTTGTCAGAATGCATGTGGGGAATATTTTCTCACAAATAATTATTGCGCTGGGAAAGGCAAGTCAGCTTCCCACCCACATCCTGCCATTATTTATTTTTCCCAAACCCACACTGTTCTTGGGATGCACGTGTTTTGAATTGATGTTGCACCCCCAAAGTGGAAAAAGTTGTAATGGGAAACAACAGGCAACACTGCAAAGCTCAGAAGAACGGATATTCTATACACTAAAAAGCTTACTCTAGATTAGATCTTAGATTAGACTAAAGATCTTATTAATATGGACTAAAGACCTTATGAGAGACTTCCATTCAAACCGGTATTTCTTGTTAAGTTGTAATGAGCATTTTTCATTTTTAGGATTTTTAGCATTTTCATTTATGTTTTTCTTCCATATCTGAGTGGTTGATTGATTTATCCCTTTACCTCAGGCATGTCTCCCTTCCTCACAGGTTCTGGTTCACATCTTCAAGACTGTTTTAACTGCTGTGATCCCACAGGCAGAAGGATAGCAAAGAGCTATTAAAAATCTTGCTAATAGCTTTTACCACCTAAATTTGGTGGTTTACTCTGTAGGCATCTTTTATAATGGGTTACACTTCAAGGGCTGCCCAACTGAAGTGTATCCTGATCTCACTCTGCTGGGTCCTGTTTTGTACAAGATTGTACACTTCTTTTCCAAATATGTAAATTACCGTTTCATTAAAATGTCCAGATCATTGAACTCTGTTTGTACCCATAGTGGTCATTTCTCTTGTGATACTTGTTTAGGACAGAAATTGGAGCATTGTCTGTACTAGGGGTACTGACTTTGGTTACCATCTACTGTTCCCTTCTCCTCCTCCCAGAAAATCAGCCACCATGTCCTCCCTCTGCAAACAACCACTTGTTAGTAGCCTGAGAAGGGAACATCATGTTGTATAGGAATGTATTGTTGTCTGGAAAATAGCCTGGAATGACTTAATTAGCCCTAAAGTGGAGTTTTGAAGTGATATTCTGGCTATACAATCCTTTCTTCCTCATAAGCCTCTGAAGCAGATGTATGAACCCAGCTGTGTATCAGCCAAGACATTTATTACTTTAATGCAGTCTACCTACACTAAGGAAGAATACCAAAATAGTGTAGAACACCCTAGTGTAGACACAAGAGTCGGAACCATCTCTGCCACAGGTAGCAGTGGGGGTTCCTGTTACAGAGCAGCTCTCCCCACCCCACCTCATGACCAGAGAACACGCATCCAGCACCATTTGGCTTTGGTAGCTCATGGTACAGCTAGTATTTGGCAACACATCACCTGAACAAAGCCAAAACAGTAAACCCCTTTGCTTTAAATCCACTGATCAATAAGGCGAATCCACCCTTTGGAGACACAATGTTTCTTCTGAGACACACTCATGTTTCTTCATAATTCGAACTTGTATCAATGTACAGCAGCCTTTGTCCTAGTTCACTTCAATTTCCAGTTTCCTCTGTAGGGCTTTTGCAACTTGCAAGGGGTGGTCCTGTGTCACAGGACAGTGGCCAAGTCACCTACCAGGTTGTAGCAGTAGGAAAACCAGGTTTTCCCTTTTCCTCAGCGGGCTGGTAAATGACTCCTGCCTTGGATCCTCCTTCCTGGTCTCCAACTACCCACACAGTAGCTATGATTTTGGGAATGGGTTTCCTAGGGCTGGTATGACTAGCTCTATGGTGGCAAGGAGCACCTCTAAGCAGTGAAGGCCCCTGGCCTGTACAATTACATGCTTGTACATGCTCTTGGCCGTGCCATGATGTAAAAGTAGCCACCAAGGCTCCAGGTGCAGAGCTCACTGAATCTTTTCCATCCTCTCTGCAATGTGAGTCATGTGCTAAAGTGGGCCCATCTTGAGATAACTGGCAAATAAACTCACGTTCCTTATCACCAGTGCTGAAATAAATATTTACCTAAAGATGCAGTGAAAAAAAAAAAAAAATACACCTGACTGACTTGATTCAAAAATCCTGGGTAGCATTGATTTTAAATCAGTGTAGAAAAATGAGGCAAGTAAAGTTTTCTCTTAGTCTGTATGTATATAAAAAAAGGAGGAAAAATTCTTTTGGTCTGGGGCTGCCCCTTAGTGTCCTGCTGAGGAACTGCTGCTTCCAGATCTCATGCTAGCAACAACTACTAAAGCTGCAGAGCCCAAGGGAGATAGACTCCCACCTGACTGCTCCAGAACACACGTAGATGTTTCACCACTGCATTACTACAGCAAGCTCCACATAAGAGTCCGAATTATCAATAACAAGCCAAATAAGAAGTAATGTAATTAAAAATTACAGAGAAAATAAATACTCCTTGTCCAAAGCTTGTTGGCTACAGATATAAACTCTGCAGAGAATTTAAGGGCTTAACACAGGTCAGTGTTAAAACAATAGGATTTAAGCACATGCTTTGTTGAATTGTCTATTCCACTTACAAAGGGATGCCTTTAATAATGCATCCCAAACTTACCACCTGCTGTGGGAAAAAGAAAGTTCAGAAGTGTAAGGCAAATGCCACTGTTTGGAGGGTAAATGGAATAAAAGACCAAAGTAATGAAGCAGGTTGGAAGAGCAATCTGCAAATAGTCATGAATTCTTGTCCACATGCAATGGGATCAGCAAGCCTGAAGAGAGCATTGAGGGCCAGTAGATGGTCAGGGTATAGAAGTGCTTAAAGAATACTATGCCTTTTCAGAAAAAAAAAAAAAATCTTTTTTTTTTGCATGTGTTTTCACTGTGGTGGAGCTTGGGGGAGGTTCCCACAGGATGGAGAAAGGGACATGCTGAAGTATCTGTCTCAGACTGAAGTGTAGGTAGATGTTGTAGGGCAGATCCTCAAAACAAGCCAAAAAGCCAGAAATGGTATCCACCCTGGAGTTCTAGAGGAGCTTGAGCTGGATGAACAATGAGAGCCACTAGCTGAAATCTGTCTCAGGATCAGAGCACAGAAACCTGGCAGGTGCAGTGCCAACTGGAGACATGCCAGGCAGTATCCAGAGAGCTGCTGAACATTGTCTGCTGTCCGTATTTGGTAAAGAGGTAGACCCCAGCCTGAAAACCAGAAGGGTTGGAACATAACTATACACAGTACACTGGGGAATAGTAAAGGCAGTTGTAATGCAAATCTACTGGCATTCCCTGAGGAAGTCCATGATGTATGACCTCCCCAGTTACTGTCCACCTTGTTCCCAGAAACCGTTCCTCAGTCTTAAAGAAACTATGCTGCCATGGGATACAATAAAAAGACTCACACATTAAATGGCTAACTGAAAGATAGGAAACAAAGAATAAATTACTGGGTTTCACAAGTAAGCTGACAGCATCAATGGGGTCCCACAGGAATCTGTCCTGGGGCCAGTGCTATTCAACATATTCATCTGTGATCTGGGAAAGGGAATGAATACTGAAGGGATACAGTTTTGTTGCTGATATAAAGCCATACAGAGAGAGAAGGTTAAAGTCCAGCTGTGAAGAATGCAGTGATATAAGACTGAGTGATATAGTGTCAGATAAATTCAGCATAGATAAATACAAACTGTCACGGGGAAAATCAGTTTTTTGTACACAGCTATGAGCTTTGAGTTGACTATTAGGATTCATGAAAGAGATCCTGGTGCTACTGCAAGTGAAGGTGATGGTCCAGTAAGAATCTGAAAATAAACAGGATTAGGAAATAAATATAAAACAGAAATACAGAAGTGTTTCTATACCATTAAATAACCTCAAGGGAAGACCACTTCTTCGCTATCACTGTAATCCTCCTACCTTCATCTTACAAACAATATGGCAGGATTAGAAGAGATAAGGAGAAGAGCAGCAAAGAAACAGCTTCTGTGTTAGAAACAAAGCATCTCAGTCTGCAGAAGGACATAACCAGAGATATGAAAGAAGTCCATACATTCTAGAGTGGCATGGAGAAGGTGAGAAAGAAGTATTTATTTATAGTCTTTTACAATATAAAAATGAGGGAAAACCAAAAACCAACGTAGTTCAAAACAAGCAGAACATTTTTAAGATGCTAGACTGCTTGCTGTGGCAAATTCCTGGGAAATACTTATTGAGATCTACTAAGTACAAAAGCTTGTGTCATCAACACATCTCCAACACAGAAGTCATAGGAGAAGGGGTTAGTATTCTGGGGAAGTACTAACCTTGCCCCACTCTAGTCTTCTTTCCTACATACCTGCATCAGCCACTGTTCCTAGCAGATTACTAGGTGAGTACTAGCTTTTGCCTGACATGAAAAGCCAGTTATGTTCTTATATTATCTGAAAAAAAATACTCCCAACAATAATGTGGGACCAGCACTAGTGCGGTTTAAATGGCTGTCCCAATAATATTGGAATAGTAAGAAAATTCATTAAAAAGTCCAATGCATGAAAAACATTAATTTAGAGGACAAGATTTTAGGAAAGCAAAACTCAGAAAGCAGACAGTGCTTGCAATCCTCCCTGGATGTTCTCATGGTTATTACAGCTGCAGTTGCTCTGAGGGATCTGCTCTAGAAAAGCGAATTTTTGATGGTACTAGGAACAAAGCTGGACCAACACTACAGGAGCAATGCATGTCCCAGCCTGAATATTAAAAGCTGATGTAAATTAAGAGCCAGAGGCAGACATTGTTATGGTACAATTTGTTTAATTATCTTAAAAAGGCAAGGTGGTTGTTCCAAGTTTAATGAACACCACAATGGCCCAGAGACATGTGCATGCATGTAAAAACCAAGAACAGCTGAGATCGTGGGAGGAACAGAGAAAGCCAACAGACATAATTTCCTCTTCACACCTTACAGTTTACTCAGAATTCGGGGCTGTATGTTGCCCCTCCATTTGGAGGAGAAACTGACAATACACTGCGCTGTGCCTATACACTCAAGTGTATCAGCAAGATATACCACCCTGCTGTGGTGCCTTCATCCCCCACCTTTGCTGGGCAGTAGCAGGAGCTTCTGGCTCCACCAGCCCTGGCAATATCCCATCCAAGCTGCTGGCTAGCGGTAGGATTCCTTCGTGTCAAAAACGTGATGGCCTCATGGGCTTCCTGGTGGTCTCCTGGCTCACACCCCGCTCACATACTCTCCTGTCTCATACTACAGTCCTGTGTCACCTGGGATGTCAGATTCTGAGAGGCCAGATGTCAGCCTGGCATGGTGACAGAAAATACACTTGCATCTGTGTGTCCCTGGACACAGCTCAAACAGCAAAACCCATTCTCCAGCCTTTGCCAGCACTTGCCATGGAGTGCTGTTCTGATCCCTGTTTCACTTCTCCTGGCTGTTTTTATCCTTTCTTCTGCAGCTCTCAAGCATAACACTTGTGCAGCCTTTCAGCCCCTGTGTTTGCAGGAAGGGACTCCCTCAGCTCCAGCAGACCTCATTAGATTTCACTCTGCAGCATGAGGTTTTCTTACAAGGTTGTGAATCATTTCCAATGATCTTGCTATGGGAAGTCTGTTTTTTTGTGGCTGATCAGTTAGCTCACTTTCAAGTCCACTATATTACATACACAGAAGTAGTCTGAATGGAACTGGTTTCATCAAACACCTCTAGTGTGTGAAAACAAAGACATTAGATAGATGTTGGAAGAAAAGTAGACACAAGTGACTGCAGAACTATTACTCAACCAATACACATCACTGTTAAAATATGTTACCAAAATTTGGAAATAAACTTGAATAAAATCACCAAAATGAGTTAAAATGCATGAGTAAAAGTTTTGACAGATAGAAAGCCCAGAAAGCAATTATCTACTTTGTCTATGTGCCACTAAAAATAGTCATCATGTCTGCTGTGGAAAACAGAGCGATCATGCACCAATCCACTCAGAAATTTACTGCTCTATTGCCTTCTAAAAGGATGAGTAATGTTTTATTGCTCTTACCCCATTTTCCAAGTACCCCTATAACAAAGCCTTGAAAGAGCTGGTGTTACATTCACAGAACTTCCTCCTCGTCTCCTCCCTCACGTGCTGAACAATATTCCACCTTTGATCAATGGGTCTTCTCTTTAAATCAAAGAGCCACATAACACTGTTTTAACCCTTTTTCAGCCACAGAACACTTTACAGGTTGCAAACTCTCTGATTCCAGTGAGCTTGCTACATTTGTTAGCCCTGACAGTTTAATAACATTTATATTGTACCTTCTAAGAGGCATATACCTCTGTGAAAAGAAATTCCTTTACAATCAAAACTATATGAATTTCTCTTATTTGCTTTTCAGGTATTTGACCAAAGATCCTGAGCTATGAAAAGAAGAATGTCAGTGACCGATACAATGTGCAATATTTTAAAATTTAAGCTTCTGTATCCTCTGCAAGTATTTTTCTGCTTTTTTTTGCAGTGATTTTAGAATCAAATCAGATTTTACCTTTGGAGATAGTCTTTTCCAAACTAATGCTTTTGCCATTGTTTAAGAGTTGTTTAAAAATCCATCATCCCTCTGGAATTTCCAGAGAAAGCAGGACAATATACTGACACAAATACTTACATGTGTATTAAATGAGATTTTAGATGTACTTTTGATAATACAAAACACTGCCATCCCTGAGCTAAAAAGTGTGATAATGATACCACTATCCTTTCTTGCTCTCTTTTTTCTAGAGAATTTCTCTGTCTTGGGGTAATTGACAGGTACAAAAGGCTGGCACGTTCTCAGGAGCAAGTACATACTACCATCTTGTTTCCATTGTGCTGTATTGGGTGTTTAAATATGTTAATTTTGGTACAAAAGTGTAAGTATCCTTGTTTTCAGATAGAAAGAAGCTATTTCAAGCAGCCAAGGCTGTTAAGACTCCTTGGAGGCATACTGTAGCAGAAGCATGACAGAAACCAGAACCATATCTGTAGTGACTGCTGCCTTAACTGTAGAGACCTCTAATTATGGTACCTTTGTTAATTACATGTGCACATTGTGTGTTCTAGTGGTCATTGAAACAAGTATAACAGGCATTGATCTCTTTTATTCTAAGGGTTATCTTAGTAAAATGGTGCCACTCACAGAGCAAGTGAATAAACACTTTTCAACAAACAAAATACAGATGTTGCTGACCCCATGGAAAGTTCTTAAATGATGATATTACAAAGTATCACGATTTTTTTTTTTGTCAGAAGACTGAGTCCAGGCATTCCCCATTCTTCATTTTTCAGTTCACTGTCAAGGGAAGTTTGTGGCAAAATGAAAGGCAGATGCTCTCACCATCTCCTCTAATGATGCAGCCAGACTGATGGGACAAGCCCAGTGCTCTCAGCTGTTCTGCTGTCACCTGACATGATGGGTTGCAGCTCAAGAGCTGCATCCCAGACTCAGTCCTGCCTTTGATACCAAACAGAACTGCATTTGCAGCATCTTGCAAGAGTATTACAGCTCCTCACTGAGGAAGATGAAAGGCTGGTAAAAAATGGTACATATTGGACTCTGTCTTTACTCAAAAGGTGGAGAAGATTCATTCCTTACTTAAGAAATACATTTATGTCTTACTTGAGTACAGTCTTGTGAAGTGTCCTGGTCACCACACTCACCAGTACAAAGTTGTTTGTAGCTACTATGGCTGTGGTAAACATGTATTAAGCTACAGCTAGATATTTGCAGGTGAAGTAACATTTCCACAATGGCAAACTGCACGGGGGCTCAGACACTGTGAAAATAATTTTTAAAATCAGTTATTGCTGACAATAAACTTCTGCATGTCATAGTATTTCAGAAACCTGAGGATTACAGGAGATAAAAGACAACAGCTCTTCTTGCTCAGATAAGATTATGCTTAGAAGACTTCATTTTAACAGTGGTTTAGATCCAAGAAAAATAAGGGAAACTGGAAGATATCATGAGAATATCCTGCTTCAAAAGATAATCTCCAGGAGTCCCATATCTCTCCTTAGCAATCTGCTTCCCTGATCCTAAGCTTAGCAGGGATATTTAATAGCATCTGTTAAGTCCTTCTCCTTCTCTAACATCAGATATATGTATGTGTGTTTTGAAATGTGAAATTACAAAACTATTTGCACAGCACAGGGAAACCTGGAGTAAGTCTCACATTTGTAATTTGCTAAAGAAAATGTGCAACAGCACCTAGAAACAGAAGAGGGAGCCTTTAATCACAGTATCAGTTCTTTTTGCAGTTTTCAGAAAATTAAACAAAACATGATTCTATATGTATAATTTTTTCCTCAGCTGATAAACATAATCCTCAGCCAGCTCCTGAATGCCACTGTTCTCCCTGGGCTTGGTCAGACAGCTTGGCTGTTACATGACATGTAACCCTGCCCTGTCATAGAGAAGCCATGCTCCCACGTCATGCTCTGTGCCCTTTGTCTGCTGAGATGGTACCAGTTCACCATCCTGAAAGTCTCTTGAAGCTATGAGGTTACAAAAGTGAGGGTGTGAATTCAAGGTGGACACTCTACTTCACAGAAGCACCAAGAGCCAAAGAGATGCCTGCATCTTTGACTTTAATGCAGCAGCTTTGCTCCTCATGTAAGTGGTGGAGAAGTGGATGCTCCAGGAGGAATGAGGGAGGCTGTTAGGTTAAACACACGGAACTATCTCTACAGATGTCTACCTACCCATAAAGGACGGTTAGATACCAAAGCAGAGATGTGTGTCTTGAGTATGCTCCCAAGTGCAAACTAACTGAGGAGCTCTCTCTCCTTTGAAGAGGGAATGACCTAGCCAGCACAAAGGCACCATGAGTTCATGCTACGGGAAACTGCACATTGGCTGGCATAGGATTCATGCCACATGCACACTACAGTGACCCTGATAAGTGGACAAGCCCCCTGAATGGTCCCTAATGCCACAGTGCTCTCTGGAGCCCTTGTTCTTCCTGACCACATCTGACAGGTCTGGTTCAGTGTCTTTGGGTGCCTGAAACCAGCAGTGACTCTAGGGTTGGTACTCCTACCAAACATTGTTTAAACTTAAACCACTCATGGAAGACAAAAGGATTTTGAAACACCAGAGCTGCTGGCATTTCTCTTATCTAAAGCCCTGCTCTCTTTATTTGGGGTTTAGGCAGTGGAAGCTGTGACCTCAGCAGCAGTCAGGCACTGCCATTTCTCCCCATTTCTGGCAGAGGCATCTCCGCTTGGTGCTGTCCCATGTCCTAGACCCAGGACCTTCCCTATTCACCTGCCCGTGCCCTGCCACAACACAGTTACCAAAGTGAAGGTAGCTGTGGGAGGACTCTCTCTTTCCTCTCTCTCCTGCCATCTCTCCTCCAGCCCCTTCTTGGCCCCTGCAGAGCTCACCCTGGGCTGAGTTTTGTCAATGCTGGAGCCAGCTCTACATCCTTCAGTAGCAAACCCAAACAAAACCATTTGCACTCTTCAGAGACATCAAACTAAACAGCCCTCTGATGAACAGTTAACTAGCCATCACCTTTAGAGAGCTCCTTTGTCCTCTCCATCACTGGCTCTGCTGACTGAAAACTCACACCGGCAGACTCTGGGAGTTGAGCAAGGGTCCTCAGTCTTGACTACTCACCCAGGGTCTGGCAGCAACTCAGACATTTACTGAGGATTGTCTTACTGCCTCCTATTGTATTATTCATGACTCTATCAATTTAACCACATGTAGTGACATGGGGAGCTTCCAGGCTACCAACCAATCACACACAACAGAGTCTCCATGAATTATGACAGACCGGTTCCATTATTTCTTTTCAGCATTGCATTTTACCATGAAATTACTCTTCACAGCAACAGCACTCTCCATCCCAGCTCACAAACAGCATCACCACAACACAGTTACCTCCTATGTTTACAGTTGTACTCCTGAAGTTAATGGAGACACATTAGCGATTTTGAACAAAACAGGCAACTTCATTTTAATGTGATACAGCACCACTTGTCTCCAACACATCCTAAATTAGTGCAAAGGGCTTGCCTTCAATATTTTTACAATGTGAACCATGTTGCTTGGTTTATCTGTTCACAGAAAGCCAGATGGGTTTGCCTGGCTGGGATTTGAAAATGAAATGTCAGGGGGTCATGATGTGACAAACTGGAAGTATGCAGTAGTCTTGAGTCACTGCTAGCTAAATCCAGCAAGCACCAGAGCATGCTGTTCTCTCCCCAGTCGATACTGCCATTTTGACCTATTGCTTCTTGTGCTTTCTTCATATCCCCTTGTAAACGCACGACACAGCAGACTTTTCAGGACTTTCAGGAAACTCCCTTTACCCATTGCATCTTATTTTTTTAATTTATGTTCTACAAGTTAATTATTTCCTTCATTACCTCTTATTCAGTGGGTCAGCCTCTCCAAAGAAGCAGCATATCCTTCGTTCTCCCATGTTAAATGACTCAGTTTTCCCAAGTGTTCAGAAACACTGAGGCCCCATGCCAGTGGGCTCTAGCTCCCCACATCCCACAGTCCACAGGATTATGTGACAGTGCAGTCCCCTTCACAGACATTCAGCCAGGCAAAGCACAGACCCAGCTGCTAAACCACAGCACCAGGAGTACACACCATCCTGAATTCAGACTCAATGTGGAGAAAGCATGAATGCTGATAGCATTCTCCACTGCATCGCATCCATGCATCACTCCCTTCCAGCAGCTGAGAGCTGTCAAGTGCTATGATGAAGGGAAAAATGAAATGAACTGCACTGAAGTTTCAGTTGCATGAATACTCAATTCCTAGCAATTTGCTTCTTGAAGGTGAGACACAAAGCCAGAGTGCAGTTGCAGAAGCAAATGTAGCTGTTAACTGCAATACATACACATCCACTCATGTGCCAGCTCACACTCATTCTCAGCCAGAGCACTTGTCACTTGATGCATACACAGTTTGGCAATTAAAATCCTCCCAACCTTCAGAATTACTATATGTTAATTTTTCAAACTGCCATAAAGAACAGACAGCATCCCTCTTGTCCACTCTTTCCCAAGAGCCTGTACACAGACAGCTTTCCCCTTTCCCTGGCCACCAAAGAGCCAGCTGGACCACCAGGAAAGCTGGTTGCAGACACACTTCAATGACTCTGAAGCCCAAGTCACGCAAGCTAACACTGGATCAGTGAGTCCTGACGGATCCAAGGGAGTTGTCACAGTGTCTCTGCACAGCACTCAATGCATCCTACACACACACTAGTCTTTTTTCAATTATCTGAAGCATCTCCACCTCCTTTGGCCTTGATGACAGAGAGCTGACTACATAGTCAGCCTGTTGTACTGGTCCTGCCAGCTAACAGTGCCTGGAGAATGTTTATCTGCAAGCCTGCAGAAAATTATCACTCCTGAAGAAAAAATGTAGGTAACACACACTCTCCTGGCTGTTTTTGAATCAAAATGGCTGTGACCACTGTGTTCATGCTGAATTTAACATTGATGTTATTAACCATGTTCAAAGCACCCGTGACAGATCAAACACATCTGTAATGAGACTCAGGTCCCAAAGGGCTGTTACGGCAGGTAGGCATTACGCTGCTTGATTCCCAGGACAGCTACATGTCAAGACATGTGCTACATGTCTTCAGTCATCACACCACAGTTAGTTAGACAAAATGAATGCTAAATTTGTTGGGCCCAGATAGTATTCATCGAGGAGTTCTGAGAAAACTCAGGGACAAAGTAGCTGAATTAGTAACAGAAGAGTGTTACCTCTTGCCAAAATTATACTTGAATACTGGGAGCCAATGCTGCAATCAACAATTAAAAGGTTCTAAGGCATCCAGGGAAGTATGATCCTGTGAGCCAAATATTTGTACTAAGCAATTAGTGAAGAGTCTAAGAAGGGACATCACTAAGGAACTCCTGGACCTTTCTGGGAAAAGCCACCATGGCTTTTGTAAAAAGAAGTGTGGTCTTAATAATCATTTGGCGTTCTTGGAAGAGGCCAGATGCACATGGTGATAAGGGTGATTCAGTGGATCCAGTCTACCTGGATTTCCCAAAGGCTTTTGGCAAAATTCCTGACCAAAGGCTTTTAAAGAAATTTAGGCAGCCATGGAATAAGAGAGAAGGTCCTCTTGTGGAAAAGTAACTGATTACAAGAAAAGAAATACAGGGTAACAGAAAAATGGTCAGTTTTCACAATGCCCGTTACTCACCAGTGTGGTGGCAGACCTGTACTGTTTTGCATATTCATAAATGGTCTGAAGAGGGTTGATCAGTGAGGAACAAAAGTTTGCTGATAACAAAATTTAGTCTAGACAGAAAGGACACAGACAGTAGGCAGGCTGCAAAGAATTGGAGAAGAACCTTTAAGACTGACTGAGCAATGAATTGGTGGATGAATTGAGTATAAATAACTGTAAAGTGGGGTGTATGAGGGAAAAACATCCTAGCTTGACATACAGAACTATGGCTTGCAAGATTACTGTAACCACACAGGAAAGAGATGTAATTACAAGCAGCTGCATGAAAACATCAACTCGATGCTCAGGCACAGGTAAAAAAATAAAACCAAATGTTAGGGGCTATTGGGTAAGTAACAGGGAGCAAAACATGTCTGTACTATTCATGGCTTGAACACTGTGTGTAGCTTGGTGACGGTGTATGGGAATGGGAAGGTCTCAGAGGAAAGAAACAGGATTATCATGTGCTGAATAGTGACTGTACTAGCAGGACTGAATTGACTAGGATTCCTTAACCTGGAAAGTAGTTGAGAGACAGCAACACAATATCGGCCTACAAAATTGCAAGTGACTGGACAAGACAGTTAGGGACTTGTTCACATTCTCTTCTCCTTTAAGAACCAGGGGCCACCAAATGCAGATAGTGGATCCTGATTCAAAGCAAATAAAATAAGGTCAGTTTTCACAGTGAGACACCCAACAGATGTTACTAATTAAACCAGCCAGATCAGACTTAAAGTAACTCTCATGCTGAAAATAGCTGGATATTGGGAGAGTACTGTGGGGGATATGACACATGGCTGCACTGTTTTTACTCCTTCCTGGGTTCCTGCTTGAAACTTCTTTTTGTTGCTATTACACATGCTCTTTGAGTTACAGATTAGTCCTCAGCAGCAGCTTTCCTCACAGATGCCAATGTGCTTAGGCTCCCCGGGCTTCACTTGTCTCCTTTTTTTCTGAACTTCAGAGCTTATTTCAACAGTCTCGTAGCACAGCACTCACACGGTGCAAAGCAACAAACTTCCCTGGCCACATCTTCCGTGCATCTGGTATGTTGGCCAGGTGCCTTGTGCAGCAGTCCTACTGTTTTCTGACATGTCCCTTGACACCTTGCCATCTTGCTGACCTCCTAAGGCATGGGTGAGCAGATCACGCTGGCCAAGCTGGATGAACCCTCAGTCTGAGCCAGCAGAGCCATTCCTATGGTCATGGGTGAAGGATTGCTCCCTCCTACTTAGGAGGAGGGTAGGCAGAGGTTTTGCAGCTCCCGTGCTTCAACCTGCCTTATAGTTGCACAGTACAAGCCAGTGTAGGTGGTGAAAGACATAGCCTGACCCTCTCCCTTGTGCTGAGCCAAGAGCTCATCCAGCAAACCAGCCAAATGCTGTTCAAAGTCAAAAGTAAACTCTCCTCCCTCTTCCTAGTTTAACTTTAACCCAGGACTGATCCAATCCACCCCAAGGTCACACATGCTTCTAACAGTAAGAGGGAACAGTGTGATCAAGCAGTCAGGGTAGGGAAAAGTCTACCTCTCTTAGCTGCCACATGTACTTGAGCTGCTTGTGAAACTGTGACACTGCACATAAATTACACTGATTTTCAACTCCCCGATGCTTTCATGGATGCTGCACTGATTGTTTTCGTAGCATCCAAACCTTAAGTCAGTCATAGGTGGGGAAAGTCTTTTGTATCTCTTGGTGTTTCAATTGCAAAGTTGGCACTGTTCAGAAATGTATTTATTGTTAGCTGAAGATGACCACCCTTATTCCAATCAATCCTGCCTGAGGCTGCAGTCCCAAGAAAAGGTTAAGCAACCAGCTCTACCTTTCCGGACTACATGTTCTTGTCCCATTATTACCTGGCTGCACAGATACATGATTGTCAACTCAAGGAATTGGTTCAAATCAATTGCACAACCAGCTTGGTCTACCTGCTCTGCTAACTGAAGCGAAATAATTCTTACTAAACTCAGGATGAGGATTTGCAATGCAGCTACAGATGGGAAAAATTTCGCACAATTTGCCAAACTGAGAAACAAAAGAGCAAAGCAAAACAATTCTTATAAAGGTTCTGCAGATTACTTTAGTCTTCAGTGCACTTGGGTGGCAGCAAAGACAGACAAACTTGCAGCATCATATATCTGGAAGACATGGATCATAAAAGCAATCAGATGCTCTATTAAATCTGAGTGCCGCTTTTCTTCCCCTCCTAACCATGCAATAGTTAGATGCAGAGGAAGATGCCTCTCCCTATCTTCCCCAAAGGCAAGAATCCAGATGGTATCACTAAAAGAATGAAGGAGAAGCAAAAGTACATCAGTAGTCTCTTCTAAAAACCCCACAGACTTAAAAGATCTTTTCAGCTCCCATTGAGCATAGTTTGAAGAAGCTTCACTTAGACGACTGTGGGCTTCTTGAACAGTAGTCTCTGAAGTTTGTCACACTTAATACCACCTCATTTAAAAATAAATCATTCTATTAATTAAAACTTTTTCTCAAAAAGCTTTCAACACTGCAGTAATATCTAATTCCTACGTGTGTCATTGGCAGACCTTCACTGTTGCTGCAGGTCCTGCGACCTGCTTTGTCAATCCACAGATGAAGAAAGCTAGAAGGGATAAGTGGTCACAAGGATCAGTGCTCCCCTTTGTATGAGCTGCAGTGGTCTGGCTGACTGATAGTCCCCAACTCTGATCCCATCAACGATGGGAAAGGAAGAACAAAGAATAAGAGTATATATACAAGCATTATTTGGTGTACTTCTGATTAAATGACAATAAGAAATAAAACTTGCCCCCCCCAAAGACTGACTATATTAAGCATATTATTTTTCAGCAATTTAACAGTCATCCATGAATCATGAGTGATATCTTTGTCGTGTTATATAGACACACAGACAATTCATCATCTTTACAACATATAACCTGTAACCTTTGGACTCCTGGCAGAACAAAAGTAGTGCTGTAATCACACGCACTGGATGCCCTTCCTTCATGTTATTCACTACCATTTACGGAGCTGGAAGCACACTAGGCTGTTCAGCTACACAAATGACATTCTCATATTCAGTTTATCACACATGGGGCTAAGGGATGGCAGTTTGTGAAGGTGGAGCAAGCACCTTCTTCCTAAATCCTTCCAGTGAACTAGGACCTCTTATGTACAGTTATCTTCCAGGAAGGATGCTGCATTATATCTTCAGTAATAAATAAGCAATTACTTCCCTGAATTTTTGTCAGGAAACAGGAGGAACAAACTGTTTATGCCCAAGAAGCATTTGTGTTCCACATCATCTGAAGAGCTACTTGCTACTTTAGCTTGGACCTCTGAAATACCACCATGAAACATCCCACCTTCACACTAAGCACTTGCTAAGAGTTAATATACAAGAATGCAGCACATAAAAGGAGAGCTAGAGCTTAATTAATCCTTGAGATGAGAGATCAAATGCAATAAACAAACCTCTTAAATCTTTATTATGTATGGGGAAAAAACCCACTTATTTACAGAAGAACATGGAAACCAAAGAACAAGGGAAGAAACAGATTAGCATACAGAAAAAAAAATGTATTATATATTCTTATGGCCTTTAAGCTGTACAAGACTGTTCAAATTGTTGCTACAGTTCAATCTACACTGTTCCTTACTCTCCATATTTTAAATGGTGAATATTTCCTATCCATATATGAGCTATCTCAGAGTACTTTTTGGACTGAGGGCCCTTCCACTTGCTTGTGTTTGTAGGGACCCAGCTATGCCTGTCTCACATAGGTCACTTGGATGTGAGTTCAGTGTACAACTTGGTGAAATATATCAGCATTCCAAGATTTGAAAAAAATGCATTTAAATCCTACCACCAAACATATGCCCATCAGGTTTTCAGATTAAAAGTAAATGGGATTCTGTATTCCTGAGTGGTCACAAATATCCTGGGTAAGTGAAAAGGACTTGAGATATTTCAGAAATCAACTGGGGCTTAAGTACTCTATCTTGTTAATGTGTTTGTTTATATCTCATTATTCCCCCACAGCTCTGAACCATCTGGTTTTAGTTATCTGCTAATAAGATAAGGGAACACTTTCACTCTAATGAAATGCATCATTAGGTAAATTTTACTTAACCCATTTACACATTACAGTTACAGTTGTCAGACTACCAATTCACTGTTAGGAATAATATCTTTTCTACCTGAAGCCAGGCAAATTGAACTACTCAGCATTTTGAAGAGCATGTGAAAGCATAAAAGAAAGCACCCAAATCGAATGTCTTATAAAAAAAATCTTATTTAGATATCTTCAAAAATACAAGACACATTATATAAAAATCAAATAGCTATTCATCAAAACTTTGTTAAATAACCCCATTTAAGATCATGTACTGGCAAGCATTAAGTAACAGTGTATAATCTCAACTAACATTTTATCTTAGTGCTGGCTGATAACAAGTTCAGCTTGTCAACTCAACAGGATAAGCTTACAGGCTTCTGCCATGTTAGTATTTACAGTATGATAACTGGGAAAACAATATAAAATTACATTATACTAAAGATAATAAGCAGTCTACATCAAGATGGTGAAACAGATTCTCCTTTCTTTCTCTCTACAGTTTCAAATAATGTTCAGTGTAAGCAAGGTACACAGCACGAGGTCCTACATATACAATCTGTTCAGCTGTTTAATACATTAGTCAAAACCAAAATAAACAGATTTCTGTTAATTAAATATATTAGCGACACTACATAACATTCTAGCGACATTTTTCCTTTCAACAACTTCGATATTGAACAAAAATCTCTTCGACCACAACTCACTTCCAGGTCAGCAGCATTTCTGCAAAGCATCTGAAATGTCATGATTTTTTTTTTCCAGTCTAGTGGGAAGATTCATCTGCTTACAATCTCTACACAGGGTAAGCAGCTGCCAGTTCTGAAATCCAGGCTTCAATGTAATTAAAAAGCAGAGATGTTTCTTCAGACTCTCTTGTACAAAATAACTCCCTTGTCACTTACAAGCTTTCAGCAGTAGTAATAAAAGTTCACTTTTCTAGGATTAAACTCAGTAGGTTGATTTAGTGGTCCCATTTGAGTTTGAAGAATAAGAATTTGATTTCTTGGGGTATCTGCCTGATGAGAGAGACACTTGCATCCTCCGTGTAGTTCGCACGCTTCGGCAAAGAAGAGCATTTTTAAGGTTGTCTCTGAAGTCTTTTGAAATATAGTAATAGATGAATGGATCGATACAACTGTTCAAAGTAGAAAGACACAGCGCAGTTATATATGACACATACAGATAGCTCTGGCTGTAGGTTTTGAGGAGCAAGTAGTGCACAACAAGCAGCACATTGCTAGGTGTAAAACAGATGAGATACATGGACAGGACAGCAATAATGAGTTTAATTGCTCTTTTTCGTTTCTTCCCAGTGCTTACATCTGAGATGGAAGCATTCAGAGTCTTAATCATTAGTATGTAAGCAACAGCAGTGAGGATAGCTGGGATTAAGAAGAGTCCAATTGCAAGAGAGAGGAAATAATTGAACATATCATGAGCCAAAACATTTTCAGGCAATACATCATGGCAGGTAGTGATGTTAAGATTTGAAATATATACAGTCTGATTAACAAGATACAATGGAATGCTGCCCAACAAAATCAGTATCCAGACAGCAAGGGAGATGCCCAAGGCAACTTCAGATTTCCTTCTTGAGTGCACTATGGGGTTCACTACAACCCAATACCGTTGCACACTGAGACATGTCATAAAGAGAATGGAACAGTACATGTTTCCATAGAAAAATACAACAAGTACTTTGCAGAGACCTTCACCGAATAGCCAATTATTGCCATTTACATGGTATGCAATCTTCAGTGGGAACCAGACGACAAAAAGAAGGTCTGCCAATGCCAAGTTAACCATATAAATCACAGCTGGATGCTTCTTTTTTGTCCGGAAAAAAAAAACCCAGAGGGCCATGGCATTGCTTGGCAACCCAATAATAAAGACAACAATATAGATAATGGGGAGAAAAACTGTAGTCAGCTTTCCTGTGAGGGCTTTTGCTGCAAATTCATCCACTTCATATAAATCTTCAGAGGCATTATTTGTATTTGGAACTTTCTGGCCAGCAAAACTTCTTCCTTTTGAACTGCTGGTTCCACTGCTCTCTAAAATTAAAAAAAAAAATTAAGAAGTTGCCATTACTGAAGTACAGACTTGTTCTTTTTAAAAATAAACCAGACATCATGAAGGGCCTCATCAACAGAAAAACTAAGACTAGTTTTCAAACACTTGACAATTTTTCCTCCCTTCGATTTTAATATCCAAAAGACAACCTATATCCCTATTCACGGATTGTATCAGCAACGAAAATGCTCTTCCACACCACCAGTGGTATTAAAAATACCTTGATAAAATGTCTGTCAGGTCCTACCACCTGAACAGTTACAACAGAAACTGCTTCAAGTATCCCAGGGCACCATTACCCTTTCCCATGGCAGTGCCAGATTACTCAAGTGCTGGAAGTTGTAAAACTTTGCAGCAGGCTAACATAGCTGCAGTAGAAGTTTCCTTCGTTTAGACAGCCTGACAATCAGGTATGCAGTAAAACCCAGTACACTGCTCTCAGATGAGCTAGAACTGAAACTCAGAATTTAATGCCAAAAGCTATGCACAAGCAATCTCTAGGGAAAGGAAGACACACATTACACTGCATCTGAATTGAAACTTGAACAGATTAACTGCATAAAAATGCAACAGGGCCAGTCATCTGGGATCTCCTTCCACTTCATAGGCAAGACAGTCGATCTCCATAGTTTCTACTCAAAGTGCCAGGTGGTAGAGCTGACAGCTAGGATTGCTTCATCCATAAGACCACTATCACTGCAAGTTTTGCTCTGCCTCTTCGAGCACCACAGGAACTTACAAACTGCACAGGTAAGCCAGCCACTCCTGACTGCTCTGTCTTGTATGATAGCCTTCGGACAACTCAGTTCACAACCCCACCAGACCCAGCATAGTCCTCTCATGCGAAGAGGTTAAACTGCACAAACATACACTGTCCATGAACTTGCACTGTTCCAAAAAGTCAGACATCCACCAGGCTAAACAGTACAGACACGGAACTTGACTGTCTGTGGGACAATTATTTTTAACCTTGCCTCGGTTCATATTAATGTATGTGGGTTACTTTAGCCACCAACATACCCAGCTGGAGCATAAAGGAGCGTCTTCTTGAGTAAACAGGTTTGTGTACAACAAATCATGAACAGTGTTGAAAGATAGCCCCTTTGTTATTCAACAGTTTTGATACAGTTCCAGAAGGAAAAAATGTTTACACCTTACGTTTTAAAGTATAAGAATTTTCACACAAGAAGTATTTGAATACAGAAGCATGTGTGTTTTCCAATATTCTCAAAAGTAACACAACTTTAGACAGCTGTTCTGTTCAAGTTAATACTTCAAAAGTCCGATGTACAGCATTAGCATCCTGTCTAGACTGTGTGACCTCCTGGAGAGGTGTGCAAAAATAAAGCATACATTGGTGCTCTTTAGAGTTTTGAATTAAGTTACTCTAGCTCCATTTAACAAATATTTGATCAGCTCCAGGCACAGGCTGGAGTTTTCACTGGAAAACTGAGGTGTAAGGAAACTTTTTACCAGTACAAGGACATAAGACAAATCTTTGCAGTAAACTGCATGATGACTGAAGTCTAAATTATACCGTCAAAACAAGAGTCCTGAAGAAAATGAATTCAAATACTAAACAGTCAGTTTGGCCTATATGTGGTATAATGACGCCAGGACAGAATTATACAAATTCTGCTCTCAGCTCTTCAAGCCACATGATTATGTCAGCAATAATGCTAAAGGCTGAAAAGTTTACTTGTATAATACAGAAATTCCAGGTCCCTAACAGGAGCTGTGAATAATAGAAGCCATAAAACCAGCTTGAAAAACATAGCTTACATAGATATCAGATAATGTAAATGATAATTAGCTAAGTAATGTGTCTTCTCTCAGGCTTATAGCTTAGCTGAGAAAGATCCTGGAGCTGCTTGGAAGCACACCCTTTATCCTCAACTGACAGCAGTTCTCAAGAGTACTACGATAAAGCACAGTATGCAGTGTTGTGTTAAGCACCTGTCCATCAGAAAGTAGCTGATAATATGACACTGCCATCATACTATTTGTATTCCATTCCAAAGACCCAAATTATTGTAGAAAACTGGAAGAACAAACACTACCACTTTGTTCTTACAAATGTTTTGTGATCAGATATAAAGCAATGCTTTGCGATCAATGTTCACAGTTTGGGTAGGAAAAAAAAAGCTCACAAAAAAGCCCAAAAGTGTTAGTGTGACACATTAAGAGTAAGAGCTATAATACATTTTGATGGACACGTCAACCACAGATGGGATCTAGTATTGCAAGAGTGACAGAAGAGAGACAAAAGTTTGTTTTATTCTATTTTTGAAATAGTCAAACTGAATAGGTGATTTCAGAGACCAAGTCTTGCTTTTATCCTGACTTTAAGTAGTTCCAGCTTCAAAAGTTCTGACTGTGGATACTGGGCAGCTTTTGTCAGCCCAACTAGCACCCATACAGGGGAGAAAGCTAAGGGTCCTGTTTGTCTTTGCGTTTAACACTCCCCTCACCGAGCACTCCGTCCTTTGTTACGTATGTGCATTTTCTACATCCCTTTCTTACTCTTTTGGCACTTGCAGTTTTCCATAACAATTGAGTTGTCTTCCAAGCCAAGTTTCACCCTGCCTGACTCATGTACCGAGAATGCAGTTAACTTGCTAATCTGCCCACGGGAAAAGGTTCTTTGGCATCAGGGGAAAAAATGTACTCTCCTCCCACAACGAAAGACTGTTTCAACACCTTTGCCATTTGTCTAGAAGATAGAACCCACTGCCTACCAAACGAAGGATTATGCCTACCCTGAAGACAAAAGTGACATCAGCAGAGAGTATCCAAATTAACTAGCTTAGGTCATGGTAGTAAAATTCACACAGGACTAAGGTTAAGATCACCCTGGTTCTTGGATCTGCAGCCCAGATTCACCACAAGCCCGTAATGGTATTAGCTTGTTTGAAAACAGCCACAATAAGGCCCTGCCTTATAGTGCATCTCCCTTGGTTGGGGTGCAATCATACTCCCAGCTCATTTCACCTCGCTACTCCCGAAGATCAAGCACACTGCATAAATTTAAGCTTATTACTTTCCTCCCCTCTCCCCCCCACCCCGGGATGATTCCAAATTCCTCCCTCTGCGCAGGTCAGACTTTCAAGAGGCAGTTTAACTTCAGAAACTCCGCACTCAACAACAGAATTTGCAGCTATCCAGTGTCTATTCTTTGAGAAAATTGGACCTACCATAAGCTTGGCTTCAGTACTTACACAAGCTTTACAAATATACCTTTATTATGTAAGTAAACCCATGATGAACAAATACAGGACACAGTGCAAAGGCATGTGTATATAGGGCAATGGGGTTTACTGTAAAAGGTGGTGAAACATGAACCTTAAGACAGTGAAATACTAACATGAATCACTTTTTTTTCTATCCCCCAACAGCCCCTATGTTCAATAAGCAATAATATAAACTAACAAAGATAAGAATTAGGATTAAAAAAAAAAAAAAATCCCCGCCTTTCAGAGTTGGGGAAAAAAGCGCGGATACGGTTTTCAAGGCTTTTTATGTTTATATGCAGCTTTTAGGAGGCTTGCTAGCCGAGAACCAGATGAAGTCCAGCGCCGGTGCCGATGAAGCCGGGCCGCGCGTGCGGCCCCGCAGCCCTCCCCGCCGGCTCCGTGCGGCCCCGCAGGCCAAAGGGGGCTGGAAGCCGAGCCCAGCTGCGCGCCCGTCGAGTTTTCCCCTAATACCAGGCGGGGAGGCCGGCCGGCTGCGCCCTCCCCGCGGGTCCCGGCCCGAGTTTTCCGAACCCGTTCGACACCGCGGGAACCTCGCCCAGCCCGCTCCGGGCTCGCCGCGCCCCGGCCGAGGTCCAGAAACCTGCTCCTCGGGGTGTGGGGGGGTGGGGGCTCAGCCCTGCCGCCTCCCGCGCCTCGCCCGCCGAGAGCCGCGCCGTGCCCCCCGCGGCCCAGCCCAAAGCCGAGGGGCGCCGAGCAGCCAAGGCGGCACCCGCGGAGCTCCGGGAGGGCTCGGCCGTCCCCAGCTGATCCCAGCCGAGCCGACGGCTCTAGTGGCTATCGGCGGCAGCTCGCACACCTCCTCTCACCTGCGGGAGTGGCGGCTCCCAGCAGCGCACTAAGCAGCAGCAGCAGCAGGCACAGCCCGCAACAGCCAGCCATCCTCCCACCGCGCTCCAGCGACCACTGCCTCTCCCGCACGCCCGACCAGTTTCCCCTGATACCTGAGCTAGGAGGGGGTGGAGGGCGCGGTCTGGCCCGTACCGGCTTGGCGGCGGGCGGAGCCGAGCCAGGCCACGTCCCCCACCCTCAGCGGGCTGCGGGGCTGCCCCTAAAATGGCGGGGGAAGTCTTGCCGGAGGGTCCGCGGCGCCCGGCCCAAAATGGCGGGGGCGCCCCCTCCCTCCGCTTTGGTGGGGTGGTCGGCCTTGCGCCGCGGTTCGCGCCTTGTGTCCCCCGCTCCGGGGTCGGGTAGGTGCCGCGGGTCTCGGCCCTCCCTCCCTCCCTGCCTCCAAGCTCCGGCGGCCACCCAGCCCCGAGCCCGGGGGGAGGGCGGCCCTTTCCCGCGGCAGGTGCTCCGTTACCGCCTTGTAGCGGAGTGAGGCCGAGGCGCGCAGTTTGAGCGGCCGCGTATTCGGGGGCGGCCGTGGTTCACGCCGGGCCGCTGCGGAGCGGTCTGGGGCCGGGGGCAAGCTGGCCAGGGAGGGCTGGAGGGGCGTTTCGTACTCCTGATGACTGGTAACACACGGCTTTGTGCGTGCCAGGTTTCTTACTCTTTTTGGATATGTTGTATGATAGACGGGCAGGAAAATGTGCAATGGCTGCTTAACGCAGATGTGCTTGTAGCACGGCGCTGCCATGAGCCCAGGTAAGAAAGGTGGTTTCACTTGTCAAGCTCACTTAAACTCGGAGTACACCACCCTCCTTTTGTTTTCTAAACAGGGATTTCAAGAACAAAGTTAAGCATAATGTAATGCCAGTTTTCCATTTATCCACGCAAATACAAATTTGAGAAATGTTTTAAGGTTTGTAAAATCAAGCACACAACTTAGAAAATTCCAAAATTAAAGCTACATGTTCAACCCTGATTCACACCTCTAGACCATTTCAGTTAGATAGTAATGCTCCCTCTGCCTCAGTCAGTCTGCAGAATGCTGTGTTCAGTTGGTGATAAAACGGTCGTTTTTTGTTTTTTTTTTTCTTCCACTTTTGAATATGTTACAAATATACTATATGCTGTTCTGAAGAGAAAATTGTTCTTTATGTGGGCTTTCTGTGCTGGTCATGAAATACAGCTGTGAGTTGAGGTCTGCATTGTTCCAGTTTTACAGATGAAAAATGTAATACAGAGAATGGAAGGTAAATGCACTTGGAAGTGTTGGGTGTCTGAGTCAACATCAAGGGCCTCTCTTGTTTGAGTTTTTGTTACAAGTTATTGCACGCTCAAAGCACGGTTCCTGTTTGTCATCCACCCAGCTAAGACTGTTTACAGATTTCTCATCTTAGTCTCAGGCTCCTTGCTAAGCACCGGTAAAGGCATAGCCCATCCCTACAGACTCCCTTCCTGTCTCTTTCCGTCAGTGCTCTTTTGTTTACTTTACCATTACAAACTGCTTCATGGGTACTTGATCTCCTGCTCCTAATCACCTTGTCCAGTGAGTTGTAGTTTTCTCATCTGGGTTTTTATCTAATCTCCCTTTCAAACATGCATTTACATATGTGCTGGCTACCTGTCTTTAGAAAGTTTTCCACTTGGATCTCTAGCACTAAGGAGTGGTCAGTCTCTCATCCAGGTCTGCTGTAGCAGGATGCTCTCCTGCCAGCACCTTGTCCCAGTTTTCACTGTGTTCACTTGATTTATTTCATCCAGTCTGTCTTTTTGTCCCCTTTACACTGAAAGCAGACAGCTCCTTTCTTCCTTTTCTTGGATCCAGCAACAGTGGAAGGGTCTGAGAACGCCAGGGAAACAGATTCATTGCTTTCACTAGAAAACATTTGCTCTGGGCTATCTCGTGACAGGTCAAAGCTACAAGTAGAGAAGTCCTGTGGCTGTGCGTAGAAGCAAGCGTCACTGCAGGTGTGTGTTCTGGACATGCAGCTCTGGACTTAGCCTCTGTTGACTGTAAGGAAACCATGTTAACGGAGATTTATAATTTGGCTAGGTTTTTCATAGGGATGTCAGAAACATGTAATTGATGTGAAGATCATCTCCCTTCAAAATCTTATAAACAATTCATTAGATTCCCAGGCAATTAAAAATGGAGCTCATAAGAGGGAGTGTCAGGCAATTTTAATACCAGAGAACTCTTTCAGCCTGCCTTAGAGACCTTTTTGTGGCCTTTCAGGAGTTAAAGGGGGTTTACGAGAAAGATGGGGAGAGACTTTTTACCAGGGCCTGTAGTGACAGGACAATGGGTAACATTTTTAAATTAAAAGAGGGTAAATTTAGATAAGATATAAAGAAAAAATTATTTACTATAGGGGTGGTGAGACACTGGCCCAGGTTGCCCAGAGAAGCTGTGGCTGCCCCCTCCCTGGAAGGGTTCAAGGCCAGGTTGGACAGGGCTTGGAGCACCCTGGTCTAAGGGCTGGAACTAGATGGTCTTTAAAGGTCCTTTCCAACAAAAAACATTCTATGATTCTATAAGAAACTAACGGTCTTTAGCACTTGTAAGCAGTAGCTCCTGGTGCTCCGTGTGTGCTTTGCTAACAAGGATTTTGTTCTGGTTTTGTTCAATTTATTTTTATCTTGAAGTTGGTGTTCCTAGCTAACATCTTAGAAGGGATAATATTTGTCAGAAAGTTTCTCCATTTATAGTCTACAAAGGAGTTCTGCCTCATGATTTAACAAATATTTAATAGAAACCAGAAATGGTCTTTCCCCTGTTCAAATCGCTGGGATCTCTGTACAGAGTAATATCAAGGCTTTGTGATTTTTATTTGTCTTTGTTGAAGACAACTGATTTGTCAAACCTATTTACAGTTCTAGTGTGCCATTTATCAAAGAGTTTGGAAAGAAAATTTAACATTTTGTAAACAAACACAAAACAATTACATTCTCATTCACATTTGTTTATAATTGGAAAATAATTGCAATAAACATAACTACCACAGGAGCAAGTATGTGACTATAGGTGTTTATATAAACCTCAATTCTCCATTACAAATTGTCAGTTTCTTGGGTTTTCTGCTAAACATTTTTTTCTGCTACAAATACATATATGTGTTTGTGTGTGTGTGTGTATATATATATGTACTGCTATATTATGCTATAATAAATTGGGAAGAATCGTCCTGCACTTTTATACAGTGGCTTGAAGGGAGCTTTGAACTTGGACTTCTTTGGTTATTGATTATCAAAGCATACCCAAAACTGACAAAAAGATAACTAAGCATCAGCTCATAATTCCGTGCTCTAGCAGCATTTGTCTGGGACCTGTGATCAGGAAAGTTTTGTGCAGCTTTGGGCAAATGACATAATTGGAAATGTGGTCTCCCTTGCACTTTGAGTAGCTGGTGGGTATGATGGTATTAACACAGTTTATCACAGCGATACCAAAGGGGACCTTCCAGGGTATACCCCTTAGGTCTTGATTAATTTTTAACAGCATAATGATGTGATGTAATCATGAAAATGTGTGACTGTCAAAGATACTTGGTACCCCTTTATTAGATGAGAAATGCACGTGGTTTCATTGCGAGGCACTTGTCAGTACGTGTGCAGTTTGTGCTACATAAATGGGTGGAAGCATTTTCAACATACAGAGCTTGTTTTGTGTGCTTTGTGTCTCCCTGGGAATTTATGAATTTAGATGGCAAATGTGTTTTCAGTGTGTGGCTTATTGTAATCATACCACATGTCTGTTGGGGGAGAAGGTAAGGGATGGTTGTTTGTGTCATAGGTGCAAGAAAAGCTTAGGTTTGGATGGGAAAGGAAATAAAAATCTAACTTTAAAAGTCAACATGTCTTGTAGGGATGGCACAAGCTCTTAAAATATCCTTCAAACAATTAAGTTAGTACAAGGGCTCAGGGAGAGATGGTGAAGTTTGGCTCAGATAAAACAATGTGAATGATTTAATTTTAAGAACTAATTTAGGTTTTGATTCAGAAGAAGCTGATGCATCATCTCAGTGCTTTAGCCTGTCCTTGGGGTAGCCACCTGGCATCTCAGAAACTAGGAGAGTACCTGGGTGCAAAGTTACTGCAAGGTTCTGCTTTTGCAGTGCAATACCAGGTCTCTGGATATAATAAGCCTTTTTGATAGCTCATTTCAACACAGTGAAGCCCTCCTTGTGTTTTTTGTTCATAAAAGCACCTGTACCATCTTAAGCAGTCTCTCTCACTTGTTTTCCTGAGCCTTTCAACAGGTCTCTCTATTTCCTGCTCAGTTCTTGTTGGCCTTGCTAGCAGGCTTGCTAGGTACTACATAGTGGTTGTCACTAAATTCCTTAATGCTCATTGTATGTCCAGCAAGGATCCTGGGAAACAAGAAGGGGTACAGGCAGCAGCTGTGTCTTGTTCTGTTTCTCTGGTAGCAAAGATCCATTTTATTTCACTCTATATTTGGGATTTTGCTTTAATTTACTCTCTTAACCCATCTAGACCGAAATTCTGGACGTGGCAAATATGTGCTTTATTGCAGAGTGGCGGAGGAACGAAGTGCCGAGACAGACTCAATGTGGGTGATAGAGCATCGAATATCCGTATCCTTTTATTGGTCCAGGGTACATATATTTATACAGACAACGATAATTATTATGCCTACTAGTCACGAGCTGATTGGCTTAAACTCTAAAGGTCGTATTCACACGGTCCATCTACTTGCGGTTAGCTAGCAGCACAAGCTTCTCATAACACTAAGTTTCTCAGGCCACTATTTCTAATTCTTCTTAACTTGTTTTCGATACACAACGGTACCATAACACTAAGTTTCTCATGCCACTATTTCTAATTCCTCTTAACCTGTTTTCGATACACCACGGTACACAAGGCCGAAGTGTCCTTGACATTCTTCATGTATCAGCAGCTGCGAGCAGCTGCAGGCAAACCCTAGTGAGGCCCAGCATCAGCCCCTAGAACAGGCTCTGATCGTACAACTGCTCGGTGGACTCATGACCCTTGTCTCTGAGCCATTCTCCAACACTTTATAAGCTTATCATGCTGATGTGCTATTGTGTTGTTACTATTTGGGGTGCCAGTGTCGGTATCATATTAATTCATGGCATTTGGGGGTCACTGTTTGGGGGGGAAGGGATAGGTAATGTGGATTGTTTAAGGTGGTCCCTTAACGTTTACTGAGTGTCATCCTTATTTTTCTGACCTTCTGTCAGTAGTGTCCTGTTTGTTCCTGATGTTTGGCCTTTAACTTTTACAGTATTTTCACTTTTCTCAAAAGCAAGGAGATGCAATGCTTGGGCTGGAGGCACAACAAAGAGAAGTGACAAAAGATCTAGAACAAAATGTTAGGTATCCTTAGTGCCTGGGGGATAGAAACACAGATGGCCCAAACCTGATTTCACACTGACATGGAAGTACATCTGTGACTCCTATTCACCATGATGGTGCAGTAGTAGAGGACATGAAAATTTAACAAAATATCTGGGTCTAAGCAGGATATAAAGTAGTACTTCTGCACTTGTGTTGACAGTTGCTGACCTGTGGTACATCCGTCTTCAAGTGTGTCTACACCTATATGAAAAAGAAGTATGTTAATGTGACAAAATCAAGCAATTGAAAATTAGGAAATGCTATAATTTGGGTGTGTTGTGCAATCTTAATTCAGCATGATTGTGTATATGCATTTTGAAAGGAGTTTAGTTATGACATCATATCTTTTTGTGGTACACTGCATGAAGTGTGCTCATGAATAAACAGATAATCTCATACTTACACCTCTACTTACAAGTATAGATATGCTCAAGATACCATCGTTTAACTAGTACTGACTTCTTATCCTGCTGTGGTTGTGAACTGGGGAAGTACTCTCTCTGCATAGATAGGAGTGCAGTAGAAAGGATGTGCAGATTGCTTGCAAATCACCAGTGCAACCAGTAGTTTAGACTGAGTTTGTATTTGTCTGATGTACACAGTGCCATTCTGTTACCTGTGCTGAGGAAATGAAACAATAGATCATTATTAGGCTAGGATAAAAATATGTAATAGCTCAACAAAATGACACACTGTTATGTGTGGCATGCTTGTTAGAGTGGGTGTTACTGTGTCCTTTGTAATAGCCAGCTAGTGTCCAGACCAAATTACCTGCAAGCAGACAATGATAAATGGGAGCTTGTATCAACACATGGAGTTTAAAATAAGGTCAGATTTACAACAAGTACAAGACAAGATTATTAAGGAGCTGTATGCTTAGATATACAACCTATTTGCAGTAGAAATATAGTGCAGAAGATTGTGGTGGAAAATTGATCACAGTGTTTGTTGTGATTAACTGAATAAGGACTTTTTACATCTTTCAGAATCCTCTTGGTCCAGCTCACATCAGAATTTTATTGATGGCTTATCATGGAGATGAGTCAGTTCGTATTTATACTATGGGACTATCCAAACACCAAATTACTTTCAGGAATGGTTCTTTATTAGATATCCATTAAAAGTGATAAATGAAAATGTTGAAAGCATTCTGAGACATCATAAATATGCATAACATTTCTCAGATGATTTCTACTCTCTGCATTCCTTCTAGGAATATAATTAAACCATACCAATTCCAAGGAATGATTGAACTTAAATTTTACAACAACACCTTTCTGATGCCAGGAAAATGTTGCAAAGTCTGATGAGTATAGAAAAATGTTAATCTTAGCCAGTGAGAAGAGCTAAACAGGTTTTCCATCTGGAGATTAATTAAATGAATATTGGGATACATTAACCAAACTGAGGAGGGATTTCTTTTTCTTTTTTTTTTTTTTTTTTCCCTTCCATTTCATTTGAACCACTGTTTGTATGTACTGGTTTGTAAAACAGTTTTGAAAGGAGTTGAAAGTTATTTTAAGTATGGGTCTATAACAATTCTTGTCTAGTGTTTCTACATCTGCACTGGAAGGAATATAGGGTGGAGTGTATCAAATAACAATTCCTCTCAAGGTAATCTGAATCACTGCAGTGAATCACAAATGCAGTGGGAGTCAATAGTATTGTCTTGCAGCAAAGAGGGTTGTTGTCTGTAATGTACGTGAAGAAGTCCTTCCTTCATTCAGCACCAGTAAGTTATTTGCTGGAAGATATTTTTAATTTAGTCTATATCTTCCTTAAAGAAAGCTGGACAAAATCCAGAAAAAATGTGAACTATTGGAACAATCTGGAAAATATTTGGAGTAATTAATTTGGTTTGGTCTGAAGAAGATTGTGAAGAGATGTGATGACATACTTAAAATAGGTCCAAGACTGCAGCATGTTTTCCATGTTCACTGAGTAGACTGAAATGTTAGCAAAGTTATATATTAGAAAAAAGGTTCTAACTATTGGCACTAGTTTTACTGAGTTTTCACTTTCTACGGAATTTGTAGGACATCCATCACTGGCAGTCTTAAATTGGTTTAGACAAACAGAAATTATGTAGCTATGTATAGTTCATCCTGGCAGAGGAAGTAGTTGGTGCCTTGAGTAACAATTCCAGCCCAGAGGTTAGTAACTATACAATAACATTCCTAGCAGAATAAAAACCTTTATAAACTTTATAAGAAATTAATCCTGTGTACAAAACAGATGCATTCATAGTCATATGTGACATGTTTTTTTCCCAGAGGGATAGGCAATATATTGTTTTTTAACTACTGAAGAAAAAAAAAAAAAAAGTGTTTATTTTTCTCCTGCATTTAAAACACAAAAATGTCTGAAAAAGAAAGTGGTTATTGGGGCACTTACGGGATACCAGAACATCTCCCCTCTCCTTCTGGACAATAAGATTAAATGCATAAATAATTTTTCAGTTAAACAGTGCAATTCCAAAACAACCTCTAGGGATTGGTCCTTTTGCCTGTGTTGAGCTTCTCCATGTTGGGAGAACACCATACAAGCAAACTGGAGTATGCTACGGTTTCCTGGTTCTATCATGACCTTTTTGAACTGATTCCTTCTCTGCCTTGAGGGAATATGTCTCAGATCATTAGCAATCTGTAGTAAGAGTAACCCACAGTAGAAATAACCTACAGATATGAAGTTACTAGCCTGACTACTGGCTTCCCTACTGCCCTTGTTCATTTGCATTGTTTCTCCTGATCCTGCCAGCCTGCAGAATGGAACTGCCTACCTTAGGCACCTTCTTTCACCAGCTCTTCCATGTTTCCCTGTTTAGTAGAAGCATGCATATTTTTGTAGTGTTGTTCTGCTACCACACAATTACTACACCTCACACCACAGTTCCCAGAACACTCTCAGGAAAGGACTTTTTCCTTCCTCTTTTAGCTCAGGTCTAGGGGGATGCCTATGGAAAAGGAATCCACAAATCAAGGGAAGAACTGATGATTTATGAGTGGTGACCTGGAAATATTTTTTTTTCTTTCTCCCTCAAGATCCCTTCATCTGTTGGTGCCTTGCCAGAATTACAACATACTGTGCAACATATATGTAAATCCACAGCAAATCTACAGAGGAGAAAAGTGTGTGTGGAGATGGAGGAATGGGTGGAGGAAGAGTTGTGTGAGAGGAAGAACAGTCTTCCTCAGAACAGTCTTACGAAATGTATACCAGGTTAAAGCTATAGGCTTGCTCTCACCTAATCACAGTAGGGAAAGGCAGGTGGTGCTTTCACAGTTGCAGAACTGCTGAAGTGAACAGGCAGTAGAGTTTGAGCTGCGATTTGGATGGTGCATTCTGCCCATCTCAGTTTCCGAAGGTGTTGGTTTCGATTACCTCAGTATTATTGACATTATGTAAACATCTTGGTGTAGATAAGGCCTAGGACAGATGTAGGGATGGACAAACTCTGACTGAGAATTGTTGATGGCTCCTGAGGAATTTAGGATTTGCCCAAGCAGTAATACCATTCTCAGTTGTGAATGGATGCCAAAAATCAACACCCAAGAACTTATTTAATGGCAATAATGAGATCTTGTCTGCACCAGGAAGCACTTACTAATGCTACGATCTGCCAAATTGGAGTGTCTTTATAAATTGTAATTGATATTTGCAAAAAATCAAAATGGAAATTAATTCTGAGAGCTTCATAGATTTCTATGCCAAGCTTTTAGTTCATCTGAACAGATAGACATGTGACATTCATTCACAAACTGCTGACTGATGTAAAAATTATATGAACAATTCCAGCATTGTAAAGTAAAGGAGAACTTGAGAACAAAATTTATAAACCCTCTCACTCTAAATAGTATTTGTCTTTGTGATTTTGTGATTGCTTAATCAAACTTTTATTTTTAGTACCTATTTCTTCCTTGAAAATTGATACTTGTAATAAACAATAAAATCATAACTGCTTTAATAGATAAGAAAATATGATTTGTTGAATCACAGTATAATTTTCCTAAATGGAATGTGAACTTAATCTAAGTTTGTGCAATATCAATCCATCTCCCCTTTTTTATTCTGCACTCTTTGGAAGTTTATGATATGCTGTTAGTCTGAATTGCTCTGTAAATTGCATGTACGAAATACAGCATTTTGACCACATTTCTTGACTAATTGTGGGAATTTTAACAGAATCATGCATTTATTAACTTCTGATTATTAATTCAATTTCAAGCATTTGCCCTGATTGTTTAGCTGATCTGTTGGTATCTGTGATGTGTTCTGGAGTCTCCACGTTATATCTATATGTTATTGATTTTTCAGTGATCTAAGCAAGATATGAAAAATTGTAACTTTTCTAGTCATCATGTTAGTGAAATATTGCAGCAGCTGTCTGGTAGGAGTACAGGGGAAAAACACAAATACTTCTAAGGCGATAGCTTTTTTTTTTTTCTCACCATGTGTGTGGACCTGCACTATCCTACTCCACCCATGTGCTGGCCCACAGGTTGGTTCAATCACATAAGGATCATGGGATGCTCATCCAAAAAGAGGCAGAGTTTTAATAGGATCTGTTCTCCAGTCCGGTTGATGGCATGCCTGTGTCCATATAAAAGGGAGTGTTTCAGGACATGCACAAAAGTCCAAGGGCACTGATCGGGTCAGGCAATTCATGTGGCAACAGTCCTGGCTAATGACATTTAAATAGTACACGGCATTAGAGTTCAAAAGGCGGCATGGCAAGTAGGAGGAATTATTGTTTTGGCATTGCCTGGTTTGGCAGGGACTAATATCTTGCTATTGCAGTTTTATGCTGATAAAATGAAGGAAGTTAAACAGACACATGATTATCTCTTAAGAGTCAGATTGCAGAGGATTTAACTTCTACAGCTGGGAATAACAGGCAATATGGTGTTCCAGTCACATTAACAATTTAGGCTCTGATAGAGTCCAACAGTATTTATGGCACATGATGGAAAGTGTTGAATAACTTCTGTATGAGATCTGACTAAGCAGCCAAGAACCCTTCAGTCTGTCTGTTCACATCCTCTACTACACAACTGGGGGCTGGGGCCATCCACTGAAATACAGGGAGCCAGGTTCAAACGTAAGAAACATTGCACAAAGGACACCTGCAGGTAGGAGACCTGTGAAGCTCCTTGCCAAAGTATGTTGGGGATACAAGAAGTTTCCATAAGTTCCTGGGAAGACTGGGCAGCACTTGCAAGAGAGATCCATTGAGGATTACTAAAGAGACAAACTGTAACTGACTTGAGAATTTACATGAGCAGAATGTAATGGGAGAGTGAGAGAGTAATTGCGGAAATATCATTTATGTTTGTCTTCCTCCTTTTCTTTTCTGTGAATCTGCTTATGGTCACTGTTGTAGCTCATATCAAGGCCAGTGGGACTTCCTTTGAGTAGTGTGGCCATTTGTCGTAGGTACCAGGCTCTTCTGAGATGTAGGATAAACTTCAGTTAGCCAGTTTGTCAGCCACTAATATGGCTATGCGATATTATGGTTGTCATTTAGGTTCCAGTCTGATGTCATCCAGTGCTTTTCTGTGTTTCCTCCCCTGTGCCTGGCAGAGACACAGTTTGCTGATGGAGCGGACTCCTGGAGCAGCTCCGTGCTCTCCAGGGAGAGCAACTGTGTCACGCATTGGCAGGACCTGTGGTCTCAATGAGGCGAGCACAGCCGAATCCTGCAGCAGTGGTCTGCAGTAAAACTCACAATTCAGGGGAGGTACTGGCACTTTTTAACTTGCCTTTGTAGAGCTCTCTGCATCAGAAGTTATCAGAGGAAGGATAGGGCAGGTCTGTCCATGCTACCTTGTGACATACCTTACTGCTGGTTTGAGAACTGATACTGTTATTTGTGGCTTGGGGATGGGAGAATTAGAAAAGCTGAAGGAGGAAAGGTATCTGTGCTAGAAACTGAGCCAACTCCCAGCTCTCTAACAAAGGAAGAGGTGTTGCCTGCCTCATTTTGAATATATATGGTCTTTTCATACTTTCAATGTCACCTTTCTCTCTAGCTCTAATAGATGCTGGTTTACCATAGTTAAGGTGGTCTGCAAATTGCTTTTTTGTAATTTCCTGCTATCATTGTCACTGAGGTAAAAGGGGACTGCTTTTGTCCTATTTAGGGGTTGTGTTAAAAACCACAGAGATTGCAACCATTTATGTAATTATTTTATCAGCAGGATTGTGGTCTGTCTAGAAGCAGAGCCCAATGTCCACAAAAAAATTAGTTTAATGGAAAAAGTATGCCAGTTGGCTGGAACTCCAGAAAATTATTTGGAAACACCCCATGCTAAGAAAGGATGTGAGGAGGAGATCCATGAATCTGTGCTGAGTCATACGCTTTCCACACAGCCATCCTGTCTGATCTCACAGTGTTTGTTTAATGTGTCAGGATCCAGTCTCGTCCCCTCCCAGCATCTCAGCCCACCTCCCACTGTCTGCACAATCAGGGGAAAACCACAAACACTCGATCAGATCCAGTGCTGTTATTTGGCCCAAAATTGAGGACTACCACACTATCAAAAAAGCTAGTGTTATGACCAAGAATAGTTTTATTACTCCATCATTAAATTTTGAGTTCTATTTTTATAAAAGAACTATTTGTGATTTAATTATTTAATTTGCAATTGTATTTAATTTATTTTTAAGTTTAATGAATAACATAGTCATAATTATTATTCACATTTAGGAAAATAGTTTTTATTCTACTTAGCTGAAACTTGTCAAACATTTAAACTCCAGATATATAACAGTTTTGTATGATCTAGATGCTGACTATGAAAATGCTTTTTCATAGCGCATTATGAATGTGCATTTAGAAGTGAAATGAACAGAGCTGTTAGGATTTGGAAGTTATTTGCTTGCACGTGCACAACAGCCACTTTCACCATTAAAGAGGTAAAAGTGAAAGACCATGAGAGGATGGGAAGGACAGAAAAAGGTTCTTCCATGTCTTGCTGCAGGGTCATGCAGGAACTTCACTGCAATGCCTGGTTGCCCCACTGTCCCTGCTGCTGCAGGGCAATATAGGAACTTCACTGCAATGCTTGGTTGCCACATTATCCCTGCTCCTGCCTGGCCTTCCTTTGGGGTGGAGGGGAAAGGGATTCCACACAATACTGTGCCCCAACATCCCTACCCTGATTTCCTGAGCACAGCATGGCAGTACAGGAGCTCACTGCAAACGTGAGGCTATTGCTGCAAGGCACAGAATGACAAAACCTTTATTTTTCTCCTCTTTCTGGTTAAAACCATTCAGTGTCCTAGGGGATGTACTAGTGGAAGGAGGATTAGGATTGTTAATCAGTCCCTAACATGAGGAGCAAGCAGTTAATTCCTTCCATGAAATATTTCCTTCTGACAGTTGTACTTATTCCAGTTATGCTAGATTGCACCAGTCCCAGTCAATTTTCAACCCTTCACTGGCCAGATGACTGCTCCTTGCAGTGAGATGTTTCATCCCAAGGCACAGGCATAACATTGCTCAGTAAGAGCCAGTGCTTCACCTGCTTCTTGTGAAAGATAATGCTCTGTTTTGTGCTGGCCAGCTGTTCCTGGTTCCCAGGCCCTGGTGTAACTGGCAGCAGCCAGGGTCTCTTACAGAGTCTTTAGGTCCCTGCTCCTGTCAAGGTCCTGGCTTGGTATGCCCTGTAAACCTGGCCTTGGCTTCCACAGGCACAGCTCCTCCTGGAACCCTCCTTCTGCTGTACTTAAGGCAACTAAGCTCACAATTCTGGCTCTTGCTGAGTGAAGTGCTGTACTCCCTTTCTCTCCCTCCCTCCTAACTGAGCATTACTCCAGCAGGGTGAGGTTGGAGATCTCCGACCAGAATCCCCCGCAGCTGGGGGAAGCTCCCTCAGGCTTGATCATGAACTCACACCCACCAGCTTCCTTTGCTAAATCTAAGTAATCACTGTTATACTACAGTTAATAATTTTGTGTTTAAACAATGTAATCTTACCTCTGTCTTCTAGCAGTCAAGGAGTGTCTTTTTGCAAAACAGTATAGAAGGCTGAAGTTCAAGAGCAGCAGTACCTGCATTTTAGTTGCATAAAAATTCTATGTGGTTGTTACAGGTACTCGGTGTTTTAGCTGTATTAGCTATCACTATGACTGGGTTTGGTGGCAAATTAACGAGGAGTGTGGGCATGAGAATTAAGAAAGTCTAAATGTTCCACAAATGTTTGCACAGTGAAAGCTGTATTCCTAGGGTTGCAAAGGTTAATTTCCCATATTTAATTCAACGTATAACTTGATAATAACAGCTTCAACACTAGCCTTATTGCTATTCGTTTTCTGCAAAATGAAGCATAGTACTTTTCTACCTATTTTTCTCCACTGCAGCATCAGGGATTTGAAGCAAATAAAATGTTGGATTTTATTTTCCCTACTGTGTTTCGGGTTTGTTTATGCTTTGGCAGAAAAGCAGGTTCATCTGGTTTTTCTAGGATGGAGTCATTACTCTATTACCTTTTCTGACTTGGTGAAAGATCTCTTTTTTAATAGCATGTATACCATGGCCTACTCACAAGAATAACTGAAATATGTTTAAACTACCTCTACTTATAGAGATAAATTACACTTAAAATATGTAATTAAATACTCAGTACAGGTCACAGGAGACTACAATGAAGTATTGTATGAAGATTTGAAGGATTTATGAAAAGTAATTAGGTAGTTTAGAGAAAAGACCCATCCCAAAGAGCTAAAACTCGTGGTATCTGGCTTCTGACTCCCTGCAAAGAGTGTAGCATTGTTCTTGCCAGCCTCCCACGCTGGGCAGAGCTGCAGGAGACAGCCCCAGTGAGCTTGGATGTGGGTGCTGGTAACCTCTAGGTGAACTGCAGACACAGGCTCTCCCTGATGGAGAAAAGCAGCTTCCTTTGGCCTTATTGGGAGTTACCTGTGTCCTCCTGTGGAAGAGTGGCTAAGACAATTGTTATGAGTGGAGCTGGGGGACAACATGTCCTGCTGCCTCTGCTTTGTAAGAGCCTGACACCAGAGTAAACACCCTGACTGCCAAAAAAAAAAAAAAAAAAACAACAGGAGGAAAACCACCTGTGCTTTGGAATATGGGTCCTGCAGGCACTGAGCTAGGGCTTGTGGTGCCTTAGGGCTCAGGTGGAAACTGCTGAGGGGAAGGGTGCAGCCTGTCCTGTGCCTAAGAGACATCAGGTGTCTAATCCAGAAAATCCTGCTTCTGCTTTGCCACTTGATGTAGCAAAACAAAGGTCTACCTTGCTCTCAGCCACCTGCTCCCCAAAAGAAAATCTACAGAGAAGGAGAAGGAACAGTGCTCTTTTTTTACCCATTACCTTAAGGATTGTGAGGATCTAGGACCAATGTATAAAGGGGATCTCAGCTCACATACCTCCTTATCCTAAGACAGAGCTCCTACCTCCAAGTTAAAAGATACTGTAGTGCTTGGACATTTTCATTTTCTCATAATAAAACTATTCCACTTTGCTTAAAGTACTTAGGTGTTCATTGGCACACTGGCATCTCGCATCCTATTTATTAACTGTGACCCGGCAGGATGTGACCTTCCACCACAAAATTTTTAAAAATGTGAAATAAAAACACAAAGGGACAATCTCTGCATTGCTTTCCACATTCTCAGTGCCTGCAACAATGAAGTGAACAATTAGCATGTAGCAGACTAACATTATGGCAAACATGACATCCCCACACAGGGCCAGCCCTTCTTAGAGTGCTTAGTTGTGGAGCTGTAAAATAATGCTTGCCTTCCATTTGAAGTTGATAGTTTATGGATTTTTAACTACTATGTATTTTCCCTTTTTTCCTCCATGTTAAGTTCACAAAACACTACCACATACCAGTCACCTGGAAAAAAATCACATCTATTGAAAACTAGACAATGGTAACAGTGTGTCTGTAGTCAAAAGTTAAAAAGAAGGTGTTGACAGTCCCCACCCATGTTCATATTACTTTGCAAGTAATAAGCCTCAGCTTTTCATTTATTGTCTGTAGCTTGATCAATTAGAATATACACAAGTTGCATTTTTAAAGTACTTTTGTCTGTGAAATTCAGAACATTTTCATTTTAAACAAAACATGGATTCTTATGTAACTAAGTTCAGCATTGAAACTTTAAGAAAAAACCCAATAATTATTATAATCCTCATAATAAAGCTTTTTGGGTAGTAATTATCATCTCTTCAGGGCAAGGATCGAATAGTGGCTTACTCAGTAAGTGCAGTGGTTTTGCCTGAGTTTTTTAGGTGCTATCAAAATATACATTCAGCTCACTTACAAGGAAAACCCCAGCCTGAAGTGAAGAAATTATGAGGTAGCCTGGAGTGATGCCAGTGTGTGCTGATGCCAAGTAACAGTGAGCTGTTGGCACAAGACCTTATGCATGGAAGGCAACTGGGATACGCATGGCTGCATATACCTTTCTCTTCTCTATTCCCCACCCATGTGTAACTATTCCTGTTACAGTAAAATGAGTCAGATGATGCTATGCTATATCTTCCCTTCCAGAGGATACAGGATCCCTTACCCACTGGACAGTGCTAAAAGAGAGGACTTGAGGTCTCTCACTTCACTCAATAATCTTGTGCCTGAGTACGCTATCTGCATCTACTGATGATTTTCAGCAGATAACTATGACTAAACAGTACACGCCGAAAGATGAGCTGATGGGGAAGAAGACCAGCCTGGCTAAACAGAGAGCTTTGGCTGGAACTCAGGGCAAAAAAAAAAAAAGTATGACCTTTGGAAGAAGGGGCAGACAACTCAGAAGGATGACAAAGGTGCCATGAGGTTATGCAGGCAGAAAGTGAGAAGGGTCAAAGCCGAACTAGAACTTGATCTGACTACTGCTGTAAGACCATAAAAAATGTTTCTATAAATACATTCATACCAAAAGGTGAGCTAATGAGAATTTCCATTCTTTATTGGATATAGGGCCAAACATAGTGACAAAGAACGAGTAAAAGGCTGTGAGGTACTTAACACCTTCTTTGCCTCCGTCTTTAATAGAAAGAGCAGTTTTTCTTGGGGGACCCAGTCCCCTGAACTGGAAGACAGAGGTGGGAAGAAGAATGAAGCCCCCATAATCCAAGAGGAAATGGTTAGTGACCTGCTATACCACTTAGACACACACAAGTCTATGGGGCCGGATAGGATCAACCCAAGGGCACTGAAGGAGCTGACAGAAGTGCTCACCAAGTCACTTTCCATCATTTATCAGCAGTCCTGGCTAAGCAGGGAGGTCCCAGTTGACTGGAGGTTAGCAAATGTGACACCCATCTACAAGAAGAGCCAGAAAGAGGATCTAGGGAACTACAGGCCTGTTAATCTGATGTTGGTGCTGGGGGAGGTTATGGAGCAGATCATCTTGAGTGCCATCACATGGCACATGCAGGACAACCAGATGATCAGGCCCGGAGAGCATGGGTTTATGAAAGGCAGGTCCTGCTTGGTCAACCTGATCTCCTTCTATGATGAGATGACCCGCTTAGTGGATGAGGGAAAGGCTGTGCATGTTGTTTACTTGGACTTTAGTAAAGCCCTTGACACTGTTTCCCACAGCATTCTCCTGGAGAAACTGGCTGCTCATGGCTTGGATAGGCATATTCTTTGCTTGGTAAAAAAATGGATGGGTATCTGGGCCCAGAGTTGTGATGAATGGAATTAAATTCAGTTGGTGGCCGGTCACAAGTGGTGTTCCCCAGGGCTCAGTATTTGGCCCAGTTCTGTTTAATATCTTTATCAGTGATCTGGATGAGGGGATCGAGTGCACCCTCAGTAAGTTTGCAGAGGACACCAAGCTGGGCAGTAGTGTTGATATGCTTGATGGTAGGAAGGATCTATAGAGAGATCTGGACAGGCTGGATTGATGGGCCAAGGCCAATTGTATGGGGTCCAACAAGGCTGAGTGCCAGGTCTTGCACCTGGGTCACAACAACCCCGTGCAACCCTACAGACTTGGAGAAGAGTGGCAGGAAAGCTGTCTGGTTACAAACTACTGTCTGTCAGGTTTCTTTTAAGACAGATGGATTAAGGAAATCTGTGGAATTGATGGTTAATTTGGATCTGGATCCTCCTACAGCTGGATTTCCCACACTGATGCTTGAACATAAGAAACTTGGCTAGGCTACAGAGCTGCCTGTCAAAAGGGCCGTATATACTGAACCAGTTCTTCCCCCGCTGAGCTTCCAAGTCCCAATTAACATAATCTCCAGAGTGGAATGCAGAACAAAATCTGATTATCTGTCAGCTATGTCATGCTGTTGCAAAAAATAAAAAGACAAACACTGTAGTAGGTGTAGCAAGAAGAGCACAAACTGGGAAATGAACCATATCAAAGTATTCAGGATCAACAGAGCTTCATCTGGAGTATGGTGCCAGCACCATGTTTCAGGAAAGATACAGACAGAACAGAGAGGCCAGGGAAGGAGAATACAAGACCTAGAAAACAAAATGTTAAAGGCAGTTTGAAAGGATGGGAATTGTTTAATCTGGAGATGAGAAGACCAGCAGAAATCTTTAAATACGCAAAATATAATTGGAAAAAACAACAACAACAACAACAACAAAAAAAAACAACATACAACCCCCTTCCACAAGAAAAAAAAAAAGACAAAAAAAAGAAAGGGAAATAAACAGGCCAGCATCAGATGTTGGGGGAGGTTGTGGAGTCTCCATCACTGAAAGTTTCTGGAAACAGGTTTGACAGGCATCAGTGAGAGGTGATGTAGGGACTGCTGACCCTGTCTTGTGGCAAGCCAATAGACAAATGCTTTCCTGAAAACCTTCCTTCTATCCTGTTTTTAGTGACTCTAGCACATGAACATTACTGTTCCTCTGCACTAAACAATTGTAGAGATGGGCATATTGCCATGAGATGCCAGGATGGTCTTTATGAGCATAATCTGCCACCTAACTTTGTTCCTCTCTGCTTATTGTTGATATACAGGCTACAGAAATGGAATAGCTGAACCTATCCCTTGGCTATAGCAGGACTGAGTGACTCTTGACCTTTCTCAAAGCACATATCTAGCTATGGATCCATTTATTGTCATATAAGTAATTAGACATTTCTAAAACAGTTGGGCTCCAGAACCAGGAATCAATACAGATAGAACTGGGGTGACTAAACATTTATTAGAGGAAAAGGTTTTCATGGCTATTAACTTTGTTGTGTTACCATACATATGAGTGATAGCTTTCCTGACTCATTGGGACAACTGCTGTTGCACAATAGTATGAGTAAGCCACTTATTTTGTACATGTTCTGGGTTTGAACACTGTTAGAACAGCTGAGCTCATTGATGTTTGGCTAGATGATAAAATAAAGACAGAATTGTGAATGTGGACTTGTCCCTACAACATTTGAAGACAGGAGGACTTCTTAAGAAATTGCGTTCCTGTGTGCCTCCTGAGTGCATGGTGAAAGAGGAGAGAGAGAACAGGAACCCCCATAAGCAGTGTATGGTGACAGTCAAAGAGCGGCTCTACTTTTGGACAGGAGCTCTAAGGACTGTCCACTTTAGTTTGGGCATCTTGGTTCCTTCCAGAAACTTCAGTGGGAATGGGCTAAATAATTAAACCTCTCACATCAGAAGAAGCACACTTGCTTTTTTTCCTTTCACCCTGACAATGGAGGGTCTTTCAGATGTATGCAGAGCACTAAGCTGGGCTCCAAGCTGGGGAGAGTCCTTCCAGGATCTGTGCATTTAAGTAGGAGGAGAGTCTATTTGTGCTACCAACTGAAAAACCTGCAAGAGCTGCACTTTAGCACATGCTTAAAAACAGAGCAGCCCTTCTGCAGGTAAAAGGCTCTGTGGTCCTGCCCAAGATTGTTGAAAAGAAGGGGAAAATCCCTTGAATGCAATCATGAAAGCTAGTGAAAGGGTAGCAATCTCTCATGGTTATTAATGATTACCATATCCTTAATTTAGATCAAAAGATAAATTTATTTTATGAACTGGGAGAGAATGTTTCTCTACTATCAACTTTTCTCAGACTTGCTTATTTGTGGTGTCATAATACCGTGACAAGAAGCATAGCAAGAATAACATGTAGAAGGAAATAATCTGCAAAACAGATTAGTGTTTGGACAGTTATGAAGTCGTGTTTTCAACCTGGCAGTGAATTTTACAGTAGCTATTACAGAGTGAGCATTTCTGACACACTTGGCAATGCTGGTCTGCCTTGTGCTTACAGAGTGTAACAACTTGCCTTTAATTAAAGAAACAGTTATACTTGATAGAACTCACTGCTACACCCTGAACACAAGCCCATGATACCAAAACCAAGATATGTGCAAAATGTGTTGGTGGTGACTCCAACAGAAACCTCAGCAACAAAGCCTAGAAGGCTTTTCTGGACTGAACACTGACTACACAGCAACAGGAGCTGTGAGTAGAGAAAGAAAGCACTGCTATCCTCTAGGAACACCTTCAGTCTTTGTGCAATTAAAACTTTTAGTGCAGTGAACAAAATTGCCACAGTAAACATCCAACTTCATCATTGGTACCTTTCTAGATGAACTGCTCACAGCTCTCAGTAGGGTTTTAGAATACGCAGCAAAGGTACTATATGCTGGAAGTTGGTAATAAAACCAGGGCTGTGATAACAAGCTGCCCTGGACATAGCACAAATCAAGCTTCCTTACTATGCTCCAGTTAAAGCATGTTACAGTTATAGCAGGTTCATGTCCAATACAACAAGCAAAGGTAAAAAACTCTCTAAAGCAAACTCGTACACAAAGGACAGCAATGCAGTTTGTCACTACTTTTGTCCCAATGCATTTGGTGAGTTTAAAGAGCTACTACCACCTGCAAGGACCCTCACACATGATATTTCAACTTTGCTTATAAAAGTGAGCTCCAGATGTTTCTTCATACATTTCTTCCCAGTGAACTCTACTGGAAGATCATCCTTAAAAACTTACTCCATTTGTTGCATGCAGTCTCATTGCTGCAGAATGTAACCTGTGGTTTTTTAGATAAGGTCTGGTTTTAGTCTGTGGGACTGAATGTCTTTATCAGTGTCATTAGGAAAAGTGATCAACTGTGATTATGGCTCACAAAACATCTGGTTTCTGTATTTGAGAAAGCAATACAGGAAATGCTTGCTTTATAGTGGTGCTGTCACAGTTACAGCAATGGATTAAAATAAAACTAATGCATACACATATACATGCTGGAAACGGGGCTGTTGGGGTGGGTTCCCACGTTGCACATGCTCCAGAGTGGCTGCACCTTGTGCATCAGCAGCATTTGGCAAGATTGCTCTGTAACCCCGTGTGCCTGCAGGTCCCAGGCCAGTAGAGTCTGTTCCAGTTCACTAACCCAAGGGCGATGCCTCCACTAGCTCCACGGTCCCACCCTCCTCACATGGTTTCTTCCTTCTCCTCCCCCATCGCAAGGTCTGATGCAAGTTGTTCAGGTTAGGAGAGGAGTAAACCTGGACTGCTTGTACATTGCTCGCACAGGAAGACAAGATGCTGAAGGAAAGCTGAAGGCAGCTAGGCTTTTTTCTTCAGCGCTGTGACCGAGAGAGGTTATCCCTCAGTCAAAGGAAAGTCTTAAATTAGCCTATTCAGGGTCACTCACACGGGCAAACCCACACAGCATTAGGCAGGAGAAGTGCGTTTGCTGGCTCACTAAGCTAAGTCCTGTTTCCTCTCACCAGAGGTGGCTAAATCTTAATGAGATCTTGTAAAACTCGAGAGCTGTGCCTAGTGTGTGGCACAAACAAGGCTGGTACCTGCCTACTAATGTAGGCTGCAAAAATCCTTGCCCTGCATATGCCCAGGCTCTGCCTGCCCCAAGCACCCTGAGGCACTGCTGTCCGGGTGCTTGGGGCCACATGCTGGGCAAGCTCCTGAGCCACAGAAAAACATGAGGCAAAGGCTTGCTTGCTGCACAACCTACAGCTTGCACACTGCTGCATGCAAGAGCCCAGACTAGCACAGAGCTTCACCATGGGGATGGAGAAAGGTGGGGGCTGCCTTCATCCTGCCTGCCCCTCCTCCTCAGTTTGTGTGTGTGACTGTGCTCATGAGAGTTGGTGGGTCATTGTAGGGCCAGGAGGGCTGGGACAGCCAAGCCACAGCTGCAGAGGCACCGGCTGCTGCCCCAGCTGTCCCCAAGGACCTGGGGACTGCTTGTCCCCAGCCTGACCTTGGGGAGGTGATGCTGGGCTGGGTACATGAAGCTGTCAATATATCTGCAAATTGTTTGTCTGCTCTGCTGTGAAGCATCTTACTAGTTTTGCAGTAATTGATTGATCTTTCTTTAATGGTTTTGAAAATCACGACAAAGAAAATTTTAAATTCCATTTAATTTTCAGTACCACTATCCAGACACTACAAGTACCTCTCTCCCCCAAGCACCTGGCTAAGCATGCAGAAGTTTAAAAGAACATACTGTTAATGTATTTGTAGAGTTTCCCATATATTCATAAGAGAACTGTAACCATCATCTCTGGGCAATGCTTCTACAGACTTCAGTTTACCCCCAGTGTCAAAAAATAACTGAATGGAGAAGTGGCTTCTCCTTGATGCTGCTCTTTGCTCAGTTTAGTTTTCACATGCTAGTCCGGAAGGAGGGGGTGAGGAAGCAAAAAAAAAGACATCTTGTTTCATTAGAGTAGAAACAGATGATACTGTGATCAAGCAAAGATAAAATAGTTTGCTCAAAATAGCAATAGCTCTTGATGACTGAAGAAACTTAGGAAATATTTCAACTTAGGAAATATTTTCTCTACTTTAGCAGAACATATTAGTACTTGTACAGAGTCTGCTGAACTACTGATCTTAGTTTAGAAATTAAGATAAGAAAATACAAACCTGGAAAGCTGCCTAGAATGATTTAAAGTACTTAGAACATTGCTTGGTTTTTTTTCCCAACACAATTTATCAGTTGGGCTAATGGAAGATAATATACCTTTAGATAAGCCTGTCCCTTAAACAGTCTTAATATTTTAAATGTCATTTTGAAAGAATTTTTATTAATAAAACTGAGTATCTCTGATGCAGAGATGTAGAAGGGTTAGAAATATTTTCATTTAGCCATTTAATGAAAAGCGTCCATTTAGTTCACAGTGAATTTACAAATAAGTTTCATCTAGTGAGTGCAGTGCCGTAAGTTCCTCTTTCAAAAATTTTTATTAAAGAGAATATGCAAGTAAAAACAGGAACAAAATGTTAAAGCAAAATAAGAGATCTAAGCTGAAATTCAGAGCTTCCATAAATATAACTTTTTGTGTAGGAGTACTCTTTTCTGGGTCACCCCTAGCTTGTGTCTTAGTGACAGAAGACATAAATCTTCATCATATTTTTGATTTTCTTGGACATTAAAGCTGTGATAACTAACTAGATGTATTATATTCCTTGCTGGGTAGAATTTCATGTACCTCCTAGAGTCAACAAAGGTGGAAACAAAAAAAAAAGTGTGAAAATAAAGTGAAATAAATTCTACAAGTGGCACTGATATACAGGTTTATTCATTAAGTCACCTATAGGATAAGCATGTAAGAAAAATATTCTTCAAATTATTCTGAAGGAGATTTATTAGAACAGGCAGATAAAAAATGTAAAAGTTTGTGTAGCAGAGTTTTCTCCCTCCCTCTCTATGTTCTTACCCTTCCAGGACTGAGTTCTCAGTGTTGTGTGCTTTAGGCAGCTGTAAAGCTTTATCCGCATGCATGCTATGGAATTATTCCAGTTATGCTAGCTGACCCAATTTTTAACTTAATAAATTTTTCACATTTTACAGTTCCTGGAAAGCATGTCATATGTGAGTGGTGTCACTTTACAAATCCACAAGTTTGCTGCAGGCAAGAACACATCTTCTATGTGGCTTTGTAACAACATGGATGAGCAATGAAAGATTGGAATAGGCAGTAAAAATTGCTTGTTGTAAAAGAGAAAAGGAAAATCACAGGAGTGACCATATCATAAAAGAAACATTTAAATCAGTGTGTTAAATTGTAATGAGTAAAGACTAACCATTTGACAGTAAAACCTGTGTGATTTTAAAGTAGATCCCCAAGGCACCTTGCTGTGTAAATAGTGAGGAGGTCTGTGTGGGATATTGTCTTGGACGAGAAACACTCAGTGCTTAGGGAGGTTTCAGTAAACAGGACATTCTAGTAGGAGGTGGCAGTGACAAAACACACGCTGAGGAGCTGGATACCTGTTTCCGATGAAGTGCTGTTCTGTGGGAAGGGAAGCAGACTCCCACAGCATGTGTTCAGCAGCATCCTTTCCTGTCACTGGTACCACTGATTCTGTACCACTGTATCCCCTTCCAGCAGGTACACAGGGTCCAAGGGAGGCTCCACACCTGCTGAAGTATAAACTGAGTAGATGGACTTTGGTGTCTGGCTGAAACGGAGGTTTGAAAGGTTTGGTCTTGGGATCCTAACCTGCTTCCCAGTTGCTGATGGATCTTTCCTGTTTATAAGCAAAAAAGTTGAATTATTTAAACATAGATCTGAAAAAAAGAAAAAAGAACACTATAAGGAACCAATAGTGATAAATATATTTACAGATAGTCTGGCTCTGAAAGTCTATTCAGTTATTTTTATTTTTTTTTCTGTGTTCAAGCTTCTGAAGGAAGCAGCAGTGTCCTGCCTGCCATCTCTAGCTGAGTTGAGGGGAGAAACATGACACACCAGTGTGAGCAGGCTGGGAGCCCCATGGGAGGATGATCTGGGAGAACACCGTGCCCAGGCCCTGTGGCACTGCCTTCACCGCTGCCTGGGCGCACGCTGCCCTATCCATGAGGCTGAAAAAACATATTGGAGAACTTCCCAAGGATTGCTGCCTCAAGTACATAGTAGTGTGGCACAAAAAAAAACCCAGAGACCCCAAATTCCTAACATAAAAACCAAAACTGATCAAACAAAGGCGAAGACAGTGACTTTCCCAAGCTTGCTAATGGAATGAAGATGAATTTGACTCAAAATCATTCATTTTTATTTTAGTGAGGGAACACGAAGCCAAATTTTCATTGTAGATTGATTTTATCAACTCTGATCTTGATGGGGTTATGTTGCTATGTTAAATGCATTTGAGCTTAGAGCCATGCTTTAAATGTCGGGCCTTGCTTTTGAGGCTTGTTTGTGGTGCTACAGGCATCACTATTATGAGGCTGGGAGCACAAAGATAAGATTAGTCCCCAAAATTTTGCCAAATCTTTTTATAGGTTCTGCTTAAAATAAAGTCACCCATTCTTCCAACACAATTCCAATACTTTTTCACCTTTCCATATCCACATGTTTCGAGGGCTAATCAATATTTTGCAGTTCCACATGACTCAGATCTGGGTCCCAGTGGTCTCCTCCCCAACAAGCCAAATTACAGCAGCCATACCGAGTAATTCTAACGCTCTCTAGTGTTGACTTGGATAATAGCATGTTATTTATTCGTTTTCTCCAGCTGTACTAGCTATTGCTAAACCATTTCTATAGTAATTAGAAGATGCAAAACACCATGAAAAAGCACCTCTGTGGATCATTGATTTTAAATGTGTGAGAAGTCTCATTCATTTTTAATTTGCTCATCATCCTGCAAGATCAAACTGTGATTGGATCAAAAAATAAGAAAATGGTCAATAAAAGAAGGCCTTACACAGGAATTTACTTAATTATTGCACCCAGCACACCAGGCCCTTTTCTCTCCTCAGCTCTTTGAGAGCACTGGTGCAAAGCCATAGCTGGTGATCTACTAGCTGGCCCATATTCTCTTTCCATTTCTGGATCCTATCTCAAGTAGAGAGAGCTCCAGTGGCCCAATCCAGGTTGCCTTATGCAAAACATCGTGAACACACTTTGCTGCCATGCTCACATTTCTGGCTAGGATTCAACTAAATAGGGAAAAAAAGCTAACAGCCAGCAGACCGTACTTAGTCTGCAGTCAGGCTGCAGGGAGCAGGTTTTAAGGCAGATGCATGTAGGCATTAACTGATAAAATATTTCTAGTGGGAATGCACCAATCCCTGCATAATCCTTGCCATGCTAAATTAAGCAAACCTTCCCCTGTGAAATTAGTTATACCAATGACAGCAGCTATATGAGGTGTTTTGCAGCTATATGGGGTGTTTTGCCAACAGAAACCACACTGATTACAAATCTTGCCCCTGCCAATATTGCCACAACATGAAGCTGGTATATCTGGAACATTAGCAAGCTTTCTTATGCATGTTTAGTGCCTGACATCTCCTCACCTCCAGATGTTATTTAGCACAAGTTTGTTAGCTTGCTTCATACAGAAAATGATGCAGCTTAACACCAACATGATGAAAAAAAAAAAAAGGATGAGAAGAAGGTATGGGTGAAACAGCATGTAACATCGATGGGTTTCATTTCTTTTGGTCAGATTTTCACCCCTTCACCTTCCTGATGAAACAAGCTGTTCATTTTGTTTCCCAGCTAGCAGTGCAAGGGTACATCAAGCATGAAGAGATGGTTAGCTTTTCCTGTTAGCTTAAGCACGTCAGTCTAAATTGCAGTACTTCTCTGGGCCAATTTCCTCAAAAAGCTACCACATTGTGGTTTGCTGCATGACCATGCTCAGCAGTTATAACCTGTTTTGCAAATGCTTTTTGTGCCTGAAGTTGGCTCCATAAACTGCTGCTCCTTGAGCAGATCCTGCCCTTCTTGCCATCAAATACAGCATCAGAAGCAGACACTGAGAACTGTAGCACATTACAACTAACCAGTTGCACAAAAATGCCAAATTCAGTAAGAGCTGAGCTGCCATTGCCTTGGCATGAGACTCCTCCAGTCATGTAGCATTTTGGTTATTTTTGCAATCCGATCAGTCTGAAGTCTCAACAAAATACAAACAGAAAACAGAGGTGTGACACTAGCTATGGGAGTTTAAAAGAAGGAGTTTAAAAGAAGCTAATGCTTCATTTGCTATGAGAAGGTAATATTTGCTGTATGTTTCAGCAAGTTTTGTGCTGTGTGGCAATTGACTTCTTAACCATCTCTCCAAATGTAGCAGAAATATGCGTCTGCAGGCTATCAAGAAGCTTGCTAAAAGCACTTGCAGAGCATCAGTGCAGCGTATGAAGACACGACCCGAGCTTGGATCTAAACTGAATCGTTTATTGAAGCAAACAGTGTGACTATATGCTTTCCGAAGAAGGGGAGGCCCCTTCTTTCCCCCAGTAGTGCCCTGTTCCCACGTAAATATATATGAAGAGAAGAGTCCTTTGCAGCTGGCATACCAAAAGTTTGAGCCAAGTCGTTAAGTTTTTAATGAGGTGGTTTTTGATCCCAGGACTAGCTCAATCGGTTCCCTTTCACAGGTGCTAATCTGTGTTGTTTGCTTCAACCCTCAGTTGTCCTTTGTTTTTCTGCTCTTGTTTTGTACTGCAAAGTTTCACACCGCCAATTCCTCAGTCAACATGTTTTTCATCTTCCACATCTCCTCCTTTTACATTTATGACCATTCCATTTATAACCAGCAGCCATACTCGAGCTTCTACCTTTTGAACTCTGAAGAGCTGACCAGAGGAATTGAAACATCATGACAAGTAACGTGAATCTTGCAGTATTCTAGCAAATCGGGCTAAGCCATTCCCACTTTCCCAGTTTCGTGTTAAATTAACAGGTAACCATAATTCTGGATGCTACAGTAAAGCAAAGATATATGTACTGTTTATCGCATTGGTATGTGCTGTGCATGCCTTAAACTTAGGAGAGTGCAAAATCACACAGAAGGAGTGATTACATGAAGTAATGTGAATAGTAGGTGTGATTACAATCGAGTAAGGGTGAGTAGTGCACATGGTAACAGAATCTTCTCTTAGTAAAGTTAAGTGAGCATTAGTATGACTATTATATAGAGACACTTGATATAACTTTTGTTTAAAAAAAGGTAAGCCAATATGCCAAAGGTTAGTATGTGCAGGAGACAGTGCTGAATTAGTGTAAAAATGACATTGAAGAATAGGCCCTGCAGATCCTCCATTATGCCATACTAAAGAATGGTGAACACTAGGAGGGTGCAGGGACTCTGAGCCATTTATATGCGTAATATTGTGTAATGATAGACCAGGAATTGTAACAATTGTAAAATTCATGAGTCTCACTTTTTATCGCTATTAGATGTTGTTGTGGTTGTATCCTTACACAAAATTCTGAATGATTGGCATTAGTGAGACATATAGGTGGAAAATCTGTTACCATGGTTGTTTCATTCATTTAAAACATTTCAGTATAATTATCTGAAGGAGGAGGAAGCCATACCCCTCTGGACCATTGAGTATCATTATTACTAATTGGTGGAGAAGCATCCCACCAGGTTAACAATCTGAACATTGGAGGATCCAGAATGTGCGCTCAGTACACATTTGCATCAACCTGCAAATTCCATGTTAATATTGCACATATATACAACATCCACCACTGTTTTCTCGTTCTCAATCCTTCATGTGTCCAGAGATACATCTTCTTCTATGTCTTTGAATGTCGTCTGAGCAGGTTTGACATTCCTAGCAGGAAACCAATTTGGACCTGAAGGAAGAGAAATGCAAGAATAACCTTGTCCCCATGTTAAAAGTTGTACAAGCCTGTCCCATTTGCCTTACGCTAGATATTTATAAAAAACTTTCAGATATATCTCAGGAGTCTGAGCAAACTGAAATTGTCTTTAAGTTGCTGTTTTGTAATTCTTAATTCCAGAATGATTTAAAAACTTGAGCACATATGTAACTTTATCTAGTTTCTCTTGTGGAGAGAGGAGATTCCCCCTTTTTCATTTTTCAAGCATAGTTTTTAAGGGGTGATGTGTGCGCTCCACAATCGCTTGTCCTGTAGGCGAATGAGGAATGCCTGTTAAATATGCCGAATCAACTACAATATTTACAGGTTCAGCATTAAATAATTGAAATGCTCAAATTGCTGCCGTTAGTTCTACAATTCGTGTTGATCCTGTAACAGAAGTTATGTCATGTAAACACTTATGTTCTGTAGAATCAAACCATGCAACTGCTGCTTTTCCAGTGTTTCCAGAGCCGTTGATAAAAACCATTCGAGCTGCAGGGATAGGTGAGGATGCTAAAAGACAATGAGGCTGTAAAGGTAAAAACTGTAGAGACTGTCACGATCTGTGTTTAGGCAAGTGGTATTTGACAGTATTCAGAAAATCGGACATTGCAATCTGAAAAGTAAGACACTCTCTATCCAAGGTTGCAAAATCATCCTTAGTTATAGGTAAATGAATATAGTGAGGATCATTTCCAGTTAATTGTAGACAACGATGTCGCCCAGGAGTAATTACACGAGATAGCATTTCAGTTGCTGTTGTCGATGTAAAATTTCATCTGCAATTGGGACAGAGGCTACTAACACTTTTACTGGTGTTAACGGTGGATACAAGTCTGCCTCCTGATCTAGATCAATTTGCCCTGTATCAAAAGGATCATCCATCCTTTAATTTTCATCTTTTGTCAACTCAGCAGACAGCCCTGCATTTTCATGAGTAGAATAGGAGTATATTAATTTGAATGACTGAGATTCCTTTCTGACCTTCACATTTTCAGTTCTCTCAGGTTCTTTCGATTCCATGGCAGCATTTTTATCAGAAGGCCCTTGCAAAACTTTTTTTTCAGGCATTAACGTTTTTAAGGTGGTATAGACAACTCGCCATGTTATTAAGATTCCTTCCGGGGTCTCCAGCTGCAAAAGCTGTTTAGTCTGAATTTCCTCGCCCACCTTTTGCCATAAGGCTAAGTTATAAGAACCAGTCTCCAGAAACCATGGACAATGATCCCTTATCCAAACAAGTAACTGTACTAACTCTACCGGAGCGACCTTAAATTGCTGTTGCTGCTATATTCTTTGTAAAGTCTCAGCATGCAGTTTCTGTTTCTTAGTTGCTGACTCATTTTCTATCTGCCATTCAAGGGCATTCTTCAACCGGTCTAAAAAGCTCAAATAAAAGATTCCTGGGAGCCTTGCCGAATAGTCGCAAATAAGGACTCAGATGATTTAGGAGCAGGCACTTGCCAAACTGCCCTTGGTACTATGTCCTTCATCTGATCAAGTCCCACTCTGTCGATTAATACCTGAGCTTGTGGAGTAGCCCAGACTCCTTACCTCATTAATTCTTCCATGCCTATACCCTGCATATTCGCTAAATTATCCATGGTTTTAGCAGTGGCCAAATCTCCATACTACGTCATAAAGACTGTGAATTGCATAGGGGTCATTATCACGCACAGCAACGATTTCCAATCACGAGGAGTCATCATGTACCCATCAGCTATGGCTTGTAATAAATTGATAGTGAAAGCCGATTGCAGCCTGTACTCCTTGGCTGACTTCCTCAATTCTTTAACTGCTTCATAGGGCAATGCATCCCATCGAGGCGGGTGGTTGGGCCGATATATAACAGGGAAAGCGTCCAACATGTCTAAGTCCCCCCGTGAGAGGGCTTCCCGACGGCAGTTATCTAGGATCCTGGGGCGCGATTGTTCCGTTTCCGTCTTGCGACATTTGCAAACCCGTTCACTCTCATTCTTATTGAGGGGGAGAAATCCGGCTCCTGCTCGGGGTCTATGGGGCCAGGATTGAAAGGGTCCTCTCGTTCAGGGGCTGTTGTCATAGCTCCAAGACACAGCAGAGAGGTTGAAGTTCAAAGCGAAGCGTCTGCTTTAGCCTTCTTTCTCAGTTGCTCTAATGAATCTGACACTTGCCACCAGGTTCTTAAGTGCGGCAGAGCCTTCTTGTCAGAGTCAGTAGCTGCCTCCCACAGTCTTCTACCTATATTAGTCCATACAGTTTTATCAAATGTGCCTTGAACTGGAAACCCAGGCACGTTTTTTAGGACCCAATCTAGGAGTGTGACTAGCTCCAAAGTTGATATATTTCGGCACTGTTCTTTTAACAAGCACTGTAGAACATCTAAGTTCATTTGCTGTTTCTTTGTAAGTGAATTGCACATTCTGTTTGTTCCTGACTGCTCACTTTCTGTCCTGCAGGGAGGCGATGGCGTGCGTGTGAGACCTCTTCCCTCTGGTTCAGTCGGGCGATGTTGCCAGAGTGGGGGTTGGTACCCTCCTAGTCGTGCCCCATGTTGGGCACCGTTTGCAGCATATGAAGACATGGACCCGAGCTTGGATCTAAGCTGAATCGTTTATTGAAGCAAATAGTATGACTATATGCTTTCTGAAGAAGGAGAGGCCCCTTCTTTCCCCCAGTAGTGCCCTGTTCCCATGTAAACATAGAATGAAGATAAGAGTCCTTTGCAGCTGGCATCCCAAAGGTTTGAGCCAAGTCGTTAAGTTTTTAATGAGGTGTTTTTTGATCCCAGGACTACTGCAAAGTCTCACACCACCAATTCCTCAGCAGTCAACATGTTTTTCATCTTCCACACATCAGCATCATCATGAGTAGGATGCCTATGCATGTATGATTGAATGTTTTGGGTTGGAAGGGACCTCTGAAGATCATCTAGTCTAACGTCCCTGCTGTGGGCAGGGACACCTTCCACTAGATCAAAGCCCCATCCAACCTGGCCTTGAATACTTCTGGGGATGAGGCATTCACAGCCTCCCTGGGCAACCTATTCCAGTGCCTCACCACACTCATCTTGAACAATTTCTTCCTTATATCTGATCTCAACCTACCCTCTTTCAGTTCAAAATCATTACCCCTTGTCCTGTCACTGCAGGAGCTGGTAAAAAATCCCTCCCTGTCTCTTTCTTACACAAGTTAAGTATTGAAAGGCTGCAATAAGGTCTTCCCAGAGCCTTCTCTTCCCCAAGCTAAACAACCCCAACTGTCTCAGTCTTTCCTCACAGGAGAGGTGGTCCTGCCCCCTGATCACTTTTGTGGCCCTTCTCTGGCCCCACCCCAACAGGTCCATGTCTTTCTTGTGCTGAGGACTCCAGACCTGGACACGGCACTGCAGGTGGGATCTCACCAGTGCAGAGTAGAGGAGTGGAATCACCCCCCTTGACCGGCTGGCCACACGTCTCTTGGTGCAGCCCAGGACACAGTTGGCTTTCTGGGCTTTGAGCACACATTGCTGGCTCATTTCCAGCTTCTCATCCACCAGTACTCCCAAGTCCTCCTCCACAGGGCTGCTCTCAATCCCTTCATCCCCCAGCCTGTATGGATACCATGGGTTGCCCTGACACAAGTGCAGGACCTTGCACTTGGCCTTGTTCAACTTTATGAGGTTCGCATGGGCCCACTCCTCAAGCCTGTGAAGTGTTGTGTTTTCAAACATGCTTAGACAACATGAAAATACTTTCCAAATGCAACTTCAGCACTTTAACTAGTTACTGAGAGTTCTACTTTGGTTTGTGAGTCCTTTTTATTTAAGGGTTCTGCGCTGTAACTGCCTTTCCTGTTGTTTGGTTTTGTTTTGTTTGTTGTTGTTGGTTGTTTGTTTATTTATTATTGTTGTTTGTTTGCTTGTTTATTTTCCTGCAAGCTAGAAGCATCAACAAACCCAGATGAACACTGTGCATGGCAGAGCAGAGATACTGGTTTATAAACATGCATGAAATCTTTTTTGGTCATTCAAGATCTTTGTTGATGCTCTTAGCCATGAGGATAAACAGTTGCATTCACCAGTCTCATTTTTTTACCCTATAAGGTTGGAAGAAGTCGCTCATTTTCAAATGTTCTCAAGCACACAGAGTTTACAAGTGAAACTACCCAACCACAGAGCAAAATGATTCCCTTCCTACCTAGCATGTAAGTGTCCTTTACAAACCAAACTAGATGGTTTCTATTGGCTACCTAAAAATAAACCACTATCATGCAACAAAAGATCACAACATTGAAACAAATGTAATAGATCTAAAAAACTGTTCCCAAGCCTGTAACTACAGGAAGCACAGAGGTAATTTTTTCTACCAGCAAGAAGTGGAAGTTCATAGTTTTAAGATACTTTTGGAGTTTGCTGAAAACCAAAACCACCCCTAATATGATATTAAACAAAATTAGAATGTAGGTGAATATGTCTCATAAACATTTGTGGGATTTTAGCTTCACAAACTACATATACATATATTTTTACCACTCATGTACTTTGAAAGTGGCAAACACTTGAAAACTAAAATCGAGAGGGAAAGCGGTAATGCAGTACTTAGTTACGTCTGTTAAAGAACAGACACAAACCAACAAGAGATTGTGGTTATAAAGAGGTTTCTCACTGTCACACTCTGCAGAAGTATTAGGTTTCTTTTACTTGTGCTGGACTAAACACAGCTTTTATCCCTTGCTGTACCTCTTGACAGATTACTATGGCAAATCCTACATTAACCAAATTCCTACTTAATTTGATTTCCATTTTTCTTATACAGATCTATTACCTACACGTTAGTTTCTAAAACTGAATTCCTGGTATTTGGCTTTAATGCCCCTTTGTAGTAAAAGAATGCTACACAGAATGAAGTTAGCCATTGGTCTCTACACCACAGCAATTTTAGTAGATGTGGACACAATGTAAAATTTATAAAAAATACCCAGACTTCTCTGGGATAAAGAATATTTCAAAATCCTAAACATGTGCATGATAGCACATGTTAAGATGATTAATACAGTTTTTTTTAATTCAGTATATTTTCTGGAGAGACATTCAACATTGAATTATTGTGAAATAAAATTTCACAAATTCTTGTAAAATTAATTGTGAAAAATACCACATTTCTAACCAAGGTGCCTAGTGTATGGTAGGAACAACAAAAGAAAAGCTAGTTTTAGCTGCTGGGGCTTATCTCCCCTGACACATTGCATGAATCAATAGCTGTTTTTCAGTTGCTCACATTCCTAAAACCACACAGGCTGTTTTGAAGCAGAATATGTAAAAATGGAAAATAGACAGTTACAGTGCCCAAGATGCAAAATAATGTTAAGAACATTAACTTTACATATAATTCCAGAAATAATGCCAAACAGGGGGGAGTGGGGGGCTAGGTTGGGGGTTGGGGGTGTGAAACAAAAAGTCCAGGAAGTATTTTTCTTCAGGAAGTACTTGATAGATGGAGTGGCTCCGTAAGTAAGAATTCCACCTGATACAGTTCAAAATCCTAAAATGGGATTTCCTAAAACACTGCAATAAACTGAACTAACAGTGAAAAGGATTTGTCTGGAAAAAGTGACTTTATTTGAAAACCACTCAACAACTATTATGAAGAAGTTACTTTCCCCCTCTACATTAACCTATTTACATATACTATATATATATGTATTTATACATTTACAGAGTTATAATTTGAATTGTGCATTACTATAATGAATCCATAGAACCAGGCATTGTACAACAACTTGGTTTAAGGTTTTGCATTTCTTGGATATAATACAGGTTGGTTGTTTGTTTTGTCTGAAATTGTCTAAAAATTAAGCATATGTAAGACATGTTATCTCAGTGCATTGCTAGTTAATTTCCTGTAGACACTGTTATTCACATTAGTAGAGCATGTAGCCCTTCTACTAGTGGTAGACATTGACTGGCCACTGCTGTTACTACTGTTTGGATCAAAAGTCTTTTTACAGTTGAAGAGGCTGAAAAGTTGTCTCTGATACTGAGAAGAAGCGTAGTAGTAAATAAATGGGTCAATGCAACAGCTAACACTGCTGATACAAACACATAGTAGATAGGCAAAGTAGAGATACTCCAAGCTGTTATCATAAGAAAAACTGATATAATGAATTAGTAGGAGGACATTTGTTGGTCCAAAACAAATAACAAAAACAGAAAAAACAGCCACACACAAAAACAAAGCACGTGTCTTCTTATTTTGTTTTGCAACAATGGTCGAAGAACTAAGACATCGAATGATACACACGTAACAGACAGTGGAAATTACAAATGGGACTACAAAAAACACAGAAGAGAAGATGGAGAAGAAGTGGAGATAATAGCCATGAAGTTCATATTCTCTTAACACATCGTGGCAAGTAGTTATATTTAACTTGGGTATTTCCATCGTTTGCTCTCTGATTAAAAAAGGTATAACCCCAGATATTGCTACAAGCCATATGACGAAACAAATCAGCGAGGCACGTGTTAATGTACGCCATCCAAGAGACTGCATGGGATACACCACTGCTAAGAAGCGATCGAAGCTTATGCTTGTCATAAGCATTATTGAACAGTACATATTACAGTAGAAGGCAGCAGTGATGAAACGGCACATTTGAGGTCCAAAAATCCAGTCGTTTCCAGAAAAGTGATAAGCAATCTTAAAAGGAAGCACGCTTACAAACAGGACGTCTGCAAGAGCCAAATTCAGCATGTATATTACGGCTGGCTTTTCAATTTTCATTTTTTTCAGAAACACGAGTATTGCTGTAATATTCAGGGGGAGACTCAGCACAAGCACTAAAGTGTAAACTGAAGGAACAAAACGCGTCAGCCATGGACTGGTGAGGAACTGTGCTGTTTGCACGGACACTGTTCGTTGTTCACGTAGGAAGGATCCAGTCTCATTGGTGGCTCCTGATGCAGCGTCCAAGTCATTTTCAGTATCACCTTCAGCAGGTATAAGGTCATCTTGGTGACTTACAAAAGAGAGTACAAAACTTCTGATCTGTGGTGTGCTGCCATTGTATGGGGAGGCTGAAAAATAAGAAAGTATTAAGATTAATATGCAAATATTTACATGCTATAGGGAAGTGAAAACAGGAAAAAGGAAAGCTAAAATCATACTAGAAACACAAAATAATGTTAATTCCTGGTTCAAAGTGCAGACTGCCCACAGATGTTTGTACATCCCTTTTTATTTTAGCTCCTGTTACAAGGTTGGGTAAAATGTCCTTCTTTGTCTCCTAGCTCTTAGCTTGGAAGCTTTATATGGTAGGTACTCCATCTGTGCTTAAGGACCCAATCTCATCTATGTTCTCTTTGGGCTACTTTAACATAAATAAAACAGTAAATTTGCCACACTTGATCTGTCCTTGCTAGACTCTTCATACAGTTTGTAAGAAGTGAGGTGCTGGGATAAATACTAGTGTTCATTCACAAAATTCCCTTTAGAAGTCTCATCACCAAAATAACAGATCATTAAAGTGCAATTAAAACATGAAGTTACTGAAATATTTCTGTGTGCTCTGGAGACATCTTACTCAACCTTACAGCCCCCATCAAGAGAGATGGCAGAAGTCTGCATGCAGTTTTCAGGGCAGACTTGGATCAACCTTTTGCTTGTATCAGACAGGTAGCCGCAGATGACACTGAAACACTTCCCTAGTTCTACAATGGTACCCCACAGCGTGCACCACTGAGGACAGCATGTGCGCCCTTGGGGCACTTCTGAAACCTGCCAGTAGTGTTCCCTCTCCAGCAGGGTCTTCTGCAAGCATGGTTTGGTGTCTGTGACTGAGAGGAGAAGTGTCAGGACAGTGTATGTCTGCTTTTTGTATGTGGCTGTAATGAGTTAGGAATTTAGCGTTACAAAGTGTTGGATATGTGATAAGCGTTTATTTATGTAAAAAAAAAACACTCCAAACCCCAAACAAACAAAAAAACAAACCCAACCCCCCCCCCCCAAAAAAAAGAACCACCACTACACACACTTAGACATTATTTCAGAAATGTTTTTTGTATGGAGACTTATTTTGGAAGGATGTCGTTTTCAGCTTTGGCTTTATCTAGTTAAGTGTAGGATAATTTAAACATATTATGGGCAGACAGAAGTGAGAGAGTTACTACTTAAGTAATCGTTCATCTATTTAGCTGTGCAACTGATCCTTTGTTGAATCCTAGACAATTAAAGTTAAAATGATGGTGTGTTAGCTTAAATCAGTGAGCTGAACGTACACGGGCATGATTCACCCATCTAAGATGCAACTCATTAGAAGCAATTATTTGTTCTACAGTAATGATTTTTTTTTTTTTTTTTAATGCAGATGAGAACAAAAACATCTGAAGGAAGCAGATGGCAAAGAGAAGAGTGGCTGGAGCTTTAAGCATGCCATTACCTCACTTTGTGCCCAGGCTCTGTAAGAAAGGCCCTGCCCAGCTTGAATTTTGATGAAATTAAGGGGGGGGGGGGGGTGGGGATGGGCAGGATGAGAGGAGTGGTAGGGAAATTCGGGGATTTGTTAAAGATGCTGTGCTGTACGTATCATGCTGTGTCACAGCAGCATTCTGGGGGCAGAGGGGACAAAAGAGGGGAAGTGTTTCACATAACGGTTTTCATATGCAAAATGACTAGATTGCAACCTCTGCAGGCCAGAAAAAAAAGGATGCTGGATGAGAATTTCAGCCTAGGAGCTTGTTGCATAGACTGCGATGGGAAAAATTTAGTGCTTTTACTTAAACACGAATGCACAGAAGTATGTGAGATGTTTGTACAGAAGGGCACTAAACCAATTTATACAAGGGTCTATTCTGCTGTCTGAAAGAAAACACTAGCAAAAGGCAAAACTATAAATCCTTAATCTTTAACCTTACTTTGAAAGTTTAGTCCCAGCAGTTGGATGGCTCAGGGGGTCAGCTCCTAGTTCAGCAGTTCAGGTGCTACACAAGTTATATTTAACATCTCTAACTTCAGCCTGTGGCTGACATCAAATAGGTGATTTCCAGTAGTTAATGATCACTGCAATGGAAGTATGTCATAGCTGACACCACTGGTATTCATCTTCTTGGGGAGGATTGTAATTACACTTGAGTGAAAAAAAAAAAAATCCTTATGCCCAGAGTCTTGTCTCCATGGTAAAGACATCAGTAAAAGTGACGAAAAAATCTAGAACAGTGCCTCTAGTATCTCCAGTACATACAAGTTTTATGAATTCAAGTGTCTGAATGCTGTGAATATATATTTTTTTTCCACTGACATCTCTAAACCAGAACATTTCTGAAACAGAAGACAATGATGGTCCTAGTCCCTCAAGGTCTACATGTCCTTTGTCCTTCTTGGTTTCTCCACTGCTGAACAACAGTGTGGAGAACCAAAAGAAGAGGTGACATGATTTCATGTGAGGAAGGCGTGTTTTTGGGAGACACAAATACAAATGAACTTGATGAGAGTCAGGAACTCTATTGACAAGATAACCTCTGCATGATGTGCTAACTGAGGTGCTTCCAGCAAACTCTTTTCTCATCCCAGTATCCCTGAACTTCTAAGGGCTCTGTCTGCACTGCTTCACCTGAGCTAGCAGTGCTGCAGTGCCTCACTTTTTGAGGTCTATGGAGCAAACCGGCCAGAACCACTCACCTTGAGGTTAAGTCACGTAATGTGGAAACCCTCGGTGGTGACCTGACCCATTTCTCATTAGTGACACCTAACTTAGAATATTATGAAAATATGCTAAAGGCAAAAATTTATGATCGGGCCATTTACCTGTTACTGACTGCTGACCTTTGTCTTAATTATTGCTTTTAGTTACTTGAACATTGCTAATAATTTTAATTATACTCTGAATTCTTGGAGCTAAATTATTTACAAATTTCTTAGATGAAAGGATTTAGAGTCTGCATTACTCCATTATCAAATTTTTTTAAAAGTAGAATCCTATTACAATAATTCAGGACAAAAAAGCCTCATAAATAATTTTAGTTTAGTTAAATTTCTCAGGAATAATATTGTCACTTGGTGAAAACTAAGTGTTTTTTGTATGAGCAAAGACTACCTAAGTTCACAGTTGAACTCAACCTTTATGCTGTTAACAACACCTCCATGCTATGTCCTGTGCGCAGTCCATGTCTCCACCTTGAACTTAGATGACATGAGCTACTAATTGAAAGCCAGCTCTATGGAAAAATGCAGTGAGACCTCAAACTTGCTATTTTTTTTTTTTCCATTTGCTATTTTGATAATATAGAGAGTTGGAATTTAAACTTTCTTGATGAAATTCAGTTTAACTTAATTTAAAAGATTGAGAGCCACATATCAGTTCTTTTCCTTTAAAAAGCTGCTTGTATGTTTGTATGACGCATCATCTGTGTATTATTAGAAAAAACAATAGTGTACTTCCTGCTTTCTGAAACAGAAAGGAAGATAGTTATTGCCCTGACATTCTGTATTCCGTTTGTGTCAGTGTTTTCTTGAAAAAAAAAATGATAAGAGATTTATACACAGAAGGGAAGAGGACGAAATGATCAAAGGTTCAGAAGATCTTAATGAGCCTTGACAATAAACATAAAGGTCAGTAATGGGAAACAGGCATTACCTGTAAGCTGGGATAGTACAGGACAGCCAATACAGTAGCTCGACAGAAAAGATTTTAAAACTACTCTTACATAGCTACAGCTATACTGGAATCTGCAGTACCTGTAAAATATAAATAGGTATGAAAGAACAGGACTAAGAAATTAAGAACAAAGAAAGAGCAGGACAAAGCATTGAGGTTTTATCATTGTGATGTGCAGTCAGGACACTGAACAGTACACGTAGAGTCTTTGCTTCCAATGAGGACTCTGGAAGGCAAAAATTACGTAGAATCAGTACGACACTCAAATTGCCTAAAGTTTTCTTTTACTGCCTGTGGTCTTTGCACTGATTCTCCATCAATGATACAGAGAAATGATGGTGAATTTTCAGTAGGTTTGGGCTTGTTTCATTTTAACAATCTATATTGTGCTGTTTTCCATCAAGTACTACATATTGTTGATCTCACCATCAGCACATGCATAGTCTGCTTTCCCTGAAAGACACTGGGTTGTTTTTTTTTTTTGTTTGTTTGTTTTGTTTGTTTGTTTGTTTTGGGTTTTTTTTTTTTTTTTTTTTTTTTTGTTTGTTTGTTTTTTTTACACAGAGCTATTTTACAATTTCCTTTTATGTCTACTTTAGTATGCAAGGGGCTACTGCATGTACTGTTCTGTGAAAAAAAGTAGAGAGCAAAAACTCATAATGCCTTCAACCAATCTTACAAAGCACTCCTGAGCTCCCCAAAAAAATTTCTGTAGACGCATCAATATGGACATGATGTTACAAATTGGCAATGTTCATGTCCCAAGGGGTATTTTTTTGAGGTGGAAAACTAAAGAATAAGTTCCTACTCAAATCAATTAAATATTTTCCCTGTGTGCTGCTGGACAAGAGTTTTTGGGCATCACTGATGACAGCTGCACCCATACCGCTGGCAGTTAACAAAAAGTCAGTTTCTCTTATCTCCCCTTTGTATAATCCACAGCGATAAGCATCTAGAATCTAAATTACTCAGTGGCCCATACATTAGGTACTCACAGGCAGAATGTGAAGTGCATGCCAGACACGTTTATAAACAAGGTAAGACACAATCTTGTGGGACAGATGGCAATTATTTGTGTTAGTAAAAATAAACACCATATTGTCTTTAAAAAAAAAAAAATCTTCTTCAGCCCACATCTCTGTTTATATAGAACTTGTTACTGTATTACATGACTGATGTAGTAACAGTTTGAACACACTTTTCTAATGTATTCTTTTCTTGCAACCAGGTGTCTGCTCCTTTTTACTTTCCTTTCTCAATCTCTTTCACCACAGATGCTGGCTTCAAACAACGATAACATCTATCTACCTGGATATCAATGTCCCAACACGGAAAAGTCTGGACAGGTTCAGACCTCAGCCAGCCACCTCGGTAGCTCATGATCGGCTAATCTGCAAGTCCCTAGCACCAACCCACTGCCAAACTACTGCTTTTTCACCTGCCCGCAGGACCATCGCAGGTCAGTAACGAGGTATCCGTGGATACTGAAGGATCAAGGGAAAAGCAGGGGAGAAGCCACAGGTGCAAGGGCAGAGCAGATTTGGGGATACAGCAGTGCATGGGTGATGGGAATGAAGTACATTATGGTAGAAACAGGGAATGTTACCTAGGACAGTGGGGAAATTATATTATTACAGTGGGAGAGAGTACAAGGAGAGTAGAAGACATGTTCAGGTAGACAGGCTTTATTAGTTTTACTGTGCATGAAGTAATTTCTTTTGACTTTTTCTTTTCCTAGTGATGTAATACAGTAACTATTTCAAACATTATTTCCTAAGGAAGCAGCAAATAAATAGTACAATTTGGCATGCTCTGTAATGGAGATTATAATTGTAAAGGGCAGGAAAACGAGTTTGAATGTTTCCATAAACTGGAAGAATAGCACTCAACAGTGCAATCTTTTTTCTAGCAGTAACATGTATAGCTTGTCCTTTACAACCCCATCCCAGTGCCCTTTTTTTTTAAAAAAAATAAGGACTTTTTCCTTAGACTTCCAGTACAAACATGATTGTGATCTCTTCATTCCAACTTGTCCTTGTGCCAAAAAGTTGTTTAGCCAAAATTATTTGCCCTCTCTGATACATTCCTCCCAGCATAATTACAAGCACTAGTTCTGCCCCCTTTCAGCCTTCATTTTAGTAGTCAAAGTATTCCATGCTCTGAAATTTCCCCTTAGTTTTTCCTCTAAACAGCTTTTTCTGTATGTAGAGCTTGAACTGAATCTTCCCATCAGCCATTTCGTGGGGCTGTTATTTGTACAGCAGCACTGTGATCACTATGTGATTGAAAGAAATGTTAAACTCAGTTTTACAGAAACAAACAAACCAAAACCAAAAAACAAACGCCACGTTGTTAATCCCTAAATGCATAATCTTGCCTTTTGTACTGTTGTACCTCTACCAGAAACTGGGAGGTTACATGCATGCATGTCTTCTCTTACCTTCCTTTCCTCAGCATCTGCATTGTCAGAGAAGTTCTGAGCTAGGTGGATGCATGGTCTCACCGGTTATGTTGCTATTAGTGCTGTTTCTAATTGAATAACCATGAAGGTCATCTACCTGGGGTGGATATTCTGAACTATTTTGCCTTGACAGATCCTCCAAACTTTGAGCTACCTACAAATTCAGCTGGCCCTCTACTTTCGGAAGTTGTTAACGAACGGCAATGCCAGTTTTTTAAGGCAGTCTGCCAGCACGTCCTGCCAACCTGGTTGCTTCTTTCCATCGTAACCTGCTATTGCCCGGCTGCCTCCTTAGCCATGGGACAAGTGTTTACCGTTCTTCACCATCAGCAACCTCACCGGTGCCACTGCGTCTTTCTCAAATCTAGGTATTCAGATCTGTGACGTCTCCCTTGTTCAAAAGTAGTTCTCAAAAAATACCCGACGCTGCTTTACCCGGGCTAACACTGCGTTTCAGCCCGCCCTCTCGCCTCTGCTTCTGGGAACAAACCTAGACCTGCGTTTCAGGGCGCCGAAGAACCCCCGACCCGCAGCGCCTGTCCCAAGGGGGGAGGCTGACCCGCCTCGTCTCGGTTTCCCGCGGCTCCGGCCCGGCTGCCGGGGCACCGCGCCGGGGACGGGAGCGCTCGGTCCCGGCAGGGCGGGAGGGGGGGGGGTGTCCCTCCCCCGCGGTGCCCCGGCACCCCCCCAGCCGCCCCCCCCGCGGCGGGCAGGGCAGGGCAGGGCAGGGCAGGGCAGGGCAGGGCAGGGCAGGGGGGCGGCGACTCACCGAGGCGGGCGGCGGCGGCGGGCGGCGGGCAGCCGAGGACGGCCAGGGCGCAGAGCAGCGCGGGCAGCGCCCGCGGCCCCATGGCCGCCGCGCCGGGGGACGGGGAGCTCCCTCCGTCCGTCCGTCCGTCCTTCCAGCGCAAGGGGAGGCGAGTGCAGCCGAGGCGCGGCAGCGGGCAGCCGCCGGGAGGCTGGGGCAGAGCCGCCCCGGGGCCGCCGAGGCTTCCTCCGGCGGCAGGGGAGGCGGGGTGCCTTCCTGCTGAGCCCGCCGCCGGGGAGGGGAGGAGAGACGGGCCTCGGCGGCACCGGGAGGGGAGGGGAAAGGAAGGGAGGGGGGAGAGCCTGCCCCCCGCGCAGCGCGACCGGCCAGCCAGCAGGCACCGCGCCGCGGGAACGGCGGCGGAAAGCGCGGTCACCCGGCCGAGAAGGGGGCGGAGGGGTCGTGGGCTCGGGCAGGGCGAGAAGGCAGGAGGTGCCAGGGCAAAGGGTTATTCTCAGGGCGTTATGCGGAGCTAAATTTGCCAGACTTCGTTGGTGCAATCCACATTGCTAATGGCCCACAGGAGCGCAGTTACAAGGCCAGCTGAAGTATCTGCGTTCCTCATAGCTGAAAGAGCGTGCTAATGCAGAAGAGTTCCTTCATACGTACATCTGCACTGTGTAAAGGAGACAACATCAAAGCTTGCTTGTACTGCATGGGTTTAGTAAACTGACTGCTCTGCGAACACCGGACACCCTAGAAGTAATTAATTACCCAGCTTTGCAGCCCTCGTGTCTTTTCTTGCAAGACCCCGGGGAAGTGGTGCCACTCCTGAACTCCAGCAGCAGGTGCCTTGGGCAGCAAAGCTTGTTCTGTCTTTCAGAGCTGCTCACGAATCAAGAGCTAGTTGAACTGAAACCTATACAAAAGCTAGAGAGGACCATAATTTGGTAACTTTGCAGCTATTATTTAGGCTCTTTTATTTGAATATACTTACTGCACTGGTCGTTTGAGTGCTTTGGATTTCTCAGGGCTATAACAGTCAAAAGCTTTACAAGTGGACACGCTTTGGTTTGCTAGGGTGTGCTATCCCATCCTCAACTGTATATCCTTCTGTTTCCAGCAATACAGACAAAGTTTGGGTGGGGAGGGAAGCTCCGTTTTGAACTTGTTCCTGTGTATAAAGCGCCTTTATTACGGCCGAAGCACTGACCTTTGCTCTTAATTGAGAGTGAAAACCATGGAAAATAAACACTCCTGATGACAAGTACTGGTTCCCAGTACGTTCTGCATCTCTGCCGTGTTCTTCCCACAAACCTACTACTTGCTACATTACACCACTGTTAAGGCTGGCTGAAATTTGTGTGGGGCACAAGTTTTACGGCTGGCCAGCCTTTCTACAGCTCTGTCACCCCAAACACACTAGGAAACCCACATAAAACACCTTAATCATGAACTATTCTTAATCTGTTTAGAAAACACCTTAATCAGAGGGAATTTCTTTTCATCTGATTGGGAAGAGAAATTGAGGCTATTTGTCGGCATTCATGTGGTCTCACAACTCTATAAACATAGCAAAAAGTAACACTTAAAACTCGAAACCCAAACCAGAAGTGAACTAAATATCAGGGTTTGTGTGGGGTTTTTTTGTTGTGTTTGTGTTTTTTTTTTTTTTTTTTGTTTTTTTTTTTTTTTTTAATGTGTATTTGAAAATGTTACAATGGACCTCCCTAAAGCATACATTGCCAGTATTTGCATTTCTTAAGTTTCAGGAAGCCTTAACCAGTGGCCCAGTGCTTCAGGGATGAACCAGCCTACAGTTAGTGAAAGATACAAGGGGGGAACTCAGACTGTATCTGCAAGGAGTAACTTAGTTGCGGATATAAGGGACAGAACTGGGGCTATGTCCTTCCATCTTTGTAAATTAAATTACAAGAAACATAGTGAATAAAAAAAGCCCCCATGTTTGTTAAGTTTTCTGTCTGCATAGGGGAACAAAGTTTAATTCAGTTTTTGTATCCTGTAGTTACGCAAGTCAACTTGCTACTTTAGATAAACTGGTATAATGGAGGTGGAGAGTTGATGACTTCTAAAGCTATCAGTTACCATGTTATAATTCTACTTCTTGCACCTTTTTCAGAGCTTTTTTTTTTTGTGTGTTTTTGTTTTGTTCTGTTTTTGGTTGGGGTGTTTTTTTATTTTTTTGGCAGAAGCATGTTACAGAAAAAACTTCATTCCTGTTAAACACACTAGGTCTACCAAAAAAACCTACAACTATCTAGTATGATTGCTGCATTATTACAGTTTGGGGAAAGAGCAATCTTTCTAATACATAGATTACTGTGGTGCATGCCTGGGATGGGTAGTTACTGCTCAAAGCGCATAAGGTTAGAAGCATATCTCCACGGCAAAATCAGTCCTCCAGGAAGAGGGTTGTTTATCTAGTTATGAACTTTTTGGAATCAGATGTAGCTGTCACTCTGAATTTTCTGTTAGAGGGCAGTATGTTGTGTTGCTCCTTTATTTTCTTAAGAGACAGCCAAAGAAGCAGGTTTGCAGATAAACAAAGTGAAACAAAACAAACCTATTGCTTATGATGTTGTTTCTGTCTGCTTAGCCAAGGATGATGATGTCCTGCAATTTTGTGGATAGTTTTGGAGCTTCAGAGCCCCAGCAGAATGGATAAGTTCAAAAATAAACTAAGTTATCTGCCAAGCACTCTCAGTCAACTTTAAATACATACAGTAAAAAAATGCAAACTGTGGGGCTCTAACAGCCTAACCCAATTGGTTATTATAACTTCTTTTTGTGACCACCAGTTAAGGAAGACAAATTTGAGAGATAGGCAAGTCTTTCCTGGGAAGTTATGTTTTCTCCTATGGTGAAAAGTGATGCATAGCCTCTATTCAGCTGCACTGTCTTTTTATTCAGGTTTGGCACCAGCACTGCAAGTCTTTACACAAGACTGTTTCATGAATGAAACTGGTTTCATCAAGTCCTATCTAACTTTGAAGACCCTAAATTGCAGCTTAGAGGAGCCTCTAAAAAGCCTTTCTTCTTTGTTGTGTTTAGTAGCTGTCATCAGCATAAGAAGGCAGTGGGTGGACACAGAATTACTTTGCTCATTTGCATGGTACCTGGTACTACTGTTGATCTTATATTTAGGTGAGAATCACTGTGGTCAATCCTGTTTAGCAGGGTCCCTTGTTTGTTCAGTGACAAGGCCTTAAACTGAACTAGTTAATTAAGAAAAATGCTTCTAGATGAGTTTAAAGAAATTAAATGGAAATTACTCTTTGATGTGCACTAGAAGAACAGGAAGACTAAGAAATGTTTGGAAAAGGTGAGTGCTAGCACACAGACTGTACCCTTCATACGTGTTATTACCTAGACAGCAAATAAGCCTTCCTAAACCGAAAATAACTGAGGGACATGCTGTTCACATTAGAACTAAGCGGTCACTATATGTGTCAAGTGCATTACACAAAACAGCATATCCAAGAGTGACTTACTCCCACAAAAGCTGTGGGGTTTTAGTCTGTCTCACCTGCAGAACTCCAGGCTTTTGACACATTACCTCAAAGGTCTGGTCTTAGGATCAGTATCCCACCTGTGAAAGTTACCTGCTCAGGTAGAATTTGTGGAAAATGTGTAGGGATTAGTAAAATCTGTTACAAATAAAAAGGCAAACAAAAGATTGAGAGTTTAATTCATATTCAAATACAATTCACTTTTCTTGTTTAGAAGTAAAAGTGCTTCTTTCACCTTCCCATCCACCTGTTGTAAGTGAACCATGGTATTAATACTACAGCATTTATGTCATGTTGAAATGGCTCATACATAACTAGCTAGAAGGAGAATGGAAATACAGAGGATCTGTTTATCTTTTAATTATGGATATTAGCTGTTCTAAAGTAGTCAAGTGTTCAAACTTAATGCTGTGCATAAATAAATTTCTCTAGTAAGTGTAATCATTTTTTCAGCTAGTATATCATCACAGGTCAGCATACCAACTAAACTCATAGTTTATATATCTGCCACTGACTTTACACCGTTTTATTCCACCTTCAGAATTGATACTTGTTTAATATTTGCTTTTACAATGCATTCCAGAATGTCTCACTGTCCATCTTCTAGAATTTTTGCCATGAGGAAAGTGACAGAAGGAAATATTTCCCCTTGGTTTATGTATTTATCACATTACCTACTGTACACACTTTTGCTCTGTAGATATAATTGGTAGTTCATCAGCAAAATTATCATCACATTTGGTGGCATAAAGGCCATGAAGTCCTCACTGCTGAGCAACCTTCCCGAAGTGTACTCTGAGGACAATCAAGCTTAATTAAATACAATTTTATAAAAGCACTGAAAAGTTCTTTCACTACCATCTATATTGCTGCTTTAATGATTCTTTTAAATGAAATTTGGGAGCCAAGCCAGTTTAATTAGGTAATGTTTATTTTCCATAGAACAATCTCCAAAGAATATTAAACAAAACCAAGACAAAAAAACCCAAAACAAAACAAAAAACAAAACACAACCAAATCTAAATACTGATTTTATTGCATTTCTTACAAAAAGACAGGCACAATTTACTTATTCAAATACTTTAAAATGAACAACTGCTCACTATGCAGATTTCCCCAATACCACTCCAAAGGCTGTGAAAGTAGAAAATGTCGTTCTACACGAGGCAGTAGTGCATTTAGTAGGAATGAATCACAAAATATATTTTTGTACAATAAGACATTATTGTCACTTCGTAATTGCCTATAAAAATTTTTGAATTGCACAAAAAGTTTGCTTTACAGATGACAACTGCCAGAAAGTAGGCTCAGTATGTAACTAAATATTTGCCCAAACTTTCACTTTGAAACAAATTAGGATTTCTTTTGGTAAATATTTAAAATCTAATAAGAATTGTATTACATATCTGAGGTAATTTTAAAATGTTTTCATAGGAAGAAGTTTATATTTTCAACTAAACTCAATTTCTGCCTACCTTAGAATCCATACAACCACAATAACTGAGTATCCTAAATATTTTGATTTGAAAGTACCAACACTAATGAAATCTGGAATTGTTTAAATTAATATATTTTCTGTTTTTCTGCTTCATTATCAATGCTGAAAAGGCACTGTGTATATTCCTCTGAACATTTGGTGTTTTAGTTTTTGTTTGTTTTTTAAACTATGAAGAGTTGAATGACAAACTTCAAACAAATGTTTAAAAGCAAATAAAATACTGAATAGACTTCCCACTGATGGATGCAGTCTATGACATCTGAAGACATTTATTTCCCATAGAACTTCTTATTCAACAAGAATATGAGCAAATTCACGTTCACTTTAGCTTTATCGAACATTTTCATTACAGCCACACCTTCATACTGCATCTGAAGCAAATCCTGTAATCAGAAATAAAATAATTAGTCTCTGTTTGAATCCATACCTTACAGTAACAAGATGGGATCATTTTCATCATGTGATAACCACCTCAAATTCCAGGTCCTTCACAATTTGAACAATTACAAGCAGCTTTTGGACAGCTGTAGAAAATATTACATGTCCTCTAGATCTCAAATTGTAGACTGTCAGTAATAGCAAGCCAGAAGAAACACTGTTTTCTGTGTATTTTCATTTTCTCTTGGTATTTGCTGCTTGTTACTGAACTAATGTGGCATTTGGTTTCATGCAGTTGTCTTAATATAAACATTAACCCAAGTCCGTGCCCAGCATCCTACAGAAGTTACATTATGTGAGTTATTACTCACATGATCTGCTGCTCTGTGCTGATTGAATAGTTCGTGAATACAAATAAAAAAAGGATCTGAAATAGTTTCTCTTTAGAGAAAATGCAACTGTGACCATATAGCAAAGTAACAAAATTCAAACTCTACCTGGAAATGGAGCTGCACTTTTTCCATCTCAACCCCCAAAAATTTTGCTTTGATTTCAAAGTCGCCCACTTCTTCTCCAGGTGTGATATCAAACATGACATTCTTAAACCTCAAAACAAAAAAGAGAGTAATTGGTTATGTATGCTGTGCAGATGGATAAAAGTGTGCAGAAGATACAAGATTTTCACTACACTAACCTCAAAATGGCCAGATACAAAATTAATGTTAAACCACCACATCCATTCACCTTGCCATAGTGAGGAAGTATGGAAAACAAGGTGTTTACTCAGTTATATGAAAGTGATTGGTCAGTAAATGGAAGAAAATAACTGCTACAACTCAGAACAAGTGAGCCATTAGCAGTGAGTGCTGCTTGTACTGTTTCTAAGCTAATGCCAAAATAGGCTTGTTCAAATATTTTCCCAAGGTAAACATATAGCAAGGTACAAGGGAAAAAAGTGTGACAAGTTGGCCTTATCATTCTTCTGAATGTAAAAATCTGAGGTCATTTTAGGTGTGGTGCAGGAAATTGTGAAGATTTAATTTAACAAAAGCCAGGCCCCTTAAGCAGCTGTTGATTAGAAAATGCTCTGAATTGTTTTATACCACACTTACTGGCTGGTTTGAAGATCTTCAATGTCTAGGATGACACCTTTTTCATGCAGTCTTGCAGCAGTGTACTTTAATGAGGTCTGCTTCAGTTTTTTGCTTCCCTTCACCTCCTCTTTTCCATCTAGTTTAATTGACCTCCGTGAATTTCTGGGAAGAGAGCAAGAAAAATGGCTTTTTATTTATCTACCAGGTCTTTTATATTTCAGCTACTCCTATAGCCGTATTTAGCTTTCCTTCACTCTGACTCTTGAACTACTATTAATGAACAAAATTAACATTCAAAACAAATCTAAGAATTGGCGGGATTTTTAACACACAGTGAATAGTCTAAACATTTCGGCAAAGATTTTGAATCAAAGTTTTTTAGCACCTTGTTTAAACTCTGTGAAATGCAGCTCTGATCCAAGAGTCCACAATCATAGTTTTAAAATAGTGATTTGTAACCATACAGTGACATAGGTGTTAAATAAGATTAGCCATTAGAGTCAATTTCTGGATCAATGAGGTATGCACTGGGAAAGCTCCTGTTCATGTCAGTAAAATGTTTTCATTTTGATACTTCAGTGGCTTTGACAGCAGGGCTTGCTGTCAAGTAGCTGCATCATACCCGAAACATGAAATTCTTTAGACATTTATTTCCCCCTTCTCCATTCTAAAGACAAGACCCAATCCCTTTAATGAAGGAAGAAAATCAGTAATTACTTCCCAAAGATGCATGACTTCAAAGCATGCTAATGGATCTGCAAGGTAGCACCAATTAAATGTACTGAAAACACATAAATCTCAGACCTCTTTCTGTAAGGCAGCTTTAAATAAGTACAAGACTTTACTTTCCAGGTTTTGACTCAGGTCTCAGTGACAACTCCCATGGACTTTTTAATCTGTGCATTTTCAATCTGCTGGAATTAAAACTTTCAACTACAGATTAATATCTGCTCTCCCTCCTGATAAAACACCCTGAAATATTAAAAGAAAAGAAGACTCAACTCACTTTCTTGTTAAGTTGTCTAAACAAGTTTTTATGTAAGTGTTGTAATAATTAATTTGTTCTTCATAAAATGCTGTCTTGGAGTTAAGTGCATTCAAAGTCTGCTGGAGTTTCACCAATTCAGCTTTTCGATGATGTCTGTATCTTCTTTGATTCCGGATATCCTAAATAAATTTGTTAATGTAATTGATTTATTAATTTGATATTTTAAAAAGTCTCAGCTTACTACCATTCAAATCTGTAATTACACAACCTGGCTTAATTACTGGGAGAAAGCATGAATTGTCACAAACATGGTACCAGCAGTGAGTACTACATTTTACATGACTCTGCAGAAGACAACAATAACACTGTTACTCATGTATAAAAGTGGTGGTATCTTGAACTCTGCTATGGTCTCCAGGGCATGACAGACACAGAAGTCATAAGGAAGATGTTATCTTTATGCCATAAATGGAAGCTTTCTCACAGATAGTTTCTGGTGAGAGGCCTAAGAAAAGAGAGCTTGAGATTCTACTAAGAGCTAGCTACTGCTAAGCTAGAGCTTGGTTTGATGGCTGAGTTGAGGTAATGAAAAGTAAAATAAAAGCAAATTCCAGTCCTATAGCTCAACCCAGTCTTCAGATTGCCTTAATAGCTCAAAACAAAACATCTGGTCTTATGGGTAAGAAATAAATAAGAATAGGGTACATTCTACATTTGTGGAATGTTTCTGTCTCAAGTAGAAGCATATGCAGAGACCTGACCCAAGTAGGGCTTTAAACTGACACTTCAGAGTAGGTGCAACATGACATAATTAATGATATTAGAGACTTCGCTCACATGAGTAATTTATTCATTTATATATTCACATGTATTTGCAACTTAAAAAAATACATATTTACAGTATGTAAATCACTCATGTGAGCTATGAGTATTTTACTCATGAGTAATTAAAGACAATCCAATATTACTCATGAGTAATTCATGACAATCCAATACACTAAGAGTCTTACAGCCAGTACTGGGTGTGGACTTTGAACAGGATATGTCAATTTGTACACAACAGGCCTGGTGCTTTATCAGTCCCAGGATGGGCACCACATTGGCCCAGTATTCTCCCTGTGTCTTGGCCTGCCAGTGCAGATCAGTGTCAATACCAATCAGAGAATGTTCGGGATTTTTTTTAAAGTCTTATTAAACCTTACCAGGACTACATTAATTATTAATTGAAACACTGATGGGAAATTCTGATTCCTTTTAAAATATAAAAAGCTATTGAAACACATTGTACTGGAGAAGTTAAAACATCAATACCAAATCTGGATAATGAAGTTGTATGTTATTCAGTTCAGGTAGTTATGCATGAGAATACTGTTTTTCATTTATTTTGCCAGCAGACAAAGATGATTTGTTTCTTATGTGGGTACTTCAGTGATTTATCGCAGCATTTTCTGGAAAACATATACTGTATGTCTCTAATAGGTGAGATGACTAAAACCCATCAATCTACAGGGAAGCATGTTCCATTTACCTTAGCAATCTCATTTATAATTTCTTGGTACTTAGTTGCTGAAGACACTAGTCCTGCTTGTTCCAATGTGCGGAGATTTCTCTGAATTTTCCTTTTCTTTTGTTCTATTGGTAGCTGCCCATCTTCAAAAATGGATTGACTGTGTTTCATTTTCTCTGGAGTTTTGGAATCTAAGATGGCACGTTTTTCTACAACTTTCAAGTGCTCAGATTCCTGGGTAAAAAAAAAAAAAAAAAAAAATAATCCAGAACAGTTATTTACCAGATCATAACAACATTCAAGTACATTGAATTCTCAGAGGAAAAATCTAGGTGCAGGCTTTGTTTATATCCTCTTACCATATGGTCTAGAAGTGCTCCATTTACTGTGTCATCTTATATACGTTAAGTAACTGATCACAACACCTAGACAGGCATTTCAGCTAATCAAAACATGCCTAAAGTCAGCCAAACAACTCAATAACTTCACTTAGTTGTGGGAAGACTGCCCAGATTTCACAGGTGTTCTCTGCATATGCACACACTGAAGTAAGCTAAAATGTGTGCATTATTGAGATGCAGCTTTGTGTGTCAGTATTTACAGGGAAGTCTGCAACTAGGAATTCTTCCCACTCGATTCCCATACCAAGAATAGCCATAGTTCCCCAGGCAGATGTTTGCTTGTATTGCTTAAGAAAATAAACTGAGTGTCAGGGAACTTGAGTTAAGATACTGGAGTTCATGAGAAAAAAACCCAATCCAGTTGAAGGATTCACTTCAGGCTATTTGATTGTATTATAACATCAGAAAGAAAAGACCTGGTTTACAAAAAATGTAAAGAAAATATATTATTCTATTTTAGTTGTGCTAGCTGACAGAAAGACTTAATTTTTCATTTCCTCTGAATCTGTTACCAATTATACAGTAAAAAGAAAAGTCTCACGTTATGAAGAGTCTAAAACCAGCAACAAATATTTCATTGTTACAAAGCAGTGGAGAAAGCTGTCAGAGATCTCCTAAGGCTTTCAAATAGCTATCTTAAAATATATACTTTCTTCCCTATCGAGGCACAGTATAGCACTTACCTGTTGGGCAGTGGCTGGTGTTTCTAATATTTCTAAGAGTGTATCCCCTGGCTGTGTTCGTATCACATCCACAATAAGTCTTTTGGTCCTTTAAAAAAGGATATATTTATATTACGAAACAGTTGTCACTGGATCACTTGTGCATTTCATTTCTTCAACAGTAAAAGCAGCAAGTTCCCCCTTTATAATGGATACTTGGTAATGTTTATATTTCGTAGCTTTTTATGTTCTGGAGCTTCCATTAATAATGTTGGAACTTCCATTAATAATGTTGAACATCTGACTCCTACACAGGTCTGATTAGAGAAATGCATGCATATTTTTTCCCCTTTTGTTTTAGAAAACAGTAAACCAGCTAGCACAGTGAAACAGTTACTGTTAACATAACAAAAATTCAAGCAACAATTCACATGTGGATTTTTGTATGATCATGACAAAACAGACAAGAATGTAATCTTTGCAAAGCCTAAGGTATGCATGGTGTCATTAAGAGTCAAACTTAAAGAACAAAGTAGAAATGCACTCAAAATTGCTAAACTTCTGAAGAAATTTTTCATCCACAGCAGTGCATTTGTGCACACTACTTAAGGGCAGATACTTCTCTACTGAAAACAGTCAAGGAGCATTTCCTTGCTAAAAAAGGGAAGCTGCTACACCCTGATATGTAAGCCAGTTCTTTTTTTGGTAAGAATTTATCTAATTCCTGCTGTCTTTTCATCCATAATACTTCCAAGAACATCCTCCTACCGAATTCTGCTAATTTAGAGGACACACTTATGAATTAGATGTAACTAATTATTCTTAAACATGTACAGGAACTTGAAGATGCATCTTAGGTTTCCCATGAAAATGTCTAAATATGATCAAATGTCCTGTGATAAAAGCTCATGGCTTGGTTTAAGATGATAGTTTGCCTAGTTAAAGTTGGGGATTTTGTTGGTGTTTTCAGGATTAGAAGTTCTCATAAAAATTCAATTAAATAGAACAAAAGATTTACTCATATACAGGCAACATTAGCCAAAACTATTGAGTATTTGGGTATGATCCAAGCTTTCATGGAAGGGACAGCAAGATAGGAATGACTGACAGCACAGGCAGACCTGAAGCACCGCTCCTTCCAGCTTAGAAGGCAACCTGATAAACCTCTTGGAAACTAATTTGCTGATCCAGAGCTGCTGTTAATTGCACTGGGTGGTTCTAGTACATTCAACAGTTTCTGAAGGACTGCTGTTAAATGTATTTTTCCTTTACAAACTCCCTTGGAAACCCCTCAGTTTGACAGAAAAAACAAACCAAACCAAAACCCAGAAAGGTTGCCTAAAGTTGGTTCACTCAGTCTACATCAACAGATTGCTGGCTTCTCTGTCTGATAAAACATTAGTCAGTCTTTGGTGGCCACCACCACAGTGGGACATAACATACGTGGGGCAGCGTTATCGTTTTATGCACTGCCTTAGAAACAGGTGCTGATGTGGCCACTAAGACACGAGGCTTATTTCCACCTTCTCTCCCTTCAGCTTCCTCTCCCCACATACTGAGCCTGCTTGGCTCTGGTTTCCAGAAACACCCAACTTGGGGCTGGATGACTTCCCCCTCCCCCGCCTCTTGGCATGTGGTGACTGCACTCTCAAACCACAAGACTGGTCACCTAACGTAGAGTCCTCTAGACAAGGGTACCAGCATATTTTAGGGTTCTTCACAGAAGCTTTTACAGAGCCATTTAAAAAGAAAATATATCGCTATTTCTATGGAAGAAGCATGTCACTTGAAGAAAAACAATGAATATTCAGTGAATCAGCTGTGACTTGAATTTTAGCCACATGCCTAACATTCCACAGTTGCAGTAAAACATTTCTCTGTAGCTAAGGTAGGAAGGCTAAGCATCTGTATTTACACATCTTTTGTATAAAAGGTAGCGATAAGTATTTTAACTTTTGATATTACTGCAGTTTAACGCAATTTACTAATTATTCTTCTGCCAGATTATTTACTGAATTTCCTCAAAGTGATATTTCTTTAAAGCATTTACACAATAGAGAAGTTAAATTCTTTCATTAATTCTCATGCTATCTTTTCAACATATTTCCACACAATGTAGGATTGTAATAGAGCATAGTAACAGAGGAGAACAGCATCCCATTCTCCCTCTTGTTCAGGAAGCACCAGGATATTAAATAAACTAATCCTTATTCTGGACAGCTTGATATTACTTCAAAAGATAATAATTTGGTATTAAGTGTTTTTATAAAAATATTTTTGACTGTAAAGTAGCCTACATCCCGGGGTATCCCAGTGGCCATTTCTTAATTTGGTCACCAAATAGAATAAACATAGTTTTCTTTCTCTGGATAAAAGCATGCACTATTCCTGCTGAAGTGACAGTTGTATCCTGTCCAAACTCCTGACGGCAGTACATCAGGGAAGTGTTTTCTTTTAAGGGGGAGCAGAGTACAGTGTGATAGTGTCAGTCCCTTAAGGTTAGACAGCTTTTTATCTTTGCTTTCCCAAGGTTATGGTGTTTTAAAGCATAATGCTTTTACAACTTCATGGAAAAGAACTTACTAGGTTAGATAATGATCTAGTCATGCTCTAAAACACAAGTGGCAGTAGGTGTATCTTTCTGTAAGCTTTCTTGAAGAATTGACAGTTTCTCTGACTTTTGCAAAACTTTGAGTAGGATTGAACACTAATGGGCTTTTGAAAACTGAGTGCACTCAGCACCTCAACAATGCACGTGGGCAGGGCAGCAGGGTAGAAGCAACTTACTTAAAAAAAAAAAAAAACAACAAACAAAAACAAACCCAAAGAAAACACAGACAAAAAGCATCCCCAGAATATAGGCTTTTTGAACAAAACTTACTTAATCATTAGGCTTTTGAGATCCTGATCTTCACCTTCTCGTAACTCATATTTGCTTGTTAGAGACAGTGAGATCTCTGTTTTTGCAAGTTGATTCAGCGTGCTTTCCCTGTTGGGGTCATTGGGATCAACAGCTCCATCCCCTGTAAGGAAATATCTTTTACTTCAAGTTTGCCAACTTTCCCATGATTCCATGTGTTAAGTGAGCAAGAGCCCAGATAAACCACTGTAAATCATCAGAAATATTAAGTTTATTAAATATCCCACCAATTCCTACCATTTAGAAGCAGTCATTTTTTGGACATCAAACAATCAAAACCATAAGCTAACTACTTATAAGACCAGTTAGAATATTTGGAAACACCACCAATTCTTGCTTTTCAAACTGCTGATGTGCAAGAGACTCACACATCATCTTCTCAAAGAGTACAAACATTTTAACTTCCTTTGACCTAACGTGCAGTGATAGTGAAAAATGAAAGAGTAGCAGCTGTGTTAACAGGCTATTCACTTGGAAAATGGTATTATCCATGACATCCTAGCTACTTTCTAAACAGTTCACATGTAACTACAATTAAGGCAAATTAAATATTGGTCACATTTATTCCTTATCACTTTCTAATAAATTTGCATAGTTTTAAAAAACATTCATTTTTAAAAACACATTTCATAAGTGTCAAAATAAAAAATGGCTGTTTGAAGAATTCTCAGTGTATTTTTTTGTAATTTTCTAGCCAATGCTAAAAAATCTTAAGATCAGGTTATTAAAAATAATTAGTTTTCTATCTGCCATTTGAGAACAACTGGATCATTCTGCTGGAAACATTATTAATGTTTGGGTTTTGAATCACATCATTGATCTTTAGAATGAATACTGCAGTTAGAAGAACATTCAACTATAAGGAGCAATGTCACAAAAAATGTTCAGAAAATAATTCTATAGCAAATGAAAAAGCTGTCACTGTGAGAGAGATGAGAGTGTTTGAATCAAGCTCCAATTTAATTCTGCCCCTAGAGTGAAGTTAACCATAAAGACAAAGAACAGCATACCAAGGAAAGACTCTACATCAGGAACAGGTCCCAGCCCTTCCAGCAATTCATTCAGCAGGTCATTCGGTTCAGTGGCAATGGCGTCCTGGTGCTCTAATAGTAGCTATAAACAAATGTAAATGAAGCCATAATCCAAAAAAACCACCCCAACATTCTCAGTGTCTTTATACTTGTAAATAGATATGGAGATTAAATGCTGAAAACCACAGACCTAGTGTGATCAGGATTATGGAGGACCCAAGGTGGGGAAGCATGCTCAGTTCTGAACTGTGCATTTAGAATTGCTCTTGCTGTGCTCCTCCAGCAATCATCTCTGGAGTGCTGAACATCACAACTGAGCAGAAGTTTAAGACTTGCCTTTAAGACTAAGAAATCAGAGTAAAGGGTGATAATCCCAAGCAGAGCATTTCAGTGCTGCATCCTGAACTTAGAACATGAAGAAATGAAAACAGGGTTGGTAGTCCATAGAAAGATTATCTGTTTTCTGTATATGCATTCCAGTAGCTTACAGTAGCATCAGCGATAACTTTCAGAAATTACTATATTTTTTAAGTGAGAAACCAGCTATGTAGTTCCTGATGCACAATTTCTGACAGCCTTAGAAGTTGCAGTAGATTTGTGAACATATTCACAACAATTCCTATTGCATCTGGGCACATTCTCAAAGCTTTGAGCCACAAAAATACTTGTAAGCCAAGTTAATGAGCATGAACAGGGCAGTTAACATTTTATTGAAAACAGGCTCTCTCTACCTTTGAGAAAAGTAACTTCACGCTGAGGCAGATAAAGCTAGCAGCATTAGCAAGCACTAGATTCAACAGTCCATTCCCCACAGAGGCAATATTCCTTACCCAGAGGACTGATGGGAAGTCAGTGTCATCAAGCTTCGTTGAAATTTAGCAACAGCAAAGCATGCACAGTAGGCAAAACCTCCAGAATTAACTATTCTAACCACTCCAAGTTATAGTCAGTCAAAAGTTACTGGTTACTAGAAACTTACTGACAACAAAAAATCCTTCATCCATAAAAGAAAGGCATTTCTAACATTCTTACAAAACAGAAATGAAAATTATAAGCCCATAATTATAAACTTGGTTAAAAAAATTTTCTCTCTTACATGCAGCAGCTACCCCACACCGTATGTAATGGTGACTATGATATTGTGAGAACTGCCACAGAATGAAAAGTATGTTCACAGGACAAGTTCCTTGGGTCAAAGGCAAGAAATACATGGGGAAGCACCAAAAAACAAAGGTGATGAATGCAACAGATCCCTCATATTCCAGCCACATCCTACAGAAGTATGCAATGAAAATTAAGGTTAGACAAGTGCCATGGGAGATGATGACAGAGGGCAGATTTAAGAAGTTTTTCTGAAGGTGAGTTGCACTTGACAATAGACAAAATGTTTATGCATCTCTGGTTATTCAAACTAATGTATTTTTGAAGCTTTATGACCAGAACAGAAAGTTTAATTTACACTTGCAAGGAAGGTGCAGTGCGAGAAAACAATTCAGATGAAGGTTCAGGATCTCAGAGGAACTTTAGTGGAAGAGGTGGCACATGACAAGGAGGATTGGAGGATTCACCTGGTAAATATACCACATGCAGAAAATGTATGGTCTTCAGTCCTAATTGCTTGCTTCCTCTAAGCAGTTAAGTGTGTCTAGTCATGTTAGCAAAAAAAGACTATCTCCTTGACATCCTTTGTTTAGCAATTTACTTTCATTAGATTATTTCACATTTTATAGAGTATTTTATTGGCTAATCTAAAATTGCACAGTAATACTTTGTCACATTAGGCTCAAATAATATATTAGACATGCAACAGACCTACTAAAAGGAATATTTGACCAAGACTAGAGTTTAAATGTAACCACTGGATCATAAATGTGCAAGCATAGGTCTATGCCTTAAAAAATTAAAAGAAAGAATAGGCACAAAGGCAATCCATCAAATATGTTTTTAGCAGACTAGGCTGCTAGTTTTCACCTGAACAAAGCTGTCTGGTAATGAGGTGTACTAGGAGTTGTATACTCTACCATTTCCATAGTGTCTGACAATATTTATGAGAATTTCTTTGTGGGGCCTGGGGGGTGTTGGGTTTTTTGGGGACTTTTATTTTGGGGTGGGGGGGAGGGGGCAAGGGACAGTTTGCAAGCCAGGAAACAGATAATAATATCACAGTTTTAGGGGGACCATATGGTGACACTGAACTTACACCCTAATGAATCATACTGCAGACTGCAGTTAATCTGTTCTTTAGCCATGATAAAGAGCTGGCACGATGCCACATCATCAGTCCTAAGTCAGACACTTGCATCTGCTTCCAACAAAACATATGACAGAATGCCAGTCATGAAATACACTGAATTTTCCTCTATTCCCAGAGTCAAAGGATCTTCTTCAAATTGGTGTCACTTTCTTAGTCAATACAGCAAAGTATTTGTAAATATAAATAGGTTAGAAATGTCACAACATATTAGAAAAAACAAAATATTCCTCCATCCCACTAGAAAATGTTATATTCTAATTGTTATTCAACATGATGATTTTATATGGAAGCAGTCTTCTAGGAAAAATACTCAATTCTAGATCATGTCAGAGATGAACTGAAGAAAATGTTTCAAAAGGAAGAACAAACATTAAGCCTCCCTAGAGACTGTTTCAAGTATTTAATAATCTATACACTATAGTCTGTTGACTTACTGAATGGGTATTGATAATTTCTTCAATGGAGATATATATGACAGGTTTGCTAAGGGTCACCATATCAGAGTATTCATCGATATTGAATTTCTCCTCTGGTTCAGGAACATCACATGCAGCTTGAAAAAAATTCCTAAAAGAAAATGAGAAAGACTTCAATAACTGTTCCCTATAAACTCACTTCAGCTAGCCTGTATAAAAAACCCCCACAATCAAGTCTTTGACATATGTAATTCTCTTATAATCTGCAATCTACACTTGGTGTTTGAAGTAATCTTTTGAAGGTAATGCATTTAAAACATCAATACAAATGACAATGCATTCTATCCTTCCTGGACAGCTGGAAGATTGTTTTAAAGGTAAATTTTTTTTCTCCTTATTTAACAAGGAGTTACAAAGCTTGGTAAATTTTAAACACTTATAGAAGTCTATTTGATAATCTAGAAGTTGTGAAAGGATTTTCACAGAAAGACCCTTCAATTTTATGAAGGCACTTCATAGTATGAAGTGTGATGAGAAGAAATTATTTGAAATAGCTGTATAGAATTACCATGTGTCCTACAAACATTTAAATCATTGTTACTCAGAAACTAAGCTGCTCGAACTGACAGAAAATGTGCTATTGTTTTTAAATGAAAGAATCTTGAGAGGAAACAATGGAATGTCAAAGTGTTACTTGGACATGATTGGCACATACATGGAGAGCTGAGACCTGATTCTAAGGTGGCAGCGGGTGTCTCTCCAAGCTGCCGATAGCTTCAGGGATGTGCACAGACAACTAAGAAAGAGCAAGATCCTCCTGTCAGAGGACCACTTTGTTTTCCAAAGTGAGAGGACCTGAATTGAAGCAGCTGGGAGAAACAGGGTTTTAGGTGGTTGCAGGAGCTGTCCTGCCCTCACTGGGCCAGCCCTGAACTGTTGGGGAGGATGAACATTTCAGACTCAGAGGACATTTAAAGTTGGTATTGGTAGGGGGAGGAAGGGCTGGGATTCCTCAGTTTGAAAAGCTGAGGGATATAATCAAGTTGTACATAATCACAGTGGTGTTGCATGAAATGGGTGCAAAATTAATTAATCAAATCCCACATTACTGGTGCAAGGGGGTATGCAATGAAAACTACCAGGAAAATATTAATTTCAAATAAATGAAAGGAAGAACTGTTTTAACCAACAGGTAGCAAATTTCTGAATGTTGCTACAGGAGGGAGTCGTGGACAGATTATCTCAAAGTTTTAAGAAGGGTTTGGACAAATTCCTGCACAAATTCATAAATGCACAGTAAAAGATCTAGGTTGGTAGTTTTTAACATAGCTAATATTGCAGTTGCTTGGTGAGTACAAGGGGAATGGGCAGATGAGAGGAGTCACTGTTGATGTCTAAGGAGGCTTCAGTTAAAATACAGAGCTCAGTCACTCAGAGACTAATTTTTATATAAAGTTAGCTTAATTAGGAGAGAGATTCTTATTTTTGTAGTTACCAAAGGGCCAGCTAGGAGTAGGCTCTCTCTTTCATTAACATCTGTTATTCTTGTTATAACACTTTCTACCCAGTTGTTTCATGTTTATGTCATGCCCTTAAATACTTCAATAAACAGAATGACTAAGTTTAAGTATCTTTGTATTCATGGAGGATCTCTCAATGAAACCCATTATATGAACAGTGCATTTGTTTTCTTAAAGGGCAGATACTAAAGATAGACGTTCTGAAAGTGAGTTGTCACAAGACTCAACAGCACTTCAAAATAATAGCAATCACCCCAAAAGATGGGCAGTAATCCCAAAGAACTAGTGTCCCAGAGTGTAGCAAAACATGCAATTTCCTGTGACAATGAAAGATGAAAGAATAAAATCTGCAGGGAATATCTTAGCAAAAATGAAAGAGTAAAACCAAACTGCAACCTTTTCTTGAGCAATAACTTTTTTCTTTAGACAAAACATTCAGCTGTCCTCCTGACCAAAGAAAACATTATTTCTGCTGGATAATGAATCACCCCACACTGCTCACAATCTGTGTTTGTAGTAAGGAAGCCTTACTGCAACCAAGACAGCAGACATGATTGGTTCTCAGAGTAATGCCCAAGCAGAAATACAATGTGTTACTCCTGCTTCAACTTCCTCAGCAGTGAGAATTTCTCTGCGGCTAATCACTCAACATTTTTAACTCTAAGCAGGGAATTCCTATAAATGAGAAGTCCACCTGCCTTGCTCATCCTAGAGGAGAGATCTTACTGTGTAAGTATTTTTAAGAGCTCTGCATACCTGAACTTCTGGTACGTCAGTGAGAGGTAAGTGTTCATAGATGATAGATGTTCACTCTCTCCTTCAAAGAGTTTGTTAGAAGCAGCGTGCTGAAGGACTTTTGCCACACAGCCCAGGTTCCTCCTCTGGTCAGGGTGTATCTGGCCCCCAGCTGTCATATCAATTATATCAAAACCATCAGGAGCAACGATGGCAGGGTTCATGTAGCGATAGTACAGGAGATTTCCAACAATCTAAAAGAAAAGTTTAAGAGATTTTTCCCCTTGCATGCAGTAATTACATTTTACAAAACATGATCAATCATTTGTACTTCTGAATTAGATGACAGGAACTGGTGCTAGAACCACCTCTAAGACATATGTGTTACCTATGTGGCCAACTGAAAGAGCCTGTGATCTTTTAAGATGTGCCTCTCACAACACCTCAGTGAACATCAGTTATGGACATTTACAACCACATTTCAGTTTGGTGCTGGCTTTAGATCAGCTAATGCAAGGCACTGAGTTTAACACAAAGACAAAGACAAATATAACTCTTGTTTCTTCCAAATTTTGCAAGGTTCAGCCACAGAGGCTCATTGTCTCGAGTGCTACAGATATCTGCCAGCATTAAATGCATTCATTGACAAGGGACTCACTGTTTCTCATGAGGACTCCATGCAGCCCCAAAAGACTAGAGAACAGATTTGCCAAACTGCAACTTCTATAATGATATTAGAGTAACTTGTATTTTGCAGATGGTACCTTCAAACCATTCCTGATCTCAGAAACAGGTAGGACTTCTCTTTCTCAACTTTGCCTTAGCTTATGTGTAGTCACCTGCAGAACTTCAAATTTACTCATTTAAAGGCTTTCAATTGGGTGCCTTATACTCCATTTGTTACCTTTTTTTTTTTCCTGTAAATTGAGCAACGCTTTAATCTGCATAACTGGACTGATGGACAGAAGTGCTCCATAAATGTTACTTGCAAGGACTTCAATGCATTGTTAAAACACACAAAAACAGAATTAATTTTTCAGTTGAGTTTGACATCCTCTAGTCACCAGCATATATATATATATATATGTATATATATAAAAAACACAAAAAACCCCCAACAAAAATCCAAACTACTGAATGGTATCTTTTTGAAGAATAATAGGGAAGATTTATTGAAATGAATACCTTGAAATTTTAGAACTATTTCATTAAACACTAATGAAAGCATCTTTATTTTAGTAAAAATAGTTCTAATTCGAGAGAGTTGTCAGTATCTCAGCTGGCTGGAAGGCTTATGGAGCAATTCCCCTAAGCCCTCTGAAGATGCACCATGGCTGTGGTAGGTTAGAATGGCCAGTATGCTGGTACCATGCCTATCACTCACACTTTACTTTTCAGCCTGTACAAATGTAATTCCTACAACTTTTACAAGCATCTTAAGTATAATGCAATGATCTACTTGCAATTAATTTTTAGAACATTTCCTCACTGTATTTAAATTACAACATTAACACAATTTAAAAAAAGTCATTATGTTTGAATATGTTAACAACTTCGGGGCGGGAGGGTGGAGTAGAATGAAAACCTCCAACTTTCTAAGAACAGTTAACTCTATCCAAATGAGGTTGAACACTGTCTTCCATGAGAATTGCTGAGCACCCAGATTAAGATAGCTAGTTTGTGGCAACAGAATTCCCTTCTCCTCCCCTACCACCACCTCTTTGCAATCCAAATGCCAAATATCTTCAGTAAATGCTGATGTTCTCGGTTCCTTAGAATGCCAAGTGTTAATGACAAAACCCTTTGGCATTAAAAGAATAAGCTGTTGGCAATTTGCCCTCAGAAATATACCTTTAATAGTTCATCTTCTGTTGCATCTGGGAACTTCTCATGGAGTGAGCTCTTCAGAACCTTGGCTATATATCTCATACCATAACTACATGTAGAAGAGATAAAAAGGAGAAATTTTAGAAAGACTTAAATAAAACATAAAACAATCATTCTAGTAATCCAAATTACTGCCTTTTTCCTCAGCCCCTTAAAACACAAAATAAGATGGTAATGGAAAATACAAATAGTTTCAAGTACAGCGAGATATTCAGGAGGTTGATAAAGTGGAGAAACCACTCCCTCTACTGGAGAAGTAATTTGAGAGGCAAGTATCACAAGCCGTGTAACTTGCAAGGATCCCCACCACTGTATTTCAAGTGAAGCTTCATTGTGCACATGAACTGCAGCTTGGAGAGTCTTAACTGAGCACTTACGGCATCATATTGAGAGAAGAGAATATGGATGCGAGAACCTTGTCAGTTACTGCTCTCAAACTCTGAATCGATGATTCCAGTCTACTGACCACCTCTGTGTGTGTTAATGCTTGTTCTGTGGTTACATCATATGGCAATTTGCTGCAAAACAAAAGTTATTGAACTAGGCTAAATGTATTTGAGAATAAAATACATTTATTTTTTTTCTTCATAAGGGCCATTAGTGAACAGGAAAAAAAAAAATCAGAAAAGTATACCTGAAGTTGGCTAAGTAACAAAAGCCTCAAGAAACATTAACTCCATTTATTTGGACGGGGGCTGTGTGTTTAGGTGGGGGTGCACATGCCATCATTTACCTTCCCTTAATTACAACAGGGAAATCCTAATTTAAAGACATGCATCTCCACATCTCAGTCCCAGCATAGCTCCTCAAAAGTCTGGGACACTACTAACAGGCTGTTATAAAACATGGGAAAAAGGCTATAAATTCTTCCATGACAATCTTTATAAGCGTAGTAAACTAAGTAATTGACTTTTGAACTTCATGATCAGGAAAGTGGTCTCTTTACTGTTAAGAACAGGTCAGAGTACCTGTTTTTCAAGCACCTGTCCCCAAAAACTCTCATTGTGCTGCAGGAAGATGGGGAAGAGATGAGAAGGCACAAGTGCAATTTGTCTGACAAGGAAAGTGAGAACAGGACTGAAGGATCACTCAACTATTTAAATGGTACGATATGTCCAGCTTGCTCACTCACCTGGCCTCACCAGTCTGCATTTCTAGCTGATTTACCCATGACTTGTACACATCCACAGGACTAGTGTTGATTATGAGGGACTTGTCTTCCATGATCTCCTTTACCACCGGTGCCAGGAGCTGGCGTAGAGTGTTTTGTCCACGAGCACCTCGATTGAAGCTGACTACCATCTTGATGACGGTGGGGTTTCCAGTAACAATATCCTGTATCTGGTCTACCTTAGAGCTGTGTAAAGAACAGAAGAGTTCTCAGTTCTGACTTACATATGCACTTATCCATGTTTTCAAAACCCACACCTTTAAAATTATCCAATTTCTATGTTCAAACATGTTTATACAGTTTATTTCTTAGGCTTTCATATAAAACAAGATTATAGAAACTACTACCCGAACTCGATAGTTGTTATAATAATGTCCCCGGAACATAGCATAGTTAGCGGCAGCTAATATAAACCTAATTCACACCCAGATACCCATTCAGCAAACACCTGTTAAAGGCATAAAATAAGATTTTATTGTTTCAGGATAAGCCACCATTCTCCACTTACAGAACATACATTTATATAGGGAAAGAAAAGGCTTTCTCCACCCTTATATACTCAAGTACAAAAGAAACCTGAGTGTCTGATTTTTTTCAAGTGTTTTTTTGTACAAAAATATTGTCCAACAGAGAAAGATTTTTTTTTTTTTTCTGAAGTGGAAATAGCCTGAATTAATGAATAAATTACCCTGAAAATAAGTTTATCTAGTAATAAAAATATGTATACAATTTTACAGCAGTTTAAAGGTTAACCATAAAAATTTTTTAGATATGAAGTATTCATTGAACTGTCTGTAACACAAATTAATCAGTCTTCTTCTGAGTGCACATACTTTATCTCCTCTTCTAGAGCAGTTTTGAAGAGCTTGAGAAGCAGATATTCTTCTCGCTGGTTGGAAGCATAGTTGTATAGAGTGAAGATGACCGTATCCATAAACTTTGTTGATTTGTTTTGTGGCATCTGGAAAATCAGCTTCGCCAGATACATGGGATTAGTCTACGAAACAAACAAATGACTTAAATACTATTGTGCAGGACCAACTACCTCCAACTTGGGGGGAAGCTATCTCTGCATTTCCATAAACACCAAAAGTATTTATGTCGATTCCCATATATGTCACTTTTCCACCATGGCTTTACTTTTTTTTTTTTTTCCCCTGAATCCTAACGCATAAGAAACACTGAATAATGCACAATTAGATATCTGTGAGCAGGAACAGTAAGGATTTTAACTGTAGTCTCCGAACTGTACCTCTGTGCATCAGGTTTATGTATCCGATGACAATGACAATTTACCAAGTAACAATGGCTATCTACCAAGAAGACATTGCATACTAGATGTCCACTTAAGTATTAGAGGGAATCTGCTCTAGGAAGATCTAAAATTCTTCTAAAAAACATCAGTGAGATGAGATAAAAAGAGCACAAGAACAGATGCGTTATAGGCTGTCAGCTGTACAGCAGACAACTTCCACCATATATAATGCACAGTAATAGTGACAGTAACTTACAAAGACTAAAAAATACATGGAGGAAAACATTTCTCTTTGGCTTCAGTATGGACTGAATTTATTATTGGAAAAAAAAAACCACAAACAAACAGGTATATTTTTTTGCACAGTTTAAAGACAGCAAGGATTTTCTCAATCACAGAAAATACTAGAAGTTGATAGTAGTATTTACTGCTGTCTGCACATTACTTTGGAAAACTTTCCATAAGCACTACTACAATCACTAAAACAACACAAGCAATATATTTCTAATTTTTATTCAGCAATTTGCTGGCATGTTAATGTTTACATTGATTTACCTGTAGAAGGTAGAATAAATGTTGATAAGCCTCCAGTTTTTTTCTTCTCTCTTTACTCAAACCTTTGATACCCTGTTTGTCAACCATAACCATCTCTTCCAGCTGACTTTTGCTCTTTTTGTTAAGTTTCTTACTGTGCAACACCACATCCTGCAGACAGATGATCAAAAGTCTGGATTATATATACACAAAAAAAAAGGCAAATTGGAAAAATTACCATTTTCCCAACAATGTTAAAGGCCGTTGGAGGAATATCACATTTATTAGTAACTTTGTATATTTTGCTGCTCTATTCACTAACCAGTCTTTCGAACATCTTTATTTTGTCAACTGTACGGCTTGCCAAGAATGACCATCTGGGAAATTTGATCTCATGCACAGACTCATTCATCATTTAGTTTACAATGAACAAGCTCGCAAATATGATCAGAAATCTACTCCATTCTACCACAGAAAAGATTCTTAAAATCTGCCAAGCAATTACTATTGTCCACAAGTAGCATAACAAAGAACAACATTCAGTAGGAAACTGATATACCACTCAGGACAACAGAACAACTTCTACCACAAGGTATTTCAACAAGATCACTTAAGATATTAAAAAAAAAAAAGTGCTTAATTTACCAGGTATATTTCAACTGAGGGTGACCAAGCACTGGCACAGGCTGCTCAGAGAGGCTGTGGAGTCTCCACCCTTGGAGATATTCAAAAACTGTCTGGGCATGGTCCTGGGCAACCTGCTCTGCGTGACCCTGTTTGAGCAGGGAGGGCCTTGACCAGATACCCTCCCAGAGGTCCCCCCTCCAGCCTCAACCATGTTGTGATTGTGTAATCCTGAGCTCCTCCAACACAGGAAATTGCCCAGTGCATGCTACCAAGGAAGCCTGAACAGAGCCTGCTGACCTGAAGAGTGATTCTGTTTTTCACCAGCAATCCAATCTTTATATCCATTAAGTTCAAGTCCTTCTCCAGCTGTTGATTGGATCGAATTTTTGTAACCACTTCTTCCCTTAACCTTGTTACTTCTAGTTCTTCTTGAAAGTCTAAGTCACTTTGGTCCAAGAGGTAGGCAAATTTGCGCAGGACTGTCAAAGGTGGATTTTCAGCACCAACTATAGTTGAAGTAAACAGGCTTGTTAGTTGACATAATACTGAACACCCCTAAAACCCTCAGAAAACTGATCACTGCGCAGAAAATTTTGGAACTGCAGAGAGAAGTTTATGCCAGTTAGAACAATATTCTTGTCATACTGTCTAAGTACAGCTATCCAAAATAGTTTCAGCTGTAAAACAATTGGTTTACAAACACTTGCACCTTTTGCTTTTGAAGGGGAACAGGAGGCAGAAATCTTGTGTGAAACTTAAAAAAAAAAAAAAAAAAAAGACTGAACACAGTAACATGCTTCTCCCCAAATATACAACATTCAACTGTTACCACTTACTTAGTGTTCTGTAGTCCTCTCTGGCTTTGTTTGCTCTGAGAAATGCTTGTATCTTCACAATTTCATCATTCTGGATTAGGCAAAAGAATCTAGTTATGACACATTTCTGCTTAGAAACACACTGCGTAACCTGCACCCTCTTTCCCGAGATTCCCCAAACTGCCCATGCAGTCACATTACCTTATTTCAGTGCTTCATGTTCAAAATAGAGGAAAAGGACTTACATGATCCTTGAAGTATTGCAGCCGTTTCCTATAAGATCTCTTTGCTAGCCACATTTTGACCCATGACTGAATCTGAAAATTAAGTAAAATTAACTGGAAACTTAGCAGACATTGCACAAATTGATTTGTGCATGTCTGTGTGTGCTCCTCTTCTGCAGGCATGCTGTCCTCTTACGCTTGGTGCTGTATATGACTGCACCACTGGGCTCCTATAGCCCAGTGACCAGATTAATGGACTTCTACTGAAATAGCACGTTGAGTTCAAGGGTCTACTACCCATGTGTAGCATTATCTTTGGAAGTAATTCCTACCTTCAAGTCTCAGCTCTCAGTTGTAAACCAGTCTCCTTCAGAGACAGAAGATCAACATCACATCTACGATCTATGATCTACTCATGACATAGCATCCCATTAGCATCTCAGAAAAGTGAACGTTTTTCAGACAGATAGATTTGACAGCTTTTATTAAAATTATAACACATCGTAAACTCAAATATTTTCTAATTTAGTATTATGGAGAGGGAAACTTAGGGAAATCTCTATTATGAGCCATTCAAGTTCAACAAAGCCTGATAGAAGTCAAACACAGAGCTTTCAAGGAGCAATTTAGTTAAGCTGTCAAAAAATTTTCAATACAATGCAAAGTTCTGGACTACAGGTTTCTGCAGTTTGTGTTCCTACTCTTTGATTCCCACAGGGTGGAGGACCAGGACAAGGGATAAAGCATACTCAGGCCCCAAAACACAGTGGAGATCTTACCTTAACAATTGCAGCAACATTGCTTTGAAGCACCTTTAATCTGTCAACATAGCTTTTCCTTTGTTTGAATCCTTTCCAGAAAGCCTATTTATAAAAGGCAGGAGACCACTATTATTAATAAGAAACTAATATTAATTAAAATCTACATATATACATTAAAATCATTAACAGTATTTATCTTGTAGAAAAAAACTGCCAGTGGAATAAAAAGACAATTAAACTGTAAGTAAATTTGTCTCTATTTTTAAGATGCTGTGATACATTTTGTGTTAATTTTGGCCAATCTTGGTGCAAATAGTTTGTTGTCCAATGTAATTTCCTTCCCTTCCCTGAAGCTATCCTTACTATTATCACTGGTACACCCACAGCTTTTAGGATCCTAGTCACTGGCTTCATCCCAAACAGGGAAGACTCTGCCAGCTCTTGCCTATTGCATCTAAACACTCTTCCCTACCTAACTAGACACACAGTGTTCTTAGCCTAACATCTTTCCCAAGTCTCTGTCCTTCCAGAGTCACTCAGGACCATCTTGTATCACAGATAACAACCTCCCAATTTCCTCACTTGGCTCTCCCTTTGCTAGCTCAGAAGCAAACTCTTGGCAAGGAACCCAATGATAGGAACACTGTCTTTACCATATTTTGCCTTTCATCTCTATCCAGCCAGTCACACCAGCCTTGTCCTCTACTTGTCTTTTCACATGTCATTTATATTTTAATGTCCATAGAAAATAATCAGAGAACAACTTTATTTACCTACATTGTTCCATACTTTTGAAACTGTTCACAAACCCCAAATTCCTTAAAGAACAGAATGGTCCTTTACTGGGCTCAAACACTATGCCAGAAAACAGAAAAGCAATCCCAGTGATGGCTGCTAGTGATAAAGATATTTATCACCATGAACTGTTAAATTAAACTAATATAGATTAAAAAAATCAGTTGTACATTTTTCTGTTTTATGTGTATGTGTGTTGATGGATTGTTTTTCAAGACTGGAATAAATTGCTTCTAACAGGAGATGGCTATTTCACTATTTAAAAGCAGTGTGCATGCATTTGTCAGCATTCACACCCTCAACAGAAAATTTCCTTTATACTCCTGTTAGAGTTCGGCAAACTGAAGACATCCAAGAAATACTGCCAGAGCCTGGGAATGCCAGGGCAGCTGCCACTCCCTACCCAGCTATGACTTCATGGAGCAGAGGCAAACCACTTCCAGGTGGGGATAGTCTAGAAAGGAATGTATTTCTTAAGTCATGTTTTGCCAAGGAATTTTTGTCTTGATACTCAGCAAATACCTTCTGATCTTGTACTGTGCATAGTTAGGTGTACCATGCAAAACCTAAGCACCTCAGAATAAAGCCAGGGCTATGTATTTCTGAGCTTCTTCCACTGAAGTAACTTAGACTGCAGATGGATATGATCCTTTCTTTTAAAACTGGATATCTGCTATTTAAAAGCACAATTACTTCAATAAGGACAAGAACATATTTGGTGATATAGAAGCTTGAACTACTGCTAATGAAAACGGTGAGACAGACCTATTTGAGAATTTTATCAGTGGTAGTAATCAGCCACATTTGTCACATGCAGAAAGTTGCTCAAGCCATGTTACCTTCCTGTTCTAGAACAATACCTGTATTTTGATGGCAGATGGTTCCTGGTTTTGAAGGTATGCTTTTCTCTCTTGATAACTTTTTCTGCCTAAGAATCCCCTTGCTCGGGCTTGCAGCTGAACAATCAGATTTTCATTAGCAAGCCACAGCTGCTCTCGATTGTAATCTGCTGTAACTTGCCCAACAACGCTCTGTTAAGAGATCATGGAAAAAGGGAATTTAAAAGCAAAAAACTTCAAGCCAACGCCATCCTGGAATTTGGTCTGTATTCTCTCCATCTGTAGAGCTCACATTCATCATGCCCAGACTCCTCTGATTTATCCCTAGATTTTAATCAGTATGAAGAAGAGGTACTTTGTTACCACTTAATTTTATATGAAGGGTAACTGAAGTCCTTTCAAGCCTCAATTATTCAACTGGATATGCTATTTTAAGAGAGGGGGTTTTTTTTAAACTTTGGGAGAATTTGGCTTTCCTAATACTTAAAAATTTTTGTAGAAGTCAGTTGTTTAGAAATACTAACTGAATCAGGAAGCTCTCAAGAGAAACATACTCCAATATTGCTACTTTGTTCTAAATTATATTTCATGCTAACACAAAAACTCTACAGTAAGGGAGTTTAAGTATCACACTTGTCCTGTTGAACTTGGAGATACAAGAATGTTGACAGTTTAGATTTAAATGTAAAACAGTGCTTCTACCTGCCCCCAAATACATAATGAAATTCCTTGTCATATAACAATGCGAAGACTAAAAGATATAAAAGGATATGAAAATAATCAGACTTTCCTCCATCAGTGTCCGCTGGTGTCCATTAAAAGGAATGCTGTAGCTTCCAGTTAGGAAGTCCCTGAATCATTGTCAGATGTCAGGCAGGAGACTATGCTATTACTGTCTGCTTAGGCTTAAAACACTGATATTGTCAGAAACAGATAATGAACTAAAGCGATATTCAGTCTTACCTAACATAGCTTCTTCCCTTGATATCGCCATATCTTGCTGTCTCTCTCAAATGTTTATGCTGCATTTACAATAAAACCAAAGGTTTCAACCACCTACCTGGATTTCTTCACCAGTTAGCCATGAAGTTTTTGGTACAACTCCTTCAGGGACAACACAGGTACCTTCCTCAGTTTCCACATTGTAATAATAATTATACCTGGTTTTCATCACAAGTTTAATCCATGGACTTTCATTAGAATCTAAAACCAATACACACAATTAGTACACATTTGTGTCCTGTTAAACTGATAAATTACAGCTCTCCACACCCATTTCTCATTTCTACATTTACTGTGAAGCCATTTTACATGCAAAGTCTCAATATATCTTGGGCCAGCTTGTAGTAATGATGTTTTCAAAATTCCCTATTAAGTGGATCAGGGTCATTCTTCTAGGACAAAATAACTATGAGGTTTGTACAGATCCACTGTCAGATTCTCCAAACCCCAATGTGTCAACTTAGTGCTCCTGAAACTGTGTGCTACATCTTCTGACATCACTCACATAAGTGGAACTGAGACTCTGTTTATTAAAGAAAATGTTGTTCTTGTCTTCTGTACAAAAATTGGTCTTATTGACACTTAGCTCACACAGGACGTTTCCTATATCCACATCATTGTCTTGTTTAGTGTTTTGGTAAACAAGTCTGTATCTTAACAGACAGGAAAAGCCTCATTTCCTCATGGACAAAAGGCCCCAGGATAAAGCCGATAAGGTCATTTGTGCAAAATGCCCTCTCAAAACCCATGTTGCAGGACGAAGCATGCCCATCTACTGTAAGGAAGTGTACTACGTTGATGGTAACTTTTTTTTTTTTTTTTTTTTTTAAATTCTTAGCTAATCTTGGCTGCATTAGCTACGACCAGCTTGGAACTCTAACATGACAAAACATACCATCATCTTGCTATAGGCAGACTCTTGCCCCAGTTTTTGCTGATACCTTAAGTTTGGCCAATGCACAGGGACCATAAATGGGCCACAGACACTCTGGAAGAGCCTGGCTTGATCTTTGTTAGCAACACGTAAGGCTGAAGTGTACAGCCTAACACTTCTCTGCATCTGCCAGCAGGAAAAAAAAAAACTAGAGTGATATGGTTTTCTGAGAGGATGGACTAGTCTATTGACACACACAGAGAAGTTGCCCTAAATTTACCAAGAAGCTAGTTTGAGACTCTGGAAACTCTTAGCTAGATTCCAGAAGTAGCTAGACTCATTTCTCAGCAGGTACTGTGGTCTGGATGATGTATGCAACAGTTCAGCAAAAAGCTGAACTACAAAAAGCAATTGGACAAGTACAATATTTTCTCGAAAGATTTAAAAACGAGCAACTGGCTTCCTCAGTTTACAGTGATTTTAGGTATGCCTTTGGTGCTAGGTTTGTAGTTGCCCTGGTGACATGGACACATGGAACCATCCTATACAGGAAGGTTTTTACCTTGTCTGGTTTTCAGGTTCTTAGCTTCAGATAGGTTCCTGAAGTAGGTTTCAGCACACTCAGGAATGACTCGCAATCCAAACTTGGACTGCAATATCATCAGGACTGGCTGTGAATCACCGTTCTCCAAGCTCTTGTTAATCATTGATGTTCCAACAGCCACTAGGATAAAGTAATAACACAGAAAATTAAGTGTTTTATACTCTGTGTACCCACAACTCTAGCCTCCAGCGACTTTGATAAAGGACTTTGAAGGCTGACACACACAGACATTATGACACACACAGCAATTCAGTGCTTCACCCCTTTGCAGCCTCCTTCATGCTTGTAAGGACAAGTATTTCAAAGAACAGCAGGCTTGTTAGCTAGAACGCATGCACTCTGCCCAGGCTGGGATGCAGCCACAGCACAACTGAGAGCAGTCTGAGGGCATAGATGCTCCTCCATCAAGTGACACACCAGAGCAGGCATTGAGGATGGCAGGCACCACCCCCCACACAGCCTGGCCTAGCAGACAGCCCATCATCTGCTGACGACTTGGGAGCCTTCTAGAGGTGCATGAAGTCATTATGTTACAAGCTGTGAACCTTAACATTCACTTTCACTGTACAAAATGGGAATAAAAACTGATTGCATTGAGCAAAGTCTTGTAACACTAGCAGCATCTTAGGCAGGATCCTGAAGTGATCCTTTCTTGTCCTCAGCCCTGAGAGCTTGTTTAAAGCTGATGCATCAAATTCATACCCTTGAGTTTGCCAGAGATGGCAGCTTTTTTTTCCAGGTCACATAAAAGTGTCCTGAGAAGTGATGCTGTGAAGCACGTTCAAACTTTGAGGATACATGGCATTACCCATACTCTGATTCAGACTTTCTAAGCATCCTTCGCTTCATGCAGGTCCCACTATCACCAAAAGAGTTGATACCATGACACCTAACAGCAAGTAGCAGCACACGTCCCTTCAAAATACCTTTTACACTGGAGGTATATGCTGCTTTGGAAAATGCTGCTCTGGTCTTTAATGGTGTTCTTCACATCTAAATTCAAGATCCTTGCACAGAAGAACAAGTCAATAGACATATAGCTAGGACATATACATTATATACTGGCTTAAGTGAACCTGGCTACCTTTGCATCCCACAGCTGTGCTTCACACTGCAACACCAAACACTTAATCTTGTGTGTATCCCGATTAATACAAAAAAGGTCCCTCCACACACTCAGTGCTCTGCCTACACAGAGCTGACCCAAAAGGTGCTCAGTATCAGGGCCCTACATACAGGAGGCTCTGCATGAGACTGAGCTAGCAGGAGAGCATTTCAGCAAGAGAAACAGTATTTCTTTGTGGTTAGTTTGACTAAGGTGGAGTGAGTAGCTTTGGCTAGACAGTAACAGATCAATCTCCAAATGCATTGTCAGCCAGCTGAAAAACAAAATAAATGTGCACCACCACATCACCACCGTCTGGATTTTTACCAGATAGCATTCTGCTTTTTTTCTGTACTTTGAAACAGACCCCTGCCAAGCACGCATGTACTCCCCACAAGACTGGAGATGACTCTGTACCAGCTGTGGTATTGTGATGCCCAGGCATCCGGCCTCAGCAGCAAAGAAGCAGGAAAAACTGGGAAGCCACACATTACCAGCTTGCTGCTGCTGGCCCAGGTGGCTCAGCCGTACTCATACACAGTCCCTTGTGACTTGTCAACTCTGGTCACCAGTATTTGAATTTTTTCTTCCTCCTTTTCATCCTATAGTTACAGGTGCTGGAAGCTGTTGTTATAAAGACAAAAGAGCACACAACCTAGCTAAGAGTTGTTTCTGTAGGTCCCCTGCTGGCTGGCTTTTTCTCATCATTAAATTATGCTTTTACTTTTGAAGGTAAATGTAAGAAAAATGTTTAGTAGGGAAAAAAAGCCCAATTCAACAGAAATTATTCCTTTCCATTGAAGTGCTAGCAATTAATACTGCAGCTGTTGATCTAAAGAAGGGACATGTGAACCCTGTAAAATTATAAGCTAAACAGAGCTTAGCCATCCCCAGCTGCAGGAAAACTGTGGTCTCCTGCCTGCTCTTGCATCAGTTGGGATGCCTGTACCAGATCAGCACTGTGAAGGGCTCTTTTCCACACCCATCCTCTCTTCAAACAGCTATGACATAGAAAGATGCAGCTGTCTGGTGTGATAAGCCTGAACGCTTAACAGGGCCAAAGATCAGCTTTTTCCTATAACATGGACTCTCTCATGACAGGTCCTGCTTTGACAGATGAACTCTTCCTGTGCAGGACTAATGTCAGCATTGATGTCTATTCCCAAAGGCTGCACAGCTTATATTTGTCCAATCTCATTTTGTCCTCCACTTAGATAAGGAGTACAATGGTTGAACTGATTCAACAAATGAAGCGAACTGCACATCAAACACCATAAAGAATTAGGAAGCGCATTTGCATGTCTTCCTAAATGAAGATACAAGATACAGAGTCCTTTGCTGACAGGGAAGACAGTTTGCAAAAGTGTTTTAAAAATTTAATACTGTGGTATTTAATATTTATATAAGGCTTAAAAATTAGTTTGGAAAGGATCAAGACTGTTTAAGTACAGTTGTCAGTACCTTTCTCTTATTTTATTGTCATCACTGCTGCAATCTCAAGAATACATGTTGTTCTGACTAAAAAATAAGTATTTGACTACCTTAAAATATTTTTGGAGTGGGATGTAGGTAGTTGTTTGCTTTTCAAAAACAGCACTTCTGAGATAGATCAAAATAAAAGTTCATTTCCAAGTTGTGATCAAGCTGAGCTTTAAGTTTAAACTATGGGAACACAACATGCTAACTTCCTGAGACAGGATGTTTGTTATAGGAAGTATCAGGTTCTGTGCCATGGGGAAATGTTAAGTCTCAGTTTTTAGCTGCAAAACCTTAGAGCTCTTCTGAAGAATGTGCTGTGCTGACACTGCTGCCCTTTCAACTCCAGAGTGCAGACTACAGGAGATAAATATTAATTTCCACAAATGACTTGTTAAAACAGTTCTACTGATCATACTTGATTGTGGGAAGCTGTGCATTTATTACAAACAGAGATTATACGAAAAGATTTTACTACAGCAACTAGCTAGTAGATGGAGCAGTGGCCTATAATTAGCAACATTGTATGGTATGCTGTGTTAATTTCTACAGGTCATTTATGAGACATTCTTAATGCTTTTATACCAGTGGACACAAATTAGAATGTTTTTAGTTGTTCTTTAGCTTTAACTTACATCTGTTTATAAGCTATACATTTAATTCCCTTCTGTGCTCAGATGTTTCCTCATGCCTCTGGGAGGTATTTATGGGAAGAAGTTTTTGAACACGAAAGATATCAACACTCCTGAGCGCAAAAGCTCGGGTTGGGACAATGTGTTTTCATCTAACCCTGTCTCAGAAAATACAAGCCAGGTGCTTTTCACTACAGATACGTCACCTTTGAAAACACCTCAAGTGTCTTTAGCGTACCTGACCGGTTATATTAAGAATGTATTCATTGAGTAAATAAATTCTAAATTAACAGTAATGCTGAATGCAATGTTTCTGTAACAGGGATAGAATATTTTGTAATAGCTAACTGTGTGTTTAACTCCACCCACAACTTCCCAAGCACTAGCTACTGACATAGCCTGCCTGTAAGTAAACAGGCTGTCGCACTGCACTAACGAAGGCTGAATGCAGCGCTGCAGGAATGCACAGACTTCAGCAGTTGTATTCACAAGCTCTCAGGGTGCAAAAGAAGGTGACACTGACTCACCCAGAGCCAAGTCAAGCAGAAGGTGAATCAATACCCAATGCCAAACCAGCAACCTCAACTGGCCTGTGCTGGCCCCAGGCAGGGACAGGTAGGGACGCCACCATGCTCTCCAGTGTGCTGCCTACACCCAGCTACACTTACTTGTACCTTACTTGCCAAAGGTCATTACATATGATGAATATTTTTCTAAAATTATTATATTCAGTTCAAACTTTAACAAAAGGTATTGAGTGCATCCACTACACAATGCTCTGACAGGATAAGCGTCGGCATTTTTCCTACAGATTTCCTCCTCTTTACGGATTGGAAGAGCATGCACTTCTTTAAAAAGCCTGAGTGGTCTTTTTATAGCACTTTTAAGTTATTATGTTCCTATTTTTTGTTTGCTAGCACTTAATAAATGAAATAGGAATAAACAAAGTTGTAAACATATAATAATTTGCTCTTACAACACCCATCAATATTTTAGTCTTATATAAACAAAATAAGATCCTGGACAGTATATAAAAAAAATAAGATCCCGGACAGTATATCCCTTCTCATTCACATAACCTTCTGTTTCACCAGCTATGTGAAGATACACAGACACTAGGAATCTTGGTCATGATGTCAACCTATATAACCAAATCCCCTAAATAATTAGCCAAGCCTTAAGAATTACCACTTTAGATAAAACACCACCCCTGGAGATCTAAGTCACCCTGATTTCAGCATGAAAAAGGACATGCATTAATTTCTTTTGATGTATTTAAAGGGCTGCCACACTTCCCTGAGGTGGAAAAAATAAATTATCAATTTCAGTTTTTCAAGACTAAGAAAAACAAAAGCAATGCAGTTGCAGGTTAATGCTTACAGATTGCTGCTTCTTTTATATTGTTATTGGCATCACTGATTCCTTTTTGTATTTCATCCAGCCACAGAAGCGCTGATTCATCCTGGGATTCCTGGAAAAAGGATGGAGAAAAGCCTTGAAAAAACTGAACAACAACACAAGTTGTCTGAACAAACTGATAGATCTCCAATGTACAATTACTGTTTTGTGAAGCCCTTGGACACTGAAAAGAATTTGACTGCTTAAAATCAGCAATAAAACCTGTTCATATTCTATTTATGAACTTGAATAAACTGCTCAAACACAAAGTTCTGGAAGCTTTCTTGTATAGAAGACACCATCCTGCTAAAAATCAATAAAAATTTTGAGTGAAATTAGAAACATTTACATTTCCATGATACGTAGGCAAAGTAATCTGAATGTCAAATAAAATCACATATTATCAAGCAGTACTGTGATAGTAGCATAAAGAGCACAAAGCAGAAGATTTCAGGAAGTTACCTTTCTTTCAGAATCCCTTATTTGGAAAGGATCAGCATGCATACGTCCGTACACATTACATTAGAAAATAACAGCGAAAACTGACATAGAAGGACAACTCAGGTTTAGTAATGATGACTTAGCTCGGGTGGCAAACGTTTCAGGAATTAATCAGTAGAGCAGGTTCACTCTTCCTACAGGCTAACAGTGTATTGCATGTAACACAAGCTAAAATGGAAGGTGCAGGAATGTGTGCTCAGCATGCCCATTAACCATCCCTGCTCTGGCTACCCAAGTTCACAGGTGAGCCAACACTTCAGCTGAGAAAACAGGGTTTTGGAGCAAAAGTGACATTTAAAATCTAATCCAGTAGGGGAGGGAACAAAATTCATTCTGAAGAGTAAATAGGAGTGCCATAACGATGAAAGAAACTGGAATGTACTGATCTGATAAAGATCTAAGAATATACACACACAAATATTTCAGGGAAAAAACCCCAACATAATCTCTTAAACTAAAGCAATGTGGACAATGAGCCAGCTTCACAATGAACATCCTTGGTTTTATGCCCAACTCCAGGCCAAAAATCCAATACATCTGTTATCCGCACAAATTACAAAGAGAAAATGGAGTGAAAAACCCTAAAGACAGGCTCTTCAGTTTGCATCATGTATGTAAACAAGATAGAATACCTAAATAAAATCAAGTAGTGTCAGGCAATTGCATGACAGTAGACACACACCACAAGTTTTACTAAAAATGAAGTTAGAGTTAACATTTGAGAGAGTGTATATCAAATTCCCAAACTACAGCTGACAATTTTGAGAAACGGATTGAGAAACTGAAAAGCATTCCTTATCTGGTGTCCAGCTTTTATACACTAAATACAAGAACAGACACAAATACTGCTCTGGAGCCAAGTACAGCTTATGCCGAGCCTCGCCACTAGCTTGGAAGCCAGATCAAGACTTTGGCTAATTTTGTCTGCTGAAGCAAGCCATTGTTATTTGGCATTCAATAATAATAAAAAAAAAGCGCTAAGCAGAGAAAAAGGAAGGGATCAACAAAACAGCAGATTAAAACAGGGGAAAGGTTTTAGAGGCTGCAAGCTGTGGAGGGGTGGGAACTGTCTGATCGAAGCCAGCAGACAGATCGAAGGAGCAGAGACAGCTAACAGTGGGTAGGGAAGTAGGAGGAAATGCAGAGCACAGTTTTCTGAAGGCATATTTGTATGTGAGGTTTGCTTTCACCTCTACATTTGCTAAACCAAGATCACCACACTCTTCTCCAAGCCTGGTTTCTTCCTTGAGAAGGGTACAGAGTTAAGCAACATGGCATTTCGGTCTGTGGAGGAGACCTTTGAGGACTTACTGAACATGCCTTTTGATATTTCCAGAAAACATCTTTTTACCCAAAATACCTGTATGTACAAATTCCAGTAGAAACCTCCACATAGGCTTCAGGCTCGTGGTAAATTAGGAGTTAAATTGCTGCTGTAAAGCAATTTTATCTCTGTGTTGGGCAGAGGCTGAAACTGAGTCATGTGTGCATATTTGGATACGTCACACCCTCTTGCTGTAGTAGACAAAGAACAAACTAGCTCCTTACCGTAAACCTCATGCCTACAGGATGCTTCTGGAGGACAGATCAATCATTCTTTAGTTCCTTACCGGGGGAGAAAAAATCCCCCACACAATGCCTCTTGAGATGAACTAGAGCAGCATTGTTGTTTGGCTAGCTGGAATTCACGTACTACAATGAAGATACTGTTTTTCACTGGATTGATCTCTCTTACCTTCAGTCTTTTCACAACAGGTGAGTCCTCCTTTCTGTATCTATTCCATATTTTAGTCAGTAACATGGGCTTTTTTACAATGTTGGTGCTTTGCCAGCTTAAATAGCTTGTACATATGTCATTACGGAAAACTACACTCTAGGATGTCTCACTTAAAGTAGATCTTTTTTCTTCCATTTTAGTGACACCTTACCTCCCTCTCCCTCCAGTCTAGAAGGGATTTTATTTAAAGGCTCTTTTTGCGCTTACTGAAGATGCATCCTCTCTCTATTATTTCTGTAGTGCTATGATAATCTTAAACCTGTAGAGTCTTGTTCTTCCTGCTTTAAAATGTTCAACAGGATTACGACTTCACAGATGGTGCTATTAGAAGGAAATGCTCAGATAACTATTGTGACAAAAATAAACAGAGGAAATGATCAAATAATAAGCCCATTTTTTTTCTCACTAGAATTAAAGCTGTTTTCAAACCTAGCTTATTTTTAAAAGCTATTTTATATATATCTATACAATATATATATGCTCATGCATGCACATATGTATTTTAAAGAGCGTCTACCCAGAAAATTACTAAAAGAGATGAAGTCTACTTATTATAATTTCAAAACATTCTACTATAAATATGCCATTGAGCATTGAAAAAACTGTTCTCCAAATTTTATTCCAATATAGAAGAGTAAAAGAAAAACCCACAGGTTTTCATCCAAATTTCATTTCACATCTGAACTCCAGTTTCAGAATGCATGTTCTAAGCTTTGCACTGTCTTTTTGCATTAAACACTTTAAAGAAAATTTTCAAATGACAAAATTAATTACATAGCTGTTTATTCTGCAAAATCTATTTTGCAACACATGGTTTTAGAAAGTATTTTGAATACATTTATGCTTCATCTGGAAGTCTCAATGTCTCTACAAAGCTCTCTGTTAAAGATTGAGGAACAGACATTAATAAAAGTGGCATCATTGGCTTTGTCCACATGCTGACAATATTTATGTACTGAAAAATTTTCTACTGCATCAAAAGTTTTATTCATTTGTCAAAAAATCTGATCTAATATCAACCCAAGTGTTTGGTTTTAGTTCTCAAGACTAACTGTCCTCCCTCACTTATAAGAAGCTGAAAAGATCTGATTTGCTTTAGTCAGAAGCTGAAGAATAACATTAATTTGATATGTGAGACCAAAAACTTAAGATTTCAATTTTCTAATTTGAAATTTTCAGCCTCTGTTAGGAAAGACAGTGCTTTTTGCATCTTCTGCAGTCATGCATTTCATCCATGAAGTGATAAGGATAGTAGCACTATTGCTCTGGAAATTCTGATGAAGCCTAGGCCAATACTGCTGCTTATATGATGAATTACCAGCACTGCTACTACTGGGAAGAACTCTCTACAGGTGATAAACATTACACGTCTGATATTTTTTTTGCCAAAGATTACTGAAAACATGCAAAGTGCAGAAAGGTCAGGCTAACATTAAATTCATGCTAAATTTTCAAGGTTGGGTGTAAGATGACAAAGATTGTCCTTGAGTACATTTTATATGAACACCCAAAACAAAGGAGAATGACATCAAATCTTTTAAACACATACTGCTTTTCACATGGAGATGTTTACATTTCTCCATACCTGAAGGTGAATTATATGCTAATCCAGTAGTCTGCCTTTTTTAACAATTTTAATTATTTTTTTTAAGCTTCAGAATTTTCATTGAATGGCTCTGCAATTAAAACCGTGTCTCTTATCAAGACTTTCCGTGGAATTTCAGCAAGAGACTACGATTATATTCCCCCTTATGCCATAGAAGGGGAGACAACTACCATCCATATCAGAGAACACAAATGTTCTTCAAAAAAGTCCAATGACTCCACTTTAACAGAAGTGAACAATACCACATTGAAGTACCTGACCAGTTCTCTGAGCACCAAGCTAATACCCACTGTCTACCTCAGTGCTGTTTTGCTGGGTATACCGTCTAATGCTGTTATTTTGTGGATGCTGCTCTTCAGGATCCGGTCTGTGTGCACTGCCATTCTCTACACAAACTTGGCTGTTTCAGATCTGCTCTTCTGTATCATGTTGCCCTTCAAAATAGCGTACCACATCAACGGGAACAACTGGGTATTTGGGGAAATGATGTGTCGAACTACCACTGCGGTGTTTTATGGCAACATGTACTGCTCCATTCTGCTGCTCACATGCATCAGCGTCAGCCGCTACGTGGCCATAGTTCACCCCTTCACCTACAAGAGTCTACCGAAACGTGCCTATGCCATCGCAGTCTGTGCTACTGTGTGGACCATCGTGTTCTTGTACATGCTCCCACTCTGCATAATGCGGCAAAGCTATTATGTGAAACAACTGGACATTTATACCTGTCATGATGTGCACAATGCCTGTGAAACAATATCTTCCTTCCAGTTCTACTACTATGTTTCTTTAGCTATCTTTGGGTTTTTAATACCTCTTGCAACTATTGTTTTCTGTTATATCTCAATTATACGAACACTCAAGACTCATGAATGGTTCTGGTACGTTAAAGTCAGTCTTTTGATCCTTACCATCTTTGCTATTTGCTTTGTGCCAAGCAATATTATCCTCATTATCCATCACATCAACTATTACTATTACAATACAGATGGGTTATATTCTTTTTATCTCATTGCTTTATGCCTTAGCAGCTTAAACAGTTGTCTTGATCCTTTCCTTTATTTTCTGATGTCGAAACTTAGAAGTCAATCCAATATCTATCTAACAATGGTTAAAATATCCAGGGAAAAATGAATTTAGTTTTATATTTATATTATTGGAACTATGATTTTGTATAGTATTAACCCAGGCAGTGACAAACCTCAGGTGCAAACAAACTTAAATTAAAAAGTGATAAAAACAATCTCAGTAAAATTTACTTCCTTCCATACACCACAGAAGGAATATCTTCAGAAATACACTTCCCCAGCTCTAATTTTATCACGTGCATTGCAACCTCTGGTGTACCTAGATTCAGGGATGTGGCTCCTCACCTCCATTTCCTTCTGAGAAGGTCACTTTTATGGCCATGGAGAAGAAACCAGAATATCAGTCACTACAGCCTCTGAACACCAGAAAAGTAATCAATATCCAAACAGCACTTTTATGCCCATTCATTATTTCCAAATGCTTCAAATTAGCTCTCAGCTCACAATCACTGCAGGAACAGTGATGTGAAAACAAGTTTTTGGCCCAGTGGACATAGGATCAAGTAAAAGCACTTTCTACATGCTCAGGATCTGTTGAGCTTTGCAGAAGCTCCTTGTCACATAGCCAAGAGCAAATACTGCCATGAATGTTAGAAATAAAGAGCCAGAGTCCCAGTAGGTTCAAGGAGCAGTAAATCTACAGCAATAGATGCAGAGCCTGACACTTCCAGGGCAGCTTCTCCTGTGAGGCTGCTTAACCAGCTTTGCACTGAAGACTTGTTCTTCCACTTCGTCAGCACCTGAACTCCTCTAGCACAGGAGGATTGCTGGAGGCTAACCCTTATCAGTGTGAATCCGGGCATGTATTATTCTTGCTTGGTAAGCAAAACAGGGAAGCTGTTTTGTAGTAGTGTCTATTTCCACATCCTCACAGGAAATACCTACAGTGTTACAAATACTGAAGCTGGTTATGATTGATTGTCCATGTTAATAAAACAAAGGGTCAGCTTTTACATTTACAGAAACTCAAAAGCAACATATATTCTGAGTATAAATTCCTACAAAATGAGCTCAGTAGTTGGTGTTTGTATTTGTAACTGCAGCACATAAGACAGTGATGAGAAAAAAAGTTTTACATAAGTTTGATAATAGTATTGTAAAAAACTTTGCTTAAATAAAATCATTTGCACTGGAAAATGTCTTTAAGGGATTTGCAGCCTGGTAAGTCTTCACCCCTTCAATTTCCTCTGGTTCCTAATTTAAGTTAGTTTTAATAATGCCATTCCCTCAACATGCACAAGAACAGATTTTAAAGAAAACTTTAAAATAATCCAGATGTTATAAAACTACTGTAAATATAAAAACCATGAACCTAACTGTAAAACCTGTGTGTCTATCAAAGTAAAATAACACAGGAACCATTTCAGAGTTTAGCACATCTGTTTAATTTTTTAGTTATCCATAATACACTCCTTAAACACAGGGTTTCTCTTCACTGGGACATAAACGCACTTTGTTTGAAATGGGCTTGAAAACTGTTAGAAGTTGTGGTTTAAGATTATAGGAATAAATAAATTCCAGGTTTGAATTTTCAGTTTCAAGCAAGAAACAAGAAGGTGTGATCTGAGATTAAGACCAGTAACAGGTACTGAGAGATTTGGGTGCAGACTGTACTTCCCCAAAGCCACCACAGCTACAGGGACATGACAGCAGGCTGGTTAGGACAAGCGAGTATGTTCGATCCATCTGTTTTTCCAGATGCTGGTGAACACAGGAAGTTCACAGGGAGACCTATCTGATCCTTGTAAATCAAACACTTCCTTTTACCACAGCTCACTCTCAAAACATGCTAAATACAATTAAATGCAGATCTGCTTTATAAACAGGGCTCAGAGAAAGTGGGGAATAGACAGACTTCATGCATCACACTTTCTTTTCAATTCTGTTTAGATTTTTTTTTTTTTTTAAGGATAGTTCAATCTAAATCATATCTTTACCTAAAGAATGGTGATGTCCATGTGACTGTCTAGCATAGGAAGTCAGATTAACGCATCTGAGCATTTTGTTGGGAGCACATATAGTACAGTGTCTTGCTCTCCTCCTAAACAGGAGCAATGCCTTCGTGTTTTAAGTAGTTGTCAAAGGACTGCAAAACCAAAATACCTCAGGAGAGAAACCTAAGTGAAAGTCTCTAGGGACATCACAAATTTTTGAATGAGAAGACTTCAAGAGTAATTGCACAATTTTTGTTCCAAAACTTGAAGATGCCCATTTGTTTCCTATCAGCACATTCACACAGTGACAGGGGTAGGCACCAGGTTTGCACCCGGGGAGCACAGCAGCAGCCGGCAGGAGTGAGCCAGGGCAGGGCTGCTGCATGCACACCTGTAGGACCCGGTGGGCTGTAGATCTCTGCCTCAGGGACATCCTGGCTCACTACACATGCACAAAGGGTCTGGCCTGTCCCCGGGCCAGCACAGTGCAGCCACCACCTGCACAGACCCCCTTTGCATGCAAATACCAACCCTGGCCTTTCCAGGACAGCTAATGAAGTCAGCCTGCACTAAACCCTCCCAGCACACTTGGTGGGGAAGGAGGATTTTCAGGATCCAGGGCGCAGTGAAACCAGCCCTTACTTGGGAAACCAAGCAAGAAATCTAGATGTGCAAATGTCTTTTGAAAGCTCTGACAGCAGACTGCAGAAACACACTGTTTCACAGCAGGTCTCACAGGTGAGGTGGCAAGATAGCTGGAAGATATTTCTACAAGCCTAAGTTCAGGGACTTTTTCTAGCTGACCATATTACTTTAGGAATTCATTATGTGAATTTGAAGTCTCTTTTCCAGACACCAGACATTAAGTGCTGTGCTAGTAGCTTTAGCTAATCTTGTGTTCAGTCACATCCTACAGGCTGCTAGGCTGATCTTTGTTTATGCTTCCCTGAGCTGTGATACTAACCAGGGCACTGCTTTTGGGGAAGCAGATAGCAATATCCTGCTGAGATAGGTTTAAACTGAAGGCACATACAAGATAGCCAGCTTGTTGTTACGTGATAAAGACAGAATAGAAATATGTACAAAACTCCCCAATTATAAAACACCAGATTTAAGCAACTGAGACTCCTCAAAGTACTTCTCAGAGGTTTGTTAAGGAACATCATGACTCCTTCAGCATGACTATGACTCCTTTCTGATAAATATCTCAATTCTCATCCATACTCAAAATATCTGCCTGACACAGTCTAGTAACTAGATCCTTGCATGAATTCATAATTACATCAGGGACGCTGCTGCCCACGTTCTGTAATAGCTGCCTCAACCTAGCAGAATTAAAAATAAGCAAGATTATGTCAAATCAGTAGTGACACATATGCAGCATATGTCTTAGTGTTAATCCATTGAGAATTATCTCTTTTGCCAGTCAGAATAATTTGCAGCAGAAAATTACTTAGTGCCAGTTTGTTGTCACTGGCTTATATACAACTCCACTGACACAGCTAATCCAAACATTGGGAGAACAGGACAGGGACATGCGTATAAGTAAAAATATTTGGCATTTCAGTTCTGACAAACATTAATAGTCAAAACTCTAACCTTGCATTTCTGTGCTTTGGCGTGGTGCAGAACATCCTGATAATGCCTTGCATTTACTGGTCTCACATCTTGCAGCTTGGCTGTGGGCAACAGTAGGGTCTCTAGAGTTTTCTCAGGATTTCCTTGGTCAATTGCTTCATTAATGTTGCCAATTGCAATGATTCCTATGGAATGGAAAAATTATTAAAGACGTAGTTATCAAAGAAAGATGCAACTTATCCGATAACAGGTACAAACAAAGCAGTAACATGAAGAAGAGAAAAATCAAGTAACAAGAAGCAGAGGCAGCAACAGCAGCTGATTTATTTTTGCTCAAATATTTGCATGAAACTATTAAGTTGTACGGTTTTCACTTCTGCCCCAGTATTGATCCATCTGAATATACCTCTTCATAAAAAAGTCAAATGTATCCTTGCTGAAAAAAGCAAAATAGTCTTCCCTACTTTCAGGGCAGGAGTGTCTACATGAAGATTAAGTAAAGATTGAGTGTCATATCTAAATACGTTCACATATTTGCTTACAGTGCTGAAAGACTTATTTTCAGTTGATTTCAGACCAGATTACTTGAAAACCTGATTTAAATGAATACATATGTACTGACCTCCCAGCTACAGCATTACATAGTAATTTAACCTAATTTCTTTAAATTTCACCTCAAATATCCAATCTGATAAAGTTGACCTTATGAGAAAATACTTGATTTTTCAGACCAGTGGTACTCAGGACTTCAGTCAGCAAGTAACATGGCCCAGTGTATTTAATAAAACTCCTAACTCCTTTTCTTCAGACTAGTCTCAACATCTTAAAATCAATTACCTCCTACTCCCAAACAGTGCTGAAATGCCCTGCTCAGGGTACTTTCTCAAGCCACTCCAGAAGGGCACCAGTCAATGGCTTCCCCCCAACTCCCTGCCAGCATCAGATTGTCTCTCACTAAGTCTCTCCCAGACTCACCACAGCCTAGTTACTGTGGTCAAAGATCCAAGTCTTCACAAGGCTTTGGTGATGAGCAATTTTTTGGGGTGCTACCAAAGACATGCGGGCTTGCTCATGGAAACAGAGACCACTCTTCTTCCTCCCCTTTCTATGCCAAATAACCAACTGAGGGTAGAGATTAGTGTCACCGAAACCAAGTGCAACTATTTTAGAGTACTAAAGACCAACTCTCCTAATGCAAAGCCTTCTTAAGGCCTGTTTCAACTCCTAATGATTGCAGAGACTCAGACAAAAAAAAAAAAAAAATGATGTCAGTTAAATGAACTGCTCAGCATCCCACCCTGCCAGAGGGTACACGTTGCAAGTAAGCTGTGAGGGTCTGTGGCAACCACTTGACTAGATTTAGGAAGCAACAATCCAGTCAGTTTTAGTATTTGTATAATATGAAGCTTCTCTTGCCAGTATGAAACAGTCGCACAAATGACACCAATGTCAGTGTGGGAAGGGCACATGCACAATATGTCAGTGCCATCCTGGAAACACCCTAGACCTATGAAAGCTCTCAAACTATACTCCAGACTGCAGTCTGAAAGCTGCCCTATCCTTCTCTTGCTCCAGCAAATTGGGCATAACTTTATATCCTCAAATTTTCATTAAAAATATTTAAAAAATCGTACATCTATATCCAGTGGAGAAACTTGTCCCTTTAGCATTTTTGAAGACCAAATGACCAGTCATCACACTTAATATAACACTGTCCATTTCAGGTCAACAGTTACATTCAGTCTCAAAAATAAACTCTAAATCCATTTATATTAAAAAAAAAGATGGGCATAGGAAGCAACTCTCAGGTAGGAAATCAAGTTACATAAAAGGAAAGCAGGACAGAATTGCACCGCATAATTTCTCACCAACTCCCTTGTGAAAAACAAGGGCTTGGAAATCATTAAAAAAAAGCTCTTTTGCACAAGATACTACCTGTAATTTCTTCCCCTATCCCCCACTACTCTCTTTGCTTACAATTTCTGCAAAACTCCCAAAGTGAGACCATCCTGTACGAATACTGTAAAATACTGATAAGTGGGCAGAACCATGGCATTTATAACACTGCAGAAGTCAGTCACCCTATGATATCTTCCAGCCTGCCAAAACATAACCAGGAATACTGCAGGGACATTTAAAGACCAATGGGCATTCAAAATTATTTAACGCTCTTCTTTCTTCAAAAGTGCACAAGGCCACTGAGCACTAAAATTCACATACCAAGGACCAGACTATCATCTCTGTGGGCAAGGTAGAGGAAGAATTACTATTACTTACTTTCATTTTCTTCTTGAATTTGCATATTAACCATATCAATGCAGTTCTGGATATCATTCCAGCTTAAATAATCTTGGCCTTGGGATGAAGCCTCTGACTTAATAGACAATAGTGTATCAGCATAACTATAAGAAGATATAAAATACATAAGTGTATTTCATATACAATATATAAACTGCCATAAAGAATTAGTCAGATGTATCATCCATCATGTAGTGCCTAGTATTTGTTCAGTTAATGAATTTCAGACAAGCTTATGTCTTCCCATAAATTATACAGACGCACAAGCTGCCTTTCTAGTTCTACATATGCATTTCAGGATCTGAAAATATGGCACTGTACACTAATTCAGAGAACTTTTCTTGGCAACCTGGGATGACAGTAATACATGCACTAGACATACACATCACTGTATGGTGTTACAGATAAATTTAGGAGAAACTACGGTCGGCTTCTTGCTACACTAAGTCAAAGATCAGAATTTATGCCCTAGCACCAGGTAGCAGCACCTCCTGCTATTTCCATGCTCCTTCCATGTGGAGGATGATGGGCCATGGACAGAGGAAGGGAATAAAAAATGATGCTTCTCTCCCCACAGCTCAAGGTTGTCCAAGCACAAGCTCTGTAGCCTGTATCTTCTCTTAGAATGATCACAGATCAAGATGAGCTGGAAACCTTCCCAGTAAACTCATGTGTACATAAGATAAATAATTTTCATATTCTTGAAGCAAGCATACAACTGCTACAATATGTCAGACCAAATACTTGTCTTGTATTTCCAGCAAAGCTTAAGAACTGAATAGTTTCCAGAAAAAATACAGGTGACAACGATAATTTCCTGCTTTGATTTGCCCTTCTAGCCCTCAGTAGACCACGTTTAAGGGCTTCTCGAGCTGGAGGCTATGTATCACTTTAATAGTTGCAAAAACAGTGCTGTGCTCCATTTCAAATTAAAGTATATAAATTAATCTTACATATTCTTGAGGAATTAGTCCCAATATTTAAGTGTTTTGTGAGATGGCAGTTCCTTATGTAAATTATAAACTTGATATTTGATAGTGTCCAATATTTTCTCACTCTAATTCTCATAAAAAAACTTGAAGTTAAGAGAATTTAATAACTTATTAACCTTTCTCACAACACGTACACTTTTGCAGACCTATGTTATATTTCCCCTGAATTCTCTCTTCTATGAAACACATTGCTAAGTTAATCTCTTCTGGTAGAAAGCCATCGAGCACCACGTCCCCCAATGAACTTTTTCTAGCTGTACTGTATTCCTTCTGGTATTGTGCAATGAAAGCTTCCTGCAATATTGAACATATGGTTGGCAGCAGAAATTTACATAATGCTATAATAAAATTTTATTTTATTCCATTGCTCAACTAATTCCTAGTATTTCATTTGTATTGACTTGTAGCTTAATCTAAAGGTAAGGTCACAGTAACACCAGCCAAAAATGCTGCACTTGGACACTTTGGGGCCATTTCTGTATATTTATAACATTGCTTCTCTTGCCAATAAGCACCACCTCACATTAGCAGAGGCCAAGTGGCAGATAAATTTTGCTCCACCTCATTGCATTCTGCTCTCTCTAGCCAAAACACTGGTCTCTTACTGCTATCCTGACTGCCCTCCTTCCAGCTTTGAGAATCCTAGGAAGGGCTGCTCTCAGATTCGTGTCCCCTGGCAGCCTGGTGAAAATCTTCAGCCACCGCTGACCCTTTGCCTGGTAATGTCTTCCAGCAGCACATGGAAGATTCCACCACCTGTGATTGAGAGGCTAGAACCAGCCTGTGCCCCCATGCTCTCATTGACAAGCTCAGGGTCCAAGTCTCACAGAAGTCATAGTGTTGGCTGATGTTTTTCAGTTATGTAAAAGAGCAAAGAGGTAGCAACACGTGGCTGTGACCAGTCAGGTACGTGGCAGTGCAAGCAGCTAGCAGCTGAGTGAAGGCTATAATTTAATGTTGAACATGTACATGTGCCAGAGCAGGGTACTCAGCTTTTTAGGACACAAGACTGTGCTACATTTTTTCAGATCTTTGCAATTCTCAAGCAAAAAAGGGGTCAGTCATGGTTTAAGGGGCCTCCTGGACCTTATAGCATTAAACACTACCTCATTCCAAAGATCTTCTTTCAGTATTATAAAGAAGTTACTGATTAACAGTTTCCAGCTACAGTTGGTTTATGTTTCAGTGTCTGCAAGGATTCTTGTCAGATTTTAATGTTTGCTTTTCAGGGCTATTTTCCCTGCACCTCACACATCCTCTGCCCTCAAACATCTGAGGTTGTGCAATTGCTTATACTTACAGATACACAACTAGTTCAGCAATTGTCACGTTATCCCTTATTAACTTATAACACAGATGTTTATCTTGCAGCTCTTTCAACCTCATAGCCACAACACAGGACAGCTCACCTAGTAAAATGCCTACTTATCCTTTTGCAGAAGTTGCCAAGTCTCATCCAGACAAGACAAAATGAACCTTTACCGTTGAAAGTTTTCCTCTTCCAGATTACTGAAGCCAATGCATGGATTTTTGAGATGATTCTTTATCTTTAAGATGTCCTTATTTTCCAAAGCCTGGTTTAGCAACACAACAGCTGACAACATTTCTACTGCAATAGACAGTTCATCATGTGCCAGGTAGTTCTGTAGAACAATAATGTACCACAGTCAGGAAGCTAAATAAGCAGTGTAACGCATGTAAGTTACACAGTCTAGATACCATCAAGGAGATGAACTTGATTTAAAAAGCCTAGCAAATTCCCTAGTCACAGGCACATCAGATCAAGACAACACTGCTGGTAGATCTTACTGGGTTTGTTACACATCCCTTCATCTTTTCCTTCTTTTGTCCCACAATCCTATCTATTCTGGCTTTACCCTCATAGTAGGGGATAATTTTTCTACCTAATATATAAAACAGAGTTAGTCCTCAATCAGAGCATGCAACAATTAAGAAAAAAATGTATTGCAACAAAACATATGACAAGAGCTCAGCCAGAGTAAAGTGTATCAAGAAACAAATTCTGTGATTCAGTATTACCTATTCAACCAAAACCCTTCATGCAACATATAACCCCATGGCAAGAGAATTAAGTTTGATTTTACACAACAACATGTTATGTTTGTGCTCTTTCATGGTTTGACTACGTATCATCAGCGAGCAGGTCATAAACTTTTCACTCTTACCACAGCATTCTGTTGTTGGAGGTTGAACAGCTCAGTCTGATAGACAGCAGCAGCAAATGAGTGCACAACAGGCAGCTGAGCCTCCGGTTTCATCAGTGCAACCAGTGTTTTACTAGGATCACAGTTACGAATTGCAGTATTGATATTGTCAACTGCTATAAGTTCTGGAGAACAGCAGGGAAAGAAAAGTCTATTAAATTTCACATGCTGCTTGTTCTTTATGCCATGAATGTGATAATTAGGTTATTCCAAATAATATAATTTGCTGTCATTAGAGAAAACCCATATTTGTGTGAAATTATTCAAGACAACTGCTGAATGTTGCAAAACCAGTGTGTATTCAAATGTGTGCAACAAATAATTGACTGGAAGAATTGAAAGTTTCTGGACTTTCAGATTTGAGAGACTGCTTATTGTACCTTTAACCCAAAACAAGGAGCTGACCCCATCCTAGCACAGAGAAAGACCTAACATCCATCCAGGGTGTGCTTGCAACAGGTACTGCTGGGTATGCCAGCTCCAGCACTCCAGTCTTGCTTCACCTCGAATGCTTCTTTCCTTCTGCACTGTGTTTCCTCACTCGTCTCCTCCTTTCGGCAGGACCTAGCTTGGCTAATTAGAACAAGCCTGTCCTGCAACACCAACACCATTTCTATTGCCCATTTCAGCAGGCCTAGTAGAAATCAGGCAAATATTTTGGGAGGCTGGGACTTTCAGTAGATAAACTGTTGAAAACCCGTATGCTATGGCTTCCAATACTTTGTCTACCTGCCATCACCTGTTCATTTGTCTAACAGTGTGGATGATCAGTCCTCACAAGCATTGTCATATAGAAATTATCCCCTTCTCTACTGCTCAAATTTCAAGTTAAACAGGCCACCTTAGAGGAATACGAGTGTAGCCTTTTTTGGTATCTGAAAAGCTCACCTGTTTTGCTTTTTACTGAATCAAATTCAGCAGAGGTTTGAACACTGGCAGAAGCATGCTGAAAAACACTTCCCAGATGGGCAGCTGCAGAAACATTACAACACCCCTTAGCTTAGTCACAGCCATCATAATTGCACACCTAGAGGAGCCAACTCTGAAGAAATCCAGGCAGGACTCACCCAGGAACACCTTGTACAAGGGACCGCTCTAGTCTTGCACAAACAACCTTGAGGGTTAGAGCGTATATGGCAGAGTAAAGATTGACAATTATGTAAATGCCATTTCCATCAGCAAAATAACCCCTGTCTCCTCCACCTTATCTTATGGCTTTTCTGTATACATATCCAGGGAATGTTTTTAGTCATCACGGACTGCTCAAGTCTGTACAAGACTGCTTGTACAGCAGACACTGTCCACAGTTCATGTATGGAGCAACACTCTAGATCTTACCATACAACACAAAGACTTTGAAAACCTTTTTAAGTAACCAGGCCCACCTAAACAAACCCCTCACTTTGCATTTCAACTGCTCTGAAGCATGGTCATATGGGGCCATGTTGTTCTTGAAGGTTCTCTCTATTGGCTATTCCTGAGGTTAGAAAAAGGAAAGGCTCTCAAAGCTACAGCGTACATGCTTTTTTAGAGAAAAGAGCATTGAGGAAGAGAGTCAGAGTCCACAAATGAACTAGACTAGCTCTGTAGTCAGTAACTAAGCTACTGATTTCTAATTCAGGAACAGAGCATGCAACTTGCAAAACACACTTTAAATTGTTCACATTCCAATAACAAAACCCACTATTTTTTTTCCTTTCTAACCAAACATAAGAAATAAGTTGCTCTCCAGATAACTGTTACTGCTTTTCATACATCACATTTTTCCCCCTCATTTCCTCTACCAAGGCGCAACTCCTTTAGGGGAAGTACTGCTCACCATATCTAACAAATCTAAAATAGGTTAACATTTGAGGTAGCAAGTCAAACATATCTTCTGGCTTAATCTGATGTCACAGTACAGCCTTTAAGTCACATTACAAAAGCAAGCAGCCTGGATTCAAAGCATTGGAAATAGTACCAGAGACAAAACAGCCACTAAGCCATGCCCAGATGTAGCATGAAATGACAGCAGTGCAACCAAAGCTGAACTTCCTAACAAAGAAGTTTTCAGTCAAAAGCAGCAATACACACACACTGCAAATTTAGATCCCCCTTAACTATATTTTTTTACAAACTATAACTTGTGTCTTGTGACACTGTTACGAGGTTAAGAATAGGCTAGTTAAATATATGCCTCAAAGTGAGAATAATTTTCCTCTGCAATGTGATTTCAAATTATTATTCCATGTGATCATTCTATTTTAATTCTATAAGGATGGTCATCACTCCCGAGTGAGGATTAATACTGCAGTGGTAAGTATCTGTTCAAGTCATCAAACCATGCATTGTCTTCAGTTTTAACCAACATGTTTACTGGTGAGCTCAAGTTATTCAAAGAAAAAAACATTAGCTACCTCAGATAAGAGTATATCCAATGCAGCACAGATTGGTGACTTGGCAGTTGTGACACTGAGAAAAACAGTTACAAAAATAAAAGGCAATGTGTATGGTTTCAGTTTGTGAAACCTTGTTTATATGCAAGAAGTGGTGGATTCAATTAATTAGCTTAACATAATTAAACAGTGGTGGTTAAAAATGAGGATTAAAACAGTTACTCACTAAGCTTGTGAGCCTCAGCTCCCGCATTGGCAACACTAACTTCTTTCTGTATTTCACTTTTGTCGAGCATATTTGGAACCCCTGCTATCTAATAGATCAGAAAAAAAGATTTCATTATGCTTTCAAGTTTGATGGGAAATAAGGGATAAAACCCTGTAATGGGACATTAGGATTTGACTGCACTGTCCCCTGTGCATCAAATACAATGTCACAGTAAGCACAACATTAATATTTCCCTGTGATTTTCAACTTACTCAAATGATGGATTTTCTCCTTAAAACTCAAATCACTATTTAATTTGCTGTCAATGATTCAATCTTACAGTTTGCTGTTCTCAAGTTATAACTAATTTTCAAAGTAAACATAATATTAGGGGCTACATGCTATATCTCAGATTTTCTTCTTACATCTTAGTAGCTACTTATCATGGCATTATGCTCTTTAAAGCAAATGCAACTACTTCGGTGTCAATTAGTATATCAATTATTCTAAAATCTTTATAAAACTGTTTCGTAAGTGATGCTGAAGGCAGAGTAAAGGCAATTTCTCCCTTGATTAAAATCAGCTTAAAAAGTGCAAACTGATGCGTAGTACCTGTTTCATTCAATTACCTGCATTTTCTGTTCTTTAGAATCACACAATTGCAATAGGTACCATGAGGAATTTTGCGGCAGAACTTCAACTAGGCTCAGAGCAGGACGGTTCAAACCTGCCATCAGTGCCACTTCATCTTGCCGGTCAATAGCCTCATTCACTTGGACTAAAGCTATGTGAACTGAAATGAAAACAATGCTTACAAACAGCAAATACTCTTCTCAGGGGGGCGAGGAGGGGGTAGGGGGAAGGTAAGGGAAGTCCATTGCTACCAGCATCTCACTTTTTGTAAAATCCATCTAGGGTGGCAATCTTTATCCAGCAGAGGATTAACTATTTCAAGACCAATCCTATGAAGGGAGGTCTCTGACCACAGCTAACTAGAAGCTTATACATAAATCTCAGTTCTATATAGAAGAGGGGGGTCAAAATTTACAGGATTCTGCACACAAAAAGGACTCAAACATAAGGAAACAGAGCAGGCAATAAATGATTCCATTCTGAACTGCAGAATTCTTACAGCAAAAACCACAGACACAGACTTTAGCCCCCCCAAAGATTAGTAGAGAAGGAGCAGCAAGAAAAAACCACACTGTTGTAGACAGACATTCTTCTACATATTTTAAGTTTCCACAGAAATATTTTGTTTGTTTGTGTGGATTCAAGTTGTGTTCATCTGGAATCTGGGAGATCACATGTTATGCGCACACTTCCATAAGGAGCCAGAATGGCTTACTGTTTATCTTATTGATGTTGCCTTGAATCTCAGCTTGTGTTAGCAGCTCCTCGTAGACATCTCTCTCTTCTTCAGAGATTGTGCCATTCTAAGAAAACAAAATTGTTGCTAGTACATACAAAAACTTTTCATAGAGAAAAGCTATTAACAGGAGTTATTAAAACTGCATCAGCTGACATATTTGCTGGATGTGTTTGTAATAGGATTTGCTGATCACATGAACTAAAGAAATTAGCACCCCATGGTAACTGACTGAGCAATATTTAAAGCATTTCCTGTTTTCTGTAAAAAAGCCATGTAAATCTAGTGTATAATTTTTCAACTACAGAAGTCACTATCAAGTAAAAAACAAAGGAAACAATTTCACATTAAAGATCTGTGACAAAGTTTATACTTTATTCTGCAAAAAGGTATTATTTTTGCAACTTTTTTGAACAGAAAATGTGCTTTTTCTAGAGCAGTTGATAGAGGAAAATGAGTCTTTGGTTTAAGTCTTTTGGTATTCTATCTTTTGGTCAAAGTGAAGCTATGTCATATTCATAGCAATCATTCTTATAAAAGTGGCTGTCAGATTGTTGCATTACTATTATTTATCTTATTAGCTTAAAATTCTTGTTTGTTTTTTTTTTTTCCTTAATTACACTCATTTTTAAAATTAAAGTTAATTTTTAAAACAGTAATACTGCACCATAAGAAGCAACATGAAAGAAAATATATACTAGGACTGCTGATAAAATACCATTACCTTAAGTCTTGCATTTGATTCTTTTCTCCTTTTAGCTTCAAAGAGTTCATTCTGATAGTCCTGTGAAAGTTCCTCATCCACATTTAGCAACATTGCATTTGGGTTCCTCAGAGTTGTAATGGTTTGCTCAGCTATTCCTTTCTCAATAGCTTCATTAATTGCTATTACTGCTGCATGCACTAAAATTAAAAGCACAATCCTAAATTTCAGAAAGCAAAACACATTCAAAATTATCACAGCTTCTTCTGATTTATTTGAAGTGAGTGTTTAATATATGTTCAACAATATACATTTTCCCCTTCAAACACCCCACTCCTAATGTTTCCCCTAGACTGCAACAACAAAATCACTCTATGTTTGCTCAAAGGTGGCACATTGCTGTCTGTACTATGTTTACCCTTCTCCCAAGCAGGATTTACTATTTTATGGACAGATAATAAAACATGAGTTACATTTTATTGTTTAAGTCCTATGTCATTTAGAAGGCAATTACATGAAGGAATTGAAAGCATTTTGGGCAGTTTCTCTTGAAGCTGCTTTCATATCCATAAAGGTACAAGACATATGAAAATATTGTCTAAACTAATTATATCTGAAAGATTCTACACAGAATAAGAAAATTCAAACTCCATGAAACTTGTCCTCCAGAAAATCATAGTTAAGACATCCCTTCACATGACAACTAAGCTTGCCTGGGATGAACTGGCTCCTTTTCTAGCTGGGGATCTCCATGAGCAGCTGGAGAACCAGAGAGACAGTGATGTAATAGTCCCTACTTCTGTCACCTGCAAAGCCACAGGACAGCAAACTTCAAACAGGGAGAAAGAACACCCAAAGGGCTTTGCAGCATCCCCAAAATGTTACTGCACAGGAAATGGGGAAAAAGTACCACAGGACTCACTAGAGCCACTGACCAGCTGTTAAACCTTTTATTTGAGAAAACAAGAAAACTAAACAATTGCTTGACTCCAAGATTTTGAGTCAGAAATGATCCTGGTTTTCCACACAGGAAATTTACATGAATGTACAAAATCAAAACTACTTGCAGTTGAATTAGATGTAGACTAATGACTAACACACCTTTCCCATGTGTTCCCTGCCCACATTTGGCTCTGAGATCACTCTAGTTGAAGGACTTCTAAAAGAGCTACTGTTTATGTGGACCTTCGTGCTACAAAGAGACCACAAAAACTGTCTGGTGGCATATTCATAGTGAAGATTTCACAGACATTAATATATAAAATGTAATTCCTGATAAACGCTTATCTGGATATTACCCCAGAGGAGGAACAGAGCATCTCCCCATTTATCACTATAGCAGCTTGTCTAGGATTTACTTTCATGCAATCAATGAGATGTGCAAGGGAAAACATGAATGCTATCTTTCCTTATTCTATCAGTATTTACTTGCTACATGGCATCGCATGCTTTTGCTAAACTGAAGAAAAGCATTCAGTAAAAAGCACTTCCAGATTAAGTTTAACTGAAGGTCTACATATCTGAGTTTAGAGCCTTCAGTTTCTTTCAGCATATGAAAGGAAAGATGTTTGTCAACAGTTAGAAAATTTGAGCTTTCAGAAAAACAAAGGTGTGTACAAATTCAGGATAGAAAAGAAAAACAGACCATTGGAAACAACATGGACAAATGAAGCATGAAGTGAATCTCTACATTCTCAGAAAGGGCAGCTACTGGAACAACTTGTCTAGCTGTTGATTGATAATCCATTGCTTAACATTACATTCATGCTAGTAAGTTGTTCTAACATGATTTCACTCTAGCTCAGTCCAGCACATCAGATGAGAAACATAAGCAGCTGGCATGGTGGTGGAGAAGCAGACACACACACTGGTTCTTTGACATTTATCATGGTTTAAACCCACCCAAAGGATGGAAGAGGGAATTGGATGGGTAAAGGTATGGATACTCTTCCTGAATTGCGAAAGTCGGGTAAGTCACTTCATTCACAGTTGGAGTCTCATTGTCTCCTCATAAATCTACTACCGCCAGTGACCTGGCATATGATGACGGTGCTCTCCATATAACCTTCTGCCCCATGAGTCATCCACACTGGACAGCATCTGGGTCTTCAGGTAACTGCATGTTCATTGGGTTGCAGTACATCAGCTTCTGCACAGTTCCTCAGGTACTGGATACCTCTTTCTGTATTGACCCATGTACCTGGATTACATAGAATCTCTTAATTGGAGGTATGCTTTTCCCTCACATCTGACAAGAGCTGCCTCGAGAGGCTGTGGGTTTATGCCCCTTTCCCAATTGCTTTATCAATGGCCCATTCTTTAGCTAGGGAGTCCATCTGCCTGGCTTCTTTTCCTTCTGAAACCAAGCTACTCGCCCCATTTTCCCAGCATTTGGGCAGCCAAGTGACAATGTCCTTGCCTTGATGATGGCTGAAAACTTTTTGTATAACCTCGCAGCTCACTTGGGGACAGAGATTGAGTGGAGTTGCCTACTGTCTTGTCTCCTCCTCCCTAGGAGGATTGTCTTCATCCATTTAGAAATATCATAACCTTCGTGTCAATTTCTTCTTCTGTATGGGGACAACTAATACTGGTACAGGTTGGTCCTTTGGTTCAACTGCTGCTCCTGTCATGGGGGCTGGGGTGGCTACAGAGCCTGCTACTTGATTGTCAGATCCAGAGACCTTCTCTTCCCCTTGAGGGTACTGAATAGTGTTGAACAGGGCTCAGCAGGTCTGGGCCAGCCCTCAGCACATTGCAGTGATCTGTGTCTCTCTGCAATTGCCAGTATAACAGCATAATTTGTCCAAATATTCTACTATTTTTTGGGATTCTGCACTTGTTCAGGGGTGAAGTTCCAAAACACTGGAGGTGCTCACCATTCTAGGCATTTGCCCATGCTGTCCCACTGGCTGTGCCACTTGGCTCTCCAGCTTTGGGGTAGATCTCAGGGTGATACTCCTAAATAGCTGCTTAACCCTGAACAAAACCTGAACCACATTGAGGGACACACTGGCTCCTAGCAATAAAACCATGTTAGCTTCAGCATTTCAAGGATATTCAAAATTTTTGAAATTCTCAGACACTATTGTTATTAGCCTGGAGGAGAAGGGGAAAGTGAAGGGAGGTGTCTCACCCCTGGATTGGCTCTCCAAGGAGAAAAGGTGAAGCATGTAGTTGTTAACACTTCCCACTAGATGGTTCCCGAAGCACAGAGGTGACGACAGTGCTGAGTACAGATACTGGACTAGTCCCAGGACCAATAGCTTTATCATGCCATAAATCAGTGACACATAGTACATCAAAGCAAAAATCTTAATCCACCTCCCATGGGTGATAAGCAGTAGCATAGTGACTATATATGGCAGGTGAAGTGATATATAACACAACTCTAAGAATGAACATCACAACTCTTAGAGCCAATAAACCAACATTATGACCAGCAACTACTGAACAAATACAACATAATGAACTGTCACAACAAATTCGTTGTAACGTGATCTGGTCAGATCTGTTACCTCAATCCTCGTGTTCCTCTTTGGGCACCAGAAAGGACTCTCGTGTTTTAAACTCAGCTAGCAGCTAAACACAATGCAGCCAATGACTATCCCTCCCCCACCCAGGGGATGGGGGAGAGAATTGGACCGGTAAAGGCAAGAAACTCATAGGTTGAGATAAAAATAGTTCAATAATTGGAATATAACAAAAACAATAATAATATTAATAACAACAATAGAAAATACAAATGGGTAATGCACAATGAGATCATTTGCCACTTGCTGACTGATGCCCAGCCTGTACCTGGCTAGCTACCCCAGAGAAGAGAAGATGCTGAAATCAAAAGAGCAAGTCCTGGAATCAAAAGAGCAAGTTTCACAACCAACTCTCATCTATATACTGAGCATGATGTTGTATGATATGGAATATGGCCAGTTTGGGTCTGTTGTTCTAGCTATGTTCCCACTCATCATCTTGTGCACGCTAATAGGACATGGAACTCGGAAAGTCCTTGATTTCTTAGCAACAGCTATAAATATTAGTGTATTATCAATATTCACCTCATGTCAAATCCCAGACTGAATCCAAAATACAGGACCATTCTAACTACTAAGAAAAAAATCTCTATCTTAGCTGAAACCAGGATAACATTGAACTTTACAAACAGGACAATTAGACATTAGGAAAAGTTTCTTTACTGAGAAGGTGGTCCGTCACTGGGACAGGCTCCCCAGGGAAGTGGTCATGGCACCAAGCCTGTCAGAGTTCAAGGAGCATCTGGACAATGCTCTTAGTCATATTGTTGTTTTAGGTAGTCTCGCAAAGAGCAAGGACTCAACAATCCTTATGGGTCCCTTCCAACATGAGATATTCTATGATTCTATGAACATCCAGATCAGCTTTCAAGGAGCTAAGCAAAGATTGCTGCTCTTAGACACACGTATCACCCCTGGCATTCTCATATAACAAAACACATAGGAAAGATGTAATCTCTTCCACAGTTGTGTAAGAAGTCTCATTGACCTAAATGAAGCTAGCAAAAAGTAGTCAAAAGATAGGTTCAAGGTTAGAATAGATGTGAACAGGTATTGGTGGATGTTGTGAGCCCATCTACCAAAAGAAAACTGTGAGAAGCCTGATTGAATTTGAATGAGTAGTCATGAAGCATGGAATAACAGAGAGGGTTACTTGTAGAATAAGCTTGCTTTGAGAGCACTTAAGCTTATTCTTTGCCTGCTGATTTCTACTATTGATGACAGCACAGTAAGAGTCATCAGTTGTTTCACTTCGTATCTCCTTTTGCTTACTCCATTTTGGGAGCATGGTGGTAGAGACTCTTTCCTCTATCAGGATCTCCATGTCTGACCTCACTAGTGCGTGAGGGTTCCCATAGCAGATGTTTCCTGTTCTGGGGCAGGGCATGTTATCTACAGCACACTCGTTGCCCAAAGGGACAGAACCAGCATCAGGAAACCCTGCTTTTCTATGGAAGACTGAAAACATTTCAGAAGCTAAAGGAAACCCTACTCATACTATAATAAGCTTTCAGAGAAGGAAGTTGCAGCCCTTTCATCTTCAGGGAAGGAAGGAAGCTCCCTGGAAAAGTGCTTGGTAGTCACTAAATCTCTGAAAATTTGCTAAAAAAGGAGACAAACTACCCCCACTTTCAAATGTGGTATTTTGAAAACTGGCTTTGTAAAAGCATGCACATATTAAGCTATAGCAGGCTCCAAAATACACAACCTGGACAACACAAATCAACATGAGGAAGTATGTTTTAAATTAAGTTCTGGAAATTTCTGCACACCAAGTAACATCCTGAGTCAGCTTGTTTCAATTACAGTACTTTGCAAGGTTTAACAAAGTTGTAATGGAACTTAATTATAATGCAACACTTATTCCCCCCACTTTGTTGTGTACAGTCTGTGGTACTGTCACTGGTTTGTACCAATGACCTACCATGCCGTTGAACATACTCAAGCCAGCCCTTCTGTTCGTCAGTTTGCCCCTCTGAAAAAGGCCAGATTTTGAACAAAATACATAGACCTCAAGTGTGGGTTTAAGTGGACACACTTCATCTCATATCATTTAAATTCAAGCAGTTTTGTTTTGTTGGTTTTTGGGTTTGATTTTTTTTTTTGTTATTTTTAAATATATCACTTAATGCCACAAAAAAACTGAAATGGAGAAAAAACAGATTTACAGATTGATAGGTTTGGGCAGCAAAAAAACCCCAAACAAACCCAAACCAACACAAAACAAAAAACCCACTTAATTTTGGCTTTGAATAAAGACTGTTCAAGACAGACTCAAAAGGACCATAACTATGCATCAGTCCCCCCAGAAAGGAAAAGATTATTTTGGATGGACCATCAGGATGTGCCTTCCAGCTGGATTCTATCATGCTGTGGGTCATATGCCAGTGGTCAAACAGACTGAAAGCTGCTCGTGGAGGCAAGTGGTTCTTCTATGTATGCTCCACCATACGTGAGAGTTGTTTACCTGGAGCAGTGCCTTGTCCTCATAGCTCAACACAGGAAGGAGGCACAGCAAATCAAGGCATTCCCATAGCTGTCTCCACTGTACCCCCTACAGTGTAGAGGCAGACAGAACTCAATTCATCATTTTAGAGAACTAGCTATCAAAATATTAAACCTATACAGAAGTTTGTAAGGAATCTTTGTTTTGGGTAGCACTTCCTATGGTTCAATGGAGATGCTAAAAACGCAGACTGAAAAATTGCAAGAAGTCTTGTAACAACAATGCAGTGTGATAGTGAAAACTTGCTTGCTTTTCTTGTTGTGTATTAAGAGGTGGCAAATTAAGTGAATTAAACAGAAAATTTTGTTAGCTTTTTTGTTAAATTATGCAGTAGAAAACAGAACAAGAGACACACTTACATGCAGCTTCATCCACTGATAATTCACTGGCCAGAATGCCACCAATTTTACTAAAAGATGGCATCTGTATACCATACTTCTCTAGCTCTTTTCTCATATTGCTGATTTCTTCCTCTGTTCACATGAAAAAAGAATTATCATCAGAACAAAAGCATAAAAATTTTATTATGAATCACTATTACCTACAAATACACAGGCTATATTTTTGAAAGCACTTGTGGCTAGAGCTTTTTAGCAGTTTCTCCTCCCCATTTCAAAGAAATCTATGATATGACAAATATTCCATGCAAATTCATTCCCTTCTGTCCTTCAGAGACTGACATTCATTAAAAGTAGCAGCCTCCCCACCTATTTAATTAGGATGTGTTCAGAACAACCTCGGAGGAGTAGAAAAACCATAATAGAAAATATGTACAATGCTAGCAGATTTACTGCGTGAAGAAACCATCTAACATATGATTAGATAAGCAGTTTATTACCTGTGAAGTCTACTTTTCCCAGTAGGTCCTGGATCTGTGGCGCTAATCCTAGTTTGAACAGATATAAACTGCAAATAAGAAAATCAGAATTTAAAGTCCTGCACATGGTTGAAATGTTCCCTTTCTGTACAAAAGTGCTTTTATGAAGCTTGTCCTTTAACCCCTGGCTTTCATGGACAGATACAAAATAAATTAACCCTACAGTTTTCTTAATGTTATATTTTTAAGTCTTACAGAAAGAAAAGTCTTTGACTTGACGTTTCAAAGGATCATCTCTAAGAGGCACTGTCAGCATATCTCAGATCACAGGGAATGTGTTAACAAGTAGAAAATCTTAGTGGAAGACAGTTAAAGAAATTCAAAAGATAGTATTGGGGACGGGAAAAAAAAATAAGATGTGAATGTACTTTAGTACAGCCTATAGCTTTGGATCTCTGTACTATTTTGACTTGCATCATTACATCCCTGTAAGTAATAGCTGAAGACACATAAATCACTGACACCCTTCTTAAGTGTAGAGGAACAAGGACCTGTAAGTCCATTCAAGCCCATCTCAAATATATTTGTGTCATTAGCTATTTAGCTTTTGTAAAATGAAAAGAGCTCAATTTAAAGTGTTATACAGGAACTAATATTTTTGTTTCAATATAACATCAAATACATCTATACTCATTATCCCTAGAACTCTGGGGTGCTATCTGAAGAAACAGCTAAGTAAATGAATACTTTCTCAATATCTTCCAAACACAAGGCATGTATACATCTGGAAAAGACTGGTGTTTCTAATTTATCAGTGAAATTCAATAAACAAGTGAGTTTTTGCAGTGATCAGAAAGGCAGATTTTTAAAACAAGACATAAACAAGACATAAATAAAAGACATTCCTCCAAAAGGATTATTTTGCACCTCTTTTTAAAATTACTTCACCCCAATCTCATACATTGCAAATGTGCATTGTGGCTTGGGGTTTTTGTTTATAGAGGAGCATTTTTTTTTTTCTTTTTTTTTTGTTGTTGTTGTTGAGGTTTTTTTGCTTTTAGCAAATTACAGAATGAGACTTCAAAGCAAGTATCTGTAGTTGTCACTTTTATTTCAAAGCACACAGAATCAGCTTTTCACCTTCCATTCTACCACAGATATGTCTCTGCCCAGTCACAACCTGGGTGGACACAACAGCATGTCTCACATAGGAAGATACTGACTGCTGCAGCCTCTCAAAATCATTGTTGCTGCCATTCTCATCTTTCAAAGCAGTTTTAAATGAAAGTTAGTTATAGCAGGAAAACACCCACATCACTGTAGTTATGAACCAGGTTCATCCATTACCCTGATCTGCCTGCCAGTCTTTCCTTGTGGGCCTTTAAAGAGATTTACTCTAAGTTTGAGACAGGGACACACATAGTCCTAGCTGAAGCACTGAGTATCATACCATTATGGAGAGTAGCGACATCACAGGGCTACACCAGCTTTTTGGGGGTCACCACAGTAAAGAGACAGAGGATGAAAAAGTGGTATGAACATTAGAGACTCATGTTTTTGCAGTTCAGCACTTCTAGGAGGTATACTGAACCATGTTCATTACTTCCTATGCTCCTTTGTTTGGATAAATTTATTAACCACCAGGTGGTGTTGAAAATGTGCTTCGAGTCTTGCAGGGAACATAAAGACACTTCTACTCTGTATTAAGGTATAATTTCACTTGAAACAGCTTGCTTAATGCTTTTATAGTGTAACTTGAACCTCGGGGAATCCACATAAATCAAAAGCAGGGGATCTTAGAGTTAAGAAAACTAAATACGAAGTATCAGGAGCAAAGGAGAAACAAAGGAGAAAGGGCAGTTCCCAGGTAAAGTTCCTATTGCATTACCCATGCAGAAATGTAGTTCATATCAGGCAAAGGTTCCTGGGTCTTGTTTTAGCTCATAAATAACATGTGGTAAAAAAACAGATCTGAAAACTGTGCTTTAAGTCATGGGCTTGTTATTCTACTGCTTCTTAGGAAAACTATGTTTTAAAGCTGTCCAGCTTCAGAGGGATAGCTTGTCCCAGAGGTAGCAGTGATCTGCTTGCAAAGATCATCTGAAAACTAAATTTTTCAGGCAAAAAAATCAAATCTCATAAGCACTGTTATTTATGAACAAGAATCACTGTTAGCATCTTAATTTAAATGAAGTAGTTCTTAACCTCATTTAATCCAGGAACAAATCCAAATCGGCTTTCACAAGAAAAATAGTACAAGAGATGAGACCTATGCCTTTGTATTTTTCAGGTCAGGCTTTAAGTATTGATGTTCAATAGGAGAAAAGCAAGGGGGTAATTATATTCAGTAAGAGTCTAGAAATTGTTTGCTAAACCACTAGACCAGTGCTGTATTTGACAGTGCAAGTTGTTCCACAGTCTGTAAGTGCAATGGTCTTCATTTTAAACTTGAACCAGGACATATGCTAAAAATATATCTAAGTCATCTTGCTTAGAATTAGTGTCCATCTTCAGGCCTTCTAGAAGTTCAAAGATCAGCAAACTCCCAAATAACCAGTGTCCTGTGAAATTAACATTTCAGATATCAGATAGACCATTTGGATAGACGGAGCTTTTTGCTCCTATTGCCTGCAGTTAAGGGTATTTCATGCTTCTTAAAGGGGTAATTAAAAATAATCTTATCAATTTAAAACACTTAAATTATGCACACAGTTTGTGCATAAATGAATTAATGTAGAAAAGATCTCAACTAAAGACAGCTTCAGGATTTCCAAGAATGAGAACAAGAAAAAATCCTACCTGTCTTAACTTTACAGAGTCTTGTTGGAAAGCTCAAAACCCATGTTGCTTCAGAGTAATGACTTGGTAGCAACTAATAAATTATGGGAAGTAGGTCAACCCCTTACCTCTCTGAGGAAGTGCTCAATTTTCCCAAATCCTAAGCCTTTGAACTTTGAGCTTGTGCTCCAAGATGCATTAGAATTTAACATTTAAACCCAATGGTGATTCTTCATATGGTGGTCACGTACATATGTTACAGCTGCAAAGGTGAAGAGCCTGCTTGCAACTGCTGTTTCTAAACGCTGTGGTGCTGCACCCTGAGAACAACAGGGACATAGACTTTTCCAGAGCTGATGAGCCTTATAATGATTCCCTAGAGAGGATGCTCTGACAAACCCAGAGTAGAGCTGGTGGGGTGCATGATGTGGAGCCAGGGTCACAGATGCAAGCAGATCAGTAGTTACAACAGTAGAAGGGGAACAGAACTGGATTCCTGCAGCTCTGTGTTCCTGACACCAATCCAACTGGGAATGCTGCTGGCCAAGCAAGTGCCCTGTCCTTAATTCCATTGTTTCCCAGACTGCTTTCCATGTAAGCTATGTGCCATTCAATAATGACACTGGATTTTGATTTGAAAGACTCCAGTGAAGGTCTTACAACATGCATTTTGGGAAAAGGCATGCAAAGAAATGAAGCTCAACAATTACTTCTTACATCCTGCACAGGATCCAGGCACAAGGCTCTACACTTCCATGGGAAAACATCATAAACAAAAGCATTGCAGGCCTATTCCCCTTCAATGTGGCATGACAGTTCTGATATAAAATGCATTCCTAAAATAATGCCTTGTAAGTATAGAATAGCAGCTTTGTGTTGATGTGCAACAAGGAAAAATAATTTAAACAAGACAAACTTGGAAGTGAAAGCTGAAACAACACAGTCTAATTCTGATACTGGCATAAATATTGGGGCATGTCAAGATGGAGAAAGGAAAACTTCTACCAAAGGTCAACTCATTGCAAAATTCAGTTCAAAATTAAAAGATTTATTGCTGTTGTAACAATTAGGCAGGTCTTAAGAAGTTATCTCACTGATGGGCTTATTGTTCATGTAGCATTCAAATCCACAGTTGATAAAGTCCTCCTCCATACATGAAGAAGCAAATATTGGAAAACATTGTTGTGTTCTTCCACTTCCTGGAAAACATCTGAGCTGGCCCATAACCTGGCTGGAGAGGCATGCAGCCCACTGTGTCAGCCTGAACTGGTTAACACCCAAGTCCCATGCACCCATGTCAGGAAATCACTTCTAGCTTACACAAGACACCCGCTGACAGAACAGACCATGCCACCTAGTTTTAAGTGAGAACTACCCTCAAACAGTCCTGTCCAGCTAGTATTATACAAGGCATAATAATTTCAAGTGACAACACTTGTCAAAGATGACAAAAATAATACCAGGGCTGTCAACTTCAAACACCTAGCATTTGAAAGAAATATGAACTTTGGTGGTATGCTCTGCTTATTGGCAGTCAGTGCACATAGAGTGCAAGAGTGGGCACTCCATTTCAAGGATTAGACCTTAAAAAAAATACCAATTACAGCATGTATTGAATAGTTTCTGACTTACAGCCCTGGAGCAACAGATGTGCCTTTGAACATCATTAGGAATGTAGAAGAGAATTTGGGGTGTAAGTTAATTATGCTCTCTGCAAGCCTAGTTGCAAGAAAGTAATGAAAGGAAAAGGTATCCATATAGAGGAAATGAGCTAGGAGAGGCGCAAGAAGGAGGAGCTGTCTGCCACCACCACTGCCCCTCACACCAGGGACAACACGAGGCAGCTGTTTGCTGCTTTTAGTGCTAAACGTCAAGAAAATCCTTAAGGCAGGACATAAAAACATGTAAGGTCTACCATCAGTGGTGTGGTCAAAGCTTTCCTGACTTTGTATTCAAAATCAAGTTGCTCAGAACTTTGCAAAACATTAATTTTTACATAAATGACCTCAAAATACAGTAATTATTTACTTCTCTTTTGGGACAGAAAGATGTCAGTTTATCATAATTTTCACTCTGATCAGCAAGTCTGCCCTATGGTTATACTAATATTTTGGTAAGTTTTTGTTCACTTATTTCATTTCTGTTGCAGTATGTGTTTTGAAATTATATGTGCACTTTGTGAGGTGGTATACTCACTGAGAGAGGGACATCTGTGTGAAATTCAACAGCCCTTCATTTCTATTTTGAAAATAATTTGGCCAACAGTCCTAACAAAGTTGGACTTTTGTCTCTAACTTTAAATTAACTTGTAAATTCTGACAGATTTTGATATACTGGTTACCCTAAAGCCTTTTGAAGACTTACACTCCTAGATCTGGCAGTTACTTTAACTTTTACTCCCAACAACAATTACCTTAGAGCATGAATGCAATATATCATCCTAGGGATGTTTTTCCTGTCGTAGACATCTGTAGTCTCTGGATAAAAGATCTAGAAAACAAAGAACACACAGTTAAAGGAGGAGAAATATTACTGAGCAGAAGAGTAGCTAAAATGAGCTCTCTGCAGAACCACACCTTAAACTTGTAGAATTTCAGCTGTTACTTCTATACAGTTATGACTGAAGTCTCCTCTGATGTTATTTAAATTTTATCAGTAGTTTTCATAAGGAAGAATTTAAGAAAGTATAAAAGCTACTTAAGAGAGGAAAAAAGGGAGGTAAGTAGACAACATGTCAGCAAGATTTTTAGAAAAAGTCCTTCGGCACAAACTCAGCCACTAGGTCTTGTCCTCCTACAGACACCCAAAACCTGGGACGGAGTTACAATTTGCAAAGTCTCATTGCAAATCAAACCTATCAAATTGTCCTGGGTTTGAGTGAGTGTTGGGGTTTTTTGGTAGTAGGGGAGGGGGCTATAAGGGCAGCTCCCTGTGAGAAGCTTCTCAAAGCTCCTCCAGCTCCAAGTCAGCTCCACCTCTGCTCGAAAACTGAGCCAATCAGCTGCACCTCTCCGATAACATATTTAAGAAGGGATGTGGTGATGAGCAGTAGGACTTGTGAGGAGGAGTTGCTGCAGCTGTGTGAACACCAAGGTCAGTGGAGGAACGGAGGAAGAAAGGAGGGGGGAGGTGTGCTGGAGTAGAGACCCCCCTGTATCCTGTGGTAAGACGGCAGGGCGGCCCCCCCTGCCACCCATGGAGGTCTACGGTGGAGCAAACACTGATTTATGGCCTGTGTTTTTCACCTGGATGATCAAGGTGCTGTGCCCAAAGAAGAGTGGGGTCTTGTGGGAAAAGGTGGCCCTGCTGTTGCAGTTCAGTGCTGGGAGGATTGCAGCATGTGGGGGTGTCCCACGCCGGAGCAGCTCGGGAAGGGCTGCAGCCCATGGGAGGGAATCCAGTTGAAGAAAATTGGTGACCCACGATGGAGCAGTGTGGGAAACGCTGCAGCCCGTGGGAGGGACTCATGTCAGAGAAAGTTTGTGGAGGACTATCTCCTGTGAGAGGGGGACCATGATCAAGAGGGGGGAAGAAGTTCCAGAAGCTCCTCCCACTGAAGATGGAGAAAGTGGCAGCACTGACTGCACCCCCCATTCCCTGCCCCTGCGCCACTGGGGGAGGAGGTAGAGATATCGGGAGCAGAGCTGAGCCTGGGAAGAAGGGAGGGGTGGGGGGAAGGTGTTCTCAGGATGTGGCAATGTTTCTCACTGTTCTACTCTGTTACGTGTTGTTAGTGTCTGTAATAAATGTATGTTCTTTTTTTCTTCCCCTAACGAGTCTGCCTTTTGTTTATGACCATGAAGGGTGATTTTTTTCCCCATCCCAGTCCTGTCTCAAACCCCAAGCCTGGCTCTCTGTCCCTTCTCATTGCTGGAAGAGAAGGGAGAGAGTGGCTGTGTGGTGCTTGGCTGCTGACCAGGCTCAAACCATGACACAAATATGGTTTAAAAAAGCAGAATTCCAATTGCCAGTACCCCTAACTTTGTGAATATATCGTTTAGCGAAAGATATTCAGAGAGAAGAATATTAAGCAATTTAGCCAAAAAGTCACATCATAAGTTCCAATTCTCATTCTATCACTAATTTGTTCCTGGCTGTTGTCCCAGTCACTAACTCTGCTTCTCTACAAAAATAAAAGACTTAGCTAACTGTGCGAGTTGGCAGCATGCTTCCAGCCCAGGCTGGCACTTAGGGTTGCGCTGTCACACAGTTAATAGGACAAGACTAAGTCAGGAACACAGTGCTGCCTTCAACATTTGCTTAAAACAGCTTCAGGAGGGAGACTTGTGACCATCCTCCACAACAGAGGCAAAATCTTTCAGAGGGATAGGAGGGTGGAAATCAGCCAGCTGAATGAAGGACTCAAGTTAGGCAAAAAAAAAAGGCCCGACCTGGGAAGGGCAGGACCCTTCCCTTCTCTGTGGCATTTCTGATGACAATCATGGGTGTCCTTTTCTGCTTATGGGCACCTGCAGCACATTTGCTCAGAGCGACTAGCCACTAGCTCCTGCAGCCCTTTGGACAGTCTCCTGAGTGCTCATTGTGCCTGACCACACCACTCGAGGCAGTGCTGGGGCTTTCCCCACCCAGGCAACCAAGGAAGCTTCGGGGCAGCCTGGGCAAAGGAATACTTGCCCCAGGTTGCATGCAGGTGCTGAAATGTCCAAACAAGCAGAGTAGCCATTTCCATACAGCCCTTTCTTAAGGGACTTTCATCTCAAAAAGACTCACTGGTTCCCAGAAACAGCAGCTGAGGGGGAAGATAACAAGTTAAGACCCACAAGGAGGAAGATAAATATGAGAGGTGACCCAAGAAAGCAGCTGACGGAAGAGGAGCAGCAGCATAGCCACACAAATGCACTGAAGCATGCAAAAACAGTCTGGAAACAGGGTAGGGACAGAGAAACTGGGATGTACATTAAGAGGAAGAAGCAGCAAGAGACACGATGAGGGGTAGTAACCTAAAGGAAGTAAATATTTAAATTTTCTGTTTTAAACCACATTCCTTTCAGGCCCCCACAAAGACTGTATTAACAAGATATCGCTAAAACACTGACAGTATCCCCATTTGTCTTCCCATGGGAGAAGCACCCTGAGCTTTTCCACCCACAGCACTCATCCACAGCAGCCTCAGCCCACGCACACCAGCAGCAGTAGAACTTAACTGACACTCCTACTGCTTCCAGCATCACCTTCTCTTTGGATTTGTTTCCCAAATTAGTCCTTTGCTGTAGACTTACTATAAGCAACCATTTATCCTCAAGCACATGAAAGGGGATATCAGTGAGTCAGTGCTTTGAGCCAATTTCTTTGCTAAAATTTAAAGGTTTTACCTTAGGCAGACCAATGGACTCCATTGCTCTTAACCACTGCACAGTGTTGTCAGTGTGCCGAAAGTGAAGGCCAGATCTCTGTTGGAAACAGAGGAAAAAGATGATAAAGATCAAATGAAACATATTATTTAATGATTGATCTCCCTGTTGCTTCCTATTTTTATATCCTGAAGTTTTGCTCAGGAAATTTTCCCTTGTTTGAGCCTGGAGAACAAAGTGTCACAGCTGCAATCCTGCTAATGAAGCATGCTAACCTATCAACAGTGTATCAGTGCTGTCCAGCTCACTCTTTTATGTAACATAAACCAGATTTGTGACCGAGGTGACCAATAAACCAGAATTGTGACAGAGGTGGCCATTTGTACAGCCTTTCGGTAGTCTTTAGGAGTAAAGGCTGGCTGTCAAATACCAGGAACCACTACATCCAAAATACAGAAGTTGTAACACTGCTCAGCACTACTGTGAAGGAGAACAGATAAGGACCTCTTTGTAACCCTTCAGATCTACATGAATACCCAACCCACCGTACAGCCTACACAAACAGTTAAAAAAGCAAAGTGGGAAAGTTTTTTGGTTTGGATTTTTTTTTTTTTTTTTTAAAGAGTCATGGCAAAGGGGGAAAAGAAGCCTGAATGCAAACTTCAGAGATTTTTTTAAGAGAAGCATTTAAATGTAACCAGGATTCTTAACAACGGTTCTGTTAACCATATAGGACCTAGAACAGTTTAATTTCTCAAATCTCAAACAGCCACCAGTGATAACGCCTTAATAATGTCCATTTCAATTTTTTTCTGCCCCCTCTATATGTTGAGATAATGCATTCCATGGTGGGACTACTGCACATGCATGTATATCTTTCTATATTATTGGAGATTTGGGAGTTAACAAATGGCAAGCTAAGCTTAATTATTGGTAGCTTGTTTTTTAGCTTCTCAGTGTTAAATCTGATAAAATAAACACACAGATGCAATTAAGTAAATGTATTCCCATATAAGATGAGGAAAATTTGGAATAGTTATCAAGTTTAATTACTGAATTGTTTTTGGCTCCTATTCCTGGTAAGAAATAATTGTATAAGTTGTAAGGTTCATGTTTTCCCTGGAACCAGAACTGTAATTTTCTCAGCTTTAAAAACACTAATGACAGTAACACAGTTTTTCTAAGGTTAAAACATTTCTAAATGATCATGCTGGCTTCTTAGTGCTGTGTGTCTTCCATCTAGTCCCCAAAGTCTTATGAAAGATGTAGAAAGTTAACCAACCATGCTTGGGTATCTTTAAGACCTGGAAGACAGACATTGCATTTTTTTTATCTTGTCGGTGAAGGAACTGAAAAAGTTATTACCTTATAGCGTGCCTGCTCCACATCATAGATCTTTTTGTCTGACACCACATTAGGGGCAAAGAATTTTGCAAGCTTGGCAAGGTAAACACCATTTCTTAAGCCTTCTTCCAGCTCTGTAGTTGGGGGCAGCTCTTCTTCTAAGCAGACCTCCATCCACCTACAGAGACATCATTTGAGAAACATTGTTACTTGTGATTTTAATAGAAGTGACATCTTTCACCCACAATCATCATACTTTTAATACCGGTACCACAATGTAATCATAAGAGAAAAGGGCATAATCTAAGGAGAAAATTCTCATATTCATTCACATGGCAGATCAAAATGACTAGAGAATCATATCTGCATTGTATGGTTGTGACCCATCAATAACCAAACAACATACTTTCAAGTATGCATCCCCTAAGTATACAATTTCTAACTCAGACCTTTTGAACATCACTAGGCTTTTAAACAGACAGTAATCTAAGTTGAAACCAGAAGAAAACATGGAGTGCTGTGTATTACAGATGTTTGCATTTTAAAAACTCTGGTAGCTTTGCCAGGGCTGAAACTCAAGAATGTCAAGGCCAGCAATGTGCTGGGACAGACTCGCTCCTGCAGTCAACATGCTCTGCAAACTATGCTTGCAGCAATACTCATCTCATTACAGATCAATCCTGTAGCTCATCCTCCTCCCGCAACACGCGGCAGCTCTCCACACTCACTGTGAAACACATGGTGTCAGTGCTGGAGGAAGGAGTGAAACTTTTTGTTGAAACAGCCCAAGGTACTTAATATACTTGAGGCCTGCCTGGCAGTGAGTTGGCCAGAACATTTCTGCCACCCATCAGGTGGGATGACTTCTCATCAAACAGTGACTAAATCCTTCAAGGTGATAAACTAGTTATGTTTTTGAGACTCAGATGTGATAAACATGGTACTAGATAGAAAACTATTATTGAATACATAACCAGTTCAAAAGGCCAGTAACAGACATTAAACTGTAGTATCCAGTACGGTTATATTGAGTAGTCAAGAGAAACTACTACCAAAGCACTCCTGAAAAAGGTTAGTGTCCTAATAACTGGGCCAGAAGTTCCTTACATTGGTGGCCTAGGTGTTCTGGCCCTGTGATATTATTCTTATTTCTAGCATCCAAATCACATTTGAAAAGCTATAAACTCTGGTTAGTTCTGTCCCAGTATAATTTTTTCTTAGGCAATCTCTGCTGTTCTTTGCAGGACATTAATACCATTACAAATGGACAGAACAAAGCTGAAGCCATTAGTTCTCTTTGCTTACTGTCACTAAGGCCATAACAGCCTTTCTGTATGTTGTGTGAGACAGCATTACACATCTAACATCACCTCCACAGGGGTGACTTCAGAAAGTAGAAAGCTGGGATCCAAGCTGAAAATGAGCCAGTATTTCCCCCCACCACAGAGAAGAACAAAAGCTCACTGCATAATTTTATTTCACATTAAAACTCAAGACAAATGACCTACTCCATTACTTCTGGATTTGTTACAGAACATATGAAAGTTATTTCACTGAAGCACAGACTACCCAAATAGCTCTTCAGGAAACCACCAGCCATAAATCTGGGACAATATCACACAAAACTGCACAGAGTGTGTGCCATTAGGAAAACTAGTTTGCAGTATAAAAGCTTATTTGGTGAGGAAAATCGTATTGCTGACAAGTTTCCCTGCTTCATCCTGCATTGCATGTTCATGTGTTACAGGTCTGTGCCAGGGATCCCAAAAGTTATTAATGACAATTTATAGCCTAAATAGATAAACACACTAAGGCAAAATGTCACAACATTTGTTTTCTCCAAAACAGAGGACAAAGAAGAAAAGACAAAGCATGTGTACTCCCAGCAAATGTGGGTTTCACCTGAGCCAGTTAGGTCTTTCTATAGACTTTATCTCCTAAAACATGTCTTCTAAAACCAGAGTTGTACAGATAGCAGGAGCAGCTAGCTGAGCCACAGAAGGTATCCACCATGAGCTGAAGCTGACCCTGTTGCTCAGTGGCCCATCTCCAGTGAGATGAACTCTATGGCCCCAGAGCAGCATTCGGTACCTTGCACTAGATCCTTTAAGATTTTAATTCTCAGTTTTCTTACGAAAACATTTTTCTGACATCTTCAGTCCAGAGCACCAAAAAAAGATTACATTGGAATTGTCTTAAGAGCTATATATGCCCCCCCCCCCCCCCCGCCCCACCTGTTTTTCTCCATTCTGGTACAAAAGTTTTCTGCATAGAGGCAATTTTTCCCTGGCCCCGAACCTGCTGGTATAGGACCCGCCATCTAAAAGCCCTGATATTTGCTCTTCCAACACAAGCAGTCCTTCCATGGGCTTTCCTTCACCAGACAACTGAGGTTCACCATCAGAAAAAGCTCCACTGGCCCAGGTATTACATTTAAGAGTCTTATAGCTGTTAGTCCATATACTTTATAGTCCATTAACAAGGCATTGCTTAGTGTTAAGAAGGAAGCACTAACAGCTGCCTGAGTATGACACTAGGAGAGAACAGCAGGTTCAAAGCAGGCCTAAGTTATAATTTATATCCCTCCAAATTCATGATCTTGTGACAAAGTGTTTACTATTCATAATCTGCTGCTGGTTTGGGGAGGCAGAGGAAGGAATGCATTTGAGCGGTTTGGGTCTGGTTTTATAAAAAAGTCCATATAAAATTGAGTAATTCCAAGATCTAAATGACATACTGATCCAAGGTGAAAGCTTTTCAAATCTCTGTTATTCAACAACAGCAAAACTCTTTCGCATTTGTTTCCAGTGTGGTGATGAGCCTTATAAGATTAATCTGGAACCATCCTGTTCCAGATAGGGAGGCTACCCTGTCTAGGGCCATAATGCAACACACGGAGGAACAAACAGGAAATGGTATGAGGAAGCAAAGAAACCAAGAAACCAGGGGGAAATTAAAAAAAAAAAAAATTAAAAAGGGTAATGAAGAGTACAGTTGTCAATCCAACAAGTTCAGATAAACATACAAGCAAACAAGTGTCCTTTTTAGGAGAATGTTAGTAATTCATTGGAAAGAAGGAAACAAGTAGAGAAGTAAATGGAGTAGGTCTGAAAGATGCAAACAGTTTCTTTCAATTTATAGCTAAAAATCTGTGAGTGATACCCATTCTAGAAAAACTCACTGGTCTGCAGTAGGGCAACTGTAACTTAAAGCTTTTGAAATCAGTCTCCAAGATTGAGAATATAGCTACATCTGTATTACATATAAGACAGGTTTTACCAATGTCTGGAAGCTGCAGAACTTCACTACAACAAAATCTGTGAAATGACTTACTCCTTTTTGCACATGTTTAATCAGAGGAAGGAAAAACCTCAGGATTCGCATGAAATCCTGCAAATATACAAACAATCTTGTAAGTTTTAGTTATACAAACAGCTGCCCAACTCTGTTACTCTCTCTCCTCATATTTATTGAGACATCTATAGCACTTGTCTCCCCAATGCTTGCAGTTACACTAGTTTTGTTCCCTTTACACTAATTCAGTTAAAAAGGAGTTGTGGTTTCAAACAGAAAGAAGCATTACTTTAAGGCTGTGAGGTTCTGCTTTTTAAGACACACTTCAGTGAGTTTATGAAAGTTATTATATGACATGGTGCCAGCAGCAGGAATAGACTGGACTGAAAAAAGTCCCAGAACTGTTTCTACTTCTGTTTAAGTGAAATAGAGAATATCCACCTGAAAATTAGGATTTATAGGTACCTTTGGGGCAGTTTATTTTTCTTCAGAGCTAAAAAAACAGCATTGTTTTTGGTTTATCCACTGTTTTCCTGAGCAAGCAGTACTGCAGCATCAGCATCAGATTTAAGTCTGTTACAGAAACTGTTCCCCATGAAAACTAGTTTATACCATGGTTATACAAGAGGAAGGGCTTATAACTCAATGTTAGATAGTATGTTTTTCTTCAGTATGAAGCCTGTGGAATAAGACTATTAGAGCTATCAAGTGTGCATGTGCATTTCTGCCATTTATTTTTCTACAATGCAATCCCATAACTAATATTGTGTTTTTAACAAGCTTAACTTACTGGCAGATGTATGCCATGAAAAACTTCCAGTGGTGAACATGATGATTGACTTGATCACTCATTACAGCTAACCCAAACCCCACTCCAGGGTGGAGGGACAAAAGGCAATCTCAGGAAGCAGACCAAAAGATGCAACATCCCTGAAGTCCTGGGTAGCACCATCAAAAATGAGCTATCAATAGAACAGTTCTGAAGAACTACCCACGCCAGTTTTAGTCTTATCATTGGGTTCAAACGTGTAAATAGATGGTTTCCTGAAGAGAGATACTTGGGATCATACACCAGTATGCATAAATACAGCCTGCTTTTATTTTCATCATACTGCAGTACTTGCCAGCACAGAAACAAGGGATTTACCTCACACAAAAACCCAAACCCAGACCTGATCAATGAAAATAAATCTCCAAAACTTTAATTCCAATACATAGTACTGGAAAACCTGCCAGGAAAAAGTACTGAGGTACGGTTTCCTTTTGCTTTGTCAATTCTGTTTTGACTCTTGGCAATCCAAGGCAGAGCAGTTCAGCAGTGAATTTCTGGCAAGATAACAATGATGACTTCTGTGTCAGACCCGCAACCAGTAAACAGCACACTGCTCACCAAGAGATTCCAGTTTCCACATTTAACCATGCAAAACAGCAGCAGTATAATGAGCTCAAGCTTGTACTTTAAAAGCAAAAAAACCCCAAATCTGAATCTCATTTAAGTCAAGGGTCAAAGGAACTGGAAACACCAGCGTGCTGCACTATGAACTTAACCAGTTATGAATTTGTCACTGACAGTCTGTGTGGTCAAAGCATGCACAGCTGGATGAGGGACTGGAAATGCTGGAGCCAGAGTTCAGCAGAGAAGAGAGAATACATCGTATAACACACCCAAAAGCCATCACATGTGGCACACAGTGGATATTGCAGCAAAATTTATATTTGCATCGCCCTACCCTTTCAGATTTATGCTGCAAGATGTGGATCCAAAGGCACCAGGCTTTTACCTCCTGGGAAGCAGACCCTTGGGTAAGCAAAGACAGGACTCCAGAGCCAAATCTTAGAACACTGGGTGCTGGTATGAAAAAGGTATAGTGAATAGAAGTTGAAGATAAGTTACTACTCATTTATTACCTCCCTAGGTCATAACCACAGCCTTTCAGTCTGGTTCTGCACACGCATACTGTGGGGAAGTGAAACAGACTGTTGACCTAGAGATTACAATACAGCCATCACATTCCAAACAAAGGGTGAAAAAATCTTGTTGCTAGAAAATAAGAGTAACAACAGTCAGTCCCAAAGCAAAACGTTAGATTCTAACTAATTGTCTGTGAAGCAATGGGATTATATACTTAAGTCAGAACTTTTATTTGAAAGTACTTAGAAATATACAGTAGTCTGAAGCATGAGAACTCACCATTTAGAGTTCCACATTATTATGTCTCTAGTTTCTCAATCTAAAGATTTGTTAAGAAATCTCTGCTCTTAACTCTTCATTTACCTTTTTTTTTTTTAAATGCAGAAGAGATATGTTTTCCCACTAACAGTCCCATAATTTGCTTTATTGCTTTAAATATTGCTTTAAAAAATATTGCTTTAAAATATTTTTATTGCTTTAAAATATTGCTTTCAATATTTTTAAAATATTTAAATATTGCTTTAAAAAAGTGGGTGAGAGCAGCAGAAGCAAGCTCAGTGTGTTGCTTGGCTGAGCAGAAGTGGTGGTGGTGGCATTAATTTGTTTATAAGGAAAGACTGTGTTAACTTTGGAATTTGTTCTCATTAGACTGCAAGCTTTCTCATGATACATCTCTTAAATCAGAAACCTTAAAAATAAATTGTTTCACAAAAAGCCACAGGCTATTTCCAGAGCAAATGCATACTAATCTTCCAGTCATTCTGGCAAAATAGATACTGATAATTTTGATACCATCACAGCAAAAAGTGTAACTTGTATAAAAGAACTGCACAAACTTGGATGTTCCCCTTGGAGGCTGTGGAGAGCAGTGACTGAGAAGGCATCTGAGAAAACTACATTCTTTGGACCTTTTTTTTCCCCTCACATTCCAGTGCATTCAGCCCCAAAATCTTCCTTACAGTTGTGAGCCTTGGCTCAAGTAAGAACTATAGCCCGCTGCTGCTAACTTACTCCTGGAGCCAGACACCCTGGAAACATCGTCTTCTACATTTGGAGCTCTAGATTTATACTCCATTGACAGTCTCTACTGAATCTCAAGTTTTATCCACCCTAAAAACATATTTTGTCTGAAAGAAGTCAACATTTTGTGATTGTGGGTCACCAGAGCAGTGCAGGGAAGGAAGGCATAATACAGGTCATTCCAGTTACCACTTATGTCGCATGCAAGAAGTAACATGAAGATGGCATCGTGGAGGACACCATGAATCACTTGGCTACACAAGATCTCAGAACTTCAGCATGTGAAATAAGCATCAAATCCTTTTGCAATATATTTTGTAATAATTTGTAGTGCTCTAATTTTTTACCTTTCCATAAGCCAGTCCAAATTCAAAGTTGCATACCTCTGGGTCTCCAGACAGTGTTAGACTTAGCAGCATCTCAACTTATTTTTGTGATTATGGTTTCACCAGGGAGCATACTGTAAGAGCTGCACTGAAAATTATGTAACATTCATGTATGGATTCTTTGGGCATAAGTATTAAAATAAGGATCTCACTGCACCTTACTGCATTTTGTTGAATTGTGCAAACCTGTTGAATTGTGCAAAATTGTGCATAAAGTTTGGTGCAACATTAATTTCCCTGATCAAAGCCCTCCTGGTACACTTCATATTCGATTTGAATGAGCAAAAGTGAGCAGCAGTGATGACTTGCCTGCCCTGCACAGTGCACTAAACCAGCAATAAATCATTTCAGCAACATATTTCCACACCAGATTTCTGCTGCCATGGCAACACTGCCATATTTACAAAATAGCCTTAAAGGTGTTATAAAATTCTGGTTCACAAGATGGCAGCACAGATACTGTTTGTTGTTTTAATCGGTTTTATTCCAGCCATCCCGTATGTGGGTTAATCAGTGATTAGAGCACAAGGCAAGGGGTGCTGCTCAGGAAACCTGCTCTGGAGCCCGGGCACGGCCCCGCAGCCGTCTCAGGCTGCTGGGCACCCAGCAGCAGCCGAGTCCTGTTTACTCAGCACTTCTACGGTGGTGGTGAGGAAAAAAAAATAGTTAGAGACTCTCCAGCAACACCTCAACAGGGAACAGCAGCACACGAGCCTGCATTTCATGACAGCCCCCAGCCTTTGCAATCAGAAAGGCTGTGTTTTGCGGTCTTTCTCTGTTTGCAGAGACATTAAGATTTAGCACCGAGTATCAACCACAAACGCAAACCACAAACAAGACTGCTCTGCGAGATAACGTGCTGAGCAGGGGCCAATGCTAACAAACCCCAGGCTGATGGTCACAGGGATGCCTCCTTTTATCACCCTGCTCTTGGCCTGGCTCCAAGCTGCCAGAGGCTGGGGACAAACGCTGAAGAGGCAGGAGAGAAAGTGGTGCCAGGAATGGGGCTTGCCATGCTGGTGGAGGCTGCACTACAAGTATTTCTACCTAAGAAACCTCACTTAATTCTTCTCTGCAGAAAGAACAGTACCCAACAGGTTACCTGTGCAAATGGGGTGGAAGTATTGTCAGTGTTAAAATGCCTCAGGGGGGGAAAGTATCTGGGGAAGGTGTGGTCTGAAGTATTTCTTTTTACAGGAGGAATCGGTTTTTCATTTGGGTGAAAAGGGAAGAAAGGATGAAACATATCAGTCCTCTCCTAAAAACGTTGCAAACTCTGTATGAGTAAGTTAACACAACTCAGTTTGACTTGCATCACTCAGCTGCAGGGGTTCAACCTGTTTTAACAGCCCTCTCTCCAACAGGCAGCAGAAACCACAAACGCTGAAACACAAGTCTTTCCTGTGTTAGTCTGGCAGTGGTGGCTCAGTGGCCACTGGAAAGCATAATTTCAGACAGATGACAGACTCAAACCACTAATGAAATTTTAAGTAGTTCAGATAGGAGCTCCTTAGCAAGTCTCAAATGCAAGCACAAAGGATCTCCCTCCAATCCTACAAATCAAATGATGCTTTAATCTGAAAAGGAGGGAAGCTAAAGTTGGCACATGAATTTATCTAAACTTAGTATTTTGTCAGTCTGTACATCAGTACAGTACAACATTTATTGGTGTGGAAATGTTGCAAGACATATTATTCCCCCAAACACATGATTGTTGCTTTAGAAAAATGCTGTGTTTGCAGACTCCTAGGCCATAGCTTAGACTTGCCCATTATATTGTCTTACTACATTGTACTGCAGTTTTCTTTGCTCTATTATGCCTTCTGTACAGCTGAAGTGTGGTAATACAGTTTAAGGCACCCCCAAAAGACCAAGCATGTTGTATTTCAGATTTACCAATTCAAAGGGTTCTGGCCTGGCAGAATCTTTCGTGCAAGTAACCCACTGAAGCAGAAGAGTGTCGGAAGATATGGGCCCTTGGCAAGTCACAAAACTGTTACAGTAAAATAACCAATAATGGGTCCTTAAGATAACCTTCACACTTTCATCAAGCAATAGCCCTCCTAACCTTAAATCAGCATAAAAGCTTGTACATTGTGCAGGTGTTAAAGCCATGTCCCTGATTCAAGACCAGCAACAGAAGGACACAGCTCTACCTGCAGACCTGAGCATTTACTTGGCAACTGATGCAGCTGGGTCAGCAGAAACCTCCAAAGGATGTGCAGACCAAAGAGTGTGTCAACACCACGCAAAAGACTTATGGAAGATCAAGACACCAAACTCAAGAATGACAGGTTGCAGTATACTGTTCTGACCCCTTGACCAGTTCAAGTCCACTGGATCAGATCAGGCTATTTATATTTTACTTTCTAAAATCTGACAAAGATTACTTTTGTGAAAGCAACTATCAGCAAGCATACAGGTAAAGCCGCCACAAAAAGGACCCAAGAAGTACATCCACTAGACAGGTAGCTGGTACTCTTAAAGAAAGGTGCAGGATAGCAGCCAGGTAAGAATTAAAAGATACAGATGAGAGAATAAGATGCTAAAGGAGTCAAAAGACTGAAAGAGCCAGCCTGTGAAAGGCTATACTGTTGTTGAAAGCAGTTAGTGTTATGTAAACACTGCAAAACAGCAAGACTATGTTTACAAAGTTTAGACTTTGTCCCATGTTGAAAATACCACCCCACAGGACAGAGGAACAAAGTTAAAACCAAGGCATTTAGGTAAAACTTCATGTGCAGCACCTACAGTTATATTTTTCTGTTTTCTTCCCATGGTTATGCAAGCAATGTTCTCCATTTTCACTTTCAGGGGCTGGAAAGACAGTACTCCCCTAGATACTCAGTAACAATCTATAAACTTTTGAGAAGTGTATGCATATAGATCAGGCCTGCAGTAGATGAGAAAAATGTAGGCAGCTGTATAACAGCATTTAATAAGTCACAAAGAAATGAAAACCCAAGAAATTAATGTTATTGTTTTATAGAGGTGAAGATAAGCAGCCTTTCTATAGCAGAAAGCAGCAAAAAAAATCATAAATGCTCTGCAACCTGACCTTTATCATCAGAACATAAACTAAGAATTGCTGAACAAAGCTTTGAATCCTCCACGACCATATCATTACCCCAGTTTCAAAACTACATAGTGTTTTCTATAGAGCTGAGGCAGCCAGTTAACACTGATTTACACTAAGGATGATATCCAAAGTTTCCATGTGATATGTGCTTACAAGCTCTTGGTGAAGACCTGGCTAGAATTTTGTCAGTGCAAGTTGGAATTTTTATTAAGGATATATGGATAAAAGCAGCATAAAATAATCATGAGCATCTCAAACATCTCTCTAGACAGTATTTTAAAAGTCAGAAATAAAACCATTTCTTTAAGGAAATGGACCTGAGAAGCTAAGTGTTAGAACAAGCTGGTTTAGCTGCAAAACTAAAATCTTTCCTTGGAACAACTTATATTAATGCACTTAGGTAGCAATAAGACAGAGTGAAAGCAAAGATGTAGTTCAAAGACTAGGCTAGGAATGAAAAACTGATTTAAATCAATATGGTAGAAATTTAACTGTGTAATTAATAGTATTTCATGCAACAAATACCCAGTGTCTGGTGAGAGCCTTTCAGTATAAGGATTTTGAGATCACCATTCCCAGCATCTATACACAGAAGACAATCCTGTCTCCAAGATCAAACAGTGAAATATCTTCAATCTGAGTAATCACTAAGCGATAAAATTCTACCATCTGCATCCCAGTATTCAGGTTACTCAAGACAGTAAGAAAAGTTCAAGAAAAACTTGCTCAGTTAAGAACCTGCCAGTCACCAGACAAGATATTAGGCACTGGCAAAAGTGAACTCCTGGTACACCATTTGATTCAAAGGCAACAAAGAGATCAATGGTATAACAAGTCTGGCTTATGGCATCTAACACCAACCAAGAACCCCACTGCCACAAGACAAGTGCATAAGAATATTTTTGTCTATGCCGCCAAAGAAAAAGTGGTTTTCAATAAATTCTCCCCAGCCAGCCCATGTGCTCTGGCTAGCTTGCCCTGTAACACAACCACTGCATGTCCACGGCTGACCCAGGCTCTGCTACCCTGTAACACCACTCTCATAATGGCTGCCGCTCAGGGCAAGTTGTGAAGGTCTCTGGATATTCAGTGTCTACCTGTCAACCACCAGCAGAAAACCAGAGGCAGATGACTCCCTGCCTGTGGTAATCCAAGCTAACAGGGTTCCACACAGCAGCTGCACAATCCCAGCCAGAGTGCTATAGCCATTACTGGTCACCCCATTTAAACACAAGGTGCCATATGCACAGAAAGTCTTATTAAACCCACTTTTGGATGTTTAAGACTACTTATGGGAAAGCTCAGTGATTTATGCAAAATGGCAAATGTAAAACAAAGTGCTCCTTTGTTTCCTTGTTCACGTAAGAAGGGGAAATAAAAGTGGAAGAGATTTAAGATTAGAAGGAAAAACTTGACAAGTTTTAGAGACTATTTCAAACTAGTTGTGGAGCTTATGTGCTGCAACAATTGCGTTTCCAAAGAGATTTCAGCTTGCTCTAACCCTCTAGCAAACCTTTAAGTGCACAACCCCTAGAGAACGGTTTGCTCATTGATTTCTATGGAAGTTGTTTCTCTTAAAAACAAAAACTGAGAAGCTCAATGGAAACAGCGCTGGTGCAAACTCCTTCAACCAATATAGTGCCCTATTTGGAAATACTTCTGTTCCAACTCTTCCAAGATCTCCGAGTGCTTCTATGCACAGGAATTAATGTAAAAGCCTCCATATTAAAAGACGGAAGTAGCACCAGTCATTTTTATTTTGAAATCACCAAAGTGAAACACAAGACAGTCACCCAAGCATTCTGATCAGTCCCTTTTCATTAGGAAACTAATTTTTAGGCTGGTAAATCTCACTTTACTGTTGCCACAAAAAGATCACTCCATCTTAAAAACGCAAAAGGGGCTGCCATGCAATTTCACATTAAAAAGATGGCACATTACTATTATGCTGAAACTCGTCCAAAGATACTTAGTACAACCATGTTAACTGTAGTGGAAATTAATAGGACAAGAGAGAACAAACATTAAAATGTTTTACAGGAGCACTCTATTTTCTTAAACAGCTAACTCAGGATCTCCGATACACAGTCAGCCAACAATTTAACATAGCATAAAAAAATTCCTTACAACTATGAACTTGAATCAAGAAATATTTTAAGTCAGTTTACCTAGCTGCCAATCCTATTAGAGACCTAGACACTTCAATCAAGTTAATCAGTAAACCATCACAGCTTGTTAACTCTCAGCCCTACTGAGATACAAGCGACTTAGGTTGCTATTTTGACTGAATTTGCTCTTCCTTTTTCTCTTCCCATTTCTCTGCACTTTATCCCAAGCAAGTACAACACCCACACAGCACTGGTCACGGAGGCTCAGAAGATACTGCTGCAGTTACAGTCAGAAGCCATACAACCCTAAAACTAGCTTCCCACTTCCCCCTATCATTTGTAGGGCAAGTTTTCATATGGTTTTAGAAGGGCTCCTCTATTTTGAGCCACCAGTAGTTGCAGCTTGCAAAGTCTGACCATCACGGGCAAGGACAAGTCTTCCTGTAAAAGAGAGCCACAGTGGTACTACTAGCTTTCATGATCTTTCCTGCAGCATACTGAAAGCTTTGCTGAAAGTATTAAAAACCCAACACAAATAACCAACTAACCACCCTGTGCAGTGGCAGGTAAGGTGGTGATGGAGAACGTGGAGACACTAGTCATCCACCAGTTTTGGGAAAGCAACTACCATGGGGGAGAGGAAGAGGAGTACAACTGTCACTGTGCCACATAGTTCCTGTCAACAAGAGAAATGGGCAGGAAGTAGTGACAACAGCAGCAGCCAGATAAGGGGGACCAGCAGGATATATGCCAGGATAGCAAGATTTACAGTGGGAAAGAGAAAGCCCAGTAAGCATTGTTGACAGACTTTTGAAAGAGGGTGTGGAGGGGTGGTGTCCCTTAACCCAGGTCAAGAACAAGATACAGCAGTACCCCAGCAAAAGGAAGATTTGACCAACTGTAAGGAATGCACAAGACCCATACAGAAAGACCAACTCAACTTGTATTATCAGAAGTCCGGACACAAGCGCTGGAAGAGGTACTTGACCAAAGGAAGGGAGTTGCTTGTGGCCACAGTAGATTTTGCTGAAATATTGAATCTAGACTGGCTCAAGAAATTCTTGCCAAAAAAAAAGAGGGAAGAGACCAAAACAGAGCGTTGGAATATGTGCACAATTACAGTAACAGATACAACTTGAAACTAAGGAATATACAGCGACTGACACAGCAAGCCTACATCCTTAGGCATTTGCCTTCATCTAAGATTTTAAAAGTATGTCTTGCAGAACTTCTGCACACTTCCTTTGATACCCAGCCAAATCCTTAAACAGCATATTTTGCTTCAGTTTTCCATATGAAGATGCAACATAATCAAAATGTCTCCATACTCTTCTCTTCCTCCTCAGGAAAGTTAATATGTATATTCAAAGAAACTTAAGAGTTCAGTTGCTCTTAATTTTGAACATGAACTTTACACTCCAAGACTGCACTTCAGGAGTGCAAATGTTCTTGCAACAAAATGAAAAGCCCAGCTGAAGTCCCATGTCCACAGATGCAGATTTCTCCTGTGCAGAGATGCAGGTCATTTTTTCTCACTAGACTACAAAAACACCCAGAGACTCTCCCAACCATTTTCCTCTACTTCAAATGGAAGAAAGGGAATGAGCATAGTCCTCTTGCCATTCTTGCTCCCTCATAACAGAGTCAGTCACTTCTAATATCCACTTCTTCAGCTGCATCTAGTACTAGCTTACAAGCAAGAGACATTTCTGGAGACTGCCATTTCTAAGTTGCCTAGATCAATGGCATGTTTTCATCACTCACACTACAGTAAAGGAAGTTTGTCCAAAGTGAAAAAGCACATCTCCATCTGGTTGACAAGTCATATCTCACCCAAAGACAAAGTGACACCACCTTCCATGGCATCAAGTTCTCAAACAAATCAAACCTTTGCAACAGAATCCAAACTTAATTTTAAGTTACTTACTTTCACCATACTTGCTGTTAGAGGACTGTAGGTTTACTTTCACCATATTTGCTGTCAGAGGATACTAGGATAAACCTACAGCCTTCTGGGTGTGGGTTTATCCTAGTGTCAAATGTCCAGTTCCTTATACTTCAAAAACTGTGTTCAGAAGATACCTGCATGTGTCCTGGCTTGTACCCTCCCCACTCCAACACTACACATAGACTAAGTCCTACTGAAACTGTGCAGTAGCACAGTAAGTGCTTCATTAAAAAAAAAAATAATCAAAACCACATTTTAGCTGTGATGAATCTGTCAGAAGTAGGCTTCTTGTGAAGGGAACTAATAAACATACACAGACAATAATCAAAAACAGCACTACCAAATTCTTTAAGGTAACCTAAAAAAACAGTATCTAGGTAAGAAGGGTGCTTATAGATATACATATAGAGACTTTTGAGGAATTTTGATGCCAACATACAAGAAAAGTAACTGAGGCACGTCAGTCAAGCAACACAAGTAGCTAGGCATTCAAGAGCTGAGCAAACCCCATGTGTTGTCCACCCAGTGACTCAACACCTGGCCAACATATACCACTCATACTATACCTCTGCTGGGTACTACTGTGTGGAGCAGACAGTCTGCAAACAAATTAAGGTAACAGTTTAAGGTGGGGGGCTGGGGAAATGTATGGAAGTAAACCAAAACATACATCCAACCTAATGAGTCAAACGGGGATGGGAAATAAGTAGGCTGAATGATATGTGCACAGCTATCTGAGCATCAAGTTTGGTGAACTCACTACTGGAAACCAAAGTATTTAACAGCAACTGTTTTTCCACTAGTACTCTAATAGCTTGTTATTCAACAAGTGTAAATTATGTTTATGCACAGTAACAGTGAACCTGGCATTGAGAGAAATCCCAGACTAATTCTTTTGTCCATCAGATTGCTGCAAGTACATAGGCTTTAATTCTCTTAGCTCTACTGAAAGATAGTAGAATGTGTCCAGCATATACACAGCATAATGTCCTCACTCAAAGATATTCCCCTTGCTCAAAGATGTAGATATTATTCTTTTCTAAATACATGTACAAAAATGCTTTCTGTCCAGTATGGCTGGCCAGGGAAAGAGCATAAACATTTATCTTTCAGAAATAAGGGGGGGTGTGGGGGGTGTGTGTGTTGCTTTGCCAATTGATTCTTTTACAAAGATGTCAAATGAAAAATAAGCTATTATTTTCAATACCACTCTGGCGGAAGATACAGTCTTAAGATATGAACAGCTTGTTAGTAAAATCCTGATTAACTTAATTCTACATTAATAAATATATATGTTATTCTTGAATGACAGCACACTCCTTTCACACATCTTATTTTACATAAACACTACCTCTCTGGCCCATTCTGACTTGCTCTGAAGAAAAACCCAACACTGTCCTGCCATTGCAGTGCTGCACAAACACACCACATCTCAGGTGGAAGTATTTACAACTGGGCACAGAAACACCAACCGTGTGGAGCAAGAAAAACTCAAGGAAAATCTAGATTTGGAGAGAAATTAAACCTAGATTTTTCAGAAAGTTTTCAGTTTCGTTTCAATGCATTAAATTTTTAAACTGATTTCAGTAGATACATATTCTACTACTGACAGTACTTACTAGCAGATGATCAACCCCCACTCTCTCTCATGTTGGGTCTTATGGCTAGACCTTCTTATATTCAAATTTTTGCAACATTTTTATGGGCCTCCTAATCAAACAAACTTTGCATGCACTCTTTTTTTAAATTAATATGAATATATTTGCTTACTTAAGGGGCAGTACCATACATTGGAGTAATTGCTATGTAGCGATAACCACACATCTGCCTTTACTTTGAGAAGTTTTATTAGTAAATGATGGTGAGCACAACTGAAATACTGTCTTTATATTGCCAATTACTACCATTCAACAGTGGCCAGAACTCAAAAGTTGCCTTTGTATTGTGTCCATTTATGTTATTTAGATGAAATAGCAGTGCTGTATATAAGGAAAAAAAGAACTAACCTGTAAAGAATTTTAGTTCTTTGGTTTAAGAACATGTTTTCCAGTCTCTCCTTGGACCTCTGTCAAAGTGACTTAATCTTGTGACAAAATATCTGCACTACAAATCTTAATGCTTCTTTGTTTTCTTAGTTTTCAGCAATTGCTACTGCCTTCATCTTCCATCTTCTCAAAAAGCTAGAAACGTTGTTGGGTTGGGGTTTTTTGTTTGTTTTGGTTTTTTATTTCTACAGAATTTTTGACTCAATCTATTGCATTTTTACCAAGACTAGAAGTATATTTGTATTATTGTAGTAACCTCCATTATTAGTATGTATGCTTACAAGCACATGCATAAGGCTGCCCAACATGCTTGCAGTTACCCAGTTTAGGATTCACAAATCTTGTCACAGTGAAGCTCTAGTCTAAGTGTTGGAATCATTGCAGCTCTGTTCAACACATGTGGGTTTGCATTGCCAGTTGTCAGAGAGGAGGCTATACATGTCAAGGGAAAGCAGAATATTTACTGACACTCAAAATCATCTAGAAATATTGAAGTAATGTGGATTCAAGTCAGGGTTAGGGCTTGAAATAAATGACTAAGAGGAATGCATTGCAACCCATTTTAGTTTTGCAGAAATTGTATCAAGCGGTTCAGTACTTTGCTCTCCTAATGCTTGACACATTTGATTTATGGATTTATTGGGCTTTTTACACCTATTTAAAACTATGCACTGCACACATCTCTTGAGCAACACATTTCTGACCTCTGATGAACAATTATCTGCATCTGGATGAACAATATCTGATGTTCAATGCTCTTTAGTTATAGACTGGTAGAAGAGCAATCTTTTCTGATCTTACTTGTCACATCAGTGCATAAACAGGAAAACCTACTCCAGAAGTGGAAGACAGTCAAATAATGACCCCTTCTAACTTCTTCTAAGTTACAGGTCCAAGATGTGATCTGGGTTAGGACAGTCAAAGGGCAAAGACCTCTTTCAGAAAGAGTTTTAAATTATGATGAATTTGAGTTCAATGCTACATTTAACGGTCTTACCAGGAACATCTGTTTGTATTCTGATTGCAGTGATCAGGAGCAGCAGGAGCAGCAGGAGCAGCAAAGCACGCTACTCTAAGAGGCAGAGCCAGCACTAGATCACACAGGGAAATGAAGTGCACAGGCTGAACATGTAGACTTATCTTGCTTAGTGCTGTACTTACAGGTGGGTCAGTTTACATGACAGTTTCTATTCACTGTTTAGTTTTTAATACAGAACACGGAGACAGAGATGAAGTAATAAGAAACACGCTGCTCAGATCATTTATCTTGGGGATATACTGTATACTATATTTCCAGGTCAGGGTCAGATATCTGGAAGCGTAATGCCTAGTAGCAAATGAAATTTCACCTACATTCCCAAAGCAGCAGATTTCAAGTTGATATGTGTGCCAGTGACAGAAAAGTAACAAAAGGGGAAGGAAAAAGCAGAGCTTTCAAGACTGTTTATTTTCCCACCAAGTCTTACCTGTGGGCATCTTTTGCCTTTGCCATTTTACAAGGGAAAAGACTTTTGCCCCACTCTTTCTTGATGCAGTTTCATAGCATTTCACCCACCCATGCCAGGTGCTGGCCAGGAGCACCTTCCACTGTGTGTCAGGGCTAGACCACCCAGAGCTGCTGCAGCAAAGGAGCCATGGGGATGGCAAGTTAATTCCTAAAACAGCCCTTCCCCAGGCCCCACCAACAGCAGAAGGGCCATCAGCAAACATCGGCTTTTTGGACTGTGTGGTAGGGTGGGGAAGGTGACACAAAGAAACATCTCATGTCAACACATCAGACATTTACATCTGAAATTATGTCAAGCCACTCTAGTGAGGCTAAGGTCATCATTTCAGGGTTCCTTTAAAGGTACAGATAGATGGCCACTGGACAAGTTAGCATGCTTCCCTGTCCCCTTCCCTTTCCTTCCCATTCTCCACTGCTTATTCTTGCCTACATTTTCCCCTCTACTTTTTGGCCACACCAGTACCCCAGGGGCTGTGGGAAGAGTGGGACCATGGAACTAATTCTGCTGAGAACTACTGCAACACCACAATATACAAATGTTAGTGCTTGACCAGATCAGTTCCCTCATCTGACACAGCTTGGCTGCGTGAACTACTGCTGGCACAATGCAGATATCAGGAGAACACAATTACCCACTCTGTGGTCATCTGAAAACATGGTTCAAGGAACACCACGGTTTTTCTTTATACCTTTTGCACCACCTCTGTATTTAACAAATGCACATACAATTATACTGATTTAAAAATTGAGATATGCATCTGATACGCAACTATTTCCTTTTCGTTCTTGTCAGTCCAATTTCCAAATAGCCTTTGGTTTGTACGTGTGATATTACATTATCCAAATTACATAATTTTCTGGCAACTATGGCAGGCCTAGCCTCTGAGTCACTTTCCAAAACGAGGGGAGAGCCACACTAGGGAAGAATGATCAATTCAAAGGTTTCTATTGTTCTAGTGGAACATGGGGTCCACACAAGTTCAGTCACATCTAAGTACTGAAGAGCAGCTAAAAATCTCACTATTGACTTAAGAGAAAAGGAACATCTTAGTGAAGCAAACAAGCAGATACAATTGTACGGTCCCAAAAACTGAAGCTATGTAATCACATGCTTGTATGTATTGGTTTATTAATGGTCAGTGCATTGCAGGTATGTGAACACACATTGTGCTGCGGGTTATTTACCTGCATTTGCCAGCTGAGAGTTTCCACAGCTGTAAGCAGAAGTTTCACTAACCCTGTGCACAAGGCAGGGCTACAGAACTATAACAAAGCTTCTCTACTCAACCCTGTCCAACCCTTCAATTAATCAGAGAAATAGATGGAAAGAGAGCCAAAAGACTATGGAAACAATTTCTCATTACAGACTGTCTTGAGGAATAATGCTAATTATCACAGAAGTGTTTCCAGTTCTTCACTGAATCCAGACACTTATCCACCCTGAGAAGAATGTTTCCTCTTTAGTCACTAATTGGATCTTGTTTGTAAAGCCAATCTTTGTTTCAAAGTCTGACACAGTTTGGGAATCAGGGTACAATAGGGACAGAAGATTAAAATGCCTCTCCACAGCTGACAGACACTAGAAACATTGTCCATACGTAAAAAGATGGTGCACATTAACATACATTATTTTCCTTTTTGCTTTTATTTGTAGCTTATGTAAGATCTGATACTAACACTTTTTGAGGTATAAGAAGCACCTGGTCTTACAAAGCTGCAGAGTGTCATTTAAAGTATTAACCAGGAAGGTTAAGTGCATGCTGAATCAGTGACTACAAATACTAAGCTATGCAAATGATGGTTTTATTTATTGCTTAAGTTTGGAAAGTTAAGAGATGGCTACTCCAAGAAAGAATGAGCACTGCTTATTTAAGGCAGTGATTCATACAAGAAAGAGATAGTTTTGCTGTACTGATGTCTCCACACTTCAGACTCAAACCGCCATTTCTCCCCTCCCAAATAATGGGGATACCTGAACACACCAGAAATGCTGTAACTGAATTTGCTACATGTGTACATCTCCTTCATGTGACACAAAGAACCCCAGACTTTTTCCAGAAGTTTCTACTTCCGGTCATTGAATCATCTCACAGAATCACAGAATGGTTTGGATTGGAAGGGACCTTAAAGATCACCTAGTTCCAAGCCTCCTGACACATGCATGGACACCTTCCACTAGACCAGGCTGCTCAAAGCCCCATCCAACCTGGCCTTGAACCCTTCCAGGGAGGGGGCAGCCACAACCTCTCTGGGCATCCTGTGCCAGTGCCTCACCACCCTCACAGGAAAGAATTTCTTCCTTATATATAATCTGAATCTACCCCCTTTTGGTTTAAAACCATTACTCCTCATCCTATCACTACACTCCCTGACAAAGAGTTCCTCCCCATCTTTCCTGCAGGTCCCCTTGAAGTACTGGAAGGCTGCTATAAGGTCTCCCTGGAAACTTCTCTTCTCTAGGCTAAGCAAGCCCAACTCTTTCAGCTTGTCCTCATAAGGGAGGTGCTCCAGCCCCTCGATCATCTTCATGGCCTCCTCTGGGCCCACTTGAGCAGGTCCATGTCCTTCTTATGCTGGAGGGTCTACAGCTGAACACAGTACTCCAGGTGGGGTCTCATGACAGCAGAGCAGATGGGGAGAATCCCCCCCTTAAATCTGCTGGCCACACTTCTCTTGATGCAGCCCAGGACACGGTTAGCTTTTTGGGCTGTGAGCGCACATTGCTGACTCATATTCAGTTTTCCATCCAGCAGTACCCACAAGTCCTTCTCCACAGGGCTGCTCTCAATCCACTCATAACCCAGCCTGATTTGTGCATGGGATTGCCCCACCCATGTGCAGGACCTTGTACTTGGCCTTGTTGAACTTTGAGGTTTGCACAGGCCCACCTCTCCGGCCTGCCAAGATCCCTCTGAATGGCATCCCTTCCCTCCAGCATGTCAACTGCACCACACAGCTTGGTGTCATTGGTGAAGTCTCTGGGGGAGCACTTATACCACTGTCTATGTCTCCAAAGATGTTAAACAGTGGCCCCAACACCAACCACTGAGGAACACCACTCATCCATCCATCAAGTCCATGTCTCTCCAATTTAGAGACAAGGATGTTGTGCAGGATAGTATCAAAAGATTTGCATGAGTCCAGGTAGATGACATCAGTCATACTTTCTTTATCCACCACCACTGTATCCCTGCCCACCAAAGGCCATCAAATTTGTCAGACACAATTTGCACTTGAAGCCACGCTGGCTGTCATCAATCACCTCCTTATTTTCCATGTGCCCTAGCATAGTTTCCACTGAAATAATGATTACAGTTTAAAATTAACCACACTTTTGATGATTTATATCCAACATGTACTTTGCATGTCGTTCTGCTCTTCTTGATGTTAACAAACCAACACAACTGCCATTAGAAAAAGCCACCTCCACGTTACAGTATCATATAGTGTACTCTACTTTCTTTTAAGTCATCTGCTACTTCATCCTTCTGACCTCTAGTCAGAAAGAGGCCAAAGCTACACTCTATTCTTTTGACTCAAGCAGAGAGCACACCATCCTGAAATATTCTGGGCTCCAGTCACAGAGCACACTAATTTCTCTCAGACAGTGCTAGATCAGTATTCAGACACATGTAGCACACCTCTTCCATCGACCAAAAAGTCCTCAGCACAAGGGGCAAAGCAAAGCTGGTGCTGTCAGCTTTGCCCTGTCCCATCTACACCTTACCTTGAGACAGTCCACACCAGTCTGAGACATCATTCAGACTGCCTCAAATCTCTATCCTCTGCTGTAGCTATGCTTCTGACAGCAGAAGATTAGTGGAGGGGTTTCATTATTTTTGTCTTTAGACCCCCACACAAGAGAACTCATGTGTACTAAACTGTCACATCAACCGCAGCACCACTGTGCAGAACTGCAAAGCTGCCAGGTTGCATGAGGACCAGCAGCCCTATGTCCCACACTGGCTACTAATACCATTTCACATTTAGTTGCTGAAATCAGAGGCCTTCATCATGTTTTGATTTTTTCAATCGTGTTCAACTACAAAAAAAACCCTCACACTTCGTTTTTGCTACTTGTGGAATGCTATATTAGCAGTATATTTCTTTTAAAAGACAGTCTCAAGGAAGGCTCCCTGAGCTAATCTATTCTACAAATAAATGCATTTAAAGCTCTGTTTTTGAATGTTAGAAAAAGTTACTCCATCAAGCCATGATGGCATGTTTTCATGCTGGAGTGAAATAGGCTTATCAAAGTAGTTTTCCTTTTAACAAAAACGTAAACGAGGATTTCTGAACTATAATCATTTTAATGCCAGGAAACCCTACTAGTTTCTGTATTTTATATCAAATTATTAAAAACAAAATGCTTCAAGACAGACAAATTCAGGGTTTATTTTCTATCTGCTTTTCTAAAATAGAAGACCACTGTTTGTGGCTATACCCCAACACTAAAATTGCATGGTGAGCTAAAAGCAGTCAGACAGACCTTAACTTCTCAAAAAGGTGGAAAATCAGATCTTCTCTGAACCTGTGAAGGTGGTAGATTATTAGAGGAGAGCATGGCTTTCCAAAGAGTGGAGGAAAGGCTTTGTCTAATTCCTGTGCTCCCTGAATCTGGTTGCAGCAACCATTCCTGATCTTGCTAGGCAGATCAGGTCTTTAATCAAAACCTACTTTCCCCATAGGTTTCTTGCTGGCTGGAAAAAGAACAGTAACCAATGGCTACCTGGCTGAGTCAAGTCTAAAAATCATTTCTATGATACCTACATGCAAGTTAAAACCACATAAGGAAACCACTCTATTTCTGGATGAAAATCTGGACATCTAGAAAAGCTAGTCAGCAGTACCATTTTGGTTTTGTCAAGCAGAATAAAATGTTGCACAGTTTTGTATGTACTGCTTATCCTTCCACTCAAAGGCCAGTACACAAATTAAACCACTGGACTAGCCAGATCTGTTGCTTGCTTTTCTAAATCTTCTCTAAATAACTACAAAAGCACTTTTTGTCTAACTACATATGAAATTGTTGCTTTTAGGACCAGGTTCTTATCTACTTACACAAGCAATTTCATATTCCTTTTAAACCACTCTTAGAGAAGGGCTTGTATTGTATTGTGTTCTTGGTATCCAACAGTGAAAGTTAATTGCACACTTTACAGAGCAAGTCCAATGTAATGCTGTTTCTTCCTGCCACCAGGACAAGGAAGGGACACCATCAGAAGACTCAAAGCAAATAATTTAAGACAGTTCCAGTCCTGTATCTAAGAGGTTGCCTTCTGAAGAGGGTATGTGTCATCATTTGAGCTTACTCAGCAGCTAAACACCACACAGTCACTCACCCACCCTCCCCCCACTTGGGAACAGGGAGGGAATTGGAGAGGCAAAGGGAGACTTGTGGGTTGAGATAAAAAGAGTTTAATAACAGTGACAGAACAATACGCTGACAGCAGTATCAGCGGGTAATGTACAATACAGCTGCTCACCACCTGCCAACGGACACTCACCTGCTCCCAGCTGGCAATCCCCAACACAAATTCACAGCAGCCACACTCCCAGAAGTGGCAGCCCCTCCTGACCCTCTCCTGCCTTTATATAGTGAGCACAAGGTCACATGACATGGACTATCGGCCAATCGGGGCCCAGCCCTCCAGCTGTGCTCCCCCCGCCCCCGCACACAGGTGAGGGCACTGGGACCTGGGGAGCCCCTGGGGTCTCAGGGGGCTGCAGCTCCTCCCGCTGCCAGACCAACGGGAACTCTAGGCCAGCCCCTACCAGGACAGTATGTTTGTGTTACTGTCCAACTTAATTATGAAAAACTGCCTGAATATCAGAAACACACTAGATAATATAAATTGGAATGACAGTTGCACAGACTGGACAACAGATCCCATAGTTCTAGTCTTTGATCCCCAGCACATTCCACACGCATCTGCAAATATGTTTAGTAATTAGTCTCAAAAACCTTTGAGTCTCAATTTCTGAGACCTTAACAGATCTTTTTTGTTGTTGTTTGTTTTTTTGTTTTTTTTTTTTTTTTTTTTTTTTGGTGGTTTTGTGTTTGGTTGTTTGGTTGTTTTTTTTAACTACCTACTTTGGAGGATTGACTCATAAGACCCACTGACAACTTGTGAATACGGGCATAACCAGAGCTTGAAGAAATGCAGCAGGTTTGTAATTAGCTTCAGTTCTGAGTACCATTAGAACTAAAATTAAAGTACAACAATTCAGGCTTCTTTGCACACAAACAGTATTGGACACTATTCGAACAGCTGTTATACAGCACAGTCATTTATTCCAGCAGTTGCACTGCAAGAATGCACAGGTGTGTGCAGATGGTGCAGAAAAGCAGTATTCCCAAGGACTGAAGGCTCAAAGTTATTTGTTTGATTCCAAAGGCATTGAAACGCAGCACTTAGAGCCATGTCAAGCTGAAATTCAATGAATACTTTTTTTTTTTTATAGATGTCTCTAGACATTTTTCTATGTATTTACATGGAATGTAAGAATGACCAAGAGGGACTAGACTAATTAGAGTTGAGCTGATGCTCTTTTTTTTTGGCTAGTGAAACAGGTGAAAACTGAGCTCTGAAAAACAAAGGCTGTCACTAAATTGTAGGTCATTAGCCCAACATAAAGAAAATTTACATGCCTGAAGATGTCAGTATGTTTCATTAGGAAATATATTCACAAGTGAGCTGTTTTACCTGGTATGAATATTTATTCTATGTTTGCTTTCTATTAGCATCTCCTTTACAAACCTAGGCATTGCCATGAGTCCGAAGACAGTGGTACTGGTAATCTTATGAAAATGCTTTACTTTGCTTTCAAGTCACAAATGGCCAGAGATAGCTAAGTTGTGCAGCTCAAGGTAAATTTACATTCTGGCCTGAGTTCTTAGCCTGGGATTTATGGGCCATATCTGGATTATTAACAAAGAAGTGGCAACACATTCACATCATCTGAAGTTAACCATCTGGACATGGCAAGTTTGACGATACAGCTGTGTAAACCATTCACCTTTAGCAGTAAGAAAAGGTACAGAAAGGCTGTGTGTCCCTGTCATTACGCTTTCAAGTGACAAGCATAGACCTGTAAAGGCTGCTTTCCAGTAAAATAGCTCGGCATTGTCACTGAACACACTGGATATATTGCTCTTTTTATGCTTAACCTATATCTAAACCTTTTTGGGGAAACTAAGTGGTATTTAATTGCATCCTGGATGGGAATCATTTTAAAACAAGAATTATTTTCTTAAGAACCTAAAGCTGATGCTTTAGAAACATTTAAGATTGAAAAGGAGAATAAGGGTGGGCTTTTTTGCTTCCTTTCAAAGCCCTGACACAACCCCTTTATGATACATTTTCATCTGTTCAATAATGACTGCACAAAAGTCTTCTCTAATATATCCATTTCATCAGAGGAAATGAATCTTGGACAGTAAAGAGCTTGGCAGTGCTAACCAAGTGTAGTTACTGGACCAAACTAAAGCAACTATGCCTAATCCGTTCTTAACCACAACAAGCTACTACAACCACTGAGATTCCTCCAAATCTCTGCAGGTACCCTGACAGAAGCAGGAATAATGTCAAATAAGTGATTAGTACCTAGGGAACAACCTTGGCATCCAGCAGAAAGCTATTTTCACAGGGCTTCATTATTGTTTTTCCACATATTATAACCAATTTGACTCACTACTGTCATTTCTAGTACTGATCTCCACTGTACCAGAGAGATCCCCAGTAAAAGGAAAGCCAAACATCTCCTTCCACTATTTGAGATAACACATATGAGTAAGGTTAGTTAGGCCATGAATACTGGGATTTATTTCCAAACTTCTTACCTAATTGTGACAATGTTTTATCAGCAAGTCAGTGACAGGTCTGTGGACCGAAGCATATGTGCACTCATTGGGAGAATTAGATGGGACCACAACCTAGAAATATTGCATGTTAATTTAATTTCTCGATGCAATGAGAGCCACAGCCAGCACTATTTTTCTTCACCACCCAGCACACTGACTGTATTGTGCCACTGACCATTCCTACATCAAATAGGAAATACCAAGTGCATTGCAATAGTTTCCAAATTCAAGGATAAAAGGCAAGCATTGTTTTAATGCCTGGATTTTGTGGGATGAAGATTAACAATGACTAACATCTGACTACCATCAAATCACTTTTTGAGGATCAGAGGAGAGCATTATCTGAATCAAAAGTGTCTGCTGTTTCTACCTTCAAGCATAGCGATTGGAAAAATCGGTAATCCCTTCTGCTCTTCACAGTTGAACCAAAAGGTGTCACAGGGATTAATAATCCACAGGATAGATACAAAGGAACATTGGAGAAAGAGCAAAGAGCAGATGTAATTTGACTCTGGATTTCCATTTCAGGATGGCTTCCTAGCTAAAAATAAATTCCAGGTAATAGTAACAGATCTCTTACTCTTCCTCAACAAGGCTGCCTGCAGCAGGAATGAGAGAAACAGCAACTGCACAAACAGAAGTGAACCTAATATATATTTCTATTGTAAGGAGGACTAGATATGGCTTACACCTTAATTTTAACAATGATTTCCCTTGCTAGAATATATTGTTACCACCACAGCAATAGTGTGTCCCACACAAAATAACAAACAACTGTACTGAAGCCAAATGTCATCTCTTGTTCCAGGGATAGTGTCAGCCAGCAAGGAGCATGACACAGGAGCCACAGCCGTGCCATGGCAGCCACTTGCTTCCCCAGGACACTGGCTGAAGCTGGGAGGAAAGAACCTCTCCCAGGTTGCATCACAGCTGCTAGGGTTCATAAAAGAGGAAAGCTATACAGACAAGGGAAGCTTAGACTGCAGCAGGCGTGATTTACATGAAAAAGAAACCTCATGCAAACAGATTACACCAAGGTGTAGACAAATGCTTATTAATAAATAAACCAAATGTCTGGATTACCTATTTGGACAAATTTTGTACCTATTACACCCCAGTCTGAACATCAAGTGAGAATCACAGATGCAGATCTGTTTTCTGTGTCATTATGCTTGTTCTCATGTAAAAAGCAGCATTCTTGAGTTGATAGCATGCAGTTATGGAGTAGGATGGCTTAAAAGGACAAATATTGCACAATGATTCCTTTCAAGCACAGCATATTGGCAAGCCTCCATCCCTTGCAAACAAGAAGTTTGACCTGGGGGAATGAACTTTCCTAGAATTTAAGATCTCATTAAAATATATAGTTACTGTTTCTCATTACAGCAAAAAGCTTAAAACTTGAAGGCAACATAACTTAAAAGTATCACCAAGTTTCTGAGCGTGCAAACAGACTGCCACAGTGCTTTAGTAATCATTTATTGTCTTCACAAATCTGGGGACATGGTACTGATTCTGTATGCTTTTGCTCCTGATGTTCATGATAAAAAAAGCCCATACCTGTTTGAGACAAAGTGGGTAACACCAGCAAAGGGTGTGAGAGTAATTTTCAGTTATAAACAGGCAGCAAGTCTCTTAATCATCCCAAAAGCAAAGGCTGAGGAAGATATAATAGTGGGAAGAACTGGGTTTGGTTACAAGAGAATAATAGGAAGCGAGCCAGAAGAAAATCTACTCTTTCTTAAACCAAAAATAAAGAAGCGGAAGAGTTAGAAAGCTTCAGGAGGTTTGGGGTTCTGGCTGTTTTTTTTGTTTGTTTGTTTTGTTGTGTTTTTGGTTTGGTTTTTTTTTGTGTTTTTTTTTTGTTTTTGTTTTTTTTTTTTTGTTCTTTTTTTTTGGTTCGTATTTTTCCCCCTCCCAAAAAAATGGAAAAACACTAGCTAGACTTCATCTAGGATTGGGAACAAGACCTGTTGATAAATACAGGATCTAACCTCCACAGTGACCTTCCTTCCCAATGTTGAGGTGAGCTTCTTAAAAAGATGCTTCCCTGAGCACACTTCAGTTTTCCTGCTTGCCACTGGCTGGCAAGCAGCTTATTAAATATTGGTTAGCCTACCTGAACAACCAAGGATTTTCAGTTTTCTTTAGATCAGACACACCAATTTGAGGCAGATAGAAAGGACAGCAACAAGGGAAAGCCTTTGAAGTAGGGATACAGCAGGCAATGCTGTGTTAACATGAGGGTAAAACATGTCAGTAAATGGCAAGTGAGAAACTAAGCTCTTGGATTTTAGGATCCCTTGAGAAATGAAGACGTAGAAAAATAGAAACAGCATAAAGAAATGGTCAATATTCTTGCACAGTTTATATTTCTGCTTCTCAGTGTTAAGAATAACTGGTGTAATCAGAGTAACTAGTATAATCCTATGTTTTACACAGGAAGCATTGCTTGAGTTTGCACAAGATACATCTGCAGTAATGCAAAGTCAAAATAAGAGGAAAAGAATAAACCACAGGACAAGAGTTAGAACATGAGTTTCACATTCACTTCTCAGAGATGAAAAAATAGCAAGTCAGAAGCAGATTCAAAGTTAAGCAGGAGGCAATGAGTGATCCTGAACAGCTGACCCAGGGAATGCATCACATGAGATTTTGTTTGGCTGCATTTTCTTTAGACAATTCACAGGTCACAGATTTTACCAGGACAGTACAAAATACTGACCAAGCAGACTCCATTCATCCCAAGAATGATCCTCATCCCAAGTTTTGATGACTCCTCAGGTTTTGTCATCTCTCCCCATTCCCAGACTATTTCATTGGTTTGATTATTTTTTCAACTGTGATTCTATAAACAGCACAAGTCTCCATCTTTCAAGAGCTATTTTGGTAAATGTCATATTTTGTTCAATTTAAGTGTTATTGGCTATTCAACCCCTTGACTATAACATAATTCTTCAAAACAAAAAACACTGCCCAAAGGCAGATTTACATTAAGTATATTAACACTGTTTTTAACTGTTAAAATTTCTATAGCAAATTGCCATTTGATTGTCAGCTATCTTGGTTATAGAAACTGTTTGATCTAGAGATCAGTGACTACCAGGTCTTATGCACCCCAAGAAATGCAAACTAGACACCCACTGCCAAGGATAGGCAGACCTCATTCCCCTCTCTGTAGCTAAATCCCCTAACAAGTACATAGCTATTACTCCCTAAAAACCATGTAGCTAGCATAAATGTGCTGATAGTTAAATCACATCTAAACTACTTTAAAAGAGCAAGTGTGCTTTAGCAATTCATTATTAGATGCAAATCATTGTTTACAGCATGAGTAGACAAAGTTTATAACTCAACATTTGGATGGAGCAGAACAAAGCTCTTAACCCTACAGAAGTGAGCACTCATTACCACTTAAGGGAGGAGCAATGTTTGAATTCTACCAGTTCAGAACTTAAGTCAAAGAATTCAAAAAAAATCAAAATTAGTATAACTCTTCATATCATTACATAAAATATTTCCACCCCAACTGGTGAACAGAGAGGATTCCAGTAAAACTATACGCTGGCAGCCACCAGAAGCCCACTGTGAGACAAGCCTTCTTCACCTGATGGTCCTTCAGGCTACCACCTCCCTGCACATCATGTTACCCTCTAAGTCTTTATCCATCCCTTCCATGTCAGCTCCAGCCAGACCAGGTGGAGAAAGATGACAAATCTCACCACACTAAAACACAAATCCTTTCTAACCACTCCTCAACAACACTCCTGTCTATTCACTTCCCATTTGTCTTTTTAAGTCAGGGAACAAAGAATCTATTTTCATCCTCTGAGGAAGCTTCTGGCCTCATCCAAAAAGCCATCCTCAGGCCACCATACCCTTTTCACTGCTTTTCCAGCTCCTGGGACTGCTTGACTGTGATCCTGTAGGGATAGGCTCTTGGGAGAGGCTTGCAGAGTTTCCTGGAGCTGCTCCTCTGCTCCCTGTGTGGGCCACTCCTACCTCTACACTCCTCTAGCCCACGTTTGCCTCTGCTCTTCATCTGTTTCCTCTCCTTTAAGTTTGCACTTCAGTTTGTCTGACATCATCCTGGTCTAATTTCTGCCAAAAAGACCGTTCGTAACTTTGCCTGCTGATTTTCCCAGGACATACTCTGAAGCTAAAGCAGATGAACAGACACACAAACTTTATTCAAACTCAGAAACAGGCTTTATCAGCAGTGGCTGGGGAGCTGTGACCCCTGACTGTCCCCAGCCCTCAGACCCAACTGCTGGGACAGAAGCATCTGATAAAGCCTTACACTCAGAACAGCTCTTCATCTTTCTTCCTTCACTGTTGACAAAACCATTTGGTTGCAATATCAGAGGGGACATCTGAGTATCTTTCACTTGTTTCTTTTACCTATGTACATCCAGTCTAAGTACTTCTATTTCCTTCTCCACATCTCATGCTTTGACACACACAATGACAGCAGTAAACCATCTGCACTGCACTGTGTTCAAAAGTTTGCCTAGCAGAAAGCCATGTGCATTACAGCAGTGCCATACTTACTGTGCAATGTCTTTTATAGATAATGAGACAGGATATTCACTGTATTCATCCATAATCTATTTAAATAGGTCACTTTAAGTTCAGTGTTGAACACATCACTGCCAGACAGTATCTGGAATACAGTGTTTTCTCGAGTACTCTGAAAAAGCATGACAAAGGCAGACCTCAATCAATGAGACTACCTATAAAAAAAAGCAGATTTAATCAATGCAGCAACTATGTCAAAGTCTGAATATTTTGCCCTCTTGATGTGCAGATTTACATCTTCAGTTTTAATATCACGTTGGCAAAACACTTCTAATGTGAGAACTAACGAGAACAGAAGGAAAGAAGTGGTAGAAAAAGAGACTGCAAAATATTTCAGCAGCTAACATCGGGTCTGTATTAAAAATATTGTAGACCCTCCAACACACGATCAGGGCAAAGATGTGCCAGCTGTCGTTCTTCCACACCAGAACAACAGAGCTGCTGTTGACTTTAACAGGGGAGGCACAGAGATGAACATGTAAACAGTTAAGCCTAAGAGACTGCATTTTTTTAAGTTTTAGAAATGGGCTCCTTTGTGACTTGTGTGCATGTTTCTTTATCATTCACATAATGGAAAACTGTCAAACCCTCTGAATACACCAAGTCAAACAGAACAAAGCTATAAGATCCTTCTCACGTACCTCAGTGCTTTTCCAGGACAAGAAGAAGAACAGGTTGGGTTCACTACAAAGTACCTACAGAGTTAGTTTCTCACAATTTTGCTCAGGAAAGTGGCAGGAGTCCATCTTTGCCTCCCATGCAGGTATGCCAAGTTTATAATTCAAAACACTTCTTCCAGTCTCCAACTTTGAAAATCCACCATGGGACTCAAACTATTTCACCTATTATTTGCAGCTGTTAAAAAAATACTTCTGCAGATCAAATCTTTAATCTGTCTTGATAGGTTTACTTCAATTAATGGATTATAGTTAGAAGTCTTACCTCTCAGAAAACCTAGTATAGTTCACTTGTAGCACCGTAAGCTGGTGTAGCTAACAGAAGCTAATTACATCAAAAAGTTCATTTTTATCACCAGGCTCAAGCGCTTTTGACCTTTAAAACATGACCTCTATTCGAGTCAGAACTGCACTTTAAACTTATTAAGCCACTTTCTAGGACATACTATGTCAGGGTACTTCATCACAATTTCTGAATGCGTGCCTTGAGAGAAACTTTCCAATAGATGATACAGCAGGAGAAAAAAATGCCTGGGGTTATTCAGTTTTTTGGCTCCTTGATCAGACTCCTCTGAGTAATATGGTCATCATGAAAACATTCTGCAACACTGACTCAATAGTATTTCAATGTTCAAATGTCAGAATTGGATGAAAGCAGTATTGTGCAAAACCTCTAACAACTGTTATTTTAGAAAGTGCTTTATCAGACATTATCAAAGCTGTGCTTCTAAACAAAGATGTTTTCTTGTTTCACTTGCATGCTCTAACGCTCCCCAGACAGAAGTTTTACTAGTAGGCAGCCATGTGAAATGATTCACTTCAAGGTGATAGACATTTTACACTAGACACATTTTAATAGCAGCACTCAAATCTAAATACCTTATGTTAAATATTTGGACACTCAGTTCAGCTAAGAAATTTGCACATCCTTTCCCCAAATCCTTGCTCAGCCAGTCTTGAAAAGAGCAGGCATTCCTCTTCTGTAGCAGCATGAGGAAAATCCCAGCTGCAGCTTCTGCTTCCACTGCTCTGTTACAGATCCTCAAGCAAACCCATGCAACCCTTGCAAGATGCCTGCTCTGTCTTACTGCTGCACATCCCAGCTAAACAAATGGCTAAAAAAAAGAAAGTGACCAGTGAAGAAAGGTCAGGAACCTTGTCCACCCATCTCTTAAATGAAACTGAGAAGTGGGAGACCTGAAGCCAGGAAGAGGAAGTCATTCCTAGGTACCTTCTTAGCACACACATCACCCAACAGATCAATATTCTTTTCAAGAGACTGGACTGGTTTTCATGCCTGCTAAAAGGACAGGAAGCTGTCATAGCATTTAGTTTACAAAAATTGTTTGTTTCATCTTATTCTGTCACTCTCTTGCTTAAAAAAAAAAAAAAAAAAAAGGGTTATTTTGGTGTAGTGTTCTTAAAGCCTTCTGGAAAGGCAGAAACCCATTTTCATACCAGTTTTATCTTCATCAATTGCAGGGCAAAGGGGGGGGAGAGAAAGGTGACAGAAGGAATTTGCTCATCCTTGAAAACTCCCAAATGGTCCTCACAATTTCTCTCAGCCTTACTCTCTGTCATTCCTGTAAGAAAATGAAGGTTAAAGACTCAGATAAAAACAAAACATTCTACAAAATTCTTATTCTTTTTTGCTGATGATGAACCGTAAGCCTTTGGTACGTACAGGCAGAGACAGCTTTTAGTAACCGTCACTTTACTCACATCCTGGATTACATGAAAGGCCACACAATACATTCAGCATTAATTATTAATCTAATCCTGTTAACGCACCAGCTATGCAGGGTCTTCACAGAAGATACGATTCCTCCAGTGTCACCCAGTTCACAACATAGAATAACCAGAGACCCCTGTGAACTCTGCCCTGGGAAGTGATTTCTTTTGCAACACATGGATCTTGACATCAGTATAAGTCAGAAGCACTGCATGCATGTTGCATTTTTGAACTTGCTGGAAACTAAGAGACTGATAAAAATTTTGCACTACAATGTAGGTATCAATGTTTTTAGGAAGCCTCTGAAACAGGAGCAGAGTTCAACCCTGTATTTTGAAATCTAATGCCAAACCACAAGAAAGGAAAAGTCTTTAGAAATGGACAGATCCAATTCTTTCTTCACTAAACAAAATCCAAACAAAAACTGCATCAGATGCAATCTTTTGTCAACATACAGATTTTGGCCTCACTTTCAAAAAGTAGAGCAAATACAAATAACTCCTTTGCTGATCCCAGTGAATGCTCAGTATGTCAGGAGCCCTTTACAGATTTCAGAGGAGGTCTCAGTTCAGCACCCATAGTCTACTGCCTCTTCCTTGGCATCTCAGGTTATTAAAGGTCAATCTTGTTAAATCCTCCAGTTACCCCTGCTTTCCTAGTTTTTTTTGTGCACTGCAATGTACAAGTTCAATCTTTTGTTAGACATTTTTACAAAGGTTTGAAAATGCTATTTAGCATGTTTTCTTAAGAAGCAAAATAATTACTAATGGCATTGAAAATACCATTGCAATCTCAGCCAGTAACCACCACAGCAAATGGGTTAGTCCCTGCCAGTTTCAGGCATTGAAAACTCAAGTAGACACCATCTTTCTTTCTTACAGTTTCCTCTGACAATAAACAGCTTTTTAAAAGGAACACAAAATGCTAGAAGAATATTGAGAAGACTTGCTGTACTCCTAGTTTCTCCTTAATGTAATAAGGGTGCATAAACCCACAAGTAAATAACACCTTCTGGAATAAATTCCTGTTTTAAAGTATATTTTCTCCTGTTACTTCTCAGCAAGAAATACAATATGTGATACCACGTTGACCTGAGGAAGTGGAGAAAATTTATGTAGCAGAGACAGATGAAGGTCTCTCTGTGGGGACAGAAAACAGCAAGAATATTAAGAGTATCCATCAGCTTTATAAACTGAACATAGAAATACGTTGATATCATTCAATATTTTATTCTTGCATTTACCAAGACTTCAATTAAAGTATAAGCTCTCCCCCCAAAAAGATAGTCGTCATCCCAGTATTAAGTATTATGCTAATCACAGGGTTAGTTCAACACTCTCAGGGAAGAAAACAAGGGGAAGGTGATATAAACATGAGATATGAAAAAACTGTAAAAGCATGCTATTAAAAATCCCCGAACCTGCAAACAGGTAGCTCTTTCAGTGCTGCCAATAATTTATAAAGCAGAAAATCCACTTTTCCCCCCCTTTATTAACAGCTCATGTTCAACATAAAGAGCTTTGATTTCTGTTTCTGAAAGCAGTTGAAGAAAGTGTGCTTCAAGAAGAGTTACTGGGTGTAACAGGTTGACGCTTCCTTATTCTGTAGATGTGCATCAGAAAAACGGGAAGCCCTAAAACCTGACTTCAGTCACGAATCCCACTGAACTCTGTTCCAGCAAAGAGAGTGCAGCTGAGACCAAGGGCTGGCACTCCCCCAAGCATGCTGCAAAGCAAATCCCACATGACCAAGTCTGTACATCACGTAAACGCAGACATGCTGGGGTAAAGTGTAGTGTGCTTTGCCTGGACCACAGCAAGGGAGGTGATGCAATCTGAAGCTTGAAAACTGTCAGGAAATGAAGATGTTCCCACTTTAAATGTCCACTGATGCTGCATTATTTCATTCCTATGTTTCTTTAACAGAGAAAAAGAGGTGTGGCACAACACGTAGGTAGATATTTGATGTAAATCATGCTATCTACCCACCTTAGAGCAGCCTGTTTGACAGCCAAGCTTTAAAGACACTCCTGACACAGAGTGTGGCTTACGATGCATTTCATGCTCTGATACTTTCAGTAACACCAGGGACAGGGTGCCTTGTGGGCAAGGGTGGCTGGCATGCAGCAGCATCCTCCATCCACACACACAGCCTTGCAGCCCAGGAGCAGCAGCCAGGGCCCATACCCTGCATTCAATGGCTCTCTACAAATTCCTCCCACTTTTAAGCTTCCAGTCTAGGGTACTTCCTGTAAAACTCCAGTGAATCATGTCCCTTTCTCTCCTTACTCCCACTGCTTCTCCCTATTCCCTCCATTGGGAAACAAACACACCAGTGCCTTGAGTGTAACTGTATCATAGCAGGAAAATTTCTGTGCAGTGAGGGGTGCTTGGCTGCAAGAGTCACTGTAGCTTTTATTACCTTCATGCACAAATTCTGCCTTTGGCCCTACAATAGGCAAAATATTAGGGAGCAGAATGATAAGGGTAATGAAAAGTATGAGTTAAGGCAATTTCATACATAAGAGTTTCTTTTACACTCTTACTTACCACCCCAGATATTTTAATGCTCCCATTCACTTTGATAGTATCCAAGCTTCAGAAATAGTTAATGTGCTATAGGTGGCAGAACATCTCGAGTTGTCAGACTAGCTTTATCACTTCCCTTGTTGGGTGAATGTACCACCAATAATCCAAAATCTTTAACAACCCAGGTGGGAGCAATAAGAGTCAGGATTACAATCCTGGCTCTCATTTCTGCTGCCTCACAAAGCAAGTAAACTACCTCTGCACCAAAGACACTTATAGCACATCTTTACAATTGCAAATCTATGACCTGTCATCCCAGCGCAGGCTAGCTGTTTATCCTCTGGGTAGCCGGAAAACTACACATGCAGTTAACCATCATCCTGCCAGAGTAAATCCATACTCAATGTCACAGTAACAACCCACTTGTTAACACTTCTCTGTTCAACTCGAATTGAAAAAATAAACCCCAGCCTGTGAGATTCTTTCCCCTTTAAGCTGTTACACTTACATCTAGTGGAGGTCTCTGCTTCCAAGCCAGTACCTGCCTTGCATTTATAGTCACTGGAAGCCATGTGAAATCCTCCCTAGCGCTTCAAGCTCGAGAGCAGCTCCATTCATTCACAGCCCTTCCCCCAGACTCAAAACCCATTCACAGCTCTCAGTCTCTAATTCTGAAACCAATCTCAGGCCTCAGTTGTCAAGAATGATGCTAGCATGCAGTAGAAACAGTGGAATACATTCAAGTGGTCAAGACTACGCCCTGCTGCCACTGCAGAAACAGAGAACCACTATCTCACTTCTATTTTGCAGCTAACACAAAGTTAATTCTGAATGCATACAGTGTGAGGCAATTACAGCAAGGATATTTTGAGCTACTATTTCTCTTTTTACAAAAGAAAAACTGATAATTCCATGGATTTACTCATCTATACATGCACTGGTATCTAAGAGGTCCTCTGACCACCTCACGTGATTTGAGAGTGCTAAATAAAAGTCTTGGCAAAGAATATTTTTTGAGTTTTAAAGAAAACATTCCTTTGCACATGCGACTGAATTAGTTTAAGTTGTACTAATTCAAGAATGCACGTCAGCTCCTGAACTCTGTTGAAAAAAGATGCATCACTTAAATTTTCCAAACAATTACTTGGCTTAAAAAACACCTTTCCCCTGTCAGTGTTAAATCTGGGAATGAAGAGATGACCGAAACATGAGCATCTGGAAAACAAGCAAACAGTGGAATACTGAGAGCCATTTCCATGGCCCTCTCTACCTCAAGTGAGGTGGAGAGAATTTGAGGGTTTTACTTTGCCCCACAAAGAGGCCTGCACATGCCTGTCTCTACGGCTGTCAACAAAGGATAACAGAAGCAATTATGGGAGGCTATCACACTATCAACTTCAAATGACAGTGTTTCTAGAACATCAAGAAGATGTGGTCTTACAAATATCTGAGATCCTGCAGGGTGCATACATGCTCTTAGTAACTCTGGGACACTACTATACCCCACCTCTTAGATCATTGAATTTAAATCCAGGTGAGTAGAAAGCCATCTTTCTTAAAGCACTGAGACCAACAGCAATCAAAAGCACTACACACTGCATGCACAAAACCACACTTGATCAGCTTGGTTATAAGTCTGACCATGTGTTGTTTTAAAAGGCATCTTCTCGAGTCCTAACTGTCAGCAACCAAGTCCCTCACAGAGGGCTGCCACTCATCTCATGGTGGGGGACACTGTGGTTTTTGCAATAGCTGTATCTACTAACACAAGATTCACATGGTCTATAGTGAGCAACATCAACAGCCAAACCACTTCCGAGCATTAATGCACACCTGAGAGGTACAAACTCTCAGTGCTCCTTGTCCAGTCAGTGAATTGTTGAAATATTTGCAACAAAAGTGATTTTTAGGGGAACCCAGGCTTACACTGCTCAGCAGCTGCCTTATCCTATGAAGTGCTTGTCTGTAGTAGCTAGAAGGCAAAAGCCAAGTACGAGGTTACACCAACACATTCAATGAGCCCTGACTTCTCTGCTCCCTGGGTTGTTTTTCCAATCCAGAACTAGAGGTATGGTGCCACATGGTTTTTTTTTGCAAATCTGAACAGTTACTGGACCAGTTTTAGCTACCACTTTGTGACTGGAGATCCTAAGCTAGTTGCAGGAACCTGGGTTTCTAGCATCCACAAGGCTATAGCAAAAACCTCCTGCTCTAGAAGCACATTTCTTGTGAACATGCAATTTCTTTATTTCCAATACAGTGAGATCCAACCAGCACATACCTCTGGACTCCTCACCAGCAGCAATCTATGCAAAGTGGTGCAATAAAGCCGGCCATGTAAAGTTGCTGCCTCACCTCTTCTGATCTATGAAGAGCCATTCACATCTCCCTACAGCACTTTTTGCAAGAGCCTGAATAAACACTTCTTCCAAAGATCAACAGCTCTCCAGGACATGGCAGTTGGGAAAGGAGGATCTCAGCATGTGAAAAGTACACTCCTGAAAGGGAGCTGTTAAAAAGCAGATTCCATCAGCCCTGGTAATTTCCTCCTCCAGTCCAAAGCAAATAGACACATGACCACATAACAAAGCTTTTTGAATGCTATATATCAGAGCATGAATTAGCTTCAAATTTGTCGCACTTGTACTAAAAAAAAAAAAAAAAAAACACATAGTATCACAATTCCTTTTCCAAGAGAGTTGTGCCTTAAAGAAAGGTGGAAAACTCTGGGAAAGAGAACCAGCTCTGAAGTGACCGTACTGTTAGTTTCAGTGTATGCTATGGGATAAGTGCCATATGGTTTAGTCTCCAAAAAACAAAGGTCACATCCATCATTACTCAGCAGCATTATTCTGCAACTATACACACTGAGCAATGACCCATAACATGTGCACAAATTACCTCAACATCCCAGTGAGCAGGTCAATGCATCCTGTACAGAAACTAGCACAAAGGTTTCTCTCTGCTTTAGATCTTACTATTAAGACTTTTCATATGCAAATATCACTTATCCAAGCAATTATTGGCTTGATTGATATTGCTGACACCTGCATATGAAAACTCTGGTATATCTGCACAATTGTATAACTATCTGGAACAAAAAACTGTTCAACTCAATAGCTGGCAGTCCGTCTGCTAGGTAAGTACTCTTGAGGATCAAGACATGAAACAGCAAATATACTTGCTGATCAATTCTTCTGTGTGGACTCAGCTATTTCAGGGATGGGCATATCCTAACTAAGTAAGATTCTTCCAAGAATTTCACCACATGAACCACCCTAATTTCAAACATTTGGCCTCTACAGAGCTGCTGCCAGACATGTTCACTGGTGCTTTATTAGGTTTAATATAGAGTGAGGAGATGAGCCAAAATTCATAACCTACAATGTGTCAGTAGATCCCAGAAGATATATATTTTTTTTAACAAACCTATACCAAACAAGTTACTAAGAAGTATCTTGACATTTTCTGGATATAGTCAGCTAGTACGGCTGTATTACAATTTTATGCATTTACCTCTAAGCACGAAGCTTTAAAGATTTCCTGTAGTCTGAAAGAAGTGGACTTAAAATAGAGCATTTGAGTAACATTAACTCACTCATGAGCTGCCAGGTCTGCACAGTTGCCACAGCTTTGCTCATGGTGAAACAGCAGTGTGAAACCTGGCTGAATTCACTTGTAATAGCAAGCCTGGACTCCTGTATCTCACCAGGAATGGGTTGGGCTCCAGAACAACCCTCCGTGGTCCCAGAGTCCTACAACTGGAACAACTTGAGCTTTCAGTAGTTCTATGGTACTGCAAAACTGTTAGCTTTAACTGAAGCCAATTAAACACTTCAGAGTTTAACCTTTTAAGTACATTAAACTGCATGTACATTTTTACACAGCAGCTTCCAACTGCCATTTCTTCAGTGACCAATACTGCAACTAGCCATTGCAAACCAATTTAATGAAAACCAATACAATGAAGGATGCAGGGTTTGGAATTTGAAAGGGATGATTTGATTTTCTATTGTAAATAAATTGAAAAATGAGGATTTACATTTTAAAAAATAAAAAATGACTTCTCAAAATAAATTTCCTGGATAGTTTTCCTTCACTGTGCCTTCATTGTCCTAACAGTGAACCTAAAACTTCAGTGTTTCAGACAAGTTCCTGTCGTATTGAATGGCTGAGTAAGAAAAGTAAAAAGAAATAAGACAAATTGACCATTCTGGTTACGAAAGTGCAGTATATACTTTGTGAAACAAAGTATATTTTATTTCATGCAGAGAGTCAAGGTTAATAAAATGAGTTATCCCATGATTCAGATTCAAGCTTAGCATAAGAAGGTATCATTTCCAAGAAGCCAAGAGAAATAGTGTCTGCTTAATTACAAATGATTATAACCCTAGCCAGCCACAACAGATTTACTGTAAACTTGATTTGCATTATATTCCAAAGCTTCAATCATGGTTTAAAATCCCTCAAATCTTTATTATCATGTACCACGCAGTAATTGCACATCTGCAAAGAGACAAGAAACAGCAAAAGCCAAACTCAAGGCAGAATCTGATGTTCTGGGTATTACAAAGATAACCTTTGGAAAGGAGGATATTGTGGTAAATTTTACCTATTAAAATTAACCTAATCCAATAAGATATTAGGGCTTGTGACACAGCTGCTCATGCCCATCTTGAGCCTTTGTTAACAGAAGAATTTCCCAAACAATACTGGAAATGTTTTGCTGTAATGTCTGGAGAGCTTCTGTTAGAGGTGTACATAGCTACATTGCTTTAAGTGAGAAAATTCCTACTCATAATTGGTTATTCTTGATTTTATTCTTCTCAGGAGTTCAAGGATACTGGATACTACCCATTTTTATCTACTTTTTTTTTTTCTTTTTAAATATGCCATAAACTTTCCTTAAAGACAAAAGTAATAAATGACACATGGCAACCAAAATCTTGATTCATCAGATGTGTAGTTCTGGAGAGAAAGGGGTCAGCAACCTTATAAGACAAAATACAAAATGTTTTTTTCTCCAATATCAAAGATAACACTATTCAAACATTACTGACCCCTGCAGATATTACAAGCCTGCTCATTTTGTTTAAAAAACAATTTCCTATGCTGTATATACATTAAAGATACTGCGCCTAGCACAGAAGGCATTTGCAAAAGCATCAGCTAACAGTGACAGGGTTCCTTCATGTTAAACTTGGAAAATTTTTATTAAAGCTGAACTACAGGAAGTAAGTGTGCAAACAGTGGTCTGAAAAGCAGCTGAAAATACACATTCTTCACCCATTTAATTAACTTAGGCATTTCAAAATACAGAGCTGCTATAAAATAATGTTTTGATTACAAATATGGTGAGGAAAAAAAAAACATAACTCCTGACATAGTACTGTCCCAGCCATGCTCTGCCCTGATCTTTTGCTATTTATTGTTTATTTTAGTATTTATTACTCTTCAGTATGGGCCAAAACACTTAGTGTTTGCACACTGCTGATTAGATGAAATAGTATTTGCTGTCATTTCAGCAGCTAGCAATTGAATGGAAAAACTCACCCTGCTTTACCCATTTCAGTCTATTGCCATTGTTATCCATAGTGTCCTGAATACTAAAAAGTTCTCTCCGTGCATTCAGGTTTTATAGAAGCAAAAAAGCTTGCAACTGTGAACAGGAACAGAACACATTACAGAGACAGTTCCCACCTCTGGGTTTTGCCCAGAAAGGCACTGCTAGGTGTAAGCACACAGCAGTCACAGCTCCCAGCAGTTTCACAACTGACTTCTGCAACTGGTGTCAAAGGCACCGTCCTGCCTCCGCCAGCCCAGCCCCACTGCCACAAGCACACATCCAGGGAGAGGACCCTGTGCATCCCATGGGGGCTGCTCCAGGACTGGGGAGCAGGAGCAAAAGTGCCCAGCTGGGTCCCCTCCATTCAGCAGCAGCATCAGTGGGTGCCTCCTGCAAAACTGCACCCCCAGCACTGCTGAAGGGCAGGATCCACCATGTGCTGCCAAAGTAGCCTGTGCCCTACACCCAAGTCTCCCAAGCCTGCGCTGGTCTTGTTTTGTCACAGCTTGAATTACGACCTTGTTGCTCTCTCCAGGGCTGCTATGTCACTTTCCAGACTCCCCAGTTTTGTTCAGGTTCTGCCGTGACAAAGAAAATGCTATAACCGTGCAAGTACTGAACAGAGGCTGCATGTCACCCTGTTACATCCCTAATCAAGTACAAAGAGAGGGCATTAGCTGTGTAGTGAGAAGAGATACATTTGCTCATGCTGCTGTTTCACCAGGTTGGGGCTGGGGAAATGCAGCCATGCACCTTTGCCACCCCAATCAGTCCCTGCTGCCAGCCCAGATCCCCCAAGATGGCACAACTCACCGCCTGAGGAAACAGAGCTAGGGACAACGCAGCCATGAGACATAAGCATTTCTGTTTGTTTCTGCACGTTATTTTATACATGTTCATTGCCAGGTTGTTCTCATATTAGCAAGAGTCAGTCTTGGGCAAAGTCTCATGGTGCAAAGGAACTATTCCAACAGTTCTCTGTGAAGGGAGAAATTTCCCTCACCTTTTTTTCCCTCATAGCAGCTCTGTCCACCTGAGAGCACCTCCAGAGCCTTCATCACCTCCACCATCACCACCGTCTCCTCCCTAACAAGCACTGGGGCCAGCGTGCTGAGGCACAGAAGGGCTTCCAGCACCATCAGGCTGCCACATCAGCTCCACCCATCACAACCAGCTCCTTGGCAGGAGAAGCACAAGGCTCCTTAAACCACAGCACTCATCTCTACTTCATGCAGTAGCAAGCATTGGTTGTAAACATTACCAATAAATACAATTTTCCAAAGTGAGATCTAGAAATTCTTCCAGGTATAACAGCCCTGGGAGTTACTGCTCTGGCTGCAAAGTCCCATCACAGACTGGCAGAACTAAAGGAGTGTTTCTTCTAGAAAACTACTAATGGCTTGAACCCGTATGAAAATAAATATGGGGGAGAAGAGGGGGTTACTCATAACAGAGGTTAATTTAAGTCATTAATTGTGAAAATAACTTTACATTTTCTTGTGAAATAAAGGGAGAAGTTTCAAATGAACTAGAGAACTAGGTTCAAGGTAACAGTGGTCCTGGGAAGGAGGGAGGATGAAAAGAAGCCAGGAACATAAATAAATAATAATAGTAATAAAAAAGTCTGGATTTGAAGACTAATTGTTATTCTTATTTCACCAGAGGCCAGCAGATAGGCAAGTTGCAACAAACCAAGGAGAAACCTTAACTAAAAAATCAAAGCCTTGCTCACTGAAGTTTCCTGAGATGGTGGAGTTGATCTAGGTCTCAATGACTGAGATAGAGACATGTTCCCTCCTCTCTTCACCCCATCGCTTTCCTCTTGCCAGCACTGGTCCTCCTCTGACCCCTTGATCAGACCAGTCAGCTCACTAGAAAGCTAACTCAGCAAGAGCTATGAATTTCCTGCCAGCACAGCGAGCTCAGCTGACCGCGGGCAATCTCTTGCAACTGCACAATGGAGGCAACAGGGGTGTGCAGAGCAGGACAGTCCCCTCTGGCAGCACAAGACACTTGCCATCATAAATATGTGGATGGGGAACAATCCTGCAGTGGAAAGAGGAAGAAAGAGCAAAGGAGGCGATGTTTGATACAGCAGATGGGACAACATAGTGAATAGGAAGTAAGAATGGCTGATTTTTATAACAACGCCCTTAGGACAAAATCATGCCAGCCAGCTGCCCAAGACTGCTAAATAGGTAACCATTTGTACTATGCAGTGATGGTAAGGGGAATGGTGTGGAAACAAAGCCCAGGGCACTGTTTTCCAGTTGATTCCTGACTGAAGCACTCTGGATTACTCCATTCTAAAGATCCTATGGTTTGTCAAGGCACTGAGATTTCCCAGCTTGCACTACTAATCAGAGTTCAAATTTCATTTTCTCCACAGAGATTCCTAGAAAAATCATCCAACTAAAGTTTAGGACTAAAAGCACCATCATCAAGTGCAGAGCAGATGCAAGACACTTACCAGTGGTGCCCAGGGCAATAAATTGAGTACAACAGGCATGTTTGAAAAATTCTAAACAGACTGAATGTAAAATATGCTTTTACATAAGATAATAGCAGCACTTCAAACTACTCTAAAAGCACAAGGGTGCACCATGCTTCCTTGCTCAGTAATTAAGAAAATATTGTTGAATATTTGTTTCGAGAATGAAGTATACATAGCATAGCACAGTACTTTTGCACAAAGGTGATAAAAACCCTGTGCACTTGCAGATCAGTGCTTCATCACAGGTTGTCACTTCAAGAGATAAGTATTCCTGACCAGTAGGTCTGAGGAACTAGGAGAAGGACGGAGTCCAGTTTATCTTACAGTTCTGCCTGCACTTATCACCGAAACACTGAGGTGATATGGATTGTTAACCCAGTAAGAGACCAGGTGATTTTCTGCCATATTAACAATCTGAGTCACTCCACAAGTGCTGGCATCCAAAAGGGAACACAACCACAGAGCCAGGAACAAGACTTTCCCGTTAGTCACATAAACCTCTGACTCAGCTTCTTGCAAAACCATGGCCTTAGGTATTAGTACCCAGTCCCTACTTTCATTGAAGCTGGTCATTACAATAACTGAGGAGATTGTCTTAATCATTTCTAAATCCTTATTTGAATTAAACTTTTAACATTGGGCATTAGTTTCTAATACCGAATGCTATAATATTCCAACATTAATTTAATCCAAGTAATTCAAGAAGTTGAATTAAAAATTGCAATGCTCAAAAACACAACAGGCCTGAACTCTGTACTTAAAGGCCAGGTATAAGTGTGCTTTCATTTACTTACCTTTTTGCTTCTTCTAAGTGGCACAGATACTCATAAGCAATGTTCTGACGCCTCCTCTCATCCATTTCCTCAGCTGAAAGCCTTTCATCATCCACAATAGCTGCAAACAGAAACCCGTATCAAGTTACACACTTTGGTAAAATTGCTCTAAGAATCACCCCTGACAACCCAGGCAAAGTACTGGGGGAAGAGAAATTAGAATAGTCATCCCTCCTCCTCAAAAGAGGCCTTTTATAGAATGGTGTACAAAGATAATTAGATCACCAACAAGATGCTGTTCTCCATATGGTGAATTCCTCAAGTTTCACTTGTTCAAAAGCAAGTGTGTGTTGCTCTTTCTCCATCACCTGGATTGAGTGAGGGATGGAGCACTCAAACATCCTGGGGATAAGGCTGGGAGCCACCAGAGTTTCAGCTTAGGCATCCTCAGAGGGGTTTGAAGACCCTCATGCAGAAGCTCAGAGGAAGCAGTGGATGTAGCCCCATGTTAAGCAGAGCCTTGGCAGTAGAGATCGAAGACAACAACACACTGCAAACATCTCACATGCATCTTGGGAACCAGATGCAGCTTCAAGAACCCATGAGACTGCAACAGACAGAACTGCCTCCCGCTGACGGGAGTGATGAGGGCTGTAATGAAATCAATAAGCTGTGGTATTCATACCCCTACTTACTGCTGCAACCACATCACCTCCCATAAAAGCACTCTTCCAGCCTATTAAGGATGGCTCTGTGTACAGCAACTGCACACGATCGTGATTATTAGCAGCTACTACCCCATGACTGGTCTCCCTCTCTTTGTAGGGTACAGAGGGCCTGGTTGCAAAACAGTAAGTCTTCCAAATGTTTCTAGCAATGAATCTGAAGGACCATGCAGTAATGGTGACTTCTGGCTGAATTCCAATCATGGCACGTGATGCTTTTGGAAACAGCCTTCACCATAAGCCACTTACCAAAATGACACCTTATTTGTGCTAGTGGCCGCCAGAAGAGCTGGTCCTGCTCTCCCTCATGATTCTCACTCATGTACTGCCATCACTTCTCCTGTCAGAGGTGGCAATCCTGTGCCTACATCAGTGATCGAGAACAAGGGGCAGCCCTTGCTGAAGAGCGACAGCTACAAAGACACACGCTTCTATGAAGATCAAGTCCCTGTTCTGAGCTGCTGTGCACCTGCAGGCAAGCTGGTGCGGGCACAATGGAGGGAACGGAAATGCAGGGCTGGGCCAGCCACTTTCTGCAGCAGCCCACGAGCCAGTTAGCTGAAAACATCAAGGCACATCCTCGGTGAAAAAGCATGGGCCCATCTCCTCCTCAAACACACTGTCTGATGCTTTGTTAGTTTGACTGTCACACAGATTGCACATGCCATGAGCAAGTTTTCATAAGCTTCCTGATGCAGCTGCCTCATGAAGTGAGTAAGCATCTTCTGGTAGCTGATACAAGCAACTTGAGTAAAGGGCACTACAGTAAAGCAAGAAACTGGGCTTTACAATTATATGCACACGTTGAAGCCTATACCTCAGAAAAAACCCCAAACCAACACAGAAATTATCCCACATGCATTTATTGAGGACACAAAAAAAATTACACTACTCACCCACATTTTGGGCTGATGTTACCACACATTTGTTAACAAATATAGCTGCTTTAAGCTTTGTAAGTTCAGTTTTAATCACCACAAGCATTGATATCTCTCATCTTCCTTTGCTTTTAAGGTGGCTCTTCCTAATTACCCAGAAATTTCATACACTGATAAAACAAATGCGTCTTGCTCCAAGTCCCTTTTAAGTCTGGTGGCTTGAATAAGCATGACTCACTCTAAAATGAGCTCTCAGATACAGTAATCAGGTCATCACTTGCTGTGAACCAAAACATTATTTTGGAGGCAAGCATGAGATGCAGGTGGTAAAACAGAGCCTGGCAAACTGGCCATGGAGGCTGCTCTACTGCTGCTGTTGCCTACATATCACCATCAGCTCACCCAGGACAGGCTGCCCCCACTACCTGACACAGTTTCTCTGCTGCAGAGGGGTCCTGGCTTGCCAGACCTAGAAAGAAATATTGATGAGTTACCACACTGAAACTTAATATATCACTTTATTACTTGTGACATAGCTCTAGGGCCACTTTTCAAACATCACCGCTCTCCCTCAGCTAGGAGGGCCCCACAGATGAAGACAAGTGCCATCAGAGGAGCCCAGCTGACCATCCTGGTAGGTTATGGTCCTGTCAGTCAGGATGTGACAGCCAATACCAGACTGAACCTTCGTCCCCAGTGACACAGCTCCCATGCCCTGCTTATCTTAACTCATTAAGCAATCATTTACTCCTGCCCTCCAAACACAACTCGCCAGTTGCAAGCAAAGCAGCAAAAAAGGCAGCTTGTCTGAAAGTAGGAGTCAGAGAAACATACAACCCATTTGATAAGTATCAGTCTAGGAATTGGCCTGAACACCAATGCTTTACAATCTAGTCCTGGATCTACATATCCACAGGTCCCTCCCATCCTCAACAAGGACATCCCAGATCGAGTAGCCCCAGCCAGCCTCAAATCCCTCATTAAAATTATTTGCAAAGATTGATCAGAGGGTAGATGAAGGTACTGACAGATATAATGGGATTATAATAGTTGTTCTGCTTAGGAAAACCTCCAATAAAGGGAGATAAATACACCAAGAGGTGAGAACAAGTAATTTGTAGACACTGAAAAGTGGAAAACCCAGATCCTCTCTAGAAAAGATACTGCATAAGCAGTTCACAGGTAGGAAATCACGTTTCTTTCCTGCCAGGGCCAAAGTGTCTGTTTCTGGACTGAATATCTGAGCACCAAAAAGGCAGAGCACAGGGAGTGCCAACACCTACAGTGCTTCTGTTGGGAGGAGTGTCTTGCAACACCAGCTTCTGATGAGACTAATTACACACCTTCCCCCTCCAGCACGTAGCACTGTTGCTTTGAAGCCACTATCACATCAAATAAGCAGTTACAGACACTTAGAAACAGCAATGACAACCTGGAGGATAAAGGTGACCCCAGGACTAAGCTGCAGAGAAAACTACTTTGAAGACTTGGGTCCTTAAAGTCTAGTCTACAATAATGTATTTTGGCAAAGGCTTCAGTCTTTGACAGGAGCCCTGAACATAGCTTTCCACAACTTCAGACAAACACCCTATGAGTGCATCCATCAATCTAGCCACACCAAGTTCAACACACAAATGAACTTGGTTTGAAGATGGAAAGCTCAGTCTTTCTATCTCACAGGGCAAGTATTAGTAAGAAGGCTAGGAATATTGATGAAAGAATGAACACAGTTCTGCTGTATCAGTAACTTCTTGATAGTGTTCAGCTCAAAGGAAAAGAATACTGCAATAAAGGAAGTTATAGGGCCTAGTGAGCAGGGCTGGGCTTCACCTGAAGACCTCCAGCTCACTGATAAGGCCAAGCAGGATCCAGGCAGACACAAAATATCTTTCAGCTGAAAAGATCCAAATACCATGGGACAAGGCACATGCACAATACATAGAAGGCATACAGGAAAAAAAGCCATCTAAAAATAACATAATTCAATTCATCAGTTTTGTGGTTTTGACTTGGAATTAAGAGGAGAAATATCAAATATTCCCTCAAAGAGGGACTGTTAAGAGTATGTCTGGACTACTGACAAGAACTAATAAAAATGCCAGTGTATCTAGCCTAAAAGCTGTCAATTTCTGTTGCTACCCTGTTAGCCAACAATCAATAATTACAGAGCATGTGTGTAAAGACACCAAGTTCCCTCATTATAGATATTACTTCATGTAGAAACACTAAGAGTGTATATGAAACACTGCATGGAGAAGTGAGTAGTATTAAAACCTAAATTACCACACCTGATTTTGAACAAATACAAGAACAGACTTATTCTGGCACTCAGTATGATGCGACAATCATCTGAATAAATTCTCCCCATAACTGACTCAATGGAAATAAAGTCACATTTTACTAGCAACTTCCTACATATTCTCATTCCACATTTTTCTCACAAAAATAAGTCTGTTTACCAGGGAGTGTTGATGAAGTGAGAGAATTAATCACCTTTCATCAGCTGACATATTACACTTAGATACAACTTGGCTCCACTCTCATCTTTGAAATATTTGTCCCATGTACCACCATCGTGGCAGAAACAGAAGAACAGACAAGGCAGTAGCTACGACTAGTGGATGTTTGCGTATTGGTTATGGATTCCAAAAACTTCCTGATGTGCCCTGATCCAAGACAGTAACTGCAGTTGTTGGCAAATACTTGGAGCTCTGTCAACTGCTGACCACAGGGCTGCAAGCGCAACCCAAGGCACTCTGTGCATCTACAGTCAACACGGCCCAGGCAGCATTTACCGAGTCTGACTCAGCATCAGCAGACACCATAAAAGTATTTCAATATTCTGGATTTGAGTAAGTTTTTAGAAATAGGGCCACCATTTCTGAAGCTGCAATATAATTACTGAAACTAGTAATCAACCCACGTACACAAGAGCCATTGGAGCCATGACCTTACTAACAGCGTCTGGAAAGACTCAAAACTTCAGGTTCATATAAGATATGCTCAGTTTACACAAGAATTTTAAGAACAAGTACTTGGTGTGTAAATATTGCCCAAGTTCAGTGTTAACCTTCTTATCGCAGCCACGACAAGGATTTTGGAGGTCCCAGGGTCACAGAGATAATCCACATCAATACTGAGTTTACCGGATCTCTCCCATTAATGTTTATACTTGAGATGACATTAAATAAGAGGTGTTTTACAGGTCTAATTTGCAACAGTTTTCAAATGATCCCAGGGATTGTATTTTTAAAAGAAGCTAAACTTGAAACTCCTATAATACGTAGCCAAAGAGCATACAGGGAAAAGTAATGTTTGTTTTAATTTCTGAATGCAAATCTATGCAACACAAGGCATAATTCTAAGTTATTTAGAGATAACAATTCTACAACAGACAGGGTTTTTTATCTTAAACCTAGGCTGGAAAAAAACTCTGCAAAACCTACAGCAGAATTTAAGGCTTCCTAGTTATTCATTTGCACTCAGACATATGACTACCTGTAATAGTTCAAGAACAGCACGTGGCTGCTTCTAGCAAGCAGATCCTTTAATAAGGCATTTTCCACATACATACCAAAAGACTTCTTATACTGAGGAAGGCGAAGAAAGGAACAGAGGCTTTTATTTCCCAGCACCAGTCTCCCTCAGTTTCCTGCCACCAGGTACTTTTTCCCACAGAAAGCAAGATGTGAGCAAGGAGGAGGGAGGCTCTTTTGGCGTCACAACAGGGAAGCTCAATACATATGACATAAGAGAGCATGGAGAGAACAAAATCCTCTTATTGTGACAGAAAAGAATTTGCAAAGTCAGGATCAAAGGAGAAGAGATACATGAGCAAATACTGTTAAATGCTGGAATAAAAGATTTTCATAGTATTTGAATTAAGCATTAGCTAAACCACATTTGGCAGTCCCAGCTGTGTGTTGTCCTGGCCATGCAGGAGACAAGGCAAAGCAGTGCTGTGGTCCACTGGTGAGAAATTCTGAAAATTCTGCATATCTCCCCCTCACACCTTCCCACCTTGTCCACCCAAGCCCATCCCTGCATCCCCAGTATTAGCACACTGAAAAGCATTTAACTGAGCCATGCTATGACAGTTGAAAATACAAAAACAAAAGCTGGGCCCCTCTTGCACAAGAACTCCTGACTGACACTTTACTAGCCATAGCCCAGTGAAAGCTGAGTCTGGTACAACAAGCTCTAGGCAGCAGCCCATTTGTGTCTGCCTGTACCTTGAGGACAAGCTGCCAAAGTGAAGCATTTGCCATCACACTTCAGTGCTGTAGTTTCAAAAAAAGCTAGCTGCATTTTAGATGGTCAAAGTGACTAAAAACCTTAGGTTATATGAGAGCATCTAAGTATTTGGTCCTAGTGTGAAAGAGGTCAATAAATTCAGTGTCATCTTTTTATTCCTAGTAAAACTTGTACTTTCAGGTACCCAGCACCCCAGGAGTGTCTGCCTAGGGCAGTTCAGTTTTGTGGTGACTCCTAGGTTGGCGATTCAGGTGCTCCTACTTCACCAATGCAACACTAGCCAAACCCAGTAACCAGAGCAGACCTGAGCTGGCAACACTGAGCCAGGCTTGCTGCTATCTGAGCTGCCCTCATGGCAGTGGGGCAGGAGCTTACGGCACTGCCAGGCAGCTAGAAAATACATGGACAGGATTACATGTACAGATAGGAGAAAAAACACTGCTCAAAACTACAGAAACAGGAGGAGTTCCTTCCTGAGCCTCCACTCCCAGTATCAACTCACAGGTATATAATGCAACAATTTATTATATACACAGAAGGAAATATGCCAACTTTAACTATGTGAACAGAGATCATTCAATAAGCTATTAAAAAAATGGCTTCACAGAACCAAACACCTATTACAGGTGTTCTGTTATTGAGGTATTTAGTATCTACTGGGCTGTTATGGTGGAAGACATGTATCTTCAGATGAAAACTTTAAGGTCTTATCAAAACAGCTTTCTATAGACTTCCTCTGTCAAAGAGCACAGTCACAAGAAGCTAGTGTATGTCCCACAACAATAAAACCAGATGGCCCGAGTCTTTCTATGACTCTAGTTAATGGAATTCAGTCCATTCCCTAAGCATTTGCTCCAAGAAAGGGCTGTGGACACAGGCAGACACTGCAAGCACTCAAAAATCTACCACAGCTGTGAATTTGCAAGGCAGATTCACTTGAGAGAGTAGACTAATACACTTCATTATATTATGAGGCTATTCTATATGGCATTTTTCAAATCTTTCCGATTGAACTATTCTTCTCCTCCCTTAAAAATAGTTGTATCTCTCCTAATCTAGTTATTAAATAGTCCAAAGGATGCAGGCTTAGATTTTTGTACAGAAACACGTATCTTCTGGCCAGCATGCAGACATTACCCACTCTCAAAAATTATATGTCACACAGGAACTACAGGGTCACTGTTCTGGACCAGATCTCACCGCCAGACACTGCACAAATAACAAAAACAAACACACACCATTAGCATGGGAGTGTTGACAACAGAAATCTAGTAAACAAACATCCTGATTTAAAATTGAAAGTGTTTGCTAAACCACTCTTTCCCTTGAGCTTTCTCATAGAACCTCATTCCTGTGCATTCACTTTCCGGAGTCCTCCTCTGCACCATTTCTCTGAAAAGGGTCTTATTTCAGCCTTACCTATCTGCTACCACATGTCCAACCACATCCATTTGCAGAGACTGAGCACTATTACAATGCATGGCCTTTAGGACTATTATACCAAGGAGACAGTGATGCAACGGCAACCACAGCCCATGCTCCTGCCAAGTGTCAAAACTGTTTGATTTCAGTCTTTCAAGTGTCAATGTTGGCACAAGGCTGCAAGACTCCTTAGACATCTCTCAATATACTTGAATTCCCACAAAGTTTAGAAAAAAGTCTCATTTAACAGACACATGATAGATTTAGCATTCAGCAAGTAGCCACATGTACTGCCAGAATGTTTGACATTCATTTTCCTGCTTATAGGTATACGCATTCTTTACTTTTAAACCTTAAGCTTTCTATAGTACCATGAAGTGAAACTTTAGTAGAAACAATACTTTAAAAGACATTAAGTAGTTCTAACATTATCACATGGTGTAATGACACCAGAGCATGGCCATCTCCTTTCTAGAGGGGTTCTTTAACCTTGTGCAGAAAAATAACAGTTCATTTCATCTTAAATTCAGTATAATTGTTCTGTCTGTTTGGAAGAACAAGGAGATAAGAATAATGGAGTCAAAGGAAGTATATGAAAATCTAACTCCAGTTTCAGTTAGTTTCAAGTGTTGCCATCTACAATTACAAACATGAAATGCAATTTATCAGCCTATTGCCCAACAACTTCCACCTACATTTAACTGCCAGTCTTATTGTCTGTAGCAATACTTCACATAACTCTTTAATAAAATTGCAACTGTTTATCTTTGACCAGCTAGCAAAATGTGCACCTAAGGGCACAGCAGGTTTCCCCAAGATTCAGGTGCTCAAAGAACATCCTTAAAACTCTAACCCATTTCTATGAACTACCCAGCTGATGTTAAAACTCTTTGTTAATAAACCCACAGTTTATGTTCCTGAAAAATTACAAGCTTAAGGAAGTACTCAGACTACTGGATCCTGAAGAGGCAGTGAACACCAATTATTCCTTTCACCAGTTATTTCCTTCCCTTACAGGCCACCCTATCTCCACTTGCCTAGTCCAAAAACCATTAACACAGCCAAGCTTGAAGACAGCTTGAAAAAGGCTACATTGGTAAGTAGTCAGTCTGGTTGGAAGGTTTGCTTAGTTTCCACACACTTACAGCAAGAATGACATTTTTCATGCAGGCTTTAACAAAAAGCTATTTTTTGAAAAGGCTGGTTGGTCAGATCAGCACATCACTGAAGGCACGAAGCTTTCAAAATAATATTGCACATTCCACCAGGAATTTCCAACAGGCTTTCCTTATCCAGAGGTTTATTCATGAGGAAACAAATAGTAAAGTGTTTCTCCATCAGCTTTATACATTCACTGCTTTAAGAAAGAACTTGCGATTTGAATTCCTTGTATTTTACACATTTACCATTTGCTCTGTTCATTTCATTGGAATTACTTTGACCGGTTTGCTTTTTATTAGCAGTATACATTAACAAGCCTCAATAAAAGAGCCAAAATTTTACCAGATGGATCTCATTTCCTTACATTTTACCTACTATGACCTCAGTTCAACTTTACACAAGCAGAATGTAAATGAAATAATAAAAAGGGCAGTTTAATATTGCCAGGCTAGTAAAATACACTACTCACCTATGAAAGTCAGAAAAATTTTAACATCCTCAGCACATGTCAGTATCAACCCTGTAATTGGGTTTAGTCAGAAGAAAAATGTTCTCTGGTCTACCAATGCCATCAAATTTATTTATATTATTAGGAAATTTATATTTAATTTTTCTCTGAAAATAATTGCAGGTATATCAATAAATCAAACGTATAGACACAGCTACATAAAAGGAAGAGTGACTTTGAGAGTAAAATGCTTCAAATACTGCCCCAAAATGGAGAAAAGCTCATCTGAAAGGCATTCATCCCTCCATAAGGAGCTGGCAGCAGAGACCCAAGTTAACAGCAAAAGGAGATGTGCCTGCAGCCTCCTGCTGAACCCCAAAGATAACTTTCATTACTTATAGTCACACTACCACTGCTGCCTGTGGCCATAACCCCACCCATAAATGTTTTGTGAACCAAGTACAGTGAAGAAAACCACTGCAGAAGTGGAGTGGAAGAACAGGAAAGAGGGGCTGGAAACCATTGGGGAGGAAGGGCAGGGCGCAGACTGAATTCACCACAATGGCAGCAGGAAACCCAAATTCAGGTTTGTCCACCCCTCATCTGTTCTCACACCTTGATGTTGACTCATAGCTCTATCGAACTCCTACTGCTGCCAGTTTAGACACTGCTGTGCAAACAGCAGCTAAGATCACCCTAATTAAGTTGTTTTGAGACATCTTAGCCAACATGCAGGACCAGAATAAAGTACAAGGCTTACTGTGGCAAAGGGGGATCCTAGGGACTGAAGAAGTTAAACATGTTTGACAAGAGCTACTGATGCTTCAAAAGGCAAACTAGTTGAAGTCCACAAGGAAGAGCATAACACTAAGGTTTTCAGTCCCTGTCATTATTCTTTGGTAGAAATTAAAAAGACTGATGGCCATTTAAACAATAACCAATTAAGATAATGACCTGCAAATGCTGCACAGGATTTTTGGCTAAATTGGAACCTTGCCCCATTTCTTTTTCAAACTTGAAAGTGTAAAAAAAAGCTCATCTGCCTTACAGTCTGGAGACCAGAACAGTGAATTATAGATACACTTGTAGTAAACCCCTACTATCTGGAGGCTGGTAAGGGAGGGCCAGCTCTTGGCTATGAGAAAGGAAGAAGGCATAAAAAGCAGGGACAAGGGGAATGAAAGACAGAGTAAGGGAAAAGCCCCTTACACCTCCTGAAAAAAGCCCAGTACGACATTCTGTTTGGTAGGGAACGGTTGCCAAATGCATTAAATATTCAGATTACTGGGAGGCTGACATCAAAAAGCCACTTACCAGCAAACTCACAGTACAATAACTAGCTGGAAGAAATGTGGTAAGGTGTAACTTAAAGAACAGATGAGGGTGACAAGTAGGAATGCTGGAGTGAAAGACAAAGAGAACCTGAGGAGAAAGCTGTGTCTGAGTGTCACTGAGTAACTCAGATAAGAGCTACAATAGTCTCAGGGTCTGAACCATAACACTCAGGAGGACTGAAACACCTGTCTAGGAAAAGCCATAAGCAAGACCATCACTTAAGCACTGAGTAAAAATTTGAAATCACCATGAGAAAGACTGCAGTGTAGAAACCCTCAGGCCTGACATGTGGTCTTAATTCTTCCTTTGACGATTCATCTCCTGCTCCTTCCCCAGCCAGTCTGTTGCAGAGCCCTTCTACCAAGGTCTGAACAAATAATCTGCTTCACTCTCTCCATACTCAGGGGGGAGCTCCAGAAAACACCTGAAATTTTGCAATACATTTTTCCTTCGAGATACAAATACAAGGACGTGAATAAAAGAAAAGTATGCATGCCATGAGGTTTGCAACCTTAAACTTGGAGAACACATTTTCCTCTGATTGATTTGCTTTTCATTCCTAAATAATTATTACAGTCACAATAGCTTTGAAGTTTGTGATGTAAATTCTTTGATTTACAGGCACAATGGCTTTTTTTAGTCTTAGTGTGGAAGAAAAAACTTAAGTATTACAGATAACACATCTGAAAATTTAGTTTATATCTACAGACCCATAGAATAAATTTGAACAATTTTAGTACAAAAAAATGTCTTAAAATTCAAAAGAACATCAAGAAATGCTGTGTGATGCAGAACAACATATGGGTATAATAAGTTTAGGTGATGAGCAGGACCTCTGGGCACCCAGAGACAGAAGTTGAAATGAGCCATGGTGGTTCCTACCCTCCCTCCAACATTTCTGGCTCCCCTGTAAGGCAGCTGAACTGCTTATGAAACAACTCCCCAAACCACTGTGCACTCAGCAGCTGTTTCTACAGCTAAGACGGCCCAGCACAAGCAGGAACCACATCAGGTGCAGCATCAGGCTCACAAGCTAGGATCTCACCCCAAAACCTCTTGGTCTTGATGACTGTGCTGGTCCACACAGGTGCAGAAAACCACAGAGGATGGAGATGCACCTTCTTTGTTCCTGTTTTATGGGTGAGATGATACACTCTTGCAGGAAGAAGGCAAACTTGGTGTATCCATGCAGGTCACCAGTTCCAAGACAGTCCCATGTCAGCAATGACCTCAGTAGTCACGTGAAGCCTACTTGGCTCCCTCCACTCCACAGTAGGCAAGCAAGTGCTTGCAGAGTAACTGGAGCTGGCACTGCCGGCTTTAGGATAACCAGATAACCTCCTCTCAGCCCCCCCTGCTATGTCACTTTGGGAGCACACCGCACAGTCAGGTGGACATTGCTTGCAGGGCAATTGTCCACACTGCTTCTGGACAACTCTTGCCCTTATTTCTCATTTACATACACACCCAGTAATAAGAATTAATTTTTCCTTCATCATCAGGAGTTAGAACCATAGGAGACAACAAAAGGACAAAAGATTTAAGTCTGTAATCACCTTTGAACAAGGTTTGAAAAGAGCAGACAAAACCCCGCCCTTTCACTCAGTACATCCAGTACCTAAATATTGAGGCTAAAAACTGCTCTGAGTGACAGTGACACATCTACCATTGTGCATATCACTGCAAAATCATCCGATAAGAAATGAGCCAGATGTTCCTCCTAACTTATCAATACACTGAGTACTTCCATTTCCAGAACAAGTCACTGACAGCTGCACTCACAAGATAAGTTTTCACCCAAATCATACACTCACAAGTATTCTAACAGTATTAGTTCTCCTAATTTCATATTTCCTCTAAACTGACACAAAACTCTGCCAATCTCATATTGGATAACTTAATTCTTCAAGTTACTTGTGTGTGTCTATTCCATAGCCCACTCCAAAAAGTAGTTTGGATTAATGCAGCAAGTACTGATCACAGGACAGCCTTCTTGCCACCTTGAACGCATTTCCAATAATGAAAGAACTGCAGTGATCACACTAAATATCAGTCATGAATAAAATACCAGAGGCATATCAGAAACATTGTACAGAGTCCTCAAAACAAGCATTCTGCTTGAAATACCAATACCAAGACCATTAAAATAAAGGAAGCATAACTAGCTTTCACTGTTATGGCAACCATAGTACAAGCAACTTGCATAAACTTAGCATCAAGATAAGCTATGTGTTTGCAAGTTTTGAAGTCTCTACCCAACAAGGAAATTCACATGCTTAAGGGATGAGCACTGGCTTATAATTTTTTGTGTAGTGGCAGTATGTTTCATTTGTTGAAGCACTGCTTCAAAAATCAAGACTTTTGTTAGGACTTGCCATGGTTCTTCCTTCAAGCTTTGCCTTGGTTTCCAGATTGCACTTTACATTCAGCCTCCTTATAATAAAGGATTTACAACTGCTGCAGGAAGAAATTCAGTCTGAAAAAATAGCTATTCCATCAGCAGTATTTTGCCCAGGTGAGTTTGCCATTCCTATTCTTTATGGTAACTACTTCTGTAGAGACCAAGTGTCACAGCAAGCCTTGTTTAGCAGCAGTATTTCTGCTTCTCCTGGCCTACACACTAAAGGCTATCAAGAGTGAGTATAAGTAAAATATTTCAATCTAATTGGTAACAGTTTTCACACAAATGGTCCACTTCCAAGAAAATATATACTTTATAACTTCAGGAAATTATATTGAAATAAGGTGATCAGATGAAAATTTGCATCTTAAATGTGCCCAAGAAGCTAGTGGAGACCAATTCTGCTACTGCTTTAGGAGCCTAAAAGTCTCAGCTGCTCACTTCTTCATCCTTTTGGGGAGCCCAGATAGGCCTATCAATGGGCAGCACCTGCAGCCTGCACAGAAGCAGCCTACCAGCCAGAACCCTCCTGCCATAGTTTTAGAGAAAAGGATACAGATGAGTGTTACAAAAATCCACCTCTACTTTTATCAGAAGTCTCTGTAAACATTTATGGAGCTACTTTATTTTGTTTAAGTGTGGCAAAAAAAAGGGGAAACTGCTGAGTGCTATTGCCATGGTTCAGTGTTATAGGAAATACCAGCCCTTGTTTTGCCTGTTACTACCCACAGTACTAAGAAATTTGATTCATTTTGTTCTAAAATAACTCACATCAGTGAAATTGTCAGCAAAACCATGTGAACTTACTTCTCGTGATCTGTACGAAGATAGTCAGAGCACAAGCAAGGAGTTTACTTTACATGTGATAAAAGCTGTGTATTTTCAGAAGCATCCTAACCCATTTGTTAAACATTATTACCATAGTCAGAGGTGATATAAATTCAAAGCAGCAGGCAGTCACATCCAATCCTTGCAGGTAAGCTGTCTACCCACCTTCAGTAATCAGCTGCCACGCAACTTGAAATGCCAAACCAAGGCTGGCTCATCTCCCAGCCTCCACTAAATCACAGTGAAGAGATCTGTGCTCTGCTGTGATCTGAAAAGCAGTGTTCAAAACAACTTCTGAGCTCAGATGTAGTGAAATCATGTTTACAGTGTGCCTGGTTTTGTAAAAACAGCTGATCATTTTTCCTTGGTAAAAATTCTGTCCCATATTCATCTAAACATAATCCCTGGTCTCCCCAGGACTCCTTTGTGTTCTTTTTCAGTTACACTACCACATATCCATGCTGATATTTCAATACATAATTTATTCTGCTGTGCTGTATTGAGAACATATGGAATTTAAGACTTGTTTACCACTGAACAGGGGCCAGCCAGCTATTGATTGGGTAAATCAGTTGGGCTCAGAAAACTAGAAATCCCAGAAATAAGCTGCACATACAACAAGTCACATCTCATCCCTCGCGTCTCGAGGCCCTGCAAGTCAAGAGTAATTTTACTAGTGGAAGAGTGTTGGAAAAGCATTTTGAATCATACTTTATGTAGAAAAAACATTTATTTTTATTTCTTGAAGTAGTCTAGTTTTTAAACAGCTTCTTGCTATTTCCTTACCACTGCAACATTGCCTGGCAGACACTGCCATGCCTTTACTGACACTTACAGATTTATGAAACTACAGCACTACAGACAAAATTCCCTCAAAAACATTTCTGTAACTGAAAACTCCCTGGGCAGCAGGAGAGCTGAGATCAGCCCCAGCCCTTGGCAGGCAGGGCACCAGGGTAGCAGCGGCACCACAGCAGAGTCACCCAAGTGGAGACCACGGCGATTCGTGCTGCTCCTTCCTGTGTCCCCCAGTCCACAGTTGTGGGCTGCCTGCACTTTGTGCTGCCCCGCTGCACACATACTTTCCAGATCTCTATTTGCAGCAGTAACACAACTTAAATCAACTCAACCTGCTGCTCCCCCACTGCTTGTGCTCATCCCTGCTCCAGCTACTACCTCATGTTGGCAGACCTGCTTGTGGGTTCATGCTGTGAGCCAGACTGAGGACTTCAATCTAGCCCAAAGTAATCTCGTAGAAGGAGCTGAGGTTGCTTCTTCCACCAACGAAGCTGACTGCAAGCACACATGAAACCACAGCTTCAGGGTGCAGTTCCAGAGCAATTTGAACACATTTACATTCTGGCTGTCACAGTCCCACCTGGCCAGAAAGTTCCCCTCTGCCTTGGGCTGTCAGGCACAACTGAGATCTGCAGCCAGCCCCTGCAGAGGCCTGAAGTGGCTGCAAATCCAGCAGTGCAAATCAGCTCTGCAGAGAGATTAGCTTCCTGACAGATTAGGTCTCCTTGCCATCGTATGATCATTGACAAGAGGTGAAGACCACAGCAGCCTGACAGGAGCTGAAGGCACCTCAGCAATTTCAGGCCCTTGAAACCTCACCAGTTGTGACAGTCTGCAGCAAGTCAGGAGATGGGATCACAATGTCATTAACACCAGTTAAAAACAGCTACTTCTCTCATGAAAGATGACCCTAGATACAGGATCATGTTTTTGGCAAAGCAAACCTGTGTCCTTGTTTAGTTTTCAACTTTTTACCTTGTTTCTAATCACTTCAGCTAGACTATTAGACATAGATATCCCCTGTACTTATCTATGATTCTCCCACACACCTTTGAAACATCTCTTTAAAAACACAAGTAAAATATTTACTGGAGATAGTTTGACATTACAGCCCTGTGAAAGAGTGGCTGCCTTAATGAAGCACATTGCTGGACAGAGTTTGGGCATTTCCCATTTCAGCTGCCCCTGGATTAATCTGTTCTGTGCTCCTAGAAACTGTGAGGCTCTGATCATGCAAATATCACCAGTGTACTGAGCAGCTTTACAAATCAAGCACAAATGCAGGAGGTTACTCAATTTTCAGGAGGAGCAGCCAGTAGAGGATGGATGACTACGTATTTCCCTTCAGACTTTGGAGTCTGGTAAGAATCAGTTTAAATACCTTGCTAGATGCCACAAGAACTTTTATTGCGCTTTGAAAGAAGTGGGTCAGAGTCCACAGGGGAGGACTGGCAGAGACCACGTCCTTCATCACCCACTTCAGCTAAAGCCACAGACTGCTTAGCCTGGTACACCCAAGCCAAGAGAAGCATCTGGGATGAGGACAGTAGTTTCTGCCAGCTTTGGAGCCTGGCTGGCAGGCAGGGCAGACACCACATCTTGACGCCACAGGTCCTTGGGGGCTGGCAGTGGTTTGCCAGCAGCTGTGAGTCAGAGCTCTAAGGTGCTCCTTGAATCTGATTTATGAGGAATTTATACCTAGCCAACCTCTTAATTTGGACAATAAGTGATAACAAAAAACTGACATAATTCCTCCAGGTAAGTGTTTCTTGCTAATGTATATTCATTTGAACAAAACAGCAATTTAACACTGAAATTGGCCACCAGCACAGGTTCTTAATGGCTGTTTATTTGCTTACACATTTCAAAAGGTATTTAGGAACCATGCAGAGTTTGTATGAATACCATCTGATTCAGTATCTCCCTTGACGTGTAGCAGGGAAGTTGATCTCCAAACCAAAGCACCCCTTTTCTTCACTCCAAAGACCTCCATGAGAGGACCATGGCCCCATATCCTCCTTCTCCTGCCACATGGCCCACCCTGACATCCTACCAAGGCTCCTGACCACCACAGAGGACCCTGCAGGCACTGTATGTGCCACCAGCACATCACCACCATGGAGCAGGGTACCCTTGTCTGGTGACACAGCAGCTGGCAAAACACAAGCGGGAACAGTGCCAGGTCAAGGTGTTGATCACCAGCACAAATCTGCCCCTGCGCCAGATGCTCAGCAGCCCCCTTCCTTCCCCCAGCCGCCCCAGTTGTGAAGATAAGGGAGTACGCAACCTGCAGACAACCCTCTCCAAAGCACAGCTGGCACCAGTCTGAAGAGGACATAGCTGTTTTCTGAAGGTGACCACAAGCACTGAGGTCCAGGAAGTGCTGACCCCTGGATGAGCTGTGCCAGCTCATCTCAATACGGATCAGCAGATGAGGTGCCCATGGCAGGCGCTCCTCCCTGCTTGCCTTCTCTCCAAGGTGGGGGGACCCGGCCCCTGCCCTCCCTGCCTGTGCTCCTCAGGCCAGGGTGGGCACTGCTTCTCCCCTGTCCAGCACCTGTGCTTTCATTCCACAACATGTGGTAGTTCAAGGATACCCGTTCCAAAAAAACAGTGAAACAGCCTGAACAAGTGAAGAAACACAGCAGGTTAATCATTTCCTGCAAGGAGCGGAGCACAGGAGAGCACATTTGCTTATCATCCCACTGAAATATGACCCACTGGTCCTGCCTATCACTGCCAGATATTTTTTTTTTTTCCACCTCACATGTAATATTATTCCTAGTAAATCATAGTTAGCTTGACCCAACAACAGTATCAAGCAAATCTTGCTCTAGAACAACCAGGTAACAGAAACAGCACTTAACAGAAGAGACTATCTGCAAATCTGCATACTTCCTATTCCCTGCCTCAAGTATTGGACTTGATCTAGCACACTCGCATATGCTATAAATCCTGTTTCCAGCACAATATTAAAATGTCTTGTTTCAACAGTGTTCAAGTAGCTTTAAGCATGCTGTAACATAGCTCTCTCCTTTCTTTACCAAGAGACATCAGGGGAGATGAGTCTGCTTTGTACAAAAAACACACAGAGAACCACTCCTACCAAATGAATTATGTGTACTTGGTTAAACAAAGCAGTTAAACTTTTCAAGTTCTCATTCAGCAGTTTAATTATTAGCAACCTACAAAAGAGTAGAAGAGATAAACAGTGTATTTGGTTGCCAAATTACGCCCATCAATAAAAAAAGAAGAAAAAAAAGTGTTCATAAGCCACAAGTACTACAAGAACGTATACACCCAAAAGAATATATATGCATAGGATACAGTTAAGCTTTTTTTTTTTTTTTAAATAGGTTTAAAAAACCCATCTGTTTTCACTTAGAAGAATCATATGGAACTTTTACTAAAATATTTTTCCTCTCTTAAATTGAAAAACAGCCATTTGTTTCCCCATGCTTAATAGACATGCAGACAAATTTATAGTTTCTGAAGTTAAATACTTTTCAAAAAGCCACCAGTTTGAAAGCTTTCACATCCTGCGGAAGAAAGAAGATAGGTGAAGTTTCATAAAGAGGCGTAGGCTATGTTTCGTATTAGGTTTGCTCTGCCTGTCTCCACAAGCAGGGCAGTTCTCCCTCACAAAGCTTTGTGCTGTTTTATTTGTCTCATCTAACTCCTAGTGCCAAACAGAAGCAGTCCTGGGAGCCAGTGCCATAAGTACAAACAACGCCCTCATCGCTGGTTACCAAAGTCAAGTTTCCCCCGTGTTTACCTATCTATGCACAGTGAAGCTGGCTTTCCAGCTTCAGCAGGAGAGGTGAAGACCTCTTTAGTTGCTTTTCTCCATTAGATGTGTTTGATGACACTGAAACATCCAGTTTCTCTCCTACTCAGTATACAGGGACCTGGGACATATGTTAATTCAGCTTCTCTGAGTGTGGAAATGCCTGAAATCCTCTGCAAATCCAGACGCTCATGGCCTCACTTACTGTAGTTTTATTACATTCCTGGAGGTGCAGTGAAGCTATTCAGACATTTCTTTAAAACTTAAGTATTTGTTTCTGATAACAGGTTTCAGGGAGAACTAGCTATACAGGACTTGACTGTGTTAGAAAAAAAGACATTCTCAAAGATACACTTCTGCCTACATTACTTTCTTCCTGTGTTCAAAGCTTCATATTTAATCAGTGAGACACATCCAAGGCTTATACCGTTTCTCTTCATAATCAGCAGCACCAAGCATGTTTGTTGTAAAAATGGCTCATGTAGCAAGTTGTAATGCAAGTCCCAATTCTCTGCAGTTCTGTGAACCACTGCATCCGATTGTGCTGGAATTGAGAAATAAACCAGGCAACAGCTGTAACCAGACTGGAAACTAGCTATGTAAATTCAGTTGTAGTGTGCCTGTTAACATGGTTTCTGCTGTATAAGCAGCTTCCTTGTACTTATATGATCTCACTTGAGATGGTGCTGGACACGAGTATTTGAAAGACTCAATGGAGCACCAACAGAAATCTCTTCCTCATCTTTTTTAAGCTATCAACAGCATGCAGAGTTGGAGGCACATTTCAATAAGTGGTCCAGAAAGCCACAAGCCTTTGGCCCTAACAGGCTTAAAGAAGGCTCAAAGGCTTTGTTCTGAGACCTTGTTTCTCCCATGAACCATGTTCATCCTCAACTAGTACACACCCAGAAAGGGTTCCTCTTGTTTGGTTTCATTCAGCTATTTCCTGACTTTAAAGATGAAAATGATCAGCTTTAAGAATTTTTTCTAGATGCATATCTTTAAGTTACTACATCAGCAAAAAAACTAGCTTTGCATTACAAGTTAAGTTAGGGACATGTCTTCCCAGCTACTCACTTTGTGCTACCAGGTTGTATGTCCAGGGACACATTTTTCCCCAGTGGTATCCATCAGACTACAAAATGTTGCCAAGGTTTGCATATGTCTTCCTCTCTGGTTATCAAAATGAAAAGCTACTGATAACCATGCACTGCTTTATATATTTCCTAGCAGAGAATAATCATAGTAAAATGCTAACCTTCCTCAGAGCAACACACAAACTCTGCCAGGAACCAGAAGCCAAAGTCAAAAGTCCAGGTTAAGTTAAACGTTTAAAACAGTACTAGGTCACCGAAGCAAGTAGTCTTAGCAATTTGATAGCCTAACTTGGACAATTTATTAACTCTTCTAGGAAATGAAGCGGAGAGGTGGCGTTCAACAGAGAACTGTTTGCCAGTGATCCAAAGTGCAATTTTAGTTATATGGAGAACCTACAACGGGCTTCATAAAAGATTAAGACAATGTTAGTGTAAGTTTTCTAGTTAGGGAGCCTTCTCTTTTTTGGCTTTTTAAGATGCTGCTTCTCTCCTCATCCCAAAATGGCAGGCAAATACATCGTAGATAAAGCATATCTGGTGTTCTAGACACAAGCTAAAAGACCAAACACTCACCCACTATAGACATGGTTATGGATTTTTTTTGTTTGTTTATTTGGTTGATTGGTTTGTTTTTTGTTGTAGAGAAATCCATACACAAAATAAAACCAAGTACTTTGGTGTAATTTTTTTTTTTTTTTTTTAATATAGGTATCAGCCTGGCATATTTGAGGAGCCTTCACCCAGTCCCTTGAAAGGAATGTTATCTGCAAGGTTCCCAAAGCAAAAAAAAATCCTTTTTTTAAAAAAAAAAAAGAAGAGGATGTAGTATGGAAGCTCAGTCACAACCTGTCATTCAGGGAAGGACAGAATAGCCACTGGAGCCTGAGCAAGCAGGCAGCATCATTCAGAGGGGAGGTGGCATCAGAAAAGCCAAGAAAGGTGTTCTCATCCACTCCTGTCCCTGGGAATGAAGGCCAAACATCAGAAGAGTGGCTACAACTCAAAACATCAACTTCTCTCTAGTCACCATAACAAAAACTTCTGAACTATCGTATCAAAGCACAAATATGAAGAGGACAGACCATATCTTCAAAAGTATATCTTCAAAACTATATTCAGCATCCTTAACATGGTCATTCTTTTCCCACAATAAATAAGGCCTGAGGTTCTTAACACACTCTGAGTAGCTCTGGCAATAAGGTAAATCATCCTCAACACCTAGGTAGGAACCAACACAGAAAGGACAAGCCCTTTAAGTCAAAGCCTCATCTTTGACCTTATTGGACTTTATGGCAGACTAGCAAGTGCCACATGTCTGGACTCATGTGTTTTGACACCAGCCAGATTAGATCTGCATATGAAAGCCTCTGATGCTAGAGGCCTGATGGGACACCACCTACATTTGACGAGTTCCTGCATGTCAGGCAAGTGGACAAAACAGCAACCTGTGGTGGGAGCACCATGTGGCACACTGTCTGGACACTGCCCTACTATGTGGGCAACGGCACAGCAAGCTGAGATGACAGAGAGATTCGCTTCACAAGCAAAATATTCACCTTTACTAACATGCTTGCATGGACACTCTGCCTATGTCTCTAGTAACCACTCCAAAAAAGTGTTATCAGCACTGACAACTGTGAACACACCTTCAAAAGTCTCTCATCCACCTACTAGGGAGTGCAAATGAAAAATTAGACCGACAGGCGGATTCCATGAACTGCCCCAATGGGCAGTCATCAACTGAGGAAAATGCTCAGGAGGGCACAGCATCCTCCAACCTGAAGGTCTTGCTGCCAAGCACCACCTTTCGTATCCACCCCGGGTGGAAGTGAGGTGACCCCTAACATTGTCAAAGGTGTTCTGTGTTTCTTTCAAAAAAAAAGAGGTTTCAGAATCGATTTTAAATAAAGCTGCTATACTAAGACCTGGGAAGCTGCTCATCAGACCACAGGACGCCAGGGTTGTAACCTTTGGGAATAATTTGCACGTTCACATTTTGCAATGCCTGAAATATCAGAGGCATTTCTTACAGGGATGGAAAAGCCAAGGGCTTGCACTGCTCTGCCCGCAGGAGCCAGGAGAAAGCACAGCCCAGTGCAGGATCCCGGCACGGCACAGCAGTGCTGAGAAAGCCGCGCAGCTGGGGGAGGGAAGGTGCTTCAGGGGCTTTCTTAAATACGGGTTTGGAAAGTAAATACACCTCCTCTGAAAATCAGAGATGCTTGGTTCTCGCACTACTTCTCGCTTCGCCCCAGCGATCACTTAAAGTTACAAAGTTCTAAAACAAAGTTATGAAAATAGAAAGCCAGGTGCTAATTTTGTAATCCGAAATTCCGGAGTCATAATCCAAAGGTTACAAAGTTACCACCCGAAGCTATAGCCACAACTCAAGTTATAAAATTCCAACCCAAAGCGTTACCTCTAACACCGCGTTACAACGTTAAAACCCAAAGCTCCAGCTCTAAACCTAAACTTCCCAAGCTGCAACGCGGAATTACGGCTAGAATCCGTTCAGAAAGTTTCAAGAACAAAACCCAGCCTCGTGAAAACCTGTTCAAAACCCGGCCGGAGCTCGCTGCGAGCTAATTTAACACAAGACAGAGCGCTGCAACAGAGTCCGCTGGGCGGGTTTGACTTTCCCTCAAACCCCGCTTGCAAGTTTAAACGGAGAAAGCCGGCGAGGGAAGGGGAACCAAAAAAATCCGCCCGAGGCGCGCCCCGCTCCCCCCCGACCCCACTCACAGCCGTAGCGGGGCCGCTGCAGGGGCGCCAGCTCCTCATGGTGCATCCTGCCGCCGCCGGGAGGGACGGCGCCGGCTGCCGCCCGCCCTTCTTATGTGCGGCCTGGGCCCCGCTGATTTGCTGCCGCCCGCCGCCGCCACCGCCCCGCGCGGGGACGGGGCCACCCGGGGCGGCTCCGCGCGGGGGCCGCGGGGCGCGCGCGTGTGGCGGGCGAGGCGCGGGCGCGGGGCTGGGGGGCGGTGGAAAGGAAGGGAGAAAAAAGACAGGGAAAAGGAATCGGAAACAAACAAGCAAAAAAAAAAAAAAAAAAGAAAAAGAACACCCCCAGATCAAATAGCGGGGGGGGGGGGGTGTGTGTGTGGGGAAATCCCCAACCCAAAAAGCAAAGAAAAGTAAAATCAAAGAGCAAAAAGAAAAAAAAAAAAAAAAAGGGGGGGGAAAAGGCAATTCCCCCCCCCCCCAAACCAAAATGATCCAAAGCCAAAAAGCAAAGAGAAGGAAAAGAAAACAAACAAATAAATAAACAAACAAACAAAAACACCCAAAACCTCATTAAAAAAAAAAAAAAAAAAAGAAAGAAAAAGGGCAATTTAAAAAGAAAAACGAAGCTAAAACAATTTAAAAACCCCAGTCCCACAATGTGAAAAGCCAGAAGGCTCTCCTCTGCTATTTTGACAGAATGGGTGGTGAAGAGGGGTGAGAAACCAAGCCCAGGACCCTCTCCTGCAATTTTACCCTTTTGAAAAACTCTCATCCTCCACAAGCAGTGTTTTTGCCTGGCCAGAAAACCATTGTTGCAATCCACAGGGCACCTCTGGAGTGGGGTGTGCCTACATGGGCCTGCACCATGTTGGTGCCCCTTTCTGAGGGGTTTTGAGAGGGAGTAGGCATGTGCCTGCCTTCATGGCTTCCCTTCAGGGTGCTCCTGGTATCCCCAGAGAGGGCTTGATTTCAGACAGCAGAGCAACAAATCCATGGTCAAGGGACCATTTTTTCGTGGCCACAGGCTACCAGGTGACATTTGAAATACACCTGGAGATGGGCAGGGGTTTCTCAAATGGAGTTTTATTATAGGGCAGAACTGTATCTTCCCAACAATGTCCAAACCCCAGTCATGAAATTTGTTGGGAGACGGAGCAGGAAACAGTGTCTGTGCACAGCCACAACCTGCCTCACAGAGCCCGTGGGACACGATGCACCTGAGCATGCCTGTGGTTTCATGCATAGCCAGGTGCCAGCTGACTCTTGATGGGCGTTTGCAGATTGCCTGGAAGATTTCAATCATTTCTGTTTCGAAATAAACCAGTGCTGGACCTATAGAGTCTCCTCTGTGTTTTTCCTCAGGTTTGAGGATGTCTGTAGGTTGTTTGCAAGGCCTTTGTTTTGCTCATTCCCTGTTCCTGGCTGTGCTGGGTATGGCTCACAGGTTGAAAATATGCTGTGGGGGAGAAAAACGCTCCTGGTAGTAATTAAAACATGGATTATTCAGGAGGAAAGGACTGAAAGGTTATGGGAGAAAAATGACACCCAGCAGGAAACACTGTTACTTTTCTTGTGGTTATTTTGATTTTCTTCGTTTCTTTTTCCTTCATCCTTAGAGCCTAGGGATGATGGTTTACTGTAGAAGTGTGTGATGCAGGCGCTGGTAGAACCACAGTCCTCACTTGGCTTTCTGAATGCTTTCTAGAATTTTAGACAATCACCCACTTACTGGCTTCTCCTCTTATAAAAGAAAGAAAGTGGGTGACCAAACCCAACATGGAAATGAAGAAATTGGCTTCCACAGTTTAAAGTGCATTCGAGTTGGTTGAAAATATATTTGCTTTCAATGACCATTTTCACTGCCTTTTATACTATTATACTTAGCCTAAGTCAATAAAATGTTGAAGACCACTTTCTCTCTCCATTTCTTTTATTCTTTAGTTAAAATCAGACACTTCAAAGTTTTCTTTAAAATATTTTCTCTGACTAAAGTCAAGTGGCCTTGTCCCCCTGAAGTTTATTTTTGACTGAGCTGCATCACATTTTAAATTACAATGTTTCTCTTCTGAAAAGATCCCAGCCTGGTCTGCAGGGTGCATAGATGTGATGTGACACAGTGGCAGAGGGGTCTTTCTCCTGGAGGAACCATGTGGCAAAGCCCTTGAAGGTCTCTGTGAGACGGTGCCAGTCTCTGGTGTGTCTCGTTGCTCACTCACTTGCTGTGGCTGAAAAGACAAGGGTGTGTGCAGCCATGATGTCACATGCGTGTACACTGACATTGCTGCCGAGAAAATGTTCACCCTTGTCTCTCAGCCTCTGTACCTGCAACATATCCTCTCCATTCTCTGTCCCATGGCTCCCCTTGCTAGCCCATGGGCTAGCACCAGCATTTTTGTCACTGCGTGGGAACTAAGCTAATTGACCCAGATGAAAAACTAATGTTTTTCTTTTGGTGGGATTATTTCTTAGGCCAGCAGGTCCTCCATCACTATCACCCAGTCACCTCTTGAATGCGAGCGCAGAGTGGGAGGCAGCCTGTGGGGGGAAATGAAAGGCCCGGGCAGGGAAAAGTAAAAACATTTTTTTGGCAGCATTAACCTCTAAAATGCTTGTAGAACAACAGGCACAACAGGAACCAAATGGTCTGAGCAGGAGATGAGACAGGTAAAAGAGTATTGGAGTAACAAGCAGCATCCATGTAGGTCTGTTCACGACCTGTTCCATTAAATTTGTTAATCCCTGGTTTTCCAACTTGAAAGGCAAACTCCATCAGCTGTTCATGGCATGAAGATTTAAACAGACCCCTCTGCCAGGAACTGGGCAGAGGGGTTGTAGCTTGCCCCTCAAAGCTGTCAGGTGCTTCATGTCCAGTGGGGACCAGCCCCTCTGCACCTCCCTCCTCTCCTTCCTCCTTCTTCTCCTCCCAAAACACCATTGCAGCTGCACTCAGCGCCTGCTCGGCTGGCCAGAAAGTCTCTCTGCAAGAAAGGCAGCAGACTATGTTCTCCCGCTGTCTTATGGGAATCTGATTGCAGTAAATGGTGTAAAATCAACCACAGACTTTTAGTCAGCCTACATCAGACCTAAGGTTATGGACCGTGTTCTCTTTTAAGAACCCAAGCACTCGACTTTTGTAGTTACTAAGAATCACGCACTTAAGAAATCAGTGTAGTCAGTTATCTAGAGTAAATGTTTGAATGTGAACGTTTCCTGTTCGCGTTCTGGATCCTTTAATGGTGGTTAAGATCAATGTCCTCACTGTATTATCAAGGACATCATGCAGTGGATAACGTGTTTCCCACTGCATTCTTGCTAACAGTCCAGCTCCAGCCTCCGCACCTGCCCGTGAGCAAAGCAACGTGCCGCCATAGGGAGAGAATGTGGGAGCAAGCTCAGGGTGAATGGTCTGTATTTAAATACGCTGACTTTATTTTCAGAGGCAGCTATGGACTGCTCCAGATCTAACAGGGAAATAAGATGACAGAAAACTGACAGGAGGGAGCAATGAAAATGTAGCCTTCCTACACCTCATTGCCTGCACTTGGATCAAAAAAAAATGCAGAGACCTCTGATACCTCATGTTTCCTGACAGTCCTGTTGTGCACAAAAGGATTTTATATGGTGAAGGATATTGATATTTGAAATTCTTGGGTGGCTTATGTAGCAGTGACGCAAGTACATGCAGGTAATTAGGGACACTAGGCTTTTTGTTGGAAACTGCAGCTTTAATGTTACTTTTTCTGTGACAATACCTTTATTTTATTCGCAGATTGCATGCTTTGGCTGGTTGCATTTGTCCTACGGAAGGGAAAACTGCATTTACGAATTTAAAAGAGTTTGAGTTGTTTGTTTGTTTGTTGGTTTTGGTTTGTCTATTTGTTTGTTTGCTTCTATTATGTGTTGCAGAAAAAGACCATATCCTTTTTATTTTTGCAGGAGAGAAAGCCTGGGCTGGAGAGATCACCCTGGTAATCAGGAGCAGGGAGTTGATCCTTGGGTGGGTCAGCTTGAATCTGTGCAGCACAATACAGGAGGAGATTAGCTCCAGGCAGGCTCCCAGTTACCACAAGGACCTTTTTGATTGTTTCCTTCATGCAGCAAATTAAATGCTGACAAGCTCAAGTTGGACTTGCCACACTGATTCTTGGGCAGACCCAATAGCAGTGAGTTGTAACCAAAAACGTCCAGCTATCCTTTATGCTCCCCATGCAGCCAGCAGATTTTTCCCTGACTGATGGGATGGACCCTGGGTGCCTCCACATGGTGGGAGGGTCCCTTCAGCCCTGCTGGACATCAGAAATGGCCAAAGAGATGGTGACTCATGGGGGCTGCGGTGGCAGAGCTGGTCCCCCTGTATGCTGATGAGGATTTCAGTGGGAACATCAGGTGAACCCAGATTAGCAGTTTTACGTACGTTGCAGTGAAAAGGACATGACTCTGCGTTTATGAATCCAACCCAAAGGTCAAGAGGTCTTCAAGACAATGTTAGGACACGTAAAATTGGGAAGTGCCCCCCCTAGTGCGGCTGCCTCTGCAGTCTGCCATGGGTCTCGCAAACGACCGCCTCCACAGGGAAGGGGGTCAGCTGCTCGGATCAGCACTGGGAACTGGGCTGGGTTACAGCCTCCCCCTCAGCATGGTATTTGTGTTATGCATTATTTATTGTTGTGAGGTAAGTAAACAAATAAGTCATCACATAACTGGCCACAGAGATCTCTGAAAGCACACAGCTAATGTCAGTGGGGAGGCTATAGCTGCCCTGCTCGGGAAAAGCAAGCAAGGAACACCACTCGCCTCTGCTCCCTCTGCCTTGTGTGCCCAGAGGAGAGAGGCAACTGCACAGGCCAGCGCTCCCCTTCCTCAATTCTCCTCTCAGCTCTTCCCTTCCAATGTGTAAGGGCCTGTGGTCATAGCAGAAACCCGAGTTAAAAGGAGTATAAAAAGCTCAAGCTAGACCAAATCTGTGTCAGTTAAAGCATCCTAAATAAATGCGAGATTTCACAAATACAAGATACCATGGCAGGCTGAATGGGTGGGTAAAATGGAGACTTGGAACAGAAGTGCTGAAGTGCTTTTGTCTCTCAGCAACAACAGTCCTTCCCATTGAGGAAGTGATTGTAAATTCTGAACGGTCCTGGCATACAGTCGGAGGCAACACTAAATACCGAAACTCAGTGTCTAGAGGAACAAGTTCCTCAGATTTTATAATGGCTGCTAGGGTGAACCAAGGTAGTTGGAAATATACCTGAGCTCTGTTGGACATCAACCTAAATAAAAAGATAATAATTATGTTGTTATTTATCTTGAAATTGAAAACATGTTTTTTAAAAACAAAATAAATAGTTTGTGGGATGGAGGGAAACAAACATGCAGGTAACTTTGAGCCAAACTTTTTAAGAATGAAACAAGAAGATGTGTATTAAAATGTGTGCAAAGAAGTATTTTTGTATAGAACTGACATCTGAAAAAGAACATGATTAGAGAAATTACTTCAGCGTCAGAAATCTGTCATCTTTCTACCACTTGCAGATCTCATGTTGTTTGCCTTAAAGCTGCAGCTGTCAGAGTAATAAGGTGCTTAAGTTGTTCTGAGGAAAAGAATCTTTTTAGACCTTGTGTTTTGAGGGAAAACCTGCAAATGCAGTCCTGAAAATATCAAAAGCCATATATGCTCTAACACTTCTGTCAGTAAAATCTCATGATTTCCAAGTTAGTGCCATGATTTCAAAGATTTTGAAATAAACCACTGACCCCCTGGGAACAGCAATACTGTGACTCTGAGGTGACTCTCCCCCGGTCCCAAAGTGCACCTTGCAAACCATAGAAGCACCACTCACACTGATGCTGCTGTGCTTGTGGAGCTGTCTGTCGGGTGACATCAGTATCTCAGTCATAGGACTGAGCTGACACTATGTCCCTTTTACCCGACCAAAAGTTGTGGGGTTTTGTTTTGGGGTTTTTGCTTGTTTGTTTGTTTTTGTTGTTGTTGTGGGTTTTGTTTTGTTTTGTTTTGTTTTGTTTTCCAGAAGCCAGCTCAGCTCCCAAAGAACTGCTTAAGTATAAAAGAGAGGGGAGTGATGTGTCTTGTGCTAAAAGTGAGAAGCAATGGTGGGGTGGGAATATCAGGTTATACCATAGCTTGCTATGTCTACCTCTAATTGCCTCATGTTATACATCCTAGCCTTACCTAAGACACATTTCTAAGGTGTACTTTTATATGTCCTTTTCTATCAGATCATGGGTCCCTCCACTTTTCCCATCCTGGTAAGACTTAGTTAAATCCTGCCTGCCAAGGTACCTAAGAAACCAGTTTCTCTGCTTGAACAGGTTTATAAAAAGAAAAGTATTTGTTCAAAATGTCTTGGACAAATGCCCCAGTTCCTGCAAAAGTGGCAAGAGTTTAGCAAGACAGAGGTGGAAATCTTTCTGCAAGAACTCTGCCAGGAAAGAGCTTTTTCCATTTGCCTGTTGAAATAAATATTTATTCATTTAACAGAGTACTTTGGAGAAGAGTGACCCTCCTTGTCTAGACATAATGAATGAGCATAAAAATTAATTCAGAACTGTTTGAAATCAGGGAACATCTGTGCCTGACTGCAGCTCACAGATTCAGCAATAAAAGAATTTTTTATCAGTATGGATGTAGCAAAAGTAAAATCTTTATTGTTTCCTCACATGTTATTCATAACCTATAATTGGTCTGCTTGTGGCAGTGTTTCTTTTGGGGAGGGGATTTTTTGGGGTTTTGCAGTGGGGGTTTTTTTGGTTTTGTAATACAGCATCTGTGTGCTTCTTTGTGATTGCATGTTCTTAGCACTGTTTCCACTCCGCTAAAAGTCTATGCATTATTCACTCATTAATGTATTATTTATTTATTACTCTTGAGGCAGAGCACTTGGAGCTTTGCATTTACAGTGTACCAAGTGACAGCTAAGGAAACCCTACAACTATTTCTTGCCTGCCAACAGTTGCCCCACAGATAAAGCACAGGCTGAACTCCCATGGATTTCCACTAGACTGATTCTGGTCGTCTTATTTCCACTACTTTTCCACTGGCATGGCTCCAGCCTTTTGAAAAGCTCCTCATTATTCACATTAGTGTGAAAAAATGAAGAACGTGTCTAAAAGACTGACAAATTCAGGCTCTGGGAGGCTCAGCAAGGAGAGCTAATCCCAGCATCCAGGACCCTTCACAGGGAACGCAGTGTCAGCAGCCTCCTCTTATTTAAATCAAAATGGCTTCAGTTTGAATTACACTCCTGGAAGCTGCATTGTTGTTTTTCTAAGAGAAAAAGGGTATTCTTCAGATAACCAGATCCCAAATCAGTTGTGGCTGTAGCCTTAAAATCAGGATATGGAATTCCAGGCAAAAACAAACCAGAAGCCTGTGCAGGCTGGAGAGAGCTGGGATTCTGATGCTGGTTCATTGGGTTACAGCAGAACTGCTTGCAGAGAGGCCTTGGAGCTGCCCTCTGCTCGAGACTTGTCCCACCAAAACACATGGCACAGGTGAGCCAGTCTCTGGTTCAGGACGCTTTGCTCACCCATCGCACAAGGCTCATGGTACCTGGGTTTACCAAGGGAAGGATCTCAACCTGCTGCTGGGCAATGATAACTGAAACTCTGTGTGAGCTTTATATTAATAAGGTCTTTCCTGATCCTCTTCATGAGTCCATTTTCCTACTCCACCTGTAGGTTAGATTGGCAATTGCACTGTTTCAACGTGGCTCTTTATTTTCTATAACCAGTGTACTGGCAATAAAATAGCTCCCTTGACATGGCCAGAGTTAATGTTTCCACATAGGGAGGGTCCTGTGTCATTGTGAACAGATATTTTTACTTGGTTTCATCATTCATGTAACAATAACAATTAAAAATAACATTTAATTACAGATGACTTCTTCAACACCTTTTTTGCTTTCAGTTTTTGATCAGTCAATAGTTCTGGTATGCTTTTGCCAGGCCAAGTCTGGAGTTTTTCCCTGGTAATTGGGCTCCATATGTTCATGTATTGAGGTCTTCAACAATTACATACTTGAAATATATTTTAGCTCGCAAAACACATTATGACAGCCCTGCCAAAGACTGCAAAGACTGCTTGGAGTTCACACTAACAGTGTAATACTGATACTGCTGTAACTCAAAAGTATAGCAATATCTTACAGTTCCTTGGGCCTACTCCAACATCTTTACTAATAGATAGTGACCTTCTTTTTTTTTTTTTTTTTTTCTGAACAGATTCACCATTTCATTCAAATTTCAAAAACTCTGATTTTAGCTAACAACTGAGAGGACAAAGTAGAACTCCTCCTGCGTACTGAGAATTGGGCTGCTGAGTAATTGTTCTCAAGGATCCTGAGCTTATTTTCCATGTTATTTTACTGGACAGTAACAAAACAATAATTTATGTAACTCTTTATGGACAGAATGGGAGGGCGGGGGGAACATATTCATAGACAGCAGTTCATCAAGGAACTATACCTGCTGGGTGAGAAATAATCCTGGGAAAAAATCCTAACTGATATGTAATCCTATGTACCAGGAGGATTGTCTTTCGGATAGTCTAGCTCTACCACGAACACTGCAATGCTGTTTATAGGCAGAATCTGGAGTTTGCAAGGGAGTCCTTGGGGGAGTGTGTGCAAGGACAGCTGCTCAAAGGTAAATGATGTAGTAAATATAAGACTCCTGTAATGACTTCACTTCCAGGACACTGGAGAAGGTGGATTACTCTTAGTTTTATCTGATTTCTGATTCCTAGTCTCTGTAAAGTCCAGTGTGACTGCAGAGAGAAAGGTGCTTTTATTTAAAGACAGGAACACCCAGAGAGTCCCGGGGCTAAGTGGTTTGCAGTCTGTATGGTCACAAAACACAATTAAATATGTTATGATACAACGCGTTGTAAAATGCACAATTCAGAGCTATTGTAATCAATGACAAAACCGTGTCTGTAACAGTGAAAAAAAAATGCAGAGTTGTTCTGCAATAATACAACCCTGTGCATTATCATGAAACTTTTTTAGTTAAAGTGCCATTTGCCTGTGGGACAAATGAGATTAGATCTGTAGCCCAGGCTGTATCCGATCAGAATTCAGCCAAACTCTCTGGATATTCAACCAACGTTTTAAGTGGTTACAGCAGGCATTTCACACTTCATTCTTGTAGCTAACAATTCTTACGTACCTACTTTTTTTCATCATTGGACAGTGTGTTTGAGGAATACTTTGACAATTTCATGTCCTGTGACTAGAATTGCCACAGTGTGACTTTTCTGAAGGATGGCAGAAGTTACTCAAGGATTGATAAGGCTGACAGTGCTTTGTCTTCTCATTTTCAAAGCTGGAAACATTAGTGTAGGCATTTCCAGATGTATTTTGTTCATACATTACCACTGATGGCAACATCTGCAGCTTCTGCCTCTAGGTCTAAACATAAGGACAGCATTTGGCTTCCTGAACAAAAGTCATACAGCACTTTGAAGATGACAGTGTACCCTAGTGCAGTTAATAGTGGTACCCGGATCACAGCTGGCAGACCTTTGTGTTTCACTAATACAGCAACTGATGTGGTCAAGTCCTTACCTCAAGCTCTATCCTTCTCTCCCTGAAAGTCTCTCTGTAAAATGGCTTCTGGTGTCTTCCCAGGCTGTTTTGCACATACAACTTTAGTCTGCTCTAGTTAGGTCCACTGAGAGTCAGATGTGACATATAACTGCAGAAAGAGTGGATTCACATGTATACAATGAAAGTTTACATATGGTGGCACCAGAAAACATATGGAGTGGTCTGATTTTCAGCTCAGCTTAATATTTTTAGGAAAGTCTATAAGGAACTTTAAGCCAATGTTTCTTTTCTCTGCTGTCAATATAAAGTGCTAAAAAAGTTCCAGATATGACTAAACAGGATGGGAAGCAGCTCAGGTTAGATACTGATCTTACATCAGCCTAATATATTACATGCGTAACTTTACAGTTGCAACGGATTAAATAATAATCATAGCCTAGTTCACATCCTAGTGGAAACCAAAGCATATGGAGGATGCACATGATCTATTTTAACATTTGGTCTTAGGTAAACGCAGTGCCAGATACCACAAAATGTCTCCTCTGCTTACATTTGCATTCACAGTCCCTACGTACTTGTCTTGTCTCATGTAACATACAGACACACACACATACATGGTGCTCTGAATTCAGCATCACATTTTTGCTAGCATAACCGTGTCACATATATGCATATGCTTGCAAAATTCTACAGAGAAATGTAGTCCTACAAAATGAAGTGTCCTGTTTGCAGGATGATGTGCTCCACTTCAAGATTCCCTGCTACTAGATATCTTCTAGACATTAGGTGAAGTTTCTGAAAGTTAGCTATGAAGAATGTGTGCAAATCTTCTCCTACACTCCCTTTTGGATTGCTATCTTATCTTCTGGACAAAATCCCAGGAGAGTAGGAGACACATGCATAAAAGTTTAATCTCCACTAGAGGGTGACCACAGTGAAATTATGCTACTAATCCCCTTCAAATACAGCTAGATGAGGATTTACATGTAAGGAGACCTAAAATACAGAATAGTACCTCTGTTGGTTGTACTTAATAAATGCAGAAAGCTTCTTCTGTGCAGTACCACAAAATACTCCAGTTGACAAAGGACAGTCACAAAATCGTACATGTCCTTGGTTGTAGTGTTCTGCAGACAGTGCTCTTGCATGATCTGAAAAATGCTTCAATCCACATGTAGCTGAAGTTTTCCCTACTAGTGACACAGCTGAAGAGGCTCATGTGTTTTGTTTAGTCCATCATCTGTTTGGAATAACCTATATTTGGAAATGTATTTCTGATCCAGTCATGGATATGGCAGAATATAAATAACTCAGCAGTTTTTTGTTATTTTAAAGTTACCACATTTGATCTGTTGAAGCTTTTCGGAGGCCTTTAGTGTACAAACGCAATGAGGAATTAATGTTGCAATGCTGCTTCAGTTTTTAGGGTTTGGTTGGGGTTTTTTTTGGTGAATACCAAGTTCTTATGGAACCATAGTTTATTGTATAAATTTCCATTGGCCTTTTGGATGCATGGATCATCATACCTTGCAGCAGTGTGCTTTTCACATAGAGTTAGACCCTTTTGGTGATAACATACCCCTGCAGTGCAGTTATGCAGTGAAAGGCCAGATGTCTATTTTGTGCAATTATGTACCATAAAAATATGAATCCCAGATGGTTGACTAAAGAACTTTGTCTCTTGCAACCATAGCAACTTTTATTCTGTCTTTTTTTACGGTCATTTACATTGCTTTAACTTTATTAACTTGTTCCATGCTTTCTTTTAATACATGTTCAACCTCTGTTACAGGCACTAAAGATGAGGTAGATAGAGAGCCTTTGTAAAAGAACTAATTAAGGTAAAACATCTGTTTTCAGTATTTTGTGGGTAGTGAAAAATGATGTTCTGGCTATCATCACACCTGATATATATTCATTGCAGAGAACAAATCTTTATTTGAATATAGTGGAGCAAAAAAATGCCCCTGTATTAATCTGTTGTACACTAAATAACTTCGCATTTGTTACATGGATGATAAATATTTGGCAGATAAATTTATAAACACTTCCACGCTTTATATATTTATACTGTACACAGTCATCCTACACAGAGCATGCCCTTTCACAAGTATACAGACAGCTTTCCTCAGGGTACTTAATCAAAACACTTGGTCAAACATTTTGGAAGTTGGCAATCTGATACAGAGGAGCATACTGGAAAGATGAGTTCACAATTGTGCCAGCTGGACTTAAAATGAAAAATTCAGAACTCCAAAAGAGAGAATTTATCAAGGCACACACATGCAAACACGTATATACAATAGTGATGACTGCAACCTGCTTTACAGGAGATCACACACAGCAGTAAGGAAAACAAAGAAAGAAAGAAACAGAAGGGTCAGGACCATTGCCAAGATCTTGTTGGAGATTAGCGGATCTGTAAGTAAACATGTATAAATGGGAATTTGACTTCAAAGTAGCTCATTACTGTATATACAATATGTACATGTTTCCTTGCATTAAGAAATGGAGACTGTCAGAAATGGTTATGATTTCCTTGACAACATATGCACGCTAACACACCTGCACTTTTGTACTCTAAAGACAGTTTGAAATATTGTACTCCCAGTTGGCTCAGAGCAATTGGCAATTTGAGTGGAAGTTTAGTAGGAGAAACTGGGAACAGAGTACATCTCACGAGAAACTAGGAAAGAATACATGTTTTCCTTCTCTTGCTCAGCCTTAGAAAATGCTAACAAGTTTTTAAGAAAATCAGTAATCTGACAATGACAATAAATTACAATGAAGTCAAAGAGTTCTACTTTCAGTACCTTGTCCTTGATGCCTGGCTTCTGCATGTCATTACACTGTAAAGGAGACTGCCCACTTAAAAAAAAAATCTGATTATGTATAGTACATTATTGCATATATTTGAAGCCAAGTATGAGATACAATTTAGTTGTCATGATGTTATGCAGCTGAGGGTAATGTAGCATTTTTTTGGAATGTTTTAATTGTGATTTTTAATACAATACTCTATAGAAAATGGTTAAAATAAGCTGTCAGTTGATTTATTAGGCTTGCAGCATGGGATGCTATTAAAAATCCTTTTACTGTTTGGGAAACATTACGTTCATAGGGAAAAAAAACAGGCTAAAATTATTCATGTTAAAAATAAGGGCTAAAATAATACATTGCTCTCACAACAATTCCAGCATGACAGTATAGACAATAATGTATTTAATAGTTTTGAAAGAGAAAGCTAAGATCCTGATCCTGTAAATTCCTTCACTGATTTAAGCAGGGATCAGTTTACACACACAATACCAGTTTCATGTAACACCTTGTAGGATCCTAAACCACCAGGAAGACAATAAATGCAGTCGGTAGCAACCTGGTGCATTTTTTTAAAACTCTTTATAAATGAGCTATCTTTTCTACAGTGCTCATTTCATGCTTGCTCTCATTTTTGTTGCAAATGTCAGTAAAAACCTTCACTAGTGAAGCACTAATGAAATCAGTCAGTGTATCAGAATGGATTTGTGGCACGAAGAAACAGGAAAGAGCTGTAAGGCTTGTCAGAGTTGTGGGGAGGTTGTGTTTTGTAAGCCGCTCTCCAAATTTTACCATTCTCCTTTTCCTTCTAAACTATTGGTTTTAACCTATGTTTACAAGTTTCCAAATAGAAGGTACTATTATCTACTACTACTTTGAATCTGAATGGCAATTTTCTACTTAAAACTGTCTATCCATGATAACAGTTAGAAACTATATGCCATAGTCCCACTCAGTGAGTACATCTTCCTTTTGGAAAAACCCACTGCTTTCCAAAAGTACTATGATGCGGGCATTGTTACCCTTTCATAGTTTCCTCCCAAAGGTTTGGTATAGACTGATATGCAGTTTATCAAGTCATAGAACACATGAAAAAAAAAAAAAAAACAAACAAAAGAAAAAAGAATTGCAAGCTGCTTGAGTTTGTTTGTTTAGTTTGTTTTAATCTTAGTAGAGAGTTGGCTTTCCTATAGCAAATATACACTGTTAGGTCCTGTGGAAAGAATACTCTCTTTCTTCTGCTGTTTTCTTAGTTCTTCAGCATGTGTGCATGTCCCCCACAAGAGAAAACACACTGCAAAGAGTGAATATCCTGTGAAGAGGGAAGGAGAAATGTAGCAGTTGCCAGAGCTTTTGAAAGAGCTCTCTCAGCCTCACTCTTCTGTGTGCATATGCTGTTATTTTCACCCTAGATTTGCTCAAATTATAGCTGCAATTACTTTATACAGCAGTAATTACTGTAGAAGATCTTTGTGGGTGTTAATCATTAATTGAAAGACACCCTGGCAATGGTTCTGTTTCAGGCTGGTCAAAGATTGCTGATAAGAACAGCAGCAAACAATTGTTTAACCACATTACTAGAACATACAGCATCTATGTATGCAGAAACAATAAAAAACATACAATACAGGAAGACACAGACATTTTCTCACACATTACACAGAAGTGAACATGTTAAGATCCACATGGAATAATTTGAAGGAATTCTGGCTGAATAAGACAAAATTAATAGATTTTAGAATTTTATGTGTCTGGGAGTGCTGGTCTCCTAGTCACTGGAACATGACCAGTGCCTTTGCACAATGTGCTGGTTTGCTGTTTGGCACACTATGGTGGCGAGGTTGGGGGGAAGGCTACGTCCAAGTCAGAGCTCATTTCTCAGATCATTTCAGAAGTTCCCTTCCAATAATTGGAAGCTAATGGCCAGCTAAGATGATGAATCTTAGCATCCCAACAATTTTGCACATGAATAAGTAAAGGGTTCTGCCTAAGGAGCGGAACAGGGTGTTATTTGTGTTCAAAGCATAATGCACAATGCAGAAAATAATACTTAGTGTCATCAAGACTGATATGAGAATATAGTTTGTAAGTGTTACATCCACCTGTGTTATAGGGAGGGGAGTGTGTGTATACTCACCCACACGTGTGTCTGTATGTGTATTCACCTCTAACTGTGTAATACCTCTTCTTTACAATAGACAGTATTATATAGATGCAGGCTAGGATTTAAGGAAAACAGATGACAAAAATAAAGGTAATAGAACCCTAGGCCTCGAAATCTTCCTCTTCATAGTTTGTATTTAATTTGATTCCAATTCATTAGTATTTCCTGAACCCCTTCTTTTGAAAGATCACCTTTTAACTGGGTAAGTCAGGTTTACATGGGATTCAAAAATTACATTTACCATATGGCCAGTGGGAGACAAACATGTATTTCCAAGGCAGACAGTAAGAGGATAGAAGACATGTCTTATAGCTTAGAAAACATGCAGTATTATCAGAGGTAAATATTAGGTGACAACTCTAGCTCTAAACAATGGATGAAACTGGAAGAACACATAGGACATTGGACTCGAGTACTGTGCTTGTGATGAGTTATGAGCACTGTCCATTAGCAGCAAGTAACTTCAACTTGCTTGGTCAGGACTACTGGTGAAAACTGAGTGGCAGGTGGTAGATGTCCAAAATTAGAAAGTAGGAAGATGAGCAAAAAATCAGATCCTTAGGATCCAAGCATAATGATCTTAGGTGGTTAGCTGTGGAGAGAGTGATGAAAGCCAGACTGCCAGCAATTTCTCTCTTTCACTTGCAGATGGATGTGTCTGGCTACAGCTCAGAAGTGTTGATGGACAGAGTAGGGGAAAGATCTCTACAAATCTTCTCAGGTATGTGTCATTAAAATGTATATTCATGAATACCCTGAGTGGAAAGGACAATACTTTTGTGTCAGGTCATACTCATACAATACCTTCATTGTTAAGTAATCTCCAATCTTTGGTTATTGGACTGTGTACTGGTCAGAAGCAAGCAATATCTTCTAGACCTTTGTCAATCAGGGAAGATTGTTTACCCCAGAAACCAATTACACCTGTATTTTCCCCCATTTTTTTCCTAAGTATTTTGATCCTAGTAAGTGTATCTTCTGTGTATGTCATGGGAGGACACTGCCAAAAGTTACTGGTTTATTAATTTTTAGTTGGACAGAATGTACTCCAAGGGCTATGAAACATGGTTACATATTGCAGGTCATCATCTTTGGAGATAATTCGACCTATTATCAAATAATAAAAGTGAATAAATCAGGCCCATTTTGTCTTTTTCTTGTTTTTGAAATGCTAAGCCACTGCATCAAAGAAAGGACCTGAATGTGGATGAAGTTCTATATATTACTCTTACACATCTAGAGTAGGAGTAAATATTGAAGGAACGTTCCTTTGCAGGAAGAAGTAGGGTATTCACCATTGTAAAAAAAATAAAGGATGCCGATAACAATAATGGATCCAAAAATACTTTGCATCACTTGTTTGAAATAACTAATGTTAAAAGAAAGCAAATGAAGCTGATTTCAGCATATAGACTGGTTGTAGATTGAGTGAGGGTAAGTGAAAGTGAGGGAGATCTGCAAATAGCATTATAAATTAGTGCTCTCTAATTCAGGTTCTGAACTGAGTTCCAGATTTTCTGGCTAACATGTCTCTGCTAATTCCACATCACTGTCTGACCCCTGTTTTTCCTTCAAACCACAGGCAAAAGTCTGTCTTTTCATGTTGTGTTTCCTGAACTAATAGCATTGGAAAGTACTAATTCAGGCAAATACCTAATATTTAACAGTAAGTTTAATGAACAAGAAGACAGGAAATACAGAGGAAAAGCAGTCTCTCCCACATGCTTTCTTCTGGAATATAACTGAACATGTGTTTTCTTTCAAGACTCCAGAGGAAGTGAAGCATTTCTGTTTTCACTTTTTGTGTATTTGACCCCCTGAGTGCAAGGATTCATTTTTTAACATTGTGATTGAAATTTCAATTGCATTTCCAGGTTATTAAACAGGAAACATGGCTTGTAAGTTGTATTAGCATGATATCATCTTGTTTAGGTAAAGAGGTGTGACTCGATGTAAACATCTTTCTCTGACTGATGAAGATCATTTTAAAACTCACAGAGAAGAGAGCTAAAGCCCAGCACACAGAGGCTTTCCATAGAGGGGCCAAGGACTAGATTATATTGCTAAGAATTCCAATCAGCAGTTGTGCCTCAGGAGCAGTTACACAAAGATACCACACTATAGTAGCAGAAAAAGAAAACAAGAACAGAATTTCTTACAAATGGAGCTGAGCTGGGCACACAGACAAGATTCACCCATATCTGCACCTACAACAAAAGTAGTCCAGCAAGGGCCATTCTGAGAGGAGACCCCTCCTTGTATTAGTTCAGCCTTCTGGATACACAGGGAAATGTGGAGTCTGGCTGCCTCAAATGGGTAAAATTGTCTGAAGGACTTCTGAGCTCACTTTCCATCTTGGTTTAAAAAATGATGGCCAAATTGAAAAAGACATGTGGCAAACCTTCTTATGGAATGTTACTATGAAGCCAGAAGCAAGGGAGACCATGAGCAGCAAGTTTTGACTTTATTTAAGACTGGTCCTGTAGTGAAAAAAGCAATGTGGGATGGAATGAATGGAAGGACATGAAGAGAAAAAGAGCAGAGCTTGAGTTACCAGTCTTACTTTGAGCCACTTTTCTAAGATAATGAACAAAGAGTAGACCAGAAGAGCCATGAGGAAGGAGGGCTAACACTTTTTCACCTGTGTGGAAGTTTTGTAGTACACACCTCTGGAAGGGCACTTGCATAGGGGAGGAAGGCTTTCCAACATATAATTCATTTGAAATTCCTTTCAGCACTCCAGAAAAAATGAACACCTAGTCCTGATTCCATTGCTAGGAGTCCGTAATCAGCAATCAACGCAACGCATACCAAATGTTATAGTACATGCTTCCAACCAACAAGGTGCTAGCATGAATATAGCCAACCTGGTTAAAATGTACAAACACAGTGAATAAGATGCTTTCAAGAAATAAGAGTTTGCTAAGTCAAGCTCTACTATCAGAAAACCTTTAATGTGTAAAACTAATTAAAATAAAATTTCTTTGCCAAAAATGAAAACATGTGGTCTCTCTTGTGGACATTTTTAAAATTTGAAAGTAGTTGACTGTCATGGTTAATACCATTCTAAATACTGTCGGTCTTCCTTGGTCTTTAGGGGCCACTGTACTTTTTGTCATTGCTGTGGTTGGGATGAGTCTTTCAGCTTTGCAGGAGAAGTGCCCTAGACCTTATATCCTACTTCAATTTAGACTGAAAGAAGTTTCCAATTAGTGGTTAGTCAATTCAGTGACCAAAACAGACAAATAAGCAGTTTTGATTATATATGTTTGATAGCTCTGATACACAAATGTTACCAAGTTTGGTTCTCTGTGTGTATCAGGGTTCTAACCAGGTCACTAGGATATTCTTTGTGAGAAATATAAGTGAATAGACATAGAAAGGAAGCGTAATTCCTACTGTCCATTATTTATTACCTAAGATTGCTCCGGAAGCTGCAAAAAAAGACAAATTCGCTAAAGACCAGCCAAATGACTTTTGTTTATAATGTATTATTTGTGTCCAGATCTCCATAGATTAAGTATTTCTGTTCCAGCCTGTGGACTGTACCTATCTAACCAAGAATTTGTAACTTGAAATTGCATTAACTTCTTTTGTCTTTGTGAAATAAATCTTTACTGTGCTCAAGCCCAAACAATAGGTTATTCAAACAGCTTGACGCTGGCTTGTGCACTAGTTCAAATCTGTTGAGCCAACTGGCTCACCAGCTAGGGAAATTCTAGCTTTAAGTACTGTTTAATATGTTGGAAATGTTCATGGATTTTTTTAATTTGTTCATCTCTTCCATTTACTTTTTCTCCCCTTTTCTACCCACTATTCTTTTTTCCTTTACCTACCTCAGAACACTCTAATTCTGGACCATGTAAGGTCGATGTAGTTGTGAATTTTGTTCTTTACTAATTCCTGTTGTTGCTATATTCCACTTCATCCAGACTTAGTTACATACCTATGACATATTCAGGATTTATGATAAGAACCATCATTGAAATCAACGTAATTTTACATGTAATGAGATTTTAATGCGTTAGCCTTGAACTGTAGCTCTCAAAAGTTGAACCTTATTTTTCTGTGGCCCAATTTCTCCACACTGGTCAGGTGGCATGAAGTGATGGATCTGGATGCTTTTCAAAATTACATACAGAGATGGACAGAATATACTACTTCAAGCAGACAGTGCATAGTGCATAACAAGACAATGTAATATTTTACCATTGCTGTTGATGTTCACTCCAAATATGTACAGAGGCTTCAGATTTCAAAATAAATTGTGCAGTAAGTACAAGGAGGAGGGCACATGCTACTAATGAATGACACAGAGCAATAGGGCTCAAATATAATTCTCATTGGAGAAAACAGCCTTGGCATAATACTAAGACTATGACTAGTGAACAAAAGTAACAGATGCAAAACTAAAACCAGCATTTTGTTCTTCACCTGGAACTTGGTGAAAAAGAATTCTTCCTCCTTTTTTTTTTTCTTTCTTTTTAACATAGGTTAGAAATTTAAAAGACATGTTTAAATCAAATTTAAATATAAAATATTTCATTTATAATATCTTAAATGTTTATACTGCAAAATAAACACACTTCCTAAACTTTGTTTCTTACTATATTATATTTAAATTATCAACATCAAAAAAATGCCCACAAGTTTTCCATACTCATGCTTTTTTAACTCAGCTACTTTCTTAATTTCTTAATAGCAGAAAACCACATCTTGGGCTAACATTTTGGTGCTACAATGTGTAGCACAAGCATTTATTAGTAAGCAAAAAATGTAACTTCTAGAATCAGTAAATTATTACAGTAAGCTTTAAATGTAATTAATGATCTTCTTATGGGGACTTCTACTGACACTTTCAATACCACTAAGATGATGACTGACACAGAATACAGTGATAGATATTACTACCCAAAACTAATGAAAAAAAAATCTATCTTACTACACAATGACCTCTTCTGAGAGCCTGATTTCTTTGGCAATGATTCAACCACCTAATAAATGTTGTCAGAAATAATTTTAAAAACCTGATAAATATTTCTTTATGTTTTATAATAAATTTGTTCTTCGAAACTTGAAACTGCAGACAGTTCATCAGCTGATATAAGTTGTTTTAGCTCCACTGAAATCAATGACAGTTTCTGTCATCATAGGATCTGTTAATTTTATAAATTTATTTGTATTAAATTTTGAATGCTAATATTTTAAAGAGATCCCATAGCATTTTGCATAGCAGTAGGACTGGTGAGGAACTCTTTACTGTAATTCAGAACAGTCCACAGCATATCGCTTAGAAGAAATATATTTACTATCATTTACTCTCCATCCTTGCACTTAGTCTAATAAAAGCATTACCTCTCCCTGCCACCTTGTGATAGCTTCCTTCTTAATGGACTTTCAGAGAGATATTGGAAAGTGTTAAATGGTGAGATATTTCTAGAACTATTAAATATCAGCTGAGAAAATGGTTATATAAAGAAGTGTATAAACTCTGAAAAAAATGAAGGTATTTTCTAGATTTGTTTTCTTCTTGTTATTATATATATATAAAAAAAATCTTTTGAGATGTTTTAATTACATTATACTCTATATTGAAGTTATGACCTGACTCAATTTACTAGGTGCATTCTATGGTCATATATTTTTAGAACCATTCACTGATACAGAAAAATGTATTAGAAGTGTAAATACCAAACAAGCTTCTGAAAGCATCTTACTTTTCATATAGTTCAGTGATCTGATTCTTCCATTATTCATACTTACAACAACATAAATATTTGCTTTGATTCATTCCTGGATTAAGACAAATTCACTTTTTTAAAATGGTAAAAATATTCCAGATGCCACAAGTGAGAAGAAAACAAAATTTTTCTGGAGGATCAGCAGCAAATTATGAAACTGTTTATTATATTATTCTATTTGCCGCTTACCTATATGGTCTTTTCATCTCCCTGAAGTAGCTGTTGCCTTCTCCTCAGCAAATATGAGATGCAGTTGGTAATCTTCACTTTAGACTGAATCTGCCTAAAAAGGTTTCCCAAGAAAGAGGCATTGCCACAAGTTTTTGCTATCTAAGTACAGCTGCAGAACTGTGTTCTCAGTTCCGAAGTGATCTGTGGATTTTCTTAATTAATGCTACATGCACTGATACATTAATATTCTCTGAACCGATACTGCCAAGTAAGACTAAGACTTGTATGCCTATACTGTTACAGAAGCTCACAATGTCATGGCCAAATTTAGCACATATTTTTTATATAATATGACTGCTTGCATTTTAAATATCTAATTATCAGTACGGTTTTTACCTTCCTGGGCATGTCACCGAAAGTGTTTTAAGAGGTAGCTTTGCAGTTTGAAGTTAAGTGGTTTGAATAGCAATGTATGCAAGCAAACAAAAGTGGAATTTCAAACTTTCATACAGAGGTTTCTAAATCTCTGCCACTCCAAATTATCTTTTGAGTTTGATTTCTGACATCTGAGCACTCTACTAAGAGTTGAGAATCTGAAGCCTTTGCACCACCAGTCAGGAGAGTTGACATTTGTACAAAGGAAGAAATAAATAGTAAATGGCTTTTTCCAGTTACATCAACACCTGGGTTCTTGTGTCAGGAAGCCGAAGTCCTACCAGACCTCCACATACTAGAACAGTAGAAGCAAGTAGAATAGGGATTGCTTTGGTGATACCAACAAGAGAACCAAATATTAAGTTTCCAAGTACAGCTGCTGCTTTGCATAGTGCATTCAAAAAGCCAAAGCCTGTTGCCCTAGAAGAGAAAACACAAGAAAGTTAAAAAATAGGTGAAAGAATAATGCCTTTGAGACAAATCATCAGTGGGAATAAATCACTATAGCTCTGATATCTTAAATGGAATTTATGCCAACAAGGATTCAGTGCTTGTCTTTATAATACAAAATCAAAGCTCAGCTGCAACAGAATTTTATTGAGGCAAATTCATTCTGCTGCCTCAGGGACAAAATGTGAAATGAATGAATAGGTAAGTTTGCAACTCTGCAGTAGGTCAAAGGACTTGAAAATGGAAATTCAGTAACGCTTAAAATCCTGAATTGGGAAGCAGGAGGTGTGATTGGTGATTTGGGAAACAGGTCATCCGAATAAAAGAATGATCATCTTGGAGCACTGAACAGAAATGAATTTATTACATGTGGAATACATGTTCAATCAGTGCTTTTTCAAAAGGCTAATGAGACCTACAGTAGTAATGAATGTTTGTCACTTAGAGGTAAAGACAATAAGTCATAAAAAAACCTGCTTGGTGCAGAGGAGATATCTGAGAAACTTTACAGAAGAGGGAAAGCAAATATATTGCCAACAGAAAGTATAACACAGACAACTGAGGCACTCTTGCATTGCAGTGGTGTGATCCTGGTAGTCTGAATTAAATATTTTAGATGTTTGGTAGCCCATGCCTTGGGCTGGAATAGATTTTTGGTAACTAGAATAGTGCTGTTTTAGATTCAGCACTGGTTTTGGTATGAGAAGAATGCTGATAGAACACTGATGTTTTCAGCTGCTACTGAGATTTCAAGGTCTCTCCAACTCCCCATGTCCTGCCCGTGTGCAAGTGCACAAGAAGCAGGGAGGGAGCATGACCAGAGCACCAGACCCAAACTGGCCAATGAAATATTCCATATCATGTAACGTCACGCTCACTATATAAAGGAGGGGTGGTTGGGAAGGGGCTCTCTCTCGCTCGCTTCCAGGGTTGCGATTGGAGGATCTTGATATTTTGGGATCGCTATCCAGGAATGGGCTGGGTATTGGTCAGCGGGTGGTGAGCAATCGCACTGTGCATTGCCCGTTTATATTTTCTATTGCTGTCATTGTTTTCATTTTACTACCATTATTAAACTGTTTCTATCTCAACCTGCAAGTCTCCCTTTACCCCTCCAATTCCCTCCCCCATTCCCAGGTTGGGAGGGAGGGTGAGTGAGTGGCTGTGGGGTGGTTGACTGCCGACCAGGCTCAAACCACAACAATATATATATATATATATATATATAAAATAGAGATGTATTATGCAAACTGCCATAATTTTAATTATATTTTGACATAACATTATGATTCATAGCTGCAGGAATAAGCTTGTCCTACCAATAGTGTCATAACAAAAATATCTCTATGATAGTAGAATGCCTAACATTTCTCAAATCTCTTAGAAGTGAAAGAGAGAAGGTCTATGAGGACCTCACACTCTGTTTGCTGGAATAAAATAATCAGAATCAGAAGGATAGATGTTCTCCTTTTCGGAACAAAATATTTCTTTCTTGTTAATAATGAGCACTGTCATTAGAAGGAAAAAGCCCCCAGTCTAAACAGCAGGGATTAGCAGAAATGCTAATGGTGAGTGACTAAAAAGAGCCCTAATTATTGCATTAAGGTACATGTGAGGGAAAGGACAAGTCCTCTGTTCAGATGTAACCTGAATTCCTAGGAAGTAGGTTTGAGAAACTTCTACTGGAGCTCTTATAGAGCAGCCCAGAGAATCAACCTGAAGTAAACTTGATCCCAAATGGGAGCACAGATATAAACTCTCAGCGTGCTCCACAGACTATTTTTTGATTCTGAAAACATCAAACCATGGTAACAAGGGAGAAGACATCCTCTGTCTCAGGTAACTAATAGACATGGCCACAGCCCAGAGTGTCACTCATTCATCTCTTCTGCAAATCTGAAAATCTGGATCTCAATAGTGTTCATCAGTCAATAGTGTTCATCAGTCAGGCCCTTTGGTGTCCTACATCCAAGTCTTGTATGGGCGGAGAGGTAAAATCTTCTGTCTAGTATAGTTGACCAGGATATAGGGGTTTTCAGCACTGTCCATGCCCTGACTGTATCTGATATGCTGTACTTCAGAATTATACCACTCCTGGCATATCTGAGGAATCCACACCAAAAGAATGATGAAGGTAGGTCTAGAAGCTTCTGGTGTATTTCTAAATTGCTCTACTTTGGTCTAAGAAGAACAACTCTATTTAACTCACAGAGTCATCTCCAGAATCTGATCAAGATTCAGAAATATGTTTATTTGAAGAAATGGTGCTTGGTATTCATAGTATTCATTTGTCTGTAGCTGCAGACTAAAGTCAACCCTCTTGCTTAAAACACTATAGAAGTAAAATCAGAAGAGCTGATACTTACTGGTCCAGCACCTGCTCTGTGTATTATATGCCTTTTCTAATCCCAGGAAAAGAGACAAGTTAGTCTCTTTTGCTGGGTGATTATAATCATAATATACTTATTATTAGTTTGGTGGTATGTGTTTTTCAATCAACAGCAGTAGTTTTGTCTCTCTAAAATACCCAAGATTTAGCAAAGTCATTATTATTTTGTCTGAAGTAATCATAATTCTTCTTTGTGTAAAACATTACACCCATCCAGATATTTCATGACAATAAGTATCAGTGATATCTAAGGAAGGAGAGACAGGTCCTTCTGATGGCAGAGAAGAAACTACCCAGAAAAACTAAAAAAAAAAAAAAAAAGTAAGCAAAAGAGCCTCAGATATGCCTCCTCAATGCCTTTACTTTAAAGCCTTTATTTGCTTGTTTTTAATAATTTTGATTAAATCTGCAGTACTTTTACATAATACTTAGTGCCAAGAAAATATAAACATGCACATCCTGGAGATAACCATCTTGAAAGAGACATGCTCTGTTTTCTGATGGTGCAGACTAGTGAGGGCTGCCAGAGAGCTCACTGCTGAGAGCAGTAAATGAGGAAACTTTGGAGGTGTTGCTTGTGAAGATTTCTGATAGAAAAACATTTGCATCAGCTCCTTGTAAATGCCTTCCTCAGAGGCGGAATAAGCAAGTTAAAACTTGACCATTTTAAGGATGACTTCTGGAGGAACTGGTCCAAAGGAGGAGTGGGAGAGGCACTGAAGGAAGCAGCAAAGAGTCACCCTAATGGGGTAATATTTCAAAGGCTACGGGAAGAAGATCAAATCTCTACCACAGAAACATCTGTACTATAAGGGCAGATAAACCCCAGAATATCTGGAGGAAGCTGACCCAAAATAGGCAGAGGCTCCTGAGAGGGAAGGAGTTCAAGATTGACACATCTTCTAGGGTCAACAAGAGTGCAAGTAGGAAGGAGAAGCATGAAGAAGTATGAAGAAGAAGAAGAAGCAGCATGTGGTAAAATAGACTTTATTGCAAAGAGGTAGCAAGAAGTTAAAGACAACACAGCCAACCTGGAAAGCAGAGTTTATGTGGTAGGATAACAGGTTACAGCTATTCCGAACAAGTTGAGGAAAGGAGAGAAAAGAGTCAGAACTGCTCTAATTTCAGCTTTATATACGCACAGAAAGTATTTCTAAAGTTATGGCGGTGACTGCTTGTGATCAGTGTCTGCACATGTAAATATTATTTCTTCAGCTGCCAGTGCTAATGTAAAACCAAATTTGCCCTCAAATAACAGTAACAGGAGAAAACCAGCGTTCACATAGGGAAAATAGACACTTAGTCATCCACAGCCTAAATATATTCAGAGAGATAGCAGAAGTCCCCAAAGAATACACAGATTTAGCTAAAGCAAATTTGAATAGATAGAAGCAGGAAGTCTTTGGAAAGGCAATAGCACAAAACATATGGGGATGTTTTATATTGTGTTGGTTTATACTGCCTTATAAAGGTAAGATGTTTCACAGATGCTATTTGCTCATATCAACTAGCTATAACAGGAGTCTGAATATAATTTTCTGAGCAATTTGGGCCATTTATTTTCATGTGCTGGACTCTACAGATAGCACATTCAGGGCTCCCATTGTGCTTTAGATCTATTATAGGTTACATACTCAAGATTACCTTAATAAGGTTCAAAGTAATTTTATAATACAGTATCTCTTATATCTGAGCAAAATGAAGGTAATTTGTTGTCACTGAAAAACCAGTTCTGCTTCTTGAAATGAACTTATTCAGTTTTTCCAATTGCAAGGGGACATTATTAGTCTCATCTCATTAATGTTATCAAATTATAAACAAAGAAGAATAAGACAAAATAAGCCTATTTTTTCAATCTTTTAATCTTTAAGCATTTTTCAGGCATGTCCGTTTGCCTAAAATATGCACATCATTGGCAGGAACAGTAAAATTTTTACAGGTTTAAGTAATATGTTGTAGTGACCGGTACCTGAAAAGAACTGTCACCGTTCAATGTTCTGCCTTCAAATCCTTCAATTTTAATATTGTGTTTGAATGTGAATTTGTTGTGTACTAATAGTCAGAATAAAGTCATTAAGCAAACTGTTGAGTTCTAGGAATAAAAAATTCAGACTTCTTTGTTTTTAAACGTCGTTCTTAGAACAGCGTTTGTAATTCAAATCAGCTAAAATCTGTACTAATTTATGCCTTTATAATTAATTCTACTGAATCCAGGGGAGTAAAAATAACCAGGCAATAAAAATGCGGTAATTCACATACATATATGAGCATAACCTAGACTTGCAGCACTAGTACAGTCTGTGCTACAGTGTTTCAGGAAGATGTTAGAGTGTATGAAAAGTCTGCAAATGATCAAAGATATGTGGTGTGTCATCTCAATGTAATGAACGAATTAAGTGAAAAAATCCAAAGTCAAAGTCCATTACTATATATACCAATTTCCCTTATGTTCATCATTTACTGGATGAAGCACGGGCACAAAAATGTCTTTGTGATCCCATGAACAATCCTTATTACTTGTCAAGGGATTTTGGTAACAAGAATCCCTTGTCCAGCTAGAGAATGACATTAAATCTTTCAGTCACATCAGTAAGGTAATGCTGGTGAATCAATTAGGGATTGACTTAAAAAAAAAAAAAAAAAAAAAAATATATATATATAAACAAATTACAGATTTTAGTATTGTTAGGAGAAAAATGCAGAAGTCTTATAAAATTCTCAGGTCTGAGAGAAAGCTGAATGTTAAGGAAAAGGAATTTTCCCCCAATGTAATTTACTTCTATTCCTGGGAAAGCTGTGACAAAGAAAAGCACTTAACTTCCTTTCACCCAAGCCCCACATAAAAATGGCAAAAGTCCAAAGAGTTAAAAATAGAGGGATTATCCAAGACTTTAGATTAAAAGATCTTGTTTCCTGGTTGCCACATATGCTCCTTCTTAGATCAGGTGCTTATATTTCCACAAAAATTACTTCAGGCCCACTTTTCCATTGCTGATAGTCAGAGTACCTGAAAACTTCATTGTCCTGCAGTGATGTGCTACTGAATGTGTAACACAGATATTTGATAACTTTCTTGACAGACCTAGTGCTGACTGTATCCAGCAAGTTACAAAAAACTCTGAATATCACTTTTGTGGGTGTTGATGACATGCAAAGTTTATGAAAACAGAGTTTCTGAATGTGCTGTGGACAATTTTCTGATGTCCAGACATTTTAAGATGTTTTAAAAAATGAGTACAAAGATGCATATCATGGCCTGGCCAATTATAGCACTCGGTGTGCAAACAAAGCTGTGACATTTGCCTTCCTGCCTTGGACTACTGACCAAGGCATTGCAGAGGCTCAGTATGCTATGCCTTAAAAACATTAACATGACATTTCAGCAAAATGCAGTTGAACCACATCCACAGGATGGCAGTAGAAAATAGCTGTCAGGAACTCTACTGTAAGTCAGTGACTGGTGTTATGACTCAAAAGAATAGAAAATTTATCTTCTGACAGCCACAACAATACAAACTTGGATTTAAGATACACTGTGAATAATGTTTATTACTGTGGGGATAGATTCTGAGGGCTCAGGAAGAAGAGAAAAAGATAAAGAACTGAAGATAGGCAACTTATTTCTTAATTATGACCACACCTTTATGCACTTACTTCAGAGGTATTAAAAAAGGGTAAAACAGGATGACTTCATTCCATATCACACCTTGAATTCTAAATATTCCTGGCGATGATTCAAACCCAGAGGTCTGGCAGCTGTACTAAAACTGATGAATTGTTGGTTATCTGATGCAATCTGACCTTGATTTACTCTGCAGGAGATGACCTATTTCTATTCCACTTTCTGTTTAGGTTTGGGTTATCTGTTGAATCCACTCCTTGACAAGAGTCTCAGTTTATAAAGTCGGTGGCTTCCCAAGTTAATTCACAAGAACATATTTCTTACTTATGTGAAAGTAACAATTGCATTTTAAAGTCATAAAAGTCTCCAAAATGTTAATTCTTCAGAGAATTTTAACTGTCTTCCATTCATATATATATTACATGCAGAGCTAGGAAACTGTGCAATGTTATTGCAAGCCCCTTGGGCACACACATTACAACACAGGCCATAATTACCTCATCCCACAATATTTTTTTTTTCACCTCAGTCTGCCAGTGCACAGAACAAAGAGATCTTGAGGGTAAAACATAAATGTAGTGAAGAAAACTTGGTTTCCCTCATCTGCTGCAGAAGTTGGAAGGTACACTGTGAATATGGATGGGGAATGTAAATTAAGAAAGCAGTGTAATGGTTAAAGTAGTTGAGTGCTGTCAGAAGAAAGGATAGAATTCCTACTCCTGCCACAAAATTCATATATAATGTGAACAAGTCAGTTAAAGCTAACTAAGTGGTCATTAAGTATGCATTTCACATTTCACATGGGTGGTCACCTTAGCACCTTCAGGTTTGTGTTGCTGAAGTGCTGAGCACTTACAGCTGCAGTGAAAGTTACATTTTCAGCCCATTCTCTCTTTTAAAATGCTCAGTGACAGGGATTGTTTGTGCCACACATGCTGGTATATAGTTTTCCTCTCCTGATGGACAACACTGAAGTCAATTTTAACAATATTTTTCTTTTTTTTTTCCCCTCAATATCTACACCACCTTCTTTCAAAGGACTGTTTGGAAAATATAGGAAGTTTATGAAAAAGTACGAAAGCACTTTAGGAGTGCCCAAAAATATTCACATGACATATAATGACTGCCTTTCAGAGCAGAGCTTCAAAGGCTATGGAATAGTTTGGTTTGGCCTTCAAGAGGGTCGTGACTGACCAAAGGCTTTTCAGAACCTGCTGACTAGTCCAGAATGGCACAGGCCTTTAAGAAGATAAGGCAAAAGACAAGTGAAAAGATAAGGCAAAAGATGTGTCAATACAAGTTCTTTACAATGTGGAGCTGGGTTAATTTATTTGCTTATTAGAAATCAGCTAGTTTAGAGCTAATCATCATGAGCGTCCTTTAAAAGTTGTGTATTTAAAATTAAAGTAAAAAAAAAAATTATAAAATGATTATTCATTACCATCACGTGTGTAATCTGAAAGATAGAAACCTATCTATGACTAGCATGAGTAACATATCTTCACCTTTTCACACAACTTTGTAATCTACCTGAGAACCATTTGAAATCTATATAGCTTCTAACATCTCTTATTCTAGCAGTTGTGCAAATCAGCTGAGATTTTATAAAGACCATACAGACAAAAGCCATGCTAAAATGGCATCAGATTTGAAAGTATTCATCAAGAATATAGGACACACTACTTAATGATCTCAAACCCAGGCATTAGTAAATGAAAATATAAATATGTAGATGAGTGTGAATGCGTACAGAATCCAAATCTGTTAAGACTTTGAAGCAACCTTAACTCTGCCCTGAGGGCAGCTGATGAAGAGGAAACTGAAATGTGTGCCGTGCATCATATACACTGCACATTTCCAAATTGCTTACCACACCCCTACCTGGCAAAAAGCCAGTATGATCCCCAAATAACCTGGAGCACGATTTATGAAACACCTTTTCTATTATGCTGCACAACACTGGCAAGGCCCCAGTGGTTTGGCAACTGGCTGGTCTCCAAGAAGAGTTGTGCAGGAGGTAAAGGAGAGGCTGCACAGTCTAGTCTCTTGTGTATGGTAGCATGAACTGGCTTCTTTCCACACACTTTGCTTTCAGTCCAACCTCCAGCTGCATTTTGCTGCTGGTTTGTGGTCATTTCATTGATAGGAAGTAAGAAAAAAGTATAGATCGGAATAACACAATAGTGACAGTTAGGCAAAGTTGTACCTAGCCAATAGAGGCAAATTTCGGCCTAGATTGCCTTTTGAGGGGAGATTTGAAGTCAGTTTTAGGACCAGATTCACTCTGGATGCACCTTTGTAGTGAAAGAGGGCATCGTCTTAAGTATGAAGTACCTCATATGCAAAAACTGATCAGGCAGCTTCATGTACCATATATGCCTGGAAAGGCTGTTTATCTCTACAGGTACTTGCAGAAACTGGAAGTTCAAAGCAAACTGTGGCAAGTTGTGTCAGGCTATGGAGATCAGAAGAGTCGAAGGAAAGACAGGACCAATAGAGGTGGGCAAAGGTGGCTGTTAAACTGTAGCTGGTCTGGATAAACAATATCAGAGAGACAATTCTGGGAAGAAGCTTATTTGAGCCCCTGCAGGTATTACTTTTCAAATAGTTCTATGAAACATGAGGCAGTTTTGTCCCAGTCTAAACAAACATGTCTTGGAAGTGACTTCTAGAATTAGTCATTTCCTTATAATCCAGCTGACAAAATCTGGCAGTGATGGTTCCATCACTTTCTGAACTTTTAGAAAAAAGTCTCATCTACAGTATATATCAGCAATGTCTCTCCTGGCACAGGTAGATTTGGCCTATGACTCTTTTTTATATAGATAATACAAAGTGACAAGTTTTCTATCCAGGTTGTTGCAAAAAACTCCAAAAACTCAACTGCTAGTAAACTTCTGAGGTGGAATTCCAGACAGCTATTACTGCACACATAAGTTTTTAAAAAAGAAAAATATGGAATAATTTGCTACAATCCCAAAGCTAACAGAAACAATTAAAAACAACTATTAGCTACAGATACAGATGCCCTAGAATAGATATCAGTTACATTCTTTTCATCGTTCCTAGTGCTGATAATATTTTTTGTTTCCATTTAATTCCCATTCCATTCCATTAACGGCTTTTCAGTTATTTTTATTTACTTCATTTTAAGAAAATATTTGTGGCTGCTACATTCAGGAATACCAAAAAGATAGCTATTTCTAAAGGAGATTTATTAGAATTATATCATAGGGTTTGGATGATGGAATAATTCTTGCCAGAAGATTATTGCACCTCAGGAAACTGAGGTGCAATAAAAATACTAGCATTTAATATTAGAGTGTCGTGGTTTAGGCCTGATTGACAGCCAACCACAATGCAGCACCTCTCTCTCCCTTCCCCTCCGGCAATGAGAAGGGACAGAGAGCCAGGCTTGGGGTTCAAGATAGGACTGGGATGGGGGAAAATCCCCCTTTTATGATCATGAGCAAAAGGCAGACTCGTTAGGGGAAGAAAAAAAGAACATACATTTATTACAGACACTAACAACACATAACAGAGTAGGACAGTGAGAAGCATTGCCACATCTTGAGAACACCTTCCCCCCACCCCTCCCTTCTTCCCGGGCTCAGCTCTGCTCTCGATATCTCTACCTCCTCCCCCAGTGGCGCAGGGGCAGGGAATGGGGGGTGCAGTCAGTGCTGCCACTTCCTTCATCTTCGGTGAGGGGAGTGTCCAAAACTTGTTACCCCATGCTCCATCGTGGTCCCCCTCTCACAGGAGACAGTCCTCCACAAACTTTCCCTGACTTGAATTCCTCCCATGGGCCGCAGCATTCCCCACACTGCTCCGTCATGGGTCACTAACTTCCTCCGACTGGATTCTCTCCCACGGCTGCAGCCCTTCCCGAGCTGCTCCGGCGTGGGACTCCCCCACATGCTGCAATCCTCCCAGCACTGAATTACAGCAGCGGGGCTACCTTTTCCCATGAGACCCCGGCCTTCTTCGGGCACAGAACCTTGATCATCCGAGCAGGAACAACAGGCTGTAAATCAATGTCTGCTCCACCGTAGATCTTCATGGGTGGCAGGGGGGGGCCGCCCTGCCGTCTCACCACAGGATACAGGGGGGTCTCTGCTCCGGCACACTTCACCCCTCCTTTCTTCCTCCGTTCCTCCACTGACCTTGGTGTTCATGCAGCTGCAGCAACTCCTCCTCACAAGTCCAACTGCCCGTCACCACGTCCCTTCTTAAATACGTTATCGCAGAGGAGCAGCCGATTGGCTCAATTTCCCAAACAGAAGTGGAGCTGACTTGGAGCTGGGGGAGCTTCGAGAAGCTTCTCACAGGGGGCCGCCCCGATAGCCCCCTCCCCTGGCACCAAAAAACTCCACCACTCACTCAACCCAGGACATAGAGCTTAATGGTTTGGATTCCTAAGTAGCCTAGTACAGTTATTCGATACAACCACAACAGTGGACATCAATTTCTTGTGTGGAAAAGCATATATTTTTAAAATGCCAGTGAAAAGAAAACAGAGAAGCCAGTGTATGGTTCTTCTCTCCTGATGGAAAATACTAAAGCCAGTTGGCCCTCTGTCCAAAAAGAGATTTCCCTGGAAGGCATCATGCATTTATAAACTGCAAATATTTTTCACCACATTTGAAACTTCTAGTGAATGACATAATGAATGACACTGTGACAGGAGAAAGGACACAGTGTCCCTGGGGAGGAATATCACAGTGCATTCAAGAAAATGCAGCTTTTACATTTTTACACTCAACATACAACTCATGTCATCTAGCATCAATGCTTGCAGGACATGAAGATTATCCTGAGCTTTTCTGAAAGAACCCGGAAGAGTCAGGAGCAGTGCCAAAGACATTTTCGTATCCACTTAGTGCTGAGTATGTATACTCCTAGTGAATCTTCATACAAATTCGTAGCAGACTGATTAACAGCTCAGCATGGTTCAAGCCCACAATCTCTTCCAGAAGATGCTGTTCAACTTCAGATAGTGATTTTTATTATCATCCCCACCATTTCATAGCCAACTGAAAAATGTAGCTATATTGCTGTTTTGGACCATCTATTGCCCTCATAGCCAGTTGCACCAGGAGAAACCTAGAAATACCCCATCACTGTTTTCAGAAATACTAATCATTAACTTTGCTTTAAATGACAGTAGCAGTTAGACCTTTTTTTTTTTTTTTTCATATGAAACTAAATTTGTGGCATTTTCCTGATTAGGTGATATTTGATATGAAATACAAATCAAACAACTCAAAAAATCTTTTTTCCCCTTGCTGTTCATAAAACAAACTATTCATTCAGCCCACTCAGAACATTACTACCTTTGTAAAACTCATACCTAACTATTTCTATTTACCACTTCTGCTGGTACATATAGATAGTGTCAGTCAGGTTAGGGGAGCTGTATCATCACATACCTTCTGTCTGTAGGATACAGCTCCACAGTAATGACATCTAGAGAGTTCCACGCTGAGATGGTGAGACCGTTGTAGAGGCACAGCATACCTATCATCATGGATTCACTGGTCCCAAACCACAGGAAAAAACAACTGATGCCAGAGAGAACCATGGAACCACCTAGGTATAAGACAGTTGAAATGAACATGATATAGAGATGTATTTTAAGAATGATTTTTGTTTGTCTTGTCTAATGTTTCTATACAAACAGTGTACATAAACAACTGACCCATGTATTTGAGTTAAAAACTAAAGAGACTTCCTCTGCTAAGACCAGTCAGGAAGACAAGCATTGAAAGCGGCTCATAGGAAAAAAAAACGTAACTCTTCAAATATGAAGTTATGTCATCATAAAATATTAAGCTGGAACTCCAACTGAACTACCAAAGCAAGCTGCCTGGGGAAAACTTCCCCCCATTCTTCCTTGGTCATCATCTTCTTCAATTACATGAAACTCATTCATATATTGTAGCAATAAAAACAGAGTGGGAATTGAATTTATAGAGACATTCTCCTAGTAAATGAACAAAATGAACTACCACATTGTTATTTAAGTAAATTGAAAACAGATTTGCCATTGCACATAATCCACAAGAGAAATCTTTCAACTGTGTTACTTTGCAAAACAGATAACAGTCAAAAGACTGCTGACCTTTTCGAGGAGCTACTCCACTAGATGAGGGTCACCTGCTCACATCTTTCTTTCCTTTCAGCTGGAGCAAAGCTGATGGTCAGCACTCTCCAAAACCTCATCCCAAATGCCTAAATAATGGTCTTGTAATATCAGTGTGGAAAAGCAATGGCTGATAATCTAGCATAGCAAAACAGGTTATAGAACACTTTGTTCCTAGAATTTCTAAATTGGTGGCTTTTCAAACGAAACTTACGATGCTGCATAAACAATGTATCTGCAGAAGGAATGTTTTGCATCTTTCTGAACCAAATTCTTTAAAAAGAGAGCATGTTATTTTTTCAGGAGACCTTTAGGTTTTGGTGGTGTTCCCTGTTTTAAAGTGAAGCCCCTACCTAACATCGTTAACCGTCCAATTCTATCCATCAGGAGAGCGGACACAATATTCCCTGGTAACACTGCCAAAGTTCCCAGGAAATTAACAAAGTAAATCCAGTAGGCACTGTAGTCATCATCAAAAGAAATCTGGCATCCTGTCCTGATGTGGAAAAATGTGCAATTTATCAATTCGCTGTCAACAAATTTATATTGCTCAAGATCTGTGGAAAGAAGAAAAAGAAACATTTCAGCTAACAGCCGACTCCATGTGCAGCTTTTGATTAAAAACATTTCAAGTTTAGGCAAATTTAATGACAACTTGGAGTTTTCACTGCTTCATAAAATGGGACTAGTTATTGCTATTAATTTTGATACCTTTTTATCTTAATAGAAAAATATTCAAGGCTCATGAAAAAGAGCAACTATGGCCTGGAATCAGGCACGTTATATATATCACTGCATTTCAGCTCTGCTTGGACTGTATTTTGTTAAAGCCTTTCAACACCAGCTGGTCTTGCAATAAAAACACTGGGTATCTGCAAGTTTCTATCACTTGGTCTTGTTTGGTGTCAGACCTTTTAGTTCCACACCAGACAGCCTTTCAGATAAGGCTGCTGATCGTGCTCAGTTTGGTTTGAGTCCCTTTAAAGTGAACCATTCCTACAGAATTCAAATTAAACTAAGTTTAAGTTCTGAGAAGGTCTTGTGGTCTTCAGCTCAAACACGTATGAGTTACTGCTTGCAACCACTCAGGCCATTCTTCTTCCAATACCATTTCAGAGATCTTTCCCTATACTACTTTATTTCTGTTCCTCCTTTCAGCTTTATAACCCAGAATCAAGAATACCTTCCTTCCATGCAAAGAGAGCTGGTCATTGCTTTCTCTGAAACCTAATTCTATTACTATTTTGATTGCTGGAGTTATGGGAAAGGGGTAAGCAGTGCCCCCTTTCCAACAAGCTTAGTTGGCCATGTTTTACTTTCAGTTATGTTTTACTAAACTGAAAAAAAAAAAAAAAAAAAAAAGAAAAAGAGTCCTCTGTTTAAACATATGAAAATACACAATCCTATTTTTGGTACAATACTTAGGAGAGTGGGAATGATTATAGATTAGGTAGTTTGAATCCTTAACTCAGATTCCCATGCCACAGCAAGCGCAATGAACAAAATATTTCACCAGTCCTATTTAGACTAAATAAAAATACACCAGTTAAAGCTGCCAGTAAAGCAGTAAATAGATTTTCTCCTCTAGAGTCTGAATCTCTTTAGAGATGATTAAAATCAAAGAGATATTTATTATCTGAGTCAATATTAGGTCTGTGGTATCTCTAGTGTGGGTGTAATCCTTTAACTTTTCTCTTATAACATTATGCTGGCCTGTTGCTTTTTATAGATTTTTATTCCCTACAAGAGAAATTCTTGCTTTATTAGAAATACAGAAATTCTAAACACGCAGCTGAACAAGGGGTGATCAGGGCTTTTCCTCATAATACCTGTGTTGTAGAAGGTGGTATTCACAAAGGTACAGTTCCTGAAGTATGTGTTCAGAGAAGTAATGTCTTCAAACACACAGTTCTTAAAAAGTGAATCTTCAAAGGTTACTGATTTAAACTTCATCATAATAAACCTGCCCAATATAAATAATTTCTGTCAGTCTCCCTTCATACCTTAGAAAGAGCAACAAGTCAAGCTGATGCAGCTACACGTCTAAGAAATCTCAACCCTGATAACAATGAATCCTTAAAGGCATTCTGGATGTCTCCAGACATTAATGATTAGCTGATTCTAGAATACTATCATTCAGAAAAATCATTAATAAGATGTTTTTAAATTAATAGATTCACATAGCTATAGCCATGACTGGTAATACAATTTCTTTGATAATATTTCTGTTATTACTTGTCCTTAATCACCAACCAAAAACAATGTCATGACATTGTAAAAGTGCCTTGTAAAATACAAATAGCTTTGTAAAAACACTATTACTTGTAATTTGACATTACAGTTGGAAATTGGGAGATCATGCTCCAGAAACTTAGTGGCTTGGAACAAACAAGTACCTGCTAATATCAACAAACTGGAAAGAAAGACTTTTTAAAGAATCTTTATTTCTCCAGATGAACACACTGGGCACCATGTCAGATTCAAACGCAAAACATACTGGTCCAAGTGTTAAAAGATTGTTTTGTGATATGGTTTGACATGAACACAACAATTACATTGCTAGTTATACAACTAGATATCTAACTGGAAGTATGTGTTTGTTATTCTTGTGTCTGTGAATGCAATTGCAATTACTGTGTACATAAAACAGGTATAAACAAATTGTCAGTAACTTTTCTTATTTCTGAACATCCTCGTTCCTATCAACTTCCATTTGACTCCTAGGTCTTTGATAATTTCTGACAATCAAGACATTCACAGAAAAAGCCAATGACTTTTAAGTTACTAGCAGTAACATTTTACCTCAATGTTACTAGACTAAAACAATGCTGTAAGCCTATTTTAGTATAATTCTACCAAATTACATCATTATGCTAGCAAAAGAAAAGACAGATGTAGAAATACATCATTATTTTTATGATGTCTTTTATTTTACATGGAGGTATGGAAAAAGCTACAACTAAAAAAGGTCGGTTTTGCTGGCAGACCTCACTCAAAGTGGTAATGTTCGAAAATCAGTGCTTTAATTGTTATATGGCAATAAGAACTGTTAAAATGGCAGAGCCTTCCAAACGCAGACCTGCCTCTGCTTTAATTAAACCTGGTGTGACTAGCTAAGTATGTTTTTTATTACAAGACTAATAGTAGGAATTAAAATCTCTTGCCAATAACGTTGTTGGAATCACATCTTTATGAGAAAGGAGAGCAAAAGCTAATTGTCTTTATCACAGGGAAAGACTTACTAGCTAATGAATTCTCTTTGAGTATTGGTCAGAAGAATGGTGTTTTCAGCCCATTAGTTTTAGTTACTATATCATTTCTCATTTGTGACAGAATCTGATTAACATCAGGCTGGCATTCCATGTCATCTCATTATCATTTTTCATATAGCACTTTTCATTTTAAAATGTAGCCTAATTCCAGAGGAGATCGAAGAAAATTTAGCAATTAGATTAGTCAGTTGGAACAAAAATGACAGACTACGTGTCCTACATTTTTCTGATGTACTTTTTACCTTTGGACAGGAAATATGTTGTGTCTACATTAAAATTGGTGGTATGATGATTTGAATTAAAACCCAACAGAAATGCAGTGAAGTAAAAAGTCAAGTATTGATGGATCTTCTAGTTAAGAAAGAACATGAAGTAAATATTGAGTTTGAGGGTTTATGGAGTATTGAAACATTTGTGGAGGAAGAATACAAAATTAATTCATACTTCTGTTGAAAATGTTTTGCAAATCTCACTGTCAGAGGCCTATTAAATTTGCACATTTAAAAGAATCACTTAGTTTTTTAGAGTAGGTTGTTGTTAGATTTAATGTTTTACAAGAATTTTCAGTTCAAATTGGTAAAACCCTGGCTGACAGAGTGCTGTCAGCTATTGACAGTACATGGTTCTTTGGTTTTAGGAAAGCATTTACCTCCTGGTCAGGAGTGGAACTGGGAAGCTATAGCTAGCTGAAAAATTAGATAACCACTATTTTTGTCTACAATGCACAATCCTTTAACTGTGTCAAAACTCGAGTTCTCATAAAAATAATTTTGAAAACACCATAGTACTAAAATCATTAATTTTATTCACTTAGATATATATTTTCCTATGGAAATAATAATTACTTAGCATCACAACTTCCAGGAGACCATTCACATGGTTGTTTTGTATATTTCTTAAGAGAAACCAGATATCTAAACCAGCTGTGTTTAATTTTCCCCTAAGTTATCTAGTTATCTGTAAAGTCCGGATAGAGCCTTAATATGTTTGGATTCAGTTAAAAAACACCAAAGGCATTGCCAATGTGTTGTCTCCCTTTTCAGCGCTGTTCATACTTTTTATTGATTTACAGTAATGTTTAGCTTTTATTTTTCTGTGATAAGATCCTAACCTCTCAATGTTCAGTGTTTTCACAGAAGCGTCTTTCATCAATATAAGAAAAGAACCAGAAACAGAGATGAAAGTACATTCTTCCCCAGACCCCGACAATATGCCGCATGTGTTGGGTCTGAAAACCTTTGAATCCCACTGTGAAAGGAAGTATCGTTAATTTAGGCTTTTCAGCCTGTTTTTGAGGATAACAAGGAAGCCAGGTTTACACAGGAGATCCTCACATAGGAACTGCTAGGGCATGTACAGGTCCGCTTATCCCCATGCTCCACAAGTCATAAGAAAACAAGAACAGCAATAAATTCCCATTAAAAAGCAACAAGCCCATGTATCATTATCTAATGGAGAAAAATATTAGATTATTATGACATGCTTTGAAGCATGCATTTTTTTATTCCAGCCAAGTCAGGATATTAGGAAATCTCTAAACCTGTCATTGATGTATTCTCCATTACTGTGAATCTGATTTTCCAGTGTGAAGTTGAAGACAAAATGTGAAACCTCCTCATTGCGGAAATGTTTCACTCGGGACGCGTACTCGTCTGACTGCAGATGTTTAATGACATCAGGAAACCAGACAGATAAGCCGTAGTAGCTGTGAAAAATAGAAAAAACTCAGTCGTCAGTCTCACTTGTTCCAAAATGTCCCATGGGTGCTTACGTGATGGAGCAGTTGCTCCATCATAATAAAATCCTCCATAAAATAAAAATATTGAAAGACGTTGACACAAGAAGATGCCAGTTTTCTGAAGCAGATATTCTTGATGAGTCAGGCATGCAATCAAGAATAGACTAACCAATAAATACAGCATTTTGTAGGAAGATATGGAATAAAACTTTCCCGAATAAAAACAATAATCACAGTGACAGAAAGACACATGCAGGTGACACTTCTGCCTGTCACATCTATCAACAATTTAAGATCTCAAATACTCTTACCCAAAAGACAGGGTGAACCATACAGCTGTAAGTTTGATTGTGTTATCCTTCACTGGGTAGTTGAAGCATCTCATAAATGTCAACCAAATCTGTAAATCATTAGGAAATACATGTATTTTAAATTGTACTTTGAACAATTTTCTTAAATGATGGAATATTTTTGATTCTGATTTGGTTGCTTCCTCAGGGCATCAGAGAGAGCAGATCAGCTCTTTGGTACTGGTCATAGCTGTACTTCTCATACAGGGATACCAGCCTCCAGCTATAGCCAGATTTAATATGTTCTGTGACTCTCCAGCTCCTTTTCATGGAAAACTAATTGAATGGTTTGGATTGGAAAAGACTTTTAAACATCATCTAGTCCAATTCCCTTGTGACGAGCAGGGACATCTTCCACTAAAACAGTTTTCTTAAAGCCCTGTCCAACCTGGCCTTGAATGTTTCCAGGGATGTGTCATCTACCATCTCTCTGGACAAACTGTTCAAATGTTTCACTACCCTCATCATAATATTTTTTTCCTTCTATCTAGTCTGAATCTACCCTCTTTTAGTTTAAAACCATTACCCCTTGTTCTATCCCTGCAGACCCTATTAAAAAGTCTGTCCACGTGTTTCTTCTCAGCCCCCTTTAAGCACTGGAAGGATGCTATAAGGTCTCCCCAGAGCCTTCTCTTCTCCAGGCTGAACAACCCCCTGTCTCAGCCTGTCCTCATAAAGGAGGTGTTCTAGCCCTCTGATCATTTTTGTGGCCCTCCATTGGCCCGCCTCCAAGAGGTCCATGTCTGTCTTGTACTGGGGACCCCAGAGCTGGACACAGTCCTCCAGGTGGGGTGTCACCAGCATAGAGTAAAGGGGCAAAATCACCTCCCTTGACCTGCTGGCCATCCTTCTTTTGATGCAGCCCAGGATACAATTGGCTTTCTCAGCTGCAAGCGTACATTGTTGGCTCAGTTTTTATACACCAGTGTGGACTGTGTCTGTTAATTCACCCTTGCTTGGATCACCTCAAATTTACATAATCTATGGGCAGCTTTATTTCACTATCTCAAATAAACCAGACATCTCTCAGAAATGCCTTCTCACTTCACAGTATTACACTGCTTTAAGTTTAGACAAACTATATTCCACAATTCAACAGGGACACACTGAGAGTTTGATCTGTCATAACCTACCACAACCAGAAATTAGTACTTTAACTATATGAAGAAAAGCTGGGACTACCTTCAGGTCAGAGACACTGCAACAGAGCTGACTGAAAATGGTGTTCTCCTCTGTCTCTCATTCATCTCAAAATGATCTCCTCCTTTTGAAGAGAAGAGACAGTCTCTCCCAGGAGGTTTCAGCACATATCATGCAACAAAGAAGGTGCTCTGTCCCAGGGGGTAGTCCAGTGAGATAACAAGTATGTGAGACAACCGAGATGCAACTCCTTCAAATCTGGGTTAGTAAAAAGGCCAAATCATAATATTTTAATCTTCAACTACTTCATTTTTGGACAAGTAACTAGGCAAGTAGATACTGTCTGGATTTTTTTTTTTTTTTTAAATAGGGAAAATGTCATTTTTCCAAGCAAAACATTTTTGTGACAAACCTTGGTTTACAACGCTTTATTTTATCTCTGGATGGCTTTAAGATGCTAGCCATTTAACAGCTGTAGAAAGTTATTTTTGTCTTTTTTTTTTTTTTTTTTTTAAATTCATGAGACTGTTCTCAATTCTCATTACAATGTTCAAAGATACTCCATAATTTTTGTTTTACAAAAAAAATTAAAAAGGGATACAGAGCACAGTCCCAGTAAGCTTGTTCTAAACTCTCTGAAATAGCTCTAATGTAGTTTTCTGGTAAAATATTTGACATGCCTAAAAATATGAGCAGATATGATGCCTTATAAAGGTTTTATTGACATTCATTTACACAGTTTATTCACCACTTTATCATTTCTAAGTAATGCAGCCACCTCAAGTTCCTGCTGATAATTTTTTATCTCATCATGTGTCACCTCTCTCCATAGGTATATATTGATACACATTCCCAGTACATATTATATTATTGAGCTTGGGAATATGGCTATGTAACTATTAGCCATCACACGTGTGAAGACCAGTGCAAAATTTTCCTCCTCAGAAGTTGGCACCAACCTCTGTGATTCACCTGCGCCTCTTTGGGTCAGGAAACCAGAACCTTATAATGGTTCCTCAGTTTCCCAGTTGAATGGAAAATGTAGCATTGCAGCTATCACCATCATGAGCTCAATCAATCCATCCCGTTTCTGAAGGCTAATTAAAAAGAAGTAAGGTAATTATGGAATGAACAGAGTTGTTGTTACTTACACTGTATAGCTCTGTGCGAATTCTAACAAAACACCTCCTGTACCAAGTGCCTGTATCGCTTTCTATTTCTATAAGCTCGTCTATCTGCTTCGGAGTTTTGATTCTGTTAACCTAGAAATAAAAACAGAGCAGCAAATATTTGCATTTTCATGAATTATTAACTGTCTGTCAAGGCATATTGAAAGGTTTTAAAAAATCCCATAAACTAAAAATGAGCAGATATTAAACCTGTGTCTACAGTAGAAATGCCTAAGAAATATGAAGGAATACTAGCACACTATACTGTCAAAGTTCATTATGGGTGTAACTGTATTGGAAAAGCTCTCCTTTCAAAGCATGTAGAAAATCCATTTGCTCCGACTGAAACAAACTCTTACTGCCAGGTTCTGCTAGAATGTTGTTGTACATACCTCTAATGCCACAAAGGATAAAATATTATTTAAATCCTCAGTTAACCATGTCCAGAGTTTCCCATCAAGTGGTTTTTGACTTATCACAACACTGTTGCAAGTTTATTGATTAAAGATACAGTAATGACAACAGAAGTATTTAGAGTGTCAAAAATTAATAATTGAATAATATTTTTTCCTTTTGTTCTTATATCCTGTAGTGTTAGAGAGGGAATTCTCTTTGTCTTTTAGATGCTGACTTTAACTATCCTTTTTAATGAAGAGAGAAAAAGTTAGGTGAAATGATCTGGAATCATGCATGTTATTGCTGTTATGAGCAATTATATACTTCATCTGAAGTGAAATGTGATAAACAGACATCAGAGAAAAATACAGAATTAACAGTGACAGAGAATGTGATGTTGCCTGCAATGCTAATTTTCACTTGCACTCTCCTGTGTAGCAGAAGAAGACTGTGTTACATGGTCTTTCCAGAAACAGGACCTGAAAAACTTATACCATTGTATGGTCTTGGTCTTGGTTTATGCTCTGGTCCCATGTTCACAATGATATCACAAAAGGCATTACATTCATCCAAAGTTTATTTTAAAAGAAGACAAATAGAGAATGGAAGGAAAATAAATAAAATGAGGAAAGGGACTGACATATAAGGAGGAAGAGAGCAAGAGACTGTGTGTTCAATGTTTGGCTGCAGTTTCTGAAGGTAGCAATAGCTTGTGTTTCTTCTTAACAGAATGAGGACACTACCACCCACAGATATATCATAGTGGATTATTGGACATCAGGGAATACCAGTATTGATAATAAAGCTCTGGTTTTCAGCCCACTGCTTCTACAGATGTACACTGTTTAAGATGCACTAGCAGCCTCATCCTGTGAACAAGAACAAACAAAAGCCCATGAAGCAGTTTTAGCTATAACTACCCTCGTTTGTGAAATACTGCAGTCACTGTCTTATCAAACCATGACTGTAGCAAAAACCTGCACACCTCTTGTCATGCCTCTTCTAACAGCAATAATCCTGCCTGCATCATTGCACTGATGTCAAGCTTTTATTAAACTGCTTTTATGAAACATGTTATACAAAAGACTTAGCTGAATTCTCCAAGATTATTTAAGACCTTGTACATACAGACATCCTCACATGCCACATCTCCGGGCAGAAAGGGCATGCCTTATGAATCATGCTGTATAAACCAATTCCACCCTTGTAGGCTCAGGGGCAGCCTTTTCACCATCCTGGCCACCTGACTTGTTTGGAACTCTGGAGGCTGGGAGAAACGTATATATCCTAGGACTGTTCTATGTGACTGCAGACAAAAAGCCCCTGGCCTTGATGCTTCTTTAACATAAGAAAAGTCCTATTGAATCAGGACAATTGTCCATCTGGACCATGCAAATTCAGCTGTCAGTATATGAAGAATGAAAGAAGAAACAGTGAAGAATACCTACTTTAATGAAAATGGAACTTCTGTTTAAAACCAATGGATAGAAATATGCAATGTTTTAAATTTTACAAAATCAAGACAGGCTGCAAAGAAAAGTGTTTACAGAAAAAAAAAAATTAATACATGACAAGTAACGAAAGTGTAGAGAGAATTTTGGTTTTAAGGTTACAATATATATTTTTTTTTCCTTGAACATTTAAATAAATAGATCTAATGAATGTATATTGTAAGGATCCAGGAAAGTAATTAAGCTTGTACACAAAATTTTAACTTGGGTGGTCCCATAATAGAAGACACTATCAACTTACTACCATCTCTGTTAGTGTCACTGCTTTCAGGAGAGACTTTCAAAAGTAGTAAGAGCCACTGCCTCCACAGTCAGTAACTAGAACACATCCATTTTAGAGTTTTTGACTCTAAAACTGACCATTCATCAGTTGATACCTTCTCTGTTCTAAAGGTTTGAAGAAAAAATCCTCAATAATATGAATAACAACAGTAAAGATGACTTTTGAAAAAAGCTTATAGGAAAAGATGACATCAATATAATTAAGAAAACATATAAAAGGAAAGAACACTAAAATCATAGCAGTAATGGAGAAAAAGTTACATCAGCTGTGGATTTAGAAAACATAATATCACAGTGTATCTGATGTAAATAGTAATGTGAAGTGGAGGTAAATAGTAATGCATAAGTCATAGAATGGTACTAGATAAAGCAATGGGGTTTAGGAGAGCAATGTGAATAAATTACTGAGAGAGAATGTCCTGATATCCAGGACTAACTTATATTAAAAAAAAAAAAAAAAAAAAAAAAAAAAAAAGAGAGAGATACTAAAAGTACGTCCCAAACAAATTATGCATAAGTTCTTTGTTTTTTGGGTTTTATAAGATGAAGTGCTGATATTGTCCAATGAGGAGACAATGATGCATTTTCTAATAATATTAACACAAGATAAAAATAGGGACTTCTGTACATGTGTAGCCTTAACATACAGTACAGTATTTCTAATCCTTCAACTCCTTGATATCTGGAATTGAGTTTTCCTAATGTTTATGGTAGAAACTGGTGAAAATCCCAGGAAAGTGGTGGTTTGTCATTCTTAATACCTTATTTGTGGCTAACTAACAAAAATAGCTATAAATAAAGTGCTGAGTTCAACATGGTTCAGTGTCACGTTCTAAGAACCGTAGAGAGAAAGACTTGTTAGATCACAAGAACTGGAAACAAATATGTGCTTTATTTTCTTCTCCATGGCTGCTTTAGGATGTGATTATAATTACGTCAAACAGATGTGAGACTATGGCTAATCATTCCTCCCACCTTTTGTCCCAGCACGTTTCTGTCTTCTTCCTTGCGCCTAAACCAACTCTGTAGGGAGACAGGGTCTGTGCTATGGCTGACTGTGCAATCAGTCAATGAATATCAACGCTGGTAGAAGAAAAACAAAGAATGACTGGGGACGAGCATACTCTCTTTGAAAGCAGCTCAGATCAGCAAGAGCCAACTGTGAAATCACACTCTAGCTGCATGGCGTTAGGCAAATCCCTTTACTCGTAAATGAAATCAGAAAATAAAATATTAGGTTAGATGGGATTAGGGGTAGGTCACTGGTGTATCAAGAAATGTGGATTTAACATGGTAGATGTGGTAACCAGCCTTCTTTCAGGCTAAATATAGGAGGTTTTGAGCTGCTTTGTGGAAAAAATTAAATGGAGGCAATGGAAACTACATCCAAGGCAATAAACTGCAAGTCTCAATGGAATAAAGTTATACAGTCAGATGGTCATTCCTCAAGACTGCCTGCAAATGCAGAACCTTTAAGAGGATTTTTTAATTGAGTTATATGTGCATTAAAGTAAGAAGAAAGCCTCTGGAAGAAGAAAAACATCCCACACACGGCTCTGAGAGGGAGCAGAGTGCCAGAACTCCCATGGCACAGCACAAGCTGGAAAGTCAGACTGGATTTCAGAGCAAGAAAATGACTTCTGATGTTTGGTCCTACTGTTTCCAGGAAGACAAAATTGTTGTGTAGATTCTTCATAAATAGGGAAGATGTCATAAAAAAAGTCCCACATCTGAATTGCAAGTTTCTCCTCCAAATAGAAACAACACATCAATACTTTGAGTATGGCCTTATCATTAGATCTTCAAGTCAATGAGATGCAGTTGAGTTTCCAAGATATTTCAAAAAAATTAAATGTCTGAAATTATTATTTCACAGAAATGAAAATGAACTTTAAAAAATTATTATTTTAGTTGATAAAAATGAAAAAAATAATTTCAAAAGCTTTAAAGACACAACAGATGATGAATTTGTTCTTCCATGTGCCTACTGTTACTATTAAGGGTGAAGTAAACTTAGTAACTAAAATACAGATATAGTCTTTTAAGTATCTTGGTATACCAGAGAAAATTATCACACTGTGGGTTCATACATTCAAGAATATGCTGGCCAAAGGCTTATATCTTAACATCTGTTGTATGTATAACAATTTCAGTAGGAATTCAGTTTTTCTATTTAGGTATTTGGAGTGCAAATGATTGGCTTTGTCATGCAGGATATTAATATTGATTGCTTAAGCCCTCCAGACCTTGCCAGTCAGCAAGCTTGCTGATGTGCTGAGCGATTAGCTTTAAAAGCAATACTCACTGTGAAGACTTTCTCAGGCTGACCACGAGCTCGCATGTTTGTGTCATGAATTTGCTTGAGTATCATCCAGGCTTCATCATGTTTCCCAATCTGAATGTTTGATCAAAACATTTAAACAAAACATACGTACAGATTAAGATATTCACTATAGTCACTGACCAATCTTAATGCCTGTTGTATACAGGTCATGTTGTAAACACAAAAATAATTTTGACTGGAATCTAAAAACCATTTGGAAATATACCTCCAGCAAGAACCTTGGGCTTTCTGGCATGAAGGTGAGGGCTACCACGGAAGAGACACAGGGCAGTGCGCAGACAATCACAAATACTCGCCAGCTGTGGAACTGGTAGGCGGAGCCCATGCTGAAACTCCATCCTGTGAACACAGAAATTCACAAAATGCAGAGAAATAATGAATAAAGTGTTCAGCTTCTTGGAAATGCAAAACTGTAGCTGTATTTAAACGATGCCTAATTGATCTCTTCTATTTCCACAAATATTGATGATTTCACAAATAATCTTATACTATGAATTTCAGCATGTGACTAGCCATGATGAAAAATGGCCATAATATTCAGGGTTGGAAACTTCCTTACTCAGGCATGAAGAAGACTCTTTCAAGTCTCTTAGTAAAATCTGCATGAAGGTAGTTACATGAACCATACAGGGACACCATCAACATACATAGTAATACATATATAAAGGAATAGTTTCCTACGAGTACTGGAAGAAGGGAGAATAAAAAAAAAAATATTTACATTCAGTTTGTGTATTTTATGGAATTTTACAGTGTTCCTTATTAACTGTTTCTACAAAGAATTAATTTCAATACTCTTAATAAATCTCCTAATGTAATACACTGCAACATATAAAGCATTTACAACACCTAACTTCTGTTTCCATATTGTTCCAGAGCACTACATCACCCCTTAAATTCTGCTAAAAGTAAACTGACACTCATGACCCCTGCCCCATAACTAGATGTACAGGAAAAAGCAGTATTTAAACTTCTGTCTAGGATGAGCAACCTTAACACTGATGTAAAGAGAGAATTTATGATTTTAAAAAGAGATTACAAAGAAAGAACAACAGGAAAACAGCTCTCCTCATCTGAAAAATTGATCTTGGGATACATCTGAGTGATGACTAATAACATTTTGTATGAACCATAGTTAAAGTATCCTGAGAACACAAAAGGAAATACTGGAAAACCTGCCTGTGAAACTGCAAGGCTGGTAGTTCAGCTATTTAATAAAATATCTGATGGCTTGGTGCATTGCGACTGGACTATTGAAATGCTTAAATTGTAGCAAACCTAATAATTTCTCTTAAGAAAGAGAAAACCATTATTTGAGTAACTACCTGGTCTTTTAGTCTGGCTTTAATACAGCAGAAATTTTCAAGTAAGGTTTTTGAGGATAACTTATTAGAAGATGAGTGGAAGATAAGAATAACGATACAGGACAGAAGATGTTACTGGAAGAAAATGGAATCCTAGCTAATGAAGGAGCTGGCACCGGAATAATCTGATATATTTATTTGCTAACTGATTTTTCTAGACAAAAGATATGGTTAATTAAATCTGTCTGGATGCTGGTAAACAACTGGTGCAACATGGTACCAAATGGACTATTAAATAGTTCTTGAAAGGAAGTATTTATATGTAAAACGTATAGTGTATTTTTGAATTTAAAGATCTCATGCTGTGGATCATAAATACATCCTTGGAAAAAAAATCTCATTCTCATATTAAAATACTTACATGTTACTGTATGAAAATTACAGTCAACCCATGATTTATTTTTGCTCTTTATCAACGTCTCGGTGAAATATTTTGACCTGCAGACTTGGAAACCTGTTTTTCTGTCTCTTACAAACTTCCTGTGTTTCTGAAATTATATCAGCTTGCTCTACAGCCTCATTTAGTTCTGTCATCTCTACCCCAGGAAGACAGAGGTAAAATCAATGACAGTGTTGGCAATGATCCTGGAATGCCATATTACTTTTTTTTAAGTGAGGTTACAGATAAACACACCTTTCCCCTCCAAAGTTCCCACCAACAAAAAGAGGCTGTCTAAAACTGAATGTTAACTTTTGTTCCAAAATAGAACTTGGAATGAAAATTTAAGATGAAAAAATATAAACAGAAAAGGATGTAAAAGTGTATCAAAATTTACTTTTTATTGATTTGTGGAAAATGTCAAATTTTGATCCTATAGAATTTCAAATCTTAAATAATATGGGCATACTTTACATCTAAAGTAGGAATGGAAGGAAATAAAGAAGTAAAGGCTTACAGTGAGTTAATGAAGCAATTAGAAACCATACCTGTGTTTTGGATATTATGTACACATTCTATTGTAATAATCAGAATCATATTCTTCACTATGTATTTTAAACGAGTACAAAATCACCTGATACAGAACTCACAAAATTATTTTATTTTGGTAAAGTTAATTTTCAGTCAGTCCAGTGAGCTGATCTATCTCTTGGAGCAGCCATGCAACTGCTAGTGCCACAGGGAAGGCAGCACAGGATGGGGGTTTTCATCTTTCAGGACGGCACAGTCAAGGTACTGGCTCTTGTTGTCATTAGAGACTGTCCCAGAAATATACAAAGCCACTGGTATATTTAGGCAATCTGTCTTTCACTGCTCTGGTTTATGTTTTATGAGATTGAGCTGCACAAAGGGCACTTCTGCGGTAAATAAAATCAGCCTGGCTTTTAATACCTGTTTTAAAACAACAGCAACATCTTGTGCTCTTTAGACAGTCCTGGAAAATGCTGGTGATAATTTATTTTAAGGTGTCATTTATTAAGGTAAGTGAACCATACTACACCTAATTAAAAGCAATGAGTGCACCGTTCATCTTGCTGTCATCCTGACAACCTACAAAACATCTATTTTACTCCTCAAAATATCTGAGGGGCATGTCAAGTGAAATGTTCTTTATGGGGTTTTTTGCTCTTATTCCATCTTTTCCTCCATGTATTATATTAGGTGCTGCAATTTATCTTGTGATTTAATATATCTGCTGAATTAATGATAATAATGAATGTCAGGATTATAAGAAGCAATTGGTAGGGAAAAAGCCAGCTGCAACACAGCTTTCTTGAGGCTGCTCTTCTGTCTATTCCAGCACCAGCACCAGATCAGCAAAACAAACACGTATTTTGAATACAGAGTGAGCTTAGATTTATTCTTATGTTTAACATACCCAATTTTCCTAGGTCATGAGCTAATCTGGAAAATGGAGCCATTAAAGTAGCTCTGAATATAGCTCACAAAGTGGCTTTCATTCCTATTGTATGTAAGTCTTGAAACCAAATGGAAGTGTGTTCTTGGCTGTAACTCAATTTGCTTCTCTCTTCCCTGATTTATGACACAGTAGCAAAGACAAAGCAGCTCTACATGGCCGCATTCAGGGCACTGCACAGCAGCCTAGAGCTAAACTTCACCCTTGCTCCCTGGATGTGCTGTATTTGAGAGTCATTAATCTTGAAAATGGTGGCAAGTCCCAATGTTTCCTGAATCGCAAAACACTTGGCCCAAATGCACCTTGGGAACGATGTGCTGTAGAGCAACGTAAAATCTGCAGTGACTGAATCTGAAGCTGCTGCAGCAACCTTTCTGTTAAATACCACCCTCCCACTTTACTGACTGCTGGGAAAGGCCAAGTGAATCACAGATATAGAAGTTACTGATTAAAGAAACACAGCAGCACACAGCAGAGCAAAACCAAAATGTAAAAGATGCTAATTTATATCTAATCACCAATTTATCTGTTTAATTCAATGTCAACAAAATCTTCCCTCCCAACACAGCATTTCATCTGCTCCATAATATTAATAAATGAAAATAATATTATAAACAAGTTCTTGTTCCTAATGAGAGAGAAGATCATTTGTCATAGACTTTCTGAATAAACACAGAGGTAAACCTGTCCATATTATGCTGAATTTTGCAAGTGTATATTACCTGATAAACAGTGGATATCTTCAAGGACAAGGACCATCTCTTACAGTGTCTAGGTTACTAGAGAGCAGACTAGTGGTGATGATTTGCTTGACTTTCCAAAATGAGGGCTGAAAGGGCTGAGCATAACTCTCTATAAATCATTAAGTGTTATGCTAAAGTGCAGGGTGGGCAATGAAAAATATGTGTGCCCACAGGCTCTGTATAAATACTGTCTGGCAAGGGGAAGGTTCCTAAATATCAGAGGAATAAAGTTGTGGAACACCTTTCTAAGAGACTAATGTGGGGAAAGAAACCCTAACTGAATACAGGGATTTTATGGCATGGTTAGTTGAAGAATGACCATTCTTGAGAACAGTTTTTCTTATTCAGTAGGAATCAGAGGAATTCATGGAAGTGTCAGAAATTGTCAAAATCCAGGTTTGCATAAAATTATGTCTTTTTGTAGATCAAAGGAGGGAGTAAATGCAAGAGTATCCCTAAAATTAGAGGTGAAGGAGATAGCCAACGTATTTCTAGAAATTCATAGAGCCGATAGATTCTTCTACAGAATTTTTTTATATGATTTTATAGTTTTTCTTATTTCTGTTTTACCACACAATCTTTGGTCAGAACTCAGCTTTCTAACCTCAATTTTTAGTATTTTAAATTCCAGTACCTAAGATGTGTAATTGTTCCAAATTGCCACATGGTGGCACTATTACCACACGTAATGCAAATAAAATAAAAATTTCTGCAGAAAGACTTCTACTATTAAATGTTGTTTTGTTGAGTATTTCCAAAATCTAAGATATATCAGAATTACAAGGAGGACTAGAAATACTTTGCAGCTGGCAGCACTGAAACACATTATTGCTGCACTTATATTTCTTCTGTCCTGGCATTATCAAGTTTAACTGTGAGTGACATCTAGGATTTGAGCCCATATATTTTAGTGGTACTGACTAGAATAGTGGTAAAACACTGAAAAAAAAAAACAAAAACCAAAACCAAAACCCAACCCAACCCAACCCAAACCAAAAACAACCAAACAAAAAGAAATAGTTCAGGAGTTCAGGTAAGTTGTATAGCTAAGGAAGCTTATTTAGACATTTTTACAATACCAAGTGAAATACATGGTTTCTAATGAATGCAGAAACAATATTTGCAGAATTATTCTGTAATTGTATTGATGTGAAATTCCAGTAATACAAAGTAGATTGCTTGTCTTCCCTTTGATTAGATTATTCATATCACATAGGAAAGGCAGTGATATTTTTAGCCTATATAGATAGTTAGATACTCTACAAACCCACTGGCTCAGCAGGTTAGCTGCTGGTATTGCCTGCAGAAGGAATCTGCAAATAAAATAGCTGAAGTGTGGCAGGTCATGATGGAGGCACTTTAACAAAAGTGGATGTAGAAAATTCTCATCTGCATGTGCCTGGTTCTCTAGATGATGCTATTAGTCCCTGGGAGCCATGAGCATCAACTGTTCAATGAAAGAAGAAAGTAATAGTGTTAAATAGATATATTTTACAAATACATTAAACTCAGACTTGGTCTGCTGACACTTAAAACTGTGATTAAAAGGAACAAGGCATTTTCTAAAGACATATTTCATCTCCCACAGAGGAGGAGGTTGTCAACCACTGACACTCATCACTTCCCTCTGCTGGCATTGATCTTCGCCTGAAGACCAGAGATTATCAGGTCTCTGATCACTCTGGCAACATTAACTGCCATTCAGAGAAACCCCAGGACAGCTGCAAGCAGGGCTGACCTTGCATAGAAAATAATTTGTTCTCTAATACCATCAGACACCACTCCTCTATCCAGTGCACTGCACTGTAGTCTGGACGAGTTCTCCACCTGTAGTACCTCCGAACAGTGACATCAATAATTCACTTTTTAAATGTTTCTAATACCTGCTGTAGTGTTTTCCAGTTTCACTTTTCACTGAGGAGGAAGTTTGTATATGTTCATACTTCAGAAAATTATATGGTATGATACGTGCCCAAAATTCAAGGTTTAGTAATATGTCAGCCTTTCACTTAAACTTACACATAGTCTGCGCAGAAAACAGAGCTGTTAGGTTTGTTTCCTTGTTATGGAAATGCTAATGTATCTGTGACAGGCCTGACAGAAAAAAACATTAAAAAATAGTTTCATATCGGAATACCTATCAATCCCTGGGGAAAAAATAATACAAGGGAAGTTTGTAAGTCATTGTGTGCATGGATTGCAATGGTCTGTCTGAAATCTGACTTTCATTTGGCCCTAAAGTATGGCCATATCAAGATGCTGTGACTCCGTAGCCAATACAGGCAAACAGTTAACCTTTAAAATGGCAGAAGAACAGATGTAATCATATAAGACAATTAAAGCAGCAGCTCTTAATAGGAGAATTACAGGTATCCAACAGGCTGGTCACGTCATCTGTCTTATCGTGGCAGATGCTAGAGGTGGCAAGGGATGTTTAAGTACTGGTCTACTTATGATTAGGAAATCAGGGTCTTACTTGCCTTCCTACCTAGATAAACATGAAGACATGCAGGGACTCGAAGTGGACTGTTGTCTGTACTGAGCCTAAAGGGAAAGGCATGTCTGTATCTTGACTTCAACAAAGCAAGCTATTCTTGTGCTTCAATTTTCTTTACTGTGAAGGATGCTGGGCAAACTAAATAAAACAAAGACATGAATAAGGCAAAATCATTCATCAGCAGCTCACATTTTATGAAGTCTTACAGGGCATAAGAGAAGTTATACAGAACCAGGGAGAAATGAATTGACCATCATATACTTTCTACATATTTGCCCCATATTATTCTCTTCAGTGGTCTATTCCAAAGATGCAATAGTTACAACAAATAGTGGCGAAGGAGTAGAAGAGCTTTCACAAGAGGTAGCTTATCACATTTTCAGAATTGATTTTGCCTTGTCTTCACTTATTATATGACAGAAATGTATGACAATGAGAGGATTGCTGTGCACTTCACAGAGCTGGACAAATTAGCTTTTACTCATGTAAAGCAGCACTGAAACACATTTTAGTGATTACCCATATATACAAAAAGCATGTTAAAAAGAGAAGAAGAAAAAAGATCCTGGGTAAGTGTTCTTTGCAGGAAACTTTTGTGTTTGAACAGCAGCTGTAAGAGTCAGCTGACAGCAAACCAGCTGACAGGAGATGAAGATTACTCTCCCTCTTCACTTATCTATCTAACACAGAGGTATATGTTTGTTTATTCACTTTAGTTAGTCTCCAAGCCACCACTCTCCCTAACATCATCCAATTACATGATGAGCTATTGGCAGTCTGCAGTGTTTTATTATGCTTTTTGGTGTATTTATATGCTGCAACCCTATCTATAAAACAGAAGCAGTAATACTTACACAGGTTAAGTCTTAACTCAGTGCTGGAAGATCTCAGTAACACTGAAGAGGCATGAAAATAAGAAAAAAACAGATTCAAAATATACAGTTTGGAAGTAGACTGTACTCTCCAAATCCATAAAGAAAGACATTGACATGAAAGGCAGAGCCACCACCCCATAAGGGGAGAGGGCAAGATTAAACACCAAATTTGTACAAAACCCTCTACCTGGTTTCTTGATATACCTGCACCTCATTCCTAAGAATAAGAGTTGTTCTGCCATACCTGGTTGGCCCTGGAGAGATGCTCAGCTGATGTGGGATCATCACACAGAGCTTTGTGAGCCTTTTCTACATTGATCTCCTGATTTAAACTGTTTGTTGCACCCATGAATATGCATGAAAATAAGTGCTAAGAGCAAAGCATCTCACTTACAGGAAAGGAACAAAGGATGCCACTGCTGAGGAGTAGAGACAACCCTGCAGTCCTCTACTTCTGTTTTTTTAATTTTGACTACTTAGAATTCTCCATTCTCAAACTAGGGAAAAATAATAGAAATGCATTTTACTAAGATGTCATGCTGATGTAAATGTCTCCACCTGGCAACCACCATGCAGGATCCAATTTTGCACCTTAACAATTCTGAATACAAACACAATGCAACTATCCTCTAGGTCTGGAAGACTAACAAATGTCAAAGCACTTCAACACAGAATTGCAATGTCTTGACTTCAGTCACCATTAAGAGTTTCATCTCCATCCTGAGTCATTTTGCCAGACTTCAGACACCTATTACCCAGAATGAAGCCTGAATAACTTCTACGTGGCTTCATTTTGAATGCAAATATCATTATACTCCTTGGGAAGGGGGTATATCCTGACTCTTTATAGTGCCCAGATAATGAGCATAGATTTTGTAAATTTTCCAGGTCAAACCAGTAGTTATCTGCTCAGATCTTAAATCAGTGCTTCTGAAACATTCTACTTGTGCATCTTCAAAATAGCTTTATTCTTCTCTACCTCATACTTTTAAAATACAAATCAGTGCAAAACCTCTTTTGAAACTTATACTAATTGTGCATATCTGAAATTTAAAATGAGAAACACCATGTTGAATTTGAAATTATCAAGTAAGTATGCATATATAAGGCTAGAATGTTCTGCACTTCCTCTATGTGCACTCATGATCCTTATTCAGAAAAAGCTGCCCAGGACTAATAGGAATTAATGTAGATGGACACTGGTCAAATACTGTCCAGGGTTCAGATGCAAACCATGAAAAGAGCTGTGACTTGTAATCAAAAGCTCAAATGTTTAATTTCCTTTTAAATGGCTGCTTTTGTCACATTTCTGCATCTAAATTGGATCTGGAAATTTTTCTCCTTTCAGTTAAAGATCTGATATCGATCTACATCTACTTGTTAGTAGAGATATAGAGACTCATGGCACCCTCCTCAGTCCTGTGGAAACCAATGCTTGCTGTAAGTGCTTGGATATACATACATGTAAGTGCTTTTATACATACATTTGCAGTCTTCCCAATGCCCTTGTTATACTATGGAGTCAGAAAAAAATAAAAAGTAGTGCTGGTCAGTGACCTTCCTGAATTTGATGACCACTAGACATTTTTCCAATGGATGTGTAGAGTCCTATTTGGCTAAGTAAGGCCTATGGATGAATGATTTATTTGTCTTAATTCTTTTTATGTCCATATAGCCGAGAAGCATTTTATGAAATCCCTGCTATTGAAAAACACAGCAGTAGTTTTTCCAATATGAGCAAGATTTATTCAATAATTACACTGAGTTTACATTATAGTCTGAAGTGGAACAGAGACTGAAGAACTGGAAGGATGATGTTTGAATAAAAAAACCTAACATGGAACAGGCCACTGAGGGTTAATGTTTAACTGATACCATCAAAAATCTCATTACAAGCACTGTGGCACATAATTGATCTGCCTATTTGGCTGACTGAGTCAGTGGCCCCAGATATTTATGTACCCATGAAGTTCTGCAAAGTCCTTGCTTGGCTCTGTGCAGCTGTTCAGTGAAGGTACTTCACTATCTGCAAAACACAGAGGTAAAATCTGCTGGCCACCACTTTGTCAACATCATAACTTACTGGCTTGTTAGTCTATGAAGAAAAGGCCATGTCATGCTTTCCAGAGATGACGGATCAAGCAGATGCAACTAATGTCAAAAAATGTAGGGGACAGCAGATGTTAAATGACGCTGCTGTCAGAGCTTAAAAATATCATGGTCTGTGTTGACATTGAGACTGTGCAATTAAATGTCATTATAACATGCTTCAAATTTTGTTTGCATGACCTTACTTTTGATTTCCTGTAAAGATTTCTACCTCTGGTCTCCTACATGTACTTACTGGTTTCCACTACATTACTTTACTGCACATAATTAAGAACTGAGAAATAGTTTGAGTACAAAGTTCAAAACATCTGTTTGGACAGCGCTAAAGAGTACAATAAGAGTAAATCATCAACAGTAGACAAAATCCACTTTTACAAGTAGACAATGTAAAATTGTCAAATGCCCTGTTCAGTTGTCATTATGAACCAAGTCTGAAAGAAAACACTTGTCTGCAAAAAAATCTGATTATATTGTTGTGCTGCAAATAAGAAAAACACAAATACAATGATAGCTACATATTTTTGTGTGGTGCCCTCCATGGCCTACCCATAGCTCTGAGATCATAAACTGCGTTATATTTGACATGACAAGTTGTTGTAGACACTATTAACAGCAGCTGTTAAAAGTGGAAGCTAATTGAAAATGTAAGTGATCCTGTCCTGATCCAGACTTTCAGTGATTTATGTGCATCTGGGCTAAGAATAATTAAATGATGGGCTCACGGTGAAGATGAAAAGAGGAGCAATTAATCAAAAAAAGAGAATCAGAAAAAGGCAGAATAAACCACTGCAGTTTATGAAAAGAAAATGAGACCTTCTTATCTCGCTAACTTACATGCAAAACAATAATGGAAATGCTCTAACATTTTCTGGAGAATACAGAGAGGATATGTCTTTTACCAGTGATATGTGTTTTATCTTTCACATGCTGCTGCAGTGTAACAACAGAACACCTATGCAATTCAATAAACTCTTTCAAAATTTTTACTTTGTTATATTTTTTTTGTTAGAAAGTTGCTGCAAGAAAAATCTTTTTTTAATGAGCATTTCAGTGCTGTGACTTAAGTATCATTTCCCTTTTTGATATTTATTTTACCTTTTATTATCTTTTTATTTACTTCAAACAGAAAGAAGCAATATCCTATCACTAAGAGAGAGACAGATAAACTAAGCAGGCATTTTATGTGATCTAGTAATTAGAGTAGATGTGCATTCTAAGAATTATCTTCTAATCTAACAGCAGTCAGTTAAACAAACATGGCCAGTTGAATACACGGAGCTTTTCTGTACATACCTTGAACAATGGGTCAGAAGTCTTGAATTTAAACTGTGGTCAAATACTTCCAACACAAATATTGTTTACACTCACAAACAAAGTATTAACGATCCTCAGTTATGAACTGTCACAGCTACCCAAGGGGTGGCAGGGAAAGAGGTGGATTTTGCCTATGGAGAGGCAGTCATAGAGTATGAAATGTAATTATCAAAGGGAACAAAGAAAATATAATATATTAAATAAGCAGAGCATTATAGTACATTTTTCCTTTTATAAAGCTTCATGACTTCCTTACAGAGTCTAGAATATCCAGGTATAATGAAGGAATCAGATGCTTATGTAAGATTGAAAAGAGTAAGATTCCTGTGGGAAAATAAAACAATTAAAAAACCTTACCTTGTTCTCTTTAGATTCCTCACTTTTTTATTATGTGGCAATGCTACCTTCAGGAAACAAATAAAAGGGGGGGCAAAACTTTCAATGCCCCCTCCCAAATAGTCCCTGTACTAGAAAAGAAACAAGATAATACAGACTCAAACAGCAAAAAAGAAACAGAGAGCAGTAGAAAGTTGCATCTTCCCACCTCAGCTAGCATCAAAACTGAGGAGACCAGGATTTGAAACCTCAGCCCAGAGCCCTCACTAACAAATCTTGCTGTTTCTCTTTGCTCATTTTATACTGTTTTCTGCTGACGTCTTTGGAAAGTGTAAAAATCAGCCATGTTGGGAATATTAAGCACACAAACACTATAGGGAAGGTACATCAGGTTCTTTTCCATATATTTGTACAGGTCCCTCCCCTACAAATATAAGCAGAAAAAATATAATCAGATACTGTATTCAGATACCCAGATCCATATAGATAATTGAATATAACTTGATGGAACTGCTTTCTCTAAAGTAGGCATGATTTTCAAAAGTAACTCTTAATATTCTTCTTTGAGGAAAAGTGTAAATAAACTTTCTGAAAAATAAATCTAATGCTATTCTTCAATTCATTATGTTCATTTTATTTTAAAGGTAGCTGCACTGCAAAGTGAAAAATGATATTCCAGTTGTATATCCAATCCACAGACAGAGCATACTATTGAAGTGAAAAGAAACTGTTACTAAAAGAATAATCACTAACTCCTATTGTCCTGGGCTGAGTGAGTGGTGGAGTTTTTTGGTGACAGGGGAGGGGGCTATCGGGGCGGCCCCCTGTGAGAAGCTTCTCGAAGCTCCTCCACCTCCACGTCAGCTCCACTTCTGTTTGGGAAATTGAGCCAATCAGCTGCGCCTCTGCGATAACGTATTTAAGAAGGGACGTGGTGACGGGCAGTTGGACTTGTGAGGAGGAGTTGCTGCAGCTGCATGAACACCAAGGTCAGTGGAGGAACGGAGGAAGAAAGGAGGGGGGAGGTGTGCCGGAGCAGAGACCCCCCTGTATCCTGTGGTGAGACGGCAGGGCGGCCCCCCCTGCCACCCATGAAGATCTACGGTGGAGCAGACATTGATTTATGGCCTGTGGCTCCTGCTCGGCATAATCAAAGTTCTGTGCCCGAAGAAGGCCGGGGTCTCATGGGAAAAGGTAGCCCCGCTGCTGTAATTCAGTGCTGGGAGGATTGCAGCATGTGGGGGAGTCCCACGCCGGAGCAGCTCGGGAAGGGCTGCAGCCGTGGGAGGGAATCCAGTCGGAGGAAGTTAGTGACCCATGACGGAGCAGTGTGGAGAACTCTGCGGCCCATGGGAGGAATTCAAGTCAGGGAAAGTTTGTGGAGGACTGTCTCCTGTGAGAGGGGGACCACGATGGAGCAGGAGGAACAAGTTTTGGACACTCCCCTCACCGAAGATGAAGGAAGTGGCAGCGCTGACTGCACCCCCCATTCCCTGCCCCTGCGCCACTGGGGGAGGAGGGAGAGATATCGGGAGCAGAGCTGAGCCCGGGAAGAAGGGAGGGGTGGGGGGAAGGTGTTCTCAAGATGTGGCAATGTTTCTCACTGTCCTACTCTGTTAAGTGTTGTTGTTAGTGTCTGTAATAAATGTATGTTCTTTTTTTTCTTCCCCTAACGAGTCTGCCTTTTGCTCGTGATCATAAAAGGGGGATTTTCCCCCATCCCAGTCCTATCTTGAACCCCAAGCCTGGCTCTCTGTCCCTTCTCATTGCCGGAGGGGAAGGGAGAGAGAGCTGCTGCATTGTGGTTGGCTGCCAACCAGGCCTAAACCACAACACCTATACAAACAATATGGAAGTATGGTCAGCAAATTTGTACTGTTGTACATTGTTTCAGACAAAATTAATACATTTATGTATCTGAATAATTATAGAGTAAGGCCAGTGACCTATTCTTTTGCCCATCTGTACAAATCACCTTAATTTTTCATCTATTATAGACCAATCACAAAATGAAAAGCATTTTTGTCTTTTTAACATTAAAAATTTAGACAAAAAAGAAATCTCATCAGGTTAGCATCTTACTTATTTCTGGAAGTGAAAAGCAGTGGTTATGCCTTACACTGCGGACTTTTCTGATGGCCACTGACCAGACAACTAAGGCAGCTCCATTATCTTGGATGTAATTTTCCTTAATTCATACTCAAGACCAATTCATTGTGTGAAACTGAGTTTTAATTAAAACTAAGACTGAGGAGTTGCCATTGCTTTATTGCCATAGGAATGATTGTCTATTACTATGGTTTCTGTGGAAAATTATGTTTATGGCATTAGACTGTGATGTTCATGGCAACAGTCTGTTCACTTGTCTGTTAGCTCCTCTGCCAGCATTGTTTAAAGCCATTAACCTGCCTCAATCAAATCTGACAGGAAGAAATAGTCTCAGAGATAATCACATTCCCCAAAATGTTGTGAAATGCACTGCCCAAGCAGAGGGGAGACAACCCATTAGAGGACAGGGGAAAAGGCAGAAGTCAGTGGTCCCTCAGGGATGCTGCAGCCAGCCTGGGGGCTGGGACCACGCCGTGGCCACACCATCCATTGGCTCTGGTGTGGGTCCAACCCAAGCCAAAATGTGTTGCTTCCTCCCTGACAGCATCTAGACTGGAGGAGGGCTGTAACACAGCAGGGAGCATGGTGAGGACGTGGGAAGCTGTGTTTCTTATTGCACAGTTCTGAGGACAAGAAAGGACAACTGTAGAGAGTATAGCAGAAAGGAATCTGGAAAAAGCAAGGAGAAAGTACTGCCATGGTGCCATGTAAAGGATAAAGGGGAAGAGATGAGTGAGAAGGGTTAGCCAGAATCATGGGGACATTGACAAAAACTCCTAGGAAACTGGGCCACATAACTTCTCTGTTCACAAAACAATTTGCTAGTTTTTTACTGAACCTCTCAATAAACAATTTTTCTCTTTCGCAGTCAACCTAAAGAGCCCAAGAGAAGGTTATATTGGAAGCTCATTAATGAGCATCTTTAGTGCTCATTAAGTAGATGTACTAAAAGCTACTTAAGCTTCTAAAGGCTGCAAATATAAACATTTAAATGACCATATCAAACCCTGCATTAGGGCACAGAAAGTAGCAAACTGATAAACCAAGTGATTTGTTTTGCTTTCCTAGATGGATTTGCATAAGCTGCTCTAAACTCTTCTGTGCTCTGTCATTCTTGTTGTTCCTAAAGATGAAGACTTCTTAAAAGTGTACACATATAGTATAATCTAATTTCATAGGATTATTTCAAATGAAGTAGAATTGATGAGTAGTTAATAGTTCCCTGAGAACAAGGGTGGATGGGATCTTGAAAGGGCATCCAGTGCATCCACATGCTCCCAATCAGAATCAATTATGGCCCCTACATTGTTCTTAAAATATGTTCTCAAAGACTTACAGTGACAGATTTCATTACTTCCAAAGCAGTTTTATTCAGATGCTTAACTAACACACCATTATGAAGTCTTTTACATTATCTATACTACCTCCACTTTACAGAAATTTCAGCTCTTTACTTTTTGTCTTATCATCAGTAAGCAGTTTATTCCTTTTCCCTTTGCAGCTAATCATACTTTTATTTACCTTCTGAAACATTGAAGAAGACATCACTGATGCACGTCTTGCATGTCTAAGTCATTGGTAGCATCCTATTTCAGCATGTTCCAACTTCAAACAAGGTAACCAAATAGCCATAACATAATTGTTTTTCCTATTTCCAACTCACATTAAGGTGTTGACGTATAAGGAACTAAAGTAAATCATCTCTGTAGATATGACTACTGAGTATAATTTCTTTCCCTGGTTGTTTTGAACACAGTCGCTGCAGTGATGCAGCAATATGAAATCAGTCAAGTGTGGCTCTTTTTATTATAAATCATGTAAGCACATCCTGGTATTTTGATTGCATGAGTATACTGCATCAGAGATAGTCAGACTCTCCTCTGGGAATTAGAGCAAAGGAAAAGTGGAAAAAGGATCTTGGTGAGTTTTTCCCTAAGTTGAAACCATGATCTCTAATAAATTTATAAGCTACTGGTCATCTCACTCCTGAGGAAATTCTGAAAGTAGCTGATGAAATAGCTGTGAGTGAAATCAAGCTGTTCCTCTGAGGCTCAGACCCAACTCTAACATACATTTCAGAAGTCAGAAGTGCTACAAGAAATATTTGAAATGCAGAATTATCTGTAAAAGTAATAGTCACCTATTTACAGCACTACCATCAACTCTGACACTTTGAAGCTTATAGATTTGAGGAGACAAATTGTGTCCAAAGACACTTCACAAATATTAATCTGTAAAATCTCAACAAAGTAATTAATAGTGGGGTTTTTTTTACTGAGAAGGAATAAGGAGGTTAAGGAAAATCGCATAATTAAGGCAAAAATCCTAAATTTTCAAAATAGTAAAGAATTTTATATGCTCATCCAGGTACAATCCTGACCTAGACCTTAAGATACACACGTTCACGGGTCACTGTTAAAAAAAAGTTGCAGCATATACAAGCTGCTAGCAAAAAATTTGGCTTCTAATCCTTCACCTTAGTAGAAAATCCATTCATTAACCTTTTAATTTCTATAAGAAAAAATGTTAACAAGAAGAAAAAATTCCACTTTTTCTTTATATTGTCTAAAACATATGTCATGTAAAATTTATGTACTGGGAAACAATTGCTTCACAGAATTTATCTTGGAATGATTATCACCACAGAAGTGTACAACCTTTTGACTCCACTTTGCTAATGCAATAAACTCTTGTCTCCTCATAATAGGCAGAGACCAGCAGGCTAGAAATCTCTGTTTCTCCACGCTTGCAACTCCGACCACTCAGAAGGATCCAGTTCTGCTCACCAGAACTGCTGGAACATGGATGACTTCTAAGATTCTTCTGCTTTTATTGCTAATCAAGTACTAACCACACCCTATAACCCCACTGATAATTCATATCAATGACATAGGATTTTTTAGCCCAATACTGCTGCTGCACTGTGGCACTGAGAAATTCATGGCACTAACAAAGAAACATAGAATAAGGGACTTAAAACTTTTTTCTGACTTCACTGCCACTGAACAGTCTTAGTCTATCATGTTCTCAGTTTAGTCTGCTGCAGGCTGAGAGACTAACTCCTCCATTAACACCACCTGGTTCAGTACATGCTCTTTGTTGAACAGAGAGCCAGTCGATCTTAATCTCCTCATCTACATAGTTGCTGCATGCAACTCTGCTTACCTCATCTTTTTTACTGTGAAATAGTTCATAGTGGTTTCATACAAAATGGGATTTTATTGCTGTTTTGAAGGTACTTTTACTGTTTTTATCTCCAACTGGATGATACAAGAGCAAAGCAAACATGACAATAGAAAATACTACAGAAACTACTCTTGGGCCACCTAAAAAATGTGATAAAAACATCTTTTTGACTGCCAGTAAAGTTTACTTCCTCAGGTGAATTTATCTGCTTCACCTCAACGATCTTCTGCCACAAACTGAGAATTGTTTTTCAGGCCACTCTGCAAGTTGCTTACTCAAAAGTAAAGCAGATTATTCCATTCTAATCACAATTACAGTTAGAAATAGAATTAATTTATGGGCTTCTGTGTCTCTGAAAAAACTTATCTACTTACGGAAAATAGAATTAAGAATGGGAAACAGGTTTCCAGTAGTAGGTTTGGTGAAATTAACATGGTCTTATTGAGGTATTGAGAACAGGCTGTGGTTTGATGTGCCCTTAGAGCCCTCCAGTGATGGAGATTCTGTAACTGCATTTTGTAGTTTGTATTAGTACTTTGTTACATCTGTGTTTAAAACTTAACTTCTTTCCTACGTAAACTAAATCCCAGTTTCTGCCATTTAAACTCATATAAGAATATTGGCAGAAGAAAACTAAAAGGCAAAGACCTTCAGAGGAAAGTAGGAACATATATTTTACAAACTAGGAAAAGAATACAAAACTTCCAATAAGAGACACAATTAAACATTCTAAAAAGAGAAGTTACCATTAATCTTTTAAATACAGTGTTTTGCCAGTCAAGCGTGAGTCCATTGTTTGGACACTTCTATGTCTGCATTTTTAACTTCTGTGTTACTGTAAAAAAGTTATTCTCTTAAAAAAAAAAAATCAGAAAAAAAAAATGGCTCTCCAGTAAAATTCTAATTGTTCAGTAAAGTCATTTGACACTGTTATCTCCTCTCTACTCTGGTAAATACCAGAAGTGGAGGGTTACAGTGTGAGGAAAGCTTCATATTTCAAGTGCAGCTTATGCTGTAGCAGCCTGGAATCTGCCCCATCCTGCTCTCTGCTTTGCAATCTAATTTCTTTTTGGCCACATATTCCCCTTCTTGTTCAGGAATAACATTTATAAATCAATGAGGTCAATATTTGTTTTTCATTAAGCAAAATACTCTCGGGAACGTTTCAAGTTTTGGGAGGTTTTTATATAGCTTATGAAACCAGAAAAGACTTATATACATCATATATATAAAATATAAAACTACATGAAATACCAAAATTGATAGGTTAAATACATTGAAATCTTTATCCAGCTTCCTCTGACTTTTAGTTTGGAGATATGGTACAACAGAAATGAAGACTTATTTTAAAAATAATACATGTGTATGGCAGGCAATATTTATTATTTTGGTAGAACTGATAATTTTATAACTTTCTTCTGTTGTTTTAATTAAAGAGGTAAAATGCCTAGAACAACTTATATAATTCTTTTTGATTCTTATCCTCAGACTAACACATAAACTTGGTGTAGCAAAATGGTAATATATCACTATTTGGATTTTAAACTGAAATGTAATTTCTCACTCTTCATAATTTGAAAAATGAACATTTTCAAGAATATTGTAATACACATTTGATGCATTTGACAGTCCTTGAATAACCTAACTTGAAACATGATTTTAAGTTTAAAGTTGAGTTTGCAAAATTATTTATAAAATGGCAATTATCCTTCCTATGCAGCCTGCTAAAAGTAATATATAAAGCAATGTCTTTGTAGCAGCGTAATCTGGGTCTTTCTTAATTGTCAGCAATTAGAAGCATTTATCTACAGATGTTTATTCTAATAGCTTTTAGGAGACACTGAACACGTCTACATGCATTTTCAAATTTTAAACCAAAGCCAACAGCTATAGAATTCAAGAAGCCCTGAGACAAGGAAGCTTGTCTTCTGGATGACACTAGTCTTTCTGTATGTGGTCATTGCAGCATTACATTGAGCTGATTCCCCTCTTAATAACATGCTGATGTCAAGATGACTGTTAGCTTCTCTTTATTTTGTATTTCAGAGTATTACTCAGGTTTCAGACACTCTTGTGGTGCTCAGCAGAAACAGAGATAAACTGCTACATGTAGAGAATGTAATCTTTGTTTTCTCACAGAAAGATGCTAAATGTTCAGCTGGTAAACTTGTACAGATAGCTTCACTGACTGCCTTGGACTAGATAATGTATATTAGTTGTGAATCTAGGACTTTTTAAAGTGGCTTATATAAGAGGCAGTGCAAATGAAATGAATACATTTGTAAAAGAGAGAGGGAAAATAATCTATGAAATTATTTTACTCTGTTGACCTGTTATTTTTCTATTCGTTTAAGAATAATTTCACTATGCTCAATGGTAGTTTATTGCTTTTCAACAAATGCAACTTCATTCACTGACTTTGAGTAACTTCTGAGTTCAGCTGAGAAAAATCAATCCTGTTTACTCCTCATGTGTGAAACAGAGAGCTCAGAAATCCTATGCACTGTATAAACAAGGCTTGTAAGTGCTTGGGCTGCTTTGTTTATAATTATGTTTTGCTTTCTGGTCAGTGGAGATGTGAATGATGAGAAGGACTGGAAGTAACTTGGAGAAAAATCTGTATCTTTGCTTGATTCTGGAAAAATAATTCCATGGAAACCATGTAGGAATTGTAAAAGAGAAAATACCACTACAAAAGCCTCCTCATGGATGCACGTGATATAAATGCTGTGGAGATCTATGCTGGTATTCACCTGACTTGGAGTTTTTCCAGGAAGGTACAGCAATGTGTGACCATATACTCTGCTGAGTGCCAGAGCAGGGTTTGCCCTGGGAGCCCTTGGCAATGCCTGAGAACTTGGCACAGTATCATGACAATGAAGGAGTTTGTCCCTCACCCTGAGCCCTCGCCCTGAGCCGGGGCAATTCCACATTTGTACTAAGAATAAAGACACAGGTTTTAAACTTCACAATGTAGGGGAAAAGTTTGATTTTAAAAAAAAGACAAGTTTAGGGTCTCATCAAGATCTATAAATAAATTCTGTTTCATTTTGCCAAAATGATGTGTCCACTTATTTTCTTGTGAGAAAGAATTGTTTCTGTTGTTTGTAGCTTGATTTTTGCCCTCTTTTTAGCTTTTACAGCTTCTCTTAATATACTGTAAGGAAAGTGATTTGTATGGTTAACATTGTTTTTTTAAAATTGTTTTTTATATCCTTTTGTCTTAGATGATTTAATAAATATTTTTGCAGGAGAACACACACCAAAAAAAATCAGTGCAGCATGGCGTTTTTTTGCTGATATCCTCCCACTGTTAAAGAAAGAAGAAAATTTTTTACTCTGGTGCCACTGCTTTGGTATGAGGAAGTGCATTATTTTTCATTGAAATATACTGCCATATGATGTTTTAAAACCACCTCAGTAAAGTTTATTGAGTTATTTATAAAATCTACAATGAAATTAGACAACCTATGAAAACCAGTCTGTGTAAAGCAGTCTGTCATAATATTAGCATTTTCCACTGAAAAATAAAGACAATAAAAATCCACAGGAAAGCAAAAAGCACTTGGCATCCAGAGTAATTTACTCATTGGAAAAAAAAAAAATAAATTATTCAGATTGTGCTTTGTAAGCAAAAATTTCTCTCCTTGATTCCAGAAATTCAAAGCCAAAAGGCAAGGTTGAAGACAGATTCAGGTTATGTGTACTGGACTATAAAATTAATTTTAATGCATCAGTCCAGATATTTGATTAGTCTGCATGATTATAATTTATTTCTGGACATTACCACTTGCTAAATGTTTCAATCACTTTGAGCAAACCTTATGAGATTGTCCTCTCTTACACAGTCCAACTGTGATAAACCTCATCGCTTGGCTGAAGAAAGCAGCTTTGGATGCCAAATAACTCACAATACTGCTTTACTTGTCTTGGGGAGTGCCAGGGAGAAGTGCTTGCAGAGGCTGATTTTTAAGAACCCCTGAGCAGTCAGCAACCCTGGAGACCCGTGAGCACTTAACTCCTCTGAAAGGCAAGCCCAAGAGGCTAAGAACTGAATCTGTTCATCCACATAATGTTTAACCATTTCAGGGAAGTAAAGAGCTCTTTCACAAAGTGGCCTATATTCCATGTGTATATAACTTCAGCCACTGCAAGCTTTCTGTTTTATTTGCCCTTGTTCACCCCTACAGAATTTAAGTGCACTCTGTTCAATGTCTCTATTTCTACACTACTAAAATGATCTACTAAGAATGAAACGTTCAGCACAGCTTTATATTCAGAACTAGCACTGCAAACATTAAGATAGTCCTTGCTCTTCTTTCCCAAGAATGTATAACTGACATTTTATCTCTGTATCAAACAAACAAAATGAGCACAAATTTGACATCCAGGAATTTAAAATTTATTTTCTCTTATGCAATTCTTCACATCACCTACTTTCTCCAGATTCAACAAGCAATTATATTTTCACATGTCCAGATTTTCAGTAATTTAAAGAATCTGACTAAATATGGATATTAGCTAATTTTCACAGCTTTTAATATTGTTTGTTATTTAGGATGTCAACCTATTCTCATTATTTACACTAAAATGAATAAGTATTTTTCTTAACAGTGGGGTCAGTGTCTTGAGAACAGACATGAAGTCCCCTTTTTAAGCTATATTTCAAAAGGTTTATTTTCATATTAGAAGAGCCACGAATCACAAGGAGATGTTTTTCTTACCATAATGAGGAATTATTGCCCAAGCCATTGCAGAAGCATAGATGCCGCCAATCATCCAAAACATACAAAGCCAACTCAGGTGTTCACCTCGTTTCTCACGAGCAAGCACTTCCGAAAAATAAGAGAAGACTGTTGGCACAGCTCCACCAATCCTAAAAGGAGATATAGATCATGGATTAAGGAAGAAAGTAACAGCTAATTGAAGTTTGAACAAGCGCATAGCTGCAGTCATTGAAAACACAAACTACAAACATCTTTTCTGGCAAGTGAGTTTTTTCTGAAGTTGTCCCATGTATCAGGGAACTCTTGAGGAAATTTTCACCAGTTTGGACACAATTTTTGTCAAATATTTCCTTGAAAACTCTGTGTACAATTCGTTACATTCAGTATTTCAAGAGGATTGTCAATGTGCCAGCCACTGGAACAGAAACCAGCACAGAGCATTGACTTTCACCACTACAGAAATCCTGGAATCTTAGCAGTCTACTGACAAGTATCAAAATATATTACTTTTAAGCGAAAATATTAGTAATTTTCCCAAAGAATAATAGGTACTCCTCTAAGTCTTACCTCCCATGCTTTAGGTAATCAAGAACTGACTAAATGCCAGCTATGTTACTAATATGTTTAATTTCAGGCATATTTGAAAAGATGTTCTATTCAGTTGCAGTATGTGATTTGATAAGCCCATGATGGTTTTTTACTAAAGTTTTTATGAAAAGTTGATGCACTTATACAGTATTCAGTTTTTCACACAGTAAAAATAAACACTGTCTGCAGGTTAGTCGGACAAAAGAAAGAGTTAAACTTGGATTTATAACATGTAGAGAAACTGACATTATGTACCATTTTCAATATCAGCTTCCTGATAGTTTTTAATGTCTTTACCTCTTCACTACCAATGCAAGCTGTCAAATGTTCCACAAAAAGACAAGTCCTCGTGTATTTTATTTTTCCTGCTGAATAAAATACCTGTGAAGCTTGAAGAGATATTGTCACATACCAGATTACATACTTTAAAGTAGTATCTTGCATCGTTTGAAATTTTAACTGAATTTTAAATGTAAATGCGTATTTATGAAGTCTTCTGGGAGCTACCAAACTGAGAACAAAAAGAAGGAAGCTGGATCAAATTAAAACAAATATTAAAAAGGAAAACATGAAAGCAGAATTTGTATTTCACTCCTAAGATTATTCAGTGCCATAGTAATACAGTTTATGTCTTCAGGTACAGTGATGAAATACTGAATTGAGTTGTTATACTTCTTTAGGAATCTGCTGTTTTGTCAATTCCTTCTAGACAGCTCTTCATGAAGCACTGGTGGTCAGCTCTTAGCTTTAAAATGAATATTTCCCATAGTTGAGCCTGTTAGCTCTTATAATCTGACAGTTCTGCAAAGGTTTATACCTTCATGAATTCTTGTCAGATATACAGCTAACAAGGGCTGTATCTCATTTCTTCTCATGGGTGAAAACACTAAAAGTCTCCACTAGTGAACTGCCCTGTCCCAAGCAATAGAAGGCATTGTCCTTCGAGATTACTAGTAGGTCCCAGAGGTTCCCAGAGTTTCGTGGAGGTTCCTGGAAGGACCTGGAGGTCCCTGGAAGGTCCTGGAGGTCCCTGGAAGCCACGGGTGAGGCATGATGAAAGGGGCAAGGCCAAGGGTTTGACCACAGCTCATTTTGCTGTGGTAGGGAAGCACTGTTTCCTCAGTGGTGCTATGAACTCAGAGCTCTCCAGTTCCCAAACTATAAGAGGATTACAGCTGTGATTTCTTACCCTCCAGCGCTCAGGCACAGCTTTGAATTGTGCTCCCACAATATTGCCCAAATACAGTACTCGTGGATCTAATTGGAATTATTTTTCTGGTGTTGAAAATTCACTAGCAGAGCTAGAAACAAAGGTCTTCTTTCCTACTTAAACACTGGAAAGTGCTGATGAGGAGTTACAGGTGCCCACTTGCAAGATGATGTAAATTAGTAGATTGCTTATGGTATGTAGGACAGTGTCATTCACGCAATAACACCCTACCTAAAGAGAATAATTTTTGGTAAGCCAGTGCATTTTTCTCTGATTGCTTCTGCTCATTAATAAAAGCATACAGAGTGGTAAGTAAACACATATTCGGTATTTTTTCTGTTCTATTACCCAACCTGTTCTCCTAAATTTATAATTTTCTTCATTTCATATGTTTTTTCATGAAGTACAGAGTCTTATCTTTGTTTTATAATGCAGTTACTATGGTAGTAAATATCGCCTGGAACTGTCTGTGCTATATAGTACAATTAATAATAAGTCATATTGCAAAGTGCTTGAGAACATTCTCTGTAAAAGGTTCATTTCAGGCAAATGCAGTTATTACGTTTATGAAATTTAAGACTCAACATATAACCTTATTGAAATCTCCCTTAAGTCTCCTAGGCTGGAATTCCTATCAAGTGGGGCTTGTGGAGGGTTTCCAATTGGTGGAATAAGTCATGCATCTGTAGGTTATACAAATATTTGTGGGATGATGGTTTAGGAAATGGGTGGATGCTTCAAGTGGAAAGAACGTACTCTATCTTAATGTCATAAAATGTACAGAGATCCTGACAATAAGCATCAAAAAAGACATCTCCTACTTGTCAGCATGAACCATCTGTACCATGGAGGATGGGAGTTTGATGCTGCTTTAGCATTTAAAACTGATCTAGGTGGGTTGACACATATGCTGTGTGCTAAAGGTCCTCCAAGGCTACAGAAGAAGCATTGTCTCTACTGAAAATTTAATAGGGTAACTTTTCGAACAAATAGACCTTCTGGACATATAAGAGGAATTTTGGAGCCATCAAACCAAAATGTTTGTTTAGGATATGCAAATAAAGGGAAAAAAAATCAGATTTGAAAAAAATACAGTTTTTCTGTTTCATCTGATGTGATTGACATTTGCAGTGAGTACACCAACAGGCTAAAGAAAGCTTGAAAGTCCAGATACTATATTCATACTGATTAAACAGTGAAAATAACTTGTCTACTGTCTAAAGGGGAAATAAAGGATGTATTTTCATCATACAGACAACAGCTGCTATTTAGAGTTGTAGGTCTCTGATTCATAGCAGCTGTGTAGTAAAGTGTGTTGTGTACTTCTTTGCACCTTAAATATGTGAATGGAAAACTTACTCCTCGGCTGGTTAAAATCTTCTTTCTGACCTCATGTTAAGTGCGGAGTGATACTGCTAGGAGCTTTTAGGATACCGATATGTAAAAAGCTCTTCCTATGTCACAGAGCTATTACAATGACTAAAAAACCATTATGAAAATCTTAGAGAAGTTAACTGACAGCTGAATTGTAGGAGAGTGGAGGTAGATGGAAGAGAAGCATTCTGCTGCAGTAGACTGTTCTTTTGCTCTTATGCTGGGCAATCTCAGGGTGGCAGGAGGCATGCCTCCACTCCCTAAAACTTGCTCCCAAATGCAGAACAATTGACAGCAGAAAGGGAGAGCAGGAAGAGCTGCAGCTGTTATCACACCAAACAACAATAGGGAAATTCTTTAAAACGTGCATGGACCTAGAAAACGTTTGTAAGGACCAAAGATATTTCCGTCTGACTTGCAGAAGTTTTAATGTGTGCTTGGTACCACAGCCATGTGCTGTTATAAAGCTAATATGTTATCTGTGGTATCTGATATACTGAACATTGCTAGGAGAAGCATAAACTGCTTCTCAAAGACTTAGGCAAGAGAAGATCACAATAACTCTGACTTCGTCCATCATTCTCTCATGAGAATTTTTCACATACTTCAGCAGCTATTGCACATTGTGAATTAGTTAAACAAATGTTCATATAGCAGCTATTGCACATTGTGAATTAGTTAATCAAATATTCATATTAAACACATACACCCTCCTCCCCGCGCCCCGCCCCCCCCCCCCCCCAATATCATCCAAGAGCTGCAAGGAAGAATGCACTTTCTATAGTCGAAAATATCCTAGGCTAGATCCCATCTTCACTAACACTCATGTAAGCCCTTAAGAATTCAGTGGCTTCCATTGAGTCCTTTTATATTTACATGGAAGGAACAGAATTTGATCGTCATATTTTGTATTACAAGTTTGAAAACAGAGTGCCTCTTTGGTATCCCACCAACAACATTGTGAGGATGGTGGCATGCACAAGAGGGAATTCCAAATAAAATCAAAAGCAGAGTTGCCACTGATTTTAAAGTAGGAAGAATAACTCTTTTGTTTTAATGGAAATGTAAACACTGTTTTCTGACAGGATACACTATTAAGTCTGCTTCTGGTAATTAATTGGTTTGATACAGTGAGCTGTTTGCTCTTATTGTGTTTATAAATTATATGGCTCATCATAATTTGTAGAAAATAATTTGATAAATGAAACTACATTCTTCTCTTCACAGGTCTGCATGTGCAAATGAAAAGCTTGTGGAAACCATGCTGACTTGAGAAGAATGTTTATTCTAAAAGATGGGAAGGATTTTAACATTCTTAAATACAAACGATTCAAGCAAAATTAAGTTTTTACATCTTATCTGTTATTCATGTATGTTATTTCTCCAGTTGTCATAGCCAAAGCAGTGGACATAAACTTGTTATCCACGGATCATGGAGGGGAATTAATGCATTATTTTCTGAAGAGTCACAAGGACTGTCTACGGGGTGCAAATATATTGTATGTACAAATTAACTATACAGGGGTTTTATACCTCCACTGGAAAATTGTGTAGAGTCTGAACATTTTTTTAAAAAATATTAAAAACTTCTGGATTGGTGGTCATGAGTAATAATTTTCTCCAGAATAACAGATTCTATAATGAGGCACAGTTTAATACCAGCAGGAGGCAAAACTTTGTTGAGTTTAGCTCAAGACCATAAAATAAACTCTCACTCTGTAAGGATCAATCTCTGCACCTAAAACAACAGGAGGCATTCCTTCATCCTTGTCTTCTTAAACAAATATGTAGGAATATATGCAAGGACAACACTTAAACACCAGGAGATATTTTTACTTCACAAATTGTTCCATATGTGGAGAGAATTGCATAAATGTCAGTCAAAAGAATGACAAATGTCAGTCATTATTTTTTTCACTTATTTTTCATCTTTTGTAATAAATCTCATCAGATGTAGGCAGGGCAAGAGCAGAATGTATGATTTTTTGGCATTTTTCTCAGAAACATGTCATTCAATTGGAATGAAATACCAATTATTCAGCATATTGTTAACCTCTGATGAAAAAGAGGAGCCAATTTTGGAGCCTTATGAGTTACATCTGTTTGGAGAAAAAATTAACGACTGAACATGTTATTTGATGACATCTTTTTTATGGACAATGTACACATTCTGCCCCCAGATTCTTATTTTACTCTTACTGCTTACTCTGTTTTTTTCAGGATTATGTTCTTAATATCTTTCTAGGTACATTTTTAGGTTTTGGCTACTTCTTTCTGTCTGCTTTCACTCATATACAGACTCATACACACAAAGTCCTCCACTGCAGCTGCATTTAGTCTCTAGTGAAAAACATTTCCTACGTAGTTCAACTTCTATTCAGCATGCATATGGCATGTGTTTTGGGTTGTATGATTTATTTTCTCAGTTCTATTATTTAAAAAAAAATAGTTGTACTGTTTCTTCTATTTATTCACAGGGAAGGGTGGCTCCTTATTCAATATTTTGATGCTATTTAAAAAAAAATAGATTAAAAAACAACAATAGTTATTCAAGGGGAAATGACAATACAGAAATAAGCAATTGATCTAATACCACTTTTCAGCAAAATAATGTTCATTTTCTGGCCCCAGAAAATCACCCAAAATGAAAGTTATGCTTTTGTGAGGTTATGTCTGTTGTACACCCTCTGTTCATGTTTGTTCTGTGAAATTATGGTGAGGAGGAAACCAAAATGAGATTTAAGTGATGCACCCTAGGAAAGTAGGATTCTGTGAAACAAACAATAAGCTAAGGTACATTTGCATTTTCTTTGTCACAAAGAAATATCATAAATGTCTTTTAATCTACCTTCAGATCTGTGATTTGTCACAACAGATTTTGGCAACAGTGTGACAGCTGGGATGACAACACTCCCGTGAGGTATTCAGGAATCTCTGGCTTTGGATAGAAGTCTTTGTTTATTTGCAGATTCACTAGCCAAAGGGACTTGAAATGCAGAAGTATACAAGGAAGAGAGATAATTAGGAAAAAAACCCGACCCTTACAGAATACTAAGTGCACAAAGCAGGATGGCATTCAGCTGAAATATCTCGTCTTCTCTTTCAAACTTGGACAACATTCAAACTAAAAATAATGACAGTGTTTGTCTGAGATGGCATTTGTAAGTTGTGACCTTGTTACTTGAAATTTGTTAAAAAGTGATAGAGCTCGAAACACAGATTCAGCGTTACACTCCTGAGATACGGAAACAGCCCACCACTCTTTGTCCTTCTGTCCAACTGCACCTACAAGTCTTATTAAAAAGCAGCTCTGTTGTTTTCTTGTTTTCCTTTCAGAATTGCCATTGGACTGGCAAAGTATCTAAGAGAGAGCAGTCAAATTGACCAGTTGTCCCCAAGAACTGCCGGATAAATTCCTACAAAACTGCAGCATACTATAGACTAAGCTTTGCTGATCATTCTACCCGTGTTTAAATACAAGTGTTTCTTTGGACTACACATACTAGAGAAGTTGTCTGTATGCTATTAATAACAAGTAAAATTTAACATCAAATTCAAGCTTATAACTGCAAAGAATTTGCCTTCAGTACTTGCTCAGCTAGATATGTCAGAAAATTACTTTCAGATCTTCCAGTATTGATAATCACAAAATCATGTTTATGAACACTTCCTTTTGAAGATTTTTCTTCTTTCTCCTTCTCCTTCTTCCTCCTCCTCCTCCTCCTTCTTCTTCTTTTACTACTTCTTCTTCTTCTTCTTCTTCTTCTTCTTCTTCTTCTTCTTCTTCTTCTTCTTCTTCTTCTTCTTCTTCTTCTTCTTCTTCTTCTTCTTCTTCTTCTTCTTCTTCTTCTTCTTCTTCTTCTTCTTCTTCTTCTTCTTCTTCTTCTTCTTCTTCTTCTTCTTCTTCTTCTTCTTCTTCTTCTTCTTCTTCTTCTTCTTCTTCTTCTTCTTCTTCTTCTTCTTCTTCTTCTTCTCCTTCTCCTTCTCCTTCTCCTTCTCCTTCTCCTTCTCCTTCTCCTTCTCCTTCTCCTTCTCCTTCTCCTTCTCCTTCTCCTTCTCCTTCTCCTTCTCCTTCTCCTTCTCCTTCTTCTTCTTCTTCTTCTTCTTCTTCTTCTTCTTCTTCTTCTTCTTCTTCTTCTTCTTCTTCTTCTTCTTCTTCTTCTTCTTCTTCCTCTTCCTCTTCCTCTTCCTCTTCTTCATCCTCTTCTTCTTCTTTTTCATTGTTCTTTTCAAGTTTTTACTGGAAAGGCAGATAACACGATGAAAGTCTGTTATGGACCACTCAACCAGGATGAAGAGGCAGATGAAATATTCTATAAGCAGCTAGGAGAAGTCTCACAACCACTACCCCTTTTTCTCGTGGGGGACTTCAACTTACCAGGTGTCTACAACAGAGAGGAAACAGCCCAGGAGGTTTCTGGAGTGTGTGAAAGATAAATTCCTGACACAGCTGTTGAGGGAGCCAACTAGAGAAGGCACTCTGCTGGACCCATTGTTTGTGAACAAAGAAGGACTTGTAGGTGATGTGACAGTTGAAGGCCATCTTGGGAACAGAGATCATGAAATGATAGGGTTTTTGATTCTTGGAGAAATCAGGAGGGGGCACAGCAGAACTGCTACCTTGGATTTCTGGATGACAGACTTTGGCCTGTTTAGGAGCCTGGTTGACAGTCCCTTGGGAGTCAGTCCTAAAGGGCAAAGTAGCCCAGGAAGGCTGGTCATTGTTCAAGAAGGAAGTCTTAAAGGCACAGGAGCAGGCTGTCCCCATGTGCCAAAAGACAAGCCAGTGGGGAAGAAGACAAGCCAGGATGAACAGAGAGCTGAACTTAAGAAAAAAAAGAGTTTATAACTTTAGGAAGAAGGGGCAAGCGACTCAGGAGGGTGACAAAGATGCCATGAGGTTAGAAGAGCCACAGCCCAACTAGAACTTGATCTGGCTACTGCTGTAAAAGTCAATAAAAAATTTTTCTATAAATAGATTAACAACAAAGGAAGGCTAAGAAATATCTCCATTCTTTAATGAATATAGGGCCAAACATAGTGACAAAGGATGAGGAAAAGGCTGTGAGGTACTCAATGCCTTCTTTGCCTCAATCTTTAATAGTAAGAGCAGTTGTTCTCAGAGCACCCAGACCCCTGATCTGGAAGACAGGAATGGGAGCAGAATGAAGCCCCATAATCCAAGACAAAATGGTTAGCAACCTACTAGACTACTTAGACACACACAGGTCTATGGGGCCAGATGGGATACACCCAAGGGTACCGAGGGAATTGGCAGAAGTGCTCACCAAGTCACTTTCCATCATTTATCAGCAGTCCTGGCTAGCCAGGTAGGTCTCAGTTGACTGGAGGATGGCAAATGTGACACCCATCTAAAGAAGGGCCAGAAGGAGGATCTGAGAAACTACAGGCTTATCAGACTGACCTAGGTAGTGGGGAATGTTATGGAGCAGATCCTCCTGAGTGCCATCATGTGGCACATGCAGGACAACCAAGTGTTTGGGCTCAGTCAAAATGGTTTATGAAAGGCAGGTCCTGCTTGACTAACCCTATCTCCTTCTATGACAAGATGACCTGCTTAGTGGATGAGGGAAAAGCTGTTGATGTGGTCTACTCAGACTTTAGCAAACTCTGTAACACTGCTTCCCACAGCACTCTCCTGGGGAAAGTGGCTGCTCATGGCTTGGATGTGTGTATGCTTCACTGTAAAATACTGACTGGATGACTGGGCCTAAAGAGTTGTGGTGAATGGAGTTAAATCCAGTTGGTGGCTGGTCTCAAGTGGTGTTTCCCAGGGCTCAGTATCTGGCCTAGTTCTATTTTAATATCTTTACCGATGATTTGGATGAGGGGATCGAGTGCACCCTCAGTAAGTTTGCAGACACCAAATTTGGAGGGACTGTTAATTTGCTGGAGGGTAGGAAGGATCTATAGAGAGATCTGGACAGGCTGGATTGATGGGCCAAGGCTAATTTTATGGTGTCCAACAAGGCTGAGTTCTGGGTCCTGCACTTGGGTCACAACAACCCCATGCAACACTACAGGCTTGGGGAAGAGTGGCTGGAAAGATGCCTGGTGGAAAAGGACCTGGGGGTGTTGGTCAACAGATGGATGAATGTGAACCAGCAGTGTGTCCAGGTGACCAAGAAGGCCAACAGCATCCTGGTTTGTGTCATAAATCGTGTGGCCAGCAGGACTATGGCAGTGATCATCCCCCTGTACTCAGCACTGGTGAGGTCCCACTCAAATACTGTGTTCAGTTTTGGGGCCCTCACTGCAAAAAGGACATTGAGGTACTGGACCGTGTCCAGAGTAGAGCAACAAAGCTGGTGAAGGGTCTAGAGCACAGGTCTTATGAGAAGTGGCTGAGGAAATCGGGGTTGTTTAGCCTGGAGAAAAGGAGGCCGAGGGGAGAACTTACCACTCTTGACAACTATCTGAAAGGAGGCTGTAGTGAGGTAGGTGTCTGTCTCTTCTCTCAAGTAGCAAGTGATAGAATGAGAGCAAACAGCCTCAAGTCATGCCAGGTGAGGTTTAGGTTGGATATTAGGAAAAATTTCTTCACCAAAGGGGTTGTCAAGCATTGGAACAGGCTTCCCAGGAACGTGATTGAGTCTCCATCTCTGGAGGTATTTAAAAGACATGTACATGTGACACTTACAGACATGGTTTAGTGGTGGACTTGACGGTGGTAGACTAACGGTTGGACTCTATCTACGTTTTGGCTGGGGTAGGGTTAATTTTCACAAGCGGCTGGGAGAGGATACAGCTAGTACAGCTGACTGGAAATAGCCAAGGGGTTATTTGATACCATATGACGTCATGCGCAGTATATAAACTGGAGGAGCTGGCCAAGGCAGGAAGAAGTATCATGGTTCAGGAATGGACTGGGCATCAAGTTCTGGGTAGTGAGCAATTGCATTCTATATCACTCACTTCGTAAAACCCACAAGCTTTTACCTTTTTCTTTTGATTCTACTTCCCATCCCACCAGGGCAGACTAGGAGTGAGTGGGTGGTTGCGTGGTGCTTAGTTGTTGGCTGGGCCTAAACCGTGACAGACTTGATCTTAAAGGTGCTTTCGAACCTAAATGGTTCTATGGTTCTATACTTTTGATTTTTTTCTGTCATGTATGTTCTATCCCTTATTTACATATTTACCCGTTTCTATTCTTTCTCTCCCTTTTGTATAATCTTTCTTTCCTCATAAGAATACTGTCTTCTTCACTCAGCAGTCTTAGGAAAGACCACGTTGCTTCCAGCTATCCCAGGTTTACATTAGTCAACATTTACCCACAGATGAAGATGCAAGGGCTGGATGAAAGCTATTTGGAAATTTCAGACCTTGCCAACTAGTTCCTTGGCTTGACTGAGAAGTGTATCTACCCTTTTGGCATATGCCATCAGCTTTGAAGCCATTTGCCTGCAGAGGTATTCATTAGCTCACAGTGTAAAAACACTGATAGCCATGGATGGGACACAGCTGAGAGCTGGAGATGAATTTGAGGTGACAGCATTACAACCTTTTGACCGCAAGAGGACACAAGGTATTTCATGAGAAAGAAATGGAGCTAGTGGGTGTGAAGAGGTAAAAGATAAATACCACATGATATTAAATAATGATGACACACAATTCTAAAAGCAGCCAGCTGGTCTAGAGCTGAAGGTCCAGAAGGCAACTTCTTATGTAGGCCAACCACCTTGTGCTGAGTCCACATGGTCCATATCTCTGATGGAGCATTTTTGCAGTTGTTATACATATGAACTGCTTGCATGTCCTTCCTGTCTTGGCCATTAAGAGAAGGGAACTCATGCAACACTAAGTTTCTTGCTACTACACATAATATACAAAAGTAGTGATAGAAGTCAGCATGGGTGAATTTGCACAGGCAATTACCTCAAAACTATTAGTTACAACAAACTTCATCTACAGTTTTGGATTTTTGCTAACTGTTGATTTCTTGTAAGAGTACGAAGAATTTCAGAAAAGATCTAAATGGTAAGTAGAAGGAGTACTGCAGGTAGCTTTAGAGATATTTTCTGAGGAAGGTTTAAGCAAGCTGTCTGAAGGCGAGTGCCATGTTTGGTGAAGTACAGTCTAAAGTCTTTTGGAAAAGAAACACTGTGTGATAGTACATCTCAAGAGAGGCTTATTCACAAGGGGCAACAGGCAGGTAAAAGGTTTTTTAATAGCTCTTAGTCACCCAAGTTAACCACATCTAAGATGTATTTCCTAATATTTCTGTGAATTTGGAGAAGTTTGGCCAAACTGCCAATTTTGGCAAATTAAAAGAAATCTCTGCAGTCTGGACATACTGTCTGGCTGGTAAATTAGGACATTTATTTAACATTTTTTACTTTGCTCATGAAAAAGAATCAGTTTCATCTGGGAGAAAATGTATGCGGTTGTCTGAAGAATTTCTAAACAGTAGTTCATCTCAGTATATTAATTTTAGCTAGTTTTTTGCTGCATGAAAACTTTGATTACTTTTAGAAGTAACATTTAGGCTGGATAAGCATGAGACATTTTCCCAAATTGTATCATATTTGGTTATTTCAAAGCAATATATATTACATTTGCTGGGATAATACAAATATATAGTGCTTTGAGCACTTTATTCTCAATTGAGTTGTTGTACATAGAAACACTGCATCTAAAATTATCTAAAAGTACCAAAAATAGTAAACTAATATCTTAGATTAAATAAATACAGGTTTTTTGTAATAGAGGTTAGAAAATATTCTCTAGCTGAGAATAATACTTCACAGTGGCAGCAACTTCAGTTCCATTCAAAGTAACAACAATGTTATGAGTCATGTTCTGGTATTAGAGAAACTTTCCTTTGAGTATTTCAAAGCCAGATCTAGAAAGGTGCTTTTTGATGATATATCTTTGTACATTACTCCAATGGCTAATGACAAATACAGCTCACAGTTTCTTCTCTAAGTCTTTTTACTTTGTAGGAAACCATGTTTAAAGCCCTTCTAGACTTTTATCAGGCTTTTGGATTCAATTTCCTTTCGAGTTTTGATTTTGGATTAATCAATGAAAGAATCAGAGTTATGATATTATTTTCAGTAAAAGGAAATGATTTTGCAGACTGTCTAACATTTCTTTATTCCTTTCACTAGCTTGAGTTCACCTTTCAGACTTTCATACCCCTCAATGTCCTTTATTCAGCAGTATCTTAATATTTATGCTGGTTTGTATTCCAGATCACTTCTTTACATGCAAAATTTTTACTACTTCTAGGTTTTTTCAGATCCAAAAAATTATTTGAAGGGATTGTTTTTCCTTCAGCACTTTACTTCTATAAACACATTTTGACTGCCAGAGAATTTGAGAAGAATCTATTATATAGTATTTTTTATAAAGAAAATCTTCTATCAGATGATGGTTTTATATTTCATGCTTCTTAATCTATTTTTATACCATCTAGAAGATAACAGACTAGTTTAAACTCTATACACTGAAATTATTTAATATTTTTAAAATATTTCTTAATTTTTTATTGACTTTTAATTATATGAAATTGTCCAGATAAATCTCTGTCTCTTCAGAAAGTTCTTCTCCAATCTGAGTAACAATACTATTTTACCTCTAAGAAAATATTGTTCAGGTCTTTGCTTAAAATTATTTTTATTTCATATTTTGGCTTTTTGATTCACACAAAATTACTGGAATGAAGTCTCCTCCCTAGGTAACAGAGATAAGTATTCAGTGACTATCACTAAGAAAGGGAAACTAACATCTACTGTCCAAAATCATGCCCTCTAAAATGAGAAGAGGTTATAAAGAGAAATTGAGTTTCTACTCCCATTCAATTGACACAACTTCTTTCATTTACGTAAAGCCTAAGGTAAAGAATACAATAAATATTCAAGATATAATTCAAAATTTAATTCAAATCCTGTCATGCTGCAAGAAGATACGGTTTCAAAACCAGTGCAAACATCTGGGAGTTCTTCAGTGAGTGTTACCAAAAAGAGTATGCCTTCTTTTACAGCAGCTGATGCAAAGTATCTAGAAACAGAGACCTGCAAATGTATGCTCTAACAGTGGGTATATTTGTGTCCAGCTGTTTAAAAGTGAAAAGTTTTTACTTTGCTGACTCTGTAGCTGAAACTTTCTAGTCTCTCTGTTTTTTCTTGGTGCTTGGCGTATGATGTGTCTGTTGTTCTCAACATAAGCTGCTCTCAATATAAGATGATATCCAAATGAGATCAAAAAACAGAGGAAAGGCAGATGTGACACAAATACCATCTTGAATTGGCTCTTAAGTGAAAAGTAAGCCTTCTTTGAGAGCGAGTGAGAAGATGAAAAAGAAGGGCTCCAAACTTGTGAAGTCTGGTGGAAATACTGCATCATCACAGGCAGTGAGAATAGAAAAGGGAAGACTTTTCCCTCATCTTGAGAGTATAAAGAACAGATTCAGTTCTAGAAACTTTGTGGCTTTTACAATGCAACTCTGAACTATGTTATTCTGGAGAGAAATCCAGTCTTTGAAGAAAACTGTAAAAGTGAGCCAGACATGAATATTTCTCTGCAGTAATTGCTATGAGGAATGACTTTGCAGCTCATGCTGTCTTGTTTTTTTTTTTTTTGTTGTTGTAGTAAGTTGGTTGTGGGCTTTTTTGTTTTTGGGGGGGGGTGGGGGGGAGGGAGGGCATTTAAAATGTAGAACTTAGTAGCAAAATATCTATGATCTATTCATGAAGCTCTCAAAGAGGAGGTACAAGGACTTTGGACACAGTAGGCACCCACATGGAGGTGTAAGATACAGATATGAAGGGGTTGGTCCTTCAAAGACCATTAATCATAAGCTGGGTACATGATAGAACATGCTTCCCAATTCAGGACATACACCTGTCATGAGTAAAGTTACAGGCACTGCACGTTACTGGAAAAGCTATGGCTACAGGTGAGGAGGAGACACTGCAGGGAAATTTGGCACGAGACATGATAAATACGTATTTTGCCATACGCCCAAATAGAGACAATCTGGGTGAAAACCAGCACTGTCACAAACCTTTCTGCCAAAAGAAAAACCTTTGTGGCACAAGGGTCAAGTACTGCCCTCATCGATTAGGCAGGCTAAGCAGGAATATAACAAGCTTCTGAACTTTGACAGGATCATGGAAGAGTGAAAGTATCATGCAACACGATCAATGTTTCTCTGTGGAGAGATAAAACGTAACACCTGAAACTGATAGTGACCTATGATATGAAAAACATATAAAGAAGCTGGATGGGATTTTTTCATTTTGTCTTTCTAAGTTTTTTTTTTTTTTTTTAAATATTAGAACAGTTGGCATTTTGTCTTGATCTCTGTTAAAGTTGTATCTGACAACTTGGTGACAGAGTAGAGGAGATTCTTCTAGCAAGAGGAGTCCTCACATCTCCCTCTCTCCCCTTGCCCTTCCATCCTCCTCCCTAAATCACTTTGATAGTACTTAGTGCTGTGGCAATTTCTTTTTGGTATGGGTGTTTAGTCCTACCTTACTTCTGACTACTTCAAGGGGTTTCTAAAACCACAAACATCACACAATAGTTTTAGCGCACTGTGGTTACATAAACTACAGCCAAGAAACCATACAAGCAGTGGACTTCATGTGCATGGCTTTATGACACAGCATGCTGTGCTCTCACCAGCTCCTGTCTGTCCAGCATCTTAAAGACTGATAGTGGCCCGAAATGGAATTGTAATTGGGAGTTTTGATCTGAGTAAATCAATTACCAGAAGTGCTAAACTAACCACTCTGCAGAACAGAGCTCTTGATTTTCCAAGGGTGCAGTGAAGGTGGAAGCTATCTCATGGTAACTTACTCATGTATCTCAATCTGTGCTCCAGTAAGTTTAAAATTATAAATTTAATGGACCATTACAATATCCTAAACTTTTCCAACAACTAAAAACTTATTTAAATGAAAAGTAAAGCAAAAGCAGGGCCACAAACACCATTCTTCTGGAGAGAGCAATAACATTTGGCACTCTCTAGAGCCCCATTTTAAATTTGACAGTTTTGACTGCAGTGGTATTATAAACAATATTATGCACACAAAGACATTAGAAATGTATAGATATTACTGAATTTTTACAGTACACCTGTGAGGAGGGCATTATTTTGCTGACTGAACAAGCAGAACAAAGAGAAGCTGAGGCATAAAAGTTAAGCAAGTTGATCAAGTTCACAAAGCAAATTTCTTGCAGAGTGAGAGCAGAACTCAATCTCACAATTTGGAGTTTGTTTTTCCCCTAAAATCATTATTCTTCCCCTTCAGGTTGTTATTTTGAGGTGTAGTAGTCAACTTGCTTAATTCTCTCGCCCCTGACACAGACTATATTTCTACATTAAATAATGTGCTTTTGCAAACAGTAAAGTTTTATTAACACACAGAATTGTGGATATGAACAAAACCAGAGGCGCTTACCCAAATCCAGAAAACAAGCGACAGAAGAGGAAGAAGCCATAGCCCTGGACAAATGATGAAAGGAAGGCAAAGAATCCATTGACAGACATGCATATCAGGAGTGATTGTCTCCTTCCCACCTTGTCTGCCAAGCCTCCCCAGAAGAATGCCCCCACCATCATCCCAAGGTACACTATGCTACCTGAAATACACAAAAAAAAAGATGTTGTTTTGTGAGCTACATAACTGACCACAGTTGACCATGCCAAAAATAGTTGATCTATATTTACAAAACAAACAGTACAGAGATTAATTTCTCCTTTCTCAGTGAATAGAGGTTATATGCTTAAATTCGCAAATGTATTTAGGGAGAACAGATTTCCTGCTCTGTCCTTGTAATCTGTTACCAGACATACTGAAGATTAATATAATTATTAAACAAGGTGCCTTCAGCTAAAACAATTTAAATACAGGCAAATAAGACGGAATGGAATAATGCCACTATCTCCTCAGTAATAAAATGCGTTCATGTTAAATACTGTGAAAATTATAACTTGCTCTACAGAAACAAATTGTCTGAATATTTCAAGAGCATAAGAAGTCCTGTAGGGCATTAATCACTGGGATTAAGATGTGCTAAATCTGAAGGAAGCTGATTATGAAACAGACACATTCCATCTGAGATCTAGATAATCAAAGATGTCCAGCTCGATTTTTTTTTTCTCCCTCCTACTTCAGTGTACCGCTTTATTTAAAAAGACACTGTCCTGTATTGGAATGTTTTTGATTTTTTTTTTTCCCTAAAGAATTTTGAATGGATACATTGCAGTTTAGTTACATGCATTAACATGAGATAGGGAAAAATTATTTTGCAGTGATTTTTTTTTAACAGTAATAATATTTTCAACATGGAGTACTTTCTCACATAAAGATAAGTTAAAATATTTAACACATCTTGACATTCATATCTTAGCATATTGTACATTATTTCTTTCCCAAGGCCAAACCTTCTGTGGGACTTTTGGCAAAGGTGCACAACACATTGAACAGACTGTCAGAATAAAAAAGTAGTTCCCAAGCTTTGGACAGAATCAATCAGATTTGTATTTTATTTGCTACATGTAATCGTTTTTCCACCTACTTTCTCACTGAGCTTCCCACACCGGGTTTGATCTACCTAGCAGTTGCTACCATCTACTACAGAGAGCTGGAATACTAGCAATCCTTGTCCTGTGTCTCTTACTAATCAGCCACAAGAATAGACAAATTCCCCAGCAACTCTGCTGGACTTTAATTGCTATTGTGTAAAATTCTGGCCTCCAAAAGTATCGCTTCTGCCCTGCAGAAGGTAACTGCAAGGGAAAGAAAGCTGAAAAAAACTCACTTCAATTCTTGGGCTTGGTTAACTGCATATTAATGTGGGAGTCACTCATCAGTATTCCCATGTTTGGAATTCCAGATGTTAACAGCTGAAGTGCTAACATCTGCAGGTTCTCATGCACCACAAAATGTTCCTAATACCCCTCACGTTTTGTACAAGCAGTTTCCACTGCTGCTTTCTTATGAGACATTCTTTTAAAATATTTGATAGAACACACATTGTGTTAAAAGTATATTAGCAAGACAGAGAGTTTTATTTTGGTTAGGGGAGTATGCTGTATTTATCAACGCCCTTTGCCTTTGGTTGTGACCAACACCAGCAAATCAGTCTTTTCTTCAGCTGCCTCTTTAGCCAACATAAAATAAGAACAGGATATTTCTGGACTGTCTTTTCCATGAGTCCCTCAGGACAGGATTGCAGATCCATTGCTACTCATCACTGGAACATTAACTATCTCTACTTAATCAAGAAAAACAGACTCCTTAAAAACAACGTTTAAATGTCTTCCCAAAACAACTTTTCTCAATGGACATTTTCTAGCTATTACTGGGATCTTAGTCCTTCATCAAAGGATATTGATGAGAATGTAGGTAAATCCAGAGTTTGCAGAATAACTAAAATATCTTTGTTCTCTTTCTACTTAGCCCAGGAAGTACAGAGACACTACAATATTATTTTTGGGTTTAGAGGTGTTTAGCAATGGACATTGATCACATAGCTCCTTCATTCTGATCAGAAATTTTTATTTCAATAATTGAGATTTTCCTAGGAATACACACACAGCTCTTACATTTTCTGGTCCTAAAGATACAAAGTTTGGTGAGTGGCTTACCATGTTCACCCAACTGCTTTAAGATCTCTCCTGTGAGCACGGTTACTATACCACACCACAGGTAGACCAGTACTCACAAGCAGTTTGGAAACTCCATCCAGCAGAGCTGGCACTTGCTTGTCAATCTTAATTGAAAGACCTTCGCAAAAATAGTTCAACAGCTATATTGCCAGAAGACTGATTTCAAAAAGGCAAAGAATATTATTAGTTTTTACTCTTAAATTCCTTATATTCTTTCATATTTAAATGTTGTTGTACTGTCCCAGTCAACACTAATATTAGAAGGCCAATCAATTAGTTTTTTATTTCTTTATATAGAAAACTTTGAAATATTTTATGCAAACTACTTTCCTTGTTTTGTATAGAAATATCAAAACACTATGAACAATGAAAGAAAAAAGTTTCTAAGTCCCGAGAGTTTAAAAACATTAACCTTTCTTTTCAAGGACAAGTTCTTTGTTCATTGTAATGTGCTTTGGCCTCTCTTGTAGCCATGTAATTCTCCTGAAGAGTGTTCAAAATATGCTGCTAAAAATAATATTCTCTTATTAATAAGCTGCTATAAATAAACTGCTGTCTGAGCTGCACCATTAGCTTATTCTTTCCCATTGTAGTAACTTTGAATTTTTTCCTAATTGCCTTTCAGAGCCTCTACAATCCTTCTCCCGCACCAAAGATCTGTATCCTTTCCATCTTGAAACTACTGCAATGACAATGATACCTGTTTTGGTGTATTTTCTTGTCTTTCTTCTTTTTTGTATCTTCTGTCTCTATACAGAACATAAGCCTACTTGCAGCCCATAAAGGAAGTCCTCTTCCTCTCAACGTCCAAAACATTCCTTAAGACTTTTCCCCTCTGCAGCAATAGTTACAATAAGGCATAACAGCGACAAATGGCAAAGAACTCTAACTATGAACAGTTGAAATAGCTGAACAACTACCTAACACATGCAAGTAACCAATGACATCAAATTATCTCTTTACTCTTCATCATCCCTTCCTTTCCAAACTTTGTAGCTCTCACTTATGTCATGCCACTGGTCAGAACATAAATCTCATGAGGAAAACACTGTAAGTTTTTGTATACCTCTCACAAATCACATATTACACATTTTGCATAAATTTATATATGTAACATTAAAGATCCTGTTGTTGCTCAGACCTTGCTCTCTTGTTGTATTACCTTTGAACACTGATCAACAAAACAATAATTGTATGCATGTACATATATGTATATAGATTTTAACCTAGCACATCATTCTGGAGGTGGTACTCACTTTTTGAGCAGCTACTACTGATGACAAATCTGGCTGCTTTTCTTCTTTTTGGTACAGCACACTTGTACCTCTAAAAAAGTTAGTTTATACAGCACAAGGCACACACAGATTTGATATCCATCATGATCCTAGAACCATAGTTTTTAAAATTAAAGTTTATTTTAAAATACAAAGACTACTAACGATGTCTGTAATATGAGTCTTCAATTTTCCCCACAAAGTAACATGCAATCTCAAACTCTGCCATTTGGTGGAAAGACAGTGAGAAGAGGTAAGTGGCAGCTGAAAAGAAACTCACACAATTAATATTCTCTTCTATTTTTCTTTTACCAAGTTTTAACAACTTGTATTTTCTTTCCACAGCAGAAATTCTACATACTTCAATGATTTTCCCCATTGTACAAATGTACAAACTAAATGCTTGCCTCCTCTTCAGATGGGGGACCTGAGTCTGGAACGGGTTTACACCATGCACACACTTTGGCTACCAGAAGGCTAGATATTTCTTAAATGGATGTGCACACAGCATCTTTCAGGTTACTAACAACAGCCTAACCTTACAAAGCAGCTGACCAAGAACTCCCTCACTATCTGAATGCTAGATATAAGTAATTTAAGCAATGGGATAATAATACATACACAGTTTGTCACTGAAGTTCAGTTAAACAGTATTTTACTCCTTGTGCTGTCATAATCTAATTACTTGCTACTGTCTGTTGCAATTCATAGCTTGGTATCTAAATGATAGTCAAATCCTTCTGAGAAATCAGTCTCTAAGTATACACTTAATTGGAATAAAATAAAGCAATGAAAGTAAAGTGAAACTTCCTTGCAACAGAGAGAATCAGACTATGGGACTCAATGATGGTCTTCTGCTTTAACACACCTAGTATAAAGTAAATATAAAACTAGCCAGATTTTATTTCTTTCCTGTTGTGTTATTCAGGTCATTTGTCAGAGTGAGGAATGCATTTCATACAGCTGAAAAAAGTACTTTCATTTTAAAAAGGAATCTAAAAATAAGATTAAAATATATTTTATATTTTGGAAAATGACTTGCAACTGAGTAGCTTGTATACCTATTTCTCTAACAGTAATAATTCCAAAGTGACAAAGCTTGGCACGACAGACCATTGCTTAGTCCACAAGACATTCTGCATATCCTTCACAGACAGTAAAAAAGGACAACCTAATAATAACTAAAGAAAGATATAAATACACACTCATTGTGACAAAGGAAGATACTAAATCCCAGTGAGATCAGTGAAAAAAAAAGACAACTTCGTGTCCTCTTCTGAAACATGCTGAGCCACACAGAAACATTAATATTTTCATGAAGGGAAGAAAACCAAAAATATTGTTTCAATGTGAAGCAACTTTTGAAAAGTGTTTATTAATTTCTAAAAATCTGTTTCTCTATAATTTACATAGGAAAACAACTCCAGGAAATTATCTGATGTAAAGGCTACCAAAACTACATAGCATACAATTCATGGCTCAAATCAATCAAATAAAAAACACACAATAAATAGTCCCTCTGCTCCATCAACAGAAAAAAGAAAACACACACCTCCTTATACCACTTTCAAACATACCTACAAAACATATGATGATTATCAATCTGATACCAATCCAGAAGCTTCACATAAATAAAAATCATGTGAACTGTATCTGTTTGTCAGATGAAATGATCCCATTCTTAGACAATACTCATGAACTGCAACAGAGGAACTCAACCATGAAAGTCAGGAAAATGGAACTGAAAGCAAAACTGAGCAGAAGTAAGGTCATATTCAGTGTAGATAGGGAAATGAAAGAGCAAGTAACCTAAGAGTTCTAAATGCAATCATATTTGCAATCTTCAAGATTATAGGGGGGAAAACATCATCAGCAACACAAACAACTCAAATCATACAGGTTTGTAATAGTATGACAGGTATAATTTGATGTTTTATTTAATCAAAGGAAAACTGGTAGGTATCCAAGTACTGTACTTCCAAAGAGAAACTTCACAAATACAAAACAAAGATAGAGCATAGAAAAAGTACAAAATATTAAATGGAAAATAATTAAAAAAAAAATAATAAAACCAACCAACACAATTTATTTTCTGTATTTTTTTTCTCTTTCAGAAGGAGCAAGTCCAAATTTTCCAGAGAATTGAATTCAAAAAGGGAAGTAGATGTAGAAGCCCGCTATGGAACCTCCAAAATAGTTGGAAGACAACTGAAACTAAGTGAATGGGACTTATGGCATACTCAGAAAGAAGAAAGCACCTAATTCAAGACAAAATTTGAAACACAAAATTTTAAGTCAACTAAATTTTAGACCAACAAATACCTACAATATATTTGTCTTGATTTAATGTTAAGACCGAAGTGAAAAATGGTCTCACAGAATGGTTACCCAAACTCATCACCCAGCTGTACTCTTACAAAGGTCAAAGGTGAGCCAGGAAGAAAATTTTTTCTCTTCAGAGGAAAGGAGAAGGGAGAACAGTTCTGTCCTTCATGAAATAAAAAAAAATCCATGTTTTTTTCCAGGAAAACAACTTTCATATATTTCCAAATCATGAATCTACTCTGGTGTGTGTCTACTCTGAGAGAAACTCTAGATGAAAACTCATAGCTGGAAAGGCTTGACCAAAGCTTTTCTAGTGTTATATAAGAAATACCATCCACATGAAAGTCAAAGGGTCTCACAACAATCATTTACACAAATTTCATTCAGGTATTAGTTAAATTTTTGTTTCCTCTGGCATGCTTGTGTTAAATTTATGTGCCTAACATGTCTACTATTGATTTATTTCCTGTATCTCAGGTGTGAGATTTACAACCTGAAGTGTTTCTGGTGTAAGGCTCAATTTAATTCCAACAGGAGTAAAATTGGCATTTTGCCTCCATGTTTTCTCTCATTGGGCTAATGAGACTAACTGAGGTTTATGAGTGCAGTAATAACTGCAGTAACAACTGCAATAATAACTGGTTATAAGTACAGAATAAGGTGTTTAAGTTCTGGACCTTTACATTATCTGTTAATTTTGAAAATCATAATATTTTCTGAGTCTGTATGCTAATAACTCTCCTTACACTTCTAGGGACATTCACGTTATAATGTATCTAAAATTTACACAAGCAGGTAAGCTAATAGAAGTTTTTTTACTAATAAAATAACGATCTGTTATGACAGCTGAGTTTCCTGTGTACTCAGATATTATTTTAATTGAAATACTGCAATAACAACAGGAGTAACTGCTCCTGTTTTTCCTCAGATCCAAATTAGATAAATTAATAAATGCATAGAAGGAGCTCAGCAACTGCAGAGATTGTGACAGGTAATAGATTACTTGCTAGGATGGGGAATTTTCTTTACAGCTGTATTTTCTGATAAGGCAGCAAAATAGAGAATATGGTAAACCAGTACCTTTGCAGTACATTGTCATTATCACTTCTGCTTTAAGAACATTATCATGACAATAACTAAGTCTTTTTAAAAAGTGCCATCTATTACCAAATGTTAGCATAATTTTTATTTACTCCATAACAGATTTCTAAGAATAAAAAATAGATCAGAGTTATTCCGTTTTCTTCATTAGAATAATTTACAAACTGAATGCTAGTAGTGATTATTGAAGCAAACAGCTACACATTTCTATTTCATACTGCTATTTCTTGGCTAGCTAAATCGACAATGTATTATAGAGAAAAAGACCAAAGCACTGCTTCCTTAATACTCACAACAGACATAATCACTCAGTATTCAAATTTAGCAACACAGGGCAGTAAGAACCAGCCAGTATGCGATATTTTTCCTCCCACATAAACAATATTTTACAAGATGGTAGTTACCAATATGCAATTTATGAAGGATAGACTTTATCAGAAACATAGGTAATCCCAGTTGATGATGTGAAGCTGTTGACAGATTCCCTAGGTGCTATCACTGAACATATTATTTTCACACTATCTTCTTTGATCCAACAGTTCTCTCTGGCATTAGTGAGAAAATCCTAACAGTCAAGCTTCAGATAAAACACACCTAGTTAAGCCGTTCTAATAACCCTAATTCCTGTTTTCTTCCATTGCAACTGCAGAGGTTCCTCTGGATTTTTCTGCTCTGAGATTTAGATGCTAAATTCAATGCACTGTGCCCACGTCTGAATTGACCCTGTCATGCTAGGAATCACTGTGACTTTGCAATTTAAAACACACTTCCATGGCAATCCTGAGAATTGGAATGATTATAAATGCTACATATGTGCTAGGATTAATTAAATTTAAAAGAAAAAAAATATATTTCACTAAAACTTTAAATTGCCCACAGTCATCTACACTAATCATCTCATTTCATATAAAAACTGGCTACAATTTTTATTGCCTGAATGTTAATTTCTTATTTGCCTAGTCCTGCTTTTGACTCAAAACAAAGCAGAGTCCATGAGTATCACTAGTTTTTAATTAGTGCTGAATTAAAACAAAACCCCCAAATTATATATACACCTACATTAATAACAGATGCATCCAACTCAGCAAATCAAAGCACAGGATGCTAAGAGCTAATTAATAGAACTGTTCCTATTGAAGATATCTGTACAATAGTAAAGGTAACAGTTGACTATTTCTTCGGTGTTTAACAAGCCATTAACTCTCTTTATTGTAACAATATTCCCATACTGTGTACTTCTTTCCTTGTAAATAGGAGGAAATAACTGGGTTTTATTTTGCTTCATCCATACAGCAGCTGTTACTACCTTTGTTCCAATGAAGTGAAAGGGTGAGAGAAGAGAAATTATACCAAAAAAAAAAAACAACAACCCAAACAAAAAACCCCCAGAAAATCAAACCCCAAAAAACCACTAAACCCATAAACTTTCCACTGCTTTCAGATGAAGACACTGAATTAGGCTTAACCTCATCAGGAACAGCTTACTAAAATTAATAAAGTTCTGAAATTCACACATGTCCCAAAATGCCTCACAAGAGACCTGGTCCACCTCGCCTGGCACACAACAGAATACGAGTGAAAAAGTAAATTTATGTTGCTAATGGTCTCACATCTACTTTCTGCTTTCCCATTTAAAGTCAATGAAATAGATTAACTAATCCAATGTCAGAATGAATAATAACATATGGGAATAATCCTCTGTATGGTGCCAATACACCTGCAGGTGCTGATGATGCTAAACAGGCTTTTTAATTACACATTTACAATAGTGCCAGGAGGCACTGTTATAATGTCTAAATGGAAAATTGTTTAGATAACTGTATCTATCAATTAATGATCTCCATTTAACAAGAATTGCTAGTAGCAACTTCAGAACCAACCTCGAAAATTGCCCTGAATTCTAGCACATTAGGAAAATACTTATGCTCTCTGAAAATAAGCAGGTCTGACAAATACCAGACAAAAGCAATACACAGCACAATAGAGTGTCACGTATGACATGGGTTATATTCATCCATACTCCCTCAACTTCATATGAGGCTCTCCACTGCTAATCAGTATACAGCAGATAATTTCAGTCCAGCTAACATGACATGAAGAAATTTGCAAATGGGCCACCTTTGACTATCCTTGAGAATGTAGACCTTTTTAAACCTATAGGTATAAAGTCAATGTCACTCTACATAATTTTCTTAATTTTCCTACTTTACATCACGCTCCGTACTTTCTACAGTCCTCCCCCAAGTCATATAAAAACATCTGTCTGCCTGATAGACAGGCTTCTGTGAGTCTTTGAAGATGCTTTGTCCATCACATGTTCATCCTGTGGAAAGCTTATCCATTAAGAGCAGAGAAGTGCCCATCTAGAAGTTTGAGTGGTAAATAGAGTTGTCCTGGGCTTAAAATCTGAGATTCTTCAATTAAAAAAAAAAAAAAAAAAAAAAAAAAAAAAAAAAAAAAAAAGGGCTGAATTTCCCTAAGTTACCCATAGCTGGAGTCACATAATAAATCTGCAAGTAATTCCTCCTGGCCTCCTGTGGTCTGTTAGTTTATTGTAATACATGAAACTGCAAAACCTCGCATTTATATCATCCCCTCTTATCAAGCCTTCCTATCCTGCACAGGGCTGACAAATTGTTGAAAAATAAACTTAATTATAAATATCAGTAAATAACAGTGTCCTGGACAAACTGTTAACTATCACTATAGCTGTTAAACAAGTTTTTGCATTAATAGTTTAAAAAATTTACATATGTCATATTCATGTATCTATTTGAGTAGTAACTCAGTGTTATTTTTTCATTTAAGTATTTATAATTCTATGACTTTGGTTCTACATCAGTTCTGAAAGTAGTGATACTCCATACATTTGAAACAATACCAAACTGGTACTTCAAGCTAGGAAACCAGGTGTGCACAGTGAGAATAGATGTACCCATTGCAAGGAAAGAATTGCATCTGCAGTAAAATGCATTCAAAGTAGGTTAAAAAATTATTTGCTTTCCACACTTTTCAGCACTGACATTCCCTTAAACAAGCCATAGGTCTGGAATAATTAGCTATTTCAAACCTTATCACAATACAAATCACAATACAAATCACAATTTGCCTCTAATTCTTCGAAACATTAATATAAGATAAAATGACTAGTCAGAGTTTAAAAAGTTCTAAAATCCTTGATTGATTAAATCCATGGATAAAATGAATAGAAAGAAATTTACTCAGCTGTGACAAAGAGCCATTAAATTATGTTCGTTCCATGTTTTAGTGAAGTTCATTAACACTTTGTGAAAATATTTCTTTTTCTTGTTGAGGAGCTCATACATTCTCTCTTTTATTACATAGCTCAACATTTGATGAAAGATGAAAAATTTAGAGCTTCAAATACACAAATAATGAAGATCAACTTTTCTATAAATGCAGGCTTGCAAATCATAACTTAGGTACATTGCAGAATTAACCAAACAGGGACTTGGAAGAGAGTACACCATCATATTCAAAATGTTAAGTTTGGTTAAAAATCTCCATTTGACACCTCCATTTAAGAAGTGATGTATCATCAGGTAGAGATCCTTTGGCAGTTAAGAGAGGGAAGAAAAGTGGAGGTGACAGCCAAATTAAATGTGTGAAATCACCATGGCCCTCAGGCTTTTCCTTTGGGAGGCATTTCATTCTTTTGGCCACTTTTGTAAGATTATAAATTTGTGTGACATAAATGTTAAAATCACTGATCTGCAATGGGATAAGCAGAGCCAGGAACCAACCTGCAGTGCATAAAAAAGCAGCCCATTGATTTTTAACTCTTTCAGACACAATTAATCCCCAAGATGGAGATTTGAAGATGACTACAAATGCATACTTATTTAGTGTTTTTGTGTGCAAATAAATAATACAGACATGTTTGCACATGGCTGTAATGCATGTCTGTAAGTGGTTAAATGTACAAATATCTTACTGGCTACTCATACAATCTTCACAAGTACATACATTACCCCAATTGCAGACTGTGTTCTTCAACATTTAAATAAAACCAAATTTCCCGATATCCACTGTACTCTTTGCATTCAGCTGAAGAAAGCATAGCTTAAACCTTGAAGAAATGTTATATTCTGGCAACAAAAGTTGTATTTAAATAGTGACCTACTACTTTACTAGCTGTATGTATACTGATTGATCTCTGACATTATTCCAATGTATACAAGTGCAGTTAGGTCAATTTAACTAAAAAAAAAGTAGTAAGTAAGTATTACATTATTTATATAGTTCTCAAAAGAATAGTTGGCTAAAGCAGTGTTTGGCAGTGTTGAAAATGCATATAAACACTAAGGTTCTCAGCTACAAACTGCAACACAGTCATTTCATGTAGACTTGTATTGAGTGTGTTACATTACAGCTGCATGACTGAAAATGGCTATTGAACCAGGGAAATATTATATTTAACCCAGGCTAAATGATATACCTCTTAAAAGCAAAGAGCGAACCTGTATGTTAACAGTGTCCAATAGCTTGTATTCCTCAGCAAAACTGCGTGCAGGAACACTGTGAAAGAGGGAAAACATTTGACATTGTGGTATTGTTCTCTCTCCTTATTGGCTTCAATAAGGTGGTTTGGGAACATCATCCTCAGAAAAGGAGGGCAGGTGTGTCCCACCTTAAATACTGGCTTAATGGGAGCCTGCAATAATGCAGAGGACTGAATACACTGAATTTCATTAATGGTTCAAATCTGTGCTCCTAGTTCCTGTCTTGTGACAAGCCCATGATATTCCATGTGATATGGGTTTGGTCCAGTCATAACGGACAAAAATTACATTGCATACTCTATCCATTGCCCCTTTTTTCCCCCTCAGAAAAGAAAAACAAACATAACTACCATCTGCACTGGCACACATAATGTAACTGTTTAGAATGAATAAGGATCTGTCTCTTAATTTTTCTTCCTCAAATAATTGTTTGGAAGACAAACACACTGCAGTAGGAGTATTTTAATAATGCCATTGCAAAGGAACCGAACTGTACCAAAGGTGAACAGCATGCATGATATAATTTGTATTTCTGGCATTGCCTTCTGAAGAAATAAGAATCCTATAGACCAGTTTTCACCTCACTCCAGAATATTTAGCACACATTTCAATGACTCTAGCTCTATTTCTAAATCTTTCTAGCACTGCTAAAAATTTATTACTACTATTAACTGTAAGTGCAATGGACTCTCACTGTTATTTCAATGAGATTCCTCACACTCAAATGTTTGCTATGGTTTCAGTAAGTATTCTTAACCTAGATGTATTTCTTGTGAATACGGTAATTCTCAGACCCATATATAAGTACCTAACAGTTTGACATCTGTGCTCTTGTTGATAAAATTTATATCATGGCCAAGAATTTACACTAAAACATCAGTTCTGAATATCTTCCTCTACCTCTGAAGTCTAAAATAATCTTTAAAAAAGAACTTCTACATGCTTTCCATAATAGAAATATGGATCTTCCCCTGGAAGTTTCAACTCTACAGGAGCATATCTAGTGGCTGCATATAACAGTAAAATATAGAGTAGCAGAGCCTGATTTTCCTTTATTTTATATCATCTGTACTCTATTATGTCATCACAAATCTGGTATCCTGCTAATAATTGGAATATAACCAGAAGATAGACACTTTCTCCTATTGTATTCTATGCAGGAACACTCAATGTATCTCACCTGTATCTAATGACCTATAGTAATATTTAACAATAAAATAGAACAGTGCCTACTTACAGCAGCAGAAGCAATTTTCCTTACTGCTGTGCAAAGTTTTGTGACAATCTATTAAAATTCAGACCTTTTAATAAGTAAAGAAGTGTCAAATATACGGGTAACTGTGTCTTCTGCATGACAATATACGGAGAACCATGATGTCAAGTCTAAGTATCATTGGAATTGATAGGAGAAAACCATAGTGCCTGAAGTAGATTTCATTTTGAAATAAAATCTTAATTGTCTGATTTTTAAGAAGAAATACAAAAGATAAAATAAGCTGCTCAGTATTACACGTACCCCGTCTTTTAATTATGGACTTGGCCCTTAAGATAGAATTTCAGTTAAGCCACAAGCATAACATAACCTAACATAAACAAGATTGGTTATAAACAGTTTTAATGAATTCACAAGCAGGAGTAATCTTAATTGATAATTAAGATCAATACATTTAGATTTCATGGCCTTTTTTCAAGCTCTAAAAGTATATTTATTTACAATTAGTAAAAGAAAAATCTTGTGACAAAATGTTTACTTAATTGGCTAAGACAAAATCTTTAGCTCATATATTAGATCATAGTCCTCAAAAAAAGATTAGTAATCCCAAGAAAGATCCTCCACCCCTCCAAATCACAATGTCTCTAGGTATATGGCTTACACAAAGAATTTACAGAATTTATACAGAATCTTTAGAATTTATAGGATATATATGTGGGAACACAAAGGAGTTTCACAAACACTGAATATCAAAGAAAACTCAACATAAACTTTTGCTTAAACTCATTTTAGTTTAAACATCTACAACAAGAATAATCTCTCTAAAAGGGTAATTTGTTGCTTCAGCAACAGGTTACATGAAAGAAACCGATCCAAACATGCAAAAGAGAAACCACAGCCTGAGCATAACAATTTGATTCCAGATTTGTCCATCAATCTATGTCTCTAAGAATGTGTGCAAGGTGTCTAGACACATTGGAGAATCCTACTGTAGATGCCTGAATATTTGCAAAATCGTCCTCAGACTCAGGTCCTGCAGTCCTTTATTCACTGACATTTTGTCACATAGTCCCAGACATCTGCCAGATCCAGAGACAATCCATACAGGCTGAACAGGAGAACAAGTAACTCAAGTTGTAAGACCTTGCCCAAACAAATTTAGACCCTAGTCTGTGTTTAAACCAGTAAACCTGTGTACAATCCATGAGTTCAGAACACTCTTTCCTTTAAAAGTTTAGTCTAGTGTAACAACTGCAATATCTCTTTCAGTTATAGGAAGCTGGAAGTGTTGTATATTCATAGACAGTTATTTTTTAGTGTAGGAAATCAGAAATACTTGGGTTGGGAGGGACATTTGGAGAGACCTAGTCTGAACTCCTGCTAAAAGCAGGGTGACCTTCAGAGATAGATCATGTTGCTCTAGGCCTTCTTCAGTCAACTTTTGAAAATCTCCAAAAGATCCCACAGCTTCTCTATGCAATGTCTCCCAGTGGTTGATCACCTCACTGTGAACTTTCTTCATTATACTAGAAATTCCCTGGTTATAACTTTTGACTTCCTGTGCTCCCCTGAGAAAAATTTGACTCCACCTTCTCTATAGCCCTCCTCAATTATGTCACCAAAAAGTACAGAGATATCTCCTCTTAGACTTCTTTCCTCTAAGCTAAACAATTCTGTTCCTTTTGTTTCTTCTTATATGCCATGTATGCCAGCACTCTAACAACCTTACTGGCCCTTTTCTGGAACTGCCCCAGTTCATTAATCTCTTCAGGTGGATCCTGTCCTGGTTTGGGCTGGAATAGAGTTCATGTTCATTTTGGTAGCTAGAGGAATGATGATGCACACTGAGATTCCAGGGGCTCTCCAGCTCTGCTTGCCCTTGCCTATGTGCGGGCACATGGGGGGCAGGGGGAGCACAGCTGGAGTGCTGGGCCCGGATTGGCCGATATTCCACGTCATGTGATGTTGTGCTCACTATATAAAAGCAGGAGTGGGCAGGGAGGCACGCTCGCACTTCCAGGGAGTGTTGCTGTGGTGCCTTTGTGTTCAGGATTGCTAGCCGGGAGCAGGCGGGAGTCAGTCGGTGGGTAGTGAGCAACTGTATTGTACATTACCCATTCATACTGTCACTGTATTATTCTATTACTGCTTATAAACTGCTTTTATTTCAACCCGCGAGTCTCCCTTTGCCCCTCTGATTCCCTCCCCATTCCCAAGTGGGGGTAGGGTTGGTGAGTGGCTGCGTAGCATTTAGCTGCTGACCAGGCTCAAACCACGACACTCCACAAGGGGACAGAGAATCCCACCTGTGGCCTCACTGTGTTGAGAAAGGAAAATAATCATTTCCCTCTACTTACTGGCCACTCTTGTCAATGCAGTCCAGAATGCAGTTTTCCTTCATTACTACAAGACATTGCTGACCCATGCTCAACTTGTTTCTTGCTAGGAGCCCTAGATGCTCTTCTGCAGATTTGTTTGCTACCTAGGAGGTCAGTGCCTAGCCCATACCAGTGATTTCATAGAGTCATAGAATGGTTTGGGGTGGAAGGGACCTTAAAGATCATCTTGTTCCAAACCCCCTGCCACGGGCAGGGACAACTTCCACTAGACCAGGTTGCTCAACGCCCAATCCAACCTGGCCTTGAACTCTTTCAGGGAGGGGGCAGCCACAACCCCTCTGAGTAACCTGTTTCAGTGTCTCACCCCCTCATTGTAAAGAATTTCTTCCTTATACCTAATCTAAATCTACCGTCTCTCAGTTTAAAACCAAATCCCATCATCCTATTACTATACTCTCTGATAAAGAGTCCTTCTTCATCTTTTCCATAGGACCCCTTGAAGTACTGGGATGCTGCTATAAGGTTTCCCTGGAGCCTTCTCTTCTCCAGGCTGAACCATCCCAACTCTCTCAGCCCGTCCTCGTAAGGGAGGGGCTCCATCCACCTGATCATCTTCATGACCCTCCTCTGGACCTGCTCGAGCAAGTCCATGTCCTTCTTATGTTGGGGGCCCCAGAGCTGGACACAGCACTCCAGATAGGGTCTCATGAGAGTGGAGTAGAGGAGGAGAATCCCCTCCCTTGACCTGCTGGCCACAATTCTCATGATGTAGCCCAGGATACATTTGGTTTCTAGGCTGTGAGTGCACATTACTTGCTCATATTCAGTTTTTTTATCCACGAATACTCTCAAGTCCATCTCCACCAGGCTGTTCTCAATTCACTCTTCACCCAGCCTGTATTTTGTCATTGGATTGCTGCAAACCATGTCCAGGACCTTTCATTTGGCCTTGTTGAACTTCATGAAGTTTGCAAAGGCCCACCTTTCACGCCTGTCAACATCCGTCTGGATGGCATCCCTTCCCTCCAGCGTGGTGACCGCACCACACAGCATGGTGTCATTGTCAAACTTGCTGAGGTTGCACTCAGTCCCACTATCCATGTCTCCAACAAAGATGTTTAACAGCATCAGTCCCAACACTGACCCCTGAGGAATGCCACTCGTCACTGCTCTCCACTTGGACATTGAGCCATTGACCGTAACTCCGAGTTTGGGTCATTCGGTCCGAGGTGAAGGACTTGTATGTGTCTTTAATAATTTTCTTGGAAGGTATTCGCTGAATATAAAGTTGTTGCAAAAGATTAGTACAAAACCAGAATGAATATTAAGTAGTAAAGATCTGGCAAGCCAGTACTTATTCAAACTACTGGGGGGAAGAAATCAGTAGTCATCTGGTTTTCTTAGCAGAGTTTATATGCACTTCACAACTACTGAGCCTCTGGAGAGCACTTCCTCCCATGTAAGAGGGAGGACTGTCTGGATTAGAATTATGCTGGGTTATGTTTAGTAGGTTTTAAGACAGAGTAAACATAGGAAGCATTGCATTAAACCAGCTAATGTGCAAACTGACAACCAATGCAGAAGTGGTAGGCATGTGCCTGTTGTCCCAGACTGAAAAACACTTCAACCCAGAAGACCTAGTTACTGCTTCTGATATTCTTCCTACAAATATTATACAAAATGTGATCATTAAATTCTGATAATATCAGGGTAAACTCTTGCATCAAGACATTATTTGACAATGACATGAGGTTTTAGAAAATCTTTTGACTTCCAAAGTAAGCTGTTTGTTGCTATTCATATTCACAATATCTGCATTACCAGCCCTGTGATTTACCACAGTACTTGAGTTTTTTAGGTGGAAGAAACTGTCTGTATGGCTCATCAGCTAAAAATATCTATTATAAAAAAGATTATTTCTGGTTTTGTTACTGTACTATCTACGAACCCTTATAAAGGACTTGGCTGACATATAATGATAAGTAACACAGAACAAAAAGACTGTTCATGCTCAAGAGATCATTCAGTCTAACCTTCATGCAGAAGATGATATACGGATTCAAAACAGACCAGGGAGACTATCAGGAAGAAATGCCAAACCATTGGACTCTGGAAAGGATGGCAGTCAGAGCATAGGAGTGGCTAACCAGTTATCAGGTTTTGCTGACATGAATGCAAAAAAAAGGTTTAAAGAAGATAATCACTTAATGCTGGGACCTTTATATGATTTTTTTTTTTTTCTAGTGCTGAGGTGATAAAGTACAAAAGAAGGATGGAGGTAACTGTCTGAAAAATATGTCAATTGGTGCCATGAAGACTGGCATCACAGGCCAGCCAAGCAGCAGTCAGCCTGTATCTTCTGCTAACAATGGTGACAGCAGTGCAACTGTCAACAGTTTTACACATGAGGGTTAGCACATACAGGTCCCATGGAAAAAACAGTGAGGAGATGGTCAGCAGTGGCATGGCATCCTGAACAGATACATCTGGCCTGGCTTAGGGAAAAGTATATTTCATTATTTCAGATGCAGAGATGTTGAGGAAAGAAAAGTCCATAATGTAAATTTTATAGAAAAGATATAAAAATTTATAAAATTTAACAACAACCTGCAGGCAAAGACATAGAAACAAAGTTATGTAGAAAAGTACACCCAAATAAGAGACCAGAGAATTAATCTAAAATCAGTCCAGTTCTGAGCTGCATGTAAAACCAAAGGTATAAGATGCAAGCAGGAAGGAAAAGGTTTAAAACAATGTCTTTAGGCCTGAGTCTACAACCTGCCTCCTGAAGGTACAGTCCGTGCCTCATCAGTGCCAGAACCCAAGAGGCCACCATGGATCCACAGGCATGTAGGAGTTGAGAAGTACAAGCAGGTTATAGAGCAGGGAAGGGAGGCCTTTCTCTCACACTCAGTGACACATCAATATAATCTTGGAAGAGTTTAAGCAAGTTAATTTCCCTATTTTTAATAAAACAACTGCTTGGAGATGAAAAAACATAGTATTTTATTATTTAACTCAAAAGGCATCAAGAAATCAGTTCATGATTATGATCAGCACTTTCAACACATGACTTTATGGTGTCTGAAATGCTGCTGGTGATCAATCAACAGTGACCTCAAGCTCATACAAGGATCAATAGGGATGGAATTTGGGAAATTGACCTGGTGCAACTAACTAAATAAAAATGCAATAGGGAGGCCCTATGAATATTGTCGTATGCTTTTAATTAGTTCATGTTCCCTAGTAAACTGCCATGGCATGATGTATGAGAAATCCATTTTTACAACTGAGTTAATAAGTGCTTTTCAATAACAGATTAACATGTTATTAGCATGTTTCTCAACAGTCTAGAAAATTGCCTGGAAAAGAAATACTGTGTATGTGTACCGTTTCCAACTTGTAACTCTTAGCCCTGGTCCCATAACTTTAGTATTTTAATAATATTAAAGCCCTCCAGATTATGGAATTATAAAAATGAAAAAAAAATGTGCCTGTCTGTAAGACCCCAGTTAGGATGTAATTATGATGTGAAATCACAGCAGCAAAATAATTGAAATGCATGTCTATGAGGGCCTAGTTATGATCATATAAAAATGCTTTCACTAGGCATTAGCTGCCGTGATGAATATTTTGTTTGACTGGAATTAAGGTTATGCTGTCTGAAAAGGCTGTATATCTACACTGGTTATAAGAAATATGTAGATCAGTGTACTGATGAATTGCAGACTATGATACATTTCTATTAGCAATGGGCAAGTAATATAATTTTTGTGAAATTATTGATAAAACCACCATGTGTTGGAATGCCTTCAATACACACTTGGAAAGAAACTGCTTATATCTGTTCTTTCCTGCTTTTGTATGCTAATCTTTTAGTATAGAATTATTTGTTTGTTAATACCACAGGTCAGAGACTAGTGTTATGTTATTACAAATAGAAGACATGAGGATATTCATTATAACTTCCATATTTTAGGCATGAGAATACATTACTTGCACACCTAAGCTTTCCAGAGTTTGTTCCTTAATTTTGTCAGTGAACGTCATTTATGTATACATACACACACACATATATGTGCATCTGAGGAATTTTACAGCTTCTGTATTGAATTTTAGCTAAACATTGACAGAGTCATTCCAATATAACTCAAGACAACATCATAAGAAATCTAGTGACAGGGAAATCCTCAACCATCTTCTCGTCACGCATCAGACCTTAAGAGGTGGCTGTGGATCCTCATGGCCACCTGCTTCCACAGGAACAATATTTCCCACACCCAGTTCCAGACAACTCTATAATGCTTACAGCAACTGTTTAAATGAAATGCTATTTTTAGAAAATATAGTGTGTTTGCCCCCAAATTAAAATTCTATATAGCAGGTATAACAAAGAAAGAGCATTATGGCCATGTTCTCCACACTCATAACTTGACAATCAGAGAAGCCAGGAGTACAAAAGTGTTCAAAATGTCTTAACTATGAAAAGATCCTTTTCCCAGTTTAATGTTTAATGTATGTGGAAGGAACTGCCTAGGTGGATCAGTTAGCTAATGACTGTGTAAGCATCATGAAACTCCCTCTTAATGTTGCATAACCTTGTTCTTTTCCTTAACCCCATATGAATTTATTGCAGAGAGGTATGGTGGCTACTCTTATATTGATATCATCCTGGGGAATGAAGACAACTTTGACCATACAAGTTTTTAGGAGGGTGCATGTGGTAAAACAGTGTTATCAGTAATTTAAAAATGGGGTTGAGCGCCATCAGTTTTGTTCCAGCAGTAGAGAGGACTTCTGAAAAATGATTAGTAGAGTTTAAAGATGTCCTCAACTGCCAAGTACTGGGTAACAAAATCACATTATAAAGAAGTTGGGCATACACTGTTTTTATAAAATGTATTCTGTGTTATTATCTGTGCTGACACAGTGACATTTATCTAGAGATATCTTTTGGGGTTATTTTGGTTTTTCTTCTTTTTCTCTATTCTTTGAATTACTCACAGAGCTCCAAAATGGCTATAGATGGACATGTTTACTCATATTCCTTCTGTAAGGAGATCTGAAAACTCACAGGTCCAAGAATGACAAACACAAAGTTTGTAAATTTGTGTAAACAAGCAGTACCAAACAGATTATTTTGCATGCAGCCTCTTTAACTATTAAAAATTAGATAATTTAATTTCTTTTATTAGAAGTTTAATCACTGCACTGTACAAATAGGCAGAGGAGTTAATTTCTAACAACAAATGATCAAACAACAAGGAATACCTCAAAGGACCCAGTCATCTGAGAACTCAGTTCCTGTTTCCACTCATGATCCTCTGACACAGAGGGAGGCTTAGACAAACAGATGAGGGTGACTACAGTTCATTTTATTGAAACTGCCAATAGACCCGATATGAAGCCAAACAGCTAGTATTACTATGCCAGGAATCCAATCAGTCATGGGCTCAACGGTTTATTGAGAAAGCTTCTATATTATTTAAATAGCACAAATAGTGTTATTTAAAATTCTGAATCTAATTTTGATGCAGTTAGTATCTCAGGGTCCTTCTAATTGACAGTGAACAGAGGCATAAAATCAGGAAACTGAGCTAAGTTAAAATGAGACTGTTGAAACAGAACCATGAGCTGTAAATATACAGGGAACAAACAGTACATCTACTAGAAGACAAAGGTTCCTAAATATTTTATACGAAGCCCTCCTTTTTCTGTAATTGCCGGGTCCTTCAGGCCCAAGCTGCTGATCTACACTACACACATACATGCCATCTCCTGCCACATCCTAAGCCCCCATGGTCCTACCTCCCCTCTTCCTCAGGGAACCATTTCCACACTCTTTCTCCACAGCCCTGCCTCGTGAGAGCCTTGCTTCACCCGCTGGGCCCGGGCATGCCCAGGAAGGACAAGCATGGACCTGATGGCTGCGCTGCGACTCTCATCGAGTCACACAAGGCCGGCCCAGCCTGCCTATTTGCTGCACCACGGGAAGGGAGAGGCACCGGAACGAGACACAACCCACCTCCCTCAACTCCGTAGGCATAAAAAGAATAATCCATGCTCGTCTTCAGCCATTTGTCCTCCTGACTCTGACTTCCGTGCCCTCCCCCCCAGCTCAAAATAAACATTATACATTTTGGATGACTAGGGAACAGTCATTGGGATAAAGGAGTAAAAGAGAAAAGGAGGGAAAAGGCTAAACGGCATTTTTTCCTGGATTTCCTGTATTTCCCAGACTGGTTTACGCCTCGTAATTGAGAAGGCCCCCACACAGTATGACAATGTTGCTGGACAGTTGTATCATCTGCTCTTTATTACGCCTGTACAAATCCAGCAGAATTCCAGTGCTCTGACTGTGGTTTTCTTTCTTTTTTTTTTTTTTTTTAATTAGTTCATCTGGATGTGTATTCTTGTTTACGAGAAAAAAATGTATCCCTCTCCTCTTAAGTTTTACTCTGCAGTCTTCCACTTTAGTGATTTATTTACACTTACTGACTGAAAAAGAAAACAATTATCTAAAAAATGAAATTATGATCTTCATTAAATCCATATTAACTGTTAATGTACTTTGTGGATTGATTATTTATATTCAATAAAAACATTTTTATATAAGCATTGTTGTTGACAAATACATACTGAGGTGAACTGTAAGCAACACTTGTAATAGCAAAAAGACAGATCAGAGACTTTACTCACCAAGCCATCCTGATCCAGAATTAGGTATACACATATCTGTTTCAGCACTTGGTAACACAAATCCAACTACAAAAACTTCAACCCCATCAGCCATCAGGGCCATTCCCAATACAAAGAAGAGGGCCCACTGAAAACGACCATGGCCACATTCTTGTATTATCAGTTCGTACTGCTGTGCTAGCTCTTCTTCATCAGCTTTCCTCTCCGTTTCCAGTTCATGACGATCCTTATATTCATCATGCATAGGCTGACCTAAGGCCACCATGCCATCCTTGCCCTGCCCCATGTTGGGGATTCCCTGATACTCCCCTTCATAAATTTCATCATCTTCATCATGCCCTTCAGTTGCTTCACTTGATCCCTCATCATCATTAACTTCTATGCCATAATTTCCTCCTTGGACATAGTAATCATCATCATCTTCCTCATCCTGGAATCGGTTGTAGGACCTTTGTGTGTAGCCATCCTGAGCTTTGTCAACAGCTTTATTCACTTTTTTCACCGCTTGCCTCTTCACCTCTTTGGCAATATCTTTTGCCCCTTTCATTAGTGAAGTCCTATCTTTGTATGTTTCCTCCATCTTGTATTAAAGAAGGAGTACCGTTATGCTGCAGAGGAATCTGATGAATACTGTTCAGAGTATCTGTTGTATGTTGGACATCAGTAGAAAAAGCCCAAGTATATGTGAAGCTGTAATATTCAACCTGCAAAACAGAAGAGAAAAAAAATTTATACTTTTCTCCTTCTTAGTTGTTTCTTCACACTGATACAGTACCATACCAATCTTCATTTAAGTACTGGACACCACAGTTCAGGTCTTCAAATATACACACCTGAATTTTCCTCAGAGATGCAAATATCCCAGGTTACAAGGAAAATACTCTGAAGAGAAATCTAATATCTCTACCAGTTTTCAGAATGAAAATTATTATGCTCTAGTCTTTCAATGGATATCAGTTTTTATTCTGAAAGAAAACAATTTCATGCACCATACATCGTATTGACTTTCTGCAGTGTCCATTTGAATTCACTGCTATGTAATAAAAGGCTACAAATATTAGCTTTTCTCTCAGTGAGTTATTATGAAATATCTGTCCTCTGTCCAGCCTCCCACTTACACAAATATTGTAGGGAGTTAATATTCCTGAGATCTGTACCAGCCACTCAAAGCTGACTGAACTTGGCCAACGCATTCACACCGAGTCTTAACAATATGTCGTCCCACCCTAAAAAAATTATCATGGGGAGCTGGGTGGATGGAAGTGATGTCACTTTCACACTTTGGACATTTCCAATACCTAAATCACAAAGAGACATATTCCTCTCTCTCTTGAACCTAGTGACAGTAGACGCAGCCTGGAGCAACTGTATATTATCAGCTAATTCTCCCCAGAGTGTGTTGGTGAGACATGAGTTCATGCCAATCTAGCTGTGTAAAAGCACAAAGGCACTGTGTCCCAGTCCCCTGCTCTGCTCCCCTGATATAACTTTCCATTTCTTTCTTTATGGAGCCCCAGGATCACAAATGCAGACACAATGAGCCAAGAGCAGCTTGCTTATTTGACTGAACACCAACCATTCCCTTATTTTCTGAGCAGTTTTCAGGCGTATCATTTGCTCATGACACATCTGCACGATCACTAGGGGTAGTAGAAAGAAACGGCAGCAACATGCAAGCAGAGGGAGGCAAGAAATGCAGGATCCTTCTTTGGCAGCACCCCATAAGAACAGCAGAATTACAAAAGTGCACCATTTCTCATGTGTCTAAAGTTAAGGGGTGGTGCAACAGGATTGCAGAAGCCCCACCTCTGGGAGAAAGCAGGCTAAAATTTCTGTATCAGTGCTTTCCAAGAAAAGACCACCTGCCTCTAGTTTGGGGAAAATGTTACGTTAAACCATGATAATTTTACCAATCTATTTTCCAGCATAACCTTAGAAAAAGCTGCAGTAGTACAACTAAGGAGATGATGAGATGTAATGCAGGAGTAAGAATAAATGACTGGAAATTTCTTAAGCAAATCCTACTCCCCTTGCTAAAGTAGTGTGACCTACTCCCCAAGCTCCATGAGATAAGTCCTGAGTGGTGCTTTGAGAAGCTGTCCTTTACTCATTCAGTTGTGTACACTGTTCCCAAAAGTATATGCCAGACATCAATTTTAAGACTGATACTGTTTTGAGGATGGGAAGAGTTACAGACTGCATTAGATAAACTAAGAACATGATGTACTTCCGATAAAAAAAAAAAAAAAAAAAAAAAAAAAAAAAAAAAAACAAGACTAAAATTACACAGGCTTGCAGGTAATACAGCTTAAGACGCTAAAAGATATTTCCCTAGCTTTTAAAATAATGACTAGAGAAATTCACCTGCATTGGAAAACATCTTTATTTTTAGTCCTTTCTGTAGATTAATTTTATACACTATGAACGTTTCTCAAAGAAATCAGATGTGATGGCACTATTCCACTATTCACTGCAAACTAAGGCATTTACTGAAAGAGAAATGCAGCCCTAAAAAAGCCATGATGTAATATTTATGACCAAAAACTGTAACCTGATTTTAGGTACATGATGATCCTTCTAAGTAGGTCATCCTGGTGAATCTATCATGCTAAGGCAGTTTCTCCAATTACAACTTTTCAATTTTCAAGATGCTCCTTAGAATTTATTCTTTGTGTATTGAATTAGGTATCTGATCTTTACCGTTACCTCTGACTACATTATCTACTAGCTGTTATTGAACATGCAATGCACAGAAATATTCACTGGGTCTGCTGTACCCTTCTACAAATACTTTCAAGAACTTCATGAACCTCTAACAGGTACTCCTCCCAGGGTTAATGATTACAAAGTGTTCCTAGATTTTGAGTCCTTTAGATTATTTTAGAGTGTGCATGCACCCTATTTAACCTAACCTATAAATTCCTCTAATTCTTAGATTACTGTGTGAGGGGTTTTTTGGTTTGGTTTGGTTTGTTCTTTTTTTTTTCCCAGCAAGTACAGTTTTCTTTTAAGGAGTTATAGTTGTCAAATTCCATTTTACTGTAGGGTATTTCTCTGGAGGGAAGACAGGAGTTTAGGAATACTGAATGAACATAAAGTCTAAGTGCCAACACCAGTAAAACCACGTTTTGCACTCCTATAGTACACCTACCTCATGAGTTCAGGAGACTCTAAAACCACAAATTTGCAAAAGCAACTGAGCTTACACTGTTGTTTATGATAGACCAGGTATGTCAATAAGGAATTACGCCTGTTTGAACTCATTAACAGCATAACTCTGACAGCAAAAACCTGCACACAGACCAAGTCAAATTTCTCTCTGGCCAGGCAGAAAGATGTCCTGAATATGAAATCAGAAATTTCTCTTTACTGTGACTAAGTTCCCAAGCTGCACACCTAATTTGAACACTGTTCTTTTAAACAGCTTTGCTTTCTCAATGAACCTAAATTCCTGCCTTAAGGGTGGTAAGGACAAAAAGGAGCTATTTACAACCCATGCATGATAGCTCCCCACCCTTTTAATTAGGTTGGACTGATTGACCACAGGCAAGTAACTGGAAGGCCTGAAAGAGTGAGGATTAATGACTAACTGTGTAACATAAAGCAGCAAAAGCACAGATGAGAGACTAGACACATACTTTTGCTTGTACCAACTATATTATCCAATAAGCATCCTCACTTTCACTAATCTGAACACCACATTTCTATTAAATTCCTTCAATTAAAAATAAAAAAAAATCCCAAGAAAATAGTGATTTCATCTAAAATAAAAATACTATTTCAAGAAACACCTACAAACATTTTTTCCAAAACACTAAAAGATACATGCACAATGAAATCAAATTATTTGTTTGGTCTAGTATTTATTCTTTTCCATTATATTATATTATATTCATAAATTTCAGTATAGTTACCACTCTGTACATACTGTGCTGTATCTTAAAAGTTGGACGTTACATACCAAATCAGTGAGGGCCCATGAAGATGTAAATCTATGAGACATCAGAAAACCCATTCGCACAAAGACATCTTTGTTTAATATAAGCCATGAGAAGACTCACTGAAGAGTAATGACACATGATATTAACTATATGAATATCTTCACATAATAAATTTTTCAGAATAGTCCTTCAAGTCACACTCAAATGAAGCTATGGCATTTCAGATACACTTGAGGACCTAGTATTGTGTGTTTCCTGCTTTTCTTTTGAATCTGTAAGTCCTTTTCAAAGAAAAATGAAATACTAAAAAAACATCTATTAATTAAGTTGATGTCTTTTTAAATGCATGTTTTACAAAACATTTTGATTCTGGTTTGATTTCTGGTTTTCTACCTTGACTTTTTATTATCAATGACCTTTGCATGGATACAAGTGTTTTGTTTCTTCCGAGTTTATCTACTGCCTCAAGTCAGTCTTAACCTGAAGGTATAATCTTCTGTTAGATCATAACTACTTCCAATTATACTACTCTGATGTGTCAAATGATTACATTTCTAGGTGAAATATAGGCACCTGAACTATGTAATTCACAAACAGCAGATGATTTTTTCTTGCATGTACCCTCAGTTATACCAAAAAAAAGGGTAAAAAAAATAGAAAAGTAATATGCATTGCTGTGTCAAGACAAAGAGCGATGGTGTTCAAATTTTACTAAAATTCTCCAACAATTTTTACATTGAACAGTTCAAATAACAGAAAGGATGCAATCCTACAAGTCACCACAGACATGAGTCACATGCAGAGGTACAACCCATCCTTGAGTTTACTGAGATATCTGCAAACTTCCTCCCCAATCTTCATGAACAAAATTGTTCCAGAACAGCTGTTCTTTTATTATTCTAGGGTAGTACTTTTTTCAGTATGTCCTGATAAACAGTAGATACCTCAAAAAAAAAAATTTGTTTATAGAGGTATTTATTTATAATAAATAAGAGCTGGCACCAAAGTTGATGAGAATGGGATTCTTTTTAGGTAACGTTAACAGATAAGCTTCTATGGTCTAGACAAATTTTCTTTCTCTCATATCAAAAGTCACACACCAAAGTTGCAACTTTTATATCTTGGGCTGAAGTTGTCAAAGCTGTGTAAATCACTGTAAGGGTGGGAACAGTGGCAGTCCCCAGTCCTCTCCCAGTTCAGATGACATTCCCACTACTTGTCCTGTACCAGCACTTTCCACTATTCATCCTCAGTGTAGCCGCAAAACGTGTACACAAGATAAACCTGAGAACTCATTAATGAAGTACACATCAAAGATTCTGAGCTCAGCAGAGATGGGAGTTATGTGGTACTTCTCCCTTCCCATTTATTCCTTTCCTTCCTCATTAAACCAGCAAAGATAACTGTTACCCTCTCTGCACCGCATGCTTTATCTACCCATCTTATCTTAAACTATTCAACTATTTTACCTAATTAGAATAAACCCAGAGGAATTGCTTTTAACTTGTTTTTGCTTGAAATTTGACAAATTTTATCAGAGAAAAAACAAGATATTTTTGCCTTAAAGTGTGTTCATTATTTCTGTGTGCATCAGCCACTAACAGAAAATATTGTGTAACTGCCTCTTAGGGCCTTAAAGTATCACCAAAGACAAATAATTCTACTACTTATTTTCTCACAGTGCTTCTGATCACAGGCCTAATTCTTCCTCACTTACACTTGGATGTATGAGTACAGAAACAGGATCTGCAAAAGCTCTGCTTAAAACAGTACAAACCCCAAAAGCTAATGGTACAATGAAATCAGACCAAATGCATATGTAAGACAAACATTTAAAAACCCTGTCCAGTCATAATCAGGAAATCTACTGAATCATTTGTGATAAAAATTCAATAATGTAAAAATTAACTCTCCTTTAACCAAGGGAGCCAGAGTAGAAAATGATAAGTGCAAAGTTAGGAAGTGGGCTGTTCTTCACTTTATATTTGCACTATATTACTCCTCCCTGCATTATGTCTATGCTCTAAATATCTTTCAAGGAATACCCTGAAGGAGGGTGCCATAATGCTGATAAGTTTTATGAACACCACCATCCTTTAAACAGTGACATAGATAGGTCTAGTTTGGCTGGACATCATTAAACACAGTCAGGCTTCTAAACCGCTCTGATTCAAAGTTCCACGTAAACTCACAGTCTGAACTGAGGATTCATCTGTGGTCCACCCTCTCTTATTAAGCTCTTTTTGCACTTTCTTTTGACTTACACAGTAGCTTTATTACTGACAAAGGAAGATGCTGTCTACTCTCTTGTAATACTTACCAACCCATCTAATTCCTTAGAAGCAGATTCAGCTGAGTGCCTGACACTCAACAGTAGGGCTATGCAGAGTTGTAAAACTGAAATAGTCCTATCTATTAATTGAATTATAGCAGCAAAACCATAAAGACTCTACACTGGAGTGCATCTTTCCTTTGTATTTCTTTTAATCAAAAGCTTACTTTTCTAGGAAAAGGTGATTGAAAAAAAAAATATGATGTACTTTGAAATTTCTTGATATCTTTTACACAGTAAACTAATAACAGAGAGTAGCGCAGAAAAAGAAAATACTAGTAAGCTGGTGGGTTTTTTAAAAATCTAATGCTAATTAGTTGCTTTGCCTTATTGTACTTAAATACTGGAGTTTCAATTGCTTTTCTTGTTTTTTCAATCAGTCTGGTCACTACCTGGCTACTTGTTGTTTTTACATGGCAAACACTGAAAACTTAATTCTCATTAAAGGCAAGGCTGTACCATTGGAATGCTCTTCCAATATTGTGGTTTTGATTTGCAATTTGAACACCCTTCCATGCTTTCTGTGGACCTCTTAAATGAGCATTTCCAGGATCTGTGTTAAGTGGTGGTTACAAAAATGCATCAGCTTGTTCAATAAATATTGACAAAAATCAACCAGGGAGAAATTTCAGCCAGACTGGATGACATAAACTAAGTCTCTTCAGTGAAATTTAATGAGACTGCATACTGTACTCACACTACCTGCAATGACTACCTAAATCTCAAGGAAGTTGAAATCTAACTATTTTCAAAACTTTAATTTTAACCAACCATTTTAAAACACATTTCTGCACTTTTCACACTGTCACAGTAAAAGAAAGTTTATTTCCCACTGAATCTGAGAACTATCCCCCTTCTCATATATACTTCTCTTGAAAATTCTTTTTCTTCTTTGAGGTACGTGCATCTTATATGTTTTGTACTTTTCAGTTGTAAGAATCACAGTGAAAACAATCATCCTGCATTTCAATAGTGAGAGAATGCCACAAGGCACTGGAAAAGCAACTCTTCATTGATCAACACTGCCAATCATAAAAAAAACCACCACCAAAACCATGCCAACCGGCACTTTCTTTCTTCTGTCTGCCATGGTTATGTATGCTGCTGCACAGAAAGGGGACAAGAATCTCTTCTGAATGTAAGGGCCCACCAGCTGTCAAGGATGGCTCAAGGTCAAATGAAGACAAAAAATAATTCCCTTCACAATGGAGGAGAAGATAGAAAAACTGAGGCTAGATATCTAGAAAAATTTTAAAAGTGCCAAACTGAAGTTCTAAGAACAATAGCCAGGGAGCCCTGCCCTGGAAGAAAAATAATAAAATTATGCATTGTACAAAGTCTCCAGGGAATAAAGCCTGCAAATGCAACAGGATGAGCCTCAACCACTCAAGTAGCCATTTCTGAAATTACTCTGCACAAATCTATGACTCATAGGTACTACAAAACAGCAACCATACAAATACTAGAGTGACAGGTGTCACAGAGCAACACTGGACCTTAGGGAAAACACAGGAAGCTTGAAGGGCATCTTCTAGGGCAAGTTGTATTACAAGCTGGAATTAAGCTCCTTTCCTTTTTTTCCTAGGATAAAACAGGCCAGATTTCTTCACATTTCAGGAGAAAATACAGGGTCACAGTCTCAGGTTCCACTGGGAAAAACTTTCAGAAAAGAATGAGCTTTCTGTGCTGCCAGTTTTCTGCCAGGGCATATTGTCCATGCGCCTGCAGAATTAGAGTCCCAAGACTCTTCTTAGTTCTGAACTAATATGGTCTGCCAACTCCCTCCTTCTCTGCTGCTGGTTTATATTGGCCTCCTCATGGGGAATCAGCTGTTGTAGCCAATAAGCCTTGGTAAGAGAGTAGTGGTTTCTTGACATAATGTTAAAAGATATTTTAACACCCTGGTTTTTTGATCAATACTGTATTCCAAGAATTTTGCTATTCACTCAAAGTACATATTCTTTTTTTTTCTTTTAATCTTTAACACCTGCTACTTCTTATTGTTTTTAACAGGATATGAAAAGTTGGAAAACAAAATCCTTTTTTAGAATTCCATAGTTCTCATTTTCTAAATAGTTTATTTTCATACATTTTCATCATGGCAATGGCTGAACTTGTTATTTCAGTTGTATTTCTCTGTTTCACCAGACCGACATCAGACTGATGCTATTTCTGAGAATCCCAGGCATTCATGGTACCCTGTTCCTCCTTCAGTGAAACATGTTTGCATTGTCTCTCCTGAGCAAAAAAGTGACAAACTATATATAACGCTTTCTGTGACTGAAAGCTCATTTCCTCATTGGCATTCAGCCAGCATCCCTGCCAAAACATTTTGTAAAACTAGATAAATAGTAAACCCCAAAATGATGTACTAATCTTTTCTGGTGAGGGACTCCTTCAACTCTGGGAATCTGAGAAGAAAACAAATATTCATCAATTTGACCTAAATAGCTAGGGGAAAAAATAAATCATTCCAGGTGTAAAGCAAAATGAAATGAACCTCGGTGGAGAACATGAAATATATCAGTGACACTAGCAAAAAAAAAAAAAAAAAGTACTTAGGTATGTATAGATATGTATATCTTTATTAATATATACATGTAATTAATATATATTAATATATTAAGCATACATGTGTGTATATGTAGTTAAATTCTTCATTATTAACAAACCATTAGTAACAACTCATGTTGGATGGGAAGAATTCACAAGTTCATTCAAAAAAGAAACACTTGTGATTGGTGGCTATATTGGGTTTATGTGACAAGGGTTTTGTAGTAGGGGGCTACAGGGTGGGGCTTCTGTGGGAAGATGCCAGAAGCTGCCCCTGCATCCAATGGAGCCATTGCAGCCAGCTCCAAGATGAACCCACTGCTGGCCAAAGCCGAGCCCATAAGCAACAGTGGTAGTGCCTCTGGGATAACATATTTTAAAAGGGTAAAAAAACTGCTGTGGAACAGCAGCCAGAAGAGAGAAGTGGGAATATGTGAGGGAAACAACTCTGCAGACACCAAGGTCAGTGCAGGAGGGGGAGATTCTGTGGCCCTGCCCCACTCAGGAAGGAGGAGGAAGAGAAAAATCAGGAGTAAATTTGAGCCTGGGATAAAGAGAGGGGTGGGGAGAAGCTGTTTTAAGATTCAGTTTTTATTTCTCATTACCCTACTCTGATTTGATTGGTAATAAATTAGATTAATTTTCCAGAGTTGAGTCTGTTTCACTCATGACAGTATTTGCTAAGTGATCTCTCCCTGTCCTTATCTTGACCCACGAGCCTTTTGTTATATTTTCTCCTTCCTGTTCAGCTGAGGAGAGGAATGATAGAGAAGCTTTGGTGGGCACCTGGCATCCAGACAGGGGCAACACACCACAATGGCACAGAATGGTTTGGAGTTTGTTCTCCAACTAGTGCTAGAAAGCAATGAAGAAATTAACCAACAGTGCATTCTTTCATAAATATTTTAATATAGATGCATATTATTGCTATATTTCATTCAGCTGGTTACATCAAAACGCAAATTTAAGATGAATCAATATTTACATAGGTTAGATTTAAGTCACTGCATTGAGTCTGCATAAATGGACCTGAGAGTCTAGGTGAACAACAGGCTGAACACGAACCTGTTGAGTGCCCTTTCCACCATGACGGAGGGGTCACATCATGGGTTATATTAGCAGGAGTCTTGTCCTCTGGCTGAAGGGAATTTTTCCTCTCTCCCTGTGTAGCCACACCTAGACTACCATCTCCTATTTTTGCCCCCTCACCACCACAACTGTCTAAAAAAGACAGTTACAAACTGGAGAGGAAGATCACTGAGGTGGTTAGAGGCCTGGGATGCATGACATACAAGCAGAGAGAACTCTGTTTGCTCAGCCTGCAGAGGAGGAGGCTTAAGGAAGAATCCAAACACCATCTTCCATCATCTCATGAGGGATTATAAAGACAATGGGGTCAGGCTTTTTTCAGAGGTAAAGATTGAAAAGAAAAGAGGAAACAGCTGCAAGATCCAGCAATGGATATTCCAGCCAGTTCTAAAGAATAAATTCTTCACAGTGAGGCTGGAATGACTATACAGAGGAGCTCTAGGGTAATGTCCTGGGTTGAGTGAGTGGTGGAGTTTTTTGGTGACAGGGGAGGGGGCTATCGGGGAGGCCCCCTGTGAGAAGCTTCTCGAAGCTCCCCCAGCTCCAAGCCAGCTCCACTTCTGTTTGGGAAATTGAGCTAATCGGCTGCGTCTCTGCGATAACGTATTTAAGAAGGGACGTGGTGACGGGCAGTTGGACTTGTGAGGAGGAGTTGCTGCAGCTGCGTGAACACCAAGGTCAGTGGAGGAACGGAGGAAGAAAGGAGGGGGGAGGTGTGCCGGAGCAGAGACCCCCCTGTATCCTGTGGGGAGACGGCAGGGCGGCCCCCCCTGCCACCCATGAAGATCTACGGTGGAGCAGACATTGATTTATGGCCTGTGGCTCCTGCTCGGCATAATCAAAGTTCTGTGCCCGAAGAAGGCCGGGGTCTCATGGGAAAAGGTAGCCCCACTGCCGTAATTCAGTGCTGGGAGGATTGCAGCATGCGGGGGAGTCCCACGCTGGAGCAGCTCGGGAAGGGCTGCAGCCGTGGGAGGGAATCCAGTCGGAGGAGGTTAGTGACCCATGACGGAGCAGTGTGGGGAACGCTGCGGCCCATGGGAGGAACTCAAGTCAGAGAAAGTTTGTGGAGGACTGTCTCCTGTGAGAGGGGGACCACGATGGAGCAGGAGGAACAAGTTTTGGACACTCCCCTCACCTAAGATTAAGAAAGTGTCAGCGCTGACTGCACCCCCCATTCCCTGCCCCTGCGCCACTGGGGGAGGAGGTAGAGATATCGGGAGCAGAGCTGAGCCCGGGAAGAAGGGAGGGGTGGGGGGAAGGTGTTCTCAAGATGTGGCAATGCTTCTCACTGTCCTACTCTGTTATGTGTTGTTAGTGTCTCTAATAAATGTATGTTCTTTTTTTTTCTTCCTCTAACGAGTCTGCCTTTTGCTCGTGATCATAAAAGGGGGATTTTTCCCCATTCCAGTCCTATCTTGAACCCCAAGCCTGGCTCTCTGTCCCTTCTCATTGCCAGAGGGGAAGGGAGAGAGAGTTGCTGCATTGTGGTTGGCTGCCAACCAGGCCTAAACCACAACAGGTCCCCAGACTTAGAGGTATTCAAAACTCAACTGGACAAGACTCTGAGCTACTTAAGACCGTCCTGACTCTATGGCCTCCAGAGGCCTTTCCCCAACCTAAATTATTCTATAATTCTAATACATATTAAAATAAACAAACAAACAAACAAACAAACAAATAAATACCCTGTATTAAATTAAGAGCTCATTTTTGTAAATTAATATTAAGTGTCAAGTGCTGAATATGACAGTGTACAAGTATATCTTTCACAGAATAACAGAAGAAGTTCAAAATCCACTCCGGGAAACTGGTTAAACAACTGCTGCCCATTTAAGAAAGGGAAAAGAGTCTTCTGTTTTCATACAAATCTAATCTTGGAGAAGCATTTGGCAAATATGTCAGATCTGAACAGTAATTAAGTATAGATCAACTATTTGTCGAACCCCTGTCACATGCCATAAAAATGCCAACATTTTTATGATTTTGCTACAGTTCAAAAAGTCTGTTCTCCAGTGATTTTGAAACATAAGAAAGTCATTTTGGTGAATGTTCTTGCTATTATTGTTCTGTTTTGAAAAGCAAAACTAGATGGCATATAGACTTTAGGTTTCTTATTGCAAATGAATTAGGTTATACAGGAACTAGATAACAATTGCTTTAGACTATACACGTTAAAAAGCACAAGAATTTGCTTTTAGATGAGTACCTTAGATAAACTACACAGGCAGGGTATTTAATAATTTTTTCTTTCCTGCTTTGAAGTAGTGGCAATTGAAACACAGAAAAGTTAGGTCATTTGTCCAGCTTGACATGGCCAGGTATCCAAATAGGTCTTAAGATTAATATTTGGTAATTTCAACACATTGCTCTTTGAATTGTAGATCATTTCTTCCTTGTGTTTTTCCATAAACTTGCTGCATCTGGGATAAAGCTCAAAAAAACCCAAACTCAAAATAGAAAGCTGCCTAACTACAGGAGTAAAAGCTGTATACATCAGGTACAGATCATTACTCAGAATAAGGCAATAACAGAGTTGATAAGAAGTGTACTTGCACATAAGAGGTAACAATGACTTTCAGAGTCTGTGACATGGAAATTTATTAATATGTGAACTCAGCTATAATCAAGAATGACAGGAAGAACATTCATAGAGAGTTGTAATAAAAACAGCCTGATAATATGCAGATAACAGGTACCTCTGCAAACTGTATTTTCAGTGCTTTCAAAATAGATTTATAAATAGCAAAAAAAAAAAAAAATTTCTGCATATTTAAGTAGGAACTAAATTTAAAAGTTTTATATAGTTTTACCTCATTTTTTCATTCTGAAATAATTAGAACTTGATGATCTGTCTTAAAACAATTTTGCATCTCATATAAAAGAGGGAGGTTAATGACCAGATTACTTTATTTTAAACGTACCCTGCAAAACTGAATTCTTCTCAAACATTTTTGTACAAGTACAACCAAGACTGCTAGGTTCCTTCTTGCAAACAAAGTGATTTGGCTTTATATCCACCTTAACTATTTTCTGTTATTCTTAAAGGGCAGCGTACTTTCTAAAATATTTGTCTGAAAAAACTGTACTGTGTGTATTCCAGATGATGTACACTAATCTTTTCTATGTTATCCTGTTCCTTTAGGGTTTTCCTAGCACTGTTTTCTTCACCATGCCAGATATACTGTTTTTACTGGAAGTATGTGATCACAGTAACATATCCCTCTACATCACACATACCTCAGCTATTAAAGATGATGGAACAGGATATCCAAATAGGCCACTAGTTCTGCTGCATTTACAAAAGTGATTCTGCACACTAATGAAGTCTTACCTCTCTCCCTGGGGGAAAATTTAACAGTTTCAGGTGGAAATTACTTTTTTGACAATTAAGGCTGACTCATTGTTTTCCAGGCCTTAACTGGGTAAGAAGTGAAATCATGAGTGCTCTAGCCTCCCCCCATATAAATGCTGCTGCAAAAAATCCAATTGCATTTTTTTTAAAGCTGCACTGACTTATAGATGTACAAACTGCTTACATAATCTTATTCCACACTGGAAAACATAGACTTCCTAAAGATAAGTTAACCATAACCTCAGGTTTTAACCATATTAAAATTGTGTCATTTGCTGGCAGCATGTTTAATTAAGTCTGTTCAGTTTGTTAACTTGAATCATGCTATTATTGCAACTTGCACAGTGCACATGTGCCTTAACACATGCAGTACTTCAGCAAGTGTAAGAAAATTTCAGCCCTAAAGTAAAAAAATCCAAGTGACTGAATGTGCATGGCTTCCATAAAATTACAAATTTAATATTTTAGTAGCTTATCTTTTATATGACTATCTGGTTCACTAACTTCATAAACCTGTATTTTGTAGATTTGATAACATAGGTGAGAAGGGAGCACAGCAAGAGACAAAAATCACTGATTAACAGTCTGCACTGAAAATGCAGCGGTCCCTAGTTTTTCAGGTTCTGCAATTCAGACCTCTGACAAAATGGGGTTTATTCATATCTCAGAGTGCATTATGCAATCTGAGCACTACTTCAGTTTGGCTTTCTTCCCTTGGGTAGTATATGTAGAGGTGGATAGCACAACTAAACAAACAAGAGTGCTCTCACATTGAAAGCACAGAATATTCAGCAAAATGAAGACTGAAGAGATGGTGGGCATTTTTCTCAATTTCAGTAAGCTTCCTCCAGCTTCTTTAGAAAACAACCTACTTGCCAACCCCAAAAAATGTTCTGTTCCCAGTGTTTGACTCCACACAGCAGCAAGGTGTGGTGAGCGGAAACATCTCAGAAATAAATTCTGCCATATGAAAACATTTTTATTTTAATTTAAATTTAAAGCAGAATGACACAACAACCTTTTTTTCTTAATGTGTGCTTTATGGACATTGAGAAATCTCCAATTCACTCAGATGCTCCATCTTCTCACTTATTCTTACCCTAATTCTTAGTCTGGTTCTTAAAACACTTGACACCCAATATTGAAGTTGATCGCTTTCCTGCAGGTTCCCTGCTTTTAAATTGTTTTTCCTTCTTCTCTTGGGGAGTTTTATTTGATCGTCAGAGTCCCAAGTGCCTTAATAGGTCTTAATCATCCTGCTCAGACACACCTGGGACTTCTCTCAGGTACTTGCATCCTCTGCCATGGACCTGAGCTCCCTTTAAGCTCAGACCTTGGCACCCCAACTCTGCCTGGGCTACACCATAGAGTACCTGTCTCCTGCTGTTCCTGAGTCCCAGACTGGATTACTGTGACTGATCTTGGACATAGTACTGTCTCATGGACATAATACTGTCTCACTTTGCCTAACAAACACCAGACTGTTGACAGAAAGCTGTTGCTCTCACCATCTCTGTACACACTGCTTGGGGACCATGCTTTGTCAGCAAAAGTCCTGCCCTGCCTGCACTGAGGTCCTCTCAGCTCCTGCATTCTCTTCCCTCCTGGAGCAGTCTCATGGTTGCTGCTCCCTGGCAACTCTCACAAAGGCTGAAGTCTGAGCTTAAAGAGAGCTCCTGGAGCATTAGGCAAAAGGTGCTTGTGTGAGGGGTCCGGGTGAGGCTCGTCAACGTGAACAAGGTCTGTTGGGTCACTCAGTGTCCTCACAGAGGCTGAGGGTATGTGCCTGACTTGCAGACCTACCCTAGCATTGTGAAATCTCACTAAAACCATACAGTGAGACTACTGCCAGCAGGCTGAAATTCTTTATATATGGCTCCTTACCTCCACTGGAAAATCCGAAGGCAACTCTAAGCTCCAAAGGGTTGAAAACTGCTTTATACAAACAGAATAGTATACCCCAAACTAGGCAGCCTGTTGTGACTAAAACTACAGTCTGGAAGAGCACCACTATCAGCGAAACACACAGATTGGAAAATGTGGCAATATTTTTCATTAGCAATTACTGATTATAGCTGTTATCAGAATGGCTAGTAGAAAGCTCACTTTTGGCACATGTGGTAAGCCTAGTCCACAAACAGCTGTTGGCTGAATTCTCCTTTCTGGTGAGACATGGGGAACACACACTGCATTTCAGCTGCTGAACTGCCAGTTTTAGCATCAAGCCTCTGTTGATCTGTCTGTGATCTCATTTTTCTGTTCTGCCACACAAAACAGCAACACATTCTTGAAGTCTGAAGAGGCTATTTGCAAGGAACATTAAGGATGAACGTTTGGGACTGGATTAGAATTAATTAAAATGCTCACACTGTAGCCATTGGGATTTGTAATGAACACATACCATCTCTTGTGGAGCGATTATCTTCAGCGGTTTACTAGAAGTGCATGCTAAAACACATAAGAAACAGCTCAAAAATCTGCATAATTTTTAACATTGTCTGGGACTAAGAATTTATAGCAATTAATAATTTTTTACATTATGAGTGAATCTGTCAGGATGAAAATGTCATTGAAAGAAACCCTTGAAAGGACAGAAGGTTGAAAGAACAGGATCTTTGTGATGCTGCTGCACTCTGGGCCATTGATTTCCTGTGCTGCCGCTCAAATATCATGTTAGAAATATTATCAAAGCAGGGTCTATTCTACCATATATAAAGATAAGAGGAGGAGCAATTAGACATTTTCTGGAGGGGGTGGTGTAAAAAGTCTTAAGTTGGTTGAGTCTTAGCTTTAGAGCACACTGAGAAAAACTGTTAACATCACAGTTCTGGAGAGAGGATGACATACTATGGCTGCCAGTTGCTGACACTGAATGTATGAATTCTTCTTTCTTAATTCACTTTAAAAGGGCTTTCATGAAAAGGAACTGGAATAAAAAGAGGGGGAAAAAAAGGTCAAAATTATTCTTTACAGATTGAAAAATGAGTAATAGTTGTTTAATAATGAAAAAAAATCCCTGTTTCTTATTATATGTGTTCCTGCTAAAAGAAGTATTTGTTTATTGTATCAGTGTGGACTGTAGAATGTAGGAGCTACACAGTCATATTTAATGGTTTTCTTGTAACTCCCAAGGTTCAATATAATTTGATAAATCAAATCATTAAGAGAGAGAGAGTACACAGCAACCTTGTTTAATTTTTCATGTTATCCCCATGTTTTAAAAGATAGAATATTGGCAATATGTAGAGCACTTAGTGTGACAGTCAGGAAAGTGTAACATGTCAAGAATACATGTTACAAAATAAAAAGTATCTGTATCTGGTAATTTCCTGAAGTCTAACTTTAGGCTGGCTCAGTTCCTAAGAAACATATATTCCCCAAGAGATAAGAATAACTTAATTGTTTCACCAACTTAGTTTTACCTTTGTTAGACTTACAACAACAATGTTCTTGCTCTCTGACAGTACAAAGGTCAATGAGGTACCATTCTGGTCTGTCTGTGTTCTAAAGTAATTTCCCTTGAATTTCTCTCTTCATCCTGATTGATCATTATCCCTATTTTGCACCCTGACTCTTCATTGATACTGCCCTTGAACAAAAACAATCATGGCTCTTCAACAGGTAATCAAGTACAAAAACTTGCACAGTGGTACCATGTTCACATGTGGATTTTGTGTAACTAGAGATATTGCTACAGTTAGTAAATCAGGAAAGCAATGCCACATCAATAACATCCCCTTAATGCCATAGATGAGGTGGACCATCCCCTTTTTGTCACCTCAATTGTACACGCTCACAAAGCCTGCTGAAGGACCACTATTCACACTTGGCCGGCTCCTTCAGCAGGCTCTCATTTACCTTCATGCTTGGGCAGCAAACTATTTACACGTTTCACATTGCTAATGGACATTTAAAAGCATTTCAATTATTTTCTCTTCAAATTTGACATATTATTATCACATTTCTTGTTCAAAAAAGCAGTAAGACTTCCCTTACCCACCCTGAAGGGGGCTCTGGGTGACTTACATCAGATAATATTTTTGGTTCAAGGGCAGAAAATTATCTTTATACCACCAGTGCCAGCTGACTAATGAAGGAAACTGGTGTTACGCTCCAAGCAGGTCTCTTGACTACTCCCTGTCTGGCGGAGTCTGAAGAGTATAAGAACAAACAGCTGACTCGTGTGTGTAGAGGCATAGGTCCAAAGTAGGCAAAATAAACAACAAATTAAGTCCCAGGAAAACACAGCAGCCAAGCTCTAAAAGTCATTTGCCTTTTCTAGACAAAATAAAATTAAAAAAAAAAAAAAAAAAAAAAAACAAACCAAAAAAACAAAGAAAAAAATAAATCAGATGTCATAAATGCTTAAATTTAATAAGCAAAGCAATTTTAGAAAATAAATTCTTGCTTCATCAGCCAATTAATTCTCAATTCTAACTTACAATTAGCTTTTTAAAATCATCACATTGTGGTGGCCTCAGGATACACATCACATTGATTAAGTGCTTAGTTCCTTGAATGTATGTGCATGAATTTTCACTGAAAATAGTTTTACAGATTGTATAGCTGATGCAACGTTCAGTGCTTGCACCCAAAGAGCAAGGGATGTTCCTGTTAAGGAAAGGCAGTTTCTAATTTAATCCAAACTTTCACAAGAATTTGAGCAGGTACATCTTTTCTGTCCACTGCATGAGCTCTTCTTCTGATTCCTCCACAGCTTTCACTGATACAGTGCACATACACTATATATAACTCTTGCATTCTATGTTGTTACAGCGCTGTTAAACCATCAGGTAACAGGCTTTCTTAATTGTATTTTTAACACTTACTTTGACCTTTTTAAAAACCTCTACATGTTTACAGAGATCTTACAAAGCACAGCAACAGTTCCCTTTGTAGCAACCCCATTTCAGTTATTTCAGTATATTTATATAAACTTTATCAGTTTTATTGAATTAAAATAGATTCCTAATTAAAAATACACATTACTAGAATATTAAAGACCAAATGCATCACAGATTTACTACTTCTACTGTTTTAGAATATTAAATAAAATTTAATTTAGTATTTGAACAAAAACCATAGTTTAAAGAAAATTGCTGGCATAAAGTTCCAATCAAAGGATACTTCTGCTCACAGAAACTAGTCTTCCCAGTTACATGAGTGGAGGAATTCAATGTATTGGAACCTGTAGCTCACTCCTCTTCCTAGATATCAAAATACAGACATACATAATGGCTACCATTCATTTCATGTAAAAGAGGTACAATATAAAACAAATTCTCTCAACTAGGAAAAGAATATACTCTAACCCAATAACCAGAAATAAAATGAACCCCAAAGCACATTACATATGTAATAAAGAATCATCAACATTTGCCTGAAAAAGTTTAAATTGATAATTCAGTTCTATTTCCTGGCTGTCTCCTGACAGAGATTTACACTGTCAACACTTACTTGCCACAAGATTTCCACTTTATCATCCAAGTGGTGTTATTCTGCAAGAAGCTATGCCCTTGAGTAAAATAATTCATAAAAACAACCCTATTGCAATAAATGAGATTATATATAGATATAGATATTAATTTGTAAGAACAGCAATGTATTTTTCCTCTACTGTCCTCTGGGATATGAGCAAAGTGCACAAACAACAAGAAAGCACTCCTGCAAATCACCCAGCCTCAGGGGAGGGGAATGGGTGAGAAGGGGCGACGGGAGACAGGGGTGGGGCAGGGGAGGTGGGGGGCACCAACCCCAACTAGGTGTTTCTTAGGAATGTCATTTCTGTGTTTTGAATTCTCACAATCTTCTTGTGTACAACATTGGCCATATAGCTAGGAAAAGTGAACATTGGTGAAAACACAATAGTGCATTTGACTGCATTATTTTTAAGATAAAGCTTATGAAGAAATCTCAAGGAAAATAAGCCAAAGTTCTTGTGCCCCTACAAGTCAGGAGAAACTCAGCAGCCCAGCATGCAAAAGCCCTTATGTGTTTCCAAGAAAAGTCAAGAATTAAGTGTGCCTGTCAGACGTGAATTTGAATACTGCAGGTAAACTTTGTATCTCATGAGGAAGCATCAGCACAAAGCAGTTTAGATTGGTAAAAAAAGCCCTACAGTCTCCGTGTTTTCTGATCACATGCATGGAGACTTATTCAACATACTTGATTACTTCAGCCTTAGAATAACAATATTTAACTATGAAGTGCAGTAACTTTTACTCAGATCCTCTCTGTGTACTCCAAAGTACAGTTCCATAGGAAAAGAAAAGCATCCAGGAAGTCAAATCATGGCCAGTTATGAGATGACACTGAGTTACTGCGTCTCCATAAATAAATAGAGAATCAAATGAATCAGCAGTTCTACAGTTTGGCCCTTTAACAACAGAACAAGTAATCTCATTTATCAGCTAAACCAATTTCTTGATCAAGGTAATTATATTGATTTTGCTTCTCAGTCTGTACCAGTAGAAGAATTTCTAGCCAAATAAGAGACATTTTACAAAATACAGTTTAACAGGACAGAGTATGTTGCTGTTAGCAATCAAATTCCCTCTCAGATCATAAATTCTTCACTCCTAGTTGTACATCTGGATTTGTAAGCAATCATAAAGAGAGGCCCTGATCTTGACCAGATACTATTCTGATGTGAGTAGAAGGACTCATAGGAGAGGGAGGAAGAATTCTATGATTTATAAACTTTCACTAGTACATGGTCTTTATACCAGTACTCCCTTATATCACTAGAATTCTAGAATAATGAAGACGTGAAGGGACTTCTGGAGGTCTACTCTGGCCTCCTGCTGCAGGCCAAACTAGCCTCCAAATTAGATCAGGTTACCCAGGGCCATGTCTAGGCAAGTTTTGAGCATCTCTAAGGACGGAGATGCACAGCATTTCTGTGCACCCACTCTAGTACTTTACCACCCACACAGAGAAGAATTTATTCTTTCTACCTTGTTCAAATATTCATTTCCTTTCTTGACTGCATCTTCTTTCTAATCACTTTGATGGAAGAAAGCAACTAGATCTCCCCCATCTTCCTTTGGCCTTTTCTTTCCAGCTGAGCAAACCCACAACCTCTCCTTATGCATCATGTGTCCCAAATACTTGCTAGACTATTAGTATCTTTCTACACAAGGTGGAGACTAGTTCTATTCCAAAAGACTGTACATGGGCTACTAGGTACTACTAAGGAAACCTAGAACATTTATAGTTTTCTTCTCATCCCTGCCAGGATAACACACATCCCTTAAAACACCAAGTGGATGACTACATTTCAGGTCATACACTTGAGTTATTAATATTTCATCAAATACTCACAATAAAATGACTCTTTGGTGATTTCTATGAGCAACATTTACTTTAGAGCTGTTACACCACCAACAAATTGAAATAAGTTGGTTTTCAATAATTCCCCAAATACTGGAAAATAGATTTTCTTCCTTTTGGCTACAGAACAGGGAGTCACCATACTAATTTGTTACTATAATACAGAAATTAGTAAGCAATTTCTCCAGTGAATATATGTTCTTCTCAGAGAGACCTGATTTGCCAGGAAGTAAGTTTTCCCACCTACTACATTATTAAGTAGAATGGCAACAGAGTGCCGTTCTACTTAATAATTTTCTACAGCTGGTCGTAGCAAGCAATCTTCCATATTGTGCGCCGAGACCACACAAATGATAAACATTCAGTAAATACTGGGGGAAAAAGAAAAAAAAAAGAACTGTGACTTTTGGTAGTTTTCTGCCATAAAACTGTAGCTGGTATGAAACCGAATCTTAAAAAATAAGAAAGAAGATAATACTTAGCATTTCTAAGTTGTTATGAAGTCATAGAAATTTTGTCATGCTATGTGGGAGAGCAAATATCACACAAGAGTCAATTCAATCATCTTCCTAGGCAAGAGGGTGAGCCAGATATGAGAAAGAACCATTACTGAATGGTTTTATGAATTCCAATCCTGCACAGGTATTTGAGAAACATTTCCTGAATTTTCACAAATCACTAATATTTTCTACAGTGATTGATAAGCCAAAGACTGGCTTTGATACAATAGAGGAAAACACCCTGAATGGGTTACTCTTGAGTCGGTCCTTAGTCACTTCAGCCAAAAGATGTCTCAGAGAAATTCTCAGTATTTTTCTTTTTAATGCTTTATTATGGTTGCTCCAGTTTTATAATCAAAAAACATAATGCTATTTCACAACAGAAAAAAACCTCATTGTTTTAACATGAGGTTTATAATGAGAAATGTGAACTGAAGGAGAATTTCCACCAGTGTCTTTATTTATACAAAGGAAGCTAGTCCTAAACAAGCAGCACTCCAGACAAAGGCTTCTAGGCTACTCATAGTAGTGCCACATCTTGGACAGCTACTTTCTCCACAAACAGACATGGGCACAGACAGAGAGTGGAGAGCCAAGCTATACTCTAGCAAATACCATATGAGATGTTCACATTTTTTTCATTTTGATTTTAGCTGTTAAGGTTCTTAAGGTAAGAGCAAATTTTGCTCTGATCCATATAGAACTTAATAAATAATAGTATTTGACAAGAACTTATTTTAGCCAATTTAACTCTATTTTCTAAACATCCATTTGCTAAAAGGTGTTTTCACAATTAGCCGGCATTTTTTTTCCCCCCTGCCTTGTAGTTTTTCTGAACAAATACACAGAACCACCTTGATGGCATTATCTTTTAATTTCTGGGAGGTTGCTATTGTTTGGTTCAAGGTGTACAAGGACTGATATATTAATTTTTTTTATTTTTTATTTTTTATTTTAATACAGATATCTACTGCATTCGACTGGAATATGTCTTCTAGTGACAGAATTTCCAGGGTCTTTGAAAGTCAGGCCATGACATTTATGATTATAAACATGGCCTAAAAAATTCTGTTTAGATATTTGAATTTTAAGGAGTGTGTCTATGGAGTAGAAGACGGCTCATATCCTTAGCACCATGTACTAAGCAAAATTTTTAAGAGCTTTACAATCAATAAGTGCTTGGATTCTCCCAAGTTCAGATGTAAACTGAACGTGGAGTTTTATTTGAAGAAACAAACACTAAACAAAATTGAATTCATTTTAGCAGACAACTGCTAGATGTTCCTATATGGTATCTAAACTTATACCACCTCTTTGCGTTTTCTAGGAAAAGCATTCTCAGTTCTGCATGTCCAAGTTGTTTCTTTCTTTCATTTAAGGACTTCATTTGAAGGCAAGAAGACTAGAAAGGAATTAATATTCCAGCTAAATGGACTAAAGATATTATCAAATACTAACATAAAAGGCTTTTCTAGCTTTCCCGGTGTGTGAGTGGTCTGAATTTTTACTGCATCAGTCTTGGCCTACCCAACTTGGAAAATCCTCTGAAATATATTAGACTTAGGAATCTATTTGTTCGTTTAGAACACCAAAGAATGCACTTTAAGTGTACAGTTGATGTTGCCCATAGGTACTATCCCCTCAAAAGGCAAATGTAGTGACCTAAACTCATTTAGAAATCTAAATATCATACACTTACAGGATATGTATATATTTTTAAGTCAGAGTGTGATTTGGTTTGATATGCTTATGTTCTTTGCACAGTTAGCACATATATACACTTACAAAACCAAATAATGATCCTCATTTATATTGTGTATAATAACATTTAAAAAACAGAATACTAAAAAACATGTATTCTTCTGACTACTCACTCCATATAGACATTATGCTAAGGAATTTGTTCTGAATTTAACATGTAAATAGCCAAATAATGCAACTGATAGGAGCAACACTTCATAAATTCTAATGAGGTAAGATGAGACCATGACGATAAATGGAACTAAAGGGCTGCCATCAACTAGAACAACACTGTTTTAAAAAGTATTTAAGAGTGATTGCAGATATACCACTGATTTTCCTACCAGTTTTTCTGACATTACTACCACTTTGCTTTTTCATGCTCTCCTCTCTCCTGTTTTTACTTCAGACCTATGCAAGTGCACAACTCTTCTAAGTTACAAGATAAGTGGGGGAAATCTGTGAGAGCAACTATATATGAAAGTGTGCAATGCATACAATATATGGGAAAAGGCTTTTCATGCCTTTAAAAGTAATTTTTCCTTTGGTCATTTTCAACTTTATTCTTTTTAGATGTAATAAACAACTACAAAAGGATTAGAATTTACAGACTGAAAATATAAGTTTTTTGATTTTTAAAGCTGAAGGTATGCCTTTATAACCTTCATAAGTTTTTATAAGGTACGTATGCACCCACAAATAAGATGTGATTTTTTTGTTTATGGTACTGACAAACACATCCATCTGAATTTTTCTATGCTAATTATCATGATAGTGTCTGCCAAGGCTAACCATGTAGATTCTATTTAAATACAAGTTTTAGATAGGTCTAGATATATGGAACCTTAAAAGGATGCACATTTTCTGGTCAAATGGTAATTTATTTATCAAATTAAATAGTTAAGACTATTTAAAATCAATGAGAAAATAATTATCAGAGAAAAAAGATCAATGACTTATATAGCCCTTTTTTTCCAACAAAACCTCTAGATTGACAGACTCTGAGCCAAATTCCCATTGAATGCAATTCCATTCACCTCATTTGAATTACAGTGGGTTGTACTGGGACCTAAACTAGTCAATATGTGTATGTATGCAGATCTGTAATAATCTGTGGTGTCCCTCCTCTCACAACCGAGGTGAAGCCAGCTGTGGAGGTCATCTTTGTTAACTGACACTTGAGCCTCTACATAATTCTTCATAGCTCAGAAGGAGACTTATCTTTGTGCTGTTTATAGGCAGTCATGTCTCAAAATATTTTTTAGTGGATTACCACACTTCAAAAATCATTCACAATAACATATTTCTCAGAGATAATGGGAAATGTTTTCTACAAGAAAAACCAAGGCTTCTGTACCAATGCCAGTACTATGGCAAAGGGACCACATCTTAACTTAGATTGCTATATACCACAGTGGTAATGAAGGATATCCACATTCTGGGATGCATTAGTAAGAGTTTTATCTGCAGTAATTATCCCCCTCCACTTGTGAAGCTATATCTACATTAGTATGTCCAATTTTGTCTTCCTTACCCACACCTAGTCATAAGGAAGAAATTCTTCACAATGAGGCTAGTGAAGCATGGGAACAGTTGCACGGAGAAGCTTTGGAGTCCCCATCCCTGGAGATACTAAAACTTTGACTGGGCAAGGCCCTGAGCAACCCGATCTAACTGTAAAAGTTAGCCATGCTTTTAGAAGAAGACTGTATGAAATGACTCTAAGGAGTAACTTCAAATGCACATTATTCTGTTACTCTTTTGCATTGCAGATGTGTTCTGCAGAAACCTTTGTGCCAGTTTTAAACTAGTTAGCTTTGAATGGGAGGCAATCTAACTGCATCATGGTCCACACTGTAGGATAGCCTCAAGCATACCTGTGGTTCCTTCAGAGCATCATACTAGTATACAAGACTGGAACAGAAACCAGTTATTTTAAACATCTCTATTATGTCTACAGTATACTGCAAGTGATGAGATGGCATACTGAGGATACCACAAGATTGTTAAAAGGATAAATGAATCCAGTGTCAGTGACAGTCTGTGTACCAGGTACACATGAAGAGAGGCAGTGAGTCCTGCCCCCAAGAGGTGATGTCTAGGCATCAAGAAGAATACTGTTCAAAAGCAAAAGCTACCCTCAGCTGCATGGCTACATGCTGATATGAAAAGTAGGAGACCAAGACACATGAAATGTTAGCATTTGGTATCTTCACCTACTGCATTGAGAATTATCTTCTTTTAACTTGTCGATTAAAACCAGCTCAAATGAAGCTCAGAAAAAACTGAGGAGTACTTTGCTCTGTAAAATCAAGTATATGCATTTTCTAGACTCATAGAAGACCACAGTAACACTTGGTCTTTCCTTTCAGGACCAGCCTCTTATGACTTATGAAGAAGCATCCCAATCATTCACAGATCCATAAATCCCCTCAAAAAGTGTTAACAAGCCATCACTATAGGATATTCCATAGTCTGTACCGAGAAATTTACTTTGTTGGCTTGAGAGTTAAAAAGGAAAATGCCAAATAACATCCGGTGCCTTCATATCTGTACAAGAAAGATACTGCAAATGAGATGCAGAGAGCTTTCAACATGATCAGGAAATGGAAAAACACACTATTGACCTTATTTTTATTGTCTGGTGCTTTGATACGTTTTGTGATGGAATTTTCAAGTGTGTTCCTTTTTAATAAAAATAAATATGTATTTTGTCCCATTTTTGTAGACAACAAGGATGTAAGACATACCATCAGCTGTCCAAGAGGCAGGATTTCAAGACTCTACACAGATAAAAGAGAAAAAAAGGAAAAGCTACATGTTAGAGAGCAGTGACTTCCAGCTGGAAGTGCTGCTCCAAGGAATCTCTCCTTTTCCACATTAGGAGCAGTCTATAGGACCTTTTCATTTGTAAGGCTGCAGCAGTGGCTGGGATTCCCAGATAAAAGCAAAATCTGCCACAGTCAGGGCAGGGGATGAAGGGTGAGAAGGGTGGAATCCAGTTTTCAAACAGAATTTTATTCTCCAGCTCTATATAACATGAAAATGGTGCCACTTAGAGACCCAGAGGCCTTATGAGATGCTATGAGCAGAGTCACCTCTCCTTTCCATAGTTACTTGTATTTCTAAATAATTAGTTTTCATTATGTATTTCATGTAGCTTTTCCTTGTACAAGAACTTATATGATCATTAAAGGGGAAAAAATCTTGCAGGATGCTTTAATGCTGCTACCAAGTGTATTCATTTTAATGTGGATTTTCAGTCAAAAATCTAGATGTGCTTGTAAAACACAGACTACCATCCTAGAACAAAGCACATAACTAGACCCACACAGCCATTACCACAAAAATAACCTGCTGAGAAGGAGAGCCAGCTACTGGAATGCTGCTTTACCTTAAAAAAATCTTGCTGCTGGCAAGGAAACATGAAGCTGCAACAATACCATATTTTTCATGAATCAGATCAATATAAAGCTATATGCCTTGTGTGCTAAAACAGCTTCATTACGTGGTAGTTGTTCATATTTTTCAATATGGTGGTTTCTTTAGGTGAATTACAAATATTTGGATGGGATGCCCACCTAATCATGAAAGTCTTCTGATGTTTTGTTGATGCATGGCAAGTGTTTACTGTCAGCTGCCAGTCAGCAGAAATGCAGACAGAGGCAAAAATTCAGTCTTTAAAATGAAAGGACATTACAATTTCTTAATTGCATTACACTGTATTATATCTTAAGCAATTTCATTGTTGTGTCTGCAACATTTAAACTTTTATTAGTTTCTCTGGGTGGGAAAGTGACTGAGAGGGTTTGGGTTTTTTTTTGTTTGTTTGTTTTTGTTTTTTTAATAAGAGGACAACAGCTTCAATAATAATGATAAACAAATTTGATTATATTTAATACACATGTATTTATCGCACACTGACATAAAAATGTTACTTTGATATCAAACCTGACTAGCATATCACAGACCAGCAGCATAAACATCCACAGGAGAATAGGTACTCTGCATGTTTAGAATGTCTCTAGAAGAACCATGTAGCAATGCACAAAATCAAAGATAAATTAAAAGCCTGTGAGGCTATCAACCAATGTTTAATGGAAAAAAAGGCCCACCATGTTTTGTAACATAGTTACCAGAGAATATATTTAATTTATTTAAAACTGAAACTGTTTGATAATTTAAAAGAAAAATTAACTACCTTTTCCTTCCCAGTGTCAATATTTCGAGCATACGTTCAATTAATTTTTCCATTTTACTTCTTATAAACACTTAAAAGAAGACAAGCTCTAAAGCCAGTCCTGTGAATAATTTTAAAAAAGGACTCCATTCTATTTTAGTAGGAAAATGTTATGCACTACATAATATGAAGGCGGTGGCAGCAGCTGTGGGTTCCCTATCACAGGTCTGCAAACACATTTAATCTAATTGAGGAGCTTTTGTTTAAACAAGCATTGATATGCATCCTGTGATGCATATGGGTTGCAAAGATTCACAGCAACATACAGCCCAGGAGATCTGCCTGTAACACTGAAACAACTTTCATACAACTGAGAAAGTGAAATATCTTCATTAGTACTATTTTCATACAAAAACTTCTAGATAATTATATAGCTGGTTTCATTATGATTTCCACTGAAATCTACGACACAATTCACACTGATTTTAACAGCACAATCAGGACCACTGTGGATAAACATTTGTTCTCTGTGCTTTGGAACACACCATTTAAAAAAATTAATTTTAAATTCACCATTAGTGCAAGCAACTTATACAAGCTTATACAGTCAGGCACATATAAGCTTGATTATAGGTTTCACATTGTCATCTGAGGTAACACCATGTTTTGCAAACATAACTGAATGTTTCATGTGATCTTCCTTTGTTGCAAACATCTTTCTTGCATGTTGCTCAGAACTGAGAAAAAAACCTAATACCTTTGCTTTACTAATACTAGAAATTAATTAGATTTCTCTAATATATAATCAGAAAACACTTGGATTGGTCTTATTTGGCTAAATACAAATCTATTTTTCAGGAATGCAATGACGTGATTTTACATCAAGTTGCCATCAGAGAAAGCCTATGTCAAGTCTGCACCACTGATATTCAGGGTCATCTTTATTGAATAAGCAGTAGGAATACAGCTTCAGAAATATAGATATTAAATGATTGTTTGTTCTTTGAGTATCGTTTGAAAATGTTTGGGAGCTCACTATCTGTCAATAATTTTAATTGACAGACTGTCTTCTTGTCAATATTTGGTTTGTGCAAAGCTTTCCTCCAAATATAAAAGTCCACTTGGAGTTTACTGTGACTATATTTTAGTGAATTCTGCATTTCTTTGGAATACAGAAAAGCAATGCTTCTCTGTCACACATTATAGAAACAGATCTAAAACAAAACAAAACAAAAATAAAACTAAACCAAACAATTCCCCCCCCAAAAAAACAAAACAAAACAAAACACAAACCAAACCAAACCAACCAAACAAACCCCACCAAACAACCCACAACAAAATAAGCACCAAATCAGTAGGATTTAATGCATGTTACCATTCAATAAAATCTCAGGAAGTGGCTAAGTGAGGAGGAAAGAATGGGATGATGCCTCGTTCTCTATGAAAATGCGGAATAAATGCTTTATTACAGGGAAAACTATGGATATAGCACAAAACAATTTAATTCCCACAGGGACCTCAATACATGAAATGAAGATCCATTGTAAAACTTTAATAATTCAGGAGGACATATGACATATGTAAAACAGGACTTTCTCCCATAGAGAACTCAGAAGAAAACAACTTCCAACAGAAGTATACAAATTACAGCTATTCTAATCAAAGAACTTAATTTGGTTTAGATGTTGGGTTTTTTTTTCCTAAAATCCTTTGTAGTTAATTGCAAATTCATCAGGAAGTTTCTTCCAAAATCTTGTTACAGCCCTACTTCCAATTCTATCTGCAATTCCCTTGCAAAACAGTGATTTTTGGCATAGTTTGTGCCACCTCTACAGATCAATTCAGCATCTCCCTCTCTCTCCTAAGGCAGAAGTTGCTGTGAGCTCCCTGCACTGCAGTGCAATGCAGCCCAAGTACCAGCAGCACCAATTGTGTTTGTCTGAGTAGGTTTCCCTTGTGTTGTACTAACCTCTGCAATCTGCCCGCCCCCCCCCCCCCCCCCATCAGAGATACACTCATCAGCCTCCTAGCCCTTTATGGGAAGGAGAGCAGGATACTATCAATCACAGAGGAGCCTCTGGATGATCTCAGCATCTTTCGATGAGACAATCTCCCTCCTCCCCGCCTATTTTTCTATGCTTCTTCCTCATCTCTTCTCTCCTCGGCCCACCCTTTCTGTACAGATGTGCTGTGGCCACCCCAGCCAGCATGACTCAGCTCCCACCCTTGCCCCCCACTCTCACAGCGCCCACAGTGCTTTGCAGGATTAGGCTCCCAAGACTCATCAGTGACCTCCATGCTCAATTACCCTCGTGTCACCCTGCTCTCAGGTCCCTGGGGTGTCCTGTCTCCACTCAGGACTGCCAGACCAGCTCCTCTGCCTCTTTGCATCCCTCAGGCTCTTCTGCCCTGCAATCCTCTTTAAATAAGATGGGTGTCGCCTCAAAAAACCTCACCATCTCATAGCTTTTCCTAACCCCAGGACTTGGGCTATAATTTTCCCCACAGGGACTTCTCCATGTTTCCCTCCCCATACACTGCTGGAGGCATCTCGGGATCTAAAGCCCCAAAGCACCAGGAAAGCAGTAACTTAGTGTGTTTTGGAAAAGTCCTTTCCTGAAGCTGTAAGAAAGGGTGTCCCCCCTCCACCTTATGGGTCATGAATGCTGAAATATTCTCCCAACATAGTCAATGTGAGTTACAAACCTTGCAGGCAACTTACAGTGAAAAAAGGCAACATAGTTTTCAAAACAACTTAAATTGCTGTGGGTTTTTTTTTGTTTGTTTGGTTTATGTTTGCTTGGGGGGGGGGGGGGGGGGAGTGGTGTTTGGTTTGTTTTTTTGTTGTTGTTGGTTTGGGGTTTTGTTTTTTGTTTGTTTTTTTTTTTTTTTTTTTTTTTTTTTTGTTGTTGTTGTTTTTTTTTGGTTTTTTTTGCTGCTGCAGGGTCTGAAACCCTGCTTGTTCCCTCCTAAACACATTTTAGTCTCAGTTCCCTAAGGAGCTGGAATCTCGACACTGTTCCTGCATCTTTGGTTTTCCTCATCATCCTTACCGCTAGGACATCTGCAAGCTTGTTTTCTTCAAACATCTGTCTGGAGTCTACGAACCTCAACACCCCTGGCTTTTGCTGCCCTAGCGTGCAAAAGTTCTGTCAGTCTTATTATGCCAGTCAGCTTCAAAAGCAGAGATTAGGCGCTCACACCGCCCCGGATCTATGCAACCTGCTCCCTCTGGGCAAAAGAGCGAGCGAGCTCTGGATGGAGCTGGAGCGAGCAGCCGCCCAGCAAAGACGGCGCCCGCTCGCCGCCTTGATGCGAGGGAACCCTGTAACGCTCGACCCGCCCCGAAGAGAGCTCTCCTCCCTCCCCGGCGAGCAAACCCCCATGTACGTCCCGTGGAAAAGTTGAAGTCCGACGCCGCCGCAAGCACGCAAAAAAATAACATAAAATTTTAATAAATAAATACATAAGGGAAAAGTTGCCCGGGAGCAGCCGCGGCCGCCTGGCTGCCCGGAGCATCACTTACCGGCGGGGCAGGCGGAGGCGAGAGCCGCGGCGCGGCCGGGCTGCGGGGCGTTCGGTCGGTCGGTCGGTCGGTCGGTCGTGCCGGGCTGCGGGGCGTTCCGGGCTGCCGCCGCCGCCGCCTCCGCCTCCTGCTCCCGGCGTCAGGCTGCAGGAGGGAGCCGGGAGCCTCCCGAGGAGCCGCCAAGCGTGACAGACCAGAGGAGGGGCCGTGTGGGCTTCGCGTTGCGGTGAAACCTCTGCTGCAGTGCCGGGGAGAGAAAGGGGGAGCGGGCGGGCGAGGCGCGGAGGGAGGCGCAGCGCGGCGCGGAGAGAAAAGCGAAACGGGGCGGGCGGCGAACGCCGCCGACAGTAACTGAAAGCGTGGGAGTGCGGGGAGGGCGATCCCCGCCGCAGGCAGCGGCCAGAACCGGCGAGGGGAGGCACAGAACCGCCCCTCCCGCCCCTTCCCCGGAGGGCAAGTCTGGGAAGCCTCCGCGAAAACAAGCCCCGTTTTCCCGGTAGAAGGGAAAACAGAAATAAGGACACCCACGCATGCACTTCATTTCAGAAGACAGTGTTTTATGAGAGGTTGGGACAGGGGAGAGCATGTGAAATGGCTTGTTTCAGAACAGGTTGCAACGGGCCCTATGGCCACTCAAAGAACACTGCATCCTTCCTCCTTACCGTCCTCCCCCAGCGCAGGCCGTCAGCGCTTCTCAGCAACAGTGCAAAGCTGCTACACACACAGGCTGCAGGTGAAGATCAGGGAGAGAAAAACTGAAGAAGTTGGTGTAGGAACTCCCACAAGTAAGATTCACTCTCCTGAGTGGAAAAATTCCTGACTAGGAGAAGAGTGAAGCGTTAGAACAGATTGCCTTGAGCAATGGTGGAATCCCCATCATCTGCAGCTTCTAAGAAAACATCAGAAAAAAAAAATGTTTAAAGATGACTGATTTGTTTTGGGGCAAATGGATAAACTAGATTATCTTATGAAGTCTTTTTTAGGCTCAGGTTCTATGCACAGTAGAAGTTTATTATGTTTATTACCATTATCAACAATATTTTTGATGCAGTGGCATTAAGGACTGAAAGTGATATCATCATAACTTCGTCACATTAGGTGTTAATAGCCACTGCAGGAAAAAGGACATGAAGACAGTTCCTCCTTTATGATTATATAAATTTACCTGCAATTGCACTGGCAAAGTGTTTAATGTGGCAAACACAGTGGTGTCACCAAAGTGGAGACGTAAGAGAAAGTGAAGAGGGCTGGTAGGACTCCATATTAAAACTACTTTTTAAAATCAGCAAATATTCCACCAGTTTTATTAACAAACACAGAACTTGTGTTCACCTCTCCAAAATGTGTTAAACCATTAATTATACTTGTAGTAGGAAGGTATGGTAATGGGCAGATACCACGACCACCCCCACCTTGTACTCTGAACATGCCTAGTGTGTGGTTCTACAGAGTTGTAATTTCTGATAGCTCATATGCCTTTGAGTCATCCTGTCAATATTTGTGAGTTTATATGCATGTTTTCCTACGCTCTGAAATGCTTTTCTTTTCCTCTGTTGTTCAGCACAAGACTCAAAAGCAAAGGAAACTCGCTTACTGGTTGGCTACCCAGGGGAAAAGCTAAATAAACTATGCATGGGGTGCTGTCAAGTGTGAAACACAAGCAGAGAAACAGAAAAGAAATACTTGTTACTTTTCTGTCCCTCTCAGTAATCCTAGCATTAGAAAATTGTACCCGGTGTTAGAAAAGAGCACCTTCTTGTTAAGAAAATAAACTTCCCATGTACAATATACCAGAAAAACAAAGATTCCAAAATTTTCCTATGGCAACAAAAGAAGAGGCTATTTGTGCTACACAAACAAGAACTATGGTAAAATGTTTTTTCCATCCATTTACTGTTAACTATCTAATAGAAACATTTCTGTATATAAAATGTATCATAAACCAGCCCCACTGTATTTTACTGAAATGAATTGTTTAGCACAGAAGACATGTTCCTTGTGTGTTCTTGAGCAAATATAGCAACTGAAAGAAAAAACACCACCACATTGAGATTTTTAATATATAGGAATAAACTGCTAAGAAAAATAAAACAGTGTGATAAAAGCACAAAGGACAGACTCAAGACTTTTTTTTTTTTTTAACCTTACCTTCAGATTCCATGGAGAAAGGGCCACTACAGCAGCAACCTTCCTCCTTATCTATCGCATTACAGAGAGGGAGGTTCATAGCATAGGTTTCTAGGCGTTTTGTAGAAAACAGGCAGAGAGACTAAAGGATAAACCCAAGAATTTTATCCGCAGAATTTAAAAATGTGCAGTTTCATGATCAGGTTAAACTGAAGTAATACTGTTGTTACTGCAGAGAACGGTTCTTTCATACGTCTGCATGCCCTGCTGCTTTCTTAGCATCAGCTTTATTGTTTGTGTGGTTTCCGGGTAAAACGGACAGGTGAGTAGATCTGACTGCAGAATAAGCCTGGAAACCATAGGAAAGTATGCAAAAGCTTGATGGGTTTTCAGCCATACCAGGGACTGACTCACTTGCCTCACTTAGGCTGAGTTAAGATGATCCTGAAGCTGTAGCATGTGTATAGGACCAATTGCACCAGCTTGGAAAGGTTGTTGTGGGAATAGGAAGCATTGTTGAAATAAAACTGCTTAGTGTCTCCTTGTGCTGTTTTCCATCCATGAGGAGTATTTGTGTGAGGAGAAAATTCCTTCCCTCAAAATGTCCCCAGTGCAGGTTGGTGGGAAGCAGGACTCATTCCTACCACCAGGAAACACATTCTGAGGTGGATTGCCTGCACAGAGGCAGCTCAGATGGAAATAGTGCCTTTCGATTTTGAGAATTTTACACAGGCTACCTCTGTTTTCCCTATCTGATCTGATGGCTTAGACCTTCCTGAAATTTACTCTCAAGAGTACTCTTTTGTATCAGATGTAAAATTTAATCTTTATAAGCTCATGACATCTGCTGCTCTATCAGATTTCTGTAGAGACTAGACAATGTATCTGGACTTATTCAGTTACAGCTATCACAGACCAAATAACACAAGATTTTTTGCTAGTGAATGGTCCTGGAATATGACCATATACATATTGCACTCCTCTACCAATAGGATAAGACCAAAGACACAGTTTCTAGATGGATGGAAAACCAGCAAAACCTTAGTATCATTACTTTATAAAGGAACTGAAAAATGCAGACCCTGTGATCCTTCCAAATTATTTATTACATACTGGTTTTAGAAGTACCTGACAAATAAATGTCTGTGATAAAATATTACAGGAATGTGTCTGGTTGTTGTTGTTATTGTTTTTATTTATTTCAACTTGTAACTTAAATGTTTGTCTATAAGACATGATCTTTCTTCCTCCACTATTTCCTTTTCAGGATATAAAAGCAGTAATATCTAGCTATAGAAACATGAGTGGAAATAGCAACCAACAAAAATTTACAGCATTTCCCTTGAAACCAAAGGTAAATGCTTCACAGAATCAGGGTCTTACCCCATAGTACATGTTTCATTTGTACAAGTTCCACCTTTATCACTGATTCAATCCTGCAGGTACTTTCCTTGAGTTAAATGGGGCAATAGGAAATTAATAGAATATAGATGTAAGGTGCACAGAAACATTTAGGGTTAATCCTCAATGAGGCATCAGGACCTGCAGGGATTCTCTGAGCTGATGTGGTAGACAGCCTACCTCAGGCACTAAAGCACTTCAGTATTTTACTGTATGTAGCATATAAACATTTCAGACTACATCCGTGTGCAGTGATCTATCAGAACTGTGCCCAGTCCTGAACGAGACATTTGGGCACCTCTTTATTTCAAATAACTAACAGCAGGAAAAAGCCACTTAAATATACAGAAGGAATTCATTATGGTTTCAGGTGACAGAGAAAAAAATTCTACCATTTGTCTAAAAGAAAAAGAAGCATTAAGTTTTCTTTAGATTTTCTTAAAGTTTCCTTTAGTTATACATGAGATACTTGTCTGAATTTGTCCCTAAGACATCATAGTGTTTAGGCACATCTAATTGCAAATATTAGACAAATATGAAGAGTACTACAGTGAAAGGAAAAATTTTGATACTTCTTTGCTGTCAAATGAAAAGCACTTTTTAAATCAGACTATATGGTACTGATTCATACATATGATATACATCAGACCATGTGTTCCTGTGGTGTCATAAAACAAACAAAACACCGGGACAGGTAAAGGCTAATATTGATCAAAGGTCCTCTACCTCTTCTAAAAATAAAGGTTAAGAATCACTAAATAAATCTTCACACAATGTAAGCAGGAGTAACATTATCAGCTAAGTACTCTACCAACAGGAAGACTATTACTATCTGAGTCTTTTTGATCATGATACAGATAGAAAAAACCCAAATCTCTTTCCTTCTTGACATAGCATTTTTTAAATATTGTCTCACTGTTGCTTAAATTTCAAAATCTGATTGTTCAGGCAGGAGTGGCTTCCTGGACAAGAAGGAATATTAAACACGTATCTCCTAAATCCTGATTTAGGGTCTTCTGCTGACCTGCTGCACTGACTTTAAATGGTTCATCTCCTCAAGTCACTGTTCACTTACCTGTTCTTTGCCAGTCTTGTTTATTTAAGATTTATTTATATTTAGATATATATAATATATAGATAGATACAGATTATATATATATATATATAAAGATTTATTTATCTTTAGACATGAGGAATAACATGGTTGCACTGCATGTAGAACTGTTCTCATAATTAGTATTGTAATTCATTTTCAATTCATACACCACTGTCTCTAAGTATAATAAAAGACTTAGTCCTTATTTCTGCAAGGACCACTGCATGATCTTAACGAAGCACTATGTTCAGTTGAACTCCTGGGGAATACTTCTTGTATAAAACAGTCCTACGCAGTGCTGTAAATCTTTGCTGCATAGAGGGCTAAATTTACAACAAAATAAATACTGGTTTTCTTCATGGCAATGAAAGCTCAACCGATACAATTTTTTACTAACTATTTAGATTTTTTTTAATGTATAAATTAATGTACATATATGAGTACCTCGAACTTGAGATGAGTGCTGAATCATATTAAGTATGTAATTTGAATTTTGCTTCTCTTTCAAACATATTGCTTCTGGGTTTGATCACTCTTGTTAAGTGATCTCTGATACTGTCATGTATCATTTGGAGAGTTTTATTCTTTTAGGTTTACATAGCGCTAGAGCATATATGATGCTAAACACAGTCTGTACTGGTATGTAGTGTCCTTAACACTGTGGATGGCTTGCAGATACTGGGAAGAAAAGTTGTTCACCAAAGAACTCAGACATAAACTTAACCCAGAGAAGAGTGCATTATTCAAAGCCATAAAAATGAAAGAGGGCTGCAACAAATACAAAATATCTCATGATTTTCAGTTATGGATTGATAAAATAGCAGCTGAATTTAAAAGCTGAAAAATGTAATTCAATATGTATTGCAAAAACAATGTCTTCTATGTGCACAGTGATATACAGAATAGCAAAACCTGCTATAATGTAACTAGCTTTGTTAGTATGTTACATTAAATATCTCATATGGAGTATCTTCAGGTTGGTTTCTTAAACATACTTGCTTTTTAAGAACAAACAAAAAATTATTTCTATTGTGACACTGGTGCAAGCCAGTTTTAAAGTTCTTTCACCTATAACATGGCACATAGATTATGCCATATTTCCATCTAAATAAAAATTGTAACATGCCTTTTCATATTGCGGACAGCCAGTGCTGAAGTATCTAGAGGCTGTGCAATGAAAATGTATTTTTTTAGCTACATATTTGTGCCTGCATTGTCCGAGGTATATTCTCTGGGACTAGATAAGTGGCATGAAGATACAATTAAATTATGCCAGGATTAAATTTCAAATGAAGAATATCCTCAAGAGCATCTTTTATAATTTAAAATCTGTAAACGAATCATATAAATACTCTGATCATTCAATCATGAATCCACAGTCTTCCAGCAGGTATCTCAATCATGCGTATGATGCCCCAGGGTGTTGAATCTTGCAAATATATTTAAGGAATAATAAAAAGCTATGTAAATCACAACTTGACTGAAGCTTCCCTATGGCCTCTATGAGCATCTGGAGAGACATGCAAGCATTGTTTGTAGTATGAAGCTGGAACATATCACACAGCTGAAATGTGAGTTGATATACTAGTGTCACAAAGAATGTGAAAAAATAACAAGTTTAATGGTCTACGTTGAGCAGTGTCATTTATTTATTGTTTCCTTTTCGATTTTTTCCAAATAAGCCAGTGAAACAAGTGTATTTGTCCTACCGACTTTCTAATCAGAGATCAACAGAAATTCCACAGAAGACTTTGGGGTTCTTTTCATTACATATATTCATCCATTCTTAGAAGTCATGTGTAATCTGATCAGACACCAGAAGCAAGCCATAAGAAACTCAAATTCTGAAGATAAAACAGTAACAGAAGTTAAGAAGTAGGTCTATACAAAATACACAGCAGTGAAAATGGGTGATTCACTGTGGACTACAATAAAGTATTTTGTAAAAAATGGAAGAAAATAAGCACCATTAAACACATCAAGTGTGCTTTGCACAGGCATCACTTGTTCTGGATTAAGTTCATGGAAAGCATCTGATTTTCCTGGAATTGTTCTAATCAGATCAGTAACTCTAAAAGTCTTCCTTTAATTTTTTCCCAGTCTCTCCTCTCCTCTCCTCTCCTCTCCTCTCCTCTCCTCTCCTCTCCTCTCCTCTCCTCTCCTCTCCTCTCCTCTCCTCTCCTCTCCTCTCCTCTCCTCTCCTCTCCTCTCCTCTCCTCTCCTCTCCTCTCCTCTCCTCTCCTCTCCTCTCCTCTCCTCTCCTCTCCTCTCCTCTCCTCTCCTCTCCTCTCCTCTCCTCTCCTCTCCTCTCCTCTCCTCTCCTCTCCTCTCCTCTCCTCTCCTCTCCTCTCCTCTCCTCTCCTCTCCTCTCCTCTCCTCTCCTCTCCTCTCCTCTCCTCTCCTCTCCTCTCCTCTCCTCTCCTCACATTCTAATTCCTCATAAGCTTACAAACATTACCACATCAAATATAAAATGTTCTATGAAACAAGGAAGAAATAAAATTAATTAAGTTAGTGAGTACCACGAGCATGTTGTGATTGGGCTATCTGACTACCTCATGGACCACATAACTCAATTTGTTTATAAAAGTAAAGGCCAAATTCCCTCTTACTATTGCCTTTACCTGGAGTATCCTCACTGACACCAGTGGAATAGCTGACTCACAGTGGTGCACAAAAGAATAACTAGGAACAGTGTATCTGTTGTAGTATATAAATTTGCTGAATGCTGCTTTTATAAAAGGCAATTCAGTTCAAAGGAATAAAACATATGGGCCAAATCTTTAGATTCTCTGTAAAATACTTATGACCTGGAGTTGAAGACAATTTTTCCAGCATAAAGGCAAAGACTTTATGGCAGTTCATACTGAAGAGAAGTACTCCAACAAACAGTAGTAGTGGAAAGATACAGAAAATTACATGAGATTTGGTTTAGGATTTCCATCCATAAAAGTGAAATCCTTGAAACAAGCCCTTAACCCTGTGTTTTAACTAACAGTGTTTATAGATCTGAATTACCCTTTTTTTCTCAGCACTAAGGGAAGGAAAACCACAGATCTGGATCAAATGGTTGAAAATCAGTACTAAATTCTGCAGCAAGATACAAAATCTCTGTAGAGTTGCTATTATTTTTTATTCTTGTACAACATACAGACAATGATGTTCTGAGGTTAGTGGTTTCCACATGCTGCTGGAAAATATGGTAAATAATGTGCGTGGTAGTGCAATGTATACATCAATTCTAGAACTCAAATTAACATCGAATGATCACGCATATAAGCAAAAGCTGAAAATACAGCAAAGCTATAAATAAGGGACATCACATCCTGTTTTCATCCTTCCTAGTAGATTTTGTCCTATCCTCCTCACTTTGTAAGTTGCATCCAGTTCACAAACATTCTAAGTGCAGTCATGAGCCTGGATCCAACTACTTTACAGCAGGGCAGGAGAAGGGCATATCAGTTTGCAGTGAGTTGCAAGCAGGCTATGAGTGGTGTAACGGAGAGCAACCCTTGAGCTGCTTTTATACTTAAGAATCAGGAGCCAAGTCTTGATGTCACTTAAAGTAGCAGAGATTTTGCATTTTGGCAGGAGCAGAGCTGAGCTGCAAATCTGCTAAAGAGTATGCGTGGCTGTTGCAAATAACATGTTCCAAGAGACTGCCTCATTTCAAATATAACCTTATTAAGCATTTCAAAAATAGAGTGAAGTTAGGAGTGCCTGCAGAGTCCATCAGTTAAGCTACTTGTGATTCAGAAAATACGGAGGTTTCTAATGCTTTGTCTAAAATTCTAGCTCAGTCAGCAACAGAAATCCAAAAGATTTAGATATCCTCTGGTGTGAAGCAAATATTGTCACAGCTGGAGAAAGAGTAAGTCTGAAGTCTGACTTTCCTCCCCGCCCCCTGCCCCATTCTAGAATTATCCAAACCAGCTATATCAAACACCTACACACAAAGAGATACTGTTTTGGTGATTCACAAACATTCACAAGCCCACAATTATCATGTAATCTTCGAAGCCCAGACTTGAAATACCCTGTTTCTCCCAGTGATCAGTTATTTACAGAAAGGGAATCTAAGTAAATATTCATGCCACTAACAACTCAGTCACTGACATGACTAGATACTTCACACTGAGGTTTCTGAAGGACGTTTATTTTTCACTCTTTCTCCCCTAATCATTTCCTGTCATATCTAAATTATAAAATTATGCCGAGTCAAATAATTTACAAAACAAATCTGAAAATGCTCAGTAAGCCTTTTCCAATGTCAGATAATTAACTTTATCATAATGTTCACAATAAATGTATTAAATTTTTCTATTTCTGGGAAATATAATTTATTTAACATTTGCCTTGAATAATTTTTCCAATTGTCCTTTGCAGCTTTTCAATTAGTTTACTTTGTCTGATATTATTTTTAATATTAAGAATGCTTAGTTCCCAGAATTCAAAAACTTGTATAAAAAACCCACCTGAAGTCAAATTTCTTTTACATTTAGTGTGGCATAACTTTTATAATCCAAACTGATGAAGTTGTAATGGAGCATTAGAATTTTACATAGGTCTCTACTTTTAAAAAGAACATCAAAATGCTAATGCAAAATAATAAAAAATTGGAGAAAAAACACCATATAGGAAATATTCTCCTGAAAGATTTCTTACTTGCACTGTTTCATAAACAAGTCAATGATTTGATTTAAATTAATCACTGTTTTTACAAAGATATGCAGCTGCAGTTGATCCTATCTTCTGCTTATCAATTTAAAAATTAGTGAGCTAATTTCAATTTTGCATTAGATCACATACATAAAATATACTAGTACATAAGGAAGGAGATGACAGGAGAGGCTTCAGTTTTGTTCATCTGATGATATTTTTCTGAACACACATAAAGACCACAATGTCCAAACTGAGATTTTTATTGCTAGGAGCAGCACCATACAAAGTATTTTCCCAGATGCTTCAGTTATTACAGCTCCATCTACTTATCATCACATATATTTTCTACATGTAATATACTCAGTACTCATAACCTTCTTGCTCATAACCTTCCAAGTCAACCATTTCTTCCAGAAAGCCCACAGAAACATTCATCCAAATGTTTTTTTTTTTTGTTCCAGTAACTTACCTGGAAATGGGATGATACCAGAGAACAGAGAGGTAGAATACCAGAGTTTGGTTAATGCCAAATGCTGTTTCCCATGACACTAAAAATAACACCTCTATGCTTCTATTTGAAATTCTCTGACTCAAAGATGGATGAGGTTTTGACCAACACTGAGTATGTTGGCAGACACATAGTGAATGAGTACACATCCAAGAGCTTGTTGCCTGGTACATAGAGACAACCACTGTAAGAAAATGGGAATCACTGAACCTCCTGGGAGATGAAATTACTGATAGGTAAAATGATGTTCACCTCTATCTTTTGTACTTTTGAAAAGGGTGTAAATCTGAAAACTTCTGCCTTTAGCTACCTGATTTATGCCCTGACATGAATTTATTAGAAAAGTTTAGGTATGTAAGGAACTTCAGGATGTGTTAAGGGCCAGAACTTGATCTAAACATGATTTCTCATATTTGGATGTTCAACTATAAATGCTTCTAGGAACCTGATCATCAAGTTGAGCACCCAAAAATACAAATGAAGGTAAATTATGTCTGTGATTAGGTCTAGATTAAATAAATAAATAAATAAATAAAAATATGCCTGATGTCAAGGTATAGCAGAAGCAAGCTGCTCAGCAAGAGGAACAGGGAGCCAAACATGACAGTAAGGCAGGCAGGAACAGTGACAAGGAACACAGGCTCACAGCACCCCAACAAGGTGAGCAGGACAGGTCCAGTGACAGTAACAAGGTTCAGCTAAGAATCCCAATCCTCAGACAAGTCCACAGCCACAGGGCAGGTCCAAGGTCAAGCCAGGCAGGTCCAAAGTTGAGTCAGCAAGTCAGTGACCGGATAGGGTCTGGAGACAGTAAACAAGACCATCCACAGACCAGTGACAACCAGACAAGTCCACAGAGATAAGGCAGGTCTGAGGTGAAGGCAGGTGGGCAGGTCAGGGCTGGAGTCAGGGAGGCACACAGCCAGGCAAGGGCAGAGTGGCTACAGTGGAGACCAAAAGCAAGATCCTGGGCTTAAAAGCAGTTCCCAAGTGAAGGGGGCCAGGCTCTCACTTCTCACAACTTCTTTTCACACAGCGGTTTTGCTGGTGCAAGGCTGGGCAGCTGCACTGCCAAGGGTGCCCCTGAGCCCAAGCAGCCAACTCCCCAAGAAGGGACGGCACATTCAAGTCCCTGGCACCTACTTCCCATCCCTACAAGGAAAGTGAGGCTTCTGCTGACCTACCTACCGCGCACTGTGAATACCCTTGTCTTTTGTAATGTAATGTTTACTTATGATCTACTTTGTTGGTTTGGGATATGTGTTTGACCAAAAAAAGATTTGCACAGTAACAGACACAGACTGTTTGCGGAGAAATTTCCAAAGCATGCTTCCCTCTAGTAACAGATGCTATTAATGTATTTGCAGTTTTTGTGTATGTGATACACATCAACTCTACGTTCATTATGTTATGCACACAGACATACAAATACATGCATATATATTTATATATATTATACATACAAACATGTACACGCATACAGACACATACACACAAGTCAATGCATAACCTGACATATATCCTACTTGAGTTAAGGCTTATTCTCAGTTTGTACAATGTGAAAGACAGACAAACCTTTGTTATACACAGAATACAAAGCAGTATATTTAAGGCAGAGAAAAGGTCAAAGCAAGGTTAATTGCATTTCTTGACATTTCACAGAAAATATGAGTTCTTTGCATAGTAAAGTTTAAAGGAGCAGCTGGCAGTACTGGCAGAAAACTATGGAGTTGTGAAGAAACAATCAATATACCAACACAAAAGGGAAAAGCTATACTTTAAGTGTAATTAGTAAGGCATTGTAAAGTAGTGGGAATGAAGTACAACATTAGCTCAATAATGATGAAAATAACCCAACTGTTTGTTTCATGAAAGTGATCTTTTTTTTCTAAACATACCCTATTTAGAAACTGGAGAGGAGAAACGAAAACAGAAAAAAGGATCACTAATGACTTTCAAAACACTGTAGAATTCAAAAGCCTAACAGACGGGAATTCATGTAATTAAAATGAATAAGCATGTTTAAAAGAATCTCTCCTATTAAAAATCTAATTTTGGTTGCACTTTTTCTGCACTTTTCAGAGTAAAATTGAATTCAAAGAAAAGGATCCAAAGAGGAAGACTTGGAAACACCAATGAAATATATTTTTCATAACAAAAAGTATCAGGCATGTGTTCTGGGCTAAAAATTTTTAAAAAGTATATCCTGAAGATTTTAGAAAAAAATCGCAGCCAGATGGACTTCTGCTCAGAACAGTGATTTCTAATACATCCAGTTTCATATATAGATGTCACTGAGGTCTTATGTATGTAAACTTTATTAATCCCTTATATTTCTAGATTCCTTTTTATATGGTGTTCCCATATATGGTGACATCTGTCTCTCTGCTGCCTATTGCTTATCAAATAGGCAGTGGTTATGACAACTGAAGGAGACTTCTTTCCACTAACTCAGATTTTAATGTTAGCAGCCCCTAAACTGACCACTGCAGGTTAGTAGAAAGGGTACACTCAAGCCCCTGAGAATTCCAAACACCAAGAGCAGTGTAACATCTCTTAGAGCAGTATTTCTGCACAAGGAAAAGGAGGTGCTGATGTTACCTGGGCAGAGTAGTCTTCAAGAGACTTGATTACAGAACCAAACTCTGTCTTCCAGTTATAAATTACCCTGCACAAAAATTTTTCTGTGACACCTGACAAGTAAGTCTTCATCTGCTTCATCATCTGCTTTGTATCTCCAAAATGGAGACTATAACACTTCCCTACTTGAGCAGGATAAGGACGTGTAGGTACAGTAATGACTGAGACATACAGATACTGTAAAGAGTGGGCTGTATAAGAGAGGATATTTGAGGCCAAATTCTGATTGTTTTGCACAGTCTTAACAAGCTCTACTAGCCTTGGACATAACTACTACATTCTTTCATCACAGATAGCTAATAATATAGCACCGTGATAATGTTTGATGGATTATGAAAGGCCACTGTTCTCACTTCAGAACATTTAAAGACACCATACTATACATACATCCGGTGAAAATGCAGTCTTACTCTTTATAGTATTGGCAGATTTAGTATTTGTTGTTATGTAATTCTGAAGACTGACTTCCTCATATGTCTTCAATTTACCGACAAATAGTATCACAAAGATTTTCAGAAAAAATTAAACTTTAATGTAGATCATAGATCATTCTTACTTCTATTCTGTTTTTAAGATCATGTGCAGTTCACAGAAGAGCAGTGAACCCAGATCCCAGTTTATATTTTTGCTGGCATAATGAACAGATTTTTTCTATTTCTGCTCAGTTTTAGTAGTTACAGTAAATCATCCACAGATAGCCTTAAAACAAACATTAATGCCACAGCACAAGGTTAATTGCTGAATGGCATTAAAAAGATGTTTACACGGTTCTAGAAAAAATCCATTTCAATAAAAGCAATTTAATAAAATCCTTAAAGCAAAGCTTCAGTCTGTGGATATGGAGTAAGTGGTATATGGAAGAATGGGCAGACAAATACCTATACAAATAGAAAACACTGTAAGTCAAATATATTTCATTCTTGATAACAGAGTATTTGTGATTTTATTAAAAAAAAAGGATAGAAAGTGAATTTAATTCTACCATAAACCAACAAGTTTATCTACAACCAGGCACATTTTATATTAAAGTATCTGTTGTGAGATTACCTACACAGGATTACCTACACAACCTAAGCATCACTGGATATTCAAAGTGTATGGTGTCTAGTCTAACTGCAGTGAAAATGGTGCTGTGTTACCAGCTGATAGGTCAAAACAGCTGTGTTCATTAGGGACCAGTCAGGTCTTGGGTAACATGACTCTAATTACAAGTATAATAGCTGTTCATAATTTATTAAGCTCATCCTAAAGGCTTTTTCTTTCCCTAAAGACATGAACAACTTATTAGACAGGTCAGTCTAAGAAGCTGACAGATATCTAAGATGACACTGAGAATAAATTAATATATAATATGGCCTTTAGCATTATGGTATTCCTTCCATAACCAATACCTATCTTTATCATATTATTTTTCATATCAAAACACTTTTAAACTCCATGACCTATAGAAACTCAGTTAGTCTAATGTGCTATGTTGAGGTGAACAATTTGGGTCCCAAAATATTAGAAACATTCACACTATTGGGGAAAAAAAAAAAAAAAAAAAAAAGTGAGCTAAAATGTAGCACTGTGGTTTGCAAGACATCATCCAAAGGATGTCTGTAGAATAAGCAGTGAGATTTTATCCAGAAGTAACGTAACTAACTGTGCTGAGTTTGTGTCTGTGGCAGGGAGGGTTTGGTAGCAGGGGAGGGGTCTACAGTGGTGACCCTCTGTGAGAAGCTTCTTGAAGCTCAACTGGCTCTAAGTCGGACCCACCTCTGGCCAGAGCTGAGCCAATTAGCGATGGTGGCTGTGCATCTGCAGTAACATACTTAAGAAGGGGAACCTGGAATGAGGAGTTGGAGTTGTGAGGAGGAATTGTGAAGAGGACACCTATGAAAACACTAACCTCAGTGGAGAAAAGAAGGAAGAGAAGGGGAGGTGTGCTGGAAAAGAGACCCCCCCAGCAGCCCATAGTGAGACAGTAGGACCAGCACCCCCTGGGACCCATGGAGGTCTAAGGTAGAGCAGAGGCCAACCTGAAGCCTGTGGAGGAGCCCACACCAGGGCAGACATCTGTGCATGAAGAATGTTGGGACTCTGAGTGAAGAAGAAGGCTCTGCTGTTGTAGTTTGGTGCTGAGATCACTGCAACGCTCTGGGAGGGACCCATGCTGGAGCAGCTTGGGAATGGCTGTGTCCTGTGGGAAGGACTCGCGTCAGAGAAAATTCATGGAGGACTGTCTTCCGTGAGAGGGGAACCACTCTGGAACAGGGGATGAATGTGAGAAATCCTCCCCCTGAGGAAGGAGCAGTGGAACTGACCACATCCCCCATTCCCTGCCCGCTGTGCTGCTGTGGGGTAGGAAGTAGAGAAATCTGGAGCAAAGCTGAGCCCAGGAAGAAGGGACGGGTGGGGGTGGTGTTTTTAAGATGTGTTAATAATTCTCATTGTCCTACTATGCCTGTTAAGTGTTGTTGTTATTAGTGTTTTAATTAAATTTATGATTTTTTTTTTCTTCCCGAGTCTGTCTTTTGCCTGTGACCATAATGGGTGAGCCATCCCTCCCTGACTTTATCTCAGTTTTTAATCCTTTTGCTTTATTTTCTCCTTCCCATTCATGACGAGGGAGAGGTGAGCAAGTAGCTCCATGGTGCTCAGTTGCCCTCTGGGATCAAACCACAACACTAACCTTGCCCAGCCTGAACTTCTAAAGAGTTTTGAATAGCATAAATTTTAAAACAGCATAATACAGTCTAAAATAATGCCATACACTTTAAATTTCAATATATAATTTGCAGACTATCTGGATAATAATAATGCTATGAAAATTAAAAGTACAGATCATATTTTCAAATTGGCTTAGCAGCAAACCAGCGTATTTTGGTCTCATCTTTCTCAAGTCATTAATATTGTCCTCCTCAGCCTAAGAAAATTAGCCTTTGGAAGTACTGAGCATACATATAACAAGTGTGTGTTTCCTCAGTCCTCACTAAGTGTAATCAGCTTATGTTTACACAACTATATGTAACCACAGACTTCCCATCCAGTCATAAAACACCTTTATTAATCATAACAGCATTCAAAAAAGAATCAACATGTATTGAATATAAATATTGGTGTACTGAAATACCATGAAGAGGGCCAGTGTTCAGAAAGTCCTGAATGCTAAATTATTAACATCAAATTACTAAATATTTCAAAGACCTTGACCTACATGCTTAGAAACAGACATAGCTTTGATTTGGTTTGGTAAGTATGCTCATTTCAGGGCAAGCACTGAATAGTGGAAAGACACCAACACAGTGACATTACTTAATATGAATCTAAAAATAAAACATGACTGTTTTTTAATTTCACAATAAGCAGAGTCATGGGAAGTATTTCCAGAGCTTAAGTACAGAGACAAGTGAGGTCGCACCTTTTTCATTCGGTTAACAGAACTCCTAGAGCAGACTGAGAATGAAGTAAACATCATATCCTTCCACATCCCAAATTCACTGGTACTTTCTTTGATACATTTACTGAGGAACATTACAAGGATACATTTTCATCACACTTTATTTTTTTCTCAGTAAAAGTCGTATAAACTGGATACTGTTTCTCAGAAGACAGCAGTCAAGGTTGCTCATGGTGAAATAATCATGAAAACTTCATTTCTTCAATAAAGCAGATTTTCTGAATCAATATCTTCAATTTTTGCAATTTGTTATTGCCATTTATTTATTGAATGGCCCAAGTTACTACATGCAAATAAAGATCTTCCTCAAAGTTAATATGAATGAGTTGCTTACTGGAGAAGTGATTTGGAATCCTAGAAAAACAGGTCTGGAAGCAACTTCAAGAAGACATCTGATCCTGCCTACCATATAGCAGGATCAGTTATATTTACCTCATTAGTGAAATATACATATGAATCTATCACCAACAGTGACTGAGACTCCTTGCCCTCCACCCAAGTTACTGGAATACTTCACTATCCTACCATTAAACCATAAATCATGTCACAAAGAAATAAAAAGAAGGTAATGCAAATATAATTTAAAGGAAGACTGAACAAATGAAGTGACAGGAACAGAATTATACTTTTTGATGTAAATACAACTATGTTGGTTTTAATTATATGTAATTTGTATGCATCTTGCATTGTTTGAGATTTTTCGCAAATATTTTTCCATTGCTGATACTTAGGATGCAAGTCAAAGTGCATGGAGGAAGCATCACAACCACATTCTGTTTCCTTACTGACTGGAGGTACTCAGAGTCATGTTTCTGTGAATGTCATTTGAGTTCATACAATCAGAATTTAATTTTTGCTAGTAGTCTCTAATATTTACTTAATATTTGCTGCTTTCATCAACATTACATCCAGCAAGCTTAGTTGCTCTAACACTTGCAGAAGCAAATACAAAAAGAGTTTAAACTTAGCAACCCTTAATTCAGCTTTAAAAATATTTGATGGAATTGCAGAAAATTCACTCACCGTTAACACCATACCAGACTGCAAATACTGGAAGAACTAATCCTAAAGTAAAATAAAAATAATATATTGTAGTATATGAGCAGCTGCATGACAGTTATATCAAAGATATAGAATTTAGAAAAGAAAATTTAGCCTCATCTTTTTAAACTTCCATATAATGAAGTCTGATGTACTGTGAAAGACTGCAGACATATCACTAGATATTGCTGATGATGGACTTTAAAAATTAGAGTATAAACAGCATTGTTGGGTCCTATGTTCAAACTGCAATGATATCTCAGTCTACTCAAAATCTCCCAGGCCTTCATAAACAATACAGAATTCAAGAATGAAATGGGTCATTCTTGTGTCCCTCTAATAATCTTTCATAAAGAGTCTTTGAATCAGACAAGACCTACAATAATTCATAAACAAAGTCAGTTACAGAAAAAATAAAAATTTGAAGGAGATTGTAGTCTTCCCACCAGTACTGAAATCAGCAGCAGAAATATTCAAGGCCACATAAAAGAGTTACTCTCCTTTCACTCTTCATTCACATTCTGGATAGACCTAAGGCCATGCATAGCATGGTAATGTTATTTATATTCTTTTCAATGGGTTAAACAAAAAAGGAAGGAAGGAAGGAAGGAAGGAAGGAAGGAAGGAAGGAAGGAAGGAAGGAAGGAAGGAAGGAAGGAAGGAAGGAAGGAAGGAAGGAAGGAAGGAAGGAAGGAAGGAAGGAAGGAAGGAAGGAAGGAAGGAAGGAAGGAAGGAAGGAAGGAAGGAAGGAAGGAAGGAAGGAAGGAAGGAAGGAAGGAAGGAAGGAAGGAAGGAAGGAAGGAAGGAAGGAAGGAAGGAAGGAAGGAAGGAAGGAAGGAAGGAAGGAAGGAAGGAAGGAAGGAAGGAAGGAAGGAAGGAAGGAAGGAAGGAAGGAAGGAAGGAAGGAAGGAAGGAAGGAAGGAAGGAAGGAAGGAAGGAAGGAAGGAAGGAAGGAAGGAAGGAAGGAAGGAAGGAAGGAAGGAAGGAAGGAAGGAAGGAAGGAAGGAAGGAAGGAAGGAAGGAAGGAAGGAAGGAAGGAAGGAAGGAAGGAAGGAAGGAAGGAAGGAAGGAAGGAAGGAAGGAAGGAAGGAAGGAAGGAAGGAAGGAAGGAAGGAAGGAAGGAAGGAAGGAAGGAAGGAAGGAAGGAAGGAAGGAAGGAAGGAAGGAAGGAAGGAAGGAAGGAAGGAAGGAAGGAAGGAAGGAAGGAAGGAAGGAAGGAAGGAAGGAAGGAAGGAAGGAAGGAAGGAAGGAAGGAAGGAAGGAAGGAAGGAAGGAAGGAAGGAAGGAAGGAAGGAAGGAAGGAAGGAAGGAAGGAAGGAAGGAAGGAAGGAAGGAAGGAAGGAAGGAAGGAAGGAAGGAAGGAAGGAAGGAAGGAAGGAAGGAAGGAAGGAAGGAAGGAAGGAAGGAAGGAAGGAAGGAAGGAAGGAAGGAAGGAAGGAAGGAAGGAAGGAAGGAAGGAAGGAAGGAAGGAAGGAAGGAAGGAAGGAAGGAAGGAAGGAAGGAAGGAAGGAAGGAAGGAAGGAAGGAAGGAAGGAAGGAAGGAAGGAAGGAAGGAAGGAAGGAAGGAAGGAAGGAAGGAAGGAAGGAAGGAAGGAAGGAAGGAAGGAAGGAAGGAAGGAAGGAAGGAAGGAAGGAAGGAAGGAAGGAAGGAAGGAAGGAAGGAAGGAAAGAAAGGAAGGAAAAGAAAGAAAGGAAGGAAAAGAAAGAAAGGAAGGAAAAGAAAGAAAGGAAGGAAAAGAAAGAAAGAAGAAAGAAAGAAAGAAAGAAAGAAAGAAAGAAAGAAAGAAAGAAAGAAAGAAAGAAAGAAAGAAAGAAAGAAAGAAAGAAAGAAAGAAAGAAAGAAAGAAAGAAAGAAAGAAAGAAAGAAAGAAAGAAAGAAAGAAAGAAAGAAAGAAAGAAAGAAAGAAAGAAAGAAAGAAAGAAAGAAAGAAAGAAAGAAAGAAAGAAAGAAAGAAAGAAAGAAAGAAAGAAAGAAAGAAAGAAAGAAAGAAAGAAAGAAAGAAAGAAAGAAAGAAAGAAAGAAAGAAAGAAAGAAAGAAAGAAAGAAAGAAAGAAAGAAAGAAAGAAAGAAAGAAAGAAAGAAAGAAAGAAAGAAAGAAAGAAAGAAAGAAAGAAAGAGAAAAGAAAAAGAAAAAGAAAAAGAAAAAGAAAAAGAAAAAGAAAAAGAAAAAGAAAAAGAAAAAGAAAAAGAAAAAGAAAAAGAAAAAGAAAAAACACCGTAGTATATAAAGCCAGAGGCTGTAGCCCAGAATATACAGACAAGGCAGATTTAAGGAGCTAAGAAGCTGCCAACTCTATGTAGTCACTCTTCAACTGGATTTCATGCTTTCAATGTCATAACGCATTAACCCAAAGTATGACAAGATCTCCGATTAATGGGGCTAGTATGCATCACAGAGTGCTGCATCTGGTTACTATTAAACCTTAAGTAGTGATTAGAGTCATAAAACCAGAATTTTGATGGGTTTCTACAAAGACAAAAGCTGAAAAGTTGTTTGCTAACAATATTTTACTGTCAAAGGAAAGGGTTAGTGCTGAACATACGAGGAAAAAAAGTTGGTTTCTGAACTCTAAAATGTAGGTGATTTAAGATATATGCCAAACTTGTTACATACTTATGGTAAAGCTATCATTCATGTCACTGGAAGACTCTTAGGATCATAATTTACTGAAGTATTACACTGAATCTGTATACATGCATTTAAGGGTTTTATTTGCAGTGATATTAATTTATGAAAAAAAAAAAGATTCTATGTCTAAAGTAAATTTCAGTCTCTTACCAGATTTAACTAGTGAAATTGTATGGTCATCAAAGATACAGTAACTTAATATTGAACATATGTATAACTATATATACAGTTTATACATGGAAGTTTCAGCCTATTAGTCTAGACCATTTTTCCTCAGTATGTGATTATTGAAGTATTAAACACAGTTTGGTATTGTTCCAAAAAGATGCTCTAAAATGTGATTCTTGATAAGCTAATAGTGAGCTTGGGGAAAGAAAAAAAAAATCTGAACAAGCTAAACAGTTCTGTATTTGATCTGCAAAAAAAAGATGTAAGAGAGAAAAGGCTGACGTAAATCACAGAGATGTTCAACATCAGAGGGCAGTTTGATGGATGAGAAATTAAGGATGTATTCTAGTGTTCTGGAGGACTTCAACTGGAAGATTCTGTAGAGCAAATCTCTTGTGTTGGTGAACAACTTGCCCTTTCTTCACCTTGTGAAGAAAACCTCTGCAATAGAACATAAGAAAGCATATTACATAGCTAACAGACCAAAGGTCCACCTAACCGACTAGTTTGGGCAGTGGTCAGAAGTGCATGCTTAGGAAATTTTAAAGATATTTTTAAATTTAAGTTTTCTAAAGTGAAAATGATGAGAGTAACTGAGCATTGGCACAGGTTGCCCAGAGAGGTTGTGGAGCCATCTGGACATGGTCTTGGGCTCTATGTGACCCTGCTTGAGCAGGTGGGTTGGACTAGATGACCTCAGGAGATTCCTTCCAACCTCATCCTTTCAATACATTTTTCCTACTCCAAACAAACCGTGGCTTAGGAATCTTTGGAATTAGAGGTTGTCTCTTTGTGGATGGTTATCTGAGTGGATGTTTCTTTCTTAAATCTCTCCAAATGCTTTTGGGAAAAAAAAGGTCATACCAAGAACTCAGTCCTGTGGTGGCCATGTAAAGAAGCACTGATGTGTGTCATGTAGGTGTCTATGTAGTAGGACTGTCACCCATATTCTGACACCAAGAAGGACACTAGAAAACAATATCACTTTCTCACTCATGTTTTAACTCTTTCCTTCCTCATAATGTCATCACACCTGTCTTTGCACAAAATTTCACTGCAACATAATATTCTCTTTAAGACTTTTCATGTTGCTGAAAAAAAGAGACACACCCCGTTCCTCCATTATTGACTGTAACCTCTACTTGTTTTTATTCATTTATTTAAGATGTTTTACCTATATAGCTTTTTTCCTGTGTCAGATTAGTCTGGACTTCCAAAAGAAGTGAGTCCGCACTTCACACATCATGCCTTTATATCCTCCACATCTAAGACAGACACTCAAAATACTTACTAATATATGTTTAATCTTTGACTAAAGTTGCCAGGCAATATAAGTATTTAATAATAATGATGATAACAAAGGTATCCGCCTGTCTGCTGCATCAGTTATTGCTAAAGAAACACTAGAGCACTAAATCTGAGTGTAAATTGCAAGATAACCATGTTTAGCACTGCTGGTCCCCAGGTAGAGTATGAAGGTACTGTCAGAGCAAAGAATAGATCTTTGTCTGTGGGCTTCCTGTACAAAGTATCATGCAGGCACTGTGCACTTCCCACCCAGTTCCCACCCCAGAATTCCATCAGGATGCAGCTGGACATAGACCTGGAAGTTGGGAGTTGCTTCCAAGGTTATCCCAATTACATACTAAAGTATGTTATTATGATTTGCCTTTTCACCATGGCTTTAGAGGTGTTAATGTTAGTATCAAAAGAGCAGAGTTGGAAAAAAAAGGTGTAAAGCCACAATGAAGGACACTTTATATTTTACTAACATTGTCCCACCACTGGAATTTTTAGGAAAAATATAATAAAATATCTAAATTTAATTTTTCAATGTGCTTTTCTGAGAAGTCATGAACAAAGCAAAGTTGAAATTAACTCCATCGTATCTTTGCTCGGTTGGTCCTTTATATAGATGGTTGGTAATGAAAAAAGCAATGATATATGTAAATAGAGTTTACTTGCAGGAAACATTTAATCTTCTCAGAGCTATTTCACAAGCTATTCAAGTGCTGTAAAAATACAAAAAGAATTAATTCCAAACTCTCTTCCTGCCAAGAGTTTAGTCTGTATACTGCATAGACTCTGCGTCTAACTGTGAATACTGAAACTGATTCAATGTTCCTTGAAATAAGAGGCATTTTGTCACTAACTTTCTAGTTATCATTAGTATTCTAACTTTTTTATTAGAGAATACATTTATAGATATATCTAAAAATCAATGTCTTGTATTCTATTCACATTTTGAAATTGGTAGTACCTGTTATATAAGCATTAATCCTTTCACAACCCTCTCTTAAAGATACTCATAAAGCTTAGCTTTTGCATGGATTTTATGTAATCTTCATACATATATATATATATATATATATATAAAATAAATATGTTAATCTAACAAAAAAATCCATATTTTTTCTATATACTGGAGACTAGAAGAAATGTAACAACTTCAGAAATCTTCCTGTTTATCACTACTTTGATAAGGGTTTTTTTTGGCTTTTACTGTGGCATATCCCCATGGAAACAGAGTTCATAGGTCATCCAAGACCAAAAGTCTTCTCAGAATTAGAGGACTGTAATCAGCAACATGTTGAGAAATAAATGACTGCAACAAATCTTAAGTGAAATCTGAAGTATACACTTCAGGAATTTATTTTTATCCCTATTGTGTTTATAAAACTTTGACATTAACTCTGCTAAAGATCTCTGAAAAATTAATAAGTTAGCACAATGAAATATGAGGAGGTGGCCTATGGCTGTTACCTCTTTTCTCCCAGTGGAATTACATAAATTTCATGGAATTTATATATAGATATACATACCTATATTTAACAAAATTAACAGTCAAGGAAAGAAACGATTTATGGGGACTTTTTCCTTCTTCTTTTCTATTGTCAGGTTCTTTTTGTGCTTCTTCTGCTTGTTTATGAAAATCAGCCTTTATAATTGGCTGACCTTAGTCTGAAAATATATAATGGAAGCAGAAATTATTGAATTAATTTCATATGTTATGCAAAATATAGCAGACAGGGATTATCATTGCTACGTTTGTGACTGAAACGCTATTGCTAATCAGAGATCTGTGCCTTGCTTTCAATCTCCCTACAGCATATTCTGCCGTAATCTTGAAATTGTCTCAGATAATATACGTTAAAATTGTTGCATTCACTAGGACATGTTCAACTAGCTATGGACACAGCAGAAATCAGGCTCTTCTTACAAAAAGAATGGAACATCAATAATCTCAATGTAAACTGGCTTCAGTTCTTTAAAGGCTCTAGGTCTTCTGAAGTGGTGATTTCCTGCACTTCACCTGTGTATGCCCCAATAATCAAATAACATCTCACTAGTATATCTTTAGGGTGCAAAGTCCACCACATTATTCATATTCCATTCCATTTTGATATTATCTGCATGTGGAGCAGATGTCTGGAAGATTTTCAGATTACTACTGGCTGATAAACCCAAGAGTAATAGCTACTCCATGGGATAGAGAAGGTTTCTTCCTGTTATTACAGTGCATCACGACGATCAGCTAACATCAGGAGTACAAGACATTTTCTGATGCTGAACATTTACAGTTTCTCTTGCTTGCCTCAAAACTTCATAACAGCATATACTCTGAGCAAGAGCAAGAAAAACTGTGGTCATTCCTACACTCTCACTGAGGAAATTCCAATTTCTGGATGGAAGGATATTATCTCCGCTGGTGCCCATCCCATTATTTCTGAGGTGAACAATTTTTGTCACTTCACATCACTAGTAATCTGGGTATCACAAAAGGATAGATAAAAGAGTATCATAGAAGTAAGGATAAGGTTTTACTTAACACTCAAGTGATTTCTCAATATTCTGTGGAGAATCAGTATGCAGAACATAGGTCAGGCATGATGTGCTGCAGCTGTTAAAATGAAATGCTGTCCTCTGTGTCACACACTCTGACAGCTTCATACAATATTGCTAAAACTTAGTTGGGAAATGGCAAAGTTAGATGTGCCATTGAACTAGACATTGTTTTTCAAGATAGTATGCAGTCTACTCACCATTGATAGGTCATGCTATACTAAGCTCAGCAGAAGAATGTCTACCAGTAAGCAAGAAACCAAGGAGTTAATTATGTGTCTTCCATGAAAAGGAAGAATCCTGTGGCCAGGACAAAGTCTGAGCCCTTTCTCCTGACAATCAGCATAGTCTGTCTTTTATGGCTTCTGTTTTAACTAGTTGACCTATATCCTCCTATATTTCTTGTCAATATTGGGCTGTATTAGTGGTGTTGTGTTCTGTGTTATACAAGATAGATAGAAGCATGCAACTTCACATTCAGTCTATGGTGCTGAATCAGTAATTTCAGCATTTATGAATGTTAAATAGGGCCAGACAGCAAACTAATCTTTATGGGGCTCCCAAGATAAGGGAGATACAGTTTCTCAGCATGACTACTACATACCTTCTCCACTAAGAGCATTAGGCAGTCTGTTTCCCTAGAGCTCCTCTGTATCCCTCAGACATGTTATTAATAGCTCAGGAATTACTGACTCATTCAGAAAGGTTTGTATACTCTTTACCAATAACAGGAGACTATCCAACAGTGCGAGAATGTTGTTTCTGTCCTATATTTTCACCTAAAACCAGATTTTGCCAAGTCTAGGTTGTTTCCTGTAATTAGAAGTGTTTGGAAACAACTTCAGAACCCTTTCCATAAACTTGCTTGTGCAAAGAAGGATATAACAATAGGCAGTAATTAATTAAGCTATATTTATTCTGGATTGATCACTGTTGTTTGTCTGAATTGTATAGTTAGCTATTTTGGTAGGAAGGACTATCACCTGTTTTAATCTCACCAGTAAGGAAAGAGAGAGAGACAGCATCTTTCTCAAAGGTTACTGTAGAAGCTCACTGGCTAAGGAAATTTGGCTCCTACTGCATCAAGCGTTTTCCTGAATGTGGCTGATCTCTTCAGCAGATGAACTTTAGATCTTTCCTGTGGATTGTAGGATTTCTAGTTTAATTAGTTTACTTAGCCCCCTCTACAGGACATTATTTAACATCTCCAAAACCAGAGAGTAAATTTATCGGCGAATGGAAATTTGCATAGGTTTGCGTAATTTCTATATTTCATTGTCTGCTTTTTCTTTAGTTTTATGCTTCCATCCTTCTGCCTACCTCTGGCATAGTAACTCAAAGAAATACATACAGTAATATTCCACATCTTCAACACTCTAATATATGGATTGCATCTATCTACACTGCAGTGCTTTTTTTTTTTGAATCTGATAGAATCTTTAACTCAAGATCAGGTACTTGATAAAGTCCATTTTAGCTAGAAAAAATTCTACTAACTTAATATGACTCTTCAAGTAAAAGACTGTGTAGAGATAAATGGCTTTTATATGTAGAGATTTAATACAAAGGCATGTTATAATGAGCAGAATACCCAGACATATGGATGACAGGATCTGTAAGAAGTGAGAGAAGGAATATTTAGACATTTTCTTTGAGATGTTATGATAAAGATGGTGAAGTCTCTTAGGATGACAAATCTCATCATTATAACTAAAGGCTTAGTGATCCTGCTAACCCTTGACATGATATGAATTAATATATTAGCTTTGGTTGTGAAGTCTCTGATTTCTGGATGTTTTGATTTTGAACTTAAAGAACTTCTATCTGCTCTTTGCCTTTTTAGGAGATTCCTAATGAACTGAATAACCTACAAAAATACAAGCTAAACCCACAGTTGTCAGGTTTTCTCACTGATTTTGAAGGTTTCTCTCACTGTAGCTGTTGCCTGAAAATACTCTGGCAGAATGTGAGGAACTGAGGGATATGTAACAATAACACACTCCCTGTGAGCTTTGTGGTTCAAACATGCATTCCAACTTCTTAAAGCTTTCATAGTTATCAGAGGATGTTTCTTCTTGCCATATTGTTGCCCAGCAAATTTATATCATGCCAATCTGAAGTCACTTACAGGTCAAATCCAAATAAAATAATTTATGTATGACACTGAAAATAAATAATGTGCTTAATATTTGTAAAATACATAGATAAACACACAGTATACATTTATCTATCTATGCTAAACCTACATTACAAAGTTTCTCACCCCATTATCTTGCTCCATGCTTCTGTCAAGGTTGGAGTCATGGTTTCGATCTCGGTGTATAGCTTATGATTCAGGATGCATTTATAAAAGAATGTGCTTCCATGAGGGAAGTCACCCAGGAGAGGAGGCCTCACAACAAGATCTTCCTTTAGAGACTTCTTTCAGAAGCCTAATCAAATCCTTCTGCCTTAAAGGAACATGTGATACTATCCTTCATAACCATAACAGATCCTGTCAGATAGAGCTTTTTACCCTGAAACTAAGTCCTTTCTTTTCTTCTATAGGAGTTGATCTGGCCACTTGAAGAGCTGTTTCTTTCTTCTGGAATATATAAGGATCTCATCAATGGACAAAGGAAGACCTACTGATGTCATCTATCTGAACTTCTATAAGGCCTTTGACACAGTCCACCACAAGATCCTTCTCTCTGAATTGGAGAGAGATGAATTTAATGGGTGGACTAGTCAATGGAGAAAGGATTTGCTGGATGATCGTATCCAGATAATAGTGGTCAACAGCTCAGTGTCTGCATGGAGATCAGTGCTGAGTGGAGGCCCTCAGGGGTCCGTACTGGGACCAGTACTGTTTAGTATCTTCATCAGTGACATAGACAGTGGGATCAAGTGTATCCTCAGCAAGTTTGCAGATGACATCAAGCTGAGTGGTGCAGTTGATATGCCTGAATGACAGGATGACATCCAGAGGTCCCCCTCTGACAGGAGACATACCTCCACAAACTTTCTCCATCATAAGTCATTCCCATGTGCTGCAGCATTTCCCTACACTGCTTCCAGCACGGGACACCAACTTTCTCCAACAGGAGTCCCTCCCATGGGCTGCAGCCCTTCCCAAGCTGCTCCAGCGTGGGACAACTCCACATCCTACAATCCTTCCGGCACCAAACTACAACAGCAGGGGCTACTTTTTCCTACAAGATCCCAGCCTCCTTCAGGCACAGCCAACTTAGCCGGCTGTATGAGGTCCCTCACAGGCCCTAAATCAGTGTCTGCTCCACCATAGATCTTCATGGGTCAAGGGGGGATGCCCTGCCGTTTCACCACAGGGTACAGGGGGGTCTCTGCTCCGGCACACCTCCCCCCTCCTTTCTTCCTCTGTTCCTCCACTGATCTTGATGTTCACGCAGCTGCCACAACTCCTCCTCACAAGCCTGACTCCTCCTCACCAGGTCCCTTCTTAAATATATTCTTGCAGAGGTGCAGCTGATTGGCTCAGGCTTGGTGCAGAGGTGGCGACGACTTGGAGCCGGGGGAGCTTCGAGGAGCTTCTCACAGGGGACAACTGCTGTAGCCTCCTCCCCTGCTACCAAAAAGCCCCACCACTCACTCAAACCCAGGACAAGCTGACAATAGTCATTTGTGGCCCAGAAAGTCAATTTTATCCTGGGCTGCATCAAAAGAACTGTGGCCAGTAGGTCAAGGGAAGTGATTCTGCCTTTCACCAGGTTGGTGAGACCCCGCCTGGAGGACTTCATCCAGCTCTGAATTCCTCAGCACAGGACAGACACAGACCTGTTGGAGCAGGTCCAGAGGAGTGTCACAAAAATGATCAGAGGAATGGAATACCTCTCCTATGAGGACAGGCTGAGAGAGTTGGGGTTGTTCAGCCTGTCCAGAAGAGAAGAGAAAGCTATGGGGAGACCTTATTGTGGCCTTCCAGTAGAAGAAAGATGGGGACAGACTTTTTAGTAGGGCCTGTTGTGATAAGACAAGGAGTAATGGTTTTAAAATAAAAGAGGGTAGATTCAGACTAGATATATGGAAGAAATTCTTTAAGATGAGGGTAGTGAAACACTGGAACATGTTTCCTAAAGAGTTGATACATTCCCCATCCCTGGAAACAATCCAGGTCAGGTTGGACAGGACTCTAAGTAACTGATTATCCTGGTTTGGGATGGGATAGAGTTAATTTTTCTTCTTAGTAGCTAGAATAGTGCTGTGCTTTGGATTCAGTATGGGATTTGGTAATACAAATAATGTTGATAACACACTGATATTTTCAGTTGTTGCTAAGAGATCAAGGACTTTCCAACTCTTCATATCTTGTCTGTGTGTAGGTGTATAAGAAACTGGGAGGGAGAAGAGCCAGAGCACCAGACCCAAAATGGCCAACAAAATACTCCATATCATGTAATGTTATGTTCATATATAGAGGAGGGTTGGCTGTAAAGGAGAGGACTCTCTCGCTTCCAGGATTGCAGTTTTGGGATCTTGGCTTTTTAGGATCACTAGCTGGGAACAGGCTAGGTATCAGTCAGCAGGTGGTGAGCAATCTCATTATGCATTACCCGTATGTACTTTCTATTATTGCTATTATTGTATTTTATTTAAATAATTAAACTGTTTTTATCTCAACATGATTCTCCCTTACCCCTCCAATTCTCTCCCACATCCCTCAGGTAGAGGAGGGTGAGTGAGAGGCTGCGTGGTGTTTGGCTGCTCACCTGGTTTAAACCATGACATTGATCTAGTTGAAGATGTCCATACCCTTGTCAGGGAGGTTAGACTAGATGACCTTTAAAGGTCCCTTCCAACACAAACCATTCTGATTCTGTGAAGTCTTTGTTCATTACTAACTGATCTCTTTGTATAATCACCTGCGTTTGACTGATGAGTTTACTTTCTAGAAAACTATAGAATTTAAATAGAAGTCTATGACTTATTGTTATATATCAGTGGGAAGTATTTTTTCCACAAAATCTTAATTCTGTATTAGGATGTAAATAAACAAACCATCTTGGCATAAGGACATTATGAAAATATTATTCACTGGGAGAGTAGTGCAACCCTGGAAGAGGTTTTACAGAAAGGTTATGGAATCTCCATCCTTGGAGATATTACAAAGCCCTGAGCAACATGATCTAACTTTGCAGTTAGTTCAGCTTTGAGCAAGACATTAGATTCCAGAGGTCACCCCCAACCAATATTTCTCTCTATTATTTATTTAAACGAGACACATGTAAGTATCTGATTAATAGTTCTTGACTGACATCAGATGTTACGTTTTTGGATGGATTTGGAATAAACTCAGAAGACCTACAGAAGGCTGACAAGAGTTATGTATTTGTTTCATTTCTGTTGTTTCTGTTGTTGCTGGTAAAATTCCAGTGGACAGTGAAAAATGTCCAGATCTACTTTTTGTTCTGCAGAAATATACCTCTAGTTGACAAAATAGCCTGCCACAAATGTAGTGCTTGCTCGTGGCAAATTTAAAGTACAAAACAGCTGTCATTTGGGCAAGGCTGTTAGGGAAGGTTTATGTAGAAGAGCCTTGGAATCTAGTGGGAAAAAAAATGGTTTGGAAACAAGTTGTTTCACATTAATTGCTATCTGACAAAATTATTTTGCAGATCAATGAAACAGTTTCCTTTCATGTACTCTGTCTCACCTTCTACTTGTTGCTACATTGCTTTTGACACAACATAGTATTAATAAGGAAGGTGCAGGCAAATGCTGAGGGGTAAAACTCTAAGGTGAAAATTTAAAATGTGAAAGACAAAGCAGGCCAAACTATGAAATGTTTTTAAATTTTTATTGCTTAACTCATTTGGACCAGACAAACTACTTAAAAGTATATCCATTTGTAGATTTCACTATTTTCCTTTCTTTTTTCTCCAGTCATGTTTTAAGCAAAAATAACTTGCAAATACTTTGTACTAACTTGCATCTAGCATGAAGAATTTAAGATCACTTTTCAGACAGTCATGTACAGTGAGATATATAAACTACCTCCATTTACTTCAGGACACAGCTAAGAACAAATACATTTGTCACAGAGCAGCTGAGACACTGCAGCATCACTCCCAACTTCAATTTCCAATACATTTTCTGCCTATAATTACATTCATATTGCCCAAGAGCAAGTCATACTGTATCTGGCTAATGAAGAATAGCATGTATCAACTCAAAGGATGGGTTTACTCAGCTCAAAGTGGTGTTGTTATTCATTAATATGTATTCAATTATTTTTAGAAGTATTGACTTATTTAACTTCAATTAAACACATTTTAGCAACTCCATTTCAAAATACAGCGAATGTGAGAGATACTTAGCTTAAATGTTTGTTAAGTAGTGAATGGCATTTCCAGGAATATTGTAACTAAGTTAAGGTTTAGAGACTATTTTACTGATTGAATGTGTCTTTATATATAAATAATATCCTCATACATCCCTCTAGTGGCTATAATGTTAATTCCTGTATTTGTTACTGACCAATATTTCACAGGTGCTTGCTGCTATAGGTCAGTCCAAGACTTTATTACAAGATTAGGTACCTCAGGCCATACATATACATCATTTCAATTCCAGTAAGTCTCAGGAAAACTCATACCCGTACTTCATACAGTCAGAATGTCCCCATGATACAAACTAAGTGAGCAACAAGCTTTGAATGCCTCCTCTGTTCTCTCTTGCATGTTGCACCCCTCTTCCTGAAAGGGAAGGTCATAATCTTGCAGTGGATGCTTTTCTTCCAAGTTCTTCAAAGGCTTATAGCTCTTCAGCTCTGGATACAATAGACAACTAAGAAGATAATCTTCTTTAGCTCTTGTCACCCAATCTTCATCAGACTACAAATGTTCCAGACTTCTGCACCAGTTCTGTTAGAGAACTGGAGATAATGATGCTTATCTACTTTCCTGCTTTGGATACATACATTAATGATCAAACACTAAAGTGCTGGGAGCCACACAAAAAAAAAAAAAATTGGTAGCTCATGGATGACAGTGGAAGTTCACTCAACTCAGGCCGTACCTGCTTCAATATTTGCATTGTGCAGAGGACTGAATTTCTTTGCTATAGTTGGCTGAAATTTGAGATGTGAGGTATGTGATGCATGTATTGACTACCATAGTTACAACAGCAACAATAACAAAATTAAAACAGAATTAAATAAAATAAAATTAAATGTAAAACATGCAAGGGTCAAAAGGTGTCAAAAAGAACAGTATTTCTCAGCAAGGAAGAAAAATATCAGAATCTGCCTAAGCGGGGCTTTGTGGACAGAAGAGAATTTTCCAAGAATAGACCTCTATCTTGGTGGCTTGATACTGAACTTAATTCAGTTTAGTGATGTTATTTTAGGGGGGTTCAAACTGGATGCTGTATTCTAATGTAGTCTAATGAGTTTTAAACAGATGGATAATCCCTTCCCTTGGTCTATGGGATGCATTCCTGTTAATACAGCCCAGGATACCTTTGGTGTTCTTTGCTGATAGGTCACACTGCTGGTTCACATTCAGCTTGCTGTCTACCAGGACCTCCAGGGCCTTTTTTGCAGAGCTGCTCCCAGGCCAGTCACTCCCTTGCCTGTCTTGGACTGTAGCAAGGGGTTCCTCCATTGCACTCAGAATAATTTACATTGATCCTTGTTGAATTTCATGGTATTTCCTGTCAGGCCGTTCCTCCAACCTATCTGGGTATATCTGAATGACAGCCCCGCCCTCAAGCATATCAACAAGTCTACTAGTTTGGTACCACCTGCAAACTTGACACACGTGCACTCTTAGCTCCTCCAGAACATTGATGAAGTTGTTAAACAGGACATGTTCCAGGACAGATCCCTGCAGTACTACATTTGTTATCACCACTGAGGTAGAGTACTAGCCATTACCCACCAGCCTTTGAGCTGGGTCACCCAAACTGTTTTTAACTCAATGAGTCGCACATCCATCTCAACTGCAACATTCTAGCTTGGGTGCAAGATTATGGTTGGAAACAATGTCAAAAGAATTGCTAAAGTCAAAGACATCTACTGCTCTCACCTGTATTCACATAAATAATTTTAAAAAATTGTTAAAAATGTTGTATTCCAGGATACAGTTATAAGAAGTACCACCAGATATCAGAAGCCTTTGTCTAATGGAGTGAAGTTGCTTACTTTAATTTTCTTTGGTTTAGATTTCTAAAAGCTACCTTAAAATATGGTGCAAGCTAGGATGTTGCAAAGCAAATCATAAATAAAGTATGAAATGGTGACACAGCAGTTCAAGTGGAAAAGCTCAATTCCACTATGGTATTGAATTAGGTCAAAAGTCCTAAACATGATGGACAGACTGTTGAGAATTCTGGATACATTAGCAACAGAAGGTCAGTTCTTAAAATGCCATGTACTGCTTCAGTCCATCTCATCATCTACTTTCTGGAATCAAGAAAAGTTTAAAATTAGAGATTGATGTTAATGTCTGCACTTCTGAGGAAGAGAAAACCTAGCATGAAATTCAGCTAAGGATAGAGAGCCCAGCTACTCTATTAAATTCAAAAGAATGCTGAGATGTTTACTTCCAAAGTAATTGATGCGACAGTGTACATTATTCAATCAAAACTGAATAGAAAGGCAACAAGGTTATCAAAAATCTCAGAGTTCTCATACTAACTGCAAATATTACAGGAACACCACTTTAAGATACTCCTCACATATATGGTTTCATTTTCTAGAGTCATCTGATTAGTTGTCTTGTCTTGATGCAGGTCAAAATATCAAACTACAGAAAGATCACTGAACTCAGACCAGAAGCATTGGTAAGCTGATGCAGGCAAACCAAATTTTGCAGTTATCTGGACAAAAGTGAACTTGGTGGTATAGACAGTCAATGCAGACTGGTGTAGCTTCAGAGCTTTACATGACACTAAAACATGCCTTCAGTCACAATAGAACGAATCACTGTTCAAGTGGTATACCATCTTATATAAGTACAAAGGACAGAATATATTACTTACAGAAAACAGACATAACAAAAGAAGTAATTTTGAAAACCCCTGGATGAATATTGTTCTCGAGGTCTTTTTCAGAGTGACAAACCACTATTTCAATAAAAAGTTTTTTAATATGGAAAAAATTTGTAGCGCAACTACATTTCACTGTTCAGTAAAGCGAGATTAAAATGTTCCTGTTTGAAATTCAGTGCTTCCTTTATTAATACAATCCTTGAAAATTAGGCTAGGGGGTGACAGATATGAAGCCTTTCCAAACTTCTTATTGCATGTTCAGAATCATCTAACTATTTAAAGACTTAAAGACTTACTGAACAGAAATCTTAATACAGAAATACCTGCTTGACTATGCAACCCAAAACTTACAGAAGTTGGGAGTATAATACACCTGAACAACAATAATAATGTGTAGCAGTAACAGTAAATCTCAACATTCTCCTCAAAATCACTGACAAATAATGTGAGGTTACACTTTGAACAGATGACCTATTGAATTTTATTACATGATTCTTTCAGCATACAAAAGTACATACAACCACCTGGAGGCAAACTACATCTAACCATATCCAAAAGTGAAAAAGTCAAGATTCTTTACTTTCCCAGACAAAATTAAGTATTTTGGAATGAAGGATCAAAAAAAATTAGAACAGGCTTATTATTCATAGTTATGAAACCTATCCACCCATTGCTAGCATTTACCTGCTGTTAAAGAAATGTGGCGGTGGCAGTGCTTCATTTTGCCACTGAGTCAATTGGAAATATAATGTGAAGAACTGGAAAAAAATGTACAAATCATTCCCTGAATTTTCTTTACCCAAGCAGTCTGAGCAAGATAACAATGATGCCATCTATAGCAGGGCCACCTGCTACTGGAAGCTGTTGGATGCCGTACAAGCTCTCTTTCCAGTCCAGCATTCCTATTACAGAGCCGAACAACTTTTAATAAGAAGGTATTTTAAAATCCTTTAGGTTTCAGTGGTGACAGTATTTCATGCAATGATTTTAGAACACTAGATCTAGCTATTCCCAGACTTTGCTTTGAAATTCCTAAAAATTAGATTAATTTAGTTGGTACTTTGTGTGTGTGTGTATGAGTGCATGTGTATACATAAGCACATATGTTTATGGCTCTGATTGCCTCCATATAAACTTACTAAACATAAAACTAGGTTTGAGACATCATTTGAAAGGACTAGTAATATTTTTACAAAAAAAAATCCACTCCTCAAAATAAGAAGAAAAAGTTATGTAATGAATTAGGAAAATTTAGCAAAACAGATTTTATCAGTTTTGGAGTAAGGAGTAGAGAAATGTCCCACTTCTGATATGCCCCTTAATGATAGCGTATTTTCACCTACAAATTATCAGACACTAAAGAAACCATGCTATGAAATAAAATTGTTGCTTTAGTAAATTGATGTCTAGAACAAACCAGAAAAGCTGCAGAACACGACCTGAAGGCTATACATACATTTGCATTTGGAAATCATTCGAGTCATAGATCTTTATTAAGCACAGATGGTTTGTTTCATCTCATCTCTAAGTCATTTGACATATTTGTGCTTACTACTTGCAAAGGAAGAAAGATGGAAGGAAAAGACCACTCCATTATCTCCTTCTTCTCTAATTCCAGATGGGTGTATGACATTTCTCATTTCTAGGAAGAATTCATGGCTTAACAGGGAATATATTAAATTCAGATTAATCTGCATATGTGTTTGTTAGATAGTAATCCAAGCACAAAACTCTACAAATGTTCATTAAGATGTCACTGATCACTGTTACGCTTACAAAAAAAAAATTACTATTTCAAAACAGGTAGACTCTAAATTACATTAATACAATAGAAACTTGATTGTCTTAGAGCAATCTTGGAGCAGATTACTTTTTAAATTATACCTCACATGACTTTTGTAGACAGAGGGATAAATAAATGTGCATAATAAATTATTCAAAACATCACAGTGAATAATGTATCTCTTGTTTTCATACGAAAACTTCTAGTTTTCACACCTAGTTCCAAATCAATTCCAGTAATTGTGTGCATTTTCCCTATGCACCTAAAATAATGATAGTAGTTTTTAAATAAAATAGAATCCTTCACAAAGCTATTGTGGGAGGATAGGTATTTAAATGAGAAAATATCTTCATTAATTTGTTTGCCACAAAACACTTTAGTCACTCTGGATTTCATAACGAAGTAAGAAAACAGTTATGGACAGCTTGAGGTGTGGCAGTGATACAGCTCAACAGTCTCAGAACAGTGGTGCTAGAGTCTGCAGTCATCAAGAGGGAGACATGGGATATTCTCATCATTTAGAAGAAATTACTAAAACCCACTCAATGCATGTTCCACTTAAGCAAGATACATTAACTCCAAAGCGGGAAAGCCAGCAAGTCACTGGAGACGCAGTTCAGTGGCTCTTTACATGTTTGTGACACACATTAGAGTTCACACTGTTACTGTTTCATTTAGTTAATGGGAAATCACTACAGTTAATTTATTAATCCCTTTTTATATAAAGAATCCCAATCCACCTCCAATTATACTTTTATACCTATAACTCTCTGCTGAAATTCATGCTAAAGTAATCTGAGTCTTCTTCTGCAACACAAGAAGTAAGACTTATGTTGCAACCTGATTCAAGCATTGAGCAGGAGAATGGATCAGATGGGCTAGAGAGATCCCTTTTGGTTTAAATTATTATACTATTATTATACTATACCTTGTCACAGTTCACCTTTGATGTTTCTAGAAGACACCAGGCCGAGAGGAAAGCTAGCCAAGCTGCCAAATTTCCTTCCTTAGTGTTACATTTTCTTGGATAATTAAATAAAAATTGTACATAAATTTTAGGAGCAGTTGTGGAGACTGGTTTAAGCTTAAAAGAGTAAGTGTTAATTTGGACCCACACTTGGCATCTCTTAGGCTTCATAAGTGGCTTCAGTCAGTGAGACAATCAAGTGCTTGTGGGATTGAAGGGCGAGAAGGATGAAAAAATCCTCCTTTCTTATATAGTTAAATGTTGCTTTATTTCAGGAAAAACAGAAAGAAGGATTTGGAGATACTTGACCTCAAATATCTTACTAATCATACAGGCAGAGAATTAATCTGAGAGGTAGAGACAAAAACATCAGTCTCTTTGGAGACAGAAAATAATTACAATTGAGTCCCACACATCCACAGTAAGTACTCTTATCATGGGTCTTGTGGAAAAGTAATTTCACTCCTCCTGGTACTATGCTGAACTGGAGTAGTGCAGTCTAAGACATAGAGAAATACTTTCAAATTTAAATAAGCTTGGGTAGGAATGAGAAGCCCAACTGCTTGCCACTGGGAAGTCCTGATGTCTTTCTGTGTGTGTTCATTAACAGCTACTCGAGCACTTTGGCAGTTTTCTAAGGAAAACATTGGTGGTCCAGTTCTCCAGGTACTCATGAGTTCAGAAGTAGTTGAACTGAAGTCTGAGGAACCCTGTTTTCCCCTTCAGCACTTAAGTTTTATTTATACATCTAAGCATAGGCAAATGAAATAGGACTAAATATATGGAAAGAATTAGCATGAGGAGTTATGAAGGCATGTGAAAAGAGGAAAAATCCATCAGTCAGTTTGATAGTGATGAGAGGGTGATTCTAAGAGAGGGAAGCGCACTCTTTGTAATGAAGGAGAAATAGCTCCCAGTGGAAGGGAGGCCAAAGGTCAAAGGCACAGCTTTTCAGTGCATGAGATGTAAGAAGAACACACTCGACTTCACTAATTTAATGTTCAGTCAAATTTTCAGAAATACTCTCTGCATACCTCTGTCTTTTAAAATCAGTGTTGCTCTTCCCCAGTGGCTTTGATGTACCTAGAAATCTATATTTTAAACTCTACTCTAGTTTCAAGCAGAGTTATTTTAGCTCAAATTAATTGTTAGGAAGTTTCCCTTCTTTTTGAAATATGTTCCATTCCTTTCATCTTACAAATAGTCCCTAACTGAAGAATCACACTCAGGACTGACAAAAAAAAAAAAAAAAAAAAAAAAGTATGATTTTCCTGGGCATTGCAGGTTATGCAAGGAAAGAAAGGATGCTTTTCAGTGGTGAGGAAAAGAGAGATCCCCCTTACAGTTCCTACTAGAGATCTGAGGGCTAGGGAAGTTGTTCTTGTATGGATAAAGGAAGCCTTCCCTGAGGATGGAAAAGAGATTTTTTACTTGAAAGCACTTCTCTCAGTTAAAGGAAGAAGTAAAGAAGAAAGAAACTAGCAATCAATTTCAGCCCAGGAAAGATGTTCGAATCCATTAGGCTGAGAAGGTTTCATTGTGTAGCTGTTCCAAAAAATTAAGTATCATGGATGACTTCAGACTAAAGAACCTGAATTCAAATTACAACATCCATTGATATAAGTGACTGACAACCGACTGCAGATTGTACTTTATAGGCCAATATAATATCCTGTCCTGATGTAAAGTTGACTCAAAAGACCAACAGCCAGAGAACAGTATTTAAATATTAGAATCTATACTCTGAAGTCAAACAAAATTGAAACTGCACCTGAAAATCAAAATATGAAAAAAGAACCTTCTTTGCTCAGAGATTGTTTAAATTTAAGATAGCAGAGCTCAGAAGTCACAAATGTTACTGGAGTTTTTCAGATAATAGCCTACAGTGCCAGCTGGAAAAAAATATCTATACTGTAATCTGCTGTCAGTCACAACTAATGGAAATATTTTGAAAATCAGCACCGTTTTGGCATGATTATATCTCTGTCCTCTGACTTATACCCAGGTCCAAAAAAACCCCACACTTGAAGGTAAGACCTCCATCTATACTAAAATCTCCACCAACTTCTATGAGAAGAGCAAGGCAGTTTGTTTTGGCATTCTTATGTACCTTTCTTCACAACAAAATAATAGGATGCTCAGTACAATCAAATCTATTAAGTGTGAGGTTAGCAAGAGAAAATACTTCATATCTAGACTATATCTCGGTTCAAGGAAGATGTCACAGCTTATGATTCATAGATAGCTAAGGTCAGACAGGACTGGATCACATCGTCTGATTCTTTGTATCATAGAACACTACATTTGAGGTCTACATATAAATTGTCGTTCAACTCAGAAATAACTTTTGTGAAGCTTCAAATTTTTTAAACTGTGGAAGACAGAATCGAAGTATTCTAGCATCAGTCTCACCAATAATGCATACAAAGGCATATAGTCATTGCCCTTGTTTTTAAATAAACCAGGATATGGTTTGCATTTGCTGCCACAGCATCATCCCAGGAGTTCCTATAAAGATACTTGTCCATGAATTTCCCCAAGTTTCCCAATCAAAGACTGCATTGTGCATGTATCAGTCCTACTCCCTATCTCTAGCCTCATGACACTGTGACTGAGTGTAAGACATCACACTTTGTTTGAAAGGACTTACTTCATGAAGGGATGAAGGTGACTACTTTCATTATTTACTCTTCCACCCACTTTAAATAATCCCATAATGTCAGATATTTATAACATACTTCCAGGTTACTGATAGAAGTTGAAAAGAAATACAAGCCTTTCAATGATGAATCCCCCCAAATTTTTGGAGATTCACTGATCAGTTCCCAATGCTTGTTGAAGCTTGATCTTTATAGTATTAAAGAACAGTAACATTTTTTAAACAGGATTATATGAATAATGAGTTAACCCTTTATAAAAGCTGAGTTATTACAACAATGCCATAACTTTTATTAATTTAACTTACAGCTTTCCCAAAAAAAAGAAATCATGCTTGACAAGATTTATTTTCATTAAGTTAAAATTATGGAGACAGTTGTATTCTAATCCTTTGTCATCTGAAAACTATATCAGCTTTTCACTTATTTTTCCTGAGACTAGTAAGACTTCAATTGGCTTATAAAAATATGTACATTATCAATGTATCTTCCTTGAACACTGACATAATTCCTTATAATCTTCCATAGTGACTCCAGTACTCAAAAATCAGACAGGTTTTTGAAATAATAGGTACAGGTTTCCAGACGTAGTAGTATTTAGTTATAAACCACTTTAGGCAGAAATCCTCCACAGTCACTGAGAAATTACTCATTGAGTATATGGAGAACACTGACTTATTTAAAGAAGTGTTTACTATATATGGGACTGCCTTGTATATAAGCTAATGTAACATATAAAAATGTCCATCACTGGTCACTCAGCTTTCCTACCTAATGTGCAGCTTTGCCTCACTCTTCTTACCCCTGTATTACAGGTTCATGTTGCAAAGGTTATTCTCCAAGAAACATCCATCCCTTCCAAAATCAAATATAAGTGAAAAGAAAGAGATGGGCAATTCATATACGTTTTCCTCAAACATAAGACTGCCTTCCTAAAGATAAGCAGTGAACTCCACAAAGCAGGCACATGTAAATGTCTCCACTTCAGTGCACAGCAGTGGTCCTACTTTCACTGCAATGCAAATTGTGCATCTTACCCTCAGGGCAAGTGGTCATGTTACGATGTTCCCCTGCCCCAAACCAGAGCTTATTCCCACCACATAATACAGCCACTTCTGAACTGCAGTTTGGGGAGGAAGTGCTAATGTGTCATGCTGTTGAGGTCTGTAATAACATACATTTATAGAGAAAATATTATGGGGAAATGGAGGAAGATTAAGCAAAAATGGGACTTGTTATGCCTCTGTCCCATGTCCTTGTTAGAAAAAGGAATAGTTGATTTCAGCCTGTGAAGTAGGCTTTCCTTTGATAAAACTATCATAATGACTACCATAAAAATATGTTTTTGACCCAACAGAAGAGAATTTTCAGCAAATAGCACCATGAGAGAATGTCTCATATACTTCATGAATTTTGTGACAGGTACAATTCAGATACCATACGCTATGCACAAATATGTAGGAAACAAAACCCCTGTATTTTTAGATCAGTAGGCAAAAAATGCTGAAAATATCTCTCTGCAGTGACACAGTAAGAAACACAAAAGATGAAAATGATTATGAGTCATTGCTGAAATATTCCTGCCTCCATGAGAAGGTAGGTAAGGAGAAAATGTATGAATGCATGACAGTCACTAGTCAGCATGTGCAAGGGAAGCCTACATCAAGACTAAACTGATCCAAAACATGAATTTTGTGAAATATATAAGGAGAAGTTTGAGGTCTTTGAAATACTGGACAGAAATAATTCTACTTAGTTTACAAAATCTACAGTACTGAAGATGCAAAAATTCCTTTGGTTCTGTAGAAAGACAGTGACTTAAAAGAGATAAAACAGAGATTTCTTTCCATTCCCCTGCAAAACGGGTGGCACTTGTACCACTCCCAAGTTATATGAAAGTGCAGATGAATTTTACATATCTGCTGATATTTTTGTTTTTGTTTTAAAAAATAAAAATAAGTTGTTCTCTTAGTAGTCAGAATAGCATTGGTCCCAACTTCTAGTAGAGTGTCTGGATTGATAGCATTGCCCTGTTGTGCTGATGTGATATTGTTTTTTTTCTGGTTAAATAAGCTTGATCTTGAAACAATTTTTCATGGTAAGTGGTGCCAGATGAAAAATTTCATCTCTTGCCAAAACACATCAAAATATCTAGATTTTTATCTTTTTCAGCATTGTCCCTAGTACCTGGTATGACTGCCAGGAACTAGAATGACAACTAGGAACTTTTGATTTGTTGATCCTTAAAGTTTAAATGTGAAGTTTCAGGTCTTGGCCTTCATTTAATTCCTTATTGAGGAAGTATGTATTTCTCATTAATTCTGCATTGTGAAAAAAGATCAAAACACATATTGTGGCGAACTATGCATAACAAACAACTGAAGATGTGATGTCAGGCCTGGATGCCAGGAGGTTCACCAGTGGCCATCCATGATTCTTTATACAGATGCAATTTCAAAGCCAGAATCAAACACAGGAATTCTCAAAGAGTTTCTAAATAACAAGCTCCTGTAGATTACTAGGAAAAGACTACTACTAAATTAAGCCAACAAGAGAATTTGTACAAATAGTAAGAAATTGACTGTATTGAAACTTTCTGGTGCCAAGGCAGCTGTTACTGATACAACAAAACAAAACAAAACAAAAACAAACAAACAATAAATTGTTTCAATCTTATTAAAGATGAAATTATAATGTTCATGATGGAACAGATGAATGACCTGAACTCTTCTCTCCCATTGTCAAACTCTGAAATCTGAATTCTCTAGTTACCTGGCAACTGATTTATATTTGCTGACTAGGTATTGTAGTGCTGTGTGAAATAATGGCCTGGTATATTTTGAAGGCTCAGCTGCAGAGGTAACAAAACTGAAAATCTACTCCTAACACATGGCTCTGGCTGATGTTAGTCTTGGAAGGAAATCTTGATGACTTTAGATATATTCCTAAAACGCATGCTAATAAGGAATTTCAGGAGATCATTGTCCCCACCATCCTGAACCAAAATGTTTCTACATTATAATTGACAGCATGCATGTCTTACCTGTTTTGGTTTTTGTTGTTTTGTTTTTTTCTTTGTTTGTTTTTTGTCTTTATTTATTTATTTATTTATTTATTTATTTTTACAATAGTCATGATTTCCTTATATAACTAATTCTGAGTGTTAGAAGGTTCTTTACAATGTCTAACCAAAGCCTTCTTCATTACAATTTGAGTTCATTACTTTTCATCATGTTCCTAATGACAAGTTCAAATTGCAGAAGGGGAGAGTTGATTGCACTGATTCATATTAGATCAATGATTTGTATTAGGCACCAAGTGAGAAATTACAACTGATTCATTGACACAACTCTGCTGTCTGATACCCTCTGTGAAAGAAATGAACTTTGTCATATTTCTCACATACATGCTAATACAGATGAAAGAGGTAATAACAAAACTGAACTGTCCCAGCCACTTACTGTACTGATCTGACTCCAGACAGCTGCAATATGAAACTTCTGTTGTTCTACTGCTACTATAAATAAATCTCTATTTTACAGTGTCTGTAACACATACATCCCTAGGCACTCCACATAAGAGCGTAATTAAACATTACACTGAATAAGCTTTTAGAAACAAAATATCCTTTTGCTCTCTGTTCCTTCTCGCAAAGAGAAATGTGATCCTATATATTCAAAGGGTTTACTGGGAGGATGAACCCAGGGAACATTTAGAAGATATAAATCAAATGAGCACTATGTGCTAACTAATATGCTGATACTCAACATACACTATGGGACAAAGGGGCTGACGAATCTGATGCATCAACAATATTTGCGTATTAATTCCTGAAGAAGTTGACAGCCAATACAGCTGAAACCAAGTAAAAGCTACAGCATGTGGAATAAGATTAGCTTACATTAACATGAATGCTGCAGTATTCTTCACAACTTGGGAGAATTATCTAGGGTAAAATCAAAACAACACTAAGTGAGATACTTATCTATTTTGGTCTTTTTTAATTGATTTATTTACCAATTCTGCTGTCAATATACCTTCTCCAAAATTGCATTAACTGGTGTGAAGAAAACTAAATTTGAAATAAATGCATTTAACTGCAGAACTCTGTGCCCTTAACCAAAATGTTGTTTATTTACAGAACCATTTCATGAACCCAAGATTTTTAATTTTAGCCACCTAGTGAACACACTCTAAAGAGGGTGAGAAAACTGGGTTATCTTCTGTTCTGAATGTTTTTAAACCTGTACAACTTCAAATTCTATTAAGATAGGCACTCATTAGAACAAGTGCAGTTGTAAGTTCATCATCATCCTTTTATTTTTGAGGTGTGTTTTTTCTGGATTTGTTTTAAGAGGCTCTCAGTTTAATGACAAGCTCTTGAATATCCATCTTTTAAAATGTCTTTACCTCTTTAGCCTTCCTCTTCCATTACAAAAACAGATCTTCCTATTGAAATGAAGAATTTGTAATTTTAAAGATGTCTAGGTTGGAGTAGTCTATATACTTGATATAATTAGGACTACTCTATAAAACTGATTTAATCTCACGTCCATAGTAAAGGAATTCTGTATATATGCAAAACAAACTATAATAAACAAATCCCAAACAATTACTACACAAAGTTATACTACATAAACTTCTGTAAGCCCAAATGGTTATCATCAATCTTCATTATAGAGAGAAAGAACTCTTAGATTTCCCTAGCTGTCCAAAATAGATAACCTCTACTTGTAGTAATATAGGGTATCGATATAATTTTGTTGCCAAATTTCAAAATCCCTTGGAAGTTGCCCAACAACTATAAGAAAAGAAGAAAAATACAAAAACAAATTAAAAGCAAGAATTGCAATATAAGAAAGGACATAAAGAGTGGGGGGGAAAGCCCAATTAACCACAATATAATGGAAAAATAATAATCTCTTTGAGAACAAAAGAATCCCACTTTTTCTGAACTTTAAGTTTGTCTCTTTCTGAATATTATCTTCCTTCACTTGCATCCTTATACTCCAATAATATTAAACAAGCTGGCATGTGCAAAGGGCGGTCACACCTAGTAAAAGGCAGTAAAATTATTATCTTTGCAAGACTAACATACTGATGACCTGGTGACTTTCAGTGTGAACTACTGAATTGCCTCACAGACTTCAAAACAAACTAATAGCATAAATTGGTTATAACAGTTCCCTAAGATTCTGAAACACCCCTAGAAATTATGAAAAACAGAGAACCTAAAAGCCCAAGGAACATTTCAGCACAGTGACTTTTTAAAAAATTATTATTTAATTTCCAAATCTCTTAAAAGTCAACTCTACTTTAACCAGTTGCATAGCCACTAGAAAACTAGCATATAATGGAAATTTTAACCCTGAGACTGGGCAGGATTCCTTGACAATAATGAATCATGAAAGCTCTAAGGTTTATTTAAAAGAAGACTTCAGAGTTGACCCCTAAATTGAGCCTTTCTATGCACATAATACTGGGATTAAAAGCTGTGAAGGGCCTAATTATTTAAGCTCTGTTTTCCAGAGAAACACTACCTTCCTTGCTGTTAATAGGGAAATTCTTGCCCTTCTGTCTCAAATACAACTAAGTATTCATGTAAATAAATACAAATGAGGAACAGCAAATCATAGAATCAGAGAATGATAGAATCACAGAATGATAGAATCACAGATTCATAGAGTCATAGAATGGTTTGGGTTGGAAGGGACCTTAAAGATCATTTAGTTCCAACCCCCCTGCCATGGGCAGAGACACCTGCCACTAGACCAGGTTGCTCAAAGCCCCGTCCAACCTGGTCCTGGACACTCCCAGGGAGGGGGCAGCCACAGTTTCTCAGGGCAACATGTTCCAGTGCCTCACCACCCTCACAATAAAGAATTTCTTCCTTATATCTAATCTACCCTCTGTCAGTTTAAAACCAACACCCCTAATCCTATCGGTACACTCCTTGACAAAATGTCCCTCACCATCTTTCCTGTAGCTCCCCTTTAAGGACGGGAAGGCTGCTATAAGGGAGCCTTTTCTTCTCTAAGCAGAACAACCCCAACTTTCTCAACCCATCCTCATAAGGGAGGGGCTCCACCCCCCTGGTCATCTTCATGGCCCTCCTCTGGATCTACTCAAGCAGGTCAATGTCCTGCTTATGCTGGCGGACCCAGAGCTGGACACAATACTCCAGGGGGGCCTCACAAAGGCAGAATAGAAGTAGAGAATAACCTCCTTTGACCTGCTGGCCACATTTCTCTTGTTGCAGCCCAGGATATATTTGTCTTTCTGGGCTGTGAGTGCACATTGCTGGCTCATATTTGGTTTTTCATCCACTAATACCCCCAAGTCCTTCTCCACAGGGTTGCTCTCAATCCACTCATCACCCAGCCTGTATTTGTGCTTGGCATTGCTGCAACCCATATCCAGAACCTCGCACTTGGACTTGTTGAACTTTTTGTCTCAAGCCTGTCCAGGTCCCTCTGGATGGCATCCCTTCCCTTCAGCATATCAACTGCACCACACAGCTTGGTGTTGTTGGCAAACTTGTTGAGAGTGTATTGATCCCACTCTCTATGTCACCAACAGGGATGTTAAACAGGACCGGTCCCAACAACTGACAGCTGAGGAACACCACTTGTCCCTGATCTCCACACAAATATTGAGCCATTGACTGCAACTCTTTGAGTGTGACCATCCAGCCAATTCCTTATCCACCAAGCAGTCCCTCCATAAAATCCATGTCTCTCCAATTTACAGACAAGGGTATTGTGTGGGACAGGGTCAAATGTTTTGCACGATTCCAGATGATGACAAGAGTTGCTCTTCCCCTATCCAGCAATGCTGTAACACGTCAGAGAAGGCCACCAGATTTGTCAGGCATGATTTTCCCCTAGTGAAGCTATGTTGGCTGTCACTAGTCACCTCCTTACTGTCCATATTCCCTAGCATATTTTCCAGTAGGATCTGCTCCACAATCTTGCCAGGCACAGAGGTGAGGCTAACTGGCCTGGAATTTCACTGGCCTTCCTTTCTTCCCTTTTTAAAAATAGGGGTTATTTTTCCCCTTTTCCAGTCACTGGGAGCTTCACTGGACTGCCACGACTTCTCAAATATGATGGAGAGTGGCTTAGCCACTTCATCTGCCAGTTCTCTCAGGACCCATGGATGTATCCCGTCAGATCCCATGGACTTGTGCACCTTCAGCTTCCTTAAATAGACAACATTTCGTTCAGAACAGTGGTGGGCTTGTAAAGTTCAAGGTCCTTCAACTAATTTGGTAAACACAGACAAGACCACGATCATCTGTTTAGGAGCAGCAGAGATTTAAAATCAGAATACGCAGGAAGAAAACATGGTTGTCCCAACTGTCAGTGATGATTTCTTTCCCTATGGTAAAATTAATAATAAGAAATTTTGGTACTGAAATAATCTAAGGACATTTCACTCCATTCTATATATTCTTTTTTGGGCTTTTGTCCCATGCTTTCTCATTTATATTCTCTTTGTTTTAGCTTGACTAAATTTTGCTTAATCTATATGTTCCATTGGTTCCAGAATATAAATTAAAATGTCATGGACATCAGATATCTGATGGTATAATCCAGAGCAGAGGTCACAAAACAGTATTTCAGATTGAAATGACAAAATGAATAATTTAATATAGGCAATGATGAATCTTGCCTGGAGATCTACATCTGAGAGAATAGAATGTACAGGATGATGACTGTTTATTCCTTTACTAACATGGTCAGATACTGCTATTAATTTGTTCTCACTGTGAGAATGTCTATCAAATATTTTGTTTGTTTCTGGTCTGCTTTCCAGCTGTGCGAACAACCTGAAGGAAATTGAAGTGGCTTACATTCCTTATTTATGCCTACTTAGGCACTGGCGAAGCTTAGTTGCCTGCATGTTCATGGATTTTATAAATGTTATTGTACAGTCATTATCTTGTCTTCTTCCCTCATTGTTGAATCCTGTGGTTAACAGACCGTCCATTTAAAAAAAAAAAAAAAAAAGATGAAAAATGTTAAAGTCATCAGAAATATGCTCACAGTTATTATTTAGCTTAAGAAATGTTAATGTGGTGTTTGTGAAATTAAAACCTTACCTCCTCAAATTAGTGAGGGTTTTACCTCTGGCTTTGCCTTGCTATAGGATTGTAAAACTGAAAATCTGCATTCTAGTGAAGTGCGTGTTTTAATTCAGTCACTTCTTAATATACTAACCCTATTCATAATTCTTATTTCTTGTACTGGACAGGGGAAACAGAATAGGCTAACTGTAGCTACTGGAAGTTTAAGGTGCTGAATCTGCAACTTTTTGAAACACAACAACCATAAAAGCTGCTTTTGGTAGTGGAAAAGATTTTTTTTGTAATATTTATTGTAATTATTAATAATGATGTAGTCATAATGGCACTTTAGCAATTGTACGGTTTCATACTTGAGGCAATTTTACAACTTGTCTGGTTTCCTATCTAGAAGATCATTCTGAACAAAAGATTTAATATAAAAAGTCAAAACTATATCATTCTTTTTCAGTCAATAGTTGGACAGCCACCTGAAACTGCGTAGTAAAATTGATTATTCTTGTTTTGTCTTTACACTGATAAAGGTAATCTTCCAACACAGTAGTGGCTGCAGCATTCTGCTCTCTCTTGTATCCTTAGCAACACAACCTGATCTCTTATTCAAACAGTTCAGTGTAATATAAGTGTGTCATATCATCTCTGAAAGGGTATGTATCAACAATTCCTATCACTCAATGTACAAATACAGTGAGCAGTTAAAGAATTTGTTGGTTCAACAGAAACACATGTCATTTAGGAGGCAAACTGGTGTCATAACTCTAGCACATCTTTAGAGCTATGGTTCAACATAAAATCCATAGTAAAACTTACCTCAAGGTCTTGTCTCTGATATAGACAGATTCATATAAACTGTAGTTTATGCCCATATTTAAAATGTCAAGCAGATTAAAAAACAAAACAAACAAACAAACAAACAAAAAATAAAAAAAACCACAAACTTTTTTTTTCTGTTTTGTATACTGACATTTTGAAAATCATAGAGGAAAATAATTTACTAAACTCAGGGTCCGCCACAAATATATGAACGAGGCAGAGCTATCTTTAACATCCAGCAAAATATGGGAGTTTATCTCACTCATGTTAATTGTATATGAATATGCAGAATGCAAAAGGGGAGTAGCATTGATTTGAAAGATACTACAACTATTATAACTTTTCACGGCCTAATAACCCCCAGAGGGGTCATTTTCAAAATTACATCATTAACTCAAGTGAAGAAAAATTCATTTATTGTTCATTTTATCTCAGATAAAATCTGACTGATATTCTTTGAAAAGTTATAAAACAAAACATGGAAGCTTTCAGGGTACTGTAATAGGTGATATTACGAGCATATGAAATCAAACCAAAACCCCATATATTACTTTAAGAGGTGAAATGGCATAGTTTTACCTTCTTGATATTGTCAATTCTAGGTAAATTTTATAAAATTTTTTATAGAAATAATACTTAGAGCAAAATCAAAGTGATTGCACTCTGTTCCTCAGCTCGTAACAGTAAGACTATGGTGAAACCTACTTTCCTTCAATAGTGATGTTTCTTGGTGTGTTTATGCTATCCCATTTTTGCCCTGATAGCTATTCTTCAGGGCAACCAATGGTACACCTCAAAGCAAAATAATCTCTGAATACCAGATAGTAATGCCCTTTGGAGACTTGTTCTTTGGAGAGATGAGAGAGAAAGCCTTGATGATTCTTGCCTTTTTCTTCCCACCCAGCTAGGGTTCCATCTGTCAGACCTATCTTTCTATACAGGAGCAGAATAAAACCCTACCGTGACAGTCAGTTGGAATTCTCAGAAGTAGCTGGTGAACAATGGGGGACACCTCTCCATTGCAGAGCTTGTAATACGTTCACATTTATTCAATTTTTGATATCAAACACAATATAGAATTTTCATAATCATCTCGCAAGCCTTCTCTTTTAGAAAAGCAGGTGGGTCTGACCATCCCCATTTGCTGCCTTTATCAACTGAACATACTTCACTATCCAGTCAAAGTTAATTTGCTATGGGTCTCTGAAGTTGCTGCAGGGCAAAAGGACAAACCACACCTGAGTTTGATTGCAGTTGCTTTTAGGTATGCCCTGCAAATTGTTAGCTCAGAGCAGCCATGTAGTTCAAAAGTCTTTGACTCCCATAGACATTCATCACTCTACTTCCCCAATAAACTAACACAATAAGCCATATTTGACCTGACATCTATGTCCCTTCATCTCTGGGAAACCAAATGACCAATTTCCACTGTAATTCTAAAAAAAAAATCCACAATGCCTATGCAAAAAAATAAAAATACATAGAAGACCTTATTTACATAAACAGAAGGACCTTGTTTACATCTACAAAACTTTCTCTGGATGCTTCTACAGCCTACTTCCCCTCAGCTAAACCCATCTCTGGTTAGGTGAAGCAGAAGCAGACAAACCTAACATAGGATGCCTCCTGTCTGTGAGTCAAAGGCAATTCAGGTGCACTGATATACACAGCAGTGGTCTGACCTGTTCTTTCAAAACACCTTGGCCTTCTCTAGTTCTGTATTAAGGTCCAATATCCTCTTCAGTTCCAACTATTGGCTTGACAATAGTGACCCAGTCTACATGTGAAGAATCCAATGGGCAGTTTCTTTAATTGTTACCTGGCCATTGTTATCTGAAACCCTCAAAAGCATATGTGATACTTCCTTATCAATATGAATTAAAAGAGATCCCTCATAAAGCACAATTGCCCTTGAAAGAGGGATTCTGATTATCCGGTACTTCAAAACATACTCAAGTTTAATAGGTCATCAAAACTTAGTATTGCATGCTTAAAGCCTAATTTTTAAATATACAATTACAAGCAAGTGAAAATTCACATCATATACAAAATCAAGAGTAAAGGAAAAATGCCAGAGAACAAATAGCATGAAGATGACAGGGATTTTCTGTGAAATGATGTTAAAACTTAGTACTACTGTTGTGGTTTGAGCCTGGTAGGCAGCTCAACACCATGCAGCAGCTCACTCTTCCCTTCTCTTCCAGCAATGAGAAGCAATAAATGAGCCAGGCTTGGGATTCGTGATAGGACCGGGACAGGCAGATCACCCATTATGGTCATGGATGAAAGGCAGACTTGTTAGGGGAAGAAAAAAAGTAGATTTATTACAGACACTAACAACAACACTTAACAGAATAGGACAGTGAGAAACATTTCCACATCTTGAGAACACTTTCCCCCAACCACTCCCTTCTTACTGGGCTCAGCTCTGCTCCCGGTATCTCTACCTCCTCTCCCCAGCGGCGCAGGGGCAGGGATTGGGGGGGTGCAGTCAGTGCTGCCACTTCTTCCATCTTCAGTGGGGGGAGCTTCTGGAACTTCTCCCCCCTGCTCCAGCATGGTCCCCCTCTCACAGGAGACAGTTCTCCATAAACTTCCTGCGATATGAGTTCCTCCCATGAGCTGCAGTGTTTCCTTACACTGCTCCATCATGGGTCACCAACTTCCTCCGACTGGATTCTCTCCCACGGCTGCAGCCCTTCCCGAGCTGCTCCGGTGTGGGACACCCCCGCATGCTGCAATCCTCCCAGCACTGAATTACAGCAGCGGGGCTACCTTTTCCCACAAGACCCCGGCCTTCTTCAGGTACAGCACCTTAATTAACCATGCAAAACACAGTCTGTAAATCAGTGTCTGCTCCACCGTAGACCTCCATGGGTGGCAGGGGGGGCCGCCCTGCCGTCTCACCACAAGATACAGGGGGGTCTCTTCTCCGGCACACCTCCCCCCTCCTTTCTTCCTCCGTTCCTCCACTGACCTTGGTGTTCACGCAGCTGCAGCAACACCTCCTCACAAGCCTGACTCCTCGTCACCACGTCCCTTCTTAAGTACGTTATCACAGAGGCGCAGCTGATTGGCTTGGCCTTGGTGCAGAGGTGGGGATGATTTGGAGCCAGGGGAGCTTTGAGAAGCTTCTCACAGGGGGCCAGCTCTATAGCTCCCTCCCCTGCTACCAAAAACCCCACCACTCGCTCAACCCAGGACAACTTCTTTGAATGAGTCTATCTAATTGCAATCCATTTCGCCATAGAAGATTATTCAAAGAAACAGCATATGGGAAAATATTTGATGGATGAAGTATCTTTAACAGGCAAACAATTCTACCATCGCATGGTCCTGAGTAAGTGAAAGAATAAATACATTAATTATCCCAACTGAGTTATATCATTAAATGAGTTAACATAAATGCATATTTGATGAAGCAGTAATGGAAAATATACAGGAAAGTTTCCACAAAAAGCAAAAACAGAGTCAGACTGGTTTAAAAGAAATCTTCAAAACTATTTAAGAAGTTCATGATATTCAAATGAAGATGCCTGAGCAATCAACCTGTCTCTCTCTTCCAGTTAAAGTTGAAAAATATGCATGTTTGATGGAGTAGAGCTGAGAAACATTGTAGAAAGAAACATGCATTAAACTTGAGAGCAATGAAAGGACACAGGTTGTTCTTCTAAATGCTCTTTGTTTACATAAGATTAAAAGCACCTTGCTTTCTGAAGCAGACCACAACATCACAAAATATAAATGCATCATGTTTTTAGAAAGTTGGGATTTTTCCCTCCACTGAAAAGCTTTTTGACAAAATGAACATGCAAGCTATGTCCTCACAATGGTTTTACCATGTAATTACATTCAGGATGGTATACTGACAATTATCCACAAGAGGCTGAATTTAAGGAAGAAGCATCTCTGACACACTATTAATTATGGCTGCAGGTACTGCAGTCTAAACTGGGGACAGAGGAAAAAAGCAGACACCAGAGCCTTGTTTCATCCCATGACATATCACAACAGATCTTGAGACCTTAGGATTCTGTGCTACATGTGACAATGACAGACTGCAACAAAAAGCTAACTACAAGGGTAGTGCATAACACTAGACCAATAAATTTGATCAAAAAGTTAAAATAATGATAATTCTTACATATCTTTTATATATTGCAATTATCAGACACTATTGAATTATATGATGATGTTTAGCTGCACATATAGAAATGTCTTGACAGAACGCTTAATTTTATCTGCTGAATATGTACTCTGGAAATAATCAGGTAAGAACTAGAAGAATATCTGACAGCCAAACAGATGAATGTGTCTCCTGCACAACAAATTCAGAGAACTCTGTACATGAACAGACCCGTATACAACTACACAGTAAGTTCATTCAAGTCAAATATCAAGGGATGAGCTAAGAAGTGATGCAGACCCTCCTGTGCTCATATAAGCTGTAAATAGATCTTTTTGTGCTAAATACTATGTCTATTATAATGAGGGATCTGGGGAAAATACCTCATATTGTTTGTTGCTTCACCTTTCACAAGCCACAGTCTTGTTATTCTCATATGATAACGTTGCTATTTAGAATATTAGAGAGGATCAGCTTATACCTAAAGAGTTAGATTTCTTACTGCAACTGACTTTTTAGAGAATTAACAGTCAGCTCTTAAAGATGTGTTTTAGGCTTCATGGGGATAAGAGAAAAAAAGTCTCACATTTATAAACCTAAAAAGAATAGCTAGTATGGACAGTGTTTGTCATTGTGGAAGGGCTAAAGCTCCCTCATGTATCCATGCCTGGCCAGATTTCGTCCTTCTTGCTTATATCCACAAGTCCCTGAATCTTCCAACCTACAAGAGCGTGTCAAAGCCCTGTGATTTCAAATCTACTAATTTTTTTAAAAGAATATTTACTCCCTAATACTACCTTGAAAGCAACCTTCTGCATACATGACTGTATTTTATCAAGCCCATCCATCTAATTAATTAGGACTCTTGAGCACATTACAACACCCCTCCTCACCCTTCAGCCAAGACTTTTTCAGCCCTCTCCTACATGGAGGTGTGAGGAAGTCTACCTTGTTACATCACATCTGGTAGCACACATCTGACAAGTGAAAACAGTTTCTCATATAAAACCATTCACTACTGTAATATTTACTGTGTTTCTTCACTATTACAAAAGATAATGTATTCCTTGAATTAAAGTTTTTCCTGTCATACATATGGTTCTGAAGTCATGTCAGAAGATCTGATTTAAATCCAAGGAATTTTTCCATTTACCACTGCAGATTCTAGACATGGCATTACTGAAGCATAATCTATTGAAAGACAGATGATCATAACATCACAGCTCAGACACAAGGATTTCACTTCCAAAGGGGGTAAACTGTCTGTGTGAGAGAAAGCCTTTGTTTAAAACAGACCATTGGCAACTCAGAAAGAAGCTTTAGAAATAAACAGTAATTAGATCCAGGATGTATTTTTGGGTCATACAGAAAGATATTGCTATTGAGGATGAATTCATTCTTCTATACGGTTCACTGAAGAATATTATAAAAGAGGCAGTTGTTCTAATATTTCCTCAAGGAATCAATTTTATTATGAATTATTTCAAATAAATAAGGGAATAAATTAGGTGACTACTGATATGTATTATGTGTTATGGGCAGACTTCCTGAGAGTATTGTAATTTTTGTAGAATTCTAAGACAAATAATGTTATTTGTGAAACAGCGTGAAAGATGGTGTATAAATACCTGAAGGGAGGATGTGATAACTGGGATACTGGCATTGTCCTTTACACACCCATCAAATGTGTGGCAGGAGTATGATTTTATTGTGATGAATTGTGATAAGAGAAGGCTTAAAGGAGACCTTATCACCATATTCCAGTGTTTAAATCATGGCTATAAAGAAGATGGAGACTCCCTTTTTACAAGGAGTCACTTGGAAAAGACAAGGGGTAATGGGTGCAAGTTATTTATCGGGACATTCCAAGTGGACACAAGAGGAGTATTTTTCACAATAAGAACAATCAGCCACTGGAATAATATCCCCAGGGAAGGTTCACTCCCTAACATTGGGACACTTCTAAGATTGTGCTGGACTGGGTGATGGGCGATGTTGTCTGAACCATGCTTTTGCCAAGAAAGTTTGGACCAGGTGATCTTTGACATCCCTTCCAACTTGATATTCTATGATTCTATGATAACAAGCCATGGCAAGCAGGAACAGAGTATAATCAGCAACAACTAACAGGGGAAGACTCTGCAAAGGTATGTAGCAATATCACCAGGGGCCAACCTTATTGGTGGCCTCTGGCAACATCTGGCTATAAAAACACCAATTGTAGGCATCAGGGGAACATCCATCTGCAGATATGCAACACCACATAGAAGCAGCATGTCCAGACAAGGGGTCTGTAACATACGATAGTTAAGCTGTTGCCCAAGCTCTGTATGAAGACTGGTCAGAGGAATTGTCATACTCTCTGAAGCTCAGATGCACCACCTAATCAGACTGGTAAGTGGGACAGGTCTAAGTTTATGATATGTGTGTATGTGTGAATATGAATGAGAAGGTCTCACTGATACCACCTTTCACTCACTTGGTCTTCCTAATAAATCAGACTTAACAGTGTCATGTTGTTTGATGAGCACCACTTCTTTTTGCACTATCTTTTCACATCACTACTGAAATTGGACCAAATTAGAATTGCCACTCCTAGAACCAGGCTTCTCTGGAATCTTCTATTAAATCTATCAATGTGTGTTCACAGGAAAACAATGGAACCTCTTGTTTGAAGATACAAAACCTGTCTAGCCTATATGTATTTCCTGTTATTGTATAATGGTGTACTATAATACTAGTCACACAAGTAACATCAGTGACTTTTGACAGGTCTGGAAGAAAAAATGTCTATTAAGTGTTGTGTTAGCCAAGCACAAAGTAATAAAACCTCAGTCTCCTTCTCTCTTGACCCACAATAAGGCCTATATTTAGGCTTATGCAGTGATTCAAGTATTCTCCAGAAAATTCACATGGGAGAGGGGAAGAATGGATAAAGAATTGTGGTAAGGCAAGTTGAGGCCTAAAAAGATGGGAAGTGTTAATTGATTGCTATTCATGGCAATGAGAAAAGGTAGCCATCACCTCTTATCAGTTTATATGGGAAGTGAGAAAAGCATTCTAAAGTTGCCATGCATTCTCCACAGTCCACATGTTAAACTGAAGTGAAGGCTTTTGTTGAATGAGGAGGCGTCTCCTCTTAGGATGCAAACATTGCCTGGACTGCTTACACTGTGCAGATATTTGTACGGCATACAAAATACTAAATTAAATTTTACAAAGACACTTAACTAGTTCTGGGAAATTTAATATCCATGTCAATTTCCTGTGAAATCAATGGTTGTTTCGGCTGGTATTTCCATCTATAAATAAAACCGATAATTTAATTCTACTGGAAAAGTCTCACAAATTGGTATGCCGTTAGCTGTTTGACTCCATACACACAGATATTGAAAAGGTAAAACATGACAAGTTTCAGTCTGATGATCCAAAATCAATCTTCTTTAGTTAAAAGTCTAAAATAAAAGACTGACTTTTTTTTTTTTTTTTCTCCTAAGCTTATTACGTGTCTGAAGTTGAGATTTACTCTTTCATTATAATTTTGCTTTTTGCAACAAAGTATTGTTGGGCTCACCACAACAATTAGAAACATTCTGTCCTCAAGCATCCACAAGGAACTCTTATTGTTGTCAATGAGCTGTGAGAGATGCATAAGACATCAGATTCAGAATCTGAGATTTCCCTTCTAGATTTTGTTTACAGACAGCTTATTTTGCTTTTGTGGTTTGTGATGCAGCCTATGAGGTTGAATAATGACCTTTAACTGCACACCATTCAAAAAGACCATTTGTGTCTCCCTGAAAACTGTAAGGTCAGCAGAACCAATAAAGAACTAGAAACACAGTAATGCCTGATGACTAAGAAGTCGGCTAAGGCAAAGACTGACAAGTAAAATGGAATTAATCTCTCAATAGAAACAGATAGATTGTGGTAAGGACTGATGAGTGTCCCAAACTAAGAAGTAGTAAAGTACAAATGCCTACTTGGAGTGAGAGCCATATTAGCTCTAAATAATAGTTCTTCGAAAACAAATGGGAAAGGAAAAAAATCACTGTTTTGAAAACAATGTATGCATTTTACGTAGCCTACAGTAAGTATGTACAAAGACCCAAATTAAAGAGAACTGCAAATTAGAACAAAATCCATACACATTCAGAAACTAGCATGGAATAAATAAAGGCTTTGGGAAATCTGAAGGAATGTAAGAGAAGTTCCAAGAACAAAAAATCTACTCAGATATATTCATGTCCAAAGTATGTATTAAATTATAGGTATGCCTGGAAAGAAGAACAGAACCACTTTGGCCTTCTAAATCAGTGTATTACTGCTTCATCTTAAGCCAGTCATTTATTTTTTGAAATGTCCACATAATCTTTTGAAACAAAGAATTAAAAACATTATTTCTCATTGTTCTTTGAGATTTTATTTTAGTTCCAGGTCTGAAAGATGCATCTTTCCTTTTAAAAGGTGACTAAACACCTTGAACTTAGAAGGATAGCATACTACTTAAGAGAAAAAAAAAAAAGCTAGATTTACAGCTGTGATGGGTGGTGTGTGGAGGATTCTGGATTCTTTAACAGGCTGTCAGGATACAGTGTTTATTTTCTTGATTTTCCAGCTGAAGGGTGGCCTTGCTCTACATTTTGAAGTGATATGGTATCTTCTGAGAAAAGTGGAACTCAGCAAAAAGTTAGATCGCTTCTTATTGCTCAGGAGTGAAAATGAACCATAGCTCTGGACAAATATGAACCAAACAGGCACATCTATGATCTCTGTGTTGGAAGTGTGGGAAAGGCAAAACAGTGAAGAAACTGCAAAATACACATTTCCTTAACACATGGTGCCCAGAACAAACACAGGACAGGATGAAGATCCGGTGATTTGTGTTGTCATGGCACCACCAAGGAGGAACACGAAGTGAGGTGGAGGCTGCATGGTCTTGTTCTTCCACTTTTCTCAAGGAATGTTTTGACACAACTATATAGATTTATCTCCTGCTCTTCCCCTTTTCCCAGGGGATGTTTTGCACAACTCTGCAGACACTATCTCCCATGCTTCCTCTTTTCCCACAACTGCCTGCTTTTCCCACAACTGTGTGCACATTGCACCAAGAAATGTGCTGTCTCATTACTCAAGAAACAATGGATTGACCACAGTCCCACCTACTCACGCATACACATTTAGATAAATACTACCCCGCATTTGTATTCAACATGGAGGGACAATAATCCGACACCAAATTGGAGGGACAGATTGACAGGTTTGTGCTCCTTGCCCCCCCTCCTCTCCAGAAGGGATACCTTTTGGTAAGTGATTACCCAGGAATTCTGTGTGATTGCAATCATTTTGTGTGTAGTGCTATATAGCCAGCCTGCAGTTTGTGCATTTATCGTAGGCAGTCTCATATAATCTGTAAATGTTGTGTAAGAATAAACCATTCGTGTACCTGACTGTTCCTCTTGAATGCAACCGGACCTACAGCACATGGGCTGTTTGTGCACCTGGTGTCAGGCCTATAGTCACAGCAATAATTGGCATACCTATTAAGAGATAAGTCCAGCTGCCCCTAGCCCCTATAATCTCTGAGGACTGGCTAGAATGCAAGGGGATTCATCTCTTACCAAAATAATTCTTCACCTTAAATGCAACACTCTGTTCTTCTGAAAATCATTTATTGTTTTTACTTAAAACATGTAGATCTGGATTCAGCAAATCATGTTCTTAACACTAATCTTTCTACTAACTTTCTACCGTCAGTGAATTTGCCTCACCTAACATTTATATCTACATTTGCATTTATTCTGATTGTGTAAGTTTTCTTTGCAGTTAACTAAGCAAGGCAGGGGCAACTGTAAGGTAATTCCTCCTATTTCTCATAGGCACTTGTCTCAGGACGTAACGGTTACCATCCTAGAGATACTTGCTTCTTTCCACTGGGTATTGAGGAACCCCAGGCAACTAGATTGGACTGGCTAAAGTCTGTTGAGCTTGTTGTCATCCAGTATGAGATGGTCAATCAGGAACTACTCAAGTATGTGATTCTAAAACCAATTAAAAAGCTGGTGATTATCCATGACACATTTTGTTGAAGATCCTAGCAGAAGTAGGAAGCTCTAACAAATGACAGAAGAAGGTAACATTGGCAACAATCTACTAGCATGCTTTGAATTTTGTGTGCTTGATACTGTTGTCAAACTACACAATTATTTTGTCTACTGGACCTTCATATTTCTAGGGGACATCTGTCCATGGAAGCTAACAGCCCTTTTTTCCTCAGCCCAGATGCAGACCATCACTTTCCTTTCTTTTTCATAATTTATTTTGTTTTCTCCCAATTCCTGACTTTCTATTCCTATTAAATATGACAAAAATGAATACTTTGAAAGCATAAGGTTCTGTACCTAAAAAAAAAATCATAGTCTTATTAAATATGTAGCAAGAAAACTATAATTAAGGAGGGTAATTAATTATTTCAAAATGAAGACACGGATAAGATATCTTCTGTGCAATTATCCATAATCACATACTAGTAGTAATAGCTGTATCAATGTTCTCCAATTTTAAATAACAAGGACTTGATCTCTGTCGTGGTTTGGGCCTGGTTGGCAGCCAACCACAATGCAGTGGCTCTCTCTCCCTTCTCTTCCGGCAATGAGAAGGGACAGAGAGCCAGGCTTGGGGTTTGAGATAGGACTGGTATGGAGAAAAATTCCCCTTTATGATCATGAGCAAAAGGCAGACTCGTTAGGGGAAGAAAAAAAGTAGATTTATTACAGACACTAACAACACGTAACAGAGTAGGACAGTGAGAAGTGTTGCCACATCTTGAGAACACCTTCCCCCCACCCCTCCCTTCTTCCCGGGCTCAGCTCTGCTCCCGATATCTCTACCTCCTCCCCAGTGGTGCCAGGACAGGGAATAGGGGGTGCAGTCAGTGCTGCCACTTTCCTTATCTTCGGTGGGGGGAGTTTCCGGAACTTCTTCCCCCTGCTTCATCATGGTCCCCCTCTCACAGGAGACAGTCCTCCACAAACTTTCTCTGACATGAGTTCCTCCCATGGGCCGCAGCGTTCCCCACACTGCTCCGTCATGGGTCACCAACTTTCTCCGACTGGATTCCCTCCCACGGCTGCAGCCCTTCCCGAGCTGCTCCGGCGTTGGACATTCCCGCATGCTGCAATCCTCCCAGCGCTGAACTACAACAGCAGGGCTACCTTTTCCCATGAGACCCCGGACTTCTTTGGGCACAGCACCTTAATCAACCAAGCAGAAGCCACAGGCCATAAATCAATGTCTGCTCCACTGCAGACCTTCATGGGTGGCGGGGGGGGGGGGGGGCGCCCTGCCGTCTCACCCCAGGATACAGGGGGGTCTCTGCTCCGGCACACCTCCCCGCTCCTTTCTTCCTCCGTTCCTCCACTGACCTTGGTGTTCACGCAGCTGCCGCAACTCCTCCTCACAAGCCAACTGCCCGTCACCACGTCTCTTCTTAAATATGTTATCGCAGAGGTGCAGCTGATTGGCTCAGTTTTGGTGCAAAGGTGGAGCTGACTTGGAGCTGGGGGAGCTTCGAGAAGCTTCTCACAGGGGGCCGCCCAGATAGCCCCCTCCCCTGCCACTAAAAACACTCCGCCACTCGCTCAACCCAGGACAATCTCCAATTTCTTCCCTTTAAACTCCATTTTAAATTGTCATGAGTAGTCATAAGTAATAGATCTGAAAAGACTCTTTTAGCAATTCACTTTTTTTTTTTTCTGGGTTTCATAATTGCTGTGTAGGATCTCATATAAGAGCTCTGGATCTCATATCCATTTATATTTCCAAGTACAATCAATTCTAAGGACAACTAATTTATACTTTTTCCTTTTCTTTTCTTTAGGCTTTGTCTCACTAAAATAACATATGTTCTCACCATCTGTAAATATTTAACAGAATATATATATAAGTGGGATCCTGAAGCAGTCAGCTGATGGCTAGCTATCTGATGATAAGCTAGTTACTGAACACACTAAAATCATTGCAGAAGGAGTCTGAGCTTGCTTTAACAGAAAAACTAGGAGTAATGTGCTGTATGATTAAAACAAAAAACATTGGCTACTCTTGCATTGGGTTTGCACAGCAAGGTTTTGGTAGCAGGTGAGGGGCTACAGGGGTTGCTTTTGTGAGAAGATGTCAGAAGCTTCTCCCATGTCCAACAGAGCCAATGCCAGTTGGCTCCAAGATGAACCCACTGCTGGCCAAGGCCAAGCCCATTAGCAATGGTGGTAGTGTCTCTGTGATAACATATTTTAAAAGGGTAAAAAAACTTCCACAATGGCAACTTCAGCTGGAAGAGAGGAGTGAGAGTGCATGAAAGAAACAACTCTGCAGACACCAAGGTCAGTGCAGAAGGAGGGGGAGGAGGTGCTCCAGGCACCAGAGCAGGGATTCTCCTGCAGCCTGTGGTGAAGACCATGGTGAGGTAGGCTGTGCTCCTGCAGCCCATGGTTGGTGTTGGTGGAGCAGATCTCAACCTGCAGCCCACAGAGAACCCCATGCTGGAACAGGGGGATGTGCCCAAAGGAGACTGTGACCCTGTGGGAAGCCCACATTGGAGCAGGCTTCTGTCAGGACCTGTGGACCCGTGGAGAGGAGCCCACACTCAAGCAGGTTTGCTGTCAGGACTTGTGACCCCATGGGGGACCCACAAAAGGGCAGTCTGTTCCTGAAGGACTGCACCCCATGGGAGGGACACACACTGAAGCAGTTTGTGAAGAACTGTACCCTGTGGGAAGGACTCATGATGGAGAAGTTTGTGGAGGACGGTCTCCCATGGGAGGAACCCCATGCTGGAGTAGGGGAAGAGTGTGAGGTTTCCCCTCCCTGAGGAGGAAGGAATGGTAGAGCTGTGATGAACTAACCACAATCCCTATCCCTTCCTCTCTATGCTGCTGGTGAGGAAGGAGGTAGAGAAAATCAGGAATAAAGTTGAGCCTGGGATGAAGGAAGGAGTGGGGGGAAGGTGCTTAAAATTTGTTCTTATTTCTTATTACCCTGCTCTGATTTGACTGGTAATACATTAAACTAATTTACCCAACTCAACTCTGTTTTGCCCATGACAGTAACTGGTGAGTGATCTCCCTGTCCTTATCTCAACCCATGAGCCTTTTGCTATATTTTTCTCTCCTCTGTCCAGCTGAGGAGGGGAGCGATACAGCAACTTTGGTGGGCACCTGGCATCCAGCCAGGGTCAACCCATGTCCTGGTTCAGGCTGGACTAGAGTTCCTGTTTGTTTTAGTAGCTGGAAGAGTGCTGCAGCACCCTGAGACCCCAGGGGCTCCTCAGGTCCCAGTGCCCTCACCTGTGTGTGGGGGTGGGGGGAGCACAGCTGGAGGGCTGGGCCAGGATTGGCTGATATTCCATGTCATGTGACATTATGCTCACCATATAAAGGCAGGAGAGGGCTGGGAGAGGCTGCCACTTCTGGGAGTGTTGCTGTGGTGGCTTTGTGTTTGGGATTGCTGGCTGGGAGCTGGCAGGTGGTGAGCAGCTATATTGTACATTACCTGTTGGTACTGCTGTCAGCTTATTGTTCTGTTACTGTTATTAAACTGTTTTTATCTCAACTCATGAGTCTCCCTTTGCCCCTCCGATTCCCTCCCCATTCCCAAGTGGGGGGAGGGTGGGTGAGTGGCTGTGTGGCATTTAGTTGCTGAGTAGGCTCAAACCATAACAGTCCTTTTTGGTGCCCAACGTGGGGCATGAAGGGTTGAGATAATAACAGATTTGATCTGTGGGTACTATCAAGTTTGTTATAATGCTGACTGCCCATCCTGTTATAATGTCATTTGCTTGTCTCCTAAAATTGTGGATTTTGTTGCTGCAGTTGTGTTATACATCACATTATTTACCATATGTAGTCCCCATGTTGTTGCTTATTACCCATGGGAATTGGATTAAGACTTTTTGCCTTACTGTATTATGTAACTCTAATTTATGGCATGATAAAATCTTCGGTCCTGGGAGTTATGGGGCAGCTACTGGAGTGGGTTAGTAACTATACCCTCCACCTTTTCTCCTCAGAAAGCCCACCCAAGGGGGAGATACCTTTCTCCATCTTCCCCTTCTCCAAGCTACTTGCAAGTATACTTGAGAGTGCTGAGAACTCTGAATATCCATGGAATGCTCATATTAACATTGTTGTCTTGTTTCTGGGAGCTGTAGTGTTCCTGAATGTGATTCAGGTTCTGTTTCGGGTTAAGCAACTGTTTCTGAATACCACTCAGAGGTCTACCCCAGGGTTGCAGAGTTATGAGTGGCTGGGGGTGTGGGGTAGCATGGGCAAGTACCTAGGACAGTGGGGACCTCCAATGTTTTGGAATTTCACCCCTGAACAATGTGGGATCCTGAGAAATTAGTAAAATATTTAGAAAAGGTGTGCTGTCATCCTGACACCTCAAGAGAGATGCAGATCATTGCAACATGCTGGGGCCTGGCCCATGCCTACCGAACCCTGCTTGCCACCATGCAGTATCCTCAAAAGGAAGACATCTCTGCATCTGCGAGCAAAACAACCGGCACTGCAACCACTCTGACACCCCCACCAGGCACTGCAGCCACTCCAACTCAGGCGACCAACGCTGCAGCCAATCCGACCCCTACGATAAGTACTGCGGGTGAACGGGAGCATCAATCCACAACAGTATCAGTTGCTCCCATACAGAAGAAGAAATACACTAAAAAATCCCCTCGCATTATAAAAGATGATGGTGAACCAGGACCCTTGCAAGAACAGGAGGAGGAGGCAGAGCCAGTGGTAATCACCCGATCTCTATCCCTGAGTGAACTACGAGACCTGAGAAAGGATTTCAGCCGCCATCCAGGTGAACACCTCCTTACCTGGCTGCTCCGGTGCTGGGATAGAGGGGCCAACAGTGTGGAATTAGAGGGTAGAGAAGCCAGGCAACTGGGATCCCTGTCCAGGGACGCAGGCATTGACAAGATTATTGGAAGAAAGACACAAACGCTCAGCCTTTGGAGACGACTACTGTCAGGCGTGAGGGATAGATATCCCTTCAAGGAAGATCTTACATGTCATCTAAGTAAGTGGACTGCCATGGAGAGAGGTATCCAATACCTGAGGGAACTGGCTGTGCGGGAGATGGTTTATTATGATCCAGACGATGCGCGGCTATCCACAGACCCAGATGAAGTCCAATGCACCTGGCCCATGTGGTGGAAGTTTATACGGAGTGCTCCATCTTCACATTCGAATGCACTAGCAGTATTTGACTGGAGAGACGAAGAGGGACCAACTATGAATGACTTGGCTCGCCGACTCTGGCACTACGAAGAAAGTCTTCCTTCTTCCATCGTTGCGGCTGTGGAGAAACTGTCACAAGAAGTCCGACAACTCAAAGAGGACATGTCCTACTCTCCACCTCCACAGACTAAGGTCTCGGCTATCAGGAGCAAACGACTCCCTACTCAGGTGAGACGGTATACACCATGGGGGAACCTATGGTATTACCTGCGCGACCATGGAGAAGATATGAGGAAATGGGACGGGAAACCCACCTACATTCTCAGAGAGCGGGTCCGAGAGTTGGAAGGAAGAATGGCTACAAATCAAGGTTCTTCCAGGATAAGTGCTGCTCCAGTCTCAGCTAATCAGTTACCCAAACAGCGTAGAAGAATTGACTTTGTTCCTGACCCTATGAGGAGAACCTCTGAGTCGTACATACAAGAAGTGAGTAACCAGGATGAGACCGAGGTTCACACAGACCGCACTAACCCCTTCATCGATAATGGATACTATGAGCAGCATTAGAGAGGCCCTGCCTCCAGCCAGGTGGAGGAGAGGGACAGTCGTGTTTACTGGACTTTGTGGATTCGATGGCCTGGCACATCGGATCCCCAGGAGTATAAGGCTTTGGTAGACACTGACACTGGTGCCCAGTGCACCCTGATGCCATCGAATTTCCAAGGAACAGAGTCTATCTGTATCTCAGGAGTGACAGGAGGTTCTCAACAGCTGACTGTGTTGGAGGCTGAGGTGAGCCTAACTGGAAATGAGTGGCAAAAGCACCCTGTTGTAACTGGCCCAGAAGCTCCCTGTATTCTTGGAATAGATTATCTCCAGAGAGGGTATTTTAAGGACCCAAAAGGGTACCGGTGGGCTTTTGGTATAGCTGCCTTGGAGACAGAAGAAATTAAACATCTGTCCACTCTGCCAGGGCTCTCAGAGGATCCTTCTGCTGTGGGACTACTGAAGGTTGAAGAACAACAGGTGCCGATCGCTACCACGACTGTGCACCGACGGCAATATCACACCAACAGAGACTCTGTAGTTCCCATCCACCGATTCGTCAACTTGAGAGCTGAGGGGTGATTAGCAAGACTCGCTCACCCTTCAACAGCCCTATATGGCCAGTGTGAAAGTCTAATGGAGAGTGGAGACTGACAGTGGACTATCGAGGCCTGAATGAAGTCACACCACCGTTAAGTGCTGCTGTGCCAGACATGCTACAGCTTCAGTATGAATTGGAGTCAAAGGCAGCCAAGTGGTACGCCACAATTGATATCGCCAATGCCTTTTTCTCCATCCCTCTGGCAGCAGAATGCAGGCCACAGTTTGCTTTCACCTGGAGGGGTGTCCAATACACCTGGAACAGACTGCCCCAGGGGTGGAAACACAGTCCCACTATTTGCCATGGACTGATCCACACTGCGCTGGAACAGGGTGAAGCTCCAGAACATTTACAATACATTGATGACATCATTATATGGAGGAATACAGCAGAAGAGGTTTTTGAGAAGGGAGAGAAAATAGTTAAAATTCTTTTGAGAGCTGGCTTCGCCATAAAACAGGGTAAAGTCAAGGGCCCTGCACAGGAGATTCAGTTTTTAGGAATCAAATGGCAAGATGGACATCGCCAGATTCCAATGGATGTGATTAATAAAATAACGGCTATGTCCCCACCAACCAGCAGAAAGGAAGTACAAGCTTTCTTAGGTGTGCTAGGCTTCTGGAGAATGCATATTCCAAATTACAGTCAGATCGTAAGCCCTCTTTATCAAGTGACCCGAAAGAAAAATGACTTTTTATGGGACCCTGAACAAAAGCAAGCTTTTGAACAAATTAAACAAGAAATCGTTCATGCTGTATCCCTTGGGCCAGTTTGGGCAGGACATGATGTTAAAAATGTGCTCTACACTGCAGCCGGGGAGAATGGCCCTACCTGGAGTCTTTGGCAGAGGGCACCAGGGGAGACCCGGGGTCAAACCCTGGGATTCTGGAGTCGAGGATATAGAGGATCTGAAGCCCGTTATAGTCCAACTGAAAAAGAGATACTGGCAGCATATGAAGGGGTTCGAGCTGCTTCAGAAGTGATTGGTACAGAAGCACAGCTCCTCTTGGCACCCCGACTGCCAGTACTGGGCTGGATGTTCAAAGGGAAGGTCCCCTCAACACATCATGCAACTGACGGTACGTGGAGTAAGTGGGCCGCACTCATCACACAGCGGGCTCGAATAGGAAACGCCAACCGCCCAGGAATATTAGAAGTAATAACAAATTGGCCAGAGAACAAAGACTTTGGAATGTCACCAGAGGAAGAGGTGACCCGAGCTGAAGAGGCACCACCGGATAATGAGAAGCGATATGCCTTATTTACCGATGGGTCCTGTCGCATTGTAGGGAAACATCGGAAGTGGAAGGCTGCTGTGTGGAGCCCCACACGTCGGGTAGCAGAAGCTGTTGAAGGAGACTGTGAATCCAGTCAGTTTGCAGAGGTGAAAGCCATCCAGCTGGCCTGGCCAGTCCTTTATCTCTACACTGACTCATGGACGGTGGAAAATGCCCTGTGGGGGTGGTTGCGGCAGTGGAAACAGAGTGGTTGGCAGCGTAGAGGCAAACCCATCTGGGCTGCTGATTTGTGGCAAGATATTGCTGTTCGAATAGAGAACTTGGTTGTGAAAGTACGCCACGTAGATGCTCATATACCCAAAAATCGAGCAACGGAAGAACATGAAAACAACCACCAGGTGGACCAGGCTGCAAAGATTAAGGTGGCCCAAGTAGATCTGGACTGGCAGCATAAGGGTGAAAAATTTATGGCTCATTGGGCCCATGACTCCTCGGGCCATCAAGGAAGAGACGCAACATATAGATGGGCTTGTGACTGAGGGGTGGACCTAACTATGGACATTATATCACAGATTATCCATGAATGTGAGACATGTGCTGCAATCAGGCAGGCCAAGCAGTTAAAACCTCTTTGGTATGGAGGGAGATGATTAAAGTATAGATATGGGGAGGCCTGGCAGATTGATTACATTACGCTCCCACAAACTCGGCATGGTAAGCGTTATGTGCTCACAATGGTAGATGCAACTACCGGATGGCTGGAAACATATGTTGTGCCCCATGCCACTGACTGAAACACTATTCTGGGCCTTGAAAAACAAGTCTTGTGGCAGCATGGCACCCCAGATAGAATCGATTCAGACAATGGTACTCATTTTCGAAATAATCTTATAAACACCTGGACAAAAGAACATGGCATTGAGTGGATAGATCATATCCCCTATCATGCCCCGGCCTCCGGGAAAATTGAGCGGTATAATGGGTTACTAAAGACCATGCTGAGAGCAATGGGAGGCGGAACTTTTAAGCATTGGGACACACATTTAACAAAGGCCACCTGGTTAGTCAATACTAGAGGATCTTCCAACCAGGCTGGCCCTGCGCAGTCAAACATTCTGCATATTGTAGATGGAGACAGAGTCCCGGTAGTGCACCCTAAAAACATGCTGGGGAAGACCGTCTGGGTTATACCTCCTTCAGATAAAGGTAAGCCCATACTTGGGATTACCTTTGCCCAAGGACCCGGGTGCACTTGGTGGGTAATGCAGAAGGACGGGGAAGTCCGATGTGTACCTCAAGGGGACTTAATGTTACGCAAAAATAGCCAATAAGCTGTGTTAGATTAGTCACCACACCACCCTACCAATGCTTTGTTATGGCAAACATGAACTTGGATGAAAATAGGACTGGTTCCAGCAACTGATGCCCAGTGACTGCCGCAGACTGTGAATACAGACGCCATCAGATGTATCAGCTCCAGCTGCAACAGAGACTGCATGCCATCCTCCTGTCAAGTCCAAGGACACCTCTGCCCTACTGACTGAGCATTGCTCCTTCTGCCTGAAGGGACTGTTATGACAGATGGAACCTGAAGCTATGGACCAAGTCAACTCATGATACATCCTGCAGTGATGGACCATGGACTGAGGAAATGACATCTGTATGTGTATGTCTTTGACCAAGGAAGAGGATTGTAAATAACAATAATGTATTAGAAATATGGAACGTGAGCATAATGTAAAATGATATGGAATAAGGGGTGGATACTGTCCTGGTTCGGGCTGGACTAGAGTTCCTGTTTGTTTTAGTAGCTGGAGGAGTGCTGCAGCACCCTGAGACCCCAGGGGCTCCTCAGGTCCCAGTGCCCTCACCTGTGTGTGGGGGTGGGGGGAGCACAGCTGGAGGGCTGGGCCGGGATTGGCTGATATTCCATGTCATGTGACATTATGCTCACCATATAAAGGCAGGAGAGGGCTGGGAGAGGCTGCCACTTCTGGGAGTGTTGCTGTGGTGGCTTTGTGTTTGGGATTGCTGGCTGGGAGCAGGCAGTTGGCAGGTGGTGAGCAGCTATATTGTACATTACCTGTTGGTACTGCTGTCAGCTTATTGTTCTGTTACTGTTATTAAACTGTTTTTATCTCAACTCATGAGTCTCCCTTTGCCCCTCTGATTCCCTCCCCATTCCCAAGTGGGGGGAGGGTGGGTGAGTGGCTGTGTGGCATTTAGCTGCTGAGTAGGCTCAAACCACAACAACCCACTACAACTCTAATCCTGGCTAGCAGAAGGGACATGGTATGGTATTTAGAAACAACATTGTTCTGTCTGATGTACTTTAATATTTATTTACCAACTATATCCCATCTGAATTGACTACATTACAATATTACTTTGGCTGGCTAAACAACTTACTTATATCAGATTCACATCTACAGGTAGCCTTGTTTATTTCTTTGGTTGTTGTAACTTCACTTTATATTTAAAAATTTCAGCTTGCATTTCACCATTCCTTTGGATGAAATGTATTTAAACCAAACAGGCTGAAATCTCTTCTGACTGTACTATTGAAAACACTTCAATTGAGTTAATACAGTTTGTGTGTACTTACATTGTTTGATGGACATGACCTGAGGCTCTGGATCAGGGGCTGAGTGTTCTCAAAAGATCAGGATCATCTTCTTTCTATCAGCCTGCAGGAGGAAAGCTGAGCTTGGAATTTATTAGGCTCTTCCTTGATAAAAGACTCAGTCAAACCAGCTAACACTGAATACTTCATCAACATCTATAATACAAATGATTTCTTCTTCATCAGATACCAAAGATACAAACTCCCTTCTCCTCAGACATTGTCTTCCATGGAAAAGAAATGTGGAAGTGTGCTAGAAGAGATTCACAACTTGCCTTAGAGTATCAGGAATCCAAGGCATGGCACAGTGTGTACCTAATATTCAGTCAAAAAACATTCATTTTACTTTTATTTGCTTTGGTCAAAGGCCCTCATATTTTCTATTTTTTAATTTGAGCATATGTAATTTATTCCAAAAAGCCAGTGTACTACAAAAGTAGCACCTGATAAACAGCTGAGAGATCACAAGGTTGCAGCGTGATACTACAGATCTAACCTTACTGTAATGCTCACTTTGACCCATTTCCCTTTGTGTTTGTGCTGAGTCTGTGGTGAGATTTTGGTAGTGGGGGAGGGAACTACAGTGCTGGCCCTCTCTGAGAAGCTTCTCAAAGCTCCCCCAGATCCACACTGGACCTGTCTCTGCACCAAGGCTGAGACAATTAACAATGGTGGTCATACTTGTGTGATAACATATTTAAGAAGGGGAACCTGGGAGGAGGAGTGGGAGTTGTGAGGAGGAGTTGCAAGGAAGACACCTATGCAAACACCAAGGTCAGCAGAAAAAAGAAGAAAGATGGGGGGAGATGTGCTGGTGCAGAAAACCCCCCTCTGCAGCCCATGGTGAGACAGCAAGGCCACTCTCCTGTAGCTTATGGATGCTCGCAGTAGAGTAGACATTGACCTGTGAAGGAGCCCATGCTGAAGCAGGTAGCTGCTCCTGAAGAAGACCAAGACTCTGAGGGAAAAAGCCACCACTGTTGTAGTTCAGCTCTGGGAGGATTGCAATATATGGGGGAGGACCCATGATGGAGTAGCTTGGGAAGAATGTATCCCATGGGAAGGACTCACAACAGAGAAAGTTTGTGGTTTGTGAAGGATTGTCTCCCATGAGAGGGACTCCACACTGGAGCAGGGGAAGAATGTGATGAGTTCTACCCCTGAGGAGGAAGGAGCAGTGGGACTGGCTGTAACCCCCATTCCCTTCCCCCCTGCGCTGCTGCAGGGGCAGAGGTAGAGAAATTGGGAGCAAAATTGAACTTGGGAAGAAGGGAGGGGTGAGGGAAGGTGATTTTAACATGTGGTAATGTGTCTCACTGTCCTACTCTGTCTGTTAAGTGCTGTTGTTGTTGTTAGTGTTTGAATTAAATTGATGGGGTTTTTCTTCCCCTAATGAGTCTGTCTTTTATTGTGACTGTAATAGTGGATCATCCCTCCCTGTCCTTACCTCAATTCCTGAGCCTTTTGCTTTATTTTCTCCTTCCCATTCCTGAGAAGGAGGAGGTGAGTGAGCAGCTGCATGGTGCTCAGTTGCCCTCTGAGCTCAAACCATGACACTGCCACAATAGACAATAATAAATATATGGGTGGAAGGAATTTCTCGGAGGTGACAGTTTGTTCAAGTTCCTTAGAGCTGCACGGAATTCCCTCTGAGACACTGCTTCAGGACTACATTTCTCTTAGTCACAGAGTTGCTCTCAGCAAATTGGAGTCTTTTCCCTGACCTATACAGGCAGGTACTTCAGAACAAAAAAGAAAAGGAACACTAATACCTAAAAATTATACCTTTCACATCTTTTACTTTTCTAAGATCTCTTATCTTTCTTAGATTACAAAAAATACTCTATGCACTTCAAGTTAAAGTCTTAGGGAGGCTAAAGGTATTTATATGACATCATGAGCATCTATGTCCAAAATATGTCCCTTAAAATACACCATCTAAGCCTGGAGGTGTCTGAGTTTTCTCATTACAGTTGTCAGGACTCTACACTTCTGTTACTGGGCAACTACAGAGCCACTTATGAACTGGGACTGTAAAGTTTATCTCATGCTGAGTTCAATCAAGTCACATAGAGGTAATTCCCCACATATCTTACCTCTGGAGTCCAAAGCTTATCAGAGGTGCTTAGAAAATTACAAACTGTCCCACAAAACACAGCCGAAAAGGGTCAATACTCTGTTTCTCATCCTCTACTGCCAAATAGAGCATTTATTCAGAAGCTGGAAGAACTGTCTTGAAATTTCTTCTGTCTGGATATAAATCTTTCTCTTAGAAATGTAGCCTAAGCACAGGTCTGTACATCAGCCTATGGGAAAAAAATGGACGATTAGTGAGGAGGACTGTAAACACATTCAGGTAACTTGCAACTGAGGTGTCAAAAAACACATATCATACTAATTGTTTAGTCCTGCGTGTTTGACAATTAGAACATGCATGTTTATATAACACAGACCTGTGATAGACTTAGAGGCACCCTACTGAACATGCTTGAGGTTCTTGCCCTGATGTGGGACAGATCAAAGCACAGTGGTAAACTATGCCTGCATAAATCCCTGATAGACAGGCAAAACCAGCAGGTTTGGTGATACTCTAGCGTGGGCTGAGTTCTGTGGTGCCTGAGTCCTCTCTTGTGTGCCTCTGCCCAGGTGCTGCCTTGGGCATCCCCCAGTTGTCAAGAAAATGAATTTACTCTTTGCATTTTATCTGTGGTTTTGTGGTTGTTCCTGTATTCTGCCTGTGCCCACTCAGACATAGCCTTATGATAGTCTTAACACATTAGCACAATGTCTTCATGAATACTATGGCTATGCACCTGACATTCCCAAAGCAATGTACAGGGAGAGAGAGCATCTAGCTTGAGAGTTGAATCCCAGGACATAAGAAGGCATTTAAAAATTAAAGTTTTCAGTGGTGCAGCACCATCACAAAAGCAGACTATGCTAGCAGAAGTCTGTGAAGGTGCCCTAAGAATACTTGGAAGTCTGATTGTAAGATCCATGTGATAGACAGACCAATGAAGCTTGAAATTCTCCTACTTGGACTGTTAACTGCCTCACCTCCAAAGTTCTCATTGTCTCAGCTTCTCAAATATAAATTAGAGAGCAGGAAAGAAAGAGAAAATACATGGGCCTTTGAAGTGAGGTTTTGTTGACATCATTCCTTAAGAAAAGTTGGTGGAGAAAAATGGTTTTGAAACAAAGCACACTTGATCATCTCACCTGACACACAGCAACACTTGATCATCTCAGCTGGTATGGTTCCTAATGTTAGAAGTTATGGTAGTCTCATAAACCAGGAAGATTCACTGTGTGGTTTCCTCAGGATTATAGCACTTAATTTCTACATTTCACCTATTGACCTCTTCATTCATTCTTGTAAGTGACATTTCATGATGTAGTGCACAGATGATTTGGAACTAGAAAATCAGTTCCAGGAACTCATATCCCCTTTTCACATAGTGGGTGATATTATGTCTTTTTAAATAAATATGCAAAGGAAGCAGAAAAATACTGGCTGTAAAGAGGAAAAGAAGTATCAAATAGATGAGTTTCAAAGAGGCTTTGTGTTTATTGGATATATTCAATCACAAAAATGTGAGAATGAGCCTCAGTCTAAAGTCTTAGCTCCAATTATCTGTCAGATAAACTACACTGAGACACAGCCAAACAGAACGAATGACCCCACAGACAGTTGGTGCTTGGTACCAAGTTAACATAGTAAGCCTGTAGTCCATCATGTTTATGTTCTCCTGAAGCCCATGTTTATAATTCTGTCATTAATCTTGCTCACTTCTCTCAGTATCTTGAACTCTACCATTTCATGATGGCTAAAGCTAAGCCTTCCATGACGTTCACAGCCCCAAACAGTTCTTCCTGAGAGTAACAGACCTAGTAAAGTATCTTCTCTAGTCAGCTTGTCCATCAAGAAATTGTACTAAACACACTCCAGGAACTTCCTGGATTTCTTCTGACCAGCCACTTTTCTGTAGGTGTTGGAGTAGCTCATGTTCCTCACTAGAATCAGGGCCTGAACCTGTGAGGCTTCCTTCTCCTTATGTTCCTAATCTATCCTACCTAAAGACTCTATGTCTACTCATCACAACATTCTCTTCAGGCAAACTATCTCACCATGTCTGTGATCCCAGACATCATAGTTCTATGACTGCACCTGGACTTATGTAGTATTTCTCATGCTGTGTAAATTGATGCACACATGTCTGAGATAGGCCTCCAGGGACACTGCTTTCTGAGTGGAAATATGAGAGGCTCCTTCATGTTGTGTCCACAAGAACTTCCTTACTGCCTTTCATGCCTCCCTAAACTTCTCTTCAAACTTAGGTCACCGTTCCCCAACAACCCTAGATTAGTCACCCTCATTTGTTGGCAAAGATGCTGTTGCCCCCGCAGGTTAGTCCATCTCTCCTCTGTGGTTTCAGTTCTTCAAAGTGAACCAACTAGTTATCAAAGACAAAGCTTTGTACATGAAATCAGTTGTGCAACCAGGCATTGACCTACCAGATACCTTTCTGCTCCACTCAGAATCAAGAATGTGAGGTGTAAGAACAAAGAAAAGACAAAGAAACTTTCAGCATAACATGTTGTTTTCCCTGAGCAGTTCCTTTGTCACAACAAGCTTCCTAGTATGTCACTGTACTATTTTTTTGTTTTGTGCTTTCTGTGCATTCTCAAAAGTACCTCTTAATTTTTGACTGTATGTACATTTTTTATGGCAAACTCCATAGTGGGAAAATTTCTTTTTTTATAGTACCAAACCAGAAACTGAAAGTAAGAAAGTCAGAAATGTCAGAGCTGTGATCTGTATTGAAAAATAAATCCATGTGATTCTGAGAGAAAAAAGTCACATCATGTTTGTTAATGAAAAAATAGTGAATCAAAGGTGGCCTGTCTTTCAGAAAAAAAAAAAAAAAAAAAAAAAAAAAGGCTACATTCAATCCATTTGCTTAGGTCTGCTCTGAGTATGTTTAAACACCATATTTTAAAAGCAGAAATCTTTATACAAAAACTGTTCTGTATTGCTTCTGTAACAACCTTAAGTGTAACACAAAGGAAGAACTGTGTGTTCTTAGAGCTTTTTTCTTTTTCTGAGCTGCCTATTCCAAGCATATTTGCTTTCTCCTGTGTTAGTATGTGAATACTTAACCTGGAATTAGAATTATTACCTCATTTTTATCAAAATATGTTTTGGAGGAGTGAGAGAAGAGATATTGGTGTAGTTTAGAAATTAAGTACCTGGTGGTCTGACGAGGGATATAGCCAAGTTGATAAAAGTGTTTAACAAACTCAGGTTATACTGTGTGACAATAAGCTGCTATCTCTCAAATGATGTACTCAGTGTTACAGAGTAATTTTTACATTTTCCTGTAATAAAACTTAATCAATGTTCTCTTTCAGTCCACATTAATGAATCATTCCTTTGGGAGCGAATATCAGTTTTACTTGAGCTGCATCTGTCATTACTTCACTCTTGGGTGATCTCTTTGAAGCAAAACAGAATGAAAATTTCACATTCAAAAAGCAGATTAAAACCAACATGCCCAAACTTCACAAATAAAAGCTATATATATATAGTATATATATATATATAAAATAATTCCTGCCTGCTTGCAGCATTGGTGATACAGCAATTCAAGCCAGATAAGAAGTGACTCCAATTAACTTAAGTGAGTACCCACTTGTATAGGGTGGAGTAGCCTCTAGGCATCAGCAGCTGGAAAGCTTGGAAGCACAATATTGAAAGACTGAAAAAGGCAGGACCAAATAAAGGAAAATGAGGCAGCTTCAAGAAGACCTACTATAAGATTATATTTCCAAAAATGCAGGAGAGTCTCAGTGTGTACCCAATATGGGAACACCATGAGAGACCCTAAATTACGGCCACTGCCTTGTGAATACTTCCCTTTCCTTTTGCCTCTTACTTACGCTTTTTATTTTACTATGACTTACCCATCACGAAACATTGCATCTTTTATTTTTCTACATCAGTCACGACATTAGTCTTTGCTCAGCTCTCTAATGCTAGAACATAAGAAAAATTTTTATCCCATATTACCAGCATGAACATTATTTAGTAATATAATCAGAAATCAAATTTTCAGGATCTTTCTCCATGTCTGCCAATAATTAGTTATGTCACACAGCAAGGAAAAATCACATTCTACCTGCTACAAACATCACTTATTTAGAATGATTCTTATCTTTGAAGATGTTAGAAACAGTGAAGAGTTTTTTCTCTAAAAATTTTTATGGATAATATGCTAAAAAGAAAAGGCCTAATCATACAAAAAACTAATTCTAAACAGTTTACCCAGAAGTACTGTTCCTATTAGTTAATCTGCATATTTCAGTTAAATTTCTCAATGTTTGCAGATTAGTCCTTCACATTTTGGTTTGTCCTTAAGGACTGATTAAAGTAATTGGACTGATTAGCTTGCCCCCTATTTAATACTCTTCCATACTTATAACTTTTTCCCCTCAGTTTTCTTTAAACCATGGTACACCAGTTCTTGCAAATTTCTCTTCTAGGTCTTATTTGCTAAGCAAATTTTTACTGCTCTATTCAAATGTGCAAGGAAGTTTTACACTTAATATTCAGAGAGGATAAAGCATGATTCACTTAACAACCAGCATTCTATCACAATCTATCAACAAGAGATCACTGGTCTCCAGACTTTTTGAAGTCCAAATATCCTGTGAATACCAGTACTTTACTTTTGCTAAGTTCGAATATATATAAATCCTACTCTATGTATCAATGACTGAAATGATGGAAAACCCTAAAACTGCATTTACACAGTGTAATATTCATTCTGCATACACAATTGCTTGCATTTTTATTTTACAATGCCTGCTGCTAATCTCAAATTAAATCTAAACTCACATGCATGAATACCGTATGAAATGCATGTACATAAAGAAAAGCAAACCAAAGCATTATGTTCAGGATAGTCGAAAAAAATATTCTATTTATTACCAGTATGGTTTCAGCTGGTGTATCATGTTGCATGTTGCATAGTACCTGAAGACAGACATGACTCCTTGAGAAAATAAAGCTCAAATAATAGTATCTTGGATAATCAGAAGCTTAGGAAAAATGGCACAGGAAGGAAGACTGAGAACTAGAATGTTATATTCAAGAGAAGACTGACAGAATCAGGAGAACATTCTTAATATATGCAAAAAAGCTTTTCACAATGAAATAACATTTTCTCCATGGGCCTACAAAACAGACAAGAAGTACTGGACTAAACAGAGTAAATGAGATTTTAAACATCAGGAAAAGTTTCTCAGATTGTCCTGCATTTGAGTGAGTGGTGTGGATTTTGGGTAGCAATGGAGGGGGCTACAGCAGTGCCCCCTGTGAGAAGTCTCTCAAATGCTCCCCTGGCTCCAAGTCAGACCCACCTCTTGCCCAGGCTGAGCCAATTAGTGATGGTGGCTGTGCCTCTGTGATAACATATTTAAGAAGGAACGTGGTGAGGAGGAGTTGGAGTTGTGAGGAGGAGTTGTGACATCTGTGTGAACACCAAGGTCAGTGGAGGAACGAAGGAGGAAAGGGAGGGGAGGTGTGCTGGAGCAGAGACCCACCTGTACCCTGTGGTGAGACAGCAGGGCAGCCCTGTCCCCCTTGAAGGTCTGTGGTGGAGCAGACACTGATTTATGGCCTGTGGGAGTCCCACATGACCATTTAGGGTGGCTGCACCTAAAGGAGGCCCACACCCCATGGGAAGAAGCAGCCCTCATTGTCCCATGGGAGGGACTCCAGTTGGAGAAAGTGCCCCACACTGGAGCAGTGTAAGGAAACACTGTAGCCCATGGGAGGGACTCACATTGGAGGAATGTCCTGGTTTGAGCCTGGTCAGCAGCCAAACACCATGCAGCTGCTCACCCACCCTCCGCCCCAACCTGGGAATGGGGGACAGAATTGGAGGGGTAAAGGGAGACTCACAGGCTGAGATAGGAACAGTTTAATAATGGTAATAAAACAAGAACAATGTCAGTAATAGAAAATATAAACAGGCAATGCACAATACAATTGCTCACCACCTGCTGACCAATACCCAGCCTGTTCCTGGATAGCGATCCCAAAATACCAAGACCCCACAATTGCAATCCCAGAAGCAAGAGAACCCCTTCCTGACTGCCCCTCCTCTATATAGTGGGTGTGATGTTCCATGATACGGAATATTTCATTGGCCAATTTGGGTCTGGTGCTCTGGCCATGCTCCCTCCCTGCTTCTTGTGCACTTGCACACGGGCAGGACATGGGGAGTTGGAGAGTCCTTGAAGTCTCAGTAGCAGCTGAAAACTTCAGTGTGCTATCAGCATTCTTCTCATACCAAACCCAATGCTGAATCCAAACACAACACTACTCTAGTTACCAAAAATGAACATTAACTCTATTTCAGTCCAAACCAGGACACTGGAGGATCTTTTAAAAATATTTTCCTTACACAAATATCTATCAGGAATTATTTAAGTTGAATTTATCTTGCTTTGGAGGAAGGAGATGCTAAAATTTATCTCCTGATGTCCTTTCCAGTTCTACTTAGCAAGATTAAATATTTCTATCACTGCCATTAAGAAAATGAAGAGCAAACCCAAATAATAAAGAGACAAGTACAAAACATTTCATTTAAATTAAAAACAAAACAAAACCAAAAACCAACCAAACAAAACAAGCACCTTATTATTGTGAGGGTAGTCAAACCCTGCAACAGGCTGCTCAGAGATGTTGTGGAGTCTCTGTCCTTGAAGATATTTTAAACCTGACTGGATATGACCCTGCGTAACCCGCTCTAGATAACCGTACTTTAAGCATGAGGTTTGACTCAACAATCCTCATACGCTCCTTCCAACCTCATCCATTATGTGTGTGACGTGCAATCAAATATTTCAAATATATTTAAAACAGTGATTCATATCTTTCACTCAGGCTGTGACCAAGGCCTTGATCCAGTTCGTCTGCACTTAGTATATCTTACAATTGATTTATTCTAGCTTTTCTGCTTCCTAGAGAAACTACATAAAAAGAAGGGTTGGATAAAGGCCCAAAGTATCAATAATTACGGTCTTACAAAACCCTTCCCACCTTGGTCAGCAGGGAAGCAACCCAAGCATCTTGGTATTCAATCCCTAATTGGACAACAGAATGTCTAATGAAAGTAGGCAAATATCCATCTGAGCTGCTGTCAGATATAACAAGAACGTGCTACAGAAGACTCTTCCTCAAAAACCCACATCTTTGCATCCTGTATCATAGAGATTCTTGTAATCAGTGCATATTTCTTCACAGTTCTTTTAAATGAACAACTTCTAAAATCTGAACACAGGCTGTCATTATCATGGAATAACTGCTTCATTAAAAATGCAGAATAATTAAGTATTTGTCTTTAAACACTAGCAAATAAAACAAGCATAAATATGTCATTTTGCTAAGCAGTATATACAAAAATAAAGATTTTAGGAATACACAATTCTTTTAATTTTTTTAAGACATGTTGAATATTAATACTGTGATATTTGGAAATAGTGAAATATAGAGAGAGTTTTCATGCAAGCATTAGAATAACTTATAATAACACAGAAGCTTGTAAACAGGAAAACATTTAAATTCAAGCTAAGCCCTACATTTCATTAAAATATAGACAAAAATCCCTTTACTTTTTTTTTTTTTCCTCAGTGATAGTCCTATTGAGTGGTAGTCCTATTTAGATAAACACATTTAAAAACTATGCTGATCATCAGCTTTTTGACCAATGTATTTTTCACATTCTAAAATGTATTGTACTTTATAATAGTCTATATGAGAATAGGATTATTTTTATCAGTGATATGCCCTAGCACAGTTTTAGAGTTCTGAATGAGAAGTCAGAATTGAAGCAATTGCTGCTGTTCTAACAGAAAGTGAAGCCTTTTCACTACCCATGGGAGAAGCTATGAACTGCCTATGAAAAGTTTTCATGAAAACATGAATACTGTGCCCCTCATACACAGTAGTGCTGAAAAATTGAGAGAAAACACATAGAAGTCCTTAAGATGTTAAAAACCCCACATCTTCTCATGAAAGACAAGAAAAGATCAATCTCTCATTAGAAAGAAAGAAGGGATATGATCTGTTTAATGTTGATGTATTTGGAAACAACATGAACCAAAGCCTAAACTTCAAACTAGATAGTATTACACAAATGGGCATAACGTTTTAACAGGAAGAATAATTAATGGTTGGAGCAACTTCAAAGAACTAGGGTGGGTTTTCCATCTTTGACATATTTAGGTTAAGTGCAGACATTGTTCTGAAGATATACTCAAGTCTGTATAGCAACTAAATAAAGGAGGACTCATAGCCTACAGAGTGGAGAGTGTCAGTCAAGATAACTACAAAGATACTGTCTGGCTTCATAATCAATGAATGTGTAAACTCTCATGCCTCTTATTGGAAGTTGAAAGCATTCAATGTCTTGCTGGAAACTCAGCCCTAATTGGTTTGTCAAGAAAGAATGTGTTCAGGGTTTTTTGATACATAACCTTGGACCAGCAAGGTAAAAGCATGGGCTCAATAGAGTAAGTGTCAAATCTGCCACAGAACTTCAGAAAATCAGAATTTCACTGGGTTAGTAGCATTTGTCAGTACTGAAAAAAATGCAACTGCCTTTGACTGTTTGCCCTAACCTCCAAAAATAATTAATGTTGTAATTATCACTAGTGTAATACACAGTGTATTAAGATACCTTACTAACATGGCAAGGCAGTTGTTTTTTAAAGCAATATATTGCCTGAAAGACATCAGTCTAACATTCCTTCTGTTGACAGCACTGAGAGTCCAGTTATGCTTATTAAAATTTTCTGTACCTCGTAAATTTTATTAAATTTGAATACTTGGCTCAGAAAGTGGAAACCATATTCAAGAAAACCCACACAAGTAGCATGAAATAACACACAATTTAAAATAAATAAGCAAAGTTAAATGAGAATTTGAACTATTTCCAGGCTTCCAGAAGTTTTTCAGGGGTATTAACAAAACTATTTCTCAGATGGACTGTTCCTAGACCTTCTTGTCTGCTGCTAAGTTTCTTTCTCAATATGTTTTTTACATGAGGGTTTTTTTGTTCAGACTTATTTACAGTATTCTTTCAGTTGTCTTATGTACATTTACCATTTTTAAAGCATATCCCAGACAATTCTATCTTCTTTTTCAGGTAACTTAAAAGAAATAGGAATGTTGACATTTCTGACTGGTCCTGTCATGTTATGAATTTATACCATTTATTATTAAGTGTTTCTCTCTGGCACTTCCTTTCTAAGGCAACTAGAGGCCTACCTATCACTGTAGTGGTTTTCCAGATTTCATTTCCATAAATTGAGACAGAAAAATTATTTAATAAAGACATACATGGGTTCTAGATTTTTTAATTATTAACTTGGTTTATACTTTAAAGAAAAACAGTTTTAATATCAATTTAATGCTTTCTTCTGGGCATTCCTTTTTAACCATATGTTACTATGAACTCTATGACTTTACTCTCTTTGTGTCCTTCTGTCATATTTGTGAGAGGATCTGCTGTGGGTTTTCACTGAGGAAATTTTGTTTTCATAACTGATCATTTGTCTTATTTAGTATGATGAGAAGAATTTGTGGCCTTTATTCATATGGTTGTTGAACTGCCTTGCAGAAGATCTGAATTTTGTTAACGACATTAAATTTGTCTTTTCTTCTTCACCTCCTTTTTTTTTTTTCCTTACAACAAAGTTTGTGGTAGTCCTAAAGAAGGGAAGTAAGAGAAAGTATTAATATTTGACAATTACATCTGTGTCAGACATTTCATCCAAAGCTACACTTGCTTGAACTGTGAAGGTTGAATCTTGAAGAAAACATGTCTAGTGAAAAAATATATCCAGGTTGTCAAAGGACTCCAGCTTAAAAGTTTATTTTTTTTTTAGTGGCAGGAGAAACTCCTTTTATTATCCTCATATAACTCAAATAATTTAAAGGGATTGTCTTCCAATTTTCCCATTAAAAATAATCACTTTTGCTGAAGAGCAGGCAAAAAAACACTAGGTGAAAATGTAATTTTGTGAGGTCATAAATCACTAGAAAAACTTTGAACAAAACTATTGTCTGACCTATAATTACAGCACTCTGAGAACAATATTGTACTAAAGTTAACCTCAGTGCCAAATCATGAGACAAACTTGTTACACTACTGCCGAAATCATTCTTTGTGAAATGCCAGCAAGCATAACATTTTGCTTTCAGCACCCACCCACAGCTACTCAGAAGAAAAAGTACATGTACGGCACTTGTACAATTAGCTGGTTGAATAGATTATGAGAAACTGTTCAGCTCTGCCAGCTAAGCAAAATGGCATGATAAATACACCTAATAAGGGTATAAATATAACTTTTGTTTCTCTGCATTTGCAGTGAATCTTCATGAGTCCTCTAACACAGGACATAATCAAAAGTCAAAAGTGGCAAAGTTACTTTTGCAGATTTCTTGCTCTTTGAAGGGCAGCAGATAATATGTGGCATTAAGCAGACTACCTGCAAGGATGATGATTCAAAGTGGAAATTAACTCAGAGTGGGAACTCAGTGAGAATCCACTGTTGTTATTTTCTTACCATTTATGGAAAGACCTAATGCCATTAATTCAACTAAGAATTTCAAGAAATGCTGATTTTGGAAAAGGGACAGATTTTGGTGTCACATATAGGAACAAAACTCTAGAAGTTATGTTGCAATGCCCAAGATAGGAAATTTTGTTAAAGAAATTATGAACTTATGAGGAGAAACTCAACATTAATGACAAGTCTACTGCAAATAGCTGTGGAGAAGACACTCAGGGATCTTGCTGTCTCCCAAAAAGAACAAGGAAATTTCCTTCCATTTTTAAGACAAGCTGAAAATATTTTCCATCTTTCCTTTTCCTTATTCCACTACAGCACAAGTCTATCCTATGCTGAGTGAATTAATCAAAAGAGAGAATTTAAACAGACTACTATGGGCAGGCAATCTGGATTTAAGACCCACAATCTGACAGAGCAATGAAGAATTCATATCACCTATTGACAGCTGTTCAGTGCTGCTATGTTCTGGATCCTGTTGTCTATGTACTAGAGGGCTCTATGAACAACATAAATTCTCTTAAAATTAGACATCACAGTGAATGTAGATGATAGAGCTGTGTTAAATGACATTGTATAGATCCATAGCAAAGTTACAGTACGTGTTTATTTACCTTGTTTCACGGCTCTTTTACTTCCTGTGGTGGATACACTGTTACCAGGACTAATTATTTTAAGCTGGTTTGATTTACACTGCTATTCTTTTCTTTGCCTCCAATATGAACATATGTACAATTCAAATAATTACAACAGGGTTACATCTTTTACTGACCACTGCCAGTCTTCTTACTATGGCATAATAACAGAGAGCAGAAAAACCTGTAATGTGTAACAAATTCAGGCTTATGCTATTGGCTTAGAGAAAGTATTACTACTCTAGCAGGTCTAAGGGAAAGTTTCTCCAAGGTATGTTTGATAACAGCTATTTAGGAGAATCTCTGTTTGATAACAGCTATTTAGGAGAATCCAAGGTGTGTTTGATAACAGCTATTTAGGAGAATCTCTAGAAGCAAATTCAGCATACATATAAGACAGTCATTATGTTTCATCTGTTGTCCCTCCTATCCCAAATAAAGAGAAGAGTGTTGTGCTCATATACAAGTGAATGATGTAATATTTGTTAAATATTTGCAGGCATACATTTTTTTTTCTGCTGTATATTTTCAAGGGGTCAAAACTGGGTTCTTTCAAAGCAGTAAGTTACTGTTCATCCGTGTTGATGGACCTTAATGATAACAATGATGATGTTTGGTTCAAGTTGTTTGCTTTTCAATGAACGCTGGACAAAGTGCCTCTCACTGCTTAGAAGTCTAATTTTCTCAACTGCCAGTTACCCTCCATTACTTTTTCCTAACCGGATTTGAGTTTCACTGTTACTGAAACTAACCTTGGAAAGCCACATCTTTGAGGAGTTCTTTCTTGCCTGAAAAGGCCTCCACCCCCTGGAATGTGTCCTGAGTTTTTCTGGTTAGTTTTGTTAAGAACTGTATTCAACCTGTCTTATTTGAGATATGTCCTTTGACTTCACATTTGAAAGATGGGACTGTCTGCATGAACAGAGACTGACAGGATCAAATCCCTGATATGTAAATTCTTCAAGCTTTTGAAGCCAGTAACAGTAACTCTGTGAGTAAATGTTCAATAATGTCAATAGAGAGTTCACAGGACGACCCAATGTCTGCTAAACATCTCACAGACAAATAAAAATAAAAGGTTTGTGAGGCAGTATTTAAAATGTAAGATCGACAATGTGACTAGCTATAGTACAACTGTGATAGGAAAGAGTGGAAAAGGGTCAGAAAGCAAGAAGCAGAGCAGAAACTGCACACTGTTTCACTATCCATTAAAAAAAAAAAAAAAGCTGCATCTAAATATTAATCCACCCCCAAATAAATAAACTGGAAAAATAGGAGGCAAAACACCAGATAGGGCTGAGCATTGGTGGTCTCAGTTCTGCCTAGTTCCATGCCAGAAAGGAAGTAACAGGTCTCAGGGCAAATCAGTGAACATGCTGAAAGGCAGGTCCTTGAGGAAGAAAGTCCAGAAAGATCTACAGTGATTGAAGGAAAGTGCTAAGAGGATCTGCATTCATTTCAGCAAGCATGAATACAAATTCCTCTACCTGTGAAGGAGGAACCTATTTCAGCCATAGAGACAAGATCTGACTGGCCAGGAAACAGTTCTGCAGAAAAGGCAACTAAAATGGCCAACAGTATCCTGGGCTGTACCAACAGGAGCACAACCAGTAAAATCAAGGGAAGTGATGATCCCTTCTACTCAGCACTTGTTGGACTGCCCACTGTTGGGCCCCCCAGTACATGAAAGGCTTGAGTCAACTAGAGTGAGTTCAGCGAAGATCCACCAATATGGTCTTTGGACTTGAACACTTGCTGTATGAGAAGAGGCTGAGAAAACTGGGCTTGTTCAGCATGGAAAAGAGAAGGCTTCAGGCAGAGCTAATAGCATTCTTGCAACACATACAAGAGGCCAGGCCAGTCACTGGTGCATACTGGGAGAGTGAGAGACAGCAAACACTAAAACAAGAGAGGTTCAGACTAGATAGAAGGGAAAAAAATCCCTATGAGGACAGTGAAATGGAACAGGTTTCCCAGAGACACTGTGCAGTCTCCATTTTTGGTGGCCCTTTCTTGTACTGGGGAGCCTCCCTCTGCACAAGACAGACATGGATTTACTGGAATAAGTTCATGGAAAAGCGACAAAGACAATTAAGGAACAGGAGCATCATTCATGAGAACAGGCTGAGAGCGGGGATTGTTAAGCCTAGAAAATAGAAGCCTTGAGGTAATTTTATCAATGTTTGTATCTGACGGCAGGGTGTAAAGAAGATGGAGCAAGACTTCTCTCAGTGGTGCCCAGTGTCAGATCAAGAGGCAATGGGAAAAAATAGACACTCAAGAAATTCCATCTGAACACAAGGAAAACCTTTTTTCCTGTGAGAACAAAACACTGAATCAAGTTTCCCAGAGAGGCCGTGGACTGTCATTCCCCGGTGTTGTGGCTTAACCCCAACCAGCAGCTAAACACTACGCAGTTGCTCACTCACTCCCCCTCAGTGTGTTGGGCAAGAGAACCAGAAGGGTAAAAGTGAGAAAACCCATGAGCTGAGATAAAGACAGTTTAACAGGTAAAGCAAAAGCTGTGAACACAAACAAAGCAAAAAAATGAATTAATTCACCACTTCCCATGGACAGGCAGGTGCTTGGCTATCTCCAGGAAAGCCGGGCTCCATCACACATAACGGTGACTTGGGAAGACAAACACCATCACTCCAAACATTCCCCCCGCTTCTTCCTTCTTCTTCCCCCTGCTTTTATTGCTGAGCATGACATCATATGGTATGAAATATCCCTGAGGTCATCTGGGGTCAGCTTTCACGTCTGTGTCCCCTCCCAACTTCTTGTGCACCCCTAGCCCACTCGCTGGTGGGTTGGTGTGAGAAGCAGAAAAGGCCTTGACTCTGTGTAATCACTGCTCAGTAACAAAAACATCCCTGAACTATCAGCATTGTTTTCAGCACAAATCCAAATCATAGTCCCCTACGGGCTACTATGAAGAAATTTAACTCTATCCCAGCCAAAACCAGCACAACTGGAGATACTCAAAATCTGCCTGGACATGTCCCTGAGCAACCTGCTCTACCCGATCCTGCTTTGAGCCGGGGTGGGGCTTGGACTGGGCATTCTCTAGAGGTCTCTTCAAACCCCAACTAGTTTGTGATTCTGTGCAATTCTGTTGGATGTTGTATAGTTACAACCAGACAATAAATCCCTGAGCAAGCTAATCTGACCTCACAGTTGAACCTGTTTTGAGCAGTAGATTGGAATACAGGCCTCCTAAGGTTACTTCTGAGATCAGTTATCTTATGACCCTACGTTTGGAAGCAGAACTAGGTACTGGAGTGAGAAGATGGTAGTGAAAAGCCAGTTTGGGAAGAAATAGTGTAGTTAGAATGGAAAAGAAAACTCAGAATAGAATGATGCCCTTCTGTAACTCTCAAATGATTCTCTGATCGTCAGCTGTAAAAACTCCATGAGTCACTGCAACACTGCAAATAATTTAATGGCACTTTCTTTTATGTCTATTACTGCTAAAACATAACAAACACCAAATATAAAGCATTACATTTGGATTAATGAGGAGCAACTGAGACAAGTACACTGGTATTTTCAGTAGACTTCACAGCAAACTTCACAGCGAACTTCACAGTAATACCATTTCATGAGATCATAACAAATAATGAAGCAAACTGTTTTACTTACCCTGTATGCGAAGCTGTGAAAGAAATGGTTGACAGAAGATGGAAAGATGATAGTAACATCTAAAGAAAAGACTACAAGAAAATTATGAGGTATATCTTTGTGAGAGTTATTTGGAGAAACAGCTTGTCTGCAAGCAAAAAAATGAACATAAATAAAATGTTTGTCATGTATACAAAAAGAAAAAAGAAAAGAAAACTACGATTGCTGCATACATCCTATGTGTAAAAAGGTACAAGTGGGCTAAAACATGCTCAGTTATATACACCTGGAGTCCAGATTTTATAACATATATCTGACGATGGAAACTATCCTGGGTAAGGAAGAACAGAAATTAAACCCATTATGATTGCCTATTCAGAAAGACAGACAGATATGTGCTCATCTAGTCTAGACAATTGTTTTGAGTTAAGCAAAACAACTGAAAAATGACAAACTAGTTATAAAGTTTCTATTGTATGGGCACATTGAATGAATAACAGCTTGGCACCCAAAGAGAAATCACAGTAACAGCTGCTTTTCCAGCAAAGTGGTAGTTCTATATATAATTAAACATAAACTTACAGAAAAACAAAGTCTGCACACCCATCTGAACATCCTCCAAATTTAAAGGGCTTTGGAGAATAGCTTCTAAATTCTTGGTTCATCCTTGTTAGAAAGAAAAAAGCTCAAACTACAGGGGAGAAATAGGTCCAAATACCTCTGAAAAAAAAGCCACTAAACCAGATTGATTCAAAAGGGTACACAGTGAACCCATGGCAAAACTAAAACTGACTTCAGTTAGTTTAATGTGTCTATTACAACAGTATTTTTTGTGAGGGAACAATAGATGACAAATCCATTACAAGAAAATCAATTAATTGAAAGTTAGAATTCAGCATCAGCAAAGAGAAGAAAATGCTGTGAAAAACTGAAGATGAGAAGGAAATATCCAAAGTATACTTCTAAAGGTCAAGGAAAATATCAGAGAAACTAGTCAATGGAAATGTCATTAGCTTTAAAATCCTGAGAGCAGAGGCAAATAGAAGGACTAGCACAATATGCATGGTTGGAAACATACCCTGAATGGTCCTTACTACAACTACATTTAAATGATGCATTGTATTGCCAATATGATTTGTTTAAAGAATTAATAATTAAAAAAAAAGGCTGCCTGCCACCAACATTGTTTCATATTACAATGGAGAAGAGAGAATACCCTTTGATAGTCCAATAAGCTATAAATAATAAAAACAAGAAAATCGTTGTCTCAGTGAGTGTACACCTCTCAGAGATTAAAAAAGTTAAAGCTAGAACCACAGTAAATCATATTTATTTGAACTGTTCAAGTTTGACCAGAAAGTTCAGATCCATCTTGCTAGATAAATGTCAGCTCCTCCTACTGAATATACTTTTACTGAGCATGAGCTTTGATCTCCTCTTGTACAACTGTTTTAGTCTCTTCTAGAACATTTCAAACTAGAAATAGTTTTGGTTTCTACAAATCCATCTTACTTTTTAAATCCTCATGTGAGAAGCTTCTTGAATCTCCCCCAGCTTCAAGTCAGCTGCACGTCTGCACCAAAACCGAGCCAATCAGATGCGCCTCTGCAATAATGTATTTAAGAAGGAAGCTGGGAGGAGTAGTTGGACTTATGAGGAGATGTTGCAACATCTGCATGAGCACCAAGGTTGGAGGAACAGAGGAAGAAATGAGGAGGGAGGTGTGTCAGAGCAGAGACCCCCCTGTATCCTGTGGTGAGATGGCAGGGCAGCCCCCCCCGCCCCCCCCCGCTACCCATGAAGATCTACGGTGGAGGAAACACTGATTTATGGCCTGTGAGGTGTTTCACATGGATGACCAAGGTGACTGTGACTGAAGAAGGCTGGGATCTTGTGGGAAAAATTAGCCCTGTTGTAGTTCATCACTGGGAGGACTGCAGCATGCAGGGGTGTCCCATGACAGAGCAGTGTAGGGAAATGCTGAAGCCCATGGGAGTGATTCATGTCAGAGAGAGTTTGTGGAGAGCTGTCTACTGTGAGAGGGGGACCACGCTGGAGCAGGTGGAAGTTCCAGAAGCTCCCCCCACCAAAGATGGAAGAAGCAGCAGCACTGACTGCACCCCCCATTCCCTGCCCCTGCACCGCTGGGGGGAGGAGGTAGATGTATTGGGAGCAGAGTTGAGCCTGGGAAGAAGGGAGGGGTGGGGGGATGGTGTTCTCAAGATGTAGAAACGTTTCTCACTGTCCTACTCTGTTAAGTGTTGTTGTTAGTGTCTGTAATAAATCTATGTTCTTTTTTTCTTTCCCTAACGAGTCTGCCTTTTGCTTGTGACCATAATGGGTGATCTGCCCCTCCCGGTCCTATCTCAACTCCCAAGCCTGGCTCATTTGTCCCCTCTCATCGCTGGGAGAGAAGGAAGGAGTGAGCAGCTGTGTGGTGCTCAGTTGACCTCTGAGCTCAAACCAACGCACCTTTATAATACATAATTCTAGCAATTTATGACTGTATGGTTTTAAAAAATAAGGTTAAAAAAAGATCAGAAGAGCAGGAAAATCATCTCATTAAGTATTCTGGGTGACATAGTCATTAGATCTAGGGACTTCATGGTCTAGCCATATCCAAAGAGCACCAAGTGTTAAAACACAAAATGGAATTCTGTGTTTGCTGAAAAGAACAAAATGCATTTAACTTCAATTGAATCAATGTTTTGCCTGCACACGACTCTAACATCTTCAGTGAAAACAATTCACTGAAGTGGAGGCTACAAACTATGACTTGAGCTTATTTTTTAACAAATTACAAAACCAGAGTATATGTACAAATTATGTTTGCTCTTGCAAACTACTCTTTTATCTTCTACAGAATTTCAGCGCCCTTTAATTTTTCTTTAAACTCCCATATTCTTTCACAGAGCAGAATAGGTTTTCCAGAGTGGCTGTCTGACTAGTCACAAAACACTACTTCTTTATAGGTTGTTTTGGTTGATATTGTTTGACATAGTTTCCTGCTAACTTGAAAAAGTCCTGGAAAGTCATGGCACTACATAAAAAAGGTCTTGATCTACCTTAAAATTATTGTTTAAAAGATTTGAAAACTTACAGTCTGAAGGAATGAGGAAAAGTTAACATGAGCATTTTGCTTCTGTGCCCCCTAGCATACACTTCTGCCTCTTACAATTTCTTTATATTGGGAAATCTAGAGCCATATTCTGGACATTTTTAAATCAGAAATCATTCTGTGTCCCATTTTTAAACTGGACTACATTGTCCCAGATGGCGGTGCACTTTCCCTCCCTCTGCTGGGCTTCTTGGTGCTTGGTGTAATAACCCCACCTTCTCCTGGGCCACATACCAACTTAGGGTGGTATGGATTGCAAATGGCAGTGGACCAGAGTGTTCAGGCACCCCTCTTGATGTGCCTGGCTCCTGCTCTCCCTATCAGTTGGGAGCAGCAATAACAGACCATCACCTCCTGACAGCCTGGGACATCTGTATCTGGGATCTGGCCAAGGGAGGGTGATAACAGAACTGTACATCCAGCAAGTTCTGGGCCTGCACAAATGATGAAAAAACACCAGAATATTCCATTAATCAACTTGGGCCAGAGTGGAAAAGTACCTGATAAAAGCCAATTATATTGGACCCTATAAATAGCGATCCTAAGTGAGACCCTTTGAGCTCTCCGGGATCACAGAGGGCCTGTGGCCAGCATCTCCCCTGCACTGTGACACCACTCAGGAATCAACTCCTCGAGGTACTGTCTGCCATCAAAGCTGACGAAGGGCCAGGGCAAAGTCAACCCCCACAAGTCTCAGTTATTGTCCATTGAGAAATGTCAATGCATTGTGAGTATTTTCTCTAAACTCCAGAAGAGGAAAATTTCAACTGTAGGCTAGCCTCTCTTTCACCTATCTCTCTACCTATCTATGTGTTTGGATATGCACAGTTGTTTTCACAAGTGTGAGTACATACATATTTCACTGGATCCAAACATTTATGTCTGTCTGTTAGTATGCTTTGTGTTTATGAACGTACATATATATAGAGAGAGAGATTTAGGATACCTTATAGTAAATTAGTGTGAAACTTGTAATTTTCAAATCTGTAGTTAAGTCATTACAAATTTCACTGGATTATTTTGTAAATCCTTAAACTGGCTAATGATTAAGTGCTGCTAGTAATTAATAAATCTTGATTTGCTGCTAAAAAATTACCATGTTAATATTTTCATCCATGACATTCCAGTAAAGATTGTTTCTCTACTCCTGGGCCCTTCTTTATAACTTTGACTTCTTTGAGAAGAGCAGGTAAGCACACTAAAAAAGAAACAGTCTTTGCATTGTTCCCTACTCTATTGACATTGTGGGTCAAGTGCCCAGGGAGTCTAAGCTACTCCACAGAGAGGCAAAAAACTGGCATTTCTCAGAGCAAAAGATCAACAAGGAAAGTTATTTGATGTTCTGTGCAAACGTTCATTCTACAGTAGTCCTAAAACAATGTCCTGCCTTTACTTAGAGAAGACTGTAAAATTATGATCTACCCTAAAATATGAATCAGGGATTTTAACACACAGATGAAAAAGCCTTCATAAGGAGTCAAAAAATGTCAAGTGGTTGAGAAGATGGATGCTTGGGCTACATCTCATTAATAAGGCCACAATAAGTAATTGTGTACATAACTGTGGATTTTTTTATACACAGTTTACAAGCATACAAAGTTTTATTTATTAACCATGAATATTCTGGAATGTTCCAGAATTATCCTGTTTTGATTTGCACCACAAACATACCTTTTTCTGTTTTCTATTGCCATTACTTTGTGACTTTTCCAACAAAAATGATCCTGCTCCTCAGCAAAAGTTGTAGAATAATTTCCTTCTATGTTCCTCCTACTGCTGGCATTTCTATTTCAAAGTCCTCTGTCTTAGTAGATACAACAGATATTAGCAAACAAGTACCATGGTAAGAGATGGGCTGGAAAGGGAGAACAAGATGGAAAATAAAGTTGCAATGATATTTGATGTGCTCTTCCTCATCTCCTCTGTATCATAAAGTGACAAGAATTACAAGACAAGAAGGGTATTACAGAATAAATGAATGAAATCAGCCATTGAAATAATCTCCCCAAGGAAGTGGTGGATTCCCCAGCATGGACACTTTTAAGCTTCAGCTGGACAGGGTTCTGGGCCATCTTGTCTAGACCATGCTTTTGCCAAGGAAGGTTGGACCAGTGATTCTTGAGGTCCCTTTGAATCTGTTATTCTATGATTTTACAGTCTTGTCTTTTAGGTACCCTTGTTTTGATTCCCATGAAACCAAGGGAACTGCTGTAACGTAAAAGTCGAAGGTCTGCTTTCCAACATGAGTTGTGATTGATACAGCACTGCATTCAGTCCCATCTTCTGTATAAGTTTGTTAAAGGATTGAAGTATTGAGTCCTGTGCTAAAGGGGGAGGTGATGTGTAAACTGTTGAAAGCTGTATCAAACTGACAAAGATGTAATAAAAATATTACAGTCCTGTTAGTAAGAGAATAAAGTGGGTCACCCATCTTTCAGCTAGATAAGATCACAGTGAGGTCTTTCAAAAGAATAGATGTCCATGATTACTTCTGACATGTAAGTGAAATTTTGAGACATCTTTTGTTTGTATCTGAAAGAGTCAACCAAGGAAGAGATTTCCAGAATTCTGCAAAGTCTACCAGATAGTCATGTCAGTGAACAAGACAGAGTATTAATAATAAGAGAAGTCTGTCAATTGTTTAATCAAAATTGCCTGTAAGTGTTTTAATATATGTGTGTTGTTTGTGGATTTCACTAAACTGATTTCTTCTGTGTCACATAAATTTCAGTGGACATTACTAGAATTACATGTGTGGTTTATATTAGTTGACAGACACCTTGAAGAGAGGAAAACACACCTGTGATGTTAGGTCAAGCCAGAATTTACAGAAACTGAGATTAGAATATGGCCTTTTCCAAAGCTTATCAGGGATGGTAAGTTCATACATGAGGGAATGAGTAACAGCAAGTCTGGGAAAGAGCATTTATTCTACAGTGTTATTTCCACAGCTCCATGAGTCATTTTTACTCATAATAATAATGTATGGCTGTACAGATGAATTAAAGACAGGTGAGTTCACACAGATACAGAATGATCATACTTAATAGTAATAACAATAACAATTTCCCTTTTGAAGTAATAAGAAAAATTAGTATTAAGAAAGAAAGCTCTCCGGGGTGCTACCTATTTCCTGAACAAAGTAAAAGTCCACACTCCTCACTGAGAAGCGGTGTAATGTTATCACAGCTAACACCCAACAAGCTAGCCATAGTAATGCAGAGCTCCATGCTACTGGCATTGTATTATTTTACTTCTCAAATCAGGTCTTTTAAAGTTTAAGTACATTGTATTATGATGTGTACTAGAAATGTATCCACAGTGTCAGACCCTCCTATACTGCCTTATTCACATTTTAACTAGTTCTTCCTTGGGTACAATTAGAATTAAAGATTGAATATGTCTTTTCTTCTCTTTCCAGAAAGAGAGGTAATAAAACCATAGGTTTTTTTATTTTGACAGTGTTGCCTCATAGTTCAGTAGAGGCAAATCAATTTAAGACTAACGTGTTTTCTTCTGCTAACTTCAAACACAAAGAGCTAAAGCGTTGCATTCCTGGCATAAAGTGTAGTAAGTAAGCATTAAAACCAACTATATAAGCATTGGTTAATGAGGAAAAAGGACACACAGACTTGAATCACACCTTGCACCAGCAAGTCCTGAAAATGCAAACAGGTAACAGGTGTATATTTTTTTAAGACACAGAGATCATCTACTCCACAAATCCATCTTAACAAAAAGATTCTAACACCTTACAACAAACTTAAGACCTGTACAAAAACTATAATGTTCCAGAAAAGAGTGAATAAGCTATGTCCAATGTGCTACATACGATAATGGAGGATGTTTGGAAGAAAACTAGTACTCCTAAGTACCCCTGGTATGCCCAAGTACTCCTAAGTGGATTGTGTTGTCTATTACAATGGGGAACAAAAATAGGCTAAAGGCTGTTGTTAATCTGATCAGTGGAAGGAATTTCCAGCTGATCCCAAGTCTGGCCAATTATCCATGAATGTACAAGGAGCGCAAAACAACCAGTTATCCATCAGTTATTCAACTAATAACATATGTATATGTATGTACACACATGCACAGACACATTTATCTGTAATCATCTTTAATATATGAGAGAATGACAGAAAAATATCTCCCTAAACTGAATTATGTACCAAGAGGAAAGGAAAATTTTTCTTGTTATTAATCTTGAAGCATGAGATTAATATAAAATACATATTTTACAAAAAAAGAATAAATATTTTTATTATAAATCTCCCTGGAGATATCATTAGAGTTAGTATTCGAAAACTTTAAATGTTACTTTTCTCCCCCCAAGAACTCTCATATGCTGTCATGCAATCCTTCAGTAGTTTACCAAGTAAAAAATAAAAAATTATAAAATGTGCTACTAAAAATAATTCAAAAAGTATGGTGGGGATTATGTCTCTTTCATGGCCAGAACAGGATGATATCTGTCAATGAGATGACAGAAGTTATGTGCCAAATCAGAGGTGACTTATGCCATCTCCCATCTGAAGTGTTCATTGGTTGTTGTCAGTTCTGATAAAGGAAAACACTGGCTGAGATAAGAAAAAGTCACAGGAGAATGAAAGGAAAAGACCATGGCTTGCATTAAGGGCCATGACTACACTAGGTAAATTATTACTCAAAATTAGTCTACCAATTTCTCTGTATTTCAGGTCAAGGGGATATGCTTTTCTATTATATGGAACACTTCTGAATTCTATTGATGAGTCTGAATTTTCTTGAGAAGCTGTAACAAACTTAAGCACAACTAATTGCTTTATTGTAGCTGATTAGTTAAGTAGTACCTCTGGTAAATCTGTGTCTTCTATGCTTGCCACAATCATATATGCTTGCCTAAAATATATTTCTTAAAATATCCCAAAACCCAAGAGCAAATACTATGCCACCTCTTTTTCTCAATCTGTTGATATTCAACTTTGCTAGTGCCTTCCTGTTCTAGCTTTTTCCACATCACAATAAAAGGACCTCATCAATACTCTGTTAGATGTACTTGTAGTGACAGGCAGTGATAGGCAAACTGCAAGGCAGTTGTAACAATAAGCCATGCAAAGCAGACTAGAGAATCCAGCCAACTCTCCTTGTCACTGTTGTCATCTTCGTTACATTTACATAGGCTAAATATACAAGATAAAATACACGTTAAATGTTAACTTCTTAAATTCAAAATATGTGACACAGACCTTAGAAACTGTGATGCCAGTTTCTGTTGAATCAAAACCCAAAAGCTTTCCATTTTTGCTTTATTTTGAGCAGATGTATAACCTAGCTATTCAATTAGAAATATATGTTTACAAGACTGGAATCTCCAGTATAACTACTGCTGTTGAGACAGAAGTGAGAACACTGGATTGTAATATATAAAATGTTATTAAGACAAAAGTAGTACCATTCTGGATCCACAGAAATTATCTTTTGATTACATTATTCGATTTAAAAGGCACATTAAAAGACCAGGCAATAAAATTGACATGCTCTCTTTTATGAGACTTAGAGATGCACTAAAAGGAAGGAAGCAATACAGTATGTGATGGATCTAATGATAACATTAATAAATACTTGACTTTTGGAGTGTGGTGATTTAGGAAACTGTAAATGGAGAATGCCAGTAATGTTATTTTGCATGATTACACAGTAATTGCTTTTATGTCATTGATATCAAGCTGTGCATGATTAGAGGCTATTTTAATTCTAATAACAAATGCATCTTTGTTTTGCTAAAACAGAACTGTACAAAACTACTGTACAACAGTACTGTTTTGACCAACAATAATTTTAGTTAATAGTAACTAAAGTTATAAGCAAGCTACTGTGATTTAACTATTTAACATCTATCAGTTTACATTTACAAACTGTTCATCTGTGCATTTCTAGCAAGCTGAGAGAAGAAAATTAGCAGAAGAGGTTCATTCAAGCTAGTTTAGCTGCCAGTGGAAGACAAGAAAGCTCATTTAAATTACTCTGTGTTTCTCACAGGTTAGAAGTATCTCTCAGATAATTGTGAATTGCCTGATGTATAATTACTCTTTGTCTCATCGTAATTTATTTATTTTTCTGTACCCATAGCTACAGCTGAATTGTATTTCTCCTGAAACATACTGTATTTTTGTTTAATAACCATTATTTTATCTGTTTCAAAGAAAAACAATCACTTAATTTCTCCTTACAACAGTTTTTCCACAAAGTAAGATTCTTTGCTTAAGTTTGATATGTCATAAAAGTCATGGTATTTCCAAAATATTTCTCACACTGGCAGTTTTGTTTGCACTAGCAGTACATTCAGAATGACTTGGTCCACAAAACCCATATTTAGTTTTGCTTCTTAAATTACCTGCTTGTTTTTATGACAGTCTACAAAGAAATAATGGGAGGATTACAATTTTATAAACAGCTAACATGAGAGTAAGGGAGAACTGTTCTCAAAAGCACCGGTAGAGACATTTAAGGAAGTAAAGTGCACAATAGCATAAAGGGAATTATATTTCTACATGAATTACAAGTACCAAGAATTCATCGTTTTCTCCAATTGTTTTTTTGAGTTGGGCCCTACAAACAGGTACTGCTTATGAGCTGATACCCTGTCCTGTTCTTTAATACTTATCATCTTCTATTACTCTTTTTCTACATGTGACAGTCCTCACAAAAGCAATTATCTCTGCCAATGCATTTCTCATTTGGAGAACCCTCATCAGGTTAGTCCCTGTTTTAATCTTTCCTTCAACTGTTTCTCTTCTGTCCCACACCTGATAAAAATCTTGGAATCAGAATAATAATTTACTGGCTTTGACTAATTACACATATGTAAATAAAAAGACATTAAAAGTTAAAACACCATTCAATGGATCATTAATTTGGAGACAAATAAAGAAATAGAGAGGTTGCACAATACAACAACCACATGGCCATATGTATTCTGCTGGGCACAAAGACCTCTCCAGTCATCACAATACAAGGTCAATCACACAGTATTTAGACAGATATGTCTAGATCATTTAGCCATTTACAGCATGGACGTATCCTCCATGTGGTCTTCTGCAGGCCTAAACTATGCTTTCTCTTCCTTATACAACAGACAGTTTAATCACTGCCTTAAGGTACAGCACCAGCAATTTTGCCTTTTCCATTCTTGGCCTCCTCAGTGTTGGGGCTTACCTACTAACATCATTACTGTTGACACTACAGCTGATGGTTGCATTTGATTTTACTTTGGGGGAAACAGAGTGAAGGGAGAAATATGACATGCTCTATCAACTTAATTCTCTCTAGTTTCTGGCCTGCTTCCTTTATGCATCCTATATACCAGTGAAGATGTGAGAGTTAAAGAAGTGGTTTCACTGTGCAGGGACAATATATAACTTTCCAGGGCAATCTCTACAAAGTCCTAATGTATTTTACTTCCCTCCAACTAAGTGTATTTTGAACAACAGAACTACTGAATGATACAAAATCATAGAGAATTATCACAGAGAAGCTTTTGAAAAGAAAAATATTTGATTCTATTCTTTAAAGATTTCGGTAATTTTCAGTGATTAATTTTGTACATTTTAAATAACACCAGATGAATGTTAAATTCAATAAGGGGATGACTGATAAAATCATGGGTGCTAGAAATAAAAAGTAACATGTATTTGCATAGAAGTAAAGAAGAACAAAAAAGCCCTCAAGAATAACCTATCCAACACACCGGGTGGGAAAAAAAGATACATCCATATGAAAAAGTAATATCCAATATTTACATCTTTTGTTACTGCATGAGAACAGAAAACATGCATGATTTAGTTTTTCAGTGCAAAATTACTACAGATTAAAAAAAAAAAAAAAAAAAAAAAAAAAAAAAAGCTTTAGTTAAAAATATCTTGGCAAATAAACTTAAAAGGATGTAATTTTATCTATTGTGACAACTAAATGATGAAAAAAATGTACTGTGATGAGAAAATAGGCTGAAGATCAAAAAAAGTTTAATTTGGAGTGATCTGAAAATAATTCCATTTTGCAGAGCATTTCTCTGATATGTCACTGCTTCAGTATCTCTTCCCTTGCCATTTCTTTTCTGCTTTCATTTCCTTATCTTACTGATACTTTGCAGCCTCAAAGCTAAATCAGCAAAGCCAGTGCAACATCGATCTGCCAAGAGCAGCAGACCCCTGCCAACCATAAATTAAGGTCAGGTGTATGCATTAGGATGGAAGTCAAAGGTTGCAACTTCCTGACATTTTGACTAGTCCCAACCCTGGATACTGCTCTAAATTCAGCCAGCAGATTATGATGATAGAAAATCAGACCAAACTAGCAAGTAGGACCTCCTTACTCTGTCTCTAAACACATCAGAAATTTCTCTGAGATAGGAAAATGTTTAGATACCTATACATAGGTTACATCCACAGCTACAGTCTATAGCTGAAGCTGAAGTGAAAGATTTAATTTTCACATGTTCTCACTCTACGCTCAGTTTTAAGGTCTGCTCATAAGTTATCTGGAGATGGTTGTGTATTTATATGCTCTTCTTGTAATTATTGTCATAATCTCTGACACACTGTGAATGTATTTGTGCTCAGAAACACTGTGTTCTTCCAACTTAACAACTTAATATAGAAGTACTTACAGGTAATTCCAAGATTTTTTTTTTTTGATAAAAATATGGTTGTTCTGTAAGGTTGACTTTGTGTGCTATAATATACCAGCTAGTATGCACCCATACACAGAAATGCAACCAAAATCACTACAGGTTTACAAATGAAAGGACAGATCAGTACCTCTAACCCAGCTGAAGAGAAGATAGCCAGTGTTCTGCCCTCAAAAGTGATTGCCCATTACATGGCTGGTTTTAGGAACACAGTTACAACTAAAAATCATAACTGGTATCTTTAAAGTGAAAACACCCACTATTTATAATAAATATTTGTAACTTTTTTTCAAGCATTCTCTGCAAATTTCACACAAAGAGTTTAATAAAACTGTTGGTTTTGCACAGATGCAGACACAACATATTTTTTAATTTCATCTATCTCCCCACACATAGGTAAAAGAAGGAGCAAATACCAGAACAGCGGAAAAGAAGGAATAGTAAAAATTCCCCACATTTAGAAAGATGGAGATATAGATTATGTAGTTTACAAAGCCAGACTCTTGTACTTTTCCATTTGATAGTCCTTAGTTTCTTCATGATATGGACTATTTAGAAGTTAGTTTCTTATTCTCTAAAAATTAATTTTTCAGGCTACTGATTTTGGTGTAGAAGTGCTGCTGAGATTCTGTAGGGGTTGGGAGGACATTTGCAGAAATAACGCCCTGTTGGAAGCTGATTATATTTGTGATTACAAGAAAAATTGCCCTAGAGATCTTTGTAGGCGGAATTAGCAACTGTAAAGACAGAGAGGTTTAATTATATGTACTATGCTTCTGCTCTGTACAATGTAACCTTGACAGGCAGTGCCGATTATCTCTAACATTTCTCTACTTTTTTTTTTTTAATATATTTTCATTGTATGCATATCATCTGCCAGGAACAAAAAAACCTCCAAAGCTACAGCACTACAGCTAAAGATGTGGGGGAAAACTGGAGGCGATACTGAAGTGCTACTCTTTCTTTTGTGATTAATTATAGGAGAGTCATTGTCTGCTGGGGCTGTGAATACCTTTAAGAATACAATTACTATTAAAAATCATAGCTGGTTTCCCACCTCTCCTCAAGGATAAATGGCTTATTATGGAAGCACGTAATTTACACTAGAGTGGTGATTTTGAGATGCACTGGAAGCAGAAATTTCATTCCATCGCTAAGTGCCCCTCCCATGGGACTGAGAGAGCCAGAGGATCCCCCACAGAATCTGCTTGAGAAATAACATCAATGGCTTCATGAGAATGCATAAGATAAAAAAAAAAAAATTTCAACTCATTGTTTTCACAAGAACAATAAGAACTGTTGTGGTTCAACCCTGGTCAGCAGCCAACCACCACGCAGCCACTTCCTCCCCCTTCTCTTCTGGCAATAAGAAGGGACAGAGAGCCAGGCTTGGGGTTTGAGATAGGACTGGGATGGGGAAAAATCACCCATTATGGTCACAAGCAAAAGACAGACTCGTTAGGGAAAGAAAAAAGGAATGTAGATTTATAACAGACACTAACAACACTTAACAGAGTAGGACAGTCAGAAGCATTGCCACATCTTGAGAACACCTTCCCCCCACCAGTTCCTTCTTCCTGGGCTCTGCTCTGCTCCCAATATCTCTACCTCCTCCCCCAGCAGCGCAGGGGCAGGGAATGGGGGCGTGCAGTCAGTGTTGCCGCTTCTTCCATCTTCAGTGGGGGGAGCTTCTGGAACTTGTTCCCCCTGCTCCATTGTGGTCCCCCTCGCACAGGAGACAAACTTTCCACAAACTTTCTCTGACATGAGTCCCTGCCACGAGTCTCAGCATTCCCCACACTGCTCCATCTTGGGTCACCAACTTTCTCCAACTGGATTCCCTCCCACAGCTGCAGCCCTTCCCGAGCTGCTCCAGCATGGGACATTCCCACATGTTGCAATCCTCCCAGCGCTGAACTACAACAGCAGGGTCTACCTTTTCCCACAAGACCCCGGCCTTCTCTGGGCACAGCACCTTGATCATCCAGGCAAAAAACACAGGCCTTAAGTCAATGTCTTCTCCACCATAGACCTCCATGGGTGGCGGGGTGGGCCACCCTGACGTCTCACCACAGGATACAGGAGGGTCTCTGCTCCGGCACACCTCCCCCCTCCTTTCTTCCTCCGTTCCTCCACTGACCTTGGTGTTCATGCACCTGCTGCAACTCCTCCTCACAAGTCCGACTGCTCATCACCACATCCCTTCTTAAATATTTTATCGCAGAGGCACAGTTAATTGGCTCAGTTTTCAAGCAGAGGTGGAGATGACTTGGAGCTGAGGGAGCTTTGAGAAGCTTCTCACAGGGGCCTGCCCCTATAGCCCCTCCCCTGCTACCAAAAAACCCCAACATTCACTCAAACCCAGGACATTCCAGCCCTCACCTCTATGAATCACATATTTAAGAATTAAGAGATCCCACATTCAGTACAGAAGATAGTATACACACCATCAGAACAAAGGGAAAACAAAACCGAACTGAAACAGGAAAAAAAAAAAACTTCCCCACATGCAAATAAAAAATAACTGACAAAATACTGATACACAATACAGAAAATCCACCCATAGTACCTTCACCACACCAAGGAAAAAAACCATCCCCACAATTACAACAGACATTCTAAAGATCATTCCACTAATGCAGTTCAGTCTGTATTTTGCCCGTTACCTCTCCCAGTTAATATACTTATCAAATCACAACTCTCGTGCCCCACGTTGGGTGCCAAAAAGACTGTCGTGGTTTGAGCCTGGTCATCAGCCAACAACCCCACAGCTGCTAACCCACCCTCCCCCCCAGCCTGGGAATGGGGGACGGAATTGGAGGGGTAAAGGGAGACTCACAGGCTGAGATAGGAACAGTTTAATAATGGTAATAAAACAAGAACAATGTCAGTAATAGAAAATATAAACAGGCAATGCATAATGTAATTGCTCACCACCTGCTGACCAATACCCAGCCCGTTCCCAGCTAGCAATCCCAAAATACCAAGACCCCGCAATTGCAATCCCAGAAGCAAGAGAGCTCCTTCTCGACCACCCCTCCTCTACATAGTGAGCATGACGTTCCATGATATGGAATATTTCATTGACTGATTTGGGTCTGGTGCTGTGGCCATGCTCGCTCCCTGTGCCCTCATGCATGGTCAGGACATGGGGAGTCGGAGAGTCCTTGAAGTCTCAGTAGCAGCTGAAAACATCAGTGTGCTACCAGCATTCTTCTCATACCAAACCCAAAGCTGAATCCAAAACACAGCACTATTCTGGTTCCTGAAAAGGAATATTAACTCTATTTCAGCCCAAACCAGGACAAGAACACAAGGTACAACATTTTGTTCTCCATATTGTAGTAAAGTATGAACATAAAAAGCTATGGCACAAAATATCAGTGTACAAAGCAAGGACCCATTTCAAAAGTTATTAATGACTTTGTATGGAACCCCAATAGGCACAGAGAGAATCAGATGCTTTCAAGCTGCAAAGGAGATCACAAAGCTACATCTAACTATGGAAAGAAAGCACCAGTACACAGTGCTGTATACACTACAGATTGTGCATGGCCAAGGTCCTCAAAGGCATTTAGCCATGTAACTCCTATGTAAACTCTTAAATAGTACTGAATAGAACAATATACTGTCACATACAATCCATACAATCTGTCATGAATTCCTAATCAGTATCTTCTAATCTGTATATTAGTTCTTTATGTAGCATCTTCTCAGCTCATCACTTGACAGTGGTGTCTCCCAAAAAGAACCTGGTTTTAATTAAATTTTCAGAAAGTTTGGAGAACAAGAGTCTTAAGCTGGAAATTAATTTCTGTCCTTATTTGTTTCATTTCCCACATTTACTTCAAAAATAATTAGAAAAGAAGATGACAGTAGCAATGTTGGAAGTTGGCACACCTCACACAATATACAGCTGACTTCTATTTTAAATAGTAAATCATTGTTAATTGATTTGTGTTCCAGTATCACGATAAATAATAAATATATAACCTTAATTTGGAATAAAAGGTGACATAACAATATCGCTGAAGTCTTGTCTGTTTTCCCGGAAGAATTTTAGTGGGGGGATAAGTGAAGCAGTGTTCAGCATGCATTAAAAACATCTGACACAAATTATCCTAAGAAGACAGTACAAACCATGCTGTAGAAGTATCACATGAACTTCTTCATATTCTAAAGACACACATCGAATTTAATCTTACCTCTTACATACATAACCAACAGCAAAAATATACAACACTTTTTGTTACACTACTTGGCAGGTACAGAATATCATCCTATTCCCACTCTTGTTCCAGGACAGAGTATCTACATCAGAAGTTTCACTGGAAAAAACATATGTTTAATTATAATATTATTCTCCAAGCAATACTGGGAAAATAACCAGGGTACACAAGTGTTCCTGAAGGATATGTCTTCAGGAACAGAACAGAAAACATAACTGGGGGGTGGGGGGGTGAGAGGGATGTACAAATTAGACATGAATATGAGCTAGGCATGCACCATGGTAAGTTGCCACATCCCTGCAATGGCTCCAATAGACAGTATAGAAGTTGACAATCATTGCAAGGTTACCTACTTTGCTTTGGTCATCAAAACAGTACACTTTGTCATCAAAGCAAGCTTTTACATAGTAGTAATTTGCCTGTAAATGGCTAGAGCAAATTAAAGTCTACCTCATATCAGCAACATGTTGTTTACAGGTTCTAGCCACAGTAAATATCAACAGGCACTACAGGAACGTGGACATTGAGGAATGATCTGTCATACGAAAACACCAAAAGAGTCCTCAGTCTACATCCATAAGGCATACCTAAAGGAGGAGCTGTGAAATTCCTGGAATTACTATTAACAACACTTCTGAGTCATAACATCCACAATATAATTTGGAATTCTGGTAACAGTGCACTAGCTAGCCTATGTAATTATTTTAAAAGACAAGTCAAGCTATTGATGGAAACTAAAAATACATGTAGCAAGTTAAATACACCCATCATATTGCAAAATATATGCGGGAAAACATCACTGCTGTTTGACTTACCAAATCAACAAACAAAATAGTCTGGAAAATGCCCTAAATATTTAAGGATGTATAAGGAATTGCCCATCAGAGCAAAATATGACTGCTCTTAACTCACAGTACAGTATTACCCTACCACACACTGTGACATTGCAGATTGTCCAGCAGCAATGGAATATTATTAGAGGATGCCTAATAGCTACTATTCTTTTTAAACCTGCAAGAAAAGCAAGGAATGGTATGGAAAAATAGGTCTATATATATGTCTATATGGATATGTAAATAGCTGTGCCTATGGTTTCTCAGAAATACTTTAAAAAGTTGGACACTTATTTTTTCTTCTTTTATGATAGGTAAGATTATGATTAAACGGGCAGAAGTCAATAAACTAATTTCATACATTTCATCATTTATACTAATGCAGAATATGGAAAAAAAAAAAAAGAAATAATGTTCTTGCTGAACACTACCCTAAAATTCATTTATAAGTGAATATGTTGTATATAAACAAATTTTGCAGGTTTGATGTTAATTTTCATTGTCTGATGCTTACTCTACCATTTTCTAATATTTATCTAGTTAAGAGTTGTAGTTATTATGCACTTAATTCTTTAGCACTCTAAACCATATGAGCATCTGGAAAGCACAGGACTAACTTCCATCAATGACATCCTGATACACTCTGGATGATACCAGAAAGATGGCTACCCATTGTAGTTACATGTGGGACTATGCTTCAAAAGCCACAAAAACAGACCACGCCTTCCACAGCATATCCTTCATTTTATTATTTGTTTCACATTCAGTGGCAGCATAAACACAACATACTTCTACAGAATCAGCTACCTTTGACGATCTTCCTCCAAGGAACAAGAACAGATCGTTCTTGATAACTCTAATAAATTGCTTTTTATTTTCATATTTTGGTGAGAGTTATTCAGACATAATTTTGATCAGAATGCAGGAGTACACAATCTTGAAACCATGACCAGTTAATATGACCAGGAATGTTTAGCTTTTTTAATAAGAATTATACCACCCCCTTACATTCCTCCTCCTATAAATCCACACATAGTCCAGGACTACAAATCTTGTTTTAAGGTGTGCCATTGGAAGATTACTTATCGGGATGCCTTAGCATAACAAGATGCTCCAAAGCTCAGTGATTAGACTTTTCCTATAGGAAGCTTTCATGTAATGATTATCTAATACAGAAAACACACAAAAAAAATAGCCAGCTTGTAGCACAGACTCCACACTACAGATGTTTTGTTGATATAGCTATATACAGTGATACACTTATGGTCATAAAAAAAAGCACTTCAAAGATTTTTTTTTCTTTTTTTTTCTAAGCAAGCTAGCTGTGATTTTCTATGGGTCACTTAAACATCACTCTGAATAACATAAAATAGGTTGGAAAAAATACATTATAATCTGTATCTATAAAAGATTTTTGTAAGCAAAAAGAAATTGTTTAGGGGAGGTGATTTCTTTCAACAAGTCTAATTGGTAAAATCATTTGAGCAATATTTTATAGCCCAGACTTCCAGCAACATTTTATAGTCTAGGTTTGGGAGATTTTTTTTTCCTTTTTCAAGCAGAGGCATGTAAATTTATCCTTGTACCTATAAAGACAGAGAGAGACTAACCAAACTGAACTTGATGAAGAAATGGGCAGAATTCTCAACTAATTGATACTTTTAATTCTCATAAAAGATGAATGACAAACCTTTGAGATATATCCTCCTAAGAAAACTATAGTATGGAATTCAAACGGATATTAACGTAACTGGTCCTATGAATATTACCAAACCCAGTCTCTCAGCTTTATCATAAACTATCCTCTTACTATAGAATGATAGACTCATAGAATCATTTAGGTTGGAAAACACCCTTGCAGTCACCAAGTCCAACTGTTAACCTAACACTGTCAAGTCCACCACTAAACAATGTCCCTAAGCACCACATCTACACATCTTTTCAATACCTCCAGAGACAGTGACTCAGCCACTTCCCTGGGAAACCTGTTCCAGTGCTTGACAACCCTTTTGGTGAAGAAATTTTTCCTAATATCCAAACTAAACCTTCCGTGGTGCTACTTGAGGCTCTTTCCTCTCACCTTATCACTTATTACTTGGGAAAAGAGACCGACGGCCACCTTGCTACAACTTCCTTTCAGGTAGCTGTAGAGAGTGGTAATGTCTCCCCTGAGTCTCCTTTTCTCAAGGCTAAACACCCCCAGTTCCCTCAGCTGCTCCTCATAAGACTTGTGCTCTAGACCCTTCACCAGCTTTGTTGCTCTTCTCTGGACACGCTCCAGCACCTCAATGTCTTTCTTGTAGTGAGGGGCCCAAAACTGAACACAGGATTCAAGGTGGAGCCTCACCAGTGCTGAGCACAGGGGCACAGTCACTGCCCTAGTCCTGCTGGCCACACTATTGCTGATACAAGCCAGGATGCTGTTGGCATTCTTGGTGACCTGGGCACACTGCCAGCTCATATTCAGCTGACAGTCAACAAACACCCCCAGGTCCTTTTCTGCCAGGCAGCTTTCCAGCCACTCTTCCCCAGAGTTGCATGGGGTTGTTGTGACCCAAGTGCAGGACCCAGCACTCAGCCTTGTTGAACCTCACACAATTGGCCTCAGCCCATTCATCCAGCCTGTCCAGATCCTTCTGTAGATCCTTTCTACCCTCAAGTAGACCAACACTCCTGCCCAGCTTGATGTCATCTGCAAACTTTCTGAGGGTGCACTCAATCCCCTCATCCAGACCACTGATAAAAATATTAAACAGAACAGGGAACATTATAATATCCTCATAATAATGAAATCAGTTTACCAAAAAATGACAGTTATGCAAAACTGTGAATGTGTGGTTCTACTTATATGATGTCTAAGGTATATACAGTTTATGTGTTTAAGATTTGTTCCACAAACATGAAGACTGGAGTATGTAATTGATCAGACGTTTATACAATCAAGCTTTAAGAATTCAGTTAGATACCAAATATCCAATAATAATAATCCATATGCTTGATACCACTTTAATAGGGAAATTATAGGTCATAGCTACCATATTTAACACAACGCTGAGGTCCATTTTCATCACCAGTTTCACAACCAACATTGTGCCTTGCTAGAATTGCAAAGTCCACCCAAGTGATCTCTTGTGAGAAGAGCTGGAAAATACTCTAGATATCAGAAAAAATGTTTTGAGGCACATTCTGCAGAACTTGTATGCACAAGCACTAATGTATGACTGTTCAATTCAGAAGTTTTGAATCTTCAGTCTATCTGGTTTGAAATACTCTTTACTGCCACACGATGCATACCATGTCAGACACAGCTGATTAGCTACAGATGCACTTTTACAGTATACAGTTCTGAATGTCCTAGGAACACTCTCATAAACCCTCCCAATTTAGTACTGTGTTTTCTGGTATTATCTATTTCAGAAAAAGCTTGTAAATTTACTCTGCATATTGCACAAGCATATACAGCCATTTCAAGGTAACACTTTTCTCTGCCCCCTAATCAGTTCCCACACATTCCTTTATTTATCCCTTAGTGTCCTTATTTGAGCCTGGAGGGCAACTGAGCACCACAGAGCTGTTCATGCACCCCTCCTCCCCCAGTGCTGGAAAGAAAAAAGTGAAAAGACTTGGGAATCAAGATAAGGACAGGAAGGAGTGGATCACAAATTATCATCATGGGCAAAAAACAGACTCATTACGGGAAGATTAAAAAAATAACATAAATTTAATACAGACACTAAGAAAAACAACAACAATAAACAGACAGAGGGGGACAGTGAGAAGTGTTCCCACATCTTAAAAACACCCTTCCCCTCCCTTCTTCCTGGGTTCAGTTCTGCTCCTGATATCTCTACCTTCTCCACCCCATCAGCACAGGGGGCAGAGGAGGGGGGTGCAGTCAGTTCCCCACTTCCTCCTCTGGAGAGAGTGGGAAACACCATGCATTCTTCCCCTGTGCCTCATGGTATCCCTCTCACTGGAGACAGTCCTCCATGAATTTTCCTCCAGCGTGAGTTCTTCCCATGGTCTACAGCCATTCCCATGCTGATCCTGTGTGTCACAGTCCTTCCAGTGCCGAACTACAACAGTGGGGGCCATTTCTCCGTCCCACAGAATTCCAGCTTCCTTTAAGTGCAGCCGCCTGCTGCAGCGTGGGCTCCTCCACAGACATCAGGTCAGCCTCTGCTCTACCATGGACCTCAATGGGTGGCAGGAGGGTGGCTCTGCCATCTCAACATGAGCTGCAGGGGAGTCACTTCTCTGACACATCTTCCCCCTGTCCTCTTCTTTTCTTCCACTGACTTCAGTGTTTGCATAGGTGTCCTCTTCATAACTCCTCCTCAAAAGTCCCAAGACCCTCTCAGGTTCCGCTTCTTAAATACATTATTGCAGAGACACAGCCACTGTCACTGACTGACTCAGCCCTGGCAGGGGGTGTTAGCAATCGCAGTAATGAAGAAACCTCATCTACATGAACTTCTTTATTCCAGCAGTAGGGAACATGAGGGATAGCTCCACTGAAAAAGTGTTCTCCAACAGATACAAAACACAACATAATTATACACCTTTTCAGTAGATTCATGGTTACTTAAGTTCTTTTATATAAAAATGCATAGAATGCTCATTTAATTTGACCTTTACAATGATTGGTTTTATCAGTTACCTCACCTTATCCCTATGCTTATCATAAAGTAGTCATTGGCCAACTCTACTGATTGTAATCCTTATTATTCAAATCAAATAGGGGAGGGCATATTGATATAGGCGATTAACATATTAATGTTATTTCCTGGAAATCATTATAATATTCAAATGTCTCTAATCCATGTGTGATTATTTTGGATGGGGGTTCTCTGGTGGTCGTCGATAGTCTTCCTCACTGTGTCTGCTGATTGAACCCCATCCTTGTGCATGCTCATTTCATCTTTTGCCTCAGCTCCCAAACCAAAACCAGTTTCTTCTTATACCTATTGTTTTAATTCAAAGTCCATTATGGTTTCCATAGTCTTTGAGGTAAACAAAATACATAAAGTATACCCTTCTATTCTTAGGCTAGTTACTTATTCCTAAGGACCATAACATATTCTATGTTCTCATGGCCACTATAATTCTATATCAGCCATATAACCAAAATCAAAATAATATTCTAAGATTCAAATTATTTCATTAGGATAATTGTAACAGAGGCAGGTCTGAATTGGATCCGGGGGAGCTTCAAGAAGCTTCTCAGAGCGGGGCACCACTGTAACCCCCTCCCCTGCTACCAACCTTGCCACACAAACCCAGCACACTTAGGTAAGGAGCAATTTTTGAAATAATGATCTTCTGGGACAGTCTGTAAAAGTCCTTTGAAATCTGGACACTCATTGATGTGTCATGACCAATACCAAAATGTTAGGAACAACTGCCACTTTTTTTTCAAAATGCCTATTTTTTCCCTTAATGGTGACTCCTAGACACAATGGTAATAAAAGTAAATAAACATTGTCTGCAGATGTTTACTCTGCAGAGGCTTACACTTTGTGGGATGCCATAAAATTTCACCTTCCTTTTCATCTTTTAAGGTTTCTTCAGCTGACTAGTGGGCAGAAGAACTTAACAACAGGAAATAGTAAGGCAATAAGCTCACAACAACAGAAATGTTGAAGAAGTATTCAAACTGTAAGTAACAAGAAGCAAAAAGCAGGAAAACAATTTATCAGTCTCTGACACAGACTTATTTTTATTTGCAATACTTTTCTGATGACCGGTAAGATGTTATAAACCCCACAGTCCACACTATGATGAAGCTATTTAGTAAAAAGAAAATCATTCCTTCTGTTAAATGTACGAACCCCCCAAAAGAGCCATTGGGAAAGATCTAAGCACTGGGGATTTCTCTAGACTTTTGTAAGATTTAAATATATAATTTTTAGAATTTTAATTCTAGCTACTGATTACTTAGCAAAATTTTATGCAGAAAGTTTGTTTGCACTGATATCAACTAAAAAATAAACAAATAAACAAACTCCAAAAGATTTCCACTGATTTTCATGTCATCAAGAATATTCTCAAAATATTCAGAAAGTTGTCCTTAGCTGGCACAAACTGGTAGAGTTTTATTGAAGTCTGGTTTCCACATCCTGTTAAAATTATTGTGCTCCATGACCCAGAGTTTACTCCCATATGTCCTGTGTGCAGGACCAAACTAGTTTCATAACCAAATGAACTTATATTTTGGAAGTGCTTCATCTTAGTTCTTTTAACATATTCTTCAACATCTTCATCAGTTTTTCATCAGTTTTCAGAGTTTACTTCCAAGTTTTTTAAGCTGGTGTCTTTCCTAACATTTACAGTAGTGTGTAAAACTGTGGCTTTGCAGTCATAATAATATTCATGTAGTTAACTGGTGAACAAACTTGTTTTTTAAATAGAAGGGTGTTAAGTTCATGAACTTATCACTTCTCTTTCAAATTTGCAAACATTTCACTTCTGTATCACAAAAACAATCCCGAGTATAATAATTTCAAAGTTTAATGTATGCTATATATAAGCTCTCCTTGAGTGAAAAAAATAAATCTGATTATGAAAATGCCCACACCAACATTTATTAAATTATTTGCCTTAAAAAGTCCAAGGAAGATAATAGTTTGAATTTTCAAATAGTCTCCCCTCTATTTACTGAGATACTCAGAGGAGTGAAAGGCAAATTTATTGCTTCAGCATTAAAAGAAATTAAACTAATCAAGGTTTTTCTGTAGAGAGGCAATTACATTTAAGAAAGTAAAAAAAAAAAATGGTTACCAAGCAACTATGTTCAGCCTACATACATTGTCTATTCATAATCTCTAGCAGAGTACAGGAAATGACAGGCTGTCGCTAAGGAACAGAGACATGCAGAATTATACCGTTCCTTTCCAGTGTTACCTCCTACAGGAGAGAGAGCAATTATATCCTACATATACTGATTAGGTTAAATAACTGCAGTAAATTCGAAATACTGGGGTGTCTCAGGGTAGTCACTTAATACAGTAAGAATGCTTCCAAGATTACAGCCACTTACCTCTAAAACATCACTACCTGCTATACACTGGACAAACACCTCTTGCATAGCTCTCTGGGTACAGAGGAGACTGAGTTTCCTCAGCGTTTCAGAGGTAGAATTAGCATTTCAGTTTGGCCCATAAATGTTGCCATTTACAAGTCATTGTCTCAATCCTGCAATTATAGCAGATGGCCAGATTGTTGTGCCAGCATGAAACAGGGTTAACTTCATTGAGGCTCTGCATGGGTATAACCTTCAGTCTATACACAGTAAATTACAGGACTAGGGCCCATGATTATTTTTTCTGGGCTTCCAATAAATGACAGCATCACACTTTCCCAAAGGTCCATCCTTGGCAACTTTCTGAATACATGACAGAATCAAGGCCTAAATGAAGCCAGTAAGAGTTCCACCATTAACTTCTATGGCAACTTCATGAATTTGTTTATAATCTTTGTGTCTAAAAGAATGATAATATTAGGGGACACTTACTTTCAAAATCAACTTGGGGGAAAAAAAAAAAAAAGGAAAAGCTTGAATGCTTGAAATCTGATATTAGTGCAATTTTAGCAATATGGCTGGGATAATAAGAACCAATTCCCCTGTTGCAGTGATGACAAAAGTACTTGAACACGTGGTCAGGCAGCATATTTCTCACTGTCAGCAGCAAACAGATACTGTAGAACAGAATTTGTAATTTTGTAAAAACATTTCATTTGATTGTATTGTCTTTTTCCTCTGTTTTCCTGAATAGATTCCTCTGTCAGACATGAAAAGGAATAAAGAAATATAAAAGTAATGGGCTTATTAGTTGGTTAATTGGAGGAAAAGAAGGCATATACTTTATTCTCTATTCCAGTAAACCCACAAGACAACAAACTTTAATCAGAAAGATACAGAAATGAGAACATCAGTTTATGCTTGTCTTTAGAACGTGGACTCTGTTCTTCATTTTCATTCATTTTTTCCTCCTATGATTGAAGAAAAACTCTTTAGAGCTTGTTTTCTTTCCTTATTACTGCATTCTTGCAGGTTTGTTCATTCAGGAAAATCTTACCCGTCTTCAAGTGCAGGAACAGAGTTACTTCCCACCTTGTTTTGTTCAAAGATCTATAGATCCCATACAGAGGTTAGGCTTTGTAAACATCACCATGCAAGGAGTTAGAGAAAGGCCAGGAGTGTGGATTCTGTTTAGAGGAGCAACAGAAGCTACATTTACTCCAGCACAAAATACCATTTGCAAAGAAAATCCATTTTCTTCTCAGATGGCATGAAAACCTGCTTTCTAGGACTCCACACAACACAGATCAGCTCCTTAAGTCAAGCACAGAGAATAGATATCTTGTTGCACCCATATTGCTTTTCAGATAATATACTCTAAAACCAACTGAAATCTAATCGTCATCGATGTTGGGAATACAGTAACAAACAAATTTTCTGGGGTCAACAGATCAAACTATGAGGATTTTGGGAAAGGGTAAGTTCAGCTATATAAGGAAGCATTATTTTATTCTGGGCTTCTGAATTAACTGCTAATAGCTATTTAATTAATTTTACCTATTTACTAGTAATTATGTGTTTCTGGAACTAGCAGAATGCATCATTTACATATACAATTTTATATATTCCATGCACCATTTCACATACTAAAAAACAAAAATAGTCTACAGAATATTGATCACTAAAAGAAGACCTGAGAAATACCTGGTTTACTTGAAAGTTTTTAATCAAGTTAGTCATCATAAATCATGGAAGTGAACAACTACAGTCATTTTAATAATCATCCTTGTCATCAAAACCAGCGGTGCCTCAAAATTTTCCTTGAGCCCTTGACAAGTGCAGGAAAGTGAATGGCATTAAATGAATGACGGTGTGTTTTTCCTTACAAAGGATAGGGCTAGATCCCAGGAAGGGGAGAATGTAAAGGAAAGGCAGTGGAATCAACAGTGACTGCATGTTCAAAGGAAAAGATGCAATTAAATGATAAAGGATGAGTAAGTAACCATTGATGAGAGGGTCCATAAGAGGAGGAAAAATGGTTTCTAAGATAACAGAAACCACCAGTTCATCATGAACAAAAAATCCTTTTACAGCAACCTAAGTTCTTCTCTAATTTTTGTGATCTGCACCTATTTAAAAAATTAAAAAAGCAAATAAACCATTAATATATTCCATGTACTGCAAAAGTATTTTCCTTCCTTTTCATTAGTGGCAGTGCTTCATGGTCAGCTCCTTGTTACAGTCATTAAGTACATATGATATGTATATGACACAGTCATGAAGTGGGACACAATTCTATGCCCAGGAATGCCTCATCAGCACAACTCATGTTCAACTCCTGTATCCTTTGCAAGATTAATTGGTTGTACGGATAATTCTGTCTACCCTGAAAAAGCCAAAGTGATGGTCCTTAGCAGAAATACAAACAGAGAAGATACTAAATGTCATCTTAAACCTTGGCATTTGCATTTTTTTGCTAGTTAGATTGTGACTTGGAGCATCTAAGGAAACTCTTCTTAGGGTTAGTTCAGCCAAGATATGTAACAGCTCCATTATGATTAACAAATGGTTAGTGTGCTTGTTGTTTTTCTGTCACCAGTAAGTTGTCAATTCAAATGTAGTAACAGAATTACTTTCTCTTAAGTATCAAAATAGTTTTAAAATAAAAAACATTGTACCTGGGGTATTATTAGAGATGAATTGCACAAAATTAAATTTCTTACATTTGTAAAAGCATAGTGTTAACTCATAGCAAGGCAGAGACGCATCCCCAACTGAAAACATTTGGGTAAGAGCTGTTGCTATGAAATGACTAGTAGAGTAATTTTTTCAAGCATTACTTTAAACAGTGGAAGAATTCAGAAGGTGTACAAAAAAACTTGTATAAAAGCTAGAGCAAGAGCAAACAGCAGGAAATTTGTTCATTCTGTGCTCTCATTATTATTTTTTTTTAGTTATTATAGATTTACTGCTGCTGAGAAAGTCTTTTATTCTAATTAGAGATGAGCTAGTGGTGTGCATCAGTAGCAGCTGCTGCAGAGTCAGTCTTATGTTCTCAGTTATTGGCCCATGTGGTGAAAAGGAGAAAAAATTAAAACTGAAGATCCCAAAAAGTGTTCTCCCCGCTTTTCTTTTCTAAGTTTCAGAACATAATTTCTGTGTGGAAAAAAATGTTTTATTGGTGTTCAGCATTAAAGTCTTCTCACCACACTGGACCTAGGACTGAAGATGAACTGAGCATTAAGTCTTTTCAGAACATTAAGTCTCTGGCTTAGAGTTGATTTCACCTGACTTGCAGTGAATCCATTGTACTGATAGGCTCCCAAAGGCTAATAGTCCCAGAAGAAGCTTGTGATTTCTCCAACATTTAATGCAGACTAGAAGTTCACAGGTCTGGAAGACAGATATAATAATCTTGTCATCATAGGCCACTCACTCCCAGATAGATAATCTTCAGAAACAGATAGCAGGTGGCAGTTAAAGCTATCCTGTCTTTCCTCTTCAATATTCTCCTATTTATCTTTCTTCATTCTATTTTTTTATCTCACTAATTTGGAGCAGTTTTGGACACTGATAGAGACTTTTACACTGAAACAATAAGAAAGAAAATACTTTTGTGTGTTTTTTTAACATCAGTGTACTAGATTAGAACTGTCTTAACTATTACAAAAAGCCACAGATCTGCCTTCTCAGTATCAAGCCAAGTTACAGCTCTGTAAGCAACATCCATTTTTATATCTAAAGGACATAGATAAAGAGGCAGCCTCTAAAATATCACATGCTTAGTTTATTAATGGATCTGTAGATTTAAACAAGGATACTGAGTTCAGCCCAACAACAGATGGACGATATACTTTCAAATATTGTGTATGAATGGACACACTTTCTCATCACACAAGATATGGAAATAATTTGGTCTACTATTGTGCCGCATTCCTCAGATGAAGAAAGGCAGAACTCTTTTTTGAAAGGAAAGCCTTGGAAAAGGCATAATCTGTAATGCCTGATCAATTTGTTTGTGTTTTTATTCTAAGGATCATCGGTAAACTGATCATAACCAACCCTTTCCAGGAAAAGCTTTCAGTCCTAATAAATTAATATTTTTCAACTAGTCACAAAACTGTACTGAAAAAATTCTGACAAGCTTAAATTCTGAACCAGATAGTAATATGGAATAGTTTTCAAAAGAATCCACTACCATGAGACACTTAGCCCAACATAAGCCAAACACCAAGAAGGTATGGCTCTTGTAATGTTCAGACTGGTAAAATAGGACTTGGATTAAATTGCTTAGTTACAGGTAAAATAATCTGAGTTCACTAATGATCATTCTGACATTTTAAAAACAAAGACAAAGCTGGACAGGTTTCAGGTCTTAGAATTAGTAAGTGTGTATACAAGTTAATTATCTGTGCTAAGCAATGTTTCTGAGAACTGGAATTTGACCATCTATTCTTTCTGGTTGTCAGAATGGTGCCTGGACCCGTGACAACTAGCACTTTCACTAAAAACAATGAGTTTGTGAATTAGCACAGGCTAGATTTTTCCTAGTATGTAGTATGGATGTCACTATCCTCGTTTGACAGGTTAGAGAATTCAATAGCATGGACAGAGGCCACTCCATGCAAGTTGATATCAGTGCTGAAGGTTGGGGACAAGCATGTTTATTTTGCTATCACAGCATATACAGGTTGTACTTTTAGTAAATACTTGGATAGTAGTACTCAGTGATCAGTAATACTGAAGGTCGTTGATAGGTCTAATATTTAGTATGAACATTTACATCACTCTGTTGTCCTAAGAGGCTCCACAATACCCAGGTTATTATGCATGTGCTAATTTTTGGTGTGCATCTTTAAAACCCATTTTATGCTGAATTTGGCCTCCCACTGCTTTTTGCTACTTCTTACTACCTTTTCTAAAAAGACAGACTAGCAGCTTTAGCAGTTGTTATGAAATTTGTTAATAAAAGAGTTTGAGAACTAAACTAGTTCCCCTCTTTCAGAGAGTGTTCAGCCACAGTTTGCATCTTGACTTCTAGGCTCTTGCTACTGTTCAGGAATAAATGCTGGTGAGCAAAAAGACAATGGTGTGATGTCACAGAACTTGAATGTGACAAGAAATCTATGCAGTACATACAAAAATCATGCACATAAGAATTTGACATTTGTCAAACGCATACATTTCACATGAGTTTGGCCAAGACTTTAATCTCACTCAGTCTCAAAAATTATGTGTTTCAAATTAAAACAATTTGTTCCTAAAGAACGAGATACAATTTTTATGCAAATAAACCACTACCATCTGAAGGTGGAAGAAGTGAATATCATTGGCCTAGTGACTGTCAACTAGTGTTCCAGGATCAGCTGCTGGGTTTTTTCCTGAAATTAGTTTTTCACAGCTCTTTCTTTAATTCTTATGGTGATCTCAAGTAATATGGGCAGGCCTCAAACTCTCCTGTTGCAGGAATTCTGTACCTGATGTTCCTTGCCCAGTCTGTGGTTGGACATGAGGTACAAGAGTCCAGACAGGTCTTTGACTGATCCACTAAAGCTATCCCCTGTTCCCACAAGAGAAAGTAAGACAATACTATGAAAATTTGTACAGTTTATTCCGTATGCTGCTTTCTTTTGATGTCATAAATAAAGACTAGAAGATCACTGCTTTTTCTGTCTTCCTATGTTCTATTCTCATACTTTCAGCTTGTATGATGCTCTAACGTTCCACTCATTTCCCAAACCTGTGACATTACTACAAGACAGGAGGGTTGAAAGCCCACAAGAGCATAGGCTGCTGCTGACTTCTTAGCACCATTTGGCTGTTATATTTAAAATTTCCTTGCCACTGCAGTGACCCATATTGTGAAAATGCTGTCTATCTCTTCTGTTGGCTTCCTAAAATATGAGAGATGCTCTCTCCTTGTAAAAGCAAGATCTGGAAAATCTTTGTCTGTACGACTCTAGATCACGTACTGTCTTCTCATGGTTGTAAGTCAAAAGCCCATGAAGTAATAAAAGCTACTTTTTGGCATGTTGCTCATCCATTACACAGCCAGACTTCACTCTTTGTCCTCCTTAGAACACTTCATCTTGTAAAGTGTCCTCCTGATAAACAAGCAATAAAATTGATTTAGTCAGAATTTTTTAAAATTCCTTTAGATGATTCATACCCTCTTCTAACAAAATGTTGCCAACTCATAGAACAAGACTAATGAGTTTGTCAGTTCTTGAGGAAGCTGTTGTCCACAAATACACAATTCATTAGATAAAAAGAAAGAACTAGAAAAACAATTATCAGACAGTAAGATAGAAACCTGGTTATAAATAGCAACTTCCTTTAGCTTCTATGGAACTAGTACTTGCGTATTTCACTCAAGTGAAAACACAAAGCTCACATGAACAATGGGAACATATAGAAGGATATGTGGCACAGAAAGAGAAAAGACACACAGCCAGCAATGACAGATGTAAAATGGTTATCTTCACATTTGGAGTCCAAACATATTGGGTAGCAGAAATGGAACTGACAAAAGGAAAATTACTTATTTAACTGGAATATTTAAGTGCTTCCCTTTGCACTATTTTGATCAGATACATTCCTCTGAGGGAGATCAGGTGATTTTAAGCAATATCTCAAGATACCTCTAAAAAACCTGGGTTTGATCTGGGTTTATTCTTTAATTCCTGCAATATGAAAAACATGAAAATTTGTTCACCTTTAGTGACCATGAAGCTTGTTTTTCTGGAGAAATATTTTCACAAAAAGGTAAATGTGACAATTTCCCATCCAAAGCAAGAATGTTTAAAATGCAACAAATTTCTTTTTTTTTTTTTTAAACTGCTTGCTAGTATATCCTCCTCCATTTGGTAGCACTGCCTGTCATCACTTAGTGACTTAGTGTGCCAATGTCATTAGAAACAACTTGCACTCTGTGCCACAGTTGACCATGCCAAACAACATCATAAAGAGCTGTAAACACTAGCTGGCATGGTCGCTTGTAGGAAATCTTTAGAAAATCAGAAGAATTTGTTGCTTTCATAGAACTAATTTCTCTCTCATTCCCCTTCTCTGGCTTGTTCTGCAAAGCTTGGAACCCTGAAGAACCCTGCAGAAGTAAAACTGGAAAACAGGCTGTATGACTGAATTCATCTAAGGGTAAGGGACCCCACACATGCAGAGAGAGGAACAAATTATATACTTAAACTCTCACAGTTTCACAGAAGGATTGTATGTAAATAATAGGCACAAATAACATTTTAATATAGCAGCTTCCTAACAGTTTTCTTTTTAGTATCATGGCAGCAATGTTTTCAAGAGTGAAAGGCATCCTAACAATTTCATGGGCTACAAAAATCAACATCCTTCTTTCAGTACAAAGCGAGTATTTAATATAAACCCCACTAGAATATTAAACTCTCAAAAACCTGAAAGATTTTTACTATTTTCAATACCTGAAAAAAACCTTCAGAGAAAGCTCAGTAAAAATAGTAGCACTTACATTTTGCCAAAACCAATTTTCTGAGTGAAAATTGTGTTGATCCTCCCACAGTCATGCAAACTAGGCAAGTGGTGAGTTTTATTTATAAGACTGTTGTAAATATTAAATCCAATAAACATTTCCCTAGTTTGATTTCTTCTCTAATATGGACTGGCTTTGCTCCATGTCATATGGAAGTTAACGCATAATCAGGTCTGTGGTCCACTTTCTCTCTAAAGACACGTACCTTTCTTCAGGTGACCTTCATTCCCCCCTGAATCCAAGCCAGACTCCAGCCAAGTTCACTACACCATCAGAACTGGAATCATAAAACTAGGCCTGCACAAGATCTTCTGGGATTAAATTTTGCTTTTACAACAGTTTTTCAAATAACTTGCAGGACTAGAATGTAAATGGTAAGAATGGAATCAACAGGAAGAAAAAAAAAATCATTCCTTACAACTGGTATATGTACAGCTTCTCTACTAGCTGCACATTAATCCTGTTATGAGTACTCCTGCATTACCTGACATATCTCTTACCTTCTCCAGCTTTACTAACATCACACTTTTTAAAGGTCAACCAGTCATCTAACATGCAACACAATACACAGGCACTAGGCTGTAATCTGTCTGTTTGCAAGGCATACACTCCTTTGTTTATAGAAATTAAATGCAAGGATTGGCATTATTTGAAGTACAGAACATTTCTGCAGCCAATTTAATAATAGGATATTATTCATCTGCTCAACAGCATGCAAAAGGATAGTACTTTCAAAATAATGAATAATAAAATATGGAACTCGGGTAACAGCAACTGAAATAGCAAGTACATATTGGATGGGACTAGGAATAATGCAAAAGCATTATCTTTTACTGCACAGTAGGCGATACCAAAAGCGCAGGACACGTGAGCATTCCCGAGTGCTGCTGGTCTTACATGTAGAGTTTTGTCACCCCAAACCGCAGTGGTCTGCTTCACCTATCAGATCCTTTCTGTCCCATTCCCTTCCTTCTCAGGGGTGGGAAGGGATAAAAGGAGTTCCACATGCGAGGGCTGGCTGGAAGAGAACTGGACCACATGCTACCTTGTGAGCAGGAAATCAGGACCTCTGCCATTACATAGTAACAGGAGATTCAGGCGCAGGTCAGGATGCTGGAATGCCAGGTACAGAACACAGAGTCACCTTCGCATGCACAGTACGAGAATACTTCTCTCCAAAGACTCCAAAAGCATAAATGTTGAAGAAAACCACCTTTTTGATCAAAGTTAACTTTCATCTCAACATTTCATGAACAAATAATAACTTGAAAATATAATGGAGGGATTAGTGTATTGTTATTTCTTTACCTTAAATCTCCAATATTGATATGGGCTAAATTAAAAGCTTATTTTCACCCACATTTCATCATTCCAATTACATGTGAACACCTCTGAACTCAGGGCAAGTGTGGAGGAGTTGTGACCTTTGTGCCAGGTTGATCCAAATTCTTTTGTGGCAGAACTTCATTTACCTCAGTTAAGTCATAGGAAGGATTAATTTGGTTTGCTGCATTCTTTCTCCTGAGTGGAGTATTTCACTCAGAATTTCAAAATTCAGTTTCTCAGATTATCTCTTCCTGAAGGCCTGAGCCTCAGATTGATTCACGTTAACTTGGTTTTACTCTATGTACTATAAAAACACAAAATTGACACAACATGACAAAGTCAAGTAAACAACATATTCCCTTGGTAGAAAGAAAAGAAAAATACAGTATGTGATACTGTTTTATAAGCTGGGGAAAAAAAAATACACCTAGACATTGTGTAGAGGGACACATCACAGACAGGAGAAATATGTACTAATAGGGGAACTGAAAAACCTTGCAGGATTTTATATGGCACATGGGGTTTTTTTCCTAGTACATTTGCCAACAGGTTTTGGCTATTTTTTTCCAGAAGATTTGCAAATATTTATCAGCTTTCCCCAATTGATAAGGACCTATGTTTCCAAAGTGATCCAAAAAAATCAGATCCTAAACATATTATTTTATTGTTATTGTGGTTAGAAAGGAAGAGCTAGGGAAAAAGATGCAGCCCAACTTTTGCTCTGGACTAAATATGTAATGCACAAAACGCATCAGAAGAAATCTAGAGCAAACAAAAAAATGTGGACCTGTTAAGAACAGAATATGTCAGGCAAATCAAGTGCAATTGGTATGTAACACAAAGCTTCATATTATCAGATAAGCTAGTCACCCATATGAGTTATATCATAGGAGGAGCAAGTATTATCCACCAATATAAAATAAAGTAGGTTCCTCCTCTCCCAGAGGAAATCTTCTTTCATGACTCAAGGTACATGAGTACATGGATAAGTAAAAAAAAGTGATAGTTACAATACATTTTCTTACCTTCAAGGAAGCAATAATTTATAGTGACATTCTTTTCTCTGTTACTCTTCAAGACAGTCAGAACTTCCCTAAGAAAAAAAAAATAATTGAGAAATGTAATTATGCAGGAGGCAAATATGTTGGTCTTTGTCAGTAAGATATTGTAATAATCAAATTTCCATGGAAATCTGTATTCATTCTGAATATTTCAAATTTTGAGACTGTGTAAACCAATTTTTATTTTAGACATATCCTGACCAGTGAGCTGATCCAGCATGTTTGAAAAATAATTCATAAAAATTTAGAAAAATGGTAAAAAAGGCAGAAAAAGAGCCTGATTTTTAAAATTAGGACAAGCTAAAAAAATCTCAATACAAACATTAAACCTTGAGCTTGATTCTACAGATGAAGTATTTCTGAAAACTAATACACACTAATGGATCTGACCAGTCTATTAGAAGTGCACCTTGACAGGAGACACAAAGAAAGAGCCTGGAATTGCATAACTGATGTCCATAACATCAAAGAGAGACATGTTTGAACAGGTCAGAAGCAGGACCAGATAGCAGCAGAGGACTGGATGACAATAGAAGCACTTTCACAAATACATATTCTTTCTGCTATGAGGCACATCATTACACCAATATTTTTTTGGCCCTGCATGTTACTTTTCCTTTAAAGGGAGCCTCAGAGCAAAACAAACCCTCTGAGTGCTATAATGTCAAAAAAGATTAGCTGAACAGGTAACAACACTTTCCAAGACACATATTTTTGTGTCTGTATACATACTGCACAATCTGCAATAAATGGTTCAGTTAAAAATTAGATAAAAGCCATTCAAAATATGTATACTACCAAACCTAAAATGACCAATTAAGATGCTAGACCTAAATGCAGTGTTTGTGCTAGTCATAAACAAAGTTTGGAGTTGACAAGTTCAGAAGAGGCAGTAAAATAGCCATCATTTTCTACTTTACCTCTATCAGAGTCCTAAATAAATATTAACTACTGCTGCCACCACAGAGATGAATCAGCAACTACCGCTGCCACCACAGAGATGAATCAGCAACTACCACTAGGGTAAAGACAGAAAGGAAAATGATCCCTCCCAGCAGCCATAAATACCACTTTTCAGTTTTCCTTTATCTTAAAGAATAGCAAGGTTGACTCTCCAGGACTCCCTCTTCTATCTGCAGCCCAACTCTAACTCTTATCTTTCATTAAATGTACCACAATAGTTGAATCCAAATTTGGTTTCAGTCTTCCACCATTTGCATTCCAGGTTTGTCACTAAAAAGTTTTGAGCTGGACATTTCTAAAACCAAACTACAGTGGAGAAACAGAAACCTTAAAAAAACCTTCAATATAGAGTCAAACATGCTCATTAAAATCTCATTTTTAGAACCACCTTACTGAATATTGATGTAATATTTAAGTGAAATTATTGCATATTTCCAATAATTTATCATCTTTACTGACTATTTGAGCTAGAGATAACTTGCCAAATAAGAGGCATTTCCTGCTATCCTTCATGTTAGTTAATGGGACACATGCAGCTTTGCACCCAAAAGGATTTGAAAATCCAGCACAAACCAGCTAGAAATAGTGGACTAAAATAAGGTTTGCAAACACAAATCAATGTCATGCATAAATAAAGAAGTAGGCAAAATAAGTCATGTTAGCTTCAAGTCCTAACAGCAGTTCATCTCTAGAAACAAAGGATTTTTTTAAATAGATGACAAAACTTAAAATACATTCCTCCTCTTCCTGAGGAATACATATTTTCAAGTTTTTGAAATGCATTTTGATACACACAAGAAGCTAGAAAATTGCCAGAGCTCATAATTCATTTTAAGCACATTAATTATAATAATTATATGTCATAGTTTATATATTTATAATAATATAAATTATATTTTTTAATATAGTTTGTTAATACAGAGTTGAAAAGTAAATAAGGATTGGTTCATTGTTTATTAATAAAACAAAACCCAGTAAACAGCATTAGGAACAGATGTCACTACATGCTCACATGGCCTTGAAACTGCACCCTGTAAGCATGGAGTAAGTACATGTAAATCCTGAGCAGATCTCTGCATCTTCAGTAAGGACAAGGTTTTAGATAACATAGATAGGTTTGATAAAAAATAAATTCTTGAAAATAACCTCTATTGTTTCCATTACCAGAACATTGTCTCTCTTCTGTATTAGAAAAACAAGTTACCCCAGCTTTGGCACTGCTGGAAGAGCTCTGCAATGTCTGACATTTAATCACAGCATTGTACTTATACACTTTTAAGACCAATGTCCAATGACTCTCTGCTCACAGAGATGAGTTCCCACTATTTCACTGGCCTGAATATTGCTGTCCTGAATGTTATACATTCATGGAAAAGGTCATTACAGAAAATAAATGGCTCCATCTCTCTTTAGGAAGCATTTCCCTCACAGATATCCACATGCTTTCAAACACAGACAAAACAATACTTGCACATGTTTTTTTCTGATAGAGTTATAATCATAGTGGGCTACCAACATATTTACTATCGTGTCTTAACATACCAAGGAAAAGTAATTCTCTTCAAGAAATGTTGGAAGCTTCAAAATTTTATGTGGATCTCAACTCTAGAAATTCCAAACATATCTTCATCCCACTTCCAGTCTAGTAACTCTCCAGTTATGTCCATACTCCCAGAATTCCAGTATCAGATTGTATTTTATTTTAATTTTGCACATCTTTATTCCTCAAGTTCCATACTGCCTTTCACAGGTCATTTCAAAATTTCCCAGTTATCACCCAACATATTAATTAGAGAAGCACGCTGTCAAGGACTTTAACCTGGACTGTTTTGCTTTAAATACAAGTCAAAACTAAATAAACAAGCTGTTGGAGAGGCTAAATATGACAAAAATCTAACAAAGATTCCAGTCAAGGAACATCTTGATCTTGCTGATCTCTATTCAGCAAATAGAGAGCAACTCTATTCCTGAGTTGTTTAAGAATATGTTTAAGTGAAACAGTCCCCAGCATGACATAAAAATTTGTTCAAATTCTTTCCAAAGTTAGTGATACAAATAATTTCCATTATCATTTTTGTAAATTTCCATTTAAGGCAGGTGATAAAAGAGGAGGCAGAGATTAACCTGATAAACACAGCAAGAGATGTGTTTTTGCAAGTACAGAACCTCAGAAAGTTCTTTAAATTTTTCTCATTCATGCATTTAAATTCTTATAAGATGGAAGACTGGTGACAGACAGGCACGTAAGCATGCTAGAAAATAAACAAAAACCTTCCTAAACATTCATTTTACAACTCATTATAATGCTTCAGCCAAGAAATCATGACTTAGTTGACGTCGTACACTGCAGAAGCTGACAAAGCCAATTTTGAGAAGACAACTGAGCCTCAAGAAGAAATGCTGAAAGAAGAAGAGATGTTTCTAACAGTTGTTTACAGGAAAGATTTAAGACACTGGGCAGTAATTTCAATTTGACTGAAGAGTAGCTGACAGCTTCATCCAAAAAACAGCTGGAAAGTAACAGATTAATTAATACGTACACAACCTTACTGCAAAGCTTCATTTCTGAACACTAACATTAGGGTTTTCTTTAGTTAATATTCTATTACCATTTCCCTTCCATTAGAAATAGAAAAAACCTGCATGACAGGACTGCACCTCACACAGTAAAAGTCACTTTGTGAATGGATTCAAAAAACCAGTAATAACCCATGAAAAGATGAAAGTAGCAACACCTTGGATATTATAATTTCACCACACCTTTTCTTTTGTCATTTAAAACAAGAAGAATCTTTTGGTATATATGCTAATTTTTTCCTTCTCACCTCTTCCTCCACATCAGGAATGTCAGAATTTCAGTCACGAAAGAAACCCATAAGAAGTACTAGCTACTACAGTTCAGGGATTTAAGAATTATCTCTCAGATGTCTCTGTGGAGGTAGAAATGCTAAGACTTACATAAAAGGTTTGGATATATCAGTATTGAGAAGCAAAAACTAAACTAATATACTATTACCCGGCTCGGAATTTGTATGACAGTGTCCTTCAGATACTACTCACTATTTTTCTCATATTCTGCCCATCACTTTTGTATTTTAACCAATCCTGTACCTAAAAAGGAAGAAGCTTCTGAATTCATTAGTAATATTCTCCAGCACTGGTTAAAAATGTAGCCTTTCACTCCAAGTATGGAACAAGACTTCAAACAAAAAAGCATGTTAAATTTGCACGCCTATGAAATGGACATTCAGTTCCTTATCTTAATGTCCATAAATGTTGATATCTTCTATTAACATTTCCCACAATTACATTAACTGCAGAAGCACAGGTTTAAAAGTGGTTAAAAATATCAGCATGGCTGTAGTTTCATGGCATAACGGGCATGCCTGCAATTTTTTATATACAGCATTTCAAGATGTAAATTTTGACATTGTCACTTGATTTGGACACTGCCACAAGTGATATAATTCACATCTCTAAAGTCTCATTTTTATGTTCATCTCCAGCTTTCCCCTGCTAACTGATGAACTGACTTCTGGCATTTCTATCTCAACTTTCTCATTCTGGGTTGTCAAACAGAAAACTCCATCTCTTGCACTTTTTAATAAAAAAGAAAGAAAATATGCAGTTCCTTCTGTCCGGGAAGGACCAATGATTTACTGTATTAGAATAAATGATGTTCTATGTAAAAAAACCCCATGTTTTAAGCTTACTGAAACACAAAATCAACAGAGTATTAAAAGTTGCAGGAACAAAAAAGATTGTGTATTACAACTGAGATCAGTTCACACAGAGTTATGTGAAACACATTGATGAAGTGAATTCCAGCCCCCGTTATGATTCAAGGTGTGTGTGTGTGTGTATGCATGCACATGCACACATGCAAGATTGATTTCTGAACAGGAAATGGCAGGGAGAGAAAACAGCTTTTGTTCCCTGAAGCTGGCTCCTGCTGCGGCAATCAGCACAGGCTTTCATAACACACACAAGTATACACACAATGCTGGGAGAAAAGCTTTTAGCATTCTGGTCCCTTCTTTTGATTTCCAACCAAAAAAAAGTAAGAAATGAGGAGTGCTACATAGAGAGAAACAAATTCAAGATTGGCGGCCCAAATGAACATTTTATTTGCAGTTTACACCAAATCATGTTTATCTTTACAGTTCCAAAATAATAGTGGCATATTGCCAATGAAAAACAAAACTGCTGCTTTTCACACATTTTATGGAGCAGATTTTGGATACTACACCACTAGCGAAGCAAAGACCATCCTGACTGCTTAAGCAGCAGATATTTGGAGATTTTATAGGTTACGGGCAATCCTTACTTACTGTAAAGTTGGCATAATTTTTCTTGCAGCTTTTCCCTCAATGTAAAAGAACATAAGAGGGCATTTGACAGTCTGGATGTCAAACATATATGGCTGGAAAGCTCATGTCCCTCAGTACCACAGTATTTTCCAGGTGTCAATAGCAGATTCACCATGGTTGTCACAGCTGGGCACAACTTGGAACGGCCCAGTACTTCTACAGATGGACCACAAGGTAATTGGGGAATTGGGTGGCCTGAGAGTTCAGACGGAGAGATTAAGTGTCACATGAAGTCCCTTTTCACCAGGTGCTCAGAAAACAAGCAGGAGGGCTGACTATCTGCATCAGTATTTGTAAAGTAAAAGCTTAACCTTCTATATGTGTGTGCTGGAATTTCCTGACAATACAGCATATCTCAACTATTATACAACGGCAGTATTTCATAATCTTAAATGGCTCTATGTTACTATCTGTATGGTTTACATTGCTTTGTACTTGTAGTAAGTGTCAGAGGGTTCGTAATACTGAGACATTTAGATATGTACTCTTTTAAATGCTATATATAGGGTTTTTCTTCACCACACAGACTTCAAGCAGCAGCATCACTTTCCATTACACTAGAAGTGAGGTACATAACTCTTGTTAATTTCATTGTGGATAGAGAAAAATTGAAATTTTCTCATATTTTCTGTTGCATGCTTCCATACAGTAACTGTTAAAAGAGTAAAAGCCTCTAAAGCAAAGAGCTAAGAATGGAGGTCTGTGGTGCTTATGCAAACTTGATCTTAGGATTTGTATGAAAATAATCAATTAAATTGCTATTTTCCTGTTTTTCTTATGGAGTACCTATCCCATTCCTCACTAAATGGTTTATACTCATTTAACAGTCATCTATTTGGTTTTATCTACATTGTCTGGTACAAGACACTAAATCTAATTTATACCATTCCACTCCAGCCTTTCTCTGATGTCCAAACTAGTCTTAATCATCTGTTGATTTTTTTTTCGGTACAGTCATTATTTTAACATCCAAGTGCTTCACACAAATTAGGGTCTCAGTTCAAATGCTTAAACAAAGATGTCTCATAGAAAATATGATATACCTGCACAAGTATCCTGGGTTTGAGTGAGTGATAGGGTTTTTGGGTAGCAGGGGAGGGGGCTATAGCAGTGGCCCCCTGTGAGAAGCTTCTCAGATGCTCCTCTGGCTCCAAGTGAGACCCACCTCTGACCAGGGCTGAGACAATCAGCTATGCCTCTGCAGTAACATACCTAACAAGGGACATGGTGAGGAGGAGTCAGGCTTGTGAGGAGGAGTTGTGACATCTGCATGAACACCAAGTTCAGTGAAGGAACGGAAGAAAAAAGAGGGGGAGGTGTGCCAGAGCAGAGAGCCCCCTGTATCCTGTGGTGAGACGGCAGGGCGGCCCCCTCTGCCACCCATGGAGGTCTACAGTGGAGCAGACACTGATTTATGGCCAGTGTGGGGCCTCAAATGTACATCTAAGGTGTCTATGCCCAAAGGAGGCAAGGAATCTGTAGGAAGAAGCAGCCCCTGCTGTTGTAGTTTGGTGCTGGGATGATTGCAGCATGCAGGGGTGTCCCATGCTGAAGCAGCTTGGGGAAAGGCTGCAGCCCATGGGAGGGACTCCAGTTGGAGAAAGTTGGTGTCCCACACCGGAGCAGTGTAAGGAAATGCTGCAGCCCATGGGAGGGACTCCAGTTGGAGAAAAGTTGCAGAGGGCTGTCTCCTGTGAGAAGGGGACCACGCTGGAGCACGGGGAAGATGTTCCAGAACTTCCCCACTGAAGACAGAAGAAGCGGCAGCACTGACTGCACCCCCCATTCCCTGCCCCTGCACTGCTGTGGGGAGGAGGTAGAGATATCGGGAACAGAGCTGAGCCCGGGAAGAAGGGAGGGGTGGGGGGAAGGTGTTCTCAAGATGCGGTAATGCTTCTCATTGTCCTACTCTGTTAATTGGTGTTGTTAGTGTTGTCAGTACCTGTAATAAATGCATGTTCTTTTTTTTCTTCCCCTAACGAGTCTGCCTTTTGCCCATCACCATAATGGGTGATTTATCCCTCCCTGTCCTATCTCAAATCCCAAGCCTTTGTTTATTTTCTCCTTCTCAGTGCTTGGGGGGAAGGGTGAAGTGAGTAGTTGTGTGGTCCTCAGTTGCCCTCTGAGCTCAAACCACAAAAACAAGAAAGTCATATGACACAGGATCTAGAGAAGATTCATGTTCTTCAGAATTGGCCAAGTTGCAATAGATCACAGTATCAAAAATGCCTATGTTTGTGCAACCAATTTAAACTCTGTAAAGCTTATTTTCATGATAGCCCACCCCCTTTCTATAATCCCCCACCACATTCACTGTGAAGTATTCAATGCATGAAGTAGATGAGGCAGAATCCTACAAATCCTAGGACTCCATCTATAACACAGTATCATCCACTATCTGGAAGAAACAGAAGGTGAGCCTGTAACTAAAGACTGCAGTACAGATTATCTGATAGCAGTCTTACTGTCTTTTTTTTTGAGATATCATCTTTGGTACCTTTGTGAGACTTTAATAAAGAAAATACATACACAAACTAAGCTTTAGTGAAAGAAAACTGAAAATCCAAAATTCCCCACACGCTATTTTAGTGATACCTCTATGAGTCATGCCTATACCACTTAAACAGACTAATCTCAGATAGGCTGTCATTCTCTTGATTGTCTCAGTGTGCTTTACAAATATTTCCTGACAGCATAGGATTTGAATCTTTCACCACTGTTTCATAAGACAGAGACATTCTCTTCAACAGATAGATATTTTTCAATCCATTCCTCTAAATTTGCACCTTTTATGTTGTTCCCTTCAACAAGTCCTTGACCCAGACCCTGTTCATGATATTGAGTCTAATTCTTATTCTCTTTGTTTAATGTGTCTGGTACTCAGGGTCCTCCTCCCAGCTCAAGTCTTCTCATCCAGTCAGATTTTTTTCAGCTTCACCCAAATCCCAGAGTACAATGTAATTTGTAGTCACTTCTTTTCCTTGCCCTCAGTCTTCATAATTAATTAAATCCAGCTCTTTCCGTCCTCTGTCACTACATTGATGCAGATCCTGACCTGCAGACTGACTTCCAGGCTTGATCTAGAACTTACTTCATCATTACAAACCTTCCTGGTGATCACTGGACTGTGTCGGACCCTGATTACCATCATTGGGCTTGATCTTGACCTGCTCACTGACTTAGCATCTTAGCCTTGGACCTGCCTAGTCACCACGCACTTGCCTGATGATCTGGACTCTTGGTTGAAACTGGCAATCATCTCCAGGACTTCCTCACTCACCTCACTGGGGGCAGTGGGATGGGGCACCAGATGGTGAGGCACTACCCCGTCATCCATGCTACTGACCTTGGCATCTTGTCCCTTAGGAACCTGTTGGACTGACACTTTCCTATATATTGCACAGATGCCAAAACCTAGGCAAGGAAGAGGTGAGGAACACCATCTCCAATGCTCAGCCTCAACCTGCTGCAGGGAAGGCAAGAGCATCACAGAGACATTGCAGACTTAAATACGCTGCCTAAATGTCTCATGTATGGCCTTGTCAGCATTAGGAGCTGTGTGACACTGAAACATGCCCTGACAGACCAGGATTTGCAATTTGAGTTGATTAATATTAGAAGGCTTGTGTATATGCAAATTAAAATACTTCATGGATTTATATAAACAGAATGTTGTAAGAACAAAATAAGCGTACTCTTGACTGAAAGGCTGTTCCTATGGCAAATTTCAATACAATGCCAAAAGACATAAGAATGTCAGATTGAAGAACTTTTGTTTACCCTTATTTTAAGCACTGGAGGAAGGCACTTTTTCTCTATTTTTATTCCTAAGAATGGCTGAAAACAAGTATAATATTGAATTGAAATAAATCACCTATAAAAAAAACTTCAGGCCAAACAATCAAAATTTGAGGCAATTATAAGCATCATAGGAAAAGTTGGGAAACTTTTGTAAAAGGTAATGCTACCACTCCCAAATACTCTACTGAAAACCCTAAATAAATGGCATCTTTATCATAGGAGGTAGACTCAGTTCTCCATATATGGAACATTCAGTTTATCATAGTCATTTAAACTGTCATCATCAGTTTACTTGTAAGACACGCTTTTTTCACTCTAGATCCTTTCCATTTCACCCAAATACACGCCAAGTATGGTTGGTTTCAAGTTGTTATCCAATTTCAAATTAAACAAATTTGTTATATAAAAGAGGAAGAACAGGCCACATAATTACTACTTTTGTTTCACAGTCAAACCATGCTGCAAATTAAATGCCTTGAAATCAAAGCTTACATTTTGAAGAGACACTGTCAAAATATTTTCATAAAATAGACTTTTCTCTTTTGTTACAGAATAAAGAATTGAATACTGAGAATGGAAATCTATTTCTTCACCAAATCTCTGTCTTTCCTCCATGCATACACACTGTATGTTTCTCTGTGGTTCCTCGGGAACAATAGTTTGCTGGCAGGTATTTATTCTTTTTAGAAAACACCAGTAAAGCATTTATGTTGGAAATAAATGAATAGGTAAATACTGCAGTTTGACTGTGTTTTTTATAAAAAAATAAATACCTATAGCAACTCCCCATATATCATCTTTAGAAGCTTCTTTTCACTCTGTAATAGCCTATATTCCTCAGGAGGGTCTGCAACACTAATTCCAACGACTCCCTGGTGCCTTGAATAGAATATGTTATGCTTCTATGAATCCCAGCAAAATAATGCAGGAAAAGGATGCCCAGGGTGCTTTCTTGACCAGCATTTTACTATTCATCATCAGAGCTCTCGAAACTTGCTGCAATTATTTTTTCACTAAAGCATAAGTATTTTCTCTTTAAAGTTAAGAGAAGAAAATAAAGCTGGTTGTAACAACACTGCATGAATTTACTGTCCAGCACGTTGTGGAACAGGCAGCCTAGACAGAAGATCAAAGACCTCAAGCCATACTGTGCAAGGCTTGGAGATGATTATAGCTCTGAGACTGTTAGGCTTGAGCCTATTAACTGCAGAACACATGGGTATTATTACAACAAAACAACTGAAGATTTGAACTGTATGTGAGTAGCCCACTGAAACCAAACTAACTTGCTTGTTTCAAGTCAAATATACGAATGAGCTGGGGCTAAAATGCTAATCAGATCAACATTTCTGATGAAACTAATTCTTCCAGTATTCTTATTTTGAATAGATTTATCTCAAATAGCTAAATAAAAAGGAAAATACCCCAGCTTCTCTGAAGCTCTCCACATTATACTCCACTACTCTGAGAATACTGTTAACAGTAGAAAGAGCATGGAAAAACACTAGAAATCTACTTCTTCAGTGCTCTCAATTGTTGTGATCAGACAGGCTTGCTCAGCTGACATCCATTTCTGAGGTGCTTCAACCCTCTTCACTGAAAGCACACTGAAAACCACACAGTGTTGCAGCTTCAATCTAATGCCCTTTATTACTGTATTTATTATTTAACTTAAATCTGTCAACAAGTTTATGATCTTACACCAGATTTATAATCCACCTTGCTGAAATCAATGGAGTTAAAGCAGTTCAAAACAGGTTTGATGTGGCAGAAAGATATCAGGCCTTCAATCTACAGAGACAACCTTTTAGATCATGAACTCTTATCTGTGAAGTTAACATGAAAGGCTTTTTTTTTTCCTGGCTTCCCTTCATGGCATGCAGATTAAGTTGGTGATTGAGAACACTAATGAGTTAATACAGGAATACTTCTTTCAGATACAGTTTTGTGAAAATCTACTCCTCTAGGGTGGGGTTGATTTGAGCAGGGGATCTGGGGGGGTTCTTTTCTGTTTTTTTAATTCTGTAAATGAAACACTTTCTGATTTTCCAGGGAAATTGTCATTACTCTAAAGGGAAGGTAAGCAAATGTTTTGCCTAGACTGGCAAATCTTCATGACAATTTTGAAAGGCAGCTTAAAGGCTTCTTTCCCTCTCACACACACGCAATTACAGTATCATATGTAACTGGGAACAAAGACTACAGGGAACAGAATTTAATGGACTGTGATTACTGTTCTGGAACAGATTGAGCCTCTTTATAGCCTATGAGAAGATGATGTGAACTGAATGCAAACAAAGAACTGATAATGGATTTTACTGAAAGCCGCACGGTTAAAAAAGACACTCTCATAACTCATAGCCACGGAGGGTATCTCAAAGCAAAAAGGGATTTAAAATAAATAAGAATTATATTACATGTAAAACAACTGACTTAGATATTTTATTTTTTATAGTACTCTACTTCCAAGAGAGGAAAATCAATAATATTATTTAATTTTATTTAAAATTTTTTCACTAATAGTGTTGTGTCCTGACTTTTTTTCACTAATACAGTAACTGTCCCCTTCTTGTTGTTCCGGCAGTTCTGTTCATGTTTCTATCTAACATAAGTCCCTGCTGCTATCAAAGCAAATCAAATCAACTCTACTTCAAACACTTTAAAAATAAAGCATATTTCATGTCAGCCATTCTGTTTTCCTCTACTTCTTACTCCAAATCAACTACCCAGATATTTTCTTCCTCTCCCATCAGTGAGATGAGGGAAGAGGTGATTTTTCAGCTAGCCATAATGATCTTTTTTGACTTGCTCACAGCATGGGGGAGGGAAGTGCCTCATCCTTGCATAAATACCTCCCTTTGTGACTACAGACGTCATTTGTGATGTGCTATCCTCGATGGCTGTTTTCTTTAATCTGATATCTCTCCAAGCACTGGAGGAGTAGACTGCCTTTCTGAGTAAGCAGCTTTTGAATTTTAGTCAGTAGATGAGAAAATCAATTTAAAATATATTTACTGTTGCATTTTCCGGTTCAAATTCTACCTTTCACACAAGGAAATTCTCCCCTTCACACCCTGTTTGTAAATCAGAATATGCCTTATTAAACTTCTTACCAAATGAGACTGAAGGATTAAAACAATGAATATAAGTTGCTGTTATCAGTAGTACTGATGAGTGAACCCATAATAGTCACAGAACATCCCTCTGATTTCTGAGATGCATTTTCAAATACCATTTCACTAATGTCTGTCATAAGAACTGAACCAGTATCAAAACTATCTACCCCCCAAATAGATGAATCTTCATGGACTTTTTTCACTGTATTGACGAGGATTAGTTCTGTATATAAACAATCATTCCCATATCTTGAATTACATTGCACAAATATTATAAAATGGAAATATTGGCAAATTTGTAATAAACAAGCTCAAGCTGAAGTTTTTCTAATAGGTATTTTTCCTCTAACTTTGAATCCTCCCACCAGACGCCTACATTCTCCTAGTCTTTTTGTACTGCCTGCGTAACAGACATCTCCACTAGAAAAGATTCAAAGAATTACCTAATGGTGCAGAACTAGCACGACAGCCCTTGCTGCTGTGCACCCCATTTTAATGAGGATGTGTTTTGTATGACTCAGAATGAATCAGACTGAGGAAAGAGAACTGCAGTCACAGAAATAATAAACAGCAGCACACAATTTGGAAGAAATATCCTATGCTGCTTAATCATCACTGCCCCACAGCTAATTACTTTGCATATTATATTTCATGCCTAAATAAGATAAGTTTGTGGATGTATGATCATGCGTTTAATGAGCTCCACAATTATTAATCAATGCCCTTTGTTGAAAATATCAACATCCAATCAATCATAATTGGGTATTGATACAAAGCTAGATGCATTAGCAAAAGACATCGAGACATTCAGAATTCCATTCCCATACTCATACCCTGCCACAAACCAGATCGGTGCCTACACGTGGGACGGGAGCACATCACTTAGGAGGCACAAAATCACTGCTTCCAAGTACCCAGCACAAAGGCCAGGCACGATGAGTTGTGGACTCAAGGTCCTCCAAAATGCAGAATGCTTATGCAAAGCCACGCACGTATTATGAGGCTCCTAACAGCATCTGCCCTTAGCCACATGTGTGTAGCTTGGGCACAGCCCTTGGAGAGAGCTGTGGAAAGGTGCTGGCAGACACCTGCCACTGCAGTGACCTCCCAGGAATCTCTCCTGTGGAAGGACATAACTTACAGAGCATTACAACAGAACTTGGACTCTTAATTGGTCATCACAGCTTTGTAAGGCTCAACACATTCCCCAAACTGGGACAGACTCATTTTGTAGAGTGGTAATGTCAGAATCCATATAACAGCCAAAGCTTCCACCAAGTTCTCCTGCTGATGGGCGCTGCTCTCTCACTCATCACCACATATTGCTCAGAACCCCAGTCCCATCTCTTAAGCATATATTTGTGGCAGCTGCTTTTAATCACGGAAAATCCTACTCTATTTCTCCATAAAAACAAAAAGGAACAATCCCTTTATTAAAATTCTATCAACATACAGTACTTTCAGTAGAAAAGAAAATTAAAAGCTATCTTAGATAATACAAAACAGCAATAAAATTACTGCATTTCCATAACATGTTTCTTTTTTTCCTCCCTAATCTTCCATTATGCACTTTCTGGCTTGGTTTGTCTAGCTTTTTCTTGCATATATTAATGCCTCTAAGTTCAATGGCTATTTATTCTGCTTCCTTTTTACATTTAGGTAGAGGACTCCTTTTATTCCATTGTTTACACCATGTCTCTTATTTTCACATATTTTTAGAAGAATAAATAGTTTTTGTAGATCAAATGTTAATAATCCACCATGAAAGGCAATTAACCTCAATAAAGTCACAAAGTCCAGTTCCTTCACTTTCAGGAATAAGTCCATTATTTAAAATCACTGCACACAATCAAAAATCCTTGAAATGTTCTGTACTGCAGAGCATCTTATGGTCAACTGCATTTGTTTAGAAGACCTGAAAGTACTGCAGTACTCCCTAACTTCTGAAAAGAGGATTACATCCCCTGAGGCAGTGTCTCAGGAATATCACAGATGCATAATTTTCCTAAAAAACATTATTATTTGTGTTTTCAGTTTATTGCCTTTGGCCATGAACAAAATGCCTACATCTTACAGCCCTAGGACTGGAATCTCAGGAAAGGTTTCCATTAAAGATTTCAGCTTTCTCCACAGGACAATAGGAAAGCATGAACACATTTCTTTGCCAGCTTTACTTCAACATTTATTTAACGTCAACAGTTTAAGTGTCAGCATTTTCTTACTTCCAAAGGTGGAAAAAGCTGAATATACAAGATAAATTATCTCATCAGTCAGCAGCTATGCCTGCTTTGTTTTATAACCTCTTCAGTATCTTTCTGTTCCATCAGAGATGACTGCCTACTGATTTTGGTTTCCTATCTAACTACTATGCTGCACTTCTTTACAAAGTAAGAGAAAAGAGCTCTGGGATCTTCCCGGAGAGATTAATAATGGCTCAGAGGCCCCATATGTTGTATATCACTAACTTCCAAGTCTTTTTCTCCCTCTGGAAAATAGAAGAAAGAAACAGCATATTGGAAGGAATTGCAGTCAGTGTACTGGCATCCTAACTTCATTTGTTCTTTTTTCTGTCTTTCACCTTTCTGTGAGGCAATCTCTGAAACATCTAAGTGCTAGCTTTATTGTACTGACTTCCAGCAGGGAAGAGAGTGGCTTAGTGAGCGCAGACATGATTTGGCCTTTTCTTCTGCAGGTCTTGACTGAGAGCACACAACAGCCTGCACAGCATTAGCCTGCTGTCAGTGAGGCTCTCAGAAGCTCACTTAGGGAGAGAAACGTTAATGGTAGTAAGGAAATGCAGACCTGGACTGGCAGTGTGTTAATCCACTGGGCTGTCTGGACACACAGATCCCACTGGGCTTTTACAATTGAAACAGTATTTGTAGTCCGGTTCTTGCATCCCCTGTGGGCATGGTCTTGAGGATAATGCTGAAATTGCCCTGAGAAGAGCCTGGACACACACACAGAAAAAACGTCATTATTTGTACACTTTTCAGTTAAAAAGAGGCAGTTAATTTAAATCTAAATAATCCAAATTATATGATATTAAAGTGACCAATGACACAAATTAACCTTGGACTCTTTTATGATCCACATACCCAGTCAAATCAATATTTCTGTGAGTCCTGGACCTGAATTTCCTAACTAATATCAAGAAAACAAGGTCTGTATTTCCTCTGTGCTATAACAGAAGATAGGTTTCATGACCAAAGGTGACCATTACCATCAGACCTTTTGCTTAAGGCAGTTCACTGAGCCTCCCCAGGAGCATTTGATTTGAGTTGAGCCCGGAACTTGTGCTTGAATCTTTTAGAAAGATATCCAAGTAACTAGGAAAAATGGAAATAGTGTCTACTATGATGAACAGTTAAGCCATAAAAAAGATGTAACGATTGGAAACTCCTTTCTGGGTTGAGATTTCTGGTGGAATACTGAAGAGCACTCTCTGGCTCTGGGGGTACAAATATTTCAGATTTCTGCAAAAATGGTGTAATCCACATTCATGCTGCAAAATTTGTCATCTTAATTCCATGTGTCATTATAGCATACTACAACCACCTGTTCATTTAATGATTTTGTTTAATTAACAGATTAAGTATAGATTATATTGAGAAAAACACTACAGCATTAGCTACACACAACAATGGGCAAAAGGTTTATTCATACTTTAAGAAATGAACCAAGCTTAAACCACTTGAAATTTGAAGAATTACAAGAGGAAAAACATTAACTATATATTAAAGATACTGTCACTTAGTAGATTCAATTCACAGGCAAAACTGCTATGAAGTTAATGATTAATGAACAGGTTTGAAAATGCACGTTTGAAACTATGAAAAAAGATAATTCAGCCACGATTCCAAAAAAGTTTTTTAAAAATATAAAATTGAGAAGAAAGAATACCTTATACAAGGCAAGCATACATCATCTTTTATATTTAAAAGCCTTGAAGAGAAAATCTTATTTCACTGTTTGAACCAAATCTTCACATTCTCTAAAACTCCCATTTATGCAAAACGTTCAGTCTAAGTCTGTGGTCCCAGGGCTCCACTTAAGATTAAATTAAATGAGTAGTATATACACTTAATGGCTGTAAAATTATGAATTTCAACCAGTAAGAGGATGACTTGATTAATACTGTATGCCAGGAGTATCATCAAAGAAAATGTACCGTGGTGTTCATTGAGATACTGAAGAAGAGAATCTTTCAGTGTCTATTCAGTGAGCCTTCTTAGACCAGAAGTTCTTTGAAACATGAAATGATGTTTCCTTACAGAAAAAACCTCACAATATGGGCCTGTAAGAATTTCTCCAGTTACTGCAAGAAATAAGATATATCTAAATGTATCTAAAAAAAATTAATCTACAAATATCAGGTGACTGTAAGAACAAAGTCATTCTCCTAAAAATGGAACGCTTCTGTCTTTTATTAAGATGTAGTAATGTACTATCCTAAATATGTTATCAACCAAGGATAAAACGTTCCTCCAAGGTGATGAATAATTGCCAATCCCAGAGCACAGCAGACTCTCTTGCTCCACTGTAATGGCAATTATTAAACAAAGGCACTATAATAGGAAACAATGTAAGTGTTCTATTTCTTAATTTCACTATATGATAAAACACACTTAAAACATCCAGGGTTACACTTCTAGGAGGCAATGTCCAGGCCTGTGTACAAAACAGTATTACATTGTCCTTTGGTAACAGCCAGAAGAATTGATGGAAACTGAAAACACCACAATGCTCCGCATATTTATACCTTCTCTTAAATCTTCTCTCCAATCCACTGACTGAAAAAAGCTTCAGACTCTTACAAAGTTAGATTAGAAAGACTTTTATCAAGTTAAGGAATAGGCTAGTATCTTATTGAACTTCATGGTATCATGGCTTTGAAAAACTTTTAACTTAATTTCCATCTTCTACTTACAGACCTCTAAAATTTTAGATTTGAAAATTTAGATTTGACACTGTCTTGCATGACATCCTTGTCTCTAAATTGGGGAGATATGGATTTGACAGATGAACCACTCTGTGGATAAGGAATTGGCTGGATGGTCACACTCAAAGAGTTGCGGTCAACAGCTCGATGTTCAAGTGGAGAGCAGTAACAAGTGGCATTCATCAGGGGTCAGTGGTGGGGCCAGTGCTGTCTAACATCTTTGTTGGTGATGTGGACAGTGAGATTGAGGGCACCATCAGCAAGTTTGCCAAGGACACCAATCTGTGTGGTGCAGTTGACACACTGGAGGGAAGGGATGCCATCCAGAGGGACCTGGACAGGCTGGAGAGGTGGGACAGGGTGAACCTCATGAAGATCATCAAGGGCAAGTGCAAGGTCCTGCACATGGGCTGGGGCAACCCCATGCACAAATACAGGATGAGTGATGAGAGGATTGAGAGCAGCCCTGTGGAGAAGGATTTGGGGATACTAGTGGATGGAAAACTGACTACGAGCCAGCAATGTGCACTCGCAGCCCAGAAACCCAACCATATCCTGGACTGCATCAAGAGAAGTGTGGCCAGCAGATCAAGGAACGTGATTCTCCCCCTCTCCTCCCCTCTCATGAGACCCCCCACCTGGAATGCCGTGTCCAGCTCTGGGGCCGCCAGTGTAAGAAAGACATCGACCTGCCTGAGTGGGCCCAGAGGAGGCCATGAAGATGATCAGAGGACTGGAGCCCCTCCCCTATGAGGACAGTTTAAGACAGTTGGAATTGTTCAGCCTAGAGAAGAGAAGGCTCTGAGGAGACCTTATAGCAGCCTTCCAGCACTTCAAGGGGGCCTACAGGAAAGGTGAGGAGGGACTCTTTGTCAGGAAATGTAGTGGCAGGACAAGGGGTAACGGTTTTAAACTGAAAGAGAGTAGATTTAGATTAGAGACAAGGAAGAAATTCTTTCCTGTGAGGGAGTTGAGGCACTGGCACAGGTTGCCCAGAGCAGCTGTGGCTGCCCCCTCCCTGGAAGGGTTCAAGGCCAGGTTGGACGGGGCTTTGAGCAACCTGGGCTGGGGGAAGGGGGCCCTGCCCATGGCAGGGGGGTGGAACTAGCTTGAAGGTCCCTTCTAACCCAAACCATGCGCTGCACAAATGTCTGCAAGTCATACCTTGAAAGAACACTTAGGAGTTACATGGGTTCACTCTAGAGTTTCATGCATCCTTTGCCTTTTACAAGTTTCTCTTAGGAAAGAACACTTATAATCTGCATTTAAGCTTTAGGGCCAGAGAGGACTATCACTATTGTTCATTCTCACATAATATACCTATACTGGCTATAAAACTGCACTTTGTAAGGCCTGCAACAAGACCCACCATTTGTGATATTAATTCAGGTTTCCCTGCAAAGAATCAGCCCTCATCTCAAATATCTATCTGACATATACAGAATTCAAAATGTGCATACTATGTTCCTACTAATTTCTGGTACACTGCTACCCTTTTAGATCCCCAAGGGCAGCTGTTTGTCACCCTTTTATTTCTTCCAGATTTTGTGATTTTCAGACTCTGTTGAAGATCATGTCTATAGTACTGAACTAAACATCCAGTAACATTCTGAACACTAGAACATACTTGTCTGTACAATTAAATTTTTAAAATATCCCCTAAAACAATTTTGCCATGCACCTCTCCCAAAGAATTCATGAGCATGATTTGGGAGGCACAGTGTTCCCAGAACTATTCCTAAAAGGAAGTCTGTACTCAACGATCCTGGTTTTTGGAGGGTGAGACAGATTACTAACATATGTGCATGGCATTATCCACCAGTTAGTCCCAATGTCTGGGACAGGTTTTAATTTACTAGCACAGACATAGCTTTTATTTGGATAGCTAGGAGATTCTCATATTGGTAGGTAGAGGTAGAACTGGCATTGTTCATTTGCTGGCCAACATTATTTGGACAGCTGTTGAAAACATTAATGAGTCAGATTCAGAGAGATCCTGCATAGCTCACGACGGCTCCTGAGTTTTACAAAATCCAACTTCAAGAAAACAAACACTCCCTGAAGTATCCAAGGAGAGAGGACACACAGAGTGAGGCATGAATGTGATGACAATATTCAATAAAAGTTCAAATGCAGTGGTAAGAGTGCATTTTAGAGTGAACCCAGTACCGGTGAATATAACAAATATCACAAAAACACTGGCAGCAAAACAGTAATTGCAAGCAGTCACACTAGAGAACCATGTTCAAGGGAGACCCTGAAGAGGTTAATGGGAGAAGTAAAGAAACAAGCAGTACAGACTCATCACACCTTTATCTGTCTCTCTCCTGCTTTGTATCAAATGTGCACTACTTGTAGCAATGATTATAAGTTTGCTCCTACTCATAACATTGCAGGACATACTGTATTCTAAAATCTAGCTTTTTATACAGTTTATATCACTGCATTTCAGATTGAATGGATTTTACAGCACATTTTTCTCTCCTTCCTACCTTTCAAATTGCATATATTCCTGCTAGAAAACAGGCATGTTTTCTATTAAAAATATCTCTTCAGAAAAATATGTCTTTATGTAAGAAAACTGCATTTCTTTTGGAAGCCTAAATAGCTGAAATTATTTTTTCATTTACTGTTATATGAAAACTATAAAATGCTCTGCTGAGTAAAAATGCTCTGTTAAAAAAAAAAAAAAAGACCTTTTTCCATCTTTTTTTTTTTTTTTTTGAGGAATTGGACTGAAACAATTAAAAAGTACCCAGAAATTACATCAGTTTAGAAGAAAAAAAGAAACCCACGTCTGAGTCTTGTCACAGCCAGTTGCTCTGTGTTGCCACAGTCAGCTGTATGTTACTGGCTATTCTCACAGCCAGTTGCTCCATTACAGGTATTTATATCAGTAGAGACCTGTCTCACAATCAGAGAAGCTAACAGGAACCAAGAAAATTGTTAAGCTGAACATCAGTGGGCTAGGTAACCTCACTCCTTAGGAAAGGCATTGGGATCCCTAAGAATCTTACTAGCCAAGCGCTGGAAATTACAGTTCCCTCACAAAAGACTTTAAAACTAGCTATTTGTTAAGCTAAAGAGTGTCTATTCTACATGAGTGAAGGAAAGAAATGGCTTGTTATTACTAAACCTCTCCAAGTATCCAACACTAGCGGGCAAGCAAGTTCACATGTACTGTTCAGCTCCACATGTAGCGAGCACTTACAGCTTCTACTGCTTTTGAAAAAATGTGAGTACTCAGCACATTTGAAGAAAAAAAAACACGAAGTCCTAACCTCAGTGGAGGATCTTTCTATCAAATTCTTTCCTGTTTATCTTGTAGTCAGCACATCCAAATGAGCACATGCAAAATTAACAATTGATTTGAGAACTGCGAGATTGCAATTCTCTACATTTCAATTTTGTAGTTTCGTAAATCCCAGTAACAGTACTGATGAATGATATTTAGTTACCTCATCATTAAATAATTTATGAATACCAAACCATGGTAAAGAACTGTAAGTTGTAGAAATACAAGGCTAACTCAGAACTTCCTCTTGACCATGCCTGTATTTGTTCCACTGAATCATTTCTTGTGGACACCATCACTTCCTTTCTTCGTTCACTTTTCTCCTTTTTCAAAATGTGGGACAAGTTTGCTGGAAAAGTTCATTTTGAAATTTCACATACCTCCCTGAGAAAAGCTGCCTTTCTCCAAAAATATCTCCAAAGTACCTAGAAATTCTAACCACAAAACTGGTTGCAAAAGACTAAATCAGTTGATATGCAAGTTCATGTGAAACGAATTGGTAAACAAATACGTGAAATGAACTAGTAAACAAACAATTACATAGGCTATCAAACAAAATAAAGATTAAAAATTCCAAGCATTATTCCTCTCAATACCACATTTTCAGCTGCTTACATATTAGCTATTTTGGGAAAGGAGACAACACAAAACAAACTATACAAACACCCAGAGGCTCTGTGTGAACATTCTGAAATCTGAAAGAGACTTCACAGTGCTACCAATTTGTGCAGACAGCGGAGGGATATGACACAGTGTAAAACTGCTAAATCTACAACATAACATAACTGAAATGTCCATGGTCAAATTTGAAGAATCTTGATAACATTGTGTAGTGGAAAGATAAGTAAGATCAGACAAAAGGATAAAAATACTTTTCACTTCATATGACTGCTAAAATTCATGTAACCTCAAGAAAAAAAATAAAAAATAGAATAATTGTAACAAGACTGACAAGTATAACCATCCTATTAGTACTGTCTGCTGGGAGAAGCTGTATCAGAATATTCTGGAGAATACACTCAGACAGCATTACAGAAGGCTTTCCTAAGTGTGAAATTAAGTGCATAAGCACTGCTCTGTTAAGGTAAGCTACCACCAGACATTAGTAAAAAAGGAAAAATGTAGCTTTTGGGAGATGAACTATAGCAATAAATCAGTTACTCAGTCAAACAAGTTATAACACTGGATCCACTCTAATGCTTTAGAAATGTAGGCTTCTATGTGTGGTTAAAAAAAGGACAGAACAGTTAATGCCTCTCAAAGTCACTAATAAAGAATCCATATATGTTGTAGCTTTCACAGCTATGAGCACAGTTAAGAATTGCTTAGTTTCCCCAAACTGTCCTTTTAAATTTACCATTTGTCATTCTGTTGAGCTGTTGGTCTCACTGAATGGTGTTCATGACCTGAATGTAGGAGTAAATGAAAAGACAACAGATGAAAAAGTATGTTGGATCTGATCTCTGGTTATGAATAATGATCATCTAACAAATGGGGATACTTTGCTGTATATATTAGTATATTCTTTAGCAAGATTTCAAAGTGCTTCACCAGCATATTAGGATATTAAGCAACAACACAGAATTCCTTAATGCCAATTATTTTCTCTGTCAGGTACACTAGATCCTTTATCAAATATTAGCATAGATAGGCAGGAGTATCTCAGGAACTCCTGATTTTCTGTACACAAAAAAAAAAAAAAGAGAACACCTGCCTAATGTTGGAAACAGATGTAGACATTATGACACAGAGAAAATTGAAGAGTCCATATCACTGAAGGGCTGGCCAAAATCCTCATCTCTGATTAAATATATAATAACACATAAACATTTTTATATTTAAAATTGTCCCTTAGGTACAAGGAATAAAATGAGCTACAGAGCTGACAGCCTGACGTTCCATCTGCATTCAGTATACAGAAATCCAAACAGGACACTTACAGCATCTAGACATGATATAATCTCGCCATATAACATTAATGATTATAATACTTGTCTGTTCTGCACTGATGCAATGCTACATCTTAGTGATCAGAATAAAAAAGAAGAAAAAAATATTTTTTCCATAACAATGTGTGTTAAGGGTTGTCAATATCACCAGATAGTTTTTATGCAATATACCTAATATCACATTTCAACTGATCCCTTTAGCAGTAAAGAAAAATGTTCTTTTCAAGACACACCAGTATCGTTATAAGAACTACAACTGAAATGATAAAACTGCAGCATGAGACAACATGAAGAAGGAAATGTCCTGGTTGGGGCTGGACTGGAGTTCCCGTTGGTCTGGCAGCGGGAGGAGCTGCAGCACCCTGAGACCCCAGGGGCTCCCCAGGTCCCAGTGCCCTCACCTGTGTGCGGGGGCGGGGGGAGCACAGCTGGAGGGCTGGGCCCCGATTGGCCGATAGTCCATGTCACGTGACATTGTGCTCACTATATAAAGGCAGGAGCGGGCCGGGAGGGGCTCTCACTTCTGGGAGTGTGGCTGTGGGGCCTTGGTGTTGGGGATTGCTGGCTGGGAGCAGGCGGGTGTTGGTTGGTGGGTGGTGAGCAGCTGTATTGTACATTACCCGCTGATACTGCTGTCTGTATTATTCTGTTACTATTATTAAACTGGTTTTATCTCAACCCGCGAGTCTCCCTTTGCCCCTCTGATTACCTCCCCATTCCCAAGTGGGGGAAGGGTGGGTGAGTGACTGCGGGGCATTTAGCTGCTGAGTAGGCTCAAACCATAACAGTCCTTTTTTGGCGCCCAACGTGGGGCATGACGGGTTGAGATAATAACAGATTTGATCTGTGGGTGCTATCAAGTTTGTTATAATGCCAACTGCCCATCCTGTTATAATGTCATTTGCTTGTCTCCTAAAATTGTGGATTTTGTTGCTGCAGTTGTGTTATACATCACATTATTTACCATATGTAGTCCCCATGTTGCTGCTTATTACCCGTGGGAACTGGATTAAGATTTTTGCCTTGCTGTATTATGTAACTCTAATTTATGGCATGATAAAATCTTCGGTCCTGGGAGTTATGGGGCAGCTACTGGAGTGGGTTAGTAACTATACCCTCCACCTTTTCTCCTCGGAAAGCCCACCCAAGGGGGAGATACCTTTCTCCATCTTCCCCTTCTCCAAGCTACTTGCAAGTATACTTGAGAATGCTGAGAACTCTGAATATCCATGGAATGCTCATATTAACGTTGTTGTCCTGTTTCTGGAAGCTGTAGTGCTCCTGAATGTGGTTCAGGTTCTGTTTCGGGTTAAGCAACTGTTTCTGAATACCACTCAGAGGTCTACCCCAGGGTTACAGAGTTATGAGTGGCTGGGAGTGTGGGGTAGCATGGGTGTTGGAGAATGGCTCAGAGACAAGGGTCATGAGCCCACCGAGCAATTGTACGATCAGAGCCTGTTCTAGGGGCTGATGCTAGGCCTCACTAGGGTTTGCCTGCAGTTGCTCGCAGCTGCTGATACATGAAGAATGTCAAGGACACTTCGGCCTTGTGTACCGCGGTGTGTCAAAAACAGGTTGAGAGGAATTGGGAATAGTGGTCTGAGAAACCCAGTGTTATGGTAACGGTGGTCTGAGAAACATTGTGTTATGGTACTGTTGTGTATCAAAAACAAGTCAAGAGAAATTAGAAATAGTAATATGAGAAACTTAGTGTTATGAGAAGCTTGTGCTGTTAGCTAACTACAAGTAGGTGGACTGTGTGAATAGGACCTTTAGAGCTTAAGCCAATCAGCTAGTGACTAGTAGGCATAATAATTATCATTGTCTGTATAAATATATGTACCCTGGACAAATAAACACACACGTTGATTGATGCTCTATCTTCCACACTGAACCCGTCTCGGTGTGTCGTTCGTCCGCGGCTCTGCAAAAGGCAGCCAAGTGGTACGCCACAATTGATATCACCAATGCCTTTTTCTCCATCCCTCTGGCACCAGAGTGCAGGCCACAGTTTGCTTTCACCTGGAGGGGTGTCCAATACACCTGAAACCAACTGTCCCAGGGGTGGAAACACAGCCCCACCATTTGCCATGGACTGATCCATACTGCACTGGAACAGGGTGAAGCTCTAGAACATTTACAATACATTGATGACATCATTATATGGAGGAATACAGCAGAAGAGGTTTTTGAGAAGGGAGAGAAAATAGTTAAAATTCTTTTGAGAGCTGGCTTCGCCATAAAACAGGGTAAAGTCAAGGGCCCTGCACAGGAGATTCAGTTTTTAGGAATCAAATGGCAAGATGGACATCGCCAGATTCCAATGGATGTGATTAATAAAATAACAGCTATGTCTCCACCAACCAGCAGAAAGGAAGTACAAGCTTTCTTAGGTGTGCTAGGCTTCTGGAGAATGCATATTCCAAATTACAGTCAGATCGTAAGCCCTCTTTATCAAGTGACCCGAAAGAAAAATGACTTTTTATGGGACCCTGAGCAAAAGCAAGCTTTTGAACAAATTAAACAACAAATCGTTCATGCTGTATCCCTTGGGCCAGTTTGGGCAGGACATGATGTTAAAAATGTGCTCTACACTGCAGCCGGGGAGAATGGCCCTACCTGGAGTCTTTGGCAGAGGGCACCAGGGGAGACCCGGGGTCAAACCCTGGGATTCTGGAGTCGAGGATATAGAGGATCTGAAGCCCGTTATAGTCCAACTGAAAAAGAGATACTGGCAGCATATGAAGGGGTTCGAGCTGCTTCAGAAGTGATTGGTACAGAAGCACAGCTCCTCTTGGCACCCCGACTGCCAGTACTGGGCTGGATGTTCAAAGGGAAGGTCCCCTCAACACATCATGCAACTGACGGTACGTGGAGTAAGTGGGCCGCACTCATCACACAGCGGGCTCGAATAGGAAACGCCAACCGCCCAGGAATATTAGAAGTAATAACAAATTGGCCAGAGAACAAAGACTTTGGAATGTCACCAGAGGAAGAGGTGACCCGAGCTGAAGAGGCACCACCATATAATGAGCTACCGGATAATGAGAAGCGATATGCCTTATTTACCGATGGGTCCTGTCACATTGTAGGGAAACATCGGAAGTGGAAGGCTGCTGTGTGGAGCCCCACACATTGGGTCGCAGAAGCTGTTGAAGGAGACTGTGAATCCAGTCAATTTGCAGACGTGAAAGCCATCCAGATGGCCTTAAGTATCGCTGAGCAAGAAAAATGGCCAGTCCTTTATCTCTACACTGACTCATGGATGGTGGCAAATGCCCTGTGGGGGTGGTTGCGGCAGTGGAAACAGAGTGGTTGGCAGCGTAGAGGCAAACCCATCTGGGCTGCTGATTTGTGGCAAGATATTGCTGTTCGGATAGAGAACTTGGTTGTGAAAGTACGCCACGTAGATGCTCATATACCCAAAAATCGAGCAACGGAAGAACATGAAAACAACCACCAGGTGGACCAGGCTGCAAAGATTAAGGTGGCCCAAGTAGATCTGGACTGGCAGCATAAGGGTGAAAAATTTATGGCTCACTGGGCCCATGACTCCTCGGGCCATCAAGGAAGAGACACAACATATAAATGGGCTCGTGACCGAGGGGTGGACTTAACTATGGACATTATATCACAGATTATCCATGAATGTGAGACATGTGCTGCAATCAGGCAGGCCAAGCAGTTAAAACCTCTTTGGTATGGAGGGAGATGGTTAAAGTATAGATATGGGGAGGCCTGGCAAATTGATTACATTACGCTCCCACAAACTCAGCATGGTAAGCGTTATGTGCTCACAATGGTAGATGCAACTACCGGATGGCTGGAAACATATGCTGTGCCCCATGCCACTGCCTGGAACACTATTCTGGGCCTTGAAAAACAAGTCTTGTGGCAGCATGGCACCCCAGATAGAATTGAGTCAGATAATGGTACTCATTTTCGAAATAATCTTATAAACACCTGGACAAAAGAACATGGCATTGAGTGGATATATCATATCCCCTATCACGCCCCGGCCTCCAGGAAAATTGAGAGGTATAATGGGCTTCTAAAGACCATGCTGAGAGCAATGGGAGGCAGAACTTTTAAGCATTGGGACACACATTTAGCAAAGGCCACCTGGTTAGTCAATACTAGAGGATCTGCCAACCAGGCTGGCCCTGCGCAGTCAAACATTCTACATATTGTAGATGGAGACAGAGTCCCAGTAGTGCACCCTAAAAACATGCTGGGGAAGACCGTCTGGGTTATACCTCCTTCAGGTAAAGGTAAGCCCGTATGTGGGATTACCTTTGCCCAAGGACCCGGGTGCACTTGGTAGGTAATGCAGAAGGACGGGGAAGTCCGATGTGTACCTCAAGGGGACTTAATGTTAGGCAAAAATAGCCAGTAAACTGTATTATATTAGTCACCACACCACCTTATCAATGCTTTGTTATGGCAAACATGAACTTGGGTGAAAATAGGACTGGTTCCAGCAACTGATGCCCAGCAGCTGATGTAGACTGTGAATACAGACAGCATCAGATGCATCAGCCACCAGCTCCGACTGCAACAGAGACTGCATGCCATCCCCCTGCCAGGTCCAAGGACACCTCTGCCCTACTGACTGAGCACTGCTCCTCCTGCCTGAAGGGACTGTTATGACAGATGGAACCTGAAGCTATGGACCAAGTCAACTCATGATACATCCTGCAATGATGGACCATGGACTGAGGGAATGACATCTGTATGAGTATGTCTTTGGCCAAGGAAGAGGATTGCAAATAACAAGAATGTATTAGAAATATGGAACGTGAGCGTAACGTAAATGATATGGAATAAGGGGTGGATACTGTCCTGGTTGGGGCTGTACTGGAGTTCCCGTTGGTCTGGCAGCGGGAGGAGCTGCAGCACCCTGAGACCCCAGGGGCTCCCCAGGTCCCAGTGCCCTCACCTGTGTGCGGGGGCGGGGGGAGCACAGCTGGAGGGCTGGGCCCCGATTGGCCGATAGCCCATGTCACGTGACATTATGCTCACCATATAAAGGCAGGAGTGGGCTGGGAGGGGCTCTCACTTCCAGGAGTGTGGTTGTGGGGCCTGTGTGTTGGAGATCGCTGGCTGGGAGCAGGTGGGTGTTGGTTGGTGGGTGGTGAGCAGCTGTGTTGTACATTACCCGTTGATACTGCTGTCAGTGTATCGTTCTGTTACTGTTATTGAACCGTTTTTATCTCAACCCGTGAGTCTCCCTTTGCCCCTCCGATTCCCTCCCCATTCCCAAGTAGGGGGGAGGGTGCGTGAGCGACTGTGTGGCATTTAGCTGCTGAGTAGGTTCAAACCACAACAGGAAATTAAGATGTAATCTTGCAAATAATGTTTTAATGACTAAAAATTGACTATTTAAGGATTGCACAATGTGCTTCACAACTGTGGCTAAGACAGTGCCTTATTTTCTCAAAGGGTCCTAAAAGTTTCAACACAGACCACAGTCTTGGCTGACTGTACACATAACTTTGGGGCTTTTCATCAAAGTTCTTTAAGATCAAAATCTGTTCACACATAGTATCTCAAATGGGAAAGTTTAAAGCTCTATGTCAATTAAAATTGTCATATGAAAAACTAAAGCCTCTGAACTCGATGCAAACTCTAGAAATGGCTAGAAATACTGAAACATATCTTAACAATCTAACTAAAGGAAAATTGATTCCAACTATTACTCAGCTATCTCTTTTATTTCCAAGGTTTTGATCAAGACTTTGCCTTTGAAGAATCTGTTCATAATAAAACTCTACAATGCAGCACTTCTAGTGTCTCATAGGAAATGTTCTTGTTGCATTATTAATTAATATCAGTAATGCTTATTCTACTTTCCTTTTTACTCAAGTCATAATGAATGAACTATGACCTTTCTTTCTTGAATTATGGTTCTTAATTGAGCTTCTAATTTTAGAAGGATTCTCCTCTATCCCTCACGAACTACTATAAGTTAACTTGATAGGAAACAAAGACCGTTATTTGATATTTTCATTGTATCTATAGGCAAAATTTTTAAAGTTTCAATGACAGGCATTTCAGAAACTGGCAAGATCTTACCATTAATCAAAAACATATTTATGACCTTAACTTTGCTATTACTCTACAGCAAAAAACTGTCCTTCCTCTTCTGTGGTGCTGTATTCCACAGCTGTGCTTACAAGCACAGCAGCAGTGACAAATACCATCCTCTGAATACTTCTGTCACACGATACATTATCACAGGGAAAAACTGCTCCATTTACACCAAAATCAGAATTGAAGCAATTTATTAACAACACATAATTAACCAGCAATCAGTGAGCTGTATATTAAAGAATCAGCAATACAAGTACACCACAATATTAGATGCATATAAAATGCTAATAAACCACAATATTAGATGCATATTAAATGCTTATAATAAACACATACAAAAACAACTTCCTACAACAATGCCCAAAAAAGCTCTAACCACATATACATAAACACAGTTAACATGCACACCTCTTTCTTCCAGGACCTGTGAGTAGTTACAGGCACACACCTCCCATCTGGAAGCACTGGTTCCCCTCCTTACACATCTCCTGCTAGAGGTGTGGGTGCTCTAGCTTTCTGTGGATCTCTGCAGCACCTTACAACCTGCTGAATCACACATCAGTGCAAAAGCACCCCACGACTTCACATACGCACACCACAAGTGTGGGAAAATGTTGTTGCAGCCTGTATCAACAGTTCACTAGCTGGATGCAGACACCTCACAGCATCCAACAGGAAGGATACTTCTTGCTTAGACAGAGCTTTGATGCCAGCAGAGCAACTTCTGTGTCAAACCACATTCTGAGTACTGCTGTTTCCAGCCCAAGATATCTCATTACCAACCCCCATGCTGCTTTTATACTTCTTTTCAGGTTGTCTCCTTCTTTCAAAAGTCAGTACATGCAACTATGATTCTGTTAAGCCAAAGAAGCTCTAGTGATCAATCTCCCAATGTAACATTCTCATGAAAACAAGATCATTAATATTGTGTCTCCTGAACTCAAATCTGAAAAAGAAACTTTTCTCCCTACTCATCTTCCTCTTCCTGAACAACAGTACAGTAGGGGCACCCTTACATTGACAAAGAATGGAATATTTCTCACCTAGCTTTAGGTGTCTGCATCTGAACTAGTCATCTGAGTCCTGTAACAGGTTTTAGACTTCTGCTTTAAGATGACATAAAACATTAAACATGCATGTTTCTCTCCACTGCTGGGAAAGGGAGTTTTGACTTCTAGCTCAGATTAAGTCCAAGTGAAGTATAACTAAATTTGTGCAAACAGAATCTCATCCCAAATGTTTACAACATCTTCTAAATCATCATGGAGCACCACCTCTTTTTTTTAAGGGAGAGGTTGTTTGGTTGCTTTTGCATCGGCTTCTGTCTTTGTCCAAACTAAGAGAGTTACAATTTTTAAGGTTTCTAGCCCTCTGCTGCATCTCCTTCTCCACATCTTCCTCATTCCCCTAGTTATCATCCATCGAAGTCAATTTATAACCCCAAAAGAGATTGGCACTAACACATACCAATACTGTACTGGTCAGATACATTACTGGAACTAATTTCTCTATTTCAACACAGTAAGACTTACTTAAGAGCTTGTCCATTTGAGACATTCTTTAAAGGTCTGTTTCTATTACAGTTTTTCAGCCTGATGACTATGCATACTTTGACAAAGACTCTTGATATATTTTTTGTAGGTTGCCTCCTGAAAAGCTCTTTTTCAACATACCTTTGAGTGCTGATTAATTATGTAATGGAAAAGAAAGCTGGGAGAACTCTTGCTTGTCTACAGATTTGTGGTATGTTTCCAAGTACTGCAGAGAGAAATTCCCACATGGCAGTATCAGAATAAGGCTTTAATGAGTTTGAGCTTGACAGTAGAAAAATTTAATACCTTTAAAGGTATTCTAAACTACTGTCTTCATATTAATAGATATATGCAATCAAATACAAGAAATTCACCTTCAACTGAATGCTAATTTCCTTGTTACTTCTGAATTTCTGCATCATACCACATACAAGACCATAGGGCAGATGATGCTACTTTCATGCTCACAGATGCAAAAAATCTGTTAAAATGAAAATTACATTGAAGAGGTGCCTTTTCCTTCTCAAGTCTCTCATATATTGCCACAACATCATAAAAACAGTTGTTTGCTTTCTTTTTCCACATCAAAATTCTTTCCCGCAAATAGAAGAACCATCTGTATTCACATAACATGCTGGAAAGTGTATAATCTGCAGTCCTGAAGAAGGGAAGCAGGAAACCGTGAGTGATTGCAGCACTTACGACAGATTTGGTACTACTAAGTACTGAGTAAATACGCTCTCCCATAAATGAAATACACTGATAAAAACGTAAAACAGGAAGTCAATATTCTTGGTTTTGACACAACTACACTTACTGCTCACCTAAAGCAGGTGGGAGATAGAAAATTAAACAAAACCTAGCAAACTAAACCAAAAAGAGAAGAAAAATATGTATATCTGAAGAAGACTAGAAAACAGCAGAGTTAAAGGCAACATGCCCCTTCGCCATTTATTCTCCTATTTATCATCTTCACTGGTTTTGCTACAGGACTGACATATCTGAAAACTTTCAACATTTTTTAAGCACACTCCTGAAATGACAGTAAGAACAAATGTAATTCACACACAGAATAAATAGCATTCACTCCACCTTAAATGAAATCTGACAAATTTCATATATTTACCTGAAAAATATCTCAATATAAATTATATACTTTTGCTGTAGATCTATTTTAACACAACCAATTAAATCTATTATTATTTAAAATCAGCACTATTTCTAACATAACTGTGATTCCAGATCAGAGCAAAAGCTAGTGATTCACCAAGCTTAGTATCTTGTCTCCAAAAGAGCACCCAAAGGAGGACAATATGGCATGTATTGGGACTTCTCTCAAATGACCTCTTAACCTCCAAAAATATGTAACATTGGGACTTCCTCAGTCAGAGATAACGTCTTTGCATTCAATAGGTTTTGGTGGATATTCCTTCCATGAACATGCCCACTCATCTGAAGGCATGTAAACTTTTCAGAGTGAATTTGTGGAGCTTCTTGCAAAAGATATTACAGATGCTAAAAAAAAGATAAAGAACCAAGTCTTCTTGTTTGCTTTGAATGAGGCTTCTGTTAGCTTCAGCTGATGCCTCCCAGATTTTTTACAGGAAGTGAGAATAAACAATAAATCCCTAATGTATCAACTGCGTAACATTTCGGGGTTTCTAGTCCTCTATTACAGTTTCATAGAACAGTCTTTTCTGTAGGCTGAAGAAAGCAGGTTTGACTAATTGTTCTTCCTATTGTAGCCACTTCACCCTTTAGATCATCCTTTTTGCCCTTCTTTGAACTTTTTCCAGTTCAACTATAGCTTTTTTAAGAGAAAGGTATAACAATTCTTAAGCACCAAACTCATGTTCTTACAAAATCTGTTGTAAACTGAAGATCTTGTTCCCGAGAAAAGATGGGGAGCTCAAAATCTGATGTTATCTGTAAGTTGGGGGTAGTTTTATGTACATTTCAATACATTTTAGATAAAATTGTATTTAGATACTTTTGCCACCTCAACCTACAATCACTGTCTCAAAGCCTTCTTGTAAAGATAATCAGAGATGGTCCGAGAGTGCTAGAGAGTGTTTATTTTATGCTGCACTGCTAGTCTCCTTGACATAAGAGAACTTTGCTAAGTGTTAGCGTAGCTTATGGACTCCAAAAATTAATCATTAAAACTCAGTTATTCTTTCATGATTTCCAGAAAAAGTAGTCTCTGGCTTTGGTGATTAGTCAATTAATTGTAAAGCAGTCCCATACAGGCTTACATTCCACTCTGCCACTGATTCTATTTGGCTTCACCCCAATGTCAAAGCTTTTGATATTCTGCCTGAAATGTTGTTGCTTACATACACACATGCCCTTATCTTTCTTCCTCTCCTCCTTTCATTTAAGGCCACAAAAATTTCCATAAGCATCTTTATTCCCTTAATTTCAGTTCACATTCATGGATTTTATTTTGTATATATCGTTTCTTTCACATACCCTTCATCTTCCCATTCTTTCATAATACTGTCTTCCATAAATGTCTCATTTGTCAGATTACTTATTTACATTTTAAATACTTCACAAACTTTTATTTAAGCACCACTATGTTTTGCTTCTTAAATTTGTTGTACAAACCTCAAGGAATAAGCTATTCAAACCTTTAAGAAAGACTCTTTCCTTACATTGCTTTTACTATGTTTTTATTATGTTAACACAGTGCTCTGAAACTGAGTCAGACTGACCCTACCAGATTCACCTCTCACCTGATGTAGTAGGAGTTGTGTCTACTTACTCCAAAAATGGATTAGAATTACTCAGATCAATATTTAAGGCAGGCTTGCAGAATTTGGGTGCCAAACTGACAAATTATGGTGTTTAATAATTAAATCCTCTAAGAGTCTGTAGTTCCATTTGAAGTACAATTACATTCAAAAGGTAGGAATCATCCGAGCAAACACAAATGTCTAAATGTAGATATCTGAACTAGTTATCTAGACTCTCTTTATACACACAACAGAGAGATAAGCACTTCCGTGGTATGATTCATCTGACCTTCTAGAAATGTATGAGGTCAACTGAACCTTGAAGCACTTCTTTCTCTGCTGGGACTATAGAAGACTAAAATACTTACTTTTCAGATGAGCCTATCTCAGATGTCCCTTAAGCAACTATAAGGGGAATTCAGAATGAGTAGCCCAGAAGATGTCAACAGTAAAATGGCCTTAAGTTATCAGGATGAATACCATGCAAAACGTTTCAGCCTGAATGTCACAGATATACACAGATATGCAACTTCCCTGAACACTTGTTTGAAAGGCATTTTAATAATAACCAAAGATTTTATTACAGTTTGAACTGGAGGTGCTAGTCCTTCAAAGACTAGGAATCCTTCTTAATTAGTAGAGAGAACTTTTTTATTAACTAGATGCCAGAAAATCTGAAAGCAAAAATGGTCATAATATAACACAGTATTTTGCATCTTAAAAAGAATGCCAACGATCCTCTCTAAAGCTTAAAAAGGTACCTTTGATGTGCACCCTCATACCATCTAGATCATATAATTAAATTAACTTCTTCCTTTCAGTTAGTGGTGTTCCTCCAATCTTTGTCAATATTAATATAATATTACATAATATACTATTACATAATATAATATTACATAATATTACATAATATAATATAATATAATATAATATAATATAATACAATACAATACAATACAATACAATACAATACAATACAATACAATATATAATAATATAAATACAAATTCCAGAAACATTTAATCTGATTTCAAAAAAAAGGAAGGAGTAGCAGAGCCAGGACATTGTTACTATATTCATGATTCTAGAAGTAATCAAGAACAGTTGCTTCCATCAATATCGAGTCTTATGACTGTCAAAAGTTTTCATTAAGCCCCATATTCTAGAAAATTCTACAGCTCTAAAAGGTATCCAAAACAGCTGGTCATATTCTATGTTGTGATCTAAGGGAAAGGGACTAAATCGACTGAAGTGACTTTTGTTGCTTTCTCATCCTGGCAAGCACAGTGAGACAACAGAGTGCGGCTTTCAGACAGCTTTGTGTTCCTACACACCTTAATCAATGAAAGCTCAAGCTTCAGCCTAGCATATTTTCATCCTAGTACACACTGACTCCTGGGACATGTCTAGAGAGCCATCCTATAGCTGAATGCCACAACACCTCTTGCAGAACATCTCAAGCTGATTGGAGAGTTTTCAGAGCTCTTTAAAATAGCTCCTTTAAAGCTGAATAAAGGAGCCCGGGGACAGGGGGATCAGCAGTGGACGGAATATGAACGTATGAGGATTCAACACCTAAAAGCTGATTTTTCCTCTCTGTACTGACTGAATTGTACAGGCTGCTGCACATTGTGTCGGTTTCTTTAAATCCAGCTCAGGAGCAAAGCAGCATGACATGTTGCCACCTGCTGTAGAGGTGATGTAAAAATCCTTGCTGACTATGAGCAAAGGCTGCGTCACTGCAGAGGCACACCTGTGCGTGGACCTTCCCGGCAATGTCGTCAGCTCCCTTGCTAGCTGACTCACGTCTTGGGAAGAAGTCAGCTCTGAGGAGAGAAACTGTCCTTCAGCCTGCGATGATGCGGAGCAGGCAAGCGCAGGGACTGCAGAACTTGCCTGAGAAAGGGAAGAGAGGGAGCGATGGCTACAGGCAAAGGAGCTGGAAGCATTCAAACCAGAATGCAGGTATACGAACTTACAGCTTACAACACCCAGTGTGTTGATCCTGCCATAAGATGCTGAAGAGATGTTAAAACATTATGACTGTTATACAAAAATGGGCTGCTGTTAGAGGAAGGATGAAAGTCTGCTCCACAGTAATAATTTCAAGCTTTTCTTGCACGGCATTTGCCAAATGGATATGTGCTTTATAACGGAAACCTCATTCAAATAACCTGTCGAGTATTCCTTTGTGCAAAGAACCTCTTAGAAGTAGTAAAACAAATACAGATCATGGGTTTTTTAAAGACACCAATAACATCATAGCTGTTGTTTATAAAGATTGTGTTTTCCTAAGGAACAGATCGTTAATATAATTAATCTTGGAAAACTTTTTACTTATTTTCAAGTAAAACAGTTTAATTGCTGTCAGCTGCTTTCTATAGACTCCTGTAAGAAATAGTTTTACCTTTCTTTAAAATCCTATATGCTGCTGTGAGGAACAATCACAAAACCAAACCCAGCATTCATTCTTCAGATGTGATTTTCCATAGCAGATTTATGGGCAGCCCTAATGCTATTCTTGAAAGAAGCTGATGGCTGTGCACTTTACGGTCATTCAATACTCTATAGCACAGCAGTGTTCTACTGCCCCTGCAGCCGAATCACAAACAGGCATCACAAATATGTTGTACACGTGCACCCTGTCACTGAAAGATCTCTACGGATGTTGATCTTTTGATTTACTGAGAAGAAATTTAACTGATCACCTGTTCTCTACAGTTTAAAAGGAGAAAAGTAGCATTGTAGTGTTGGAGAAAGGCTCAGAGACAAGGGTCCTGAGCCCACCGAGCAGTTGTACGATCAGAGCCTGCTCTAGCTGCTGATGCTGAGCCTCACTAGGGTTTGCCTGCAGCTGCTCGCAGCTGCTGATACAGGAGGAATGTCAAGGACGCTTCAGCCCTGTGTACCGTGGTGTGTCGAAAACAGGTTAAGGGGAATTAGGAATAGTGGTCTGAGAAGCCTAGTGTTATGATAACGGTGGTCTGAGAAACATTGTGTTACGGTACTGTCGTGTATCGAAAACAAGTCAACAGGAATCAGAAATAGTAGCATGAGAAACTTAGTGTTATGAGAAGCTTGTGCTGTAAGCTAACTGCAAGTAGGTGGACCGTGCGAATACGACCTTTAGAGCTTAAGCCAATCAGCTAGTGACTAGTAGGCATAATAATTATCATTGTCTGTATAAATATATGTACCCTGGACCAATAAAGACACACGTTGATTGATGCTCTATCACCCACACTGAACCCATCTCGGCGTGTCGTTCGTCCGCGGCTCCGCATTGTAGCATTGCCACAGAAAGATTCCAGGTTCCTTTTGGCAAAAATGTTGATATCAGATCTTTTTTGGACCAGTTCAAGAGTGTTTCTTACAGAAGGAACATACCCATGACCCCATGACTTATAATGCTGGTTTGATTTCTGCAGAGTATCTGTGGCAATGTAAAATTTTATCAAGCTGCTTGTATTTTTTCCCAATTCAGAAGTTTGCAACAGGAATTATTTTAATTATTAAAAATATAAACAATGCATTACTATTAAGTACTTTACATGAAAGAGTATTTGACTGAAATGGTATATTCTAGTCACTGTAGTGCTACCATTATTTGCCACAGAGAAAGAGCTGATTACTGAACTCATACATACCCATGGAACAGAAATTACAATACAGAGTGCAAGCAAGAATATTCAGGCATCTTCCAATCCAATTCTTTTCAGTACTCAGAACAGAACAATCACCGAAACACCTTCTTTTTAATCAGTTGGTCTCCTATTTCTCATAGTAAAGACTAAACACAGAAGTTGCTGGTATTCCTCTAACTTGAGGAAAAAAAACCTGCCAAAGGAAGATTAAATAATCTTGAGGAAAGCATTCTCCTTACATGCACCCAAAGCCTACAAATCCAGTTTCATATATGGTATCATGTTGGAAAAAAGTTAGAAGTTTGAAAAACAGGTGAATGTACTGTTACTCAGTGCACTGTAAGAGAAGCACTTTTTTCCATGTAACTGAAAATCTTTATCTAACACGCAAATAGGTCATTGTGGTAGAAAAGCCTTTCCTGCAGTTCATGCAAAATCTATTCTTAACTTTAGTCATTACAGGTTCTGTTACTGATGCGGAAAAGCTTACTTGAGTGGAAAAATTCAGATACCCTAGGAGAAACTTTTAAGTATATATGAACACATTCAGTCGGCCTATAGCATGTATAGGCTTATCAACACTGTCCTGTAAGTATCTGTCAAGCTATAAACTGATAAATCTGTGAAAAAAAAAAAAAAATGGGAAAATGTGTTTTCAGACATAGCAAATACTAGACTCCAGACTACTTTCAATCTCTCAATATTAATTCCAAATCACATGTTTTCTCTGAAAAGGGTATATGGTTGATACAAGCACTAACCATTACATAACAGATGACATAGAACAGCATTTCTACATGGGAAGAGTGGGATATTAGGTTGAAGATAGAGCCCTTTAAGTTATTCAATATTCACAAGATATGATTGTTACTACTATCATTATTATCACAGAAAATAATGCTAGTAGCTTCCAAGATATGTGGAATTGCAATGTCACGGTGCCCATATGCATTACCTTTAGTCATTATTTTTTGTCTAAATTCAGTATTTCAACTGTGTATGAAATGCTGGTATTTTGAAAAATATTTATTTCAGCTGGAACAGGAAACTTACTTTGAGTTTTGAAATTGGTGATCTGCCAATCAGCTCTATTTAATATTTCAGTTCACATGATGTGAAAGGAACGGTCCTTGACCATGCAATTACAAAGGCCCCACTGAATAAAGCAGTATCTATAATGTGACACTCCTTTGAATGTAAAGCCCCAAGAGATGCAGCTCGTTGCCTTCTGCCTGGCTCTTTGCCTCCACTCAACACTTCTGTCTGAGGCATGTGGAGCCATGGAGTGGAAGAAAGATTTGAGACTGTATTGTACAAGGCACAGATCTACCTGGAGGCCAGAGCTGCATCTGACACTGCACGAGAGACAGATCTTGCATTCACACAGTAAACAGCCAAATAGTTACCTGGTATAGTCAAACAGTAATCACGCCAGTATACACAACTAAGTCATTACATCACATAAATCACGCTCAATATGGGGGAAAAAACAGAAAACACTGAAAAGGTTTGGAAGCTATGGAACTACAAACACTAAAACTCACAAATATTTCATATAAGCTAGACTATGTTTATTCTGTACATTGAATATTTCAAAAACTGTTTTAAAGAACAAAAAGATGACCTTTTGTCATTAGATGTGCTAATACCATGTCCTGGTTGGGGCTGGCCTAGAGTTCCCGTTGGTCTGGCAGCGGGAGGAGCTGCAGCCCCCTGAGACCCCAGGGGCTCCCCAGGTCCCAGTGCCCTCACCTGTGTGCGGGGGCGGGGGGAGCACAGCTGGAGGGCTGGGCCCCGATTGGCCGATAGTCCATGTCATGTGACACTGTGCTCACTATATAAAGGCAGGAGCGGGTGGGAGGGGCTCTCACTTCTGGGAGTGTGGCTGTGGGGCCTTGGTGTTGGGGATCGCTGGCTGGGAGCAGGCGGGTGTCAGTCAGCAGGAGGTGAGCAGCTGTATTGTACATTACCCGTTGGTACTGCTGTCAGCGTATTGTTCTGTTACTGTTATTAAACTGTTTTTATCTCAACCCGCGAGTCTCCCTTTGCCCCTCCGATTCCCTCCCCATTCCCAAGTGGGGGAGGGTGGGTGAGCGACTGCTGGGCGTTTAGCTGCTGACCAGGCTCAAACGACAACATACCACTAAATTAGTTCAACCTCCTTCCTCCTGCCTCTCTTCTATTTCTTTCAAAAAAGCACAGGAGCATAACAGTCCCCAAACTAATTCCTAGCCTGCAGAAACAATTGTACTTTTCCTGGCTCCAATTACTGTTGTGGCATTTGCTTGGCTAGCACAGCATATGAGTATGTGTGGTCATAAAGCCATGGAAAAATCTCATTCTCTCTGTGAAAAAAATTGCACGTTCTATTGTACTATAGAATCCAGCATTAAAGATGACTGGTATTTTTGATAAAAAATTCAGAATCAGAAAGTTTCAGCAGAAGGTTTTATCAGATACTCCATAAAATCCACAGTGTGGGAGTAGGATAATTATTGCCATTTCATTGCTCTCTATCTACAATTACCTCTTTACATTAGTAATCAGCTTTATACCATTTGATCTCCTTTGCTTTTTATCCAGCAAAGTACAAAGTAGCAGTAGATATTTGCATCACAGACTGATTTGAGTATCCACTGCAGTCTCCTTCAATCTTCTAATGTCTGCATTTTCCCAAAGACATGACTGAAAACTAAAAACATATTTAAAGGCTACATCTTATATGTCAATGGCAGTCATGTATTTAAAAAACTATTTTACATGGAAAGATCCATCATAATTTTTACACCAACAGTGTGCAACACAAATCAGCATGAACAGCATGATAGAAGCATACGTCATCTCTCTATTTTGAATCATGCTCTTACATTATTGGGGCAGAGACAAGGAACTTGTGTTCTGTTTCACTAATGTGCCCAGATAAACATAAGCCTTGTTGAAAAATTAGATGTTTACAAGCACTGCCATAGTTCTACATACACATGACCTTATTTCAAATACCAAATATCTAAATTTGGAGGATGATTTTTAGTAGTTAGAGGGGTCAGAAAAGCTCACTTGGATTCGGTGATTTAGAAATGCTCTTTGAAGGAACTTTTCTCTCACCCTTATCTACATTGCCTCTTAAATACTAGAGATGTGTAGAGGAAGTCCTGCAAGCAGATGTCCTGCCACACTTCATGACTACAGGTGTCACTGTGCCTCCTGCCCTATGATATGGAGGCCAACTCAGTCCAGTGGCAAACAGTATTATTCCTCATGACCCTTATTTTAATGTTTAGGGATGGTCCAATCCTGCAGTAACAACCTTACTCCCTTTTGTCCAGGAATACTTTGGTTTATTACAAAATCCTCCCTCAGCTGTGACCTTGCAGAAAAGCCAGTTGTGGCAAGGGAAAATAGATTATGCCTTGTTTGGTGTAGGCATTGCTCACTGGGATATGCTTACAGCTGGATGTCAGGCTCAGTTTAGCATTCAAAAAAAAAAAGGAACAGTGCCACAACAAGCTCTGAGGCCAGTGCTCTTCCTATTCATGCAAACCTTACAAAATGCAGTTCCTCTTTACCCCAAATATAACCCAAACTGGAACTGAAGACACTATTATACGTACTTACAACCAAATCAATTAAAAAAAGATGTTTCTCTGAAACCATCCACTCCTTCATGCTTACTACAATCCGTCAGCAAATGCAGTTATTCCATTCTGCTTTTCTAGAAACTAACCTCAACAAGTATCATCGTAGGCCTTAACTGAAACACAATGACTGCATAATAACAAGGAGTCATTCAGGGTGGAGTTTTTGTTCATCGGATCATGCAGACCTTACCAGATGCTGAAGTTAAAAATAGTCCTCTGTTGCCACTTTATCTAGATCCTAACTCCAAATATGTCTCCAAATCATTCCTAAACATATTCCATAAACCCCACAAAAACTGTGACCAGCCAGTCATTTCTATAGATTAACAACCTTCATCCCTTTCCTGGAGACATCACAGTTTCCTGGAATGAAACTTGTCTTCAGACCCTGCTGGGTTCAAAACTGAACCTAACCCCTCTCCCATTTTCCATCATGACTGGAGTCTAATAAAGCACATGTACAGCAAACCGGATCATACGCTTGTGACTTCTGCCCTCAGAAGGTCTCAGACAACAAATGCTGTTTGTAACAATATAAATAATTGTTTGTGTTTAGGTTTTGGTGCAGATATTGCTAACTTGGCTATGGCCAAGACTAAAAGCAAGGATGTTCTTAAGGCCAGGTTGTGTAAAAGGAATGACCAAAAGCTTGCTTATTGCTCAGTTCTGAATTTGTACTTGGCTAGGATGGAAGCTAGCACAGGCAAGGGTGAATAAATTATGTTTGAGTTTGGAACAAGTATGGATGTACTGGTTAAGACTTAGGCAAGGTTTAAGGTTGGGGCTGGATTACTGTTTGATAATCAAGAGCTGAAAGGTTTAGCTCACTGCAGGATCTTCAATGGGCTACACTGCTGAACCCACAATGGCATTAGTAGGTAGGGAATGATTTCAATTTAATTTTAGAAGATGCTTATCTCATTATAACCTAGGAAAGATTCTAGGTGTAGTTAGGGTTTTTCTGGAAAAATATGAGAAATCTCCTTTACTCCTTGAGCTCCTAGGCCTAAGGGAAAGTCTAATGTTGATAACTGCCAATTGCTAAGGTATTTAATAATAACAAAGTCAGCACCTCTCATTAGGTAAATCAAAATTATGATTAAGTCTTTAGAAAAGCAAAATAGAATACCACAAATTAACAGACTGTTATTGTGTAGATGGCTAGAATGGAGAATTGAGGCTGATAAGGGGCAATGCTTTCTGTTATTTCTGATTGTTGTTGGTCACTGGCTATAGATTGAAGTTACGACTGGAATTAAAGATAAGGTTTCAGAAAAGTAGGAATGAAGAATTTAGTTTATTGCATGAAAGCATACAGCTGCGGTAAGGAAATCTTATGCTGATGCTTATACAGACATCATGCACCTGGTTGTGATTAGGGCTGATCTTGAGGTAATATTTAGGCAACCAATTTTGCAACAAAAGTACATAAACATATTATAAATACAAATGAAAACACTATAACATATAAAAATAGGGAAGTTTCAAAAATATAAAAAAATATACCTGATATATGCCATGATAAAAGACTTATCTTGAAATCCCTGAAAAAAATTCTGTTGAAAACAGACAGGCACAAATATTTCTACCAGTTTACCAGTTTTACCATCCCTGAAATAATTTAAAACTATTCATTGATTTAGAGGCTGTGGTGGTCTTTTTTTTAAAGATGACCTAGAAAGTAGATGTTTTTGCATTAGTGTATCTTACACAGTTTGAAAAGTACTCTAAAAAGAAGTCTTGGGTTTGATCATGTTCTATATGGTTCAGACCTAAGAGTGGGAAGCAGCAGAAGCAAAAACACTCTACATTAGTGAAACTTCTCATCAGGTAAAACTGTCAATTAAGCGGATGCTACAATAGCCAAAAGTTTTGGGGGAAAAATCTCAAATGTTGAAGTAGGCCTTTTACTCTGGAAAAAAGCCTTACTTTAGGAGCATCAAGAGGGGTGAAATTTTTTGATGGCTTCCTTACTTGTTAGCTGTGTTTCACAGTTGCACAAGATTCTTAAACAAGACAAATATATTGCTGTAAATGTTTATAAAGGGCAAATTGTATTTTGTGGATGTTTGGATATTTTATGTCTATGCTACCCTTCTCATGTTATCAATGTTGGTGCAATATAAGGTATATTCACGTTATGAAACGTGACTGGGATGTTTGTGGCTACAATAAGGTTTGTAGCCAGAGTTCAGTGCTGTAATTTTAGAAAAATTTTCTGGGACACAGCTTGCATTACAAAAAGAACAATTAAGATGGTATCAGGATAAATGAAGGCTACCAAACAGGACTCTACTCCTTGATGCCTCATAGAAGGACTTTAAAATCTGGTGTTGAGTTTCTGCTTACTATAGCCCTCACATAACAGCAATAAAAGCAATTCTCTCTAAGGATGACAAGTGGTTTCTGCTGCAACTGCTGACCCAGCAGCTTTGCCTCAGATGGGGTGTGCTACACACAGCTTTATCACAGGGGAGACCAAATCGAACACCTGAATTCCTCTAGTGTGTTTACCTATAAAAGGTTTTCTAAAAAGGCTGGATAGGAAAGAAATGCTGGAAACGAGCCCAGAGCTCCTTCTGTAACACCACTGCAAAAATTATTTAAAGCATCTACTCAGGGAGGTTTTCCATCTTCACGATTAGCATAGATCCAAACGCTCAAGAATCCACCAACGAATCCTCTTTTTTAAAAAAATCTTCGTTCCCCACAGGAGTGTCCTCCAGCAGCTGCTCTCCAACGTGGAGAACGCCCGACTCCCCCCGCCTTGCCCAGCCCAAGTTTTTAGGCTGGCAAGGCCCTCTACGCCCCTCCACCCTGACGCGGGCCGTTGACCACCGAGCGGCCGCCGCCCGCCCATAACGGTACCACGGCCCCACCCCCGCCAACGGCCGACCGCGGCCCGCGCACCGGCCCCGGGAGCGCCGCCGCCAATCAGCGCGCCGCAACCGCTGGCGGGCGGAAGTCGGCGGGAGGCGGGGCGGCGAGGGGACGGGCCGGAACGCCCACCCCCCAACGCGGCTGAGCCATTTAACTGGCTGGTTTGCCGCCAAACTCCCCAATCAGAGAATGCTTTGTAAACGCGCCCTGAGCCTATCAGACAGGCGCTTCTTCTTCCGCTCTGAGGGTTTGAAACCGTCTGGCTCGGCGGCCGGGGGCGGCTGGTGCCCGCAGGTGAGCGGGGGTGGCGGGCGGCGGCGGCCGGGGGTGCTGCGCCCCGAGGGGCCGTGGCCTCCGCAGTGTTCTTCTCCGTAATTCCCTTGTTCCTGCCCGGGGGGTTACCTGCAGCTGCCCCTCCCCCCTGGCCCGCGAGCTTCCCCTTAGAGGGGGCCGGTGGGCGCCCCCTGCCCCCGGGTAGTTGGACTGGTTACCTCAAGGATCCTGTTTTAAAAGAGCGATAAGAAAAATCTCTTCGCGCACGGAATTGTGCACCTTCCTGCCTGTCCACGCGTGTGCCTCCCGGGTGCGCGTCTGTGTGACACCTGCGGCTTGTCCTTATTGTCGCTACTTGACATGGCAGCGGTGGTCACTGTAGCATCAGCTCTGTAGGTGTCAGGGGTAGTTGCAAAGATGCTGTAGTGAGAAGCTTAAAAGCACGGACTTGAGCAGTGATGCATTGCAAGGGGGGGTACAGTGGAGGGGAAAGAACATGTCCTGTGTGTACTGGGAGATGGAATAGCTCTTTTTTGTAAGTGGTGAGTCTTCAGATCTGAGTGCAACATTAAATTACTTGGAAAGCATCACTTTTAGTCAGAAACAAATCCAAAAGCGCAAAATCCCAAGCACAGCTCAAGCAAATAAAAATTAAGGCTGAGAGCTGCCATGGAAAGTCAGACCAAAGATCTGTATAGCTGTGTCCTGTTTCTATAAGTAGCTGTCTTAGCATTGTAGTCATACACTTACGGTTTGAAAGGAACTACTGCTGTTAACGTGAATCTTTCCTTAATGCTTTCCTTAATGAAATCAGATACATGTTTTGGCAAATGCTTGGATAAGATTAGAAGAATATGGTAAACTTGAAGATGCTCCTCTTGCTCGTCTCTCACTGTGTAATGATTTGCAGCTTCACAAATCAATTTGTTGACCAAGAGATGGTCTTAATATCCCTTGATTTCTCTTTTAGAAATTTATCCAGTGTTTTTTGGAACTTAATGCTTGTTCACTGAGATCAAAGCAGACAAGTTATTCTTAGCATGGTATCAGCAATGATGCCTGTAAGTATCAGTTTATAAGAAGTGTATTTATCCTCATTTATCATAGTAGTCCAATCTGTTGCTCAGTACATAAGCAGATTTCTAGAATTTTATGTTTGCAGGGTTTTTCACTGGAATGTTGCAATAATCTAAATGCAAAGTTAGACTCTAGACACAAACATTAGAGGTGCAGAAACCAAAACAGAAATGTGGCAAAGTCTTGAACTTTAAGTAGTAACCTGTCAGTGGACTGCAAAGCAGCATTCAAGTCACTAAAGGTAGTCAGGTGGAGACTGGATGGACAAACACAGTAGAGACCTAGTCCACGGGTATAAAGAAAAGGGATGGGAAGAGGATGCAAACACACTGAGCTTGAGGTGGTGGTGACTGACTTATAAGATGATGTCAGACAGGTAAGCTGCAGTTAAGATTTGAAGGGAAGAGTGGCCTGGAGTGGAGAGGTAGTATCACTTGTGACAAAGGAACCTTTTGAGTTTTAGAAGACCGCAAACTTGAGCATGGTCTCAGTGATAAGCAGAAAACTATATACACTAGTCTGAGAGTCAAGGGCATGATCTCAGAAAACTGAAAATAGAAGTCAGGACAGTGGTTCTAGGTTATTGAACAAACTTTTTGGAAGAAATCTTTCTCTTCTGCTTGGACTCATCTGTGTTCATGTGAAACTCCACTTACCCTGCTGTTTCTCAGAAGATTTGATGGTAGTCCAGTTCTGTTTAAGTGGGCTGAGAAGGGAAGAAAACAGTATTTGTTATTTCTAGCTGCAAATATACCTTTAATTCCTGTAAGCCCTAGAGAGTTAGTCCTTTTTGATCCTCCCTAATGGCCACACACGCTCATATTTGAATACCTCCATGACTTTTAAGATAGTCAGGACCCATAATCTAAGAAACTACATGAGTGGGAAGATATACGGAGTTGAAGCTGACATTTTAAGATTACTGAAGAAGTATTTTTTGGCTATTAAAATTTATTGACTCAGGGAACAGGGACCACTAATATAAAGTTATTTGATTAGGTAGAGAGGCCAAAACCAAAGGAATGGGTAGAGAATAATTTGTGGGAGAAGGAAAGAAAAAATTGAAGAGGATGCTAGATGAGGAAGCTAGTACTTCTTCCCTTATCTGTCTACCATTTCTTCTCTACACACTGGTATACAGCAATAAAAGTGTTTAATAAATATCCCTAGACTTCATATTTGGTACTTAAAAGACATGGTCAGTCTATTAGGACTCAGCAGGAAGCAGGGAGACGGTAATCGTGTCTTTTGAACCTTGCGCTATAGGAAATCTCAGCATTTAGAGTTGTCTTTATACTAGTTTTTAAATTTCCATCTTCAGCATAGAAATGAACTTCCCACTCTGAAGGGTGTAGATACCTGTGGCAGAGAGTTTTTGTGGTGCAGGGAGAATCAGCATCTAGAATAATTCAAGAACAAAAATACAGTTAATTTCCATCCATATTCCTAGAGAGAGAGCTATGAGATTATTGTTATTTTTTGACATTTTGAAAAAAGATTATGATGCTTAAGGAGGTTATTCCTGCCAATTTAATGACAGTACAACTAGCAATTTAAAAATAACATTTCTGTCAGAAAATTCATCTATTTAAAAACCAGAATATTGTAATTGACAGTTATAAAGGTCTCTCTAAAAATAAATTTTCCTTGCATGGTTGTTTGTTACAGTTTACAATCAGTCGGTTCCTCTGGTTATTTATGGTGGTCTTCTTCCTGTGCTTACTCTCTGCCAACAGCTCCCTGCTCAATGTGTCTGACTTTTTTTTTCATGTGCATCAGGCAACTATATCACTGCAATTCATTTATTAACAAATTCACCTTCCTTAATACTCAGTTCCCATTCATTCTGTAATTCCTTTCATTCCCCACCATATCCTTTAGAGTTCTCTTTCCTCATATTCTATGAAGTTTCATAACAAGAGCTTCAGTTCTTCACTGACTTATTCAAGGCAGCAGTAGATTAAAAGTTACATATATCTTTCAGAAAGTCATCAAGTTTCTTATCAGTTCTGCAAAATAGCCTGCTTCCCAATAATACCTCACTTGCTTGCTTAGAGATTGCAGGAATGATTGACATTACCTGAACCTAAAGCATTACATGTCTTTCCATATCTGTTCATCTTCCTGGGCCTGTAAGTCAAGAAGAGTTGAAAAAGTGGAGGGAGACTAGTGTTGATCACTAAGTGAAGGCTTCAGGGTATTGCACTAGAGTGTTCAGGGCATCAACTCAGCTTGGGCTGTGGTTGAAGTAGTTCAGGGGGGAAAAAATCACAGTGTAGCTTAGTCATTCTTGTGTCACTTATTGGAATTTTGTACTGAAACAAGCTGATATGCTCCAAAACAATGCAGTGTGAATAAGAAGGAGGGACTGAGACAGTAATGTATCTGTAAATTAAGGTTTCTGTTATTTTTGATACGTTTCTTTTTTTTCCTCTAGCAGTGTATTCTAGTTGCCATTGATAAAATGTTTTTTGCTATATATCATGAATCATTAGATATTAAACTTATTCAGTCAATGTAAAATAAGAGAAAACTTTTATGTTGTTGCTTTTGGGTCTTCCATTGTTTTCTTTTAAAGTCAATGGAAGTCTTTTCATGGTTTTACATATGGTTTGGATCATTCTACCTAGCATTATATAATGAGACTATACAACTGGTTTAGCCCACAGAATGGGTGTTGAAGCAGATTCTACGGAAGAATCTGTTTCTGGGGAAAATATTGGTGAACACAAGTAAACATATTAGAACTGAAAAATGAAGTTCAGCTTCTACTGTTTTATAGACTAACTTTGTCCAGAATGTCATCAGATGAGGAGAAAAGCACAAGTCCAGTTTTGCCAAAAGACTCTGTTCGGGGCAGTTCTGTTTCTTCAGATCTTCAGGTAGGAAAGAGGCAACCTCATTTGGTTCACTGTCATGGGATTTTACTTGGCAAAGGATAATTATGAGGAAATCTAACAAAACTTGCATCTTTATGTTTTAAGTGTACAGGAAAATAAAATGTTAGTGAAAAGAAGCAAATTAGGCACAAAAATATTCTGAGATTAGAAGTATTTCCACTTGGATTCCCTTACGTGCATTTCACAAGAAATTTCAATTTATGTGAAAATTCTTATCTAAACTTAAGAAATTGATCAATGACAGCTACAAGTAAAATAGTATAGTTTTATTAGCTTTTTCTGGTGTTATTTTTTATGTGTGTTAAGTCTTACCAAGAAGCATTAATTTGACACAGTAAATACATAGAAAACCATTATTTCTGAGGGATGAAGTATAACTACGTGTTAGGCTTTCTACATGATGTTGTAAGATCTGAATTTTTTCATTGGATTTATTTCCCTTGGAGTAGGATTGTGGTCAAGTTAATCTCAGAAAGGAAATGCCCTTTTTTTATTTTTTCAGCATCCAATATGTCAAGATATGCTGGAACTATAACGGTGGATGGTTTTCCTTTTCTGTGCTCAGCATTCGAGAGGATGCAAAGATACTTAATAAAGTCTTTGTCCTATTCTTTTGAAAGCAGCAGAGTTTCATCCTTTAATAATCAGTCCTATTTGAAATCCTTTGATAGGATTCTGTCTGAAACAGTCTAGTTTTGACAAAAATGCATTTTGCTAGTTGCCCTGTAGGAATGCATCTCTACTTTGGTCACCTGGTGGGATGTGCACACACAGCAGAAGCACTGTTAAATCCGTGGGGGGAGGTTTCTTCATATGGTTTGGCTTTGTTCTTTTTAAACTACCTATTTGTGAGTGATTAATTTCTACAGTTCATATGCTTCAGTATTTGTGGTCATATCTCATGGTTAAGTTTTCTTAATCTTTGTTCAGCATAGTAATTCATCTGTGTTTCCAGTGCCTTTTGTAGTTGGGAAACAGAATGAAGGCATTGTGCAACAAATTTTGAAAGACCAGAATTTTCTTTTACTATCCAGCTGATAATCAAGGAGATTCTAAGGACACCTTGTAGAGAATGGTAAATTAATATTAATGAATGGCTGCTTTGCAGCTGAGAACATGTCTAGAATAGACTAGAATAGTTCCAGTTGGAAGGGACCTATAATGATCATTTAGTCCAACTGCCTGACCACTTCAGGGCTGACCAGAAGTTAAAACACGTTAAGAGCATTATCCAAATGCCTCTTAAACACTGACAGGCTTGGGGCATCAACCACCTCTCTAGGAAGACTGTTCCAGTGTCTGACCACCCTCTCAGTAAAGAAATGCTTCCTGATGTCAGTCAAGTCTAAATCTCCCCTGGCACAGCTTTGAGCCATTCCCATGCATCCTGTCACTGGATCCCAGGGAGGAGAGCTCAGCACCTCCCTCTCCACTTCCCCTCCTCAGGGAGCTGCAGAGAGCAACGAGGTTGCCCCTCAGCCTCCTTTTCTCCAAACTAGACAAACCTAGAGTCCTCAGCTGCTCCTCCTAGGAGTCGATGACTGATGACAAAAACACTGGGATCACATCTTAGCAATAGGAATGTTGACAGGGAAGTGTTCTACTTTTAGATAGTTTTGAAGTGCCTTTGTTGTTTTGTTTTGTTTGTGCTTTTTTGATGCTTTTAAATAGAGGCCAGATTATTCCCTTTTCCTTATAAAATGAATCCACTGGCTCTTAGATAATTTCCCTTTACTTATAATTGAGTTGTGCAAGACTTTGTCCGTTGTCCATTCAACCCATTCCTTTCGTGTTATTTACTAACCTTAACTGCAGTCCTAAGGACAAGTTCTATGCAGCACATGTAGTTTCTTTTAACACTTTTAGTAGGAATTAAAAATAAACCTAAAACTTCTGAATACTCCTGTACCCTTTGCTTGTTGCAACATCAATTTGTGTACTTCTACAAAACCAAGGTAGCATTCATTAGGTGATCAAAACTCCTCTGACCTTCAGGCCTTAGAACTATATTCCTGTTTTATGCTCTAAGAGAATTTTTGTAATTGACATAAAAGCTTAAAAGTTTGTTTAAACCAGAACAAAGATAGTAAGTAAACCAAAGATATATTGTTAATTTTATTTTATTACGGTTTTATTGGAAATGTATTGGTCAATATTGCATTCCAATTGCAGCATCCTTATTGTGGACTATTTAAGATTGAGATAATACACTTAATCACTCAATGTTTCCATTTCTCTATCTTACATATTCTTATTGCAATCTCCAGGATTATTTTTTTGTGTTTAAGTTTCTGGTTACAACTAGGTTGCTGTGTTTTCTTTGATGTTTGCCTTCAACTTAATTCCGACAGTGTTGTAATGTTGTAATTTATAAGCATTTATTTCCAGATTTTTCACTGGATACTGTCTGTTGACACTCTGTTGGTACATAATAGTGTGTATTCTTTTCAGTTTTAATAAGGGTGTTAGAAACTGAAAGACTAGATAGATTTCCTGCCATAATTTGATATGTATATTTTGAGTGCTCAGGATGTCTGTAGTAAGACAGATTGTGTGCTAGTGATTAAATGGGTGATTTAAAATGAGCCACCTACTTGCACCTGACAGTTTATCTGTTATGTCCCATGGATTGGATAAGGTAATCATGGAAGCAGCTGGATCAGCTCTGGCTGAAAACTAACTTTTGGGGGGGGAATAATTAGTTTTAATTTACTATTTGGTCACATGATCTCTTTGAAAAAAACAGATCTAATGTATTCTGCACAATCATTTAATTTAGGTTAAATCATTTTTTGCATGTAAAAAAGATACACTATGTATTTGTTCATAATTATAAAGCTCCATATACATTTACTTAGCCTTATAATTTTAATATAATAGGTTAGAAGATGAGATGCAGAAATTTGACAGAAGAATTCAGCTAAAATGTACAAAACCTGCCTTCAACTAATTAGAGAATTTAAGAAGATCACATAAATGTAAGGGTTACACTGAAAGTTTTAAAATATTACATTTTAGCTGATAGATTCAAAAACATATTACATGTAATTGGTACCTTAAACTGTTTGCTTCCACTCTAACTTTCCCCAACTTGAAGAAGAAAATAATTTTTCAATTCACAGTTGGTTTCTGAGGCTTGATCTCATTACGATACTAAACAGAAATAGTACCATAGTATTAAGTGAAATAAAAATGATTACTAGTGGCCTGGTTTGGTGCTTTCCAACTGGCATTTTTTTCTAAATGTTTAATTAGTGGCTTGGATCAGTTTCAGTATTTAACTGCTACTGGCACTTTTAAAATTAATTACTAGATTGTATGTTTAAGCTATAATAGATTGTTCACAGCTTCACACTGAGCTCTAAATACTTTCACTCTGAAAATCTAATTAGGAGATTTAATAAAAAAATGTTAATTGGCTTATTTTGGTACATAATATGATGCCACATACCAGTTAGATTATCAGGAAAGCTTTTGTATTAGTTGTGTATACACATTCCCTATACCTATATCATTTTAAAAATGCATAAGAGGTGAGGATAAATATATCTAAAGAAAATACTGGATAGTCAAATGTCTTTTGGTGATTGGCTTCAGAACTCCCACCAGAGAATTGGTAATATTATGGAATGTGAAATGTGACTGTGTTCAGTACCATCTTTGTCATGGCTATAAAAATACATATTTTTCTTTGCATCAATAGTAGTGCTTAGAAATAGTATTGGGTGATTAATAGCTGACATGATCTGGAACTTTTGGGTTTTCTCCCCTTTGTTCATGTTTTTGTTTAAGATGCCTATTATAGTATCCAATTTTGGCATTTAGCAAAGTCTTTCTGTGCAGCTATTACAATGCATGTAGTTGTAATTGGAATGAACGTGAACATGAAATAAGAGAAAGATAAATTATTATAATCATGGTAGGAAAGCAGCTCACTTTTGCACCTTTGAGGGAAATCCTCTTCGTTTCACTAAAATAATAAGCCTCTCAAAAATTATCAAAACCCATTTCCATTCCTTCCTACATATACCTAGCTTTTAGAATGTAATTGTAGTTTTCTAATTATTCATCATCACTTTGTGACAGGATGACTATGAAGAGCTGCTTCATTACGCTGTAGTGACTCCGACGTTCGAACAGTGTGTCTTGAAGTGGTCAGAACCTGCTTCAGAACGGAGAGCATGTGGCAGATTTTCAAGAGTAACAGATAACACCATTCACCGTAAGACTGCAGGTAGTATGTTCAAAGCTCTGTGTTGAGTTTACAAGAATAATGATATAACTTTTTTGACTTAAGTTTTCTAATAGCTTCTGTTTGAAAAATGTACATAGCTCATATATTGCATCATTTGCATTTTACACAAGAGATTTTGGATGGCATATTCACTGAAGGGTTCTCTCACATTGCGTTCAGACAATAGTGTTGGTGTGCTGACAGTTCTCTGTGTTTGTGATGCAGATGTTTAAAGTGGTTGGTGTAATAATGCAAAAAGAGATGTCCTTACTTACAGTATACTTCATCAAAATTTGATGGGCCACAACTGGTTTTGCTTCAACCTGTGCTGCCATGATAGATAAATGAGTATTTCAAATACAATTATTTGGAAGTAAAGAGTTGCCTTAAAAAGGGCTTTGTGTAATAACTAATCATGCCACTATATTGATGTCATTCTTGGTCTTTTAGTTCAATCACTCTATTCTACTTTTACTTTATTGCTTTGTATTTAGGACTACATAAACTTAGTGTCTTGTGATGCATTAGTAACATGGATATTTATGGTTATATGTTGTTTGCTTTCGTCACTAGCACTTAGATTGAGGATGCTCTATTTTTGCTTTGGAAGAAACAGTAAACTCATACCTTCATTATTTCTTTACTATGGAGTTTAGCTTAATCAGGAAGAACTTTAACTTCTTTATTATTTTCTATTTCATGATAAAAATATTTACCTACAGTTTCCTGTTTTTATGACCCTTGAGGATGGGTTTATCTCTACTATTTAAAGGAGCATGGGGTGTAAAATGTGTAGATAATTTACTACTAGAGACTAAACAGCCTTGAAGTGCAGTGTAAATTTGGTGCTAATTGTCACCTTGGAATAAATGTTGTTGATGGCTAGTGTATGCAAGATCTCTTGGCCATGCTGATAAGAGCTAAATAACTCTCTGCTAGCAGGAATTTACCACTGCAATTTCAAAGGGCAGTGCAGACACTGAAAGTTGTTTATATCATATTAGAAAAAGAACCATGGGTCAAAATAAATCTATCTTTTTAAATTGTATGCTGTTTCCCCTGGAACATAAAGCAGTGTTAGTAAGTTGTCAATTACCATTTAGTTAACTCATGTTAATACAATATAATAAAAAATTATCTAGAAACGGGTTCTTAAAACAAGGAATGTGATTAAAGCGAGGGAGGTAGTATTGGTTATGCTTTGTATCCTTCCACAATGAATCTATGAAGTAGAGTTTAGGTATGTTTGGACACCCAAGCCAATACCTTTCTTTCCAGTATGCCATAAGGAGAAAGCTTTTATTGTTTTTATAAACTAATGGGGAATCTTAGTCCTTAAGGACATCACATCCATAACTTCTCCCCATGCAGAATTAGTGTGGTGGTTCTTCTGACTATCAGACTGCCACAGGAAATGTATCAGCCATGATTGGTTCATCGAAAGCATGGGAATGGAGGTTTGGAGAGAGAGAATATTCTGTAATGAAAGTAAGGCTGGAATTACAATGTGAATAATATCAGAAAAACTTCTGCCAACAAAAGAGTTTCAAGTGCAGCCTTTGCATTTTGATTTTTACATATTGAAGTGTATTCACTAGAACCAGTGTAGTTATGTTCTGTGTGCAAATTGTACAAAGTTGCATAAGAAATCAGATCAATGGAAGCTGCTGGTATTTTACGCTATGGCAATTATTCTTGAACAGTCAAACGTAGAAAAATTCCGCTATACTAAGGTGTTCCTGCAACTCCTAGAATGAGAGCAGTTGCTTGGGATTAAAAAATTATGATACAAAATATTTTTATTGGGGAAATAAAACATCCTCATCTGTTATATCAGGTTGAGGTACCAAAAACTGCAGTCTGATAGATTTAGCTAAAGTTAGTGTTTAGACTATCTGTGCTTTCAACAGCCAAAGAACATTCTGTGGCTACTCTCAAGAGTCCAATAATCTCTGACCAGGTTGCTTTAGATACTGCTTATGAGAAGAGTTTAGTCTTTTAGTACTAGTTTACTTATCTGAAGATATTTGCTGTTACATGGGATCTTGGTTTAGCAGAGTGATACAGCAACATATTGAAATCGCAATGCAAGCACATGTCACGGTCCATTTGGTTGTCTCAAATTTACAGGTCAGCATACTGTGTAAATTAAACTATTTTCCGAGCTCAGTAGGGAAAAAAACCAAACACATCAAACAAGGGCTCAATCCCCTTTGTGCAGACTAGTCTAACGTGATTTCACTAATTCATCCCTTAATTCATGGGGTTTCTGAGTCACAAATTCTCCAATTCCTATCTTGCAACTCATAGCTCACACCCCTACGAGCGCAATAGTTGCCTAAGTGACGGAGAGAGTGTTCATCCTTCCTCCTCTGTCACAGTGCAGGACTCCCCTGTATCACACTGGTATGCACAAAAGCCTCAGCAGTCTGGCTGCTGTTATATATGTTTCAAACGTTTTTGGTATAAGCTGATGTATTTATACCTTCCCGTTTGGAAGTTTGATCTATACTATTTCTGTGAGTTAGTGGATTCTGAAGGAACTGCCAGACAATCACTGTGCAAGGATTATGGCTGCAGGGGACTGCAAGCTGCAGGTGACAGTGGCTGCATAATGACCTTCAGCCCTTCTGTTCATCGTGTCCTGCCTACATGCTGCTCTTGCCTTTACGTAATGGCACTACTTCCAGGATATACAAGGCCTTAGTATGAGCTGTGTGTTAGCCAAAATCTGAGGAAGACTTGAGTGAATGGTCACAGCATGATAGAGTAATTATAATACACAGATGACAGTACAACTGTGATTCCTGTTACCAGTCTCTGTACACTAAGCATTAGGACACGGGGCATACCCAGTTGCTGGGAAGGACCATGTGGGCTAAAGCCAGCTCTGTTGAAAGTTCATTTTGCTGGTTGCTCAGCCTTTATACCCTGTTGGGTTGAGCCAACACTTCCTGCATGCTCCTCTGGCTAGCACAGGAGTGCATTCACACTTTTTGATTAACTAAGGCCACTTACAACCAGTTCAGCCACTCAACTTGTACAGCCATTTATGAAAAAAGCCACAGTCTGCTCCTCCCTTTGTTGAGATAGTTTCAGCTCTCTTTGCAACAGCTGTGTATTCTTCCTGTATTCTTCCCAGAGCTTCAGAAGCATAGTGCTCACCTCCACTGAGTCTTCTTCCATCGTAGCAGGCTGTTGATCAGTCACACTAGCAGATTGCCAGGATTTACACACACTTGAGAAACTCTTGAATTGTAGAGCAGTTCAGATCAGCTGATGGAAGTGTTTCTCAGCCTGAGAAGTTGTTCTTAAAAGGGGGTTAGAAAATTTCAAATCCAGCTATGTGGAATTATATTATGGAGCGAGTTCTAGTTCAGGTCTTGTCCCCAGTGGTATCTGCTTAGAGTTTTGTCTCCAAGTTTGAGTGTAACATTGTTTTGTAAGGAAACTTTTTTGTGATGTGTGATACTGATGTTCATAAGAAAGAAGATCAGAATCAAATCACTAGACTTGTGCTTTTTTTGGTAGATGACTATATACTCTATTTTTGATCATATTTGTCTGAAAAGAAGATCTTAGCCAGCACTGTCTGCTGTCTCTCTTTAATTCTGTGAGAGGTGTTAGGTTCTTTTTTTTGGGGGGGGGGAGGGAGAGAAGTAGGGGGGGCAGGGGAGGCAAACATGTAGCCTATGTAGGTCCTTTTTACTGCCTGAAGTTATGCAGTAGAAGCGAGAGGATGAATTTCCATTCCCTTGATTGCTTCTCTTGAAATATTTGAATAGTGTTCTCTTTTAATATGGTTGGTATTACCAAATAAGAATATAGCAAGCTGTAGTTAATTGTCATAGGACAGGGACAAGAAATGCTATTATACTTGATGGTGATAAAAATTTTGCATTGCAGTTTTATGTATTGATCATTACAAGGAGTCACATATTGCCCTCAGTTAGACACTCAGATGTTTATTATCTTTGCAAAGGTCAGCACCTTGCAAAACACACTTTGTCTTTCATTTTCAAAATTTAAAAATGGTTAAAAACAGTAAAGAAGGTGCACTTGATCTCAGAGTCTGAGGTGAAAAGAATATTTACACAGTCCCCTCATGCTTCTGTTAACTACACACTATAAATAAACTTCTGGTGCTTTGCTGCTTTATCAAAACATGTTTGCTGTTCAAAATGTCACTATGACCTATCAATCTATGAAAGAGATGTCTTATATCTCCTTGAGACAGAGCTTGAATCATTCTAGTTTTCAAAGAAGGTCATTTCAACTTTTAAAAACAATCTGACCAAAATCTGTCCAACTCTTCTATATAAACTCTAGTACTGATCGAGGGTGATTGCATATTTTAGCAGTGTTCGCCACATTATTAATGGCCTCAGAATACATTTTTTTTTCCTGATACTAATAACAAGACTTTTGATGAACAGTGAGAAAGTAGTTAAATTCAAGTTCAATATTATACCTCTGATACTGATCAATAGAGTAGATGAGCAGGTTGTTTCTGACAGACAGTTAATTTCTTTGCTTAGCTTCATTCTTTTGACATTGCTACATGTTCATACTAAAAATCAGGCTCTTTGCCATTTGTTCTTTCCCTGTCCAGCTCTACTGATGTTGCCGTGTTAAAATAGCAAAATCATAAATTATTAGGGTAGTGTTCTATAACTTCATAAAACAATATGCAAGTCTATGCTGGGTATAGAGTTAATGCCTAAGTTTGCTCTTCTGCAGAACTTCTCAAGCTTGCAATGCTTTTTCCCCTTCTCCATGTGGTGTCGGTATTGAGACCAACAGAGTTTTCAATGCCACATGATACCTTCTGAAATGAGGTTCTGTTTGTGGAGTATTCTTTGGTCTGGCATTTTTACTTTCTCCTCAGGTTTTTGAAACTGAAGTGAATGTTTCCAGTATGACAGTAGAAGTCTAATTACTGGTAATCTCTATTTGTTGCAGTAAATTTGATGATTCATATCTTCACTAAAAGCTTACAGCCAAATAAGAAAAATAATTGGAATAAAACATGCTGTGCTATTCAGTTCAATGCCCAAATGCTTTTAAACTTTGAAACCTAAAACTTAATTTCCTGTTCTTGTTACCAGTTTAGTTGATTAAATTTGAAAATTACTAAGACTGGAGCAGTAAATTATTTGTAGCAAAAATGTGTAATGATGATTCATATCCAAACAGTGGGAAAATTCTCCTCTCTTCAGGCTATCAGTCCATTAAATTTCTGAGAAGACTTTTTTAAAAACAGTACATTTTAGCAAATTGCTACCCTCAGTTTGGGCCACTGATAGCAGACCATGTGTGACAACAGTCTGTCAGAGCGTATTTACTTAGCTAAAGCAGAAAAAGTCAGATACTAGAGGAACACAGAAAAAAAGCCACAGCAGTAGTATTGGGATAAGAGGCATCTAGAAAAACAGCTAATTTTATTACCTCTACTATAAACAGGAATACAGTCTAGAGATTTTTCAGAGTAAATGCATGTGGGGATTAAATAATGAAGTACATTTTTATACTTTAGCACATCCAAAATGTTCCATGTCCTTAATAACTTACTGCACTGTAACTGAATGGCACCACATAATGCAGTGGAAGGAATGGAGGTGACAGAAGGAGAGCATTAGGAATAAGAATGAAATTAGTATGTGTAGTACTAGAAAATTATGGCAATACTGGAAGGTCAAGATAAATTACGTAAGATGATGATATAAACATGTAACAGATGCACTCAGTGGATTCAGTGAAGGATACATGCTATGGTAGATGAGAAAAACAGAAGCTGATTTAGGATAACATCTTCATAGGGAAAATTAAGGGGAGGTGAGTGATGAACCTTGGGGTACTATGGCAGTTGTCAGTCCATTTTAATATCCTGGTTTTACTAGTTATATTTTGTTCTGGTTTTTTCTTTGTAAATATGTTGCAAACTGCTCTGTGTAAATTGGATATCTTTGTAATCCAATAAGATAATTAAAGTCTAAAAATAAAAACAAACCTTCACACTCTTTCCAGCAGTGTCACAAATGAAGGAAAAAAAACAGTGACACAGAGGTTTGGGAACAAGTGGTGAAGAACAGAACTGGGAATACTTGACAATAGTAACACTGCCAAATATTTTATATTGTGAAAGGACAGCCAGATTCTTTGTCACTGAAATTAGATAGATTTCAAGTAGTCTGGGTCATCTGTCTAGCACGTCTTATTTTTGGAAATATTTGCAAGCAACAACTATTCTAATTCTGCTAATAGCTAAGCAATACTTATTCGCAGGAGAAACAATGTCAAAAAGCTAGAGCCTGATCTTAACGTACTGGTGTGGTTGGGAATAATCTGTTTATGGCTTTCTACTTACATAATGGAGTAAGGAACTTAGTTTCGAAGAATGGTGTGTTAGATGGGGCTTCTTTAGCTCAAGCTGATTTTAATTTTATGATGTGTAGTTGTATATGACCTTGGGAGAAACACCAAAAAGCAGTTGTAACTCCCTCTGCATCACAATTCTTCCATATTTCGTTCTTGTTGTGGAGCATGAGTGTTGTAGTTGCAATTCAACCTACTTGATGGGAGGGAGTGGTAGCCAGATGGCTCTTCTCAATTTCTTTGGACAGGACACCTAACAGTGACAGTAACTGTAAAAGAGTGTAAACCATCAGGCTCAGCCTTGAAGAAATTAGAAACATACATTTCCAATGTCCACTGAAAATACTGCTTTGTGACATACAGTTAAGCATATCTCTGCATGCTTGTACCAAAAAATAGTACCCATCCACTTTGAAACCATTGTACAGACAATAGTTGTTTTCAGAAGTGAGGGCTAAAATGCTGGAGGTTTCCTCTCTCCATTTATGAAAGAAGGAGAGTATTCTTTTGAAATTGTCCTGATTGTTATTAATACCAGGAATCTGCTAATCCCTCTTCTTTCCAAATTTTTTTTTATTCAGTTGTCAACTCAAATAAGGAATAACCAAATATGAAACTATTTGATTTCTTCTGTTTACTTAAATATTAACTTCTTTATTCTTAGCCAACTTCTTTCTTGCCATCAGTTGGAACTCACATGCATGTCCACTTGCTTCTGTGCATGGATTAATTTTTATTGCAGTGATAGTTAGCTGTTAGCGACAGCACCTGAAAGTGAGGCCTTATTGTGTGAGGCATTTCTCAGAGAGTTTAAAATCTAATCTCATGTCCTTTCTCAGAGAGTTAAAAATCTAATTAGATGAGCAAATTAAAGTCTGTACAGAAAATGGATGCAGGTATGTACCAACATTGAAATACACCCATAGGTTGCATTACACATGCACAAAGGAAGGCCCCTTGCCTCAGGAGTTAACCGCCTCATTAAGGAAAATGCCAAAAGTCTTTGGATTTTTGACCTGAGATGTTAATCGACAAGAAGACTTTCCTGAGAGATGCTTTTTGTTTCTAGCAATGCTATTTTTTTGGTACTTGCTGTTATCATCCTCTTTAAAATGAAATTACGTTAAAAGATGCTGTTCTTTAAGGGAGTTGTAATTATGATTTGACTAATTTTACAGTAGGAGTATTGGTTTAAATATACTTGTATCTTGGAAGCATATATTTGAATAGGGCTCTTTTTTTTTTTTTTTTTTTTTTTTAATATGGAGAAAGGAGGGTTCTGATGGCATAAATATTTTGGGGCTTTGTTGTATGTTTTTTTAATGTCTGGGTTCTGACTTCCATCCAGACTGCAGACCAGTTAGCCTTTCCAGAGTATCAATCCTTATTCTCTGTTTAATTTTCAGTCTTAATATCAGTGAAGGAGCTTTCTGAGACCAATATGGAAGGAGGTTTCCCTGTTCTTTCAGAAGACCCTTCTTCACAAGGGTCCCCACGTGATCCAAGAGAAAGCAACGAAACCATAGTGACTGAATTAACTTTATCTGATGAAAAAGTAACACAAATAGAAAACATATTTGATCTCTGGAGTGGAAATCTTAAGGTATTTATTTTGTATAGAATCCTTAAAAATCCTATACAGATGTCAGTGTGTTGTAGAATAAATGAGAATGCAGGAAAAGTTGCAGTGTGATTACACTGAGAAACGGTGGTTTTCTTTTTGATTGTTGTTGTGTATTGCATATAATCACTAGAATATCTTATTTTAAGAACTTTAGAATAACTTTCTCCATTAGGGATGTTCAGTAGTCATCATTCAGTAGTTCATTATGTCTGGTAGTATTTATAAACAGCCTGTGTAATTAAGGCATCACTGTAAATATTCATGTCTTAATTGCTAAGTGTTTTAAGATAAAAAGATTAAGGAGGAGGGAATAATTTTACTAATTGCACTACTGTCATCCCTTTAACTTTTCAGACAAATGTTCTGACTGAACTAAGAAAATGGAAGCTTAGTTTGATCGAACATCACAAGCTTCAGATGAAACAAGAAAAGGAGAAACATGCTGCCCATGTGAGACAATTGAGCAATGAGATGGAAAACCTGAAGGAGTTGCTACGTACTTATGAAATCTCTATTGGCAGGAAAGATGAGGTAGTAATTTAATTTCATAATTCAACAGTTCTGTTTAAAAATATCTACGCTCAATCTTTTTGATCAAGTTTTTTCTTGCAGCAAGTAACAACATAGAGAAGTAAATAATATATTTAGACTGTATAATAGAAAAAGAATCATTGTTGCTAATAATGTTGTCCACAGTAACAATGGAAACCTAATATATTGTGTGTACATATTTTGCATTGTTTGCTTCTTAAATCTAGGGTCTATTTTTGTTCCTTATTTATTCATGAAGATCACATTGGTCTAGATAAGTCTGTTAGCTCTTATACTTAAAAAGCCTTCAATTTTTCAATGTTTGGATTGGTTTTCTTGAATTTTAAATGGGCAGAATTCTCCTAAATGTTCGAGTGTCTATTTTAGGATGCTTAGGAATTGTACATTCTGGAAATTCTTAGGACTGTACTTTTGGGGTCTCTGAGTTATACTTTTCTGCTATCAACAATATCAACAACTTCAAAATTAACTAGAATTATGGAAATTAATATAAAATCTTGGCAGTCCTGCCATCACATAACGTAATTGAATCGTCTTACTGCTATCTTGAATTCTTAACCCTGAGAACACTTAATGGAGTTTGGGTTTTTAATTCCTATTTACCTTTTTGTCCTGGTTTTAAAAGCATCCACTGAAGGAGTTAAAATATGGAGGAAGATGATATTCTGTGTCCATCTGGAAAACAGCCTAATCTTTCAGACCAAACAAATATAAATGTTGTAACATTACAAGAACAGGATTAGTATAATATCATTTAACTAGTACATATGTGTAGAGACAAAGTTATTTCAGTGTATACCATTCAGGCATATCTAATCCTGTTGGGCGTCATATGTGTCACTCATGTATAATGCACCATACTTCTCAGTGATACTTGAAAGGCATTATTGTTTTTCTGCGACCAAATAAATTATTTCTTTAGCTAACTTTTAGTTCTGTTTCTAAAAAAAAAAAAAAAAAAAAAATGTTTTCTATAGAAAATTATTATTGCTACCACCTTAACGTTAGGTGGCAGTGCTTCCACATATCACACTGTATTTATCAAAACTGCTGCATTCTGACATGGGCATTACCCAAAGTCCATCAGCCTCACAAATACTATGAATACTGTAGATTCTTGTTTTGACATTATAAATATCTCAATTTTTTTCAACAAAAGTAATTTATTATGTTAATTTCCTTTGCTTTCTATTTTCTTGTTGATTTGTTGATAATTCATGCAAATTTACTTCTAATTTCAGATAAATTCATTGTTAAGTATGTAGCTGAGAATATTCAATTATTCTGAAACTCCAAAAAGTTAAAATTAGACATATTTAAGCAGAAAAAAGTAGCTTATACTAGATTTATTAATATACAGTATTATGGACTCATTCTTAAAAATCTGGAGATGGATCAGCTTTAAATTACTTTAAATGTATCAGATTGACCCTTGTTTGTTTCTTTGATATTTTGAACACCTTAAAGAAACCAAGCCTTTGCCTAATAATATTTCATTAAACATTCCAAAGACTGATTGAAACAGTTTATATGAAATTCTGTACTGAAACAGAATAGGAGTTGTGTACTATTTGCTAGATAACTTTGTTGATTTAAGGGTAGATTTTATTTTAAGTATCATTAATTTCATTGATGTATGTTCAATAATTATTGCATGTAACATATACAATATAACATACTAAGATATGCTAGCATATAACATCATTGAATATTGTTCTTCACAACCCTTATGCAGTAGTTAAAATAACTTTACATGCGTCCCAAGATCAATCACTATTGCCCATTGGAGTTGCTCAGATGTGACTGATGGCAAAATCTAGATTTAGAAACTAGGCAGAAATATAGAAAAATACCTAGTGATTTGCTGTACCCAGTTTGCATAATGCCTGGCCTAATTTTTAATCAAGGAACCTCTACTATTTCTGTATGCTCATTAAAACATGTTTAGAGATTGCTGGTTAAAGGCCCTAGTTGCATTCTCTGTCCAGTAGTCCATATTGCCTCTCAAATGTTTTGATTGCTATAGGCCTATATGATAACTCTTGTGAGAACTTTTAAAGAGAACAACAGTTCTTAATCAGATTTTTCTAGTTCTTAGAAACTCCTTAACTTTATTCTGTTCAGACAGTTGAATAAGCTTTCTGCAGATAAATTGTTTCTTCACACTTCAGTTAATTAATAAGACAGTAAACCAAACTTTTAATATAAATGTTTCTGATTTATCAAAATAGTCTCTGAAATAAGTGATTCTTCTGAACTTATGCTACAGTAACATTTAATTATAAGGAACTAGCACAGAAGCCTGCAGATGTAGAATGAAATAACAATGCAGTTGAACTTTTCGTAGAACTACACAGTGAAAGTATTTAAGTTCCATAGTCTGAGTGTTGAAGCCACAAGAATTTTACTTCTGATTTTTGTTTCCTGCTTGATTAGAGTAAGGGGAGATTCAGTAGAAAGCGATTGTTAGAAGCATAATGCTTTAAGTGAAAAATAACTGATGCATAAAGTACATTCTATTTGGCCTTACAAAGATCATAGCTGCTGAAGTAGTGTTAACAAATATTTTTTCAGGTGATTACTAACTTGACCCAAGCATTAGAGAGGCAAAAGGAGAGAATAGAGTTGATGAAGAAGTTTACGCTCTGGCGGATTCAGCATGTTAAAGCCAAACAAGAGGTATGTATGCAAAATAAAAATGCAGTGAAAATTAAACCTCTGAACTCAAAAGAGTCAGAGTTGCTGCAGTTCCTGTTACAGTTTGAAGAAATTACAGTGTTTCTATTTTGATGCGTTTGACAATGTCAAATAACAGTTTGAAAACATCAATTCTAAAAACAGCTCGGCTGTCAGAATACTCTCTGGAGTGGAGAAAAAAATCAAACCTATACTTGTCTTCTATTGCTGCAATTACTGGATCAGCTCACAGCAGGTCACCATAGTTTACAGTATCTACATTTTGAAGTAGGTGCCAAGGGAATCTCTGTCTAAATTTCAAACACAGTACGTTTGAATGGTGATGTGGTACAGTATCACATTTTTTGGAGAAGACACTTTCACAATTAAAACTTCAGGGGCCCTGTTTTCTTGCATTGCCAAAACTTGAAGTAGATAAGAGCTAGTTGCACAGAAAATGTTGGAATGTTGGAGCTTGCTTTAGGCATCTAACAGTAAACAGTCTACTAAGTGAAGTATGACAGGAAAGAAGGATCCCATGTCAAGACAAGCAACCTTTGCCATTCCAGGCTGTTAAGCAATATTTGGGACCTTTGCTCATTACTACATATTCCTGGCTAAACTCAAGTTCACTGACACTATCAAGCTGTCCTGATTTGCAGAGAGGGATAGCCTTTTCTCTTTTCCTTCCCTTCTGTCTTAGAATTTACTAATAATTTGGAGTCTGGTTTTTACTCAGCCTTTTTAATTTTTTCTAATTAATTTCTGAAAAAATAATGCTGAAATATATTGTTTGGAGACTATATTTAAATAGAGTAGAACAATAGAATTGTCTTAAATGACTTTTTAAAGATTCCTGAAGTCTAAATTAATAAGATGGGTATTTTATGCTAATCATCTGCAATCTTTGTGACTGCAGGTTTTATATGGTTCATGCAGTGGTTCAAAATGTGCCCCATACCCACTAAATGGCTTCACACATGTATGGTTACACCATATATGTGAGGCGGTTGTTTTAAGTGTCGTTAAACTGAGAGTAAAAAACACTGTTTTGTGTAACCTAGGAGTTTGTAAATACGGTTTCTCATACTGGGGACAGTAATGCTCAGTGACATGTGCAGGAAGGAACATTGAGCTGCTGGTACTATGTTTGTGTACCACTTCACTGTGGTGTGTAGCTCAGTTTGGGCATTCCTACTGTTTTACAACTTAATACATAGATCACAGTCATCCACACTCTCAATGGTACTTAGATTTTTAGGAAACTTGGAACTTGTGTGTGATGTGGTTATATTTGTTTCCTAAGGAATATGCAAATAGAGTAGCAGACAAGCAATTCCAGACAGCTTTGATGAAGAAAGTATGGGCAGCGTGGCGCTCTCTTATTGAAGAAAAATGGAAAGAAAAAGTAGCAAAAGCCTGTCAGTTAAGGGCAGAAGATGTGTGTGTTCAGCTCACCAATGATTATGAAGCCAAAATTGCAGAGGTAAAACAAGGTTTCTTTTTTTTCATTCCTTCTCTCCTTCCCTCCCCCACCCCCTATCCATCCAAAGTCTCTCAACAGACTTGAAAAACATGGGAGCTCTGTTCTGTTGGAAAGTCCTCCAGTACAAAGATGATATGAAGAGATCTAAGATCTCTACTGTGGTTTCTGGATGTGGGGTTTTTTTGCTGCATCTGATAATAAAAAGTTGCTGATCTGCATGCACAGGTGAAGTAAATTAGGACTGTTCCTGAAATGAGAACAAATCTCTGTTTGCCCGCCAGTAGGGATGGTATTTGTTTTCTAAGAGCATCCTGTTAATACTGGCTATGAATTTTTAGTTCTTACTGGAGAAGACAATGGAAATAGCAGACCATTATTATTATGAATGATCATGATGGGTAAAATATTTTTTTCCAATAATCACTACTCTGTTAAAGGCTGAACTTAATTTGGTTTTGCCTTCGGCTTGCCAATTAAGCTTGTTAAAGAATTTTCAGAGCTTAACATGAAGTTCAGTTATCAGTGTGTGCATTGGTGCACAGTAAGTAAATAAAGTTTTAAAATAGACATTTTTAAAGCTTAGTATTTTAACAAGAAATTAAACGTAGAATTTTAAGAACAGGCTTACCAGATGTGGCTTACCAGCATAAAAACAGGAAGTAGAGAGTTACAAAGTTAACTTGGTCTGTCTTTTCTCAGCATTTTTAGTTTTTTACAGTATCCAGAAAAGAGAGATTACTGATGAAAATTCACCCTATGCTTAAATATTTTTCTGGGAACATTTATTCTTCTGTTAATCAAATTCATGTTCCTGCAGAGATCTAGCTTGTGCCAGACGCCTAACTTCTAAAAGACAAGAACTTGCAAGATAGATTTCTGCTTAGCTGGTTAGGTAGGGTCTGACAGTCAAATGCGTTCTTGTCCTTGTTATGCTCTAGTACAAATAATACTCTGTAGTACAAAGAAATGACAAGTGACTGTTCATCTCTGGTGAACCAGGGGTTTTGAAGTGAAAATGCATATCTTTGTAAACGTAGTAAGTGAATTTTAAATCTAATTGATGAATATGTTCATAGTTTGCATTCTGAAGTGTAAGACAGCTGTTTCTTTATTCTCTTTTGTAGCTGACTGCTACTTTGGAACAGACAAAAGCTGAAATTCTGCGACTGCACAGTGAAAGAGAACAGTATGAAGACACCATGAAGAAAGCCTTTATGCGTGGTGTATGTGCTTTGAATCTGGAAGCAATGACCATGTTTCAGGGCAAGGACAGTAAGACAGATCATGGTCAGTATAAAAAGTGGCTCTAAGCTTGTAGGGTGTGTGGATTTTTGTTGGGTTTGTTTGTTTGTTTTAAAAGATTTTTTTTATTTATTTAATATGATGACTTGTGACAATATAGTTTATCAAACTCTTACTGCTTTAAAAAGTCCTGTTGAATACATAGAGAAATATTCTGATGCACCTCTGTAGTTGAAAGGTGGAACACATTCTCTTCATCCCACCATGCAGGGAGGGTGGTAACCTGCAACTAAAGGCAGAATGAGAAGCCAGAGATGGAAAACTTCTTAAAATACTGTGGAAGATTACCCAGGATTCTGTCAACACTCAGGTTATGTGGGGGTGAGGGGGAAATCCTGGAAAACCCTCCTCTTCTGTTTGGAATCTCAGTGTGCAATGAATCAGTTTTTCCCAGATAGCTCTCCCTTCTTTTAATCTTGGCTTTTAATGCAAAAAGGGCAAGTAAATCTCCCAGGTTCTGTATTCAGCTGGAGTTCTGTGATAGAAGTGGAAACATCAGTGTAATTATATCAGCAGCACACTCATAAAACTTGTGCAGCTACACAGGAAAGAGCTGCACACCCTTACAGATGTAATGAAATCACCCCCATCAGAGTGAGACAGTCTATATCAGTAGGAGCATAATCATGCTGGTGCAGCAGTCTATATTAAAGAGAAAATAGCTGTGCCAGCAGGAGAGTCACAGCTGTACATGTGGCTTAACAACTAGCTGTATGGCAGCAGTTGTTAATGGCTTTAGACAAGTAACTTCAGTTGCTAAGCCTAACAATCTTATACCAGAAGTTTCTGAACTACTTCAGAGAAATTCTTCCCCAAAAATGTAGATGTGAAGAGGAAATAAAAACCTGAAGAGGGTGTAAGAGGTTACTCACCTGAGCAACTGTCTGAGCCTGTTAAACATACGTGGTATTTGTACAGTTGCTTAGGAAACTAGAATATCACACTATCTAACTGCAGTAGCTGTGTGCTAGTAAAAACATAGGATCAGTATTTGGGGAAGGTCAAGAATTAATGATTTCTTTAAGATACTGAGTTTGGGAATAAAGTTACGGGCACTGCCCAAGTACTTTACTTTTCACTGTTATAAATTAAGAACTACTCTCTCTTGAAGCTTTATCTTATATTTGTTTGTTTGTTTGTTGTTTTCCAAAAACATGCAACAGACAATGGGTCTCATTAATAATGATGGGTAACTGAGTGGTGTGAAACATGAAAGCATTGTTTCTGTAAACCCATGAAAAGGGTAAGTAGGAAGGAAATGAAGAAAACTGAGCTCTAGAGCTGCCATGACCAACTCCTGGGATTCATGGACTTAACATTTTTCTTAATTTTTACTATGAAGCAGAAGCTGATATTCTACACAGTCACAGTACCTGGAGAGTTTGCTGTGCTGGGCAGTGCTGAGGTGCCCATACCCAACTTTCTGGGTGTCCAGCATCATGCTTTCTAACTTTCTGTGGTTAGTGTAGTCTTCATCAGGCATCATAACATCTCATAGTCTCTGTTGTCCTTGGTCCCATGACTGCCATCTTCTCCCTTGTCCCAGGCACACTCTCTTTTTCTTGGTACAGCCAGACAGTGCTTTTAATGAAGTTAGTTACGTAATTGTTTAATATGGTTGTACAACCATTTATTTGCATTCCTCCTCAGGTATAACAGAACAGTGATGAGGACATCAGGGGACTTCAAACATCAGCTCAGATGGTTATTGTGATTTGTTCTAGTCTTTTAATCTGTGGGCATTAAAACTTCACTGTGACAGTGTCAGTCAGTGATTATATATTTATATGAACACTGCAGTGCCACCTACTGTCACTGGAAATAAAAGCAGAATTTATTCTTACTAGGTTATGATAATGTATATTTAGTATACATACAATACACAAATAACATACATATAATATGCATTATAATGTAGGTTATTAATAGTGTGCCAGTATCACAACCTTAATGGGTCCATAACATTTGGAGTTAATGTTGATGGTCTAAAAAACCATCTGGCTGACATACTGCCAGGTGATTTTTATTATTATTGGTGGTGGTGGTGATGATGATGATGATTATAATTATTGTTGTTGTTGTTATTGAGATTATTTTTAACGTCTTTATGTATTTGAAGGAACACTGAAGCCACAAGAATTCGTGACCTTTTACTTTAAAAAAAATCCTAACACATCTATTTTAAGTAACATAAATCAAATCTGATTGGTCTGTAACTTATGTGTTGGCCCTGTCTATGCTTAAGCTTAATGTGTGAGCACACATACATATATATGTACAAAATGCATATTCTGCCATACTTACACTGTTGAAATCTGTGGGCATTGCACTGATTTGAACTACCTTCCTTACATTTTTCTGCTCACCTCAAGAGAAAAAAAAGGAGAAAAAAAAATCAAGCCCACAACTACCACATGGTGTCACTGTAGTCCCTGAAATGAGCAAAGTTCCCTTGTCCTGGAACTGCTGCTAGCATCAACTGCTTCACAAATAGGAGAGTAAATAAGAACACATCTCTCCAGTTCCTTTAAGGACATTTGTATTCCAAAGGAAAAGGCTGAAACTGCTTGAAAAAGGTACTGGGCTTAGGTCTGCAGATCTGACCTCCCCAGGATGTCTGCACTGTGAGACAAAAGAATCCTGGATGGATTTTGCACAAGCTGAGGCTTACCCATCTGGCGGGGAGAGATGAGGGCTGCAGGGTGCCTGCAGAGCATCCCAGCCCTGCAGCCATGACGTGGCCAGTGTCCAGACATTGTATGCAGAGATGAGAAGCTGCTGAGCATGATATATGGCTCCTTGAAATTTCAGTATGTTCTCAGGAAAGTTAAAGTACGTTTTATTTTACTGACAGTGAGCCCCCTTAAGGATCTTACACCTTCACAGAGGTCCAGTGTGGCCTTTCTGTGTTTTGCTGCTTTCCACCTAAACTGGATTTTGGTCCTTAGCATAAGAGTAGCTCCTGCACACTGGGTTTAGTATTGGCAAGCAGTACAGGGAACCTCAGTTCATTGCGCTATAAGTATGTCACAAGTGCCACAGGGATGTTGAGACATAACTTGGAAACAAGCTCCTTGGAAAATACTATTTCCAAGCATATGAAAAGAAGGGTCAAATACAGGAATATTATATATTTATATATATGTATATATATATATATATATACAGCTATAAAGAACAAACTGATCCTTTTAATTAGATTATACAGAAATCCTCAAAGAATAGTAAAATTTTTACTGTGACTTATCTCTTTTCTTTTCCCCCTTAGGGTTTGCTAGATTATGTGCTGATCCCATTACTTTGTGTTTCTAATAATAGATGTAGGAAGTAGGAGAAATGATAACGGTACCACTGTTGCAGGAAGGCTACCTCCTTCACAGTATAACCCGCCCTCACCACCACCCCCACCAGCAGCTGCGCTTCAGCTGGAAGACATGGTAAGCGTGTAGCTGGAACAGAACTGTATTTGCTTGTGACAAAAATGAAATTCCTTGGCTGGAGCTTTTTAAAAATAAGTGCCATAGCCCATTAATTGAAGGAACTTGAAGATAGCCTAAGTGTAAAAAGAAACCTATGGGTATATTCGGACCGGACTGTGTAAATGAAGTAACTGGGGTGCAGCTGTTGTGATTTGCTATGCTTTCATTTAGTTCTGGTTTTTATTTTACTGAAAATATATTAAACTAATGAAGACAAAGTCACTATAATAAGCAGAATTTGCTCTCTGTGGTTCTTTCTGGAAAAAAAGCTGTTAAGAGGTTTTTTCAAAAAACATGAGCTTAATATAATTTGAAAAGAAGAAAAGCTAGCTTGACTTGAAGCTTCTTTTTTAAGAGTGTAACATATATAGATACTGAGGGAATTCAGCTTATTGTCCTATTATATCAGCTTAGCCAGATCATTATCCAGTATCTTGGATGTTCTGGACCTGCCCTGGAGTCATCCTGAAGATGTTGCCACTGTAAAACAATTGCACGCTAGATACAGGTTAGAACAGAGAAGATGTGCTTGCCTCTCTCCTGATTTTTCATTCTAGTAGCATCAAATGTTATTCACACTGTTCCTACAATTTCTAGACCAGTATTAAAAAAAAAAACAAACAAACAAAAAAAAGCAAACAAAAAAAACCCACCAAACAGTAAAACTAGAGATAAAATATATGCAAAGAAGTTAAATTTAGAAAGGTAACTGCAACAGTCAAAAAACTGACTGTCTAAAGAGTGAAAATGTGTTTTCTAGAAAGTTATACTCATTCTTTGTAAACTCTCATTTCATTTACAGTTTTCTACCCACCTGGGTCATGCAAGCACTTCTCAGACCAGGCTAGACTCTGATTCTCCAGGAATCGTCGCTAGCACAGCTGCAGGATCTGGTGTGGTGTCAAGTCAAAAACTGGTAACATGCTAAAATTAACTTTTTAAATTTTTGAGGTATAATTATAACAAATACGAGTTTGGGTGTCATTATTTCTGCATTTTTCAGAGCAACACAAGTATGTAGTTGAGGAAACTGCCATAGGGTTTACATAGCTGTGTGAAGACACTAGCTTACAAATGCTTATTAATGTTACAGAAACCCATTTACATTAGGAGAAATTTTAAATTATTTTTGGAGGGGGAAGTGTGATAAAATGAAGAACAGAAGAGTACAAGTACACTTACAGTTGGTGTTTCACATAATACCATTTTGTTACGGAAAGAATATGCTTCGCTTTAACATCCTGCTGTTTGAGAAGTCTCTCTCATTCCCTGTCCTTTTTACTTTTCTCCACTATTTTCTGCATTTGCTCTCCTTTGTTTTTGGCATCTAATACAGTTTGCTGCTAGCTGTCAGAGGAAAGTACGGCGTTTTATAGCATGGAAGCTTTTTTTTGTATCTGCTATGTCACTGTTAGAAAGACTTTCCAGGGTGTTGGAAGTGACTGCAGCTGTCACTCCAGTATGCAACCGGTGAGCAAAGCTAGACTATTCATGCTGCTTGATTTTTTTTGTCAAATTAGCCTTACTCCCCTCAGGATAGAAGTCACTTGCTTATCTCATACTTAGCATGGAAAAAGATGGAATAAACCAGGTTGCAATTAGGTGGAGCAAATTCAGTCCTGTATAACATAACTAGATTACCTGCAACATCCCATGTTCCATTTAGGCACATTGCTGATAAAATTAAGCAGACATACTAGAGCATTATAAATACTAAGTTCAGAATTTTTTACCAACTAATACTTAATTTATTTGTAGCCCATGGCAAAAGTAATAACATCTGCTCAACAAAAAGCAGGAAGAACAATCACTGCTCGAATCACAGGCCGAGCTGATATGGCACAAAAAGCCAGAATTTGTGGTAGTTTGGCAGTGATGGGAGTCGTTCCACCCATGAGTTCAGTCATTGTTGAAAAACATCATCCAGTCACTCAGGTAAGTCAGAATTATGCTTTTAACAGTATTCTTATTACAACACATCTGGTAGTAGTTTAAAGAAAAATGACCATCATGAAGAGGTAATAGACAGGGTTCAGACTTGAGGCCCATTTAAAATAACAAACAACAGTGCCTTTGGGCTGGTTAGGAGGCACTGGTGGGGAGAGGAAGTAAATATTGCCACTTGAATCTGTCTTCTTTCTGTAGTAATTATTTCACAAGTAGAGTAGTCTTGCCTGTCTCTTTCTGGGCCAGCTCTTCTATGAGTCTTCCTCTTCATAGAAGTGGTTAGTTGGTACACCAATGTTGGGTGTCATCACCACGGAACCACAGTTTAAAGACAAGTTTCATGGTATATAGCAAGAAAAGTGACTGAACCAGAGGTGGTAGAGATACAGGTTAGCCTGACAGGTTGAGTGTAGCAAATTATTGGAGGGAAAAAAGTAAAACCCTTGTTTGAAGGCAATCAAATTTGTCAAGCCTGCTGCTTATTGTATTTTGGGTCCTACTCCTTCCATTTATGCTGCAGAAAACACTGAAATAATTAATAATTATTAGGGTGTGAAAGCAACATACAAGACAACTATAAACAGCGGCCTAAATGTCCTGGGTGATCACTACGCTATTAGACCAATCTGAGCAAAAAATGGTTTCAACTGGAGGTCTATGAAGCACCTGAAGATGGGGGTTTTTTTATATTTTAACCTGTAAAGTAGGATCTGAGTTTTCTCTGAGCTATCTGAAAGTCCAGTTTCTCTTCAGCAATGCTGCCAGAACAAGCAGTGCTACATCATGTCATTTAATTTGAGCTGGAGTTACTAGTAACAGTCTGTGTGAGGGATGTTCTGCTTTCACTCATTTCCTGTGGTGAATCAGAGCCCTGTGGCAGGCTGCACATAGCTTTCAAGAATTTGGGGTCCTAAGCAGAAATTTGTAGTTAAATTGTATGTCCTGAGGGGGTTAGAGGTTTGGTGTGAGGCTTCTTTCATTTAGGACTATTTCTGGATGCAGACTGTGTGACTAGGGTGGCAAGTAAAGACCTGAACTACTGTACCTAAAAATTACTTCTGAAAATGTAAAAATGTAACAGTCCCAGAGATATATTTCATATATTCTTTCTGCAAATAAATGCCTAAGTGAAAGTCAGTCAGATTGAAGAATTTCTCTTGAATTAATCTGACAGGGGAGAGAGTTTACCTTTAAAAGCAGAGTGACTACTGTTCATTGCAGTAAGGTGGCTAGTTTTTTGGGGAGAAATTTTTTGTCAGATAAATGCAAACCTTTTCCTTTCACAGACCAGAGCCCTTTCAGAGACTTCATCATAGCAAATACTGAACTTCAAAAGGAAAGTTTGCATGATTGAATTAGTACTGCAGAGGAAAATTCTAAACAATTTGGTAAAAACAAACAAACCAACTTTGAAATAAGATTGAGCTGATAAAACCTTAGGGTGGTACCTAGTTAACTGGAGAATTAGCACTTTGTGTGCTCAAAGTATATTACAGATAAGGAAGGAAAAAATAAATTCATTCTATTAAAGTAACACTTTTTTTTTTTTTGAAAAGTGTATTTCAGTTTGCTGGATTGCAAATATTTCTGTTTAAACTACAGCACACACAGATCAATTTTAATGGGAATTTTTTTGTACTGTGAAGTGTTTTGATGTATCTGATTACTTTTCAGCAAACCATATCCCAAGCCACTGCTGCTAAATATCCTCGAACTGTGCTCCATTCTTCTGGCTCTACCACTGTGAGACCTGCAGGACAAGTTGGGCGAATGCTTCAGGGCCAACCTCATACCAGTGTTCAGTCAATAAAAGTTGTTGACTGAGTGAATATCTTTCTCACCTATGGCGGTTTTTATCAAGGTACAATCTAAACCTCTTCTTCCAGGATGTAAAGTATGTATCATGTTTTTACCCTTTTCTAAAAAAATTTTTTTTAAAGTAGAAGTGCTTTTATACTGAACATCTGGAGGGGATAAAAAGAACTTGAAATGTTGTTCTACCTCCAAACTATTTGAAAACTTATTTTATTAAGATAAACACTTTTTATTTAAGGAATCTTTTGCACACTTTTAAATAAAGGATAGAATGTGATTTTGTCTGAATCTCTTTGTTTAGTCCCAATGTTACTAGCATCTACTTTCAAGTGAAAATTAAATTTATTTTTGTTCTATATGCTTTTAGTTGCTTGTGCAACTAAGTGTAGTTGACATGCATTTTAATTATATCCTACAACAGCATACTTAAATGAAGAACATCAGTGGTATCCTTTACCCCCCTCAGGGTGTGACTTGGGCCAGATGAGATACAAGTCCATCAAATTGTTAAACATTCTCATTTTTTGAACTACTGTTGTAGAACTTGATGCATACCTGTCAGGATCTAAGAATTTGTGATCTTAGATCCCTAAGTACAAAACCTGAGGATTTACCAGTCTGTTCTTCACACCCCTGTGATGCTCTGCAGCCATGTCTAAACAGGTTGCACACAAGATGGCAGTTGAGCATAAGGCTTCGGTCTAAGATCCGTATCATCATCTTTTTAGTACAAGCAATAAGATCCAATATAAATAATGATAGCTATATAGAGACAGACAAGGCAATTCAATTCTTCCATTACATAATAAAAATATTGCTATTTTATTATAGAGACTACAAAGATAGACATTTTACATAATTTGTCAGATATGAAATATATTCAGTAATGAGAAAACCTTTAAACAAGTTCAGCAAGATGCTACCAAATATTAATTTGAGACATGAACAAGAAATAGGCAAATAATTCCTAGATGTGTTAAATATTAAATATCAAATGTTCTTTTATATGTGTACAAGGTTATACCATGGTAGAAAATTCTGCAGCCAAGCATATATGGCTTTAGATGTGATGTTTTTGTGTATGCTCACTACATAAATCAAATGCTGAAGAAGAAAGACTTGTCCTAATCCTAGCACTAATTAAATGAGAAAAGCTCTGTCCATACAGGAACACTATAATCCTAGCAAGACTTTATAAAAACCTGAATCCCAAATGAGGCCAAGTGCCAACCTATTTCTGGGAGGTTTGATTTATACACATAATTTTCACTTACTAAATTTAATTGCTTTCATGTAGAAAACATCTTATTTACAATTCATGTCAAACAAAATAGCTTAATTTGCAGTTCCAATACATAATTAGTGTATCAGTGTTAAGCCAGGTGTAGAAATTGTAGGGGGATGGTTCTTGCTTAGCAGTACAGTCATAAATTGCCAGCCAGCCATTCACTCTTAAATTCTTTAAATCAGTGTGTAGCGTGCACATGAGAAAGAACGGACCAATACTTCGGGAGTCCAAATTCTTATAGCTTGGAAAAAGTCATACAACTTCAAAATAGGTTTTTGTCTCCAGAAAAGATATTATTTGAAAGTCAGTTTTCATCTGGCATGTAATTCCATCACACATGCCATGTTTTATTGTTGAACTCATGAAATTGCACATTTTCTGGAGTCCACGTCAGTGCTACTTGCAGCTCTGATCTTCTCTGTAAAGTAAGGAGAAAATGTTTGCTTGACATGCTCTTCTTTTTACAGGGTCAGAATAATCTAACTGAGGGATGGCCAATCCCATTTCAGCCATGTTCGCAGGGCAAAGGAAGGAAGCAAATTTTACACATTAACACCTTTTAGAAATCTCAAGTCTCACTTAAATGTTCTTTCTCAAGCAACCTCACCCCCCAGCAACGGCGGAGTCCCAGAAAGGAAAGTTGTCCTTCAGCTCTGCCACAGTCACACCTTCCCAGCACCTGCAGGGACCTCAGCACCCCTCCGCAGTCTCACAAAGGACACAGTAACGGGCTCTGTAACAACTTACCAGCTAAAGGCTGAAACCCTGCTTCCACCAGATCCTCATATATATGCTTGATAGGATTCTGATGAGCCAGCAATATACCATGTAACCAGATGAGCAACATTCTGTTTCCATGTTCTTTATAACTTTTTTTCCCTATGCAATACACAAAGATTTGTCTGTTCCATGTGCTGGAAGCAGTGTATTTTGTGCTTTTGCACTTAGAGTTCTAAGAGGTTTTAAAACATACTCATTCTATTTTCTTTCTCACCTAGAAGCAAAATGAAGACTGAGGCTTACAAAAGTTTTAAAAATGAACCAACCAACCAGCCAAAAATTCTAGTTTTATCCTAAAGCTACTATAAGGGGAAAAAAAAAAAAAAAAAAAGCTAATACATCTTAAAATTAATTTACCCTTTAATTTTTCCTCAACATGTGGAAATATACCCTGGAGTTGTAATAAGCAAATACAATATGTGCTATGGAAGTACTACTTTCCCAGTACTTGAAATGCCTGAAACCAGAAACTGCTGTTTCATGGCAGCTGTGAAGATGGAGCATGACCAAGGTCTTACTGTGTCATGAGGTTCCCCAGGTCCTCACTTGCAGTGTGACTTGCAAGACCCTTCCATGCTCCTGCTTCTGTTTTTGATTTCCAAAGAAGGCCAAGAGAGAGAACAGAAGTTACCTATACTTCTACGGGACTGCTTCCCAGAAACTAGGGATAACATTTGTATCCATTCACTGCTCTTTTCCACATTTTGAATAAGAGCAGTATGGCCGGTGTACATCTGTGATACATAATTTTAAAAGCAAATCTGCCTTGTTTTTATAGCTTATGTATTATGTCTAGATATCCAGATATTGTTACCTGTCCATTGTTCTTCAATAGCTTTAATTTGTTCTTCTGTGAACTTCAGGAATAAGGCCAGTTTTTTCCATTCCTGGGGTTTTAACTGGTTGTATGCTAGATTCCAAAGGGAGGAACGGATTTGCTTGGTCTGTGTACTGTGATCTTGTTTGAAGGACAAGCTGAAGTCTAACCCATCCTCACTATGAGCTAGATGTTCCTGAAAAAGAAAGCAGATGGTAAATTTTGTCATGAAGCTGGGAGCCCTTGCTTAGCAAGCAGTGAACACTGTCCTGGACAGCCATATGTAGCGACTGATAGGTGCTTTGCTCCGTGCAGGTAAAGGAACTGTGTGAGGCTAGCGGAGCTCTTTGGAAGAAGTCTTTGCATGGATGATGTTATTACAGTCTTAGAACAGAAATTAAGCCCTCCTGTGTCTGTTGCTATGTCTTAATTTAAATACAAAATGAACCATTTTCTTTCTCTGGTGCTTGATAAACAATAGCAAGTAACAGCAAGTAGTATGCCAGCAGTGCTGTGTTCCTTGGCTCTGTCTACTGTATATGTCACATTTTTAACATGGTTGGGTTTCAACCACGGTTCTTATTCTTTTCTCACGCTTCTCAAATTGCTAACTTCTCCCTGAGAAGAGTCTAGGCACCATCAGCAGGGCACTTGTTCAAGCTGTTCTCACGTCTGCCCTGTCAGCTCTGCTTGGCTGAAGCAGGGACTACCAGGTCATTTGATGGCAGCATGAGCCACTGGGTTTAGCACTCAGAGCCCCATTCAGCAAAGTGTCTGAGCACCAATAAGCACATGCATGTTGAACCTGGATCTAGTTTTATTGCTTGCACAAGCAAAATCAGACAGAAACCAAAACCACAAGTATTTTGCCCTCCAGATTAGAAGTGACCTTGCTGCTGTATGCATGGATCACCTGACATAGGAGTGATGGCATTGCTTCTTGTTTGGGCACCTCTGCAAAAGCCATATCTAGCGGTGATTTCAGCCCTAGCTGAGCAGTGACCAGGGAAGAGCCCCATTCCTAGTGTATGTAAGCTCCAACTGCTTTTATATTTAAATCTGTTTATGTGCTAGGCCTGTGTCAAATCCATCTCTAAAGCAAAAAATGTCTTCAGGAAGTTGATACAGGATTACAAAGCGGATACTAAACAAAAAAGGAGATGTCAGCATGCCACATTTTAAAAGTGCTAAGCATAAAGTAATCCGTTCCAGATTAAATTCAGAAAAATACAACAGGGTTATTTCCTAATCTTATGCAAGTCATGCAAGAAAAAAAAAAAAAAAAAAAAAAAAAAAAAAAAACAACACCCAAAACTTAGTTCAGTAACTAAGCACTGTCATGTATGTCTGATTCTGTTTTTCTGTTGCAGACTTTATTTCATGTTTCCTGATACAAGGTGAGGTTTATTCTACAGGACAGCTTCAGGCTCTCCCCAGTTCAGTGTTTCTCTTTTGAGGTTCAAAGAAGCCAAAACAAAATAAAACAAACAAACAACAACAAAAAAAAAACACCAAAAAACCCACAAGCAAACAAACAAAAAGAAAAAAAAAACTTTTTTCTCCTCCCTTTGCAGCAGGACAGCTTCTCTTTGCTAATTGTGTGTCTAGGAAATGGTGGGGTGGGACAGTAAGAGTAGCCCTCCAATCCAGTCAAAACCAGCCTGGGCAGTGATAGGGAAGGGTTGGGTAGAAGCAGTAAATAGAAAAAGGAGCAAATGGAGAGAACAAGGAGGCACGCTGACACACAGAGTCGTGTGCACTTCCTCACAGCAACATGACATTTCCTTTTGTAGCTAATGCCTTGTCATGGATGATAAGTTAGGTCAATGTAACAAAATGACAGTTCTTACTATTATGGTTCAAAACACTGTAGTTTCATCTATGGTAACACCACCTGAACAACATCATATACCATAACTGTAAGATCTAAACTGCTCCCAAAGACTGTGCTCTTAGCTTCACGTAATGGGATACAAACACTTCTGTTTCCCAACATCTGTGCAACTCATGCAAAAAAAACTGCTTAAACAACTTTTCTTCTCCTCAGGCAAATCAATAAACAATGCCAAGAGGTTAGGAGCGTTCCAGGCTCACTGCTGTCAGACTTTTCATGTCTTCTCTGGCAACGGATGACTTCACTTCTAATTCCCCTTTAAGCCAAAAGAACAATAACGTGCCTGACAACTCCAGCTGAACTAATGCAGATCAGATATTCATAACACAGGGAATTTGTGGAGGTGTTTCTCATGATAATTAATCTAGATCTGTGATTCACCAGCACAATGCCCTGTAACATTTTCATGGATTTGGACATGGAGCGCTGGAGTGGGTTGGTAAAACTGGCTAACTCATGTGCCCGCACTTGAGCAGGATCAGTATGCTTATCAGTGGCCCTGGGAGGCACCTGCCTAACCTGGTAAAACAAAGACTCCCTAGCAGGAAGCAGGAATGAGGGTGAACTTACAGATTTGTGTGGCAGCTCAGCAATGAGAGCACAAGAATTGACAGTCAAGTGAATTCCTTTCACCAGTCCTTTTGCCCCGGTTTGCTGCCTCTGGTGCTCACAAAATTACTTGCTCTACATAAATAGTGTTAGCATCTTCCTTCTTGCAGGTTTTATGGTGGATGCTACAAGAGATGTCTTTTACTGCCTCACTAGGACCAGTCTGCAAATAAATAGTGTATTTGAGAGAGCTTGGGGATTTTAAACTGCACTGTGTCAAAACAGCAAATTTAATCAATTCTCAGCAAGCCCACATAAACCTTTGGTTCCAAACAAGAAAAACTGAGCGAGCCAATACATGACTGATGTATGCCCTAAAATGAACCTTCGCCATCCTATGAAACAGCTCCCTTTCATTGGGTGTGCGGGTATAGCAGGTTCTTTGTAGCTCATTACTACAACTGTCATAGACAAAATAAATAAACTTCCTCAGAATTCTAAATGGTCCCAGTTAAGACCCCATGACATGAGACATCCTGAATTTTCAAGACCCATTTGGTCTGGATGTGAGTTCCAAGGCGTATCTCTAGAATGGGCCTCACCAGCAGCCCAGCTCCAAATACTACTTTGACTTTAAGAGGTACTAAGCTTAGCTTTTCTTGTTCAGACACTTCCAACCTATAGAGCGTGTAGAGATTCATATGTGGCGTGGGATAGTCAACACAGGCTAAAATAATTGTCATCTACACTTTAATACGTCTGACTCTCAGCCCGTTAGGGAGGTCCATCACTAAGCAGTCTATGTTTAAATAAACAGCTAGGGAAAGAAGGTTAGAAATTCAGACAATCTGAGGTCAATCTAAGCTGTGTCCTTCACACTTGTTTCCTGTTTCTTTCCCATTCCATTGATTGCGCTTTATAATTAACACACATAAAACAGAAGAGGGAGCTCCTGCCAAAGCATCTCATATCTTACTAGCAAGGGAGTGACAGTCACTTGCTCTTCTCCATTTTTCAACCACAGATTTTGCTGTACTAAAGGACACAGAGATCAATGTGGATTCAGGTCATCCCAGCCCTGGTGCTAATGACACAGTCTGAATTTGGGTCAGAATTTCTCTTCATCACTTTATCTCTTTGTGTAGAACAGGATGTGAAAAAACAGTAAGATCTGCCTACAGCTTTACAACAAGTCAAGAACAGAACCTGGATGAGATAGAGACCTTGCCTTTCCCAGTCCTAACCTCAAATTTATCAAGGCCAGTCTTGCAACCTGCCAAAAGCAACCACCTCCGTCAAAAGACACTTCAAGATCAGAATCTGCTTTTCATTTATAGTTTTCCTCAGTGTAATGAAAGCTGTCTCTTACCTGTTTTGTGGCATAATACCTTTCCGCTTTAATGATCATATCTACAATGAGGGCATGATTACTCCTTGATGCCACAGCTAGTGCAGTTTTTCCATGCTGAAAGCAGAGATAGTGAATCAGAACATTATCTCATATGTACAAGCATAAGTATATCACAGAAGAAACACAGGAGCTATGTTTACAGACCCCCATCTCTTTTTTTCAAGAAAATGTATTACTACAATTTTATGGCTTCAGGACATCTACAATCAAAGTTCTATGCTTTGCATGTGCTGTATCCCTGCAGCCCAGGGGCAGTTAATTTTTTCCTGCACTGAACTCCCCCTAAAGAATTTCTGGTGAGGTACAGCTGCTTTCAGAAACCTCCTGGGCTCAGACTGCTGCGTACTTCACAACAGCTTGCACTCTCCCATCACTGCTTCCAAGTTCATGCAAGCTCAGGCATCCACAGGCTGAAAACTACCACAAATACAGCCCGCTCACAGGTTATGGTTAAACTGGCGTTTCAGATGGATAGGCTGGCAAAGTTGGAAACCTCCAGCTTCGAGGCCAAGACTGTGTCTTGTTTTGGATGGTAAGAGAAACTGGCTCACAGAATTAAAAGAGGGTGTGGGAATGACTTTGTCATGACAATTCAAGTGAGCACAATTGAAGGTGGTGTTTCAGGGGTAGTACAGGCAGACAAATGAATTAAAAGTCATTGCTTTAATCCCAGATACAGTGGGCTGCTCAGTCTAACTGAACCCATCTCTGCTATCAGCACTTCAATGTAAGGGCATCTCAGTGGCTCTACAGGGTTCTCTGCAATTGTTCAGTTCTCTGTCTAATTGTCTATTTTCAGCAGTTTTGCACTGAGTGGAACTGCCTCAAATTTAAATATTCAGGCTATTCTCCATATATCAAGTGCTAGGCATTCTAGAAAATTAGTCCTAAGAGAAGCCAACTCCTTAATTAGAAGGTCCAGACATTAAATTATCAGGTGTTTCAACTCTCCAGCTATTATAAAGTTCCCTAATGTATACATTTTGAGTTCTAGCTCCTGGCTCTGCTCAAAATCATTCTAATTAGCCTGGTTTTAGAAAAGCATCACATTGGAAGCCAAGGAATTTACATTTCATAAAGTCTTTATAGCATAGACATACTTTATGTGTGAGAAGTCCAGAGACCACAAGAGCTCCTTGTGTCCCATCTCTGGAAAAGTGCTCTGCATTTCGCAGGGAGGAGGAAGGGATGAGAAAAGGGGGTGTTTCTGGCCTCCTGTGCTAGTGCAGACATTGCTGGTGTCCCGCTGACGCATGTAGCACAACAGTCTTGCACACAGGAAGTGCTCTGCCCTGCTGGTCACAACCAATGACAATTATATCTGCAGATGGGAGGAAGGAAGAGTTCCCTAGAGACCATTTCCTGAGCTGTAACAGCTTGCAACTTGTTCAGATGCATAACATGCTCTGGAGACTGAGGACTCTTGCTGCAGGGACACAGAGGCCAGGAAAACACTCTGCAATCGAAACAGGGTCACCTTTTTCCTGCCTGCTCTTCGGTAGGTCAGGAACATTTTTGTCATGTCAGCACCAATTCAGTTCAAAGAGGGTTGTACTTGTGAATGTTCCCAGCAGTGGCATGGCCTCAGGGGTCATCCAGCAAAGAAGCAAGGGAAAAGCTACTCTAAGAAATAAAACCAATCCAGAAAGGTGGCAGAACTTACGCTGGCTCAATGCCATATTCTCATAACATGCGCTGAACTATGCCAGCACTCCTGTAAGACCAGGGCACTACCCAGCCCAAAGGCTTGCAGGTGCTTAAGGTCAAAACAGACAATTCTCTGTGCCTGGCCTTGGAATACAAATAGGTAGAGACAATTTTCCAATGGCTAAGGTGCTGTCTAAAGTAGACATGATTCCATTCTGGGTTAGCCCATATGAGAACTGCAGCTTTCTGGCTAGTATGCATGACTCAATGGGAAGGCTTAACTGCAATGCAGCATCTTACCTCAGCCTCCCAAAACACATCAGCCATGTCACCTGCACTCAGAGCCCTGACCTTTATGTCATGCTAGGGAAAAAAGAGATGATCCTAGTCCATCAGGCTTTACTCCTTAACAGGACAGTTTTGTGCATGAAAATGACTTTTTAAAAATTACTAAAGAGCTAGATTTTGCTCATGATAAATATCAAATCCATCAATTCAGTCATACATAAAATCAATATAGTGGTAACAGTATAAAAAAACAGAAGCTCAATCTTGCAAAATTTAGCAAAATTTGTAAAAACTGGATTTGGTACACTCTTATTTCAAAAGCATTTCCCCAGAGACTCTGCTTTGATACTTCTTCCAGCCATTGCCATTCTTGCCTCAATATTTACAGGTTGAACATCAGCAACAGGGTTTAAGCACCCACCTGAATGGATATGGGATGGCTTCTTGGGGACATGGCACCATCATTTCAGATGGCCCCAAGTGCTAAAGGGCAAACTCACCATCACTGCAATTAGTGAAGTTGGCAGTACCTGTGCATCTCCAGGCAATGAGCCTCTGCAGGTGCACGGTTACAACAGCCACTGGCCATGTTCCACTCTGCAAGCCTAGTCCTTTTTTTTCCATCAGAGGTCTTTGGCAGCCTGGTTTACCCGTCAACCTACAGAGCTTGGAAGTTTTACAGCTCTTCACTAAAACCATTTCAGGTCTCTGCAAGCTGCAGGTATGGCAATATTAAAAGGAGACTTCCTTTGTAACAACTAACAGTTAACTTCACCTAAGAAAAACAACTGGCAACAAGTACTTCCTGCATCTCTGCGAAGAGGGTTATAAAACAGAAAATAAAATCACATAATTCTTGCATATGTGAGGAATGCAATCTACCTTATCCATGGTCTTGAGATTGCAGCCTGTCTTGAGCAGCACTTCCACCATCTCCACGTTGCCAAGATCAGCTGCCAGATGTAGAGGGGTTTCTTGCCTCTGGAATTAATGACACCAAATAAATAAGCCAAACTCTTTCTTAGCAGCAGAATGCTCACATCCTGAATCTCAAGAAGATTCACAAGAGACAGCCTTGGCAAGAAAACACTGTACAGAATGAAATCATTTAACTTTTGAGTGATCTACCTGCCAGTTTTGTTTCAAGCAAACAAGAGCATCTGGGATCTCCACAGGAAAACCAGGCAGGAGTTCCAGCTGGCTCGGGAAGAAGTTGCTGTCATGCCCCTCTAATGTACTGTAACCTAATGAGCTCTCTCTCTTCCCTCTTAAAACAAGGTGTTTTGGACAGAGTGCTTCGTGCAACTGCCAATCCCCACCCATACTATCCTCTTGACTATCATTTTCCCTGCTGAAATTTATGCAGAGACAACTGGACATCCATAATTTTCAACAGTACATTGTGTTACGTCCACAACAGGGTTTGTTATCCAGCCCTGCCACAAAACAATGATATGTAGAAGTCTACTTGCTCCAGAATGGGTTCAGTGAACCTTAAACCACACACACACACACCAAAAAAAAAAAAAAAAAAAAAAAGAGGGGAAAAAACAAACAAACAAACACAACCAAAACATTAAACAAAATCAAACTATTAACAAGAAGTATAGCTAAAGGGGCATTCAGCTTCAAGTCTAATCTTTGGGTCTGAAATGAGGGCTGTGTACTCTCTCCACACATGTACCCAAATAAAACCTATTTATTTATTTATTTAGTCTTCTACAGAATATCAGCGTAAGAAATTCCAGACCTCTATGGGAATAATGCAGCAGTAAATAAGATATGTTGTCATTTGTAGAAGACCTGCATATCTGGACATGTCCCTTAGCATGTTTCATGTGACACAGCATCCTTTTAAGTTGAAGGGTTTCTGCCTGCACTTCTCTGATGTTGCAAGTCTACATTCTGTAGGTCTGGTTAGAGAACTTTTTTGGCCTTTGAATCTTAACTTAAAGGTTGTAGAGTCAAACACCAAAACCTTTCAGACCAAGAAATACCAGCCTCAGGGTTCCACATTAGAGTCTCTCATCAGGCCTTTTGGGGACACACACTATAATCACATGACCTCATAAATTTCCCCCAACAATACATCCTACTTCATTTTCTGCAGTAATTTAGACATCTGTATGTACTGTTGTATGTAACTTCAGACATGCTAGAGACAGAGCACGAAACATTTCTAAAAGATGTGTTCAAAAATTTTACAAAATTCTCAGCTTCATGTGATAGAAGAGGTTATCATCATACTAGACTCCAGCCACAAATGACTGCTTCTGTTTCCTGCAAAAATGTGTATAAATTAATCTTTGGTAATAAAATGATCAATGGGAAGAGGCAAACTACAGATTTCTCAAAGTCTGGTCCTTGTTACTATTGTGGGAAGCATCCCCACCTGTCACGTGGGAGACCAGGGTGCATTTCTGTGACAGGGAGCCACAGTGCCAACGTGTGACTCGACAGACCTGGTGGGACATCTGAGATGTAGGGTCAATGGAGAGGGGGAAGAGAGATTCTTTCTGAAGAGTCACAGTTGACAGGCCAGTCTATACGCAGTTGGTGCATCAATGTCTGCCCAGTCCATTATGGCCAGGGTGGCAGCCTACAACATGCACAAGCTCTTTACAAATTTCTGCCACACAGACCATGAGCACTGTATGTCATCCAGACCTCTGGAGGCCTGGTTGTTGGCCAAGTTACTGTAGACTACCTTCACCACCATTAACTACCTCAGATACTGGATACCTTCTTTGGTGGTAGTCTACTTGCCTTACTGGTTCACAATATCTTCTTTGAGGAGATAAGTTGGCTTCACGCTTGATAAGAGCCACCTCCAGAGGCTTGAAGGTGGCTGCCTCTCTTCCGATCCCTTTGTCAGTCCTATAGACCCCAGAGATGGACCCCAGCTGCTGGGCTTCCCTGCCTTCCCAGCACTGCAGCAACCAGGTAGCAATGCACTCACCCTGCTGATGGAACTTGCTGCCTATCTCGTAGGTTATTCAGGGATGGGGACCAGGTAGTTTCCACCTCCCTTGTCATTCCCGTCTTTTCCCTCTCCTGTCCTGCTGCAGGCCAGGCTGTCTCTTCTGACTCTTGCCCCTTCTAAACTTCAGAAGGAGCTGCCACTTCTCTTACTAACCAAACTGATACCTGCTTCCACCATTTCTTCTTGAGTACAGGAGCAACTATTATATTTGAGGGTTAGGTTTCTGGTTAAGCTACTGCATGCCCTCAGATTGAGTGACATTTTCAGTGTCCATATGAGTGGCTTCAGAGCAGGAGACCTTCTCAGCATCTCTTTGTGTGCTCCTTGATCAGGACACCCTCTTTCTCTTTTGAGGATACCAGGTGGCAGCTCAGTAGGCTTGGGCCATACCCCATCACAGCATTAGAATTTGCTGTTCCATCAGGGCAGGCAAGGCTTCACTCCTTCAAATGGTGTACCAGTTACCTGGGACCACATGCCTGTTCAGGCATGAAATCCCAAGTTATTGGAGGCAATAACAGCTGCAGGCATCTGCCCAACACCTCCCACACACCCTGCCACCCAAGGATTGACAGCCTCTGAGCACGTTCCTGTGTAGCATTCCCAATTAGTTGTTTAACCTTATGAACAGTAATCAAAATTAGGCTCACAACACACACGAGTATGATCAGTCTGATTACACAAGTATATTCAAGGAACTGAGTAGCCATTACAAGAAGGAGAGACCTACCCTAGAGGAAAAGAAGGGGTAGGTGCCATTCATTCCTTTTTCTACAAAGCATCTCTCTAAAGAGAAAAGGGGGAAGGTGTAGTTGCTGATTTTATCCTTGAGCTGATTGAGTACCCGGATGGCAGCAGTGTTGTGCCAAAAAATACCAGACGAGGCTCAAGGCCAGTGCTTTTATCATGGCTCTCATGGGCACAGCAAAAGAAAGTGATACGCAACACAGCAAAAGCTGAAAATGGTCATTAACAATTATAGGAGGCTTTGTATAGCAAAAAAGGGACCAAGGATGCCAGCACCAAAGTAAATACATTGGCATACATCACATGGCCTTCCACAGAGGAGGTTGTCCAGTACCTGAGGCGATTAGTGGTGGTGGAGGTGGTCTACAGCAAACTGGCCAACAATCAACCAGGCCTCCAAAGACCACTGGCACCAAGCAGAGGGCGAATAATCCTGGTAAAGGTGAGGAAAACAGTTGCTGGCATCCCTGGGTGGGTTCAAACCACTAACCTTTCAGTTAACAGCTGAATACACTAACCAGTTACACCACAGACCTGTGACCTCATTATCCGGTGTGATGTTGTATGGTGTGGAGCATCACTTTGGTCAGCTGTGGTCATGTTTAGTTGTATTCCCTCCCAGTTCCCTGTGCACCCCCCAGTCTGTTCACTGGTGGGATGGAGTGTGGAACAGAGAAGGGCTTGGTGTTGTGCAAGAACCATTCAGCAACAGCTACAACACTCATGCCTTACCAGCACTGATCCCTATGGGTTGCTATGAAAAAAATTTACTCTGTCCCAGCCAAGTGACACTCTGCACTGAGTTCCTCTCCAAGATCAATATCATTGAGCTATTTCTGTCATTTAATATGCATGAATTGTAACATTCAAACAATACACTAATCTAATATTTTCTGAGTATATAGCATTTTGCTATCCTTATCTTGTACAAGCAATACTAGCACAACATGTACCAGTGACAAATGCAAATGCATACATACAAAAAGAAGGGAAATGCTGCTTCCTTCCTATTTTTTTGTACCCTGAGGTCATAAGGAAAAAAAAAATATTTCAAGCACAACCCACATAATCTCCTCTTTACTAGTGAAGTTATGTTAATTCCCAGTTTTTCTTACATGATTTAAGGAGTTTATATCATGATTGGCATCCAAGAGACTTTTAACTGCTGGTAGATGATTATTGATGACTGCTAAATGGAGAGGGGAATTCTTCTGCTGAGGAGAGAAAATAATAAGGTATTATGCTTAGGTATATTATTAGAAGTTCATTCAAACAAGGAAGAGGTTCTTGTTAAGGCAGTTAACTCCTTGCAAAGGCAGTATGCTCTAGCAGAGGTTCAAGACTGCAAGACTGCACCTTGAGGTGCTGAGTTACGCCAGAGATGGCAGCCTGCTTCCGCAACACCTACAGCCGCAGGCAAACAAATACAGCTGAGAAGCCTGGAAATGCTGAGTGCATGGGGTGCATATCAGTGTGTCACTACTTAGAAACATGACAAGGCACTCCTCTTACATTTTCATACCTGGGATGTGCTGCTACCCTTGGCCAACAATGGAGAGCTCAGGGTAATGTTTCTGTTCCCTCAGAAAATTGGGTTTGCCCTTAGTTGAATACACTGGAAACAGGTTAATTCTGTATTGGGTAAACAGATGTCAAAATATACTTTCCAGGAATAAACTCTTGTCACAAAATAGTGCTGGAAATATTCTTCATACTAAAATGATTTCCTGTCATATTTATAAAAAGCAAATTACAGCCAGAAAGAAATGAAGGGTTTTTTATTTGAGTGATTATTTATTAAAATAACTGGGGCACAGATCCAACACCAGTTACAATCCAACCATTAGATTGGCAAAGTCACTATGTATGTTGAACTTGTGACTCATCAGTTTCTTGTTAAATACAGCTAAAGAGCAATTCCATACCAGTGCCATTCATGGGTGCCAAACACCAGTTCATTACTGTCTTTATAAACCACAGCCATTTCTTCAGGGCTACAGAAAAATAAAGCAAGCTCTTATGCAACGCTGCACTGGAAATGTTTCCAAAATGTAAGTTACAATTATGAGTTGCTTCTGCTACAGAAAGCCAATGAGAACAAGCAGAACAACAACTTCCTGATCTTTAAAATCATTTCAAGAACATCATAAATTGTTCTTCCTTGATAACATTACACAACAGGCCAGCGATCATGGCAGATAAGTCACGAAGCCCAGATTCTATTTTCATCTTGTACTGGAGAAGTGGAAAATTTCTTACTCCCAGAAAATCTCAAATGTAACAAAAACTGTAATACCTGATTTGAGACAAGATTACCTATTTCTTTTTAAACCCCAAAGAACGGTGGCATGCAGACTGTGAAGGCATATGCTTTGAGTGAAGAGGGTGAAAGCACCGAAGTGTTTATTTACCTTTCATTTATCTTTATTCAAAATCAATTACAAGCATTAACTCTTTGCCCATGACACACCGGGAGCCCTGCATCACTGCTACTTATTTCAAGCAGGGTACTTTGCTCATCTTTTCCTAATGCCTGTTCCTTGGCTCAGCCTGGCCACCTCCACACTGCACTGCACCAGTCTGCCCAGGCACTTACGGGGGTTTGTGCAACAGGACCTTGTCTTTGTTGGTCCATACATATTGCTAACCAACACCCATAAGCCACGTAATAATGTGTATAGTAAAAAAAAAAAAAAAAAAAAAAAAAAGAAGTAGTCAATTTCATTCAGCTGTCTGAATTCCCAAGGAAGGTGATAAAAGACAGGACGGGCTGAACAACAGCAGACCAATTATACTGAAACACACTTACCTCAGGTTTAGGAACCAAGTCAATATTCTTATCAATAAGAAAACTAACCAAGGGTAGATGTCCATTCTGAATTGCAATCTGCAAAGCACTACTATTGTTCTGAAAGAAATGGTATATACAGCAAAAAGTTACATTTTTATTGCCAGAAAAGCAGTGCTAAAGTGAGTTATTAATGTAATATTTAATTCAAATTTGTGTTATTATCCCCTCCCCAAAAAAACCTCCCTTTGATAAAATGATATAAAATGAAGTGGACCAGCAGTTAGCACAAAATGTTTTTGTAAATACTGAAGGAACTTCCCATTTTTCCTTTATCACAACAAACGTGCTAAAATCACCAGTATTCCATAGTACTTTTCAATCTCTCTTAAGAAAGAGATAAATAAGCATTGTCAGCTATCCTGCGCCATGGACAATGTCAATGCCAACACATCTCCTAGTCTGTTAGTTCAGTTTGACCTTTAACAATCAAGTACAGTCACATTAACAAACTTTTAAAAATAAATCAATAGGAAAATTTCATTTAATAGTTCTGGTAAAACAAACAAGCTCTCAGTCTGCTGGAATCATGAACTTCACAGCAGGTGAGCCAAGGCCATTCAACTGATGTGAGCTGGACTGGAGTCCAGGAACCAGATGTGGAGAACAGGTTTGTGATCGGGTCAGTCATATGCACTGCCAAAAAGGATGATTTTCAATCACCCTGCTTGGTTACATTTCCTAGTCATATGTTTTACCAATGGATATATAGTAAATAAAAAAGCTCCACCACAGTATTCTGTCAAATAAATCTATGCTATATTTCTTCTACATCAGTTTTTTTCTGATAGCACTCTACAATCCAAATTCTATGGTTTGGGTTTTTTTTGTTGTTTTGTTTTGTTTGCTTTTTTTTTGTTTTTTGTTTTTTTGTTTTGGTTTGGTTTGGTTTGGGTTTGTTTGTTTGTTTTTTGTTTGTTTTGGGGTTTTTTGTTATTTTCTTCTTTTTTTTTTTTACCATTTTGTAAAAATAAGCTGAGCAAATATACTGTTAGTACACACAGAAATGAGAAGATAAGGTCCCTCCCACAGCTCAGGATGTCCCAGTACCTGTGTGCTGGAGGGATACTGTGTACATACTTGAGTTAAAACATTGATGTCACTCCCTGCTTCCAGTAAGAGTTCAGCACATTTTTCATGACCTCCTTCAACAGACAAGTAAAATGGGGTTTCTCCATTCTAGACCAATAGAGAGAAAATGTCCGTTCCAATTTAAGCCACATGACTGTGGCTGTGACACAAAACAGCCCAATCAGACTCATCCAGCTAAGAGAAGAGGGGAGATGGTCACAAGAGAACACAACCTGAATGCTCCTAAATTAACACTTAAATGAAATGGCAACTCACCAATGCTTCAGTGACAAACGACATCTATGTGGGCAGATGTACGGTAAGGTTCATGATACGCATAACTATTTCATAAATATGAACCATGCTCTTTTCAAAGAAGATCAATAGCAACAGGATCAGAAACAAAGACAGTGGATAATAGTTGCTGGCATTCAACACCAGGCAACACTGCTAGCATGCTAGCGCATACCATAAGTACCACTTTCTGTCAGTCTGATGCCATGGATTTCTGATGAATTCCCAACTCCAGTGCTAGTTATAAGGAGCACTTTTAGCAGAAACAGTCCTGTTGCAAATTTTTTTCAAATCTTCTCACCCCCAAAAAGTCTCCATGTCTCCACAGCAAGACTACAGTAAATTATGTCAGCTGCACAATGATCTAATCCCTGCTTCGCTACTCCTAAAATACACAAAGGTTTACTGAAAGTTACTCTAGTGTATCAGCATTCACAGAAACATCAATAAATCCTAGTTTTTCTTTGCTGAAACTCCTGCCACCGTTATTCTCGTAAATTTAAAATATTTTAGGGTTTTGCTCATACTGGGGAAAGAAAAACCTGTTTATCCACAGGCCAGAACATCTGCAGCTGGACCATTAGGCATGGCAAGGCAGGAGCACAACCAGTATGATCTTTGTGTGCAGAAGCAACACTGTTAGACAAAGCTTGGAAACACAAGGGCTTCACATTTCAAAGGGGCTTGTGTGCCTCAAAGCTCACATATCTGGAAATAACTTACAAATTGTATAAGAGAGAACCCCTCTACCCATAAATCTGTTTCTGATTAAGGAAGAGGAGGGCCCTGGGTAGGAGAAGATGTCCCTTACTCATTTCGCCTGCTGGGCCAGCAGAACAGACCATCAACCACACAGCAGGTTCATACAGTTGACATGCCAGCCCACAACAGATTGAATTAACTTGCTGAGTTAGTTCCAGCTGCCCCACAGAAAAGGCGGAAGACACAAGGACCATTTGCAAAATAGGAAGGCTGAGTTGAGTAGTTAGGGTGCATTTTCCACCCCCCACCCATACTTTAAGACTTAAAATTAAGCTCATGAGTGCATCAACTCAAGGATACAACCTTCACAGTTAATATGCAATTTATGAATATGCTGGCTGAGCTCACCAACACTAATCCAGAAAAGAAAAGTGGGTAGGCAGTGTCTGAAGTCAGCTGAGATCAGATGAAGAAGGCACAAATCTGAGACCTCCCTGCTGAGGTGCCTGCAATGCTATGTGCTGGGTATGCATGTTGAACTCGCTCAGTGAGTAGCCTGAAAAGCACCAGAGATGGTAAAAGGAATGGGATCACATGGCCAGAGAAGTTGGAGGACAGGGAGCAAGGTAGAGGTTAGGCTCGCCTCTGTTTCCTTCTACCAGTAGTTATGCACGGGCATTTAAGATGGAGGGGAGGCCATTGTATGAGGAATAGAACACAGAGGAAGAGACATTGAAGGAGTTAATGCAGCTGAATTTATTGGAGGAAGGACAAGGAAACAGGATGCAAAGATACTAGAAATACAGTAGAACTAATTAAGTCTACTTGGTGCAAGATTTAGTCTTTTGAAATGTTATTTTTTAGTAGATTTTAAAAATTTCTAACTTTATCACTTTCAGTAGTTTCTGTGTCCTTACCTGATTGAGGTCATTTACTTCCTCCCACTGTGCAAGCAGAATTTCTACAACTTCGCTGTGACCATTTTTGGCTGCAAGATGCAATGCTGTGTTTCCCTCCTTGAAATTAAAACATCAAAAAAAAGATTTAAAAATACAAAATAAAGTCAAAACATCAAGTAAACCAACACAAAGCCTTTGATCTTTCACATACACCTCTCTCTTACATACAAGGAGAAGAAGGCAACTCCACGTAGCATGTTACAAGATTCAGACTAATCCAAAAGGGGCCTTTTCATGTATATGCAGACATGACCTTTGTGGTCTAGTTGGTTGTCTCATATTCTGAAAACTGTAGTGCATGACCAGTGAAAAGACCTAACAATTCTAGCTCCTAAAGAATGACTCAGAAGAAAACTTCGGGTGCTGGTTCTTACAAGGATGGGGACTACACCAAGCACCCAAGATCACTGATATAAAGATTAATGGCCAAAACCTAGGTAAGTACATAGAAATTTGTAGTGGCTTTGATTTCAGCATTACAATCTTTAATCTCTTTCAGCACCAGCACAATTTCTCACAAGCTAATTTAAAAAAAAAAAAAAAAAAGAAAAAAACCAAACCAACCAAAAAAACCAAAAGACACTAGCAAGCAAATAAAAACAAAGAATGAGTGCAGGAAGAGCAGAAGGTTTTGAGCTAAAAGATAATGATGTCACAAGAAAAAATATAAAACTGTCTAAAAGCAAACTGAAGCTGGAAATTAAGAGAAGAATCCTAACCCTCAGAGAAAGGAGAGTCTAGAACAACTTTCCTTTCACAGCACTGGGGTGGGGAGAAATCAAGTCCTTTTTAGAAATTGTGGATAAAGTGTGATTGCTTTTAGTGATCCAGGAGATGTGTTTCTGTCCTGGCTTCTTACCTATTTACTCTGTAGGAGCATTTGCCTCCCATCATTGCTGTTCAGACCTTCAGACCTTTAGATGTATGGGACAACATTGTCTTTTAACCTCTGCTCATAAACTGTTTAGAACAGACGAGTGAGAACTGGGTTGCACTGCAGCTTTTAAACTATTACCAGAATACCAAAACCCAGCATCACTTCCTGGGTGCTTACTTATATGGTTCTATAAATGAAGTATCTGACTGTTTCACAATTTTTAATATATTTATTGTTGCAATGCTTCAGATTCAGAGAAATACCAGCTTGTAAAGTAAGTAAATTTAAGGGCAGACTTTGAAAGTTATTTAGATACCTTAAAATGCAGTGTCAAAATCAAACTCAATCAGATTGAAGTGTTAAAGCACTTCTGAAAAATCCCTATAGGTATTTATTTGCATCCTGAAATACTTAAACACCTTCGAAAAATCAGTCATGCAGGACTTAACAGTAACACACAGATACAGCTGAGCAGAGTTAAAAACTGGGAAATATGATCTCCCAGTAAAGACGCTGACACCTTAATCACCAGACTTTCCTACTTCTCCCAACAGACAACATATGCCAATCTGGCTTTACACGAGTTATTAATGTGTACGGAAAAGTCTCCTGGCAATAAGACCAGAAGTCCCACTGTCTTCCCTTAGTTACTGAAAAATCATCACCCTTCATGTTTTGTTGGTCCAATGCATATCAATACCAGCACTGTGACATCTGTACAGCTTATTCCCATTACTGGGATGTGTAGTAACTACATGGAAATAAAATAATCTTTCATAGCACATTTTTAGTTGTACTTCTGTGGAAAAGAAACCTTTACCTTATCTTTTTCAAATGTAAACAGCTTCAGGGCAATCAAATTGTTAATCATGTCAACATGGCCTTTTTCAGATGCCAGAAGAAATGGCTTTTTACCTTTCTAGAAAATAATTATGAAAAGAAGCACAGTGTTATTGAAAGTAAAAATACTTTCCTTCCAGTTACTAGATATATGGCATGCATAAGTGTAGATGTGTTCTGCATAAAAATGTATATATCATATGACTAAGTAGATTAACAAAAAAGTAGATACGCACGAGAAGAGTAAGAATTTTAAAAATACACAATATTTAGTTAGTGTAAAAAACCCCAGATTATACATTTTACATACAATGAAGAAAATATTGGAAAACTGTTCAGAAATGGTAACAAGGTAGAAAATGTGCTCAAAATATTTAATTCTTAATTCTTCTCAGTATGAAAATGTTTATCAAAAGAACTGTGTCATGTCATCAAAAGAACAAGTCTGAGGATGTTCAGAAATGGACATTAAAGGAGTTGCAAGATTTACTTCTATGACGTAACAGGTTTGATCAGAATTCTGCAAGCACAGGCCAGAACAATCCTACCTCAGAAGTTTCATCCAGGAGGCCTGAATTTAATGATGCCCATTGTAGGGTTTTTTTGGTGGTGGTTAAACTAACAAAAACTTTTCCAACTGTTTACAACTCAACTGCAGAAAATTATCTTGACATACCACTGGCCCGAGACTGAGGCCATCTAACCAGTTAGTTAGATGGTCTTCCTATCTGATAGTGGCTTATATTAAATGTTTAAGAAAAAAAATGCAAGCAGCTAATAGATAATTATGAAATAACCTCAACATAAAGAGGATGATTTTCACCTTTCCGTTCCCAAGGCCTAAAACACAAAGGTTTGTTTTGTCAAATTAATTCTGTTTTGTCAACCTTGTCATGTGTAGAAAGAATTCAAAAATTTACACCATTGGGTCGGTACAATTCAAGACTTGAAAAAAAGGATAGAGGAGCTTTGTTCTTTTGGTGACAGAACCTGCAAGAATAAATTTTCTTCATGTAAAGATAAAATATCCTACTTAGCTAAGTAAGCTTTCAAAGCAAGATCCCAACATTATAGGAAGGAAAAATAAAAACTCAGTGAACCTGATGAGCACAAGGCCCTGGCACTGAAGCGTTGGTGCACCTCTGTAGAATGACTGCATGTAGTTTTATGTTCTACATTGGCAAAATATGGCCATGTTGGCCATGACTGGCAGGTTTTGGTAAGGGCAAGGGGCTGCAAGGGTGAGTTGTGTGGGAGGAGGACAGGGACTGCCCTAGGCTGGCCATAGCCATTTCCAGCTGGCTCCACAAAACTGACCCACCACGTCATCAGTCAACCCATCAGAGGAGCACGTGATACCTCTGTGAAAACATATTTAAGAAAGGGTGGTCACTGGTCACAGAGGGAGGAGGCACAACGTGAAATACATAAGGAGATGTGAGACGATGCAAGGGAGCAGACACAGGAGAAGGTACACCCACAAGGTGACTGCAGCCCATGGAAGAACCCTTGCTGGAGCAGAGGAAAAGAGTAAGAAACAAAGAGCAGGAAAAAAAAGGAAACCACTGTGGACTGAGTCCAACCTCCTCTGCTTCTCGTCACTTCGCCGATAGGACTGGGCAACCCATACTGCAAAAGCAAGGGCAGCAGGGAAGCAGTGGTGTCTGGAGTTCAGGTGAGACAGCCAAAGAGGGAGGAAAGGTGTTTTCCCCAAGCACTGTCTGGCTGTTTGTCTTACTTTTTTCTCAATACCCAAATTAATAATTAAAAGCTAATGCAACTGAAAATAAAATAAAATTCATTGAAATTCCCCAAGTCAAGATCATTTTGCCACCAACAGATGCCTCATGACATCAAAGAAATAAACAGAAAGAAACATACTGTACCCCATCAGGCTTGTTCAAGTCATTCAGATGAAGATCTTGGATAAAATAATCAACTATTTTAACACTGTTGTTCTGAGCTGCAAAGTGCAGGACATTCATTCCTTCCTGAAAAATCATAAGCAACGCTGTAAGAACAAGTTTGATTTTTTTCAACATAAATCTGTTTAGAGTTGGTAAAAATTTGTCATCAACAAACCTCGTTCTTAGCCTTTTGATCAGCGCCTGCTTTAACTAATTTTCTCATTATATCCAGATTTCCAGTCCAAGCTGCAAGATGAATCACTGTCAGGCCATGCTTCAAATAAAATGATAAAGGCAGAAATTACCTCCAAAATACCTCATGCCAAATTTCTTTAAATCTTTTTGATTAGTTCTGTGTATGAGTAGGTTCTGCTCTGCAGGCTCTTAGAAAACTACTATTAACTCTGCAGTCTGAGTGGGATTCATCTCACTTAAATTAAGCTAAATGTCATGCACCAAGACCTAGCTAAATGTTCAGGCTGCCCCTTTTCTTGACAAAAAGTCAGGCATCTTCAGAGAAGGACTGATCCCATTTTAAGATAAGTGGATTAAATACCACCTGGAAATGATTCCCTCTCTCCAGAAACCATGCAGGTAGTTAGTACTGGGTGTGGTGGATGACATTTCAGGTGATGATATGTAATGACTGTATTTCTATGAGTCACCATAATTTTCTAGTTAGCCCTCTTTTTAAGGTTCTTTTTTCTTCTCTCAGATTCTGTAAAAACTTCTCTTATAGGAAAAAAACAAAAACCCCAACCAAAAAAAAAAAAAAGCAAACCAAAAACCCCAAAACAACATCCTGTTGCTAACTTCTTAGCCAAAAGGAATAGAGATAAGGAACTTTCAGCCAGTGTCTTCCATCTTGGCCACAGATCTCTCTAGCTTTTCAACATCTCCTCCTCAATTTGTGTGTACTGTGTCCAGTTGCAGCATCATAAACCAGGGCTCACTGTGCTAAGTGGTGTGTAAGGTGCTTGTACTCCACCATAAAAGCTCCTGGTCTAAGACATGGAGTCAGAGGAACCTAAAGGAAGCAAGAGAGATCAAGGCAGTTCCTTAGCAACTATAACCCTTCCCCAGTTTCTCCTCTGTAAATGAGGAAGAAATAGCTTGACTCCCAATTCTAACGGAGAATGGGAACACTTTTTATGCATATTGGTATAACACTTCTGACAGCAGGATGCTTGCTGTGATGGGGACTTCAGGACACAGCTCACAAACTATTCACTGAATAACAAAACAGTTCAGGCTGGAATAGAAGGCCTCTGGAGGTCACACTTCTATGGCTTCCTGCTCAAAGCCTGTCTCCCTGCATCAGGTCACTCAGGACCTCCTCCTGTCAAGTTTTAATAGCCTAAAGATTGAAACTTCACAAAGTCTCTGGAAAATCTGTTCCATGGTTTGACCACTTTGATACTGAATTTTTTTTTTTCTCATTGTACCTAACTGGGACCTCCTGCATTGAGATTTGTGTCTATTCCCTCTTGTCCTATCACTGTGCACCTCTGAGAAGAGTCCATCTCTGTCTTCTCTACATTCTCTTCTTATCTAGCTATAGACAGTCATAAACTGTGCCCCTTACCAGTCTCCTCCCAAGGCTCTCTCAGCACCTACTCATGCACCATGTGCCTCGGTGTAATCATCCCAGGGACTCCGCCCTGGACTCGCTCCACCTTATCAATGTCTGTTCTGTATTGGGGAGTCCCCAGCTGGGAACAGCGAGCAGAAATTGCACTGGAAAACAGTGGAGGGCAATATGGAACACGCATCTGATGTGCAGGATACAAGAATAAAGCTGAGCTTGGACAAAATTTGTGACTGTTGCTAGAAAGTCTGCCCTGAAAAACCTTCCCCATTATGACCAAGATGAAAAAGTAACTAGACCTGACAGCCTTATACAATTAGAAGACTAGCCTGGTGGATGAGGGCACAGAAGTAAGTGTTTAGCTCAACTTTTGTAATAGTTTTGACCCTGGCTCCCACGATGTCCTTGCAGACAAACCATACAGGTATATCCAAATGGATATACCAAGGTGTACTGAAAGCCAGCTGACCTGACAGGCCTAAAGTGTTCTGATCAGCAGCACAAAGTCCAGCTGGAGACCAGTCACTAGGCATTGATCATGGGTCCAGTACTGTTTAACATCTTAATGACATGAATGATGGGGCAGAGTGCACCTGAATTAAATTTATAGACTATATTAAATTGGGGAGAGTGGCTGATGGTGTGCTGCCATCCAGTGGGGCCTTGATGGTCTGGAGAAAAAGGCTGACAAGAACCTCATGAAATTCAACAAGGGGAAATGCAAAGTCCTGTACCTGGTGAGGAGCAACCACAAGCACCAGTACTGACTGGTGACCAACTGCCTGGAAAGAAGCTTGGCAGAGAAGGACCTGGGGCTCCTGGTGGACACTAAGTCAAATGTGACCCAGCAAAGTGCCTTTGCAGCACGCAAGACAAATGGTATCCTGGGCTGCATTAGGAACAGCACTGCCACCTGGTCAAGGGAGATGATCCTTCCCCTCTACTCACTGGTGAGACACAACTGGAGTACTGTGTCCATTTCTGGGCTTGCCAGTATAGGAGAGACATGGACATACTGCACAGAGTCCTGCAAAGGACCGCAAAGATGATTAAGGGACAACTGACATGAGGACAGGCTGAGACCTGGGACAGTTTTGCCAAAGAAGGCTGGATCTTGTAATTGTGTATAAATACCTGATGGAAGGGAGTTAAAAAGATGCAGACAGACTTTTCTCCATGGTGTTCAGTGTCAGGGAAAGGCAATGGGCACAAAGTGAAATACAGAAAGATTAATTAAACATAAGAAAAGCTTTTCTGCTTTAAGGATGATCAAACACTGGAATCAGTTTCTCAGAGTGGTTACAGAGTCTCCATCCTTGGAGATATCAAAACTCCGTTTGGACGTAGCTCAGAGCAACCTCCTTTTTATGACCATGCTGTGAGCTGGAGGCTGGTCTGGGTCATCTCCAGTGGCTCCCAGCTCAGCCATTCTGTGTGATTCTGTGTGTTGTTTGTTTGATAGGGCGGAGTCTGGGGTGGAGAAAAGAAGGCACAAAGGCAGTAAAAAGTTGGGTTCAGGAAAAGAAAAAATAAATGCAAATGAGGTATAAAATCAGATGGAGAACAAAAAAGGAAAGAATCTTGTGATGCCTGCAATCTTGTGATTGTGGACTCCTGCTGATGATGGTGAAGGTGACCTGCAGACCCAAGGTCCCCCCTGATACAGGAAGGGACTGCCTTGGACTCTTGTGCTGGAGTCTCCATAAGGTCCGTGTCTGAAAGAGTTCATATGGTAGGGTGGATAAGAAGGGATAAACTTGTCTGCAGAACAAATGAGAGAACTGCAACTTAGTAGTACTAGATTTCTTTGCAGTAATGTCATTGTGTGTCAGTGTTAATACTGATAATAAACAATAGAGTTGTAACTTAATTGCTGCAACCTTGAGTGATATAATTGTGAATTAATACTACTACTAATAGTGGTGTGTTTATTAATCAATTAATGTATTATTCCATCTTAGGTGGAGTGTTTTCAATAGTTTTTCAACAGAGATGATTAACAACATCTAAGAATTAAAGACAGCTAATAATGAAAAGGTAATCCTTAATTAGAATGAGATTCTGAGTGTTTAATAGAACCTTAACATGAGAGGAAGGTCCATATTTCCAACCTGGCTTCAATGCACTCTATCAGGGTAATTAAAGGACTCATAAAATACTTTCAGTCACCTTATTGCCTCAACAAATCTGGAAGGTAGCCCCTGAAAAATAATTTGACATACAGAATAAAATTACATGAACACTATACCCAGTGGTCCCCTATAAGAGATCTAGGGATCCATTTCTTAATTGTTGCTATGGAGACCACTACTACTTAAAGAAAACTGTCCACATCCTGCAGAATTACCCTACTAGCGTTTATGTTATAGACTGTTAATTTTTGAGTACTTTGTTCAGGAAGTGTCTTTCAGATTGCCAGACGAAAGGGAAAGATTGTTTACAACAGCATAAGGTTTGCCTAAGAGCTGATAGTGTCTAGAAAGATGGCCATATTTCTTCAAGGCAGCACATGAGGTATTTGCTGACAGGGCAGCTTGGGAGACCATTTCAGAGCACCTCAAGCAGCACTAATGAGTTGATGTTTACCTATGTTGCAAGAACGTGCCTATTCCAAGAGCCACTGGTAACTGGAACTGATAGGTCTCTTGTCTTATTTTCATTCCATCACAACGTGAAAACAAGGCAGCTTTCTCCCTCCACTCTGTACAACCTGGAATTTGTCTTACTTACAGCTTAAACACTGCCACATATGGTGGATAAGGAGAAAGAAGAAATTGGGGAAAAGAGGTGAACAATTAATCTATTTTCATCACTCAGTTCACTGGAAAACTCCTAGTTTGAATAGTCTGTTAATAACATACTATACGTTTGGTTTTAGTATCTGAATCGAATCATGCATCAATCTGAATCAAATCTGTGGATCACCATTTTGTCCAAACAAAACAGCCATACAGTGCTAAACTCTTAATGTCTTGGAGGCTGCAGAGTAGCTGACAGTTTTGCATTAAGCCATTAATGTGAAAATGGAGGGTAAGAAAGCAAGGAGTTACTTTCTGAGCTCCTAGAGATCCCTAGGGCTAATTTTTACTTTCAGTATAAAGCTTTCCTATAAAGTGGCCAATGAATAATACACAACTACCACAGACAGCGTATTTGCATGAGTGGCTTCAACCACATTTGCACTTGATCAACTATTCAACATAGCCAAAGCTCTGGGCAGTGTGTTTTTCCTCTAGCAAAGTTTTTTCATATAAATATCTTCAGTCTTAAGACAAACTGAAGCATTTACAGCAAGAACTTAACTTTGCAAAACAGGGAGCACAAGGCAAATATTTACTTTTACTTTACCCCTGAGGTGTTCCTATACTGTGTGAATCAAAACATGTAAACCAGCTTACCTGATCTGCCATATCAAGTCTAGCTTTGTGATGGAGAAGAAAATCCACCACCGATATATGACTTCTTGCAACAGCAAAATGGAGTGCAGTGCGCTTCAGCTGAAACAAGCAAAGCTTTGGTTGTCAGGTCTGTAATACAGTTCTTTTCCTTGTGCAGGTGATGAGGGTTTCTGAATTCTCTGATTATTAACAAATGTATTGGTTAATATATAGATGTTTGCATAGTTCTCCTTCAACAGCCACGTTTGGTCTTTATCTGCACTTTTATTATTCCCTTGGATAGAATTTATGTATCAAAGATTTCTTGATGATTTCCTTACTCTACACAGCACCATCCCTTCGCTGAAGTTCACTGAAACATCAAGGTGGGATTAAATAATCATATACTGCCTAGGTGAAATGCATGCAGTATAAGAAGCATCCATGTTTACTATTTTATTATATGGTTTGATTTGATTGAAAAGCTGAGAACTAAATTTACACAATTAGATTTGCTTTTGGTATCCTCCTTGCTTTTGACCGTATCTGTACAATGAATGATGAGATTCCTCCCTCACCCATATTACTCACCTTCCCAGACTGAGTCATTATCTATGTAAATGAAAGCTTCCACTTTGCAAACAGTGAGTAATTTTACACAGGTGAATAGGCCCCATGCTTATCAAGACCACTTGGTTAATTTTTCATTAAAGTAATTAATGGTGTGAATTTAAAAGGGATTGGTTAAATTGAATTAAATTTTAATGGAGAAAATTTCTAGTTAAAGTGAACGTAACTGGGTTTAACATAATCCATTGAGTTTCCATACAAGGATATATAAGTGATTTTACCAATTAACTTTAAAAGTCAGTTTAAATTTGTTCTCTTATAATTCTATGTCAAGCAGCTGACTTACCCATGTATAAGTTTAAATTTTACAGCTACATGTGTTAAAAGCATAAAAAGGTGGGATTTGTGGCTTGCATTTATGCCAGATAAAGCCTCTTGCACAGACATAGTTCTATCAGCAAAACTCACCTTTTAGCAGCCTTGCTTATTCGGCTTGGGAGTACAGGGGCAGGAATTATCAACATGAAGAAAAGAATGGTTTTGCCAGTACAAGCTACATCCCCACTAGAAGAATCAATCAATGCAAAACACCCACGTAGCTATGCTAGTAAATCTCTTAATACTATAAATCTGATTTAAGGATGACAGAATAAGATTCAAACTACTGGAATGGAAAAGTATTTAGTTTAATTTCCTGAATTCTGGAAAGCAATAAGGAAGCAATAACTATTTTTTTAGTGACTTTTAGAGTGCTGTGTAGTTGATGGGAGCACTCTTATTGTTCAAGAGAAGTTTAGTCAAGGGAAAGTTTTGTCTCCCTCTTCTTTTCACAAACAAACCAAGGAATTGACCTGTACTATCTCCTCAATTCCTCACTGGGGAAAAATGCATGTGGGCATGCGAAGCAAGTTTTTTCAGAACCCATGATTAAGTAAAATTGGATGTTCATGGCTAGATGACTTACACATAGACACAGAGAGCAAACTGTTCTGCACAACTCCCAGTTCAACATCACAACTCCATTGCTGTTTAACTACTTCTCAGGTGGAACACATCACTCTGATTTGTTACTGTGAAGTATACACCCTCAGATTTTAGGCTTAGAGTTGATGTCAGTATAAGAAATACATTTTCATCTCTCTAGGATAAAACTGAACTCTCATCTCAGCCTGGAACTAGAGGACATGGTAGAATGCTCCTGTGGTTCCATACAAACTGAATGGTAACACTTCACACTTGAAGTTTGTAGCACTAGCAGCACAAATTGATTCTCAAAGTGGCTTTGAGATTAAGTCCTCTGATTCTGAAAGACTGGGAACTCAAGAAATTAGAACACAGAGTAAATATCAGAACAGGGACCACAACCCACAAGTCCTTAGTTCCTAATGTGATGCACAGACTAGTGGCTAAATGCAAAGACCTGTGAGTTATGCTGCACAAATCCTACTGTCCGTACTAGATGTATGAAATGTTTCTTAATCAGTTCCTAAAACGGACCCCTGCAGCCTCACCACCTTGCAGTTGATGGAGCTAGCATGCTGAGATTCCACCATGCAACCCCAAGGACTCACGTTTCAGATCAGTCATCTGGCAGACACTTCATACTCACAGTATCTACAGCATTTATGTTAACATTCTTTTTAAACAGCTTTTCCATGTTTTCCAAATTGTTCATTTTAGCAGCATATTGAAATTCTCTCTCATCTGGCAATACTGTGGAAAAACATGATGAAAAGATTGTATTACTAAAAAAACAGTCATAAACAACTTAAGGGATGATGATACTGTTCTTGCTTTCAGTTATTTGTCCTGATTTCATATTCTCATGGAATGAGAATCATTTGCTTCTCATCATAGAAGTGTTCCAGGATTACATTTTTCTCCTCTAGAGATGTCTGGCTGATGTTTCTAGTTTCAACTTGTAAGTGCAAGTAGAGGTAGACTTTTCACAGCATGGATTACCATTATTTGCACTGCTTACAGGAACAAGAGTTCATTTATGAAGCTCTCACCCTCTAAATGGGTCCCAAAGTGCTTTATAGGCATAGCAGTGAACAGTGCAAACTGCAGAATTTATTTCTTATTCTTGGAAATGTTGCTCTGTCTTAAAACAGGACACACCGCCCAAATACATAAAAATGTATAGCAGTAACCAAATGATAGGACCCAACTTAAACAAACAAACAAACCAGGAGTTTTACAGGGAAAAAAACCCCAAAAGGATGCATACTTGAACTCAAAATTTGTCCACAATGTGGAATTTACTATTAAATTCAGACCTTCCTTTAATGTCTGAACCCAAAACCGAACATCTGTTTGGTCAACTAAAGCAGCTGCAGCATGCATTTATACACCTAATTTCAGTAATTTTGGAAAATAAAATTCCAGTGTCTGATAACTGGTTTAGCTAACTTAGAGGTCAGAGTATTTCTCATGTTTCTACTTTAACATTTCATTAATCACTTAGAAGAAATTAATGTGGCAGTTAAATCAGCTGCAAAAATGTTAGCAGATATTTTTAATTTCCTAGTATATCACATTTAAAAAGTTAATCACCTAGATATCTTCTGTCTAGAATATTTTGGCCTGAAAGCCACTTTTCCAATGATATCACCAAGAAGGACAGCACACTTTGTTGAACTAGAAACTGCAGCAATGATCTATTTCTTAGAGGCCTCTCATGCAAGTTCATCCTACTGCATTACATCTAATTTTATTAATGCTTAATGAGAACACATCTTGAGGCTGTATGACTGGAAAACATTCTAAGGAAAATCAGTATGGCATTCACTAAATTGCACTTTACATGTTACCCATGATTATAATCTCAGTGGGAATAATCACAGTTGTACTCTACAAAATGAGCTAGAAATTAAACTGGACACATGCAAGGCTGTTTCCAGTTTTCCTAAGACATTATCCAAGCACCTCAAACAACAGAAGCATCCTCTCAAAATTCTCGGGAAATCACAGAATATTACTTGCTTATTTTACAACATGGGGGCACAGCTGAAAGAAAAAAAAAAAACCAACAAACAAACAAAAACTAAAACCCAGCAGTTGCAAATACAAATGCACCCCGGCATCTGTGACGAGGAGTGTGGCTGACAGCAAAATCACCATCATGAGCAGGGATCTTTGCAGAATAAATGCATCACTCATAGTTTTCAAGGTCTACACCCTAAAGAATTATCCAGTAGAGATCCACTATCTCAATTTCAAACATGGGTAAATAAATGGTTGCAGGGTGTATTGCTCAAGGCAAATTTGTGGCAAACATGGAAACAAAACGTAGGGCACCAATTAGCTGCAATTAATCACAGTTAGGACACATTCATTCCTACTGACTGCTGATGAACACTCACGTGTATCTTACATGAGGATGCAAAGATGCTATTGCATCTCAGGACATTTAGGAACAATCCCAACAGTTTACTTGCACTGCCTTCAAGAAACAAGAGAAAATGATGTTTCTTTGCTGTACTTGCATTGGCAATGACAGTTTTGCTGTAGTTCTGAAAAAGAATTAATAACTGATCTTTTCTCTCCTGTCCAGAAGCCATGAATTGGCTGTGTGCTCTTAAAAAGACAACCTTTTACTCTGGGTGTGATGTTTCTCAGTATTCTCTCTCTCTCAGTATCTCTTAATTCAGGAGTTAAGGTCAGTGGCGATCCATACACACCATGGCACTGACTTGCTGCACAACCTTTTGCCGCTTTTGAAAAATGATTTTTTTTTGTGCATGAAATGACAGGAGTATAGAGCTGAAAGACTCCAGATTTATGGAAGCTTTCAATCCAAGCTGGGGTATCTGGGATTCGGCACTACTTGCATTATTAGCAATCACTCTATTTTCAGGTAACAGCAGCAAACAGTTATCTATTTGTGGCTTTCAATCTTTTTGGGGCATTATTTTCTTTGGCATCATACAAAATGTCTGGCTTATTGCCCTACAGGTTATATCATAACTATGTAATTATATTTATGTTATAACCATAAACCAGTTATATTTAATTTTGCTTATGGGCTAATTAAAAGTAGTCATTTTATCAGTTGCTTGCCTTTGCAGAGCGCCCTGTCTGCAGTGCATTGAATATCCCAACATTTCTCATCTCTTGGAAGGGCAAGGACTTAAAAAGATGCGGAAAAGTAAATAACTGTTGACCTGAAAACAGAAGGTCTTCCTCAACAAAAACTCAAGCTTTGAGGTACCTTCAGTTTTCCCTTCCTCATATTTAAGTCTTATTTCAGTGGCCTCGATGTCTTTCAGTAATACCACAAATAAGGATGACTTCCAGTGAAGTAAAAAACGTGCACCAGAGGAGCACAGAGACAATGGAAATCTTTCACCTACTCCACCATCATTTTTAATCTCCTGTTGGGGTAACCACAAGATGAAATCTGTCATTGTCTCAGAAAGCACATGATAAAAACACCAGGAATTTTAATTGGCTGAAGAGCTCCAAGGAGCTAAAACACAAAACCAATAACAATATTCAGATTCCAATGACAACAGGAATTATTTTTACTCTATTTCTTCTAAAAATCGAATTACACATTTAATGATTTGGTAACATTTTCAATGTTTCTTCTATGTTTTCTTGTTTGTTACTGGAAACAAAATTACTAGGGTAAAGTAGCTATTTTGTTAAGTCATGAGAATTCTTTTCTATAATAATAATTTTCCTGTTCAGAGAACTCATGGGAAAAACTACCTATTGAGTCGAGCAGTGATATTTTATTTGTTTCTTCTCTTTATCTGCCCTGTTTGCCAGCCTGGAAGCAGGAAGCACGACCCAGGAGGACGGCTCCTGGCTGTCACGCTGCGATCACAGGACAAGGCCATGCCAGGGTGTCCTGGGTTGAGTGAGTGGTGGAGTTTTTTGGTGGCAGGGGAGGGGGCTATCGGGGCGGCCCCCTGTGAGAAGCTTCTCGAAGCTCCCCCAGCTCCACGTCAGCTCCACTTCTGTTTGGGAAATTGAGCCAATCGGCTGCTCCTCTGCGATAACGTATTTAAGAAGGGACGTGGTGATGGGCAATGGGACTTGTGAGGAGGAGTTGCTGCAGCTGCATGAACACCAAGGTCAGTGGAGGAACGGAGGAAGAAAGGAGGGGGGAGGTGTGCCGGAGCAGAGACCCCCCTGTATCCTGTGGTGAGACGGCAGGGCGGCCCCCCCTGCCACCCATGAAGAACTACGGTGGAGCAGACATTGATTTACATCCTGTTGTTCCTGCTCGGCATAATCAAGGTTCTGTGCCCAAAAAAGGCCGGGGTCTCATGGGAAAAGGTAGCCCCGCTGCTGTAATTCAGTGCTGGGAGGATTGCAGCATGCTGGGGAGTCCCACGCTGGAGCAGCTCGGGAAGGGCTGCAGCCGTGGGAGAGAATCCAGTCGGAGGAAGTTAGTGACCCATGACGGAGCAGTGTGGGGAATGCTGTGGCCCATGGGAGGAATTCAAGTCAGAGAAAGTTTGTGGAGGACTGTCTCCTGTGAGAGGGGGACCACGATGGAGTAGGGGGTAACAAGTTTTGGACACTCCCCTCACCGAAGATGAAGGAAGTGGCAGCACTGACTGCACCCCCCATTCCCTGCCCCTGCGCCACTGGGGGAGGAGGTAGAGATATCGGGAGCAGAGCTGAGCCCGGGAAGAAGGGAGGGGTGGGGGGAAGCTGTTCTCAAGATGTGGCAATGCTTCTCACTGTCCTACTCTGTTATGTGTTGTTAGTGTCTGTAATAAATGTATGTTCTTTTTTTCTTCCCCTAACGAGTCTGCCTTTTGCTCGTGATCATAAAAGGGGGATTTTCCCCCATCCCAGTCCTATCTTGAACCCCAAGCCTGGCTCTCTGTCCCTTCTCATTGCCGGAGGGGAAGGGAGAGAGAGCTGCTGCATTGTGGTTGGCTGTCAATCAGGCCTAAACCACGACACAGGGTATAACAATCACCGCTCAGTTTCCACAAATAACCCCTTTTCACTAATTGCAGCCCACACCAGGGCAGGCTGCTCTTTCACAAACCAGTTTGTGGGATGTAAACCGGAGACCCTGTCACTGGGAGTCGTGCCACTGAGTGCAAGGAGGACAGAAGGTCCTTCAGTTTCTGTGTGCCCCCTAAAACAGGGGCCCAGATCGGCCATGAAACTGTCAGCAGGTGCTCAGCCTCAGGGTTATGGCTAAAGCCAGTGAACTCCTTTAGACGGCCTCAGCGGTGAAGTTAAAGTGGGGTGCTGGGCAGTTTGCAGGACCCATCCTTCGGAAGACAGACACGCCAAACCCCAGGTTGCGATCCCACATCCACACGTCCTCGCTGATGTGTGTTGCTACGTGTCAGAACAGCTCACATTTAACCTCTTCGTTTTCACCACCACCACCACCACTCAGTTTTTTCCCTGGCCGAGGCAAAAAGCGGGTCCAGGTGGGCCCCACCGTCCCAGCAGTGCTGGCCGGGCCTGGCCTGCGCCGCCCGCAGTGAGGGGCCCAAGGCCGGCGCTCGCTGCCCCACGGGTTGCCTCACCCCCGACCCCCGCGCACTCACGGCTGTCATGGCCGGCTGCCGCGGCTCCCTGCGTGGCATCCTCCCCGGCACGGAGCAGGCGGCTCAGCCCCTTCATCGCTGCTCTCTGGCTCCTCTTCCTCCTCACCCAAGGGAAGGGGCCGCAGGCCAGGGCGCCGAGGGAGGTGCCCTGAGCTGGCCCCGACAAACCGGTTCCCAGGGCGGTGAGTTGACTGGAGTTTGTTTTACAAGAAACCAGGAACTAAACACACAGAATTTCTTGATAGTAGCTAGGCACCGAACAGGATCACCCCTGCACGATCCTCCCCATGTCTTCTCTAGCAGCTAGCCTTGCATGCAAATAGCAATTTGCACCTAGAAATGCACACACCGGACAAAAAGGTAGTCCGATTTGCTCCTGGAGTGCTCACCAAACCATCACACAAACAAGAGGTGCTTTTGAAAAGCAATGCCACAAGTACACACGTACAGACACAGGAACATCACAGCTTGCATAAGGCCCCTGGAGCCAGGTGGTTTGTTACTAACTGCAGGGTAGTCATGGAGCTCTCTCTGCAGGCTGAAGGCCGCTTTGGGGAAAGCTCCTTTTGAGAGTTATTCTCATTGTTGTTGACCAGCATTCAGTGGACTGGAGTGAGTGATTGTGCCTGTGCCCTGCAAGCTTGTCACAGCCTTGGGATGTGAGAGACTGAGATGCTTCTGCCGTGAATTTGGGCAGAAATACACATATGCAGTAGCAGTATTGATCCAATCACAAGACTCTTCCTTTTGAGACAGACAATACTTTCATTTGGTTTTGTCCAAGTCCAGTCAAAATCAATATACGCATTCCAGAGGTCCAGTTCTTGTGAACTCACATATCAAGATCCATGTAATCTACCTACTTCTCAATTTATCTTGAAGTCCACTGTTGCTCTGGTCTACTTCAGCCAGCACTGGTATTTCATTTCATGTAGTCAATGATTTTCTGAAATAGGGCATAAAAATTGTTTAAAGTGACTTAGCTAAATTTTAATTTTAAAACAGCCTTTGATATTGTTAACATTGCAAAATAAATATTGGAAAAGCAGCTCCAAGAAGGCAGGACCAGCCTTACATAACTGAAGCCACATTTGAGGTCCTTCACTGATTTTTTCTTCATAATTAAATTAGTGTCATCTTAACTTCCAAGATTGTTAACACTGTACATGTCCATGGTAAAATTAATCTGAAAGACTCAAAGAGTTTGTAAATTGAGCAAATTTGGATACAAACTATTCTCATACATGAGTAGATTTCACAGTTTCTTTCTCTTTTAAACATTTTTGATACAGTCAGGCTGTGGTGAATACGAATCTTTACCCCTGATACACCTTGGCTGATAAGACAGTTTCGTCAACTGTACTTCCAGTAGATGAATGTTACTCAGAAAAAAAAAAAAAAAAACAAACAAAAAAACCAAACCAACTTGAAAATAGACCCAGAGTGAAAAGAACAAGTAACTGATTTACCTGTAGCTGAATCATGGAGGTTTCACTTTTTCTTGCTTCCAGTGAGTCAAATGTTCCAGCGAAACTTCTTGAGAGTTTTATTTCTGTACAGTGGCAGGGCTAGTAATCCAGACCCACTGTTTGCAATATTAATGCTCCTTTTCAAAATGAAAGACAACAGGTAACTGTGGAATGATTACGTTTGCCTACAAAGCTGGCACCAAAGGAGGAATAGATCTGTAGCCTCATAGAGCACAAGTTATAGTGTGATTCTTTAAACTAGGATCATAATTTTACGTAGTCTGGAAACACCAGCTGCTAGTTTACAGTTCTAATTACTATCATGCAATACACATACAATTCACAGTGTATCTCTGGTCTCTTAACTAACTTTGTCAGCACAAATATACTTTATGTGCTCAAACTTTGCAAATAGCAAGTTTACCACATTCTCTGCAGCAGCCTGCAGAAAAAAGACTGATGCAGAATCTAACAGACATGCAGATTCCAGAAGAAAGTGCAAAGCGAGGGAGTACTTGAACATCTTCCTCACTTGCCTTCACAAAGTGCTCTCACTGCCAGGAGCTCAGAGAATTTTAAAAAAATATTTAAAATAACAATGGTAATAAATACATAAACAAGTAGAACCAATATAAAGAAAAAAACCGCAAAGTAGGACAAAAACATGTTGCGTGGTGCATAGAGAAAGAGTAACAAGCAAAAATTATGTTCTATAAAAGGTGAGATCTGAAGATAAAAGTCAAGGTAGCAAGTATTATGTTTTTATTATACTGTGTACTTTTTATTGGAAGTATGAAACTCCACAGGATTCTGAATCCCATAGTGCACAAATTGTTGGCCTGTGCAACTGTAGCACCTTACAGTTACCCTCATTCCTCTCCCCACCCTTTATGGTTACAGCTACCTGTTCCCACTTGCCTTTGAGTCGTAATTAGAACAATTAAATGGAAAGGCCCAGTCTCAGCAGGTGCTTACATATAAAAACATCCATCAGAAAAGACATGGCAAAGATGCCCAGAACATCAGCTGGCCAAAAAACTTGGGCACTTAGAGGCTGCTACCTAGGCTCACTTGTAGGCAGTATGATTCTTGATAGCTCCAATCCTCTACTTGGATCTGCATACTACAGTGTGAGTGAGACAGGGATGTGCTAAACCATCCCAAAAATATTTCCAACATGGATCAAGCTACAGGCAGAGCAATTCAAGCCCAAACTGTTCTGCCTATGTTCCTGTGGCTTACTGACACTTCAGAGTGGAACTTGAGCAACTCTGAGAACAAAACAGTGTCAGCTGAAGTATTTATATATTCTCAACAGGAAAATTTCTAGAAATAAAGATTTTGAGACACCCAGACCAGACAATAACAAACAAAATTAGTCAGTGTGATATCCAACCACATGAAGACATTCTGTAGGCAAGGTATTTCAAAACTCAAAAAGAAATGAAGATATTGCTGTAGATTGCAGTAAAATGATTCATTAGGAAAATGCTATTCTACAGCCTAAGTTTTTGGGTATTGAGGATTTACAAGACAAATCCAAGCAAGTCTTGTTCTTAGGGGTGTATCTCCATATATCTGTATATGTTTACATGGCTGCCTGCATTCCTTCCTTCAGAAGTGGTAGAGAGAACATAAAGATCACAGAAATGTCATCCTTTTCTCTATCATTCATAACTAAAAGACGAATTCAAGATAAAGTATATATGTCCACCTTAAGTACGAGAGATACACTACATAAAAATTCTCATCTGCTGCCAACCTAGATCATTCACATGCTTCAGAACAGTGGATATAGTAAATGTGGAATGGCTAACACAGCGGAAATAATTTATATATTAAGTTAAACAGAGCTATAAAGCCATTTCCAGATGTCAGTGAAAACAGGTTTTAAGTTAAGGTCAATTATTTAACACACACACTCCCCAAGAAAAATGCAAGACAGAAACACTGCTTACAGTCTTCTCCACAAGATCTGAGATGAAAAATCACATCACAGAAGTTTATAACAATACTTAATCATGTACTGAAGGTCTTCTTCAGGTAAAAACAGTAATAAATGTGGTATAAGAAACTACAAGGAATAGAAAAAAAAATGCTTGTTTTTCACTGCAGTAAATAATTCACATGGAAAACACTAAAGTATCTCACTGAGCACTATCTGTAAACACACTGAATCTCCTTTCCAAAAGGTATGTTTTTACACACATCTCAAAAGACAGACATTTCTGGCTTTAGAATCATACTGTGAATTTTATTTCTACATTAACTCTAACATACTCGACTTTAACTTCATGACATTCAGATAATCTATGACACCTTTTTTCTTAAACAGATGGTAAGATAACTTCTGAGGCCAAGCCAAACCAACTTCATTTGTTCAAGCACTTACAAGTAGTTTACTTTTTGCTAAATAATGTATACGTAAAAATACACATTTTAAAGAAATACACACAAGGACAAGGTAACATTTAGATTCTACACTTTATTGAATCAGACAGATACATACTAACACAGGGACAGGTATTCACTTTCTAAACAGCAGTGATAGCTTAAGTCATTGTTCCCTCAGTTGCTTTTATGTCTTTCCCACCAAAAGTTTCCAGCTCCCACCTCTGTCAACAGAAGAGCTTATGCTGAATGCTCACTGACCTGGTTCAGAAAAAGTCAACTGAGTCAGCTTACACAGTCTGAACTAGTCCAGCTGATTTGGTCCAAAGCAGATACAGGAGCACTAACATGAATGCAAATGATAGAACTGTGGGTACAGTGGCATCTGGCAAACAAACAGATGAGCAGGAAGAGATGGTGAAATTATTCCAGCAAGTTTGGAAACAAAGCAGCACATTCTGGACTTTGCCTGGGCATCTAAAACATACCTGGTACACATTTGTTTGTTTAAAAACAAGCAAATGCCAAAGTGCTTCCAGTACAGTTAAACAACACAACAGATGCCTCTATAGTAGCCACTTCTTTTAAAGATTCTGCAATTAAAAAGTAGTTCATATTTCATACAGGGTTTGGCATTGTATAACTTATAAGAAATATGCTGTCATAAATTATTAGCCTCATAAATATTTAATTATAATAAGATGTCTACATTTAAGCAATTTGGTGTGAACAGAAAAAAAACCTAAACAGAGTATTTTAAATATTTGCACTTTACAACTTTCTCCTTCCACATATGCAATCGTAAAATATTGTTTATTCAGAAATACAAAGTAATTTAAAAGAGAAAGATAGGTAAACAATAAGAAGGTTCAGCATCTTGCATATTTGCACATCATTCTTACTGTTATTGCACCATGAGACATTTTATTCAGATCAAACTTAGTACTACTGACCAGTAACAATTTCACAATTGCGAAGAAAATCAATGTTCTTGGTCTCTTTGGAAAGGTCAAGGGTCAAACAGCATTTGTCTGACTAAACTGGCGGAATTCTCTCACCAGAAGTTTTATTAACATTTTTTAAATCAGTGAAGTCATCCTGTATCTCATCACAATGAGTCCTTCAGGGTTAGTCCATCAGCTCTTAATGAAGTCATTTCAGTGACAACAATGAAAGCTTAACTATGCTCTACATTCTTGCTCTTTTCTTTTGAAACTGTGAGACCAATCCATTTTTGTGTCTACTGAGAAGACAGACATTTACAAGCTGAAATCAAGCAACTCAGCTCTTCTTTTTTATCACACAGCTAATACCGCAATTCAATTTGGTGTTGAACTGCCCAAGGAAGTGTCACAGACTGAACTACTATAGCTACTACAGCCAATACAATCAACAGCGAAGATGGCAGGTCAAGTGTGGGAAGAGCGACTTAGGTAAGCACAGTGTGGCACCCTAGCTAATGATTCCTGCTTTCTAGGGAGCTCGCCCTACAGGCTTGCTAAATGGCAGCTCTAATCTCCCTGTTCTGTTTGCTGAACAGCAGAGAGAAGTCATGCTAAATTGATCTGCAGTCATAAAACACTGTGAAATACTTCATACAGAATATGTTGTTACACAGTTATTTAAAAAACATTTCAATTGTATGCTTGGAATTGCTCGACTTGGCCTTTTTTGATACTGACTGTGAACTTGTGAGTCCAGACCTAAAGTTAAAGAAAGAAAAGAAAACACCAGTAAGAGGTTAAAATACACAATGTATACCTATGCAACTTTTACAACACTGAATATTTTTCTATACTTTATTATTTAAAGATGAGTTGTGTATTGAAGTTTCCAGAAAACCCTTACCTTTTTGCTCCTTGTGACGGATTTGTGCATTGCTGTCCTCTGCTTAAACCTCCTAAAAAGTGGTTGGAAACAACCACAATTAATTACTTCAATAAAGAAAGAATGCTTCAGAAACAACATACATGACAACTTTTAAAAGAACAGGTTTTGGTAAAGCTTTTCTTCCCACCCTTCTTTTTTTTAACATAACTGAATTTAATCTGTCTCAAGGAGCGGACAACATTTTATTACCTGCAGTTTGAGTACTGTAGTTTATATTAATATTTTTTAAAAGAGAAAACCAAAAAGCCTTCAATTTATTGAATTCTAAGGGATTAATTTGAACCCTGCTGCAGTTTTCAGAAATATTTCAGCATAATGTAGTTGATTTTCAAGGTGGTTGCTGAAAACGGTATTTTTAATTTTTACATCCTGCAGAAGAAAAAAGAATCTCTGTCAACAGTAAGTTTTTAATTTAAAACAAAGCCTGTTTTCACATGTAACAATACTGCTTATAAAATTTTTTATGTAAAAGATCCATATTGTAAGTCTTAATTGTGTTCTGATAATTCGAACACACTAGCATTTTAATTTCCTCTTATAAAGCTCCCAAGTGAGATTAGGGACACTGTCCTTTAAGCAGACTACATGCACATGTCCTCTAATCTGGCCAAAGATTAACTCTTCACCAAGCCCAGAAACTACTTGAATAAATATGCTACTGATATGGAATGTTACAGGTGCAGTTATGTATTTTATTAGATGCAAACCACGCCTGCAAGTTCCTGCCTTTATGCTTTACTTCACCACCTCTCCTGTTTTTGCCAGCCTATTATGTAATGGACCTTTTCTGTCAACTGAATCTCTGAAACAGTCCAGGTTAAAGATGTTTTCATTGATTTTTCACTTAAATCCCAGTGGCTTTACAAACATTTTTCTGAACATGGCTGGGAGTAGCAAACACGCCATTTAGAGAAATGAATGGAAATTCCTATGCCATTGCCACCATTGTGATAAATGAAAATGCACTGTGTAACTACCATCACATTCATAAATTTAGTTTGTCATGAAAACTGATTTGATATTTTTTTAAATAAAAATGTTCACTCTTACACAGGCCTTACACAAATTAAATTGTTGCAAAAAAAAAAGGCTCTGAAAAGTTCAAAGTATACTGTTACCAAATTATTTTAATTGTACAAGAAATACAACAGTCCAATTGCAATTCAATAATTTGAATAATCAAATATATCCTACCAGTGCCTACTCACCAACTCTGTTTGAGTTTTCCATATTATAAGTCTTAGTAGGAAAATCTTTTTTTTCTGTCAGCTGCTTGATAAGTCCTTTATTTAAGCAGACGTCCACGTGTCTGTTAAATGACACAAGACTGCTGGTTTTCTGTTCTGAATTACAAACTGGACAAACAAGAACACTGTCTTCTTTGGCTTCAAAGAAACAGGATGAACTAGTTTCTTCTGTATGTTCAGTCTTTTCAAAATGGTCTTCCTTGTCTTGTGAAATTCTTTTGGTGAAGAGACAATATTTCATACACGCGTTTCTAGCAATATCACTGAGATTGCTAGGCTGTCTTCCTCTGTGACGTGTGTCGGATATTATCTGAGTGAATTTTTCTGTGCTATTGCTAGTAGAATTGTCAGATGTACTTGCACACTCATCTGTTCCTGCTAATTGATCTGTTTTATTTTTTTGACACTCATCAACATTTTCATTTTTAAATTGGGGAAGAAAGTTAAGTGTATTTTCTCTTGAATTGTCATTCTTGGATATTTCCATAGTACCTTTAACAAGAGTCCTATTGAGGCATTCATCAATATGCCTATTAAACTCTTCCAAATTGTTGCTGCTTTGCTCCTCGAAGCAAACAGGGCAGGTGAAGATCTTACACGTATCAGAATTATGTAAGTCTTTGACTTTCTTTGTTTCTTCCACAGAATTTGCTGATGTTTTCCTATCATGAAAGAGCTGCTTACCTACAGTTTCATTTGGAGATAGAGTCTCACTGTTTAGCTGCCTTGCAGCTCGCTTTTTATCAAAAAAACTCCCTCTGGGAGATGCTTCTGAATTTTTGCTGAGGTATTCTTGGTTAGACTTCCCTGGCTGAAGCCTAAGAAAACCAATTTCTTTTCCTGACTTCAAGAAACTTGTAATGCTTTTTTGTTGGTACTTCTTCTCTTCTTCACTTAGAAATCCTGATACTCGTACACCTAATGATGGAGAAATTTTTAATACCAATTTCATGAGAAGTTGATACTAACTCTTAATTAACACCTTTTGAGGTATACCTCCACTCAATAAAAGTGCATTTTATTTCTAAAAGGAGGCTATACTACCTGCAAATGCTAATAATGGGTCACAAGGTCCATACAATTTTATCAGAACCAAACACTTCCCCAACCATATTATTAATTTCAATACCCATGTAGTTTTAACTGACTGCACCATAACATAAGGCTATAAACTTAATACAGTTATACAGAACTCAGTCTGAAAGAGAGTCTTGCGTAGTTTCCCCACCAAAATATTTTTTCTTCAGTGCATTCTAATACCATAAACAAGTAAGTTTTATGTATCACTGAATGGTTCAAGCAGAATGTATAAGCACCTGAAACACACAGATCTTGGAATCAAAACACAATTTACTTTAGACAGGAATTTTCAAATTTCTTGCAGAATATAGCATCTTCAACTCTATATGCACTTTTATTTAAAGTATTTGTTTCTAAAAGAGGTTATGGACAGAACTACCTGTTGCTGTGGTGCAAAGCAGATTTAAAAGCTCTTTTAAGTCAGCAGAATTAAGCATTGCTATGCATTAAGATTCTACTCTCATGCTGATGTGTAAGTTGTTCCAGGGCTAACAGGTGATAGGAAAAGTACAACCTCAATTAGTAAGACATTCCTGAGTCACCATTCCACACTCCAGACCTGTTTCACTTTGTAAAACCTACCAGGATAATGGAGAAAGGATAAATCCATTTATACTAATTTTACTTCAGAGTACAGCCTATTACTTTGATACACTATAAAATCTAACTCTGAAAACTAAGAATGAGTTTGAAATATTTTACCCATAAGTCTTATCCGTAAAGGGTGAGGAGCAACACTGTCAATTTCTGTTCCTAACAAGTCCTTAGCAACAGCAAATATTTCCTCCTCAGTAGAAACAGAAGACAGTACAGTTGAAGCTCTCGTTTTTACTTCAAAGTTCACATTCTTTAGCTTCAAGGTAACAGTTTTACCCTACGTAAAAAAAAAAAAAAAAAAAAAAAGGATGAAAAAGGTTAAACATGTCATATACAGCACAGAAACAATTATTATGTAGCATCTACATAAGGGTCCTAAAGCCATAGTCAAGTCTGTGTGCTTATCTCTGTATGGCAAGGGGTACTGACAAGAATGTGTCTGCAAGATTCTGCACTTGCTCCTAAAACTGCTGCCAAAGTCGAGTTCTCTGAACTGGGTCATTTGGCTGTGGTTCCCAGCAGACCATCTGCCACCAATGCATGTTCAGTAGATTTCATGCTCTGACTACAGTCAAAATGCCTACCCTGTCTACAGAAAATTATTTCTTCAGTTGGGAAACTTTCAGTGCCAGATATCTTAACTTTGCTGGGAAAAGTACTAAGGATGCGTTAGTGATACTTTGTTAAGGATTGGCTGAAAACTTCCTTCCTCCTGAATGGTGCTATCAGAGCCACACACAGCATCCGTGTTTGGCACAGATATTCCCCTGGCAACACCTTCCAGACGACTTGTGTGATTTAGCATGTCCATCCAAATGTAAATAATGGCACTCCTTTTGTTCTGGTGCCTTTGTAAGCTTATCCCTTTTTGTCCTTCTTAGCTGATGATTTCCCTTTCATCCTGTCGTCTTTTGAGACAATCTTTTATGGCTGAAGAAGACTAATCACAATTCTTTTATGTCTTGAAAGTTATTCCTTGCTTTATCACAAAGACCTCCACAGAAAATATGAACTGTTCTTTCCAGATAATAAACAGAAATTTGGAGAGAAGGAATACAGGGACTATTCCTACCATTCAGACCATTCAATGGTATGAATAACTTGTCAGCCAGTTTGGCATATGTGAGCTTCTTAAAATACGCTACTGGCTATTAACTGGATCTTGTATGAAAACAGGAGAGAAAGACAATGTTTTAAATATATTAATATTACACAATTGACCAAAGCACAGCTCTTAGACAATCAGCTCTGTTATTTGTTTATAAACATTGCTTTTAGCATAAAATGTTTATATGCTAAATAACTTGATCATACAGTTTTAATTTTTTCCATGCATTAGTTATATTTTTTCTATATCATTAGCCACCTAAACAATATCAAAATGCTGCCTAAATAATTCTAAACATCTGCGAATTAAAGAATGAAAACTTCTGAAGATAGACTGCATGGTATAATGCTGCTGAAAGCATTCACACTAACACTGCACTTAGTAAGTTTGACTGCAAAGTGTTGTCTTTTTGCAAGTAAACAGAGAATAATGTAAATACCTTAAGTCCCTCTTTCTGTAGCTCTTGCGCAAGGTCTCTGCAGAGTTCTCGACACAAGATGTACTGGTCTTCTGCTGTGTTTATTTCACTGAATGTTCTAAAATAAATATATGATTTTTTTTTTTCAGTATGAATGCTAAAATTTGTTCAGTGGCTGCCATCTAAAAGTATTTTTTGTACAGTTAAACAGAACTATATCAGAAGAAAGTTGTACAGGTTTGACTATTTACTTCAGGGAAAAATGAATATTGATATGAATATTATATAGAAAGATTTGTGCACATTTATGTCTTTCAAAATATTTGCAAAGCCCCTGAAATAATGAAGCAATTTTGCTTTAAATTTTTCATGCACTATTTGAAAATGTATCAGATTTAAGGTCATTAACGCTTAAATATTTGCAAGAGAGAATACTAACACCAATTGAATTCATGTAGCCAGCCAAGTTATTTGTATCTAATCTCCTCTGTACAGTGCTATGGAACATCAGAAGAAAGAAAAGATTAAAAAGTCAACATCAGAGCCAAGCATCAGAAATAAATAATACAGATGCTAAGAAAAAGATACCAGCTAGGATAATGATGCTTAGCCTCAGAAGAGGAAAAACTATCTATCTGCCAAAAATGCTGTTAACTGCCTCTGCTAGAGCTTCTTTGCAGGGGAATTACAGTATTATTTTTTTGTTGTGCATCTGCTTTTTAGTAATAGTATGAGAGGAAAGGCAACCTTCAGTTATTATTGGTTTTAAGGGAAGTGGGAAGCAAAAATTACAGCTACCAGATGCTTTTGGAAAGGTCTCACAGATCCACTGTTTCACGACAGACTTTATATTTACGAGTGTCAAGTCCCTACAGTTACACTGGATTTCACATCTCTGAATTATATTCAGGTTTATCCGATAGTATTGAAAAGTCATGCTCTATTATGATTCACATTCTCCTAAGAATGTTTGCATGCTGACACACTAACAGGATGAGTATTTTACTGTGGGTCCCATGCCATTATCCAAGGAGTACCTCATGTTATCCTGGCAATGCTGCAGTGATTTACAGAATTGCAATACTGTAATAATTGGGAAGCTGTAAAAGTCCTAAGTTTGGAAGTGACCGGATAAAGAGAATGCTATTTCAGGCCTGTCTTTTTCCCCCCATATAAACTACTTTCATGATCTCAGCAGCCCACTGATGTCTCTGGTCCAAAACCATTTACCTTAGGGAAAAAAGAAGGAAGAAAGAAAAGTACTAAGGTACAAAGGTACCCAGTACTGGCCTGCCTGCAAACCAGCACAAGACTACGGACATAAATTTCTCAGTTCTGGTGGTACCAAACCTTGCGGGGCTTCCTTAAGCTGCCCACAGCTATTAAGTCTCAATAGGAATAAGAATCTTATCTTCTTTTCTGAGAACAAATGAGGGTAGGGATAACTATTACTGTACTCTACAGATTCTCCTTGCAGAATTTCCTTTTTAAAAATGAACTTCTGGAAATTACATACAGCACCTTCTTCAGGAACTTTATACTGGTAAAACTTAAAAGTTAGGAAATGTAACCAATTTTAGTTAACCATGCAAAATTACTGTCTCCTTTGCAAGTCTACCTGATGCTGTATTTGCTAGGCATTTGACTGTGGGCTAATAGACTGATATTGACATTAAACTGGAACGTAAAGAAAAATTCCAGCCTTTATATATTTCCACCCTATATTACTGCTTAAAGACCACTTTGATGCATTAAAGGCATTAAGAGAATCTGATGATTAGAAAAGAGAACACACAAACCGACAGAAATACCTCCATAGTGTTCTGAAGCCAAGGGAGAAAATAGTGAAAGCTTGCATCTGACTTAGTGAGCTTGTTGTGTATGTGTTTTTTCAACACATATAAATACACAATGAAATTATATGACTAAGAAAAGTATACATTACCTGACATTAAACAGGTTTAGTGATTAATGTAATTTTTTTCCAATATTAAAGCATACCTTTCAGTGCTCATACTTTTTCTTTCTCCATCCCTTTAAAAAGAAAAACAATTTATTATATTTACTTTACCTAGAACTGTTATCTTTTCAATAAACTGAGTCAACCAAGCATGCTTCAATAACTAACAGCAGTCTATTATGTAAAATCTGGATGTTAACTTTTTCTACAAATCTCACACAGTAAGTTTAAACGAGTGCAAAATGGAGCATGTTTTTTTAAAAAACCCCTAAAACTACTGTAGATGAAATAAAGACAGATCAGCCAGAGACATCAATAAAAATAAACAGTTTGTAAAAAAAAACCAAAACACTACAAATCCTATACTGTCTCATCTAGCTATAACTGTGAAGCATTGCTATTAAAATCCTGAACATACTATGTATATTTGAATATTTGTTTATCTGAGGAATTAGTTTAATTTCTGTCCGAACTATTGTCCACGTTAAAGGGGATGTGTTAAGGCTTTTTTTTTGTTTCTTTCTTTATGGTTTTGAGCATCCTTTAACAACTCTTCTGCATATAAGGAGTTCCTCAGAGCATTTTCTTTTTAGGTGTTTCTTCTGTTTGTAAGTATTGGAAATAAAAAATGTGGTATCCTCAGCTTTTCCTAAAAGAAGGTGATCAAAGACAATAACACAAGATCAACCATGTACTGAGGACTCAGGTGTTGATATGTTAAAGGCTTACTTTCTGCACACAAAAATCACTGAAATCAAGTTGGTGCTAATAAAAACAAAACCAAGAAACAAATTTCTTAGACAAAACCATTAAAAATGTGTTCCGCTTCACAATTATAATCCTGGCTCTTTAAATGCTCCTTTTTTTATATGTATATACATATAAGTACTGGGAGACTTCCCAGACTGTACAACACCTAAACAGGGTAAATATGGGGAGAGGGTGCACCAAATATTAAAGGACCAATTTGAAGTTGCATTATCTTAACAGAAACAAGTATTTGGAAAAACTCATTTTATCTTCTATCAAGTCACCTTCACAAAGTCAATATGGCTGCATATTTTGCTTCAAGTCAACATATTTCTGAAAAGAAAACAAAAAAACCCAAACCCACGATTTTTGCCAGCACATTGATGGTCTACAAACTGCTAACTGTATATATTATTTTGTAGTCGAATGGAAAAAATGGAAGATTTATTAGTGTCAGAGAAGTAACAGAAGTAATAAGGAATAGGTCCTTAAGAAATATATATGACACTTTGGAACTCCTAGTAAAAAAAATCATTGTCAAGTCATTTTTAAATACAATTTCATCACTTTGGGAAGGATAGAAGAATATTTAGGGAAGGAACATTTAAAACAAATCCTAAATTAAGACTCTTGCTTACACAAACCACAAAATCCTATTTTTTTTTTTTTTTTTAAGAACAAGCATTCTTGCATCCAGGACAAGTTTAGAAATTATGCCTATTATTGAAAAGATATATTCACCAGTAAGACTGATTTCTTTCCTCCCAAACAGGAGGCTAAAAAGCCATTAAAGTCGTATTAACTTTAAAGGAACAGATATGAAGAAGGATGTAAAAATCTTGTTCTATTCCAGCAAATTCACAAGTTGCTATTACAAATATGTACATAAATACAATAGGAGACACAGAAACTTCACTTATTTACCAATGAATGTGTATTGTTTTTAGAGAAGAAACAAGACTGGACACCTCTTCTTAGGATTACTAATTTCTCTTTAGCTAGTTTAGTAATTATGAGGTTATCCTAAATGATACTGACTTGATTTCTTGATATACATTTATGCACAACTTCTCTGAGAGACTTTTTTGATTTCATGTACTAGACATGTCTGTACAAACTTTTGCTTTTTAATGTTTGGCTGCTGTGTGTATCTTAGTCTTAAGTATAACCATTACAGATATTAGAGATATTTTAAAATACACTAAAACAAGTCAAATTTTCGTAATATTTGTCAATAAATTAGGTCTTAAAATGTATAGTATGTAACATATAAAGGAAGAATTTAGAAAAATATAACCAAGGAGAAAAAAAACCCAAAACATACTTTTCCAAATGTGTTGGACCCAAACCAAGGGAAATATCCAAGAAATTACGCCAAGATGCTTCTGAAAAAAGAAGAGAAAGTAGTGCCCTCTGCTGGTAAAGTTCTGAGCAAGTCACAATTCCAAGAGCTTTTAACATCTTCTCTGTTACTTTTCCTATACCTGGCACCTGAAAAATAATAAATATAATGTTGGAAACCTCCCATTTTTAGATCCAATACCAAGAACAATTTAAATCAAACACAACTGGGCAGATTACCTACAAAAGTATTGTTTTTCGGTAGAAATCTTGCTTTTAGAATATAAGCAACATACATGATTGCAGAGTAAATGTCATGGTATCTCTTACCTTTCTAATGGGCAAATCTTTTAGGAAGTCTAGCACTGCTTGTCTCTCAGGAGGAATTCTGCATTGTCCATTAGGTTTATTACGATCACTGCACATTTTTGCTAACATTGTGTTCGGTGCTATTCCTTAAAAACAAACAAAACTCTTATTTCTAAAAAATGCAAGACAGTGTTTAACTGTCCAGTATTTAAAAGCACAAGAGTAGCCTACACATTTGTCAAAGACTAAACATAAGCAAAAGAATGATAATAACTGATAACCAGACTAGTTAAAATTCTACAAGATAATTTTGTAATAGACATGTGAGCACATAAATACATGTGGAGGATTAAATATAACGGATACACCAGATAAAGCGTACCTAATATCTGAAGACAGTCAGAGTAACACAACGTGCTATAATCAGTTGTGAGGGGTTAAATACCAAGTGTTTAAAAATAACATCAGTTACATGATTGAACGATTTTCTGATGCTGATTACAGTAAGACAAAAGGAAATGCTTACAAAGACTGTTATAATGAACTCTTAATGAGAAGGAGGTATTTGTTCCTTGTATTTCAGCAAAAAGACTGAATTAATCTTGTCAAAATTTACCAAATTAAAGTCTTTTGTGGGCTACCACTATGAAGTCATTTAGAAATATATATATATTTCACTGACATTGGTGCGGAGAGATTGCTCTTATCTATCAAACTAACTGTGTTTACAAATGAGCTCTGGAATTAGTTTAGCAAGAAAAATAGAATTATTCTGTGTTACAGGCCTAGAGGACTAAATTTTGATTTGCTCACTGATGTGGTGTATTATTCAAGATGGTAGAAGCAATTCTATTTATTGTTGATTATCAGTATTTTTTCAATTAGCCTTCTAACTGTTTTTAATTTGGGGGCTTAAAACCCCTGATGCACTTATAAAAGCTGTGTCTGTTTTGTAAACACTAACTTAGGAAGGCAAAATTTCAGTAGAACAAAATGATTATTTTGCTACCACCCATGAGATAACATACATGGGAGGGGGGGGTCTCATCCTGCTTCTTCCTACTAGCTTTTTTTTTACTGCTGCTTACACTCAACACTGCCCTGGCCTGCCTTCCACATCTGCTTCATAAAGCTCAGCACTCCCTGATGCCTCACTGACCTGGTTCACAAAGCAGTTCAGGTGGCATCCAAAACAAGTGGCTAGGGATTTACACTTTTTTAAGTGATCTAATCCAGATTATTATCAAAACAGTTGAGATTTACAGGTAGGTTGCCTGAAGTCGAAAGACAGAAAACTTGAATGGTATATATTAAAAAGCTAGTGAATAGTTTATTAACTTTAACACACATTTACTTTTCTGAGAGCTAATTTTTAAATGAATTTTGATATTGACTTAAGCAAGGAACAGTGTGGAGAACTGTTAGAAATACTGAACAACATGGATCTGCTATTCAAACTAACAGCAATTTAGCAAACAGTGTCAGATTTAACTATGACCAGTGGCTTACTATAAAAATTTACAAGTATTAAAACAACAACCACTGGTGCCAAGATTAGCTCTGAGCACACTGGTCATTCTTTCATACTATTTGTATTTCAAGAAGAAAGAAGCAAAAAGAAGATATAACTGTTTCTGTGATTAGATACTGAAACAAAACAGCAGTGGCTTTGATAGACATAACATCTCTGGAAACACTTGAAAGTCACAGTCTCTGTAAACTTGCAAAGAGATCATATTTCTTTGCAGCACAACAATGCTGTGGAAATGCTCATTTATTAATTAATGTGCTCTGAGATTAGAGTAGAAGACACCATGGAAAGACAAAGCATTGTTATGTGTCATGTGTTATTGTCATGTGTGTCTGAATACCTGCACTAGCAGTCAGTTGAGTTTTCTGCTCAATCCTAAAGCGAATTTCCTTCACAACTTCTTCTGCAGAAGTTCCAAAGACAACTGAATTTTCCACTGATTGATCTCTTTGCTCAGGGTGGTCATCTATCAGAGGTGTGCTGTCTTCAAACAGTACTGGTGAAGAAGAGTATCCACCTTCATTAAATTTGGCAGCCATATTTATATCATCTTTGTCTATGTTAGACAGAAATACAAACAATTAATCCATCATACAAAACATACACTTTACTGATTTCCTTCTGCAGTGGCTAAATAGAGTTCATTAGCAGTTTTAATTTTTCTGTCTGGAGAAAAAAAAAATATTTAGCCAAAGCAATTGCATTGCTTTTGTTGTTTGAAGAAAGGAGAGTCATAACTGCTTTGTTCTTAATATGATTTGAGCTTGGCTGAGATTGTAAGAATTGGCTAGGAGACTGGACATAACTTCCAAAAAAGCAACAAGGTTTAATGGCCTGTTGCAGCAGAAAAACATCAAAATTTTGGCATTATTTTTGTTTCATATGAGAGTGAAGGCTAGACGCTCCCTTTTTTGGTTGAAGTAAAAATCTTTTGCAGAATTTTTTTCGATATTCTCTGAAGAGAATTAGGGTCCTGGAATATCTGGTTCTAGAACCATCAGCCTGCTGAGCTTCTTGTTTACAACTGCATTCATGATAGAATGAGTCACATCAGCAGCCCTTTGTCTGACTCCACAAACTTTCTATTATGGTTTCACATTCTGAGTGCTTGTTTGTGTTTCAGAAGAACACGGATGTCAGAGAAGTATGAAGAGGCACATGATTACATATTGCTGATATTTACTTTGTTACGACTACGCCAGTTTGTTTCTTTCTATTCTATTAATGCTTTTCAGCAGTAGTGTATCCCTGATTATCGTCTTAATGGCCATTTACATAATTTTTCAACACTGATAATAAAAATGTTCTGGTTTGTTCATTAATCAACCAATCGTATGACTCCTTCTTTTTTATTATTCCCAATTGGGCATACAGTTGTGGATGTGGTTCCAACTCCATCTTCTAGAGTCAACTGAAATCCAGTCATATCTTAAGCACTACTGTAACTCCTGCTGTGCTCATTACACATTTTTAGTCCTTTAAAATAATCAAGTAACTAGAACTTATGCACACTATCTTTGCAGGCAATTTCTCATAATTCTGATGTACCAGACTCACTATAGTATTTTAGGAAACATCTTTGCGAAATACAAACAACCTTTAGAACAATAAATTTAGTCTACGCCACCTTAAACCACAACATTATTACTACTTATCTGCAAAATTATCATTTGAATTGCAAAGGAAAAATACACACCTAGAACACACAATTGGGTTTAGTAAACCTAGTACCACTTCTCACACATTTTACTCAAGTTAAAATAAAAATGGAATCCTTCAAGTCCAAATCATTAGCTGTATACCTTTCATGCATGGGTGAGTAGCAGAGAAAGTTAATCTGTAAACTAACAAATTGGAGGTAGACAGAATATGGGAGGACAAATTATGCAAGGACTTCAGTATCTACACTTTCAATGGGTGCAGCTTATCTGAAGTTTACATTATATGCAGGTGTAACTGGTACCCGCTGCTCCCAACTCTGGTAATGTGGTTAGAATAACTAATGCCATTTTAAAGGGCAATCAGCCATTCCCTGTGACCAACCAGGTCACACACTCGTTCCCTTTTCCCCGCCTCCCCCGTTATCAGGCCCTGGAGGTCCTGTGCACCAACTGGACAAACCAGATTTCTCCTCCCCCTCCCTACTGGCCTCAAAGCTCCTGGGCACCAGGCCCATTACTAAGCCCTTCCTTGCCTGCCTTGAAGGCCCCAGGCACCGGCCAACCCCGCGGTGTTGGTGGCCCCGCCACAGATCAGGGAAGCCTAACAGCACCCAGAGCACTGTCTGTAAAACCAAGCAGGTACAAGTCCTAAGGGGGAACTTGGACCAGAACTGCTGCTGGACTGTGAGACCTGGGACCCACCGGTGGCCGGGGATGCCTCCACTGCCGTCTGCTTCCTCCAAGGACCGAGGGAGTGACTTGTATTCTTCTATATGGTTTTCAAGTCTACATTATCGAGTGATTGTTATACTGATACAGCAAACCATGTATTAAGATTTGACCTGATCTGCAGAGGACCCAAGTGGTTAGAAATAGTAAGTTAAGTTGTATTATAAATTCTGTATTTTGCTACTTACAGTCTATACCACATTGATTCTGACTATAGAAATCCTGTGCCATTATAATCATAAATTCTCTGCTATACTAATCATAATTTCCTGTCAAGAAAATAAAGCTTAAATTGTAACTACAATTCAGTGTCATCATCATTCTGCCAAGGATTCCTAAAAGAAACCATCTGTCCCCTCAGTGTCAGGTGACCGCATAAGAAGAGAGTAATTTGCTTACTTTTTTCCATAGTGCTTTCTGTGTTAAGAAAGAATCTTCTTTTATCTTCAGGCCAGTTCAGTCTTTCCTCCAAATGCTCTGTTATGTTCAGGTAGGCTTCATCTAGGCCCATAGGCATAAAATTGGGATCATATTCAGTCAGTATTTCTCTAACCTTGATAAACACATAATGGAAGTTTAAAGCATTGCTGCTGTAAGAGCATACCTTGACACACAATTATGAGGTGAACAAATGTACTCTGAAACTTCAAGATGATAAATCAATATTAAAGATATTTATGGAACAAATTATTTATTGATATTGGAAAATCATAGTAGTGCTTCTCACAAGTAGCAAGATACCAATGATAATTGAGAACTAAACAGATTTTTAGCAGTGTATTTTACTGCAGAGGCCATTAAGATCAGTGTACAAGGGCTCCACAGGCACTAGGTTCACAGACACTGCAGTGACCACCTGAATAAAACTCTGGGGACCTGGGACCTCAGCAAAGCACATGAGCTGATGCACCTTTCTGTGCACTGTGTGTCAGATATCATAGAAGCAAAGGTTAAAAAAAATAAACAACACCTAAGTTTTAAATTATATTCAAACTAAAGTTATAGCCAACGTTTCAGAGCACTGGTTACATCACAGGCAAAGTCTGTTACACAAATCTTTAGTGGCAAGTGCATCTGCCCAAAAGGCAACATAGTAAGTCAAATGGCCAAAATAAAATTTCTACCTTTTCTCCAATTTTTCCCCCCTCTTTTTTTTTTTTTTTCTTTTTCTAAAAAGGAGGAACATTTTACTGCATCACATCTGCTCTATCAGTTTTGGTCAAATTCTTAGGTATCACACTTGTTCACATGCGCTTCATCTTTCTGAAACTGGTTAAAAATATGACTCACTGCTCAACTTCTAATGACAAAATGAAATATATTTAAATATTTTCAATCCAAATCCCACAAAAAAAACATAACTAAAAAAACAAATCAACCTGAACCTTTAATACTTTACCCCATCAAACAACAGATGAAATACGTATCATGAAATCCAAGATCCTTAACAAGTTCAAACCCATTCTGAAATAGTCATATTTATATATGCTTTTTTACAACAAAAGTGAGATAAATCAAGTAAGACCAAAATTAGTATTTATTTTACTTTATTTATATGATGAGATTCAGGCTTCATAAAAATAAATAAATAAATATTGGCATAATTTTATTGAAGTCAGGAGACTTGTGCAATGCACTAGTTTGATTTAAGACCTACAAACTATATTTTTCTTTTTTTTTTTTTTTTTCTTTAAAACAGGATTTTGGGTATCTTAAGTATTTCTTCTGGCACTAAGTAAAATTACTTCCATTAAAGCAAAATGTGATTTCTTTTCTCCCTAACTTTTTGCGTTTTATTTTATGTCCCTTCTTTTAAAACAAATGAATCTGCATTTAGACCTCACTAATGCTCTGCTTCTCTCTTCAGTAATTAGCATTCAAAATTATGATTACACATCATATGAGATGATTATCATCATGCTTCCTACGTATTAAATTATTATCTCCATGTTTCCTATGTAGCTGCAGCCTCCTAGTAATCAGATTATGACATCCATGGGTTCGAAGTTTTACGAATAAAGCTCAAGTGGTACCACTAGCTCACCACATAGTTTTGAAAATCTCTATCAGCATCACTACTGACTTAACGAAAATGGCAAGATGGGTGAATGGAACACTTTTTCACCTCCTTGCTCAAAAGCACCAGTGTTTTGTTTAACTTACGTTAAGTCATGTCACTAAAGAGTTTAATATTTAAACTACCACTTTTCATATTATCTAGAATTGATGTATTGAGAGAGTCTAAAACCAAGTACACTGACCTCTGGTTTATAAAGTACTTTCATACTTACCTCTTTACTCACTTTGCCATATTTTTCAAAGTTTAATGGTACTATAGTTAGATGTGGACATAGCTTCTTAGCAATGAATCCAGGCATGGCTGCACGTACACCAAATCTCCTAGCATGGTAATTTGAGGTGGACTTAGGAGAGATTAAATAAATTTAGTGTTCAGTAATCAAGTAGTACTTGAAGTTTAGTGTTAAATAACCAAGTTCTAATCATGCATCTCCATGCAGAAATGATTGACATGGCCAAGAGTTTTTATGCATTCTGCCTCCCCACACCTTTCAATTTGTTTACATTCTTTAAACTTTCACCAGTACGCTTTTACTGAAAGATAAAATCCAGCTTACACGGTCTAGTCTAAGAACAGATGTTTCCTCTATTATTTTGGTTGTTTTTTTCCCCACACTTACAAAAAATTCTCTATACAACAGCACTGTTATGTTATTACTGTATGGTTTATTAGGCTTTAGATTTATGCAATTGATTTCTGTTTTAGCTTGATATTTGGCCTTACCAACATACTCATTGATCCCACTGCTATGGGCTTTTCCTTTAGCTCTGGACTGTCTCTCATTTCTACAGCTGCATAGAAGGCATCCATGTCAATGTGTACAATCGTACTGCTAAGGTTACGGCTCTGTTCCAGCTCCGTGACAAGTTTGTCCACCTGAACAGAATAAACCAATAATTGAAAAACTATTAACCTAGCAGAAGTGCAGCAGTACAGGTGATCCTAAAAACTCATATGCATCTGTCACAGCTTAAAAAAACCCAACAAACCCAAACCACATCAAACCAGCACTAACAAAAAAACCCCAATCAAGTTTCTGATGAAACTTGCTGTCAGAGAGAATACTACTGCAGCAAATAGTATGAAAAAAAAACCCCACACAACTATTTTTTCAATAGTATGAAAAAAACCCCAATCCAACAAACAACAAAAACCCACCAATGCAGAAAAAAGATACATCATCTGATTCAGACAGAAACATTGTAACACCACTGAATATGCAGCTTTAGCTACTGTCCTACAAGTTGTTTAAAAAAACCCGAAAACATGCTATTAGAGAATTTCTAACACTCCTAAATTAAGCTATAACACTTCAGAAAATTGGCAGACAGGTGAAGAGAGGACCAACAGCCCACAGGGCAGATCCATTTATCTTGTCAGAAATAAGGTCTCAGATAGGTTCATTTACTGCCAAGTAAACTATTGTTAATCCCTTCATAAAATTCCTCAACATTAGTTACAGAAATCCGTAACATATAAGGCTGGAATGCTAGCAAAACTGCAAGGTGACTTTTAAAGAAAAGCCCATATACAGAAAGTGTGTTTCACTCCAAAAGTTAAAAATGTATTGTCTACTAGTAAACTGTGACCTTTACTCATGGTGTTGTAAGGCAGAGGCCAAGCATACAAGACTTCTCCATGAAATACTTTAATTGTGCTTAATTTGCCCGCATTCTTTTAGCAAAAGATTTGCAGATCACGTGCTTACTCCTGAAATATCTTTCAACTATGAATGAAGTATGAACTGTGAGTGTCACCAGAAAGCACAAGTGCATTGACAGGTGATTTTTCAGGTCTACTGATTTAAGATGACTATGTTGGCAGTACCACACATCATGCTGGAAGCATGAGACAAAATATTTAAAAAAAAAAAAAAAAGTGCTATTAAGTTACGATTATCTAATCACACTAATGACTATGCAAACTTCTATGTAGCAACCTACATAACAAAAGGTTGCTACTTCTAAAAAAAAACAACAAATAGGCAAGAAGTAGTGAAAAAGAACCAAAAAGTTTCACTTTGCTTGCAAGCACAAAGGGACACACATACATTTGTGATGTCAAGGAACCATTACAGAAATGTCTCTGCAATGGATTTATGGTTCTGCAGAGAAAAGTTCACAAGCAAGTTGCACTGTTACATGGAAAGAGTTTCTTTCTTTTTCCCTTCAACAGAGCTGCTTAATAAAAACCATAAAAACCCTAAACCCCATCTTTGGAGCTGAAGACACTTGGACCAAGGCAAGTGGCTATGAAAGTTCTAATTAAATTGCTGAGTAGTGATTTACAAAGTCTTTTCCCTATTTTGTTCCAAACTGATTTGAGGGGTAAACAGCTAGAATGGGGCCTCAAATTAGGCTATTCCATATAGAAGAGTATAGTATACTCCCTGAGGCTAAGAAAACTTGTTTAGACAAATTAAATGCACAGGGGAAAAGCCATACAAATAATAACTAAAAAAAAAAAAAAATGCGGGGCATTTACATTCTTTTCATTACGCTACTAATTCAGCAAGGGTTCAAGTCATGCAGTAAACATGAAAATCATCCTTAAACTCTACTTTACAGATAATTTCCAGGTTACTCTAAAATTCAATTAAAATTCAATTAAAAAATTCAATGCTTAATTAATTTTGTCAATTGTTCCTCTATACATAACTTCTGCGTTCCAATTTATGACACTTATAATAACAAATTTATTTTTGCTTTTTCTCCCCAAATGTATTTCTAAGATGATATTTACTGATCAGCTAACATAAGCATCTAAAGAATGAAGTAAAATTACATTAAACTAATCAGAAATACAAAAATATAACTTGTCAGAAAAAGCAACAGATACAAGTAATATGCCACAAAACAAACCACACCCAGACATACTCAGAGAATTCTGGGCACCTACAAATGTTTCCTTAGTAAGATAAGGAAAGTTACAGAATAGTTCCTTAGAGGCAAGCCAGGTTGACAAGTGTGCTGGGTTTCTGTGGCGGGGTTTTTGGTAGCAAGGGAGGGGGCTACAGTGGTGGCTCCTGTGAGAAACTTCTTGAAAGCTCCCCTGGCTCCAAGTCAGACCCACCCCTGGCCAGGGCCAAGACAGTTAGCGACAGTGGCTGCACCTCTGCAAGCACGTATTTAAGAAGGGGAAGCTGGGAGGGGGTTGGGACTTGTGAAGAGGAGTTATGAAGAAGACATGTATGCAGACAGCAAGGTCAGTGGAAGAAAGGAGGAAGAAGCAGGGGAGGTGCACTGGTGCAGTAACACCTGTATCCCATGGTAAGACAGCAGAGCTGCCCCCTGCCACCCATGGAGGTCCAGGTGAAGCAGAGGCCGACCTGTGGCCTGTGGAGGAGCCCACACCAGGACAGGCAGCTGCACTTAAAGGAAGCCGGGACTCTGTGGGGAGAAGCAGCCCCCATTGTTGTAGTTTAGCACCGGGAGGACTGTGACACACAGGGGTGACCCATGCCAGAGAAGCTTGGGAAGGGCTGCATCCCATGGGAAGGACTCATGCCAGAGAAGGTTTGTGGAGGACTATCTCCAGTGAGGGGGGAGCCATGTGGAACAGGAGAGGAAAGTGCAGCAGCGTTCACCCTCCCTCGCAAGCCAGAAGGATGTGGTGGCACTTCTCACTGTCCCACCTTAAGTGTTAAGTGTTGTCTGTGTTACTGTTTGAATTAAAGTGATGGGGGTTTTTTCCTTCCCCCAATGAATCTTTTGCCTGTGACGGTAATGGGTGAACGACCCCTCCCTGCCCACATCTGGATTCCTGAGCCCTTTTTCTTAATTTTCTCCTTCCTATTACTGAGATGTGAAGGGGTGAGTGAATGGCTGCACGGTGCTCAGTTGCCCTCTAGGCTCAAACCACGACAAGTTTTTAAAAGCAGCTTTCAACTTTCCTTTGAAGATAAAAAGGGATACTAAGTTTTTTTTATTTCTAAACTAGATGAAAAAAAACCCTAAAAGTTACAATTTTTAATTAGAACTTTAATTCTGCTTACAGTGACTTTTAGACAATCAAAAAGTAACCTCTCTTTCTTTCTTATCCCATGATGCAAAATACAAGTTTTCTATCATAAATTGCTTTGTCAACATTAGACAGAAAAGATTATTCAAAATCTGTTTTATATTTGTAAAAGTGTTTGACAAGGTAAAGAGGTAACAAACAGTGATACCATTTAAGACAGTAGTAACTATTTACAGAATAAACATCTGGGATAAAACTCACATGGATAAAAATAGCAAACATTAGTACAGCAGTTTGCAAGTCTAGTAGCAGATGAATAATTTTTCAAGTATTATTCACAACTGCTGAATTTCAAGCAACTCCACTCTGGGTTGTCGGGACAATCTAACTCTGTTACAGAAAAGTTTTCAAAAATTAAGAACTCTATGATACTATAGAGTATATAATTTGCCTTAAAAGATGACTACATTCATTAGGAAAACTTCAAATGACCTGTCACATCTAAGATTATTTAAAAAAAAAAAAAAAAACAACAACAAACAAAACCCCAAATAAATAGCTGTACATAGAAATGGCAGTTTTAAGAAGATTTACAAGTATTTTCTAATCTCCAATATTTGAAAAAACAATGGTGGTAAGTGTCCTTCTGCAAGGAAGGTCTTCTAAGGAAAACTGTAAAAATATGAGAAATACCCTCACAAATTCCTTGGCAGACACACACTGTAGTGCTGAGAAAGGCAGCATTTATGTTGCAGATTCTACATGTTATTCATTTTATTCTTTCCATCAGGTGAATAGGATTTTGTCCAACAAATTCAATAAATGGGGATTTTTTTGTTTGTTTCTTTTTACCTTACATCAACTGCCAGCTTAGGAAGCCCTATCTGAGCCTTTAAACCTGATCTGCAGATGAGAACTTGCAGTGTTCGTAGAAGTAGATATACGGATACATTTGTAATTCTGGAGTACCTCCTACTTACAAATGTTAGGAGAACCAATTCTCTCCTGGTATATCAGAAGGTGGTACTAAAAAGAGGAGTTAAAGAACTCAATAGACAACAATAAAGAAGAAGATAATGAGAGCTGACTATATCTGTATCTGAAGACCTAAAGAAGCTGATTAAACAACACACAGCACATACTAAGAAAAACAAACAGGACAAACAAGGCTTGCAAGGTTAAATGTGGAGATAGTGGCCTGGGGAAAAGTAGCTGGTGCGTAAGAGACAGGAAAAGGGGGAGGCATTATTTAGGGTATCAGACACAGACAGATAAAGACTGGCTGGGCCAGAAGACTGGGGACTTCAGTGGGGACTGCAGGCAGAGACAAATACTGCTTTGGAAAGAGGACTGATGGCAATCTGGGGGTGTGGGACAAGAAAAGGAAAATTTGGGATAGGATAAAAAGAAAGGTGAGGAGAGACCAAAAGGGTCTGAATTTGTGATGAAGAAATGAAGCAACAACAATCATGAACCAGAGCTTATATGCATACAGAGGATGCAACCAAAATCCAGGATTTTAAGATGTTTTTATAGCAGCAAAGATCTAAAATTAGCCAGCAAAAATGTGTGCATGTTATCCCCATCTAACAGCAGTTCTCATGCAGTATGGCAGCTGACTTAACAGCTACTGCCCACTGCAAATAAAGACAACTGCTATTTGAGCAAGTGGCATAAAGATTTCAAACATGGGGTTTGAAACTCAGGTCTCAGTAAGACCCACATGAAAGAATTTATTTTTTTCTCCTGTAGAAAGAAATTTTCATACAGAACATTAAAAGAAAATAAACTTATGTTGCAAGATCAAATATTCAAGTTCAAGGAAAGACAGCATGAGGGTAGTCAAAGCAATTAAAATTTATTGGCTTGCACTATATATTCTTTAACTACATAACCATACACTAATTTCATAGGATCTGTGTCATTCACATAATTCATTTTATAAGAAAGACTGTTCTTTGTAAAATGAAAAGTTCTGTGGTGAATGAAGGATGGAAATGGAAGTATTTTTTCATAATTAAATGACTTAGAAGCTACCTCAGAAAACTAAAAAAAGCAACTGGACAAGCAGAAACATAGCTGATTCATGCTGAAGATTAACTAAAACCATTTGAGGCATACAGGCTTATAACAAAATTTTCAGAGGTACTCAGTAATTGCAAGCTTGTCTGGGCACAAATTTGAGACACTGGCATTTAATTTACAGAGTGATTTGCAAATCTGCAATGAACAAAAAAAGATTGTACACCAAAGCTCAGGACCTATAATACTCACAATGGCATTCAAAATTAATGGATGTGTTTAATCCTCACGTGCTTCAGCTTCTCATCTACAAAGCAAAAATATCACCCTACTTTGCTGGAGTATTGAAAGAATAATTTAAAGAATTCACACTGTGTAGTATACAACATAGAAAAGTCTATGAGGAAGTCACTAATTCTGCATTCAAAGTTGGATTATACTAATGTACAACAAAGCCTGGGGCCACCCACTGAACAACAAGGACAACAGTAAATACTGAATAATTGCCCACTCAGTGAACACTGTCTGCACTGTGTGCTGAATGAAGCAGGAATACTGTTAGGGAAATATAGCAAGTAATCATGTAATTAAGGACTGAATCACAGTACAAATGAAAAAGGAAAGGAATTAAGTTTCTACAAGCAACTTTAATTCTGTTGTGTCTAAGAACATTTAGTGTGCAACCTTAGGGCCATTGTTTTCTTTTAACAACCTTTCATACACAGTAATACTTTGGAGGCAATTATCTATCACGAGTATTTGAGAATAGACATAGCCTCTTTGCCTTTCTAGTTCAGGACACTTATACTTCTTGTGACTGCTTGCCATGATGATTTTTTTCATTAATTAGCATAAATAAGGAATAAATCACGTCCAGAAGAGTTGACAACTGTGATCCCCCTCATCCCACTGCAGGCCACTGAACACAAATATACATACATTACAAAAACAGAAAGTAAACTCAAGATTGATATACTTATTAACAAGGTATTTAACAAAACTTGTACATACCATAGTGACATTCCTTCAAACTGACCAGACTTGGAAGAACAGGAATTACTTTGCTTCATTTTACTCATTTACAGAACATTTCAGAGTGATTTTACAATCTATTCTTCTAGCAAGTTTTTATTATGATTACGTCCTCAATACAGTGTGTACTTTTATTTGCACGACTAACATCAAAATAGTAGTTAACACTGTCCTTATCACCAGAATTTAATGCCATAAACTGGAACACATCAAAACGTTTATCATTCACCATTTACTCCAAAGAGTCTTTACAAGATTAGTACCTGTAGCTGTGCTTTCAAGAGCTCTTGTGTCGTAATTTTCTCTTTTAACTTCATCATTTTTTCAATTCGTTGGTTAACTTGTTGATCCTTTTTAAGTTCATTTTCATAAAATCTAGAACCCTGGAAGAAAATTGCAAAAACACTAAAGGTTTTTATATATTGTTTCCTATAAACAACAATATTTGATCTTTAAATACAGAAAACTTAAAACACAGTAACAGTTTCTAATGCATACTTTGGATTTTCATATAAATGATTCACAAGAGACCAGTGGTGCTTTATATCTCTCTCCTCAACTGACACAAAAATATCTCTCCTTCTCCGATCCCCTGTACTCAGATGAGTATAAGGGACTAGTGAGAGAACTTACGGTGTTTACTCGTTCTAACTCTTGACAACAAAAATGCCAAAATAGTAGATAAAAGTTGAACTATTCTTTGCAATACCTGCAAGATAAGGAGTATAACACTCTAAAAAACCAGTGACTTAAGCCTTTTGCCAGACTTCTATATAGTTTAATCTACATAGAAGTAAATAATGACATTGTAAAAGTCAAATCCACTTATAATGTTGAGTATTTCATTGACCATTTAATCTTGAAGGATATTGTAGTATTAGAAGCTATCTGGAAGAGGATGATGCAAAGGAAATGGGTACAAAAAAGCCCTCTTGCTCTCAAGTATGTAATTGGTCCTTCAAGAAGAGGCATGAATAAAAGGAGATGTAACGAAAACATAAAAAGACAACAGGTATGTAGAGAACATATAATGTGACTTCCCTTCCTGACTCATAACAAAGAAAAAAGGGCATAAAATGAAATAGAAAAGAAAAAAAAAAATCAGAAATCAGGAAATAAAATATTTTTCTTCCAACATCTGCTTAGCTTACAAGAGAGATAACATTTGCAGAAAGAGGGAGTATCTTTCATTGAACCACCTGATAAAATCTGCAAAAGTGGACAAATTTTTAGCTCAAAGCCTTTGACTACCAAACTGCCACTGATGCCAAAAACTCAGCCATAGTCAAATAAGAATCAGGCATTTATGAAAGAAGTAAATATATCCATTTTTATAAATTGATAAAAATGATGAATGGCAAGGCTGTAATGTGTCATATCTCATTGCCTAGAAGAAATCTCTAATTAGAAGAAATTATGGTGTGTTTTCTTCCAATATCAGACATGCATCTCATCTTTTCACCCTTCTGCAATCAAACATGATTTGTTGAGACTCACTGAAAGAAATAGACATCAAAACGATGTGGGAAGCAATGCAATACTTAAGACTGTTACTAAGCTGTAGGGGTTTTTATGTCTCTTGCAGTATTTCGCAGCTGAAATGCTATAAATTCTTGTAATACAATTTTGAGTAGTGTTTGTAGGTATAATTTTAAAGACCAAAGAAAAACAGTCAATGCCTCTTTTCAAATTTCTTGAGCTGTATCTGCTGTTTAAATTCTTCTGCTTCTTTGACAGAAATATATTCTAATACATAGATGCTTGCATATCAGTTTTGAAAGCCTATTTTACAGTTCATTCTATTTCATACCAGGAAATGAAGCAGTAACTGTTCTGACGAAACAGTTCATCCAAATATCTTCATTAGGGATATGTCTGATAGAGCAGTAAGTTTTCAAGAAAGAGTGAACAGAATAAGTAGAAAATAAGAAAATATCTAATCAGTAAGGGCCTTGATAGCATATAAAGCATCATTAGTGAAAACACAAGCAAAAAAAAAAGTTTGCCAAATAAGAGCTGTTTGTAGAACGTTTTCTGCTCTGCCCACCCCCCTCATTTTACCACAGAGCAATAGTAGCCAACACAGAATTCATAAGCAAAATATCAAGCACATAACCTAGGGCCATAGTGACATCAAATGAAATACACATTTGTGCAAGGAAAAGTAAGAAAAAACAGAGCTGCTGAAATAAAGTGTTATCCCTATATAGTTCTATATGAAGACTGTCCAATAACAAGTAAGAGGACCAATATTTCAATGCTTTGTGGATTTGTGGGGTCCACTGTCGATCTTTGATACAAAGTTGCATGCTACTGGGGACCTCACTTGAATACTGACAAGACAGTCAAGAAGAGAGGCAGTAAGCACAAAGAAATTCTACTGAAAGTACTAGAAAAACCTGATTACATCAAATTCAGCAGTTACATGAAGGTAACTGATAGATGTAGATCTGCTTGGCTGATTAAAGATGGGGCAGGCAAAATAAATGGAAAAGGTTAAACAAGAGGCCTAAGGAAGCCGAAACCTTCACAAACACCTCTGGAGAATGTTGTGATATTTATGTATTGCTTCCAGCAAAAAGGGAACTCCTAAGGACTCAGTTGTGTCCTTCCATGTCCCTGTGACAAATCCAACAGTAACCCATGGTACCCTAGGCTACAGTCCCTCCCCTTCCCACACATGCATTTCTTTTTAGAAGATGCCCTCAATTTACACGAGGGATAAAATCTGGGGGAGGAAGAAGGCCTTAATATACTGAACAACAGGTAAAGCACCAGAAAAAGTGTAATCAAACCAACCTTGGTTGCTTCCATGATGATTTTATTGATCTTCTCTTTATCCAAACCTTGCATTCCAGCTTTGTTATCATTGAGGCCCATTCTAAGTAGAACTCCATCACTGCATGAGTTGCTACCAACTTTTCTCACGTTATCCATTGTACTTCTTGAAAACAAGTACCTCTTTTAAGACTTAATACCTGAAAAAAATAATTTGAATCATATATTTGTTTCTAAGTTCCAGCTGAAAAATACAAGAAAAAACCCATGGAATTAATTTGCTGTATTTACTGAATAAACATTTTATACTTATTCAGAAAACAACGAACTTATCACAAATAAGCAGACTTGTATTCCTGTAAAGTGGATGACCTGCCACACTCACCACGTATAGCTACCTGTAACTCTATCAGTGTTTGGAAACAGTAAGACTTTACATTTTAATTAACCTAAAAACATACTCCATACTCATTTAAAAACTCCCTTACAGAAATAATTGAGCACCACCAACTTCAGGTAAGGGCTAGTACATTACACATGCACATGCTATTTATGCCGATATGTTATCCTGTCAGATGAAACAATACTGCCTTAAACACTAAATACTGCTCGCTAGATTATTATGTTAAAAGAAAAGGAATTACTTTTAAATTGCAGAAGACCATTGTTCATTTAATCCTCGCTCCTGCTTGAGACAAGCCATAGAATCTTTCCCAGTAATTTCTAGCTCAAATTCAAAACTTTTCTGTTTGTGTTAAAACTCATCTTTTAGAAACAGATGGCTCCAATTAGAAGTTTTGAACAAAACCCTGTTGTTTTGGTCAGGGTAAAATGAATGCCTTTTTTTTTTTTTTTTACATTAATTTGTAGACCCATGGTATCCAACTAACAGAACTTACCAAAACTTTACTACTAAATTACTTCCATCAGTAATTTCTTACGTATAAAGTACTTCTGATAATATGTGAACTTCTGACATCTTCCCTTGCTGCTTATGAATGTAAACAGCTGAACCCTTCGATAGGCTCTAATTATATGGTAAAATGTCTAGTTATTAAACTGATCTTAAAAAACTAAAGAAAGCAACTTTTACCGTCTATAGCATGAACCTGTGATCTTAATTTTGTCAGATTAAGACAAGCAGAATCCAAGTGTGATACTGACATAAATTACTTAGCATGTATATATTACTGAAAAAGCATAGAGAAAGACTTTCTTCCTACCCCCAAGTTGCTGACTCATGAACCACTTCATCTTTACTCTCATGCAGGAAGCACATTCACTTCTAATTCTCCCCTTTAAGCTGCTCCCTGTGAGAGGATCCCTTCCTGTTTGGAGGAGGCACACCCTTTCAGGCACATACAGCAGCTCTATTAAACAGCCACAAATTACACAAATCTAGAAGTGTTACATTTTTTGTTTAAATGCTGCTTTCGCACTCCAGGACTTAAGTGGGCTTCCTGAGCAAACTGAAGAAGGTAATTATGTATTTTCGCATCTAGAGATGAATTTCTGCTATTAAAGAACAATGTGGGCAACTTGTTAAAATTAACGGTGGCAGTGTTTGTATTCTCCTAAATATCCTCTCCTGAAACATAATAGCCAACTGAAGAAAAGATATTAAAGACACCTTTAAAAAAAAAATTCTGACAAAAATATCCCAATTTTAATCATATTCTATTAATTCAGATTATTATTTATGATGTGTTCTGAAGATGTAAGATCAGGTAAGTAATGCTGTTTATCTCCAGGTTGTTGTATTTCAAAGAACAGAAGGTGACGTAGAGATCAGAACTCTTCTCTTGACCCTTTAGTAACACTTGAGCTACTATAATGGCAATTAGGAACGGGAATGGCTTTATAGCTCTTATGTGTATGTATCAAATAAAAGACCACAATGACAAACATTTTCATAAGTTTTTCACTTGGAATAGGACAGTCTTACAGTTAACACATACACTTACCAGAACAAGTTTGCTAGACTTCAATCAAAGGAAAAAGCACTGCATCCCACACAATATTTCAAGTTTCGTCTCAATCTCTGGTAAGTAATGGGCACAATTCCCAATAAATACTTTCCTCAAGGTAAATACCCTTCCACTATTCCCTCTGATTCTTTCATCACTCCTTCCCTTCCAGAGGCTGCAATAACACAAGATTGATTCCATTTCCTATTCCCGTCTCTCCAACATGTTTTAGCTGTTCCTTATTCTTGAAAATATCTTTATCCCTAGCATACACAAACCCTTCCCCTTCTTCATTCAGATCATACTTAAAGGTTTAGTTTTACTGCAGAGGCTTTACACACTAATTCATCTCAGTCAGAAAAAGCCTTCTTCATCACACTGTTGTTATATATCCAGCACGAAAATATTACCATGACAATACCAGTCATGGAAAAAAATAATTGTCTTTCATAAATCTCATAAATGGTGGCCTCCTGATATGTTTTATCTTTTCAGCTTCTTGTGTGGAACAAAATACATTGTTAGTATCAGATGATAAAGTGTATAAATATCAAATAATACCTTAGCTGGTTATGTGAGGACATGACACTAGTTCTCCATCAAAGCTTAAAAGTGTACAGAAGGGAAAGCATGAATAAAAACTGATACAATTTTCAGCCACTTAACATGAACAGAATCTGAAGATTATCTTGGTTTCAGATTAAGAGGCCTGAAACAAAAAACCCCAAACCTTACAATATTTAACATATTGAAATGTATCACAAAAGGTACAATACGACAACAGATACACACTGTCAGATAAAACCAGTGGACCATTTGCCACAGACAAAATAAAAATGGAAATACTTAAAGGAAACGCAGGAGAACCACAGTTTGAAACACTATGCAAAATGTGAACAAAATGTCATTGTAGAAACTGGTAAGGACAAGTAGTAACAGTTTTAATGGAAAATCGACCTAGAGAAAACATTTAGCTTGTGATGACACAATCTTATAAATTTTTTGTTAAAACGAGTTGGAAGAAGAGAGTAAATGTTTAGAGTCTAATGAATCACTAACTCAGAACAGTCTAGGCAGTGACATATTTTTGGCATGCTGTCACCTCAAGAAGCTGCTGCAAGATTGACCCGTTTCCTCTAACAGAACACATTAAATCTCTCTCAGAATCATACTGAGTAAGTAGGGTGTGAAATCAGAGAAGTCTGTGAAGGCAGTTTACGATTAGATACTGTCCTATTATTCCTGTGATTTGGGAATGGGGGGGAAGAGAATAGGAGTATCATCTATAAGTAGAGGAGGTAACTTTCCAATTGCTACTGGAAGGACTTTTAAAAGTAAAGAGGAATACTTTGGCAATGGACATCAACAGTTAATGCAAACCAAAAACATGCAGAGGAATCACAGAATAGCATTACCATGTTGGAAGCTTTGTTAGTAACCTGGGATGCTTACAAGTGTTAAAAGACCACTAATAAAACTCCAATCAAGCTCTTCTAGCAGCAGGCACAGAAACTCAACTGAACCAGTCCAACAGGGTTATATAGTACATGAAAGTATCAAGAGTCTGAAACAGAAGTAAAATCAGAACAACTATTTCCAGTCTTTACTCTGCCTTTATGCAAATTCAGCATATTTTTCATCAGTTGACTGAACTATCCTGACGGAAATGGCTTGCATTTGATACTGTGCCACTCCTTCAGCCTGTCTTCGGTAAAAATCCTCCAATTCTGGCAACAGAAACCCTGTATGTTGTGTGAAAACTTAAATGCCTTCACATTGTTATTTTCATGCAATAAAAGAATACACAAGAAAGAAAAAACATTTCTAAGAATATTCAGTTCAACTGACATAATGTTATTATGCAGGTTATTAACACTTGCAAAATATGCTAACAATTTGCCTTTTATTGATAGTATTAACAACTTGTTGCAAATAAATATTAGGACTGGAAAATGACACCGGTATGGAAAAACTTGAAATATAATTTATTTACATACTGAATTATGATTTGATGCAAATAAACTGTGTAACAATCCTCACAAAGAAAACAAAATTCTGGCATCTTTGCTATCACAGATACTCATGCCAATAGTGAGATCCAAAAAAGTTACTAAGATACACAACTGTCTACTTCTCCCAGAGCTCAAGCACTAAGACACATACTGCAGATGTAGAGGACCATCTTTTACATCCCAATTGCCCTGAGTAAGTCTCCACAGTGTGTAAAAAAAATACCAATGTTTCAAATAGCAACACAATTAATAAAGACTCTTTTTTATATGATTTTTTTAATTATTATTTTTAGGATGGCTAAAACAAGGATCTAAAATAGTTTCTTTGCTTTCTGTAAAACTTATAAAAGCCTCCAATAACATTTCATCAGAATCTGCCACGTGATCTATTGTTGTATGACCCCAAAATAAACTTCCTCTTTTCCCTCAATTAACGTGTCTTAGAGATTCTGTTATTTCAACTCTTCTGTTCTTACTTTAGTAAGAACAAAACAAAATTATAACAGGTAACTTTACATACAAATGTAGAGAATGAATGAAGGGATAGCTTCAAGAATCCTGTCACTACATAGGCTGCAAAAAATCACTATTACCCTTAATTTCAGTGACAAGGTTAAGATGTTAACAGGAGTCCTGTAAAAGCACTGAAAGCACATTAAACAAAGTTAGGACTTACTTCGCCCAGTTTTAATCACAAAGGATTAATTATCAGGCTTTTAGCTAGAATCAAGTGTGGTGTAGGTACAGATCACTTTATGTTCAAAAGATAAATGCCTCTGAAGTTAGTACTATACTAGAAACATCAAAGAGAATAAAAACATAAAAAAACTTTCCTTTCAAATATCAATATATATACATATGAAATCCCTGTTTTTTTTATTTTTCTTATGAAAACTTTACAAATGACCCATTATCAAACACTACTAAAGTTCAGAGCACTCAGTGCAAGTGTGGGATGGAAAAAATTTCTTCTGTAAAACAATTATTAAAATAATCATATCCACGTAGAAGATAGTTGTGAATAGTATGAAACTCCTAGAACATTTCATAAACGGTTATAAGATCCTTAAAAGTCAAATATCAAATATTCTGCTTTAACATATCTTCAGTAAAAGGGTAACTGAGTAGTTTAAGACTCTAAAAGAGGCAATTTCAGTCACTTCAAAAATACACACTTGTCATAAAACTTTGCTGGGCCACCACCTCACCATAATACACACTTAAGCCAACTAAAAACCTGATTAAGCCAAGACAAGCAACATGAATGGAAATAAGCAAGCTGGCTAAGTGTTTCCCTAGTGAGATTACTTGAAGAAAAGAAGTCACTAATAACCGATCTTTGCAGTCACTTTCTTCTGTATTGAGGTGGAAATAAGCTTAGTGCTGTAACCAGCTTCCTTTACCAAAACCCATAAACTAAAGAGCAGTTACTGCTCTAGATCTCAGACAGAACAACTCATACTCACTTATTTGCAGAAACTTTCGGTTTATATAAATGTAAAATATAAAATATACCCCAAGGAAGACATGTAGAAAGTTATATACACACTGAATCAAAGGATAAGAAATCAAGTCCTTTTCAAAAAAAAAAAAAAAACACCACCAAAACAAACAAAACTAATTAAAATTGTTTTGACAAGAGATGTGGAAAGCTCTAAACTCCACTGTAAGTGAATGGGGATACTCTTGGGCAGAAATTAGAATCACTGGTACCAAAGACTATACTTCACAAGTACACAAGAAATACTTTATCTACTTCATTACCCTTTGCCAAGAACTGAAGAACACTTGAATAATAAAGAATTGAAGAGTGAATGCAGAACAAACAAGCCAAGCAGACTGATTCAACTGTAACTGTCAATTCCAACCTTTCAAATGTCTCCCTTGCACTGAGAATTATTACAACTGGGAACCACATCATGGGCCACCTTGAAACAAAGCCTCTGGATACTACTGAAACAATACTGTAAGGAATAAATAAGGCCATACAGGACCTTCCCAATGAGACCAGAACTCATCTAAATCAACATTTTTAATGGACACCACTTTAGTTTTACTCCAATTGCTAATTAAGATTGAACTGGTGGCCATGTAGCTACACTTCTTATTCCACTCACAGCACAGAAGTATCCTCATCCAAGCCTTGCATGAAACAGTTCAAGTCAACATCATTAAAGAACAAAAACCCAGCGAACCCACCCTGGTATAAAAACTCATGTACCAATAGTCAGGCCATTGGAACAATAAGGTTTCCCACAAATGTATTGTTTTATTTCTTGAATTTCTAAGACAAGAACAAACATAAGTTCAATAGACTATGAAAAGTCAACCCTATTAGAATATTTTTAACATTTCTGATATATAAAAGGTTACACTACTAAATCCAGTAGTGCATTTGATTTCATACTACTTGATTTATCCATTACTTGGATAAGGATTTTATCCCAAAACACTGTTGTTACATTACATACTTTCCAACAAGAAGTGCACCTGTCTTTCTTGAGTATTCATTTGGCAAGGAAATATTCTGACTGACAGGATCAAATTTAACAACTCCTTAACTTTCGTTTCCTTGTAAAAACATGTTCCTCCAATAATGATTTAAATATCAGCTCTCCTTCTCAGCAGGATAAAACACCAACAAAGACATGTGCAAGCAAGCACAACAAACCATCCTGAACTATCTGCCCAATTTTTTTCAGCCACAGGAGGGTTGATATTTACTAGGGCCCTGGTTTCTGAACAGCCCTGAGAAAAAAACTCCTGTCAGTTCTAATCCTATAGAGATTTACAAGGAAAGAATTGGCAGGAGGAACTGCACAGCAGTGTTATTAGCATTTAATATACACAGTGTTAACGACCTAGGTTCCCTACTACTGCATTCAAAACTGCTTACTGTTTCACTGTTCTCTCTCTCTGAATATATAATAAAATCTAGTTCCCTAGAAAATGGAATCTTTTAAGAAAAATATAAGTATTTGCACAAATGTAATAAGCAAAGGTACATGTTAAATTAATACTGAACAGAAAACTGGGTCAGAATTCGCATAAGTGAAAATTCCAAGTGCCCAAGCTGACACAGCTGAATGGGACTATTTTTCAAATATCAACTGACTCAGCATTTTACAAAAAACATAGATCCCATACAAGCACCTAGAATTAGCCTTCAAAAAATAAAGCCCTAGAATTATGTATTTTCTGAACTCACTGGCTTTAAGATACAACAAATTACAGAAAATTAAATCCTTTTAAAAAGTAAATAATTCACACTGGAAAGTAAACATAATAGGCACCACCCAAAAGAAAATGTTTGGACCATTTATCAAACTGTTTGAGTAATTCTTCGCTTATGTGAAGAGCGATGCAAGTGAAACAAGTGAAATACTCATCCCTTATTAATGTTCTGCAGACAAGATGCAGTACAATTCTGTCGTAAATCTTGTTTTCATCTTCTCTGTCTAAAAGAGCTCATGTCTTTAGAACTTCAAAGTTTTTTCAAAGGGCAAAGAACTGTGGTATCTTCTGTCTCTATACATCATTTTACAAGACCTTTTAATCTGAAAGATTTATCTCAAGTTTCTGACAAAGTTTTCCTAGTACTTATAGATTACTGAAAACATATGTTTTAGCAGTTTGATCCTTAAAGAAAAGAATTAAGGAACTGAACTACCATTAACAACATTGATCAGTGAAAACTACACCAGGAGTAGTTATCTGCAACCTCATTTCTACAGATATGTGTTTACTGTCAATATAAATAGCAGTAATCTTATGTTTTGTTTTGGTTTGGTTTTTTTTTTTTTTTTTTTATTTAGAAGAAAACCCCTAATATAGTGAATCACAGAGCCCACAATTGTTTTAGACAAAATTGCCTGAATCATTTATATCTCAGAGCCAATTATTATCAGGTAATATTCTGTGGCATAAACAAAGCCCCTTTAAGGATCCTTTTAAAAAAATAATCTTAAATTGAAGAACAAACATAACCATGAGCATGAACATACTAGAAAATGTTTATACACTAGTCATGAATATGTTTTAATAACATAAAAAGAACTAAACCAAAAGGTAGAATAGTAGAAATAACAGGTATAAAAATGGAGAATAAAAAATTAGATATTGTTACCCACTTTATGAAGATTATGATTGACATTGTTAGAAGTAAAACTCAGAAAACCATTTTTGTATTACAAGTAGTATATCAGCAATACAGAACACCACTATCTGTTCCACTAATCCAACAAGGGTGATGACTATTTTCAGTTAAAATAGCAATTTGTAAACTTCTCGCAATCTAAGACACTAAACAGGGTACAGGTTGAGTACTGGGGCTTGCAAAGAAAGAAAAAACACAGCAATGCAGTGCCAACTGTCCAGTGAAAAAGACATAAAAGTAGGGGTAGAGGAGTGAGTGGTCTACTTCAGCGTATCTGATCATCTCCATTTCCAAAGATTTGGTTTGCATCCCAGATTGGTCTCGGAGCAGGCAAACCAGATTCCTGTCAAACTAAACTCAAGTGGAAGACTGTGCTTCCAGAGCATACCTGACACATCACAATTGGTAACACAAGTGCCCTCCATGGGACCAGACTACTGCCAGTCAGAAGCCCCTCTTAAAGCATATATAAGATGAACTTAAGGTCTTCAGCATCAAATCTTTCCTTTACAAATCTATTCCCACTGCACTATGTTCTTCTAATGTAGATAATGGCCTGATCTCATCAAGAGTAATAGACAGCAAGTTATATAGGAAAATGATGGTCTGAACATTAGAAAGAAGAGAAAATTTACATAAAATATTCACAATCTCAATATGCCTTTTGGAAGAACACAAACTGGTGACTGTGAAAAAAATAAGACATATTAGGACAATGTGGCAGATGTAAAAAAAAAATCTATTGGAACAGGCAAAGCATTATATGAAAAGTTGAAAAGGCAAATATTTTAGCATCCAGTATTTATTAATTTAAAGTCTGTTTATAAAATATTACCTAGAATTAATAATTAAACAACTATTCTAACAAGGATGACTACATTAGTTAAAAAACCTGAAAGAATATCTACCCATGGCATTTTTAATTTTTTAACACCTGTTTGAGTCAATCTATATGCTGGAGAGAAAAAATAAAGAAGGGAATTAAAAAAAAAAAAAAAAAAGGAGCTACTTCTGGAAATAAGTGAATAGTTCTAGACTGAAAGGATGACAGCACACGGCTATGTAGTACACATCACTGCCAAAAGGATTTGCTCAGACATGTCTCTTCACCAGGATATAGAAAGAAGTTCATTCAGAGTTTAATGGGGAAAACACAACTGGCTTTACTGGTGATACCACTTAACATCATCAACATAATGCAGAGAAGAACTATAAACTATTCTCCTACATATCAACATATACAAAACTCAGCCCCTCTGCTTGCTTAACAGATGCAGTACATTGCAACAGACACCAAGAAAGTATCTCGCCTGATTTCTTTCCAAACAGTTGGTGAATCACAGAACATAATTTCTCAACAACTTTTTATATATTACAAAACTGTTGAAAGTAGCACCTATAGTAGATTTATACAAAATTTTTTCCGTGCATTCCAGTGATTACACATATAGTAAGACGTCTGTGACTGCTCTTCATTTCTAATTGTTTAGGACGAAGATTCTGTTTTACCAGTCGCTCTCAGTGTTGCATTCATTGCAAATATCTTTATACCAGAGACTCTGAGCTGGTACTAGTATTATTTAACATTTAGATGCTACATCTATAAAGAATGTATATGAACAGCTATGCCAATACTAAGAGCTGTTTCAGAAAAACACAACCTCAATGGAAACTTTCAAGTAGCGTAAGATGGAAAAATTACACAACGATTTGTCATGAGGAGGAAGTCAGAAAAAATACAATTGTACAGCACTGCTTTTGCGATACAACCAGAACTGTGTGTTCCAAAAGCAAAGTTTCCTCAACCAGCACTATTTAACTTTTTTTTCCCCAAGAATTCGCAAGAAAAGAGATGAGCCAGCACAAATCTTAAGTCCTTCCCAACCCACATCTGTTCATAAATTGTTAAGTAACACGTTCTTTTTTTCCTTTCTGCATGTATTTCTCCACCCATAAATATCAGCAAGTACACGTACCTCAGACGTAAGTCTGAAGAAAAAAAAACAAAAAAACAAAAAACACGTTTCGTTCGTTAAGCTATGGAAATATTAGACAAATAAAAGACAGGACACCGCTACCTCGCTGAGGCAGACTACTGATCAGCACTTCCCTCTCTGCTCACCCCACGCCTCTGGGCACAGCCAGTGAAGCAAAAGGAAAGCGGGCGGCGCAAAGGCGCCCCGTCGTCCGGGAAGCAGCGGACTGCCGAGCCCACCCGCGGCCGCGCCTAGCCGCGATCACGGCCACCCGCGGGGCGAGGGCCGCGGCGGTCTCTTGTCCCCGGGGAGCGGCGGTGCGGCCCGCCAGAGAGCCATTAGCTATGGCGGGACGGCCCGCCCTTCGCCGCCCGCTTCACCCGGGCGCCGGCAGCACCTCCCGCCCCTTCCTGCGGCCTCCGCGGCCACCATTTTTGTCAAGGGAAAAGCTTGGCTGTCACCCCTCGAGTCCCGCCGCTCTGCGGCAGGGAAGACGAGGGAACATCTCTCACGCTAGAAAGCAAGCGGGGCCGGAGAGACGCTTCGCCTCACTAAAGAAAGAGCCCTCCCTCACCGCACAAAAAGCAAAGCGAACGTCTCCCCAAGCAGCACCCCTGCCCTCGCCCAAGGGCCGCAGAGTTTCCCACCTCACCGGGGGCGCGGAGGCGAAACCCGCCGCCCGTGGCGCCACAGAAACGACAAAACCAAGATGGCGGCCGCCTCCCTCCGGGAGGGAGCCGGCGGCCGGGGCGGACTACATCTCCCAGCGCGCCGAGCGGCGCCAGCGAGCACCAGAAACTACCGCTCCCGGGGGGCAACGGCAGCCGGGCTTCCCGTTGCGCGGGCCAAGACTACAACTCCCGGCCGGTGGGGCGGAGAGGGCAGGTGGGGGGCGGAGCTGGTAAATAGCGGCACCGGCCTCGGTTAAGATGGCGGTGGGGCTCTGAGCAGCGCGCGGTAGGCGGGCGTCTTCTCGCTCCTCCCTTTTTCCCCTCGCTGCCGCTGTGTTGTGCCTCCTGACGCGGGCGGAGGCTGCGGAGCTACGGCGAGGGGGAAGCCCGAGCCTGCGTGCCGCGTCGCTGGAAGGGGCGGGCGGCGCTGGTGGCAGCCGCGGAGCGGTTGCCGCTCAGGTAGAGCCCGCCGCTCCCGTCCCTTCGGCAGGAGGCGGCGGAGGCTGCTGTGGGCGGGGACCGCTTCAGCTCTTCCCTGCTCGGCGGTGGCTGCGGCTCGGGTCTCCATGTCGGACAACCAGAGCTGGAATTCCTCCGGTTCCGAGGAGGACCCCGAGACCGAGCCCGGGCTGCCTGTTGAGCTCTGCGGCGTGCTCAGCAAGGTAAGCCGCCTCTCCTCCTTCTCGCTGCCCGCGCCCCACGGCCTCTCGCTTCTCCTCTCCGTACTTCGCCCCCCCCCCCCCCCCCCCCCGCCCCATCCCTTCTTCTCGGCGGGCCGGAGGCTGTCAGCCCCCCGCCGCCCGTCTCCAGCTCGGTGCGGAGGATCAGGCCGAGGCGCCGGTGGAGGGGCCTGGTGAGGGGGCCGGGCGGCTCCGCGGGAGGCGCTGGCACGGCTGGGGCAGCCGCCACCTGACGGCGGGGAGCCGGCTCGGCAGCCGCCGCGACGCCCGGCGCCAACCGCCGGCGCCCCCCCTCCCTCCGCCGCGGGCACCGGCGGATCCCCGCCGCCGGGCCCCCCACCTCTGCGCAGCTGCCGCCCGACCCTCCCCGCCACGGGAGGAAGCCCTTCTTCGGGCAGAGCGGCGGGCGCGGCTTCTGGCCGGGCGGCGGGGACGTCGCTACCGCCCGGCCCGGGGGTCCCCCCCCGCCCCGGGCCCTCTGGCTGCCTGGCGTCAGGTTCCGGACGGCTGGGCCCCGGAGGAGGCGGCGAGGGAGGGCGTCTCCCCGGCTCGTCAGGCCGCTGGCCGGAGCCGCCGGCGGCGGGCCCGGGGGCGGGCTGGGGCCGCGGAGCGCCGCTCGCCTCCCGGGAGCTTCCGAAGCCAGGGGCGGCCCGTGGTCGCTCCCCAGGAGTGGCACAACCGTCAGTGCAAGTCTCGAAACAGAGCAGTAAAATACTCCTGCAGCAAGAGATAGGGGAGACGGGGAGGAGGGAAAGGAAACTGGCCCAAAAGCGTTTTTCCCCTTTTTAAAAATAAACAGAATTTTCTGCTCTTTTATCAGTGGAAATAAGATGACTTGCAAGTATGCGTCGGGTGATACTGGGAGATTTTATTTTTAGGAGTACTTTAACATTGAATATTGAATTACTAAGTTGGAACGGAGATTTTATTATTACAGAAGGTATCTTCAGAATAATGTTGTAATCTTTAGCATTAAAGCACTATGTTTTGAATTTTTTTCCTGCCCTACACCATAAGACTGGACACAAGCCAACATGGGAGGCACAGGTCACAGGATACAGAGATCATAAACCAGTCCTGGATAGTGAGGAAAAAAAAGCCATAATGGGGCTAGGGCCCTGCTTTTTGTGAGGGACTTGGTGAACGCCTTCCAGCCTGAAGATGTTTCTAACCCCAGAGATGAGAGGAGCAGTTAGGGGAAAAGAAGGGTTTCAGCTTTCATTTGTAAGATCTTGTTATCTAATAGTGCATGGGGGAGGAAGAGGATGAGATGAATGTGAGATGTTACAGCAGTTAAGACCTGAGGGTTTGGTTTAGAGTCATTTTATTGGATTTTTTTTTCCATTGGAAAGTTTTTCTTTGATTAGATGCCTCCAGCATTAGAAGGGATGTAATTTATGAGATATAATTGATTTTTTTATGTTGGCAAATTAAATACTTTATTAAGTCCAGGTACTGTTTCTTATTGGTGTAGCAGGTGAAGCCATGGCTTCTGATGCTCTGTAGCTTAGGTATGTGCAAACTTTCTGGGTGATTATGCTGACTGTAGCTGACTCTGCCTTTCCTGTGAGAACATGGAATGTAATCCGAATAGTCAAGTATGGTGAAAGCTGTTGCAGTGAATATGCTTGAGGGATAAATTTACCTTTTGTTAGTTGATGCCTCGGTGGTAATACTTGAGACAAACTAATTAAAATGAAATGGTAGCATACCAAACTTTCTACTAAGGAAATATCTATTTTTAGTAACTTATTGTGTATAATTAAATTCTAAAGCCATAAAAGTAGGCTGCAGTTCTCTGTGTGCTTGTTAGTGTTTCAGTTTTTGTGTCCTTCAGTAAAGAGAGAAGCTTTGAAGGAAACGGAGTAATTTGTTAAGAGAAGCTTAATAGAAGTATGTCCTGCTGGTCTCTTTAAATGTTTCAGAACGCTAGCCTTTTATTCCTTTGTATTTCCTGCAAACAATTTTAAGGTGGATGGAAAGAGAGGGCTTCAGTGCAGAATAGTCTTTCTTGAAGCACAAGAATCCCGGTGCTTGAAAAAACAGAGTCTTGTCTTTGCCAAAACCTTGTGCCTACCCAGTATACTTTAAGGAGTCTCTTAATTCATGGCACATTCTGATTGCAACAGCAAGCATTGATTGCAACAGCAAACGCAAGATTGACTGCTGTATTTATCTCACTTAGCTGTCAAAGGAGGAGAGGTGCTTTCTTCCCTGTCCCTTGCTGTTTTGCCCAAGATAACTTTGGACTCTGCCTGTCACGACTGGGAGGAGCTGGGAACATAAGAGATGGGAAAAGAGGAATGCGGGAAATAATATACCTCCACAACGGCTTGTGCTACCAGTTCGTATACTGTTGAGTCTTTCTTTAGGAAATACTGAACTTAGCAACTTGATGTATTAAGATATCAAAAAGGGCTTTATCTTTGGAGAGGAATCAAGGTCTTACGCTTGAAAATTGTTCATAATTTCTCAGCTATAGAATTTGTTTTCCTTAGACCTCCTCTTGTTATTACTAGAGTTAACGTAGTCATGGGACATATATTAACTAATACATGTAGTATACTGTAGAAATGAGCCTGTTAGTTGACTTTCTTTCACCCCACTTATATATTACAAAATGATGAATAGTGGTTAGACCTAAATGCTAAAAAGAGATTATTTCTCAGAGCTTTATGTCAAATAACAGTTGTCATGATCAAAGAAATTCTTGCATGATAAAATAATTTCCAGTGCTTTTATTTCAATTTTTATCTAATTTTTAATTTTTGCACTGTGATTCAAGACCAATCACCAGTGTATACAGAGTTACAGAACAGTCCCAAAGCTCTATCAGTGTCATATGATTATACAAAGTGCAGTTAGAAAGATGTTGCAAATGTAAGATTAATAACCAGAGTTTAGTCAATTCTTACTAGATCTCTGCAGAATGAATCCAGGTCTTGTTCCTGGAATATTTGGTTTCATTCCATGTGTTAATGTGGAGTCCCTAGAAAAATCTGAATAGCAAACTGATGATTGGGTGTCTGCTGATATGCCAGTATCTTCTTAATGAGAAACTGGTTAGGAATTAAAACCTAAAGCAGTATCTATGGCCAATATTAACTTCATAAAGAACTGATTACTGTAGTTACTACAATAATTACATACTGTACTGTGGGATAACGACATGTTTGCATTTATATGAAGAGGACTAGATACTACAGTAAAATTATTTTTGTAGAAATTAACTTATATAAAATAAATTTTTGCATGTTCCACTTAAGTTTGGCTTTTGGTCCAACTCCAGTTTTTAAATCAGGTGGCTAAACTCACCTTAGTGATTAATGCTTCATTTTCTCTCTCCCCTCCTTCCTCAATTTGTCATCAGCATGTTTATTACCTTTATCTTAACTGGCCTTGGCAATGCAGTTGCGGTCAAGACTTGTTACCTTATTGTTCATTTGAAACAACTGCTTTTTGGTACCTTTAGGAGTTTGTAAAATTATTTTAGGACTTCTGAGAAGAACAAAGTTCTCAGTTGATAAGAACTTTTAAAAATAAGTTGCTTTTTTTTCTCCTGGTGCTTGAATGCCTGAGAAATATCAGCCCTATTGACTTTTATCGTTGTTTTTTTTTTGTTTTTTTTTTTGTTTTTTTTACAGTGGACCAACTACATTCATGGGTGGCAGGATCGATGGGTAGTTCTGAAAAGCAATGCACTCAGTTATTACAAGTCTGAAGACGAAACAGAGTATGGCTGCAGAGGTTCTATCTGTCTGAGCAAGGCTGTGATTACAGTAAGTGCTATTTCATTATTACTGTTTTTTCATGTTTTGAGATGTTACGTGTTTGTAGGCTAATGTCTGGTGAAAGTAAACATGTGTATGGCAAATTCTATTAGGTCATCTATTATGAAAGTTAGTGGTATCAGCAGAGCACTGAGGAGCAGGGCAGGGAGTTCCTAAGAAGAAAACAAGCTGTACTCATTTGTGGCTGCAGTAAGCAGCTTTTCATTTCTTATGTTAAAGGTTTCTGTGGGTAGGTGTCCTGGGTTGAGTGAATGGTGGAGTTTTTTTGGTGGCAGGGGAGGGGGCTATCGGGGCGGCCCCCTGTGAGAAGCTTCTCGAAGCTCCCCCAGCTCCACGTCAGCTCCACTTCTGTTTGGGAAATTGAGCCAATCGGCTGCTCCTCTGCGATAACGTATTTAAGAAGGGACGTGGTGATGGGCAATGGGACTTGTGAGGAGGAGTTGCTGCAGCTGCATGAACACCAAGGTCAGTGGAGGAATGGAGGAAGAAAGGAGGGGGGAGGTGTGCTGGAGCAGAGACCCCCCTGTATCCTGTGGTGAGACGGCAGGGCGGCCCCCCCTGCCACCCATGAAGATCTACGGTGGAGCAGACATTGATTTATGGCCTGTGGCTTCTGCTCGGCATAATCAAGGTTCTGTGCCCAAAGAAGGCCGGGGTCTCATGGGAAAAGGTAGCCCCGCTGCTATAATTCAGTGCTGGGAGGATTGCAGCATGTGGGGGAGTCCCACGCTGGAGCAGCTCGGGAAGGGCTGCAGCCGTGGGAGAGAATCCAGTCGGAGGGAGTTAGTGACCCATGACGGAGCAGTGTGGGGAACGCTGCGGCCCATGGGAGGAACTCATGTTGGAGAAAGTTTGTGGAGGACTGTCTCCTGTGAGAGGGGGACCACGATGGAGCAGGAGGAACAAGTTCCGGACACTCCCCTCACCGAAGATAAGGAAAGTGGCAGCACTGACTGCACCCCCCATTCCCTGCCCCTGCGCCACTGGGGGAGGAGGTAGAGATATCGGGAGCAGAGCTGAGCCCGGGAAGAAGGGAGGGGTGGGGGGAAGGTGTTCTCAAGATGTGGCAATGCTTTTCACTGTCCTACTCTGTTATGTGTTGTTAGTGTCTGTAATAAATGTATGTTCTTTTTTTCTTCCCCTAACGAGTCTGCCTCTTGCTTGTGATCATAAAGGGGATTTTTTCCCCATCCCAGTCCTATCTCGAATCCCAAGCCTGGCTCATTTGTCCCTTCTCATTGCCGGAGGGGAAGGGAGAGAGAGCTGCTGCATTGTGGTTGGCTGCCAACCAGGCCTAAACCACGACAGTAGGGATATGGTTTGCTTCAGGAGACTGAAGTTTTTCCAGGGGTTGGCCTAAGATCCCGGACCAACTTCTCAGAGCAGGTACCACCCATCACAGTCTTGACACTTTGTACCAGAGAGAGGAGGTAGTAGTTCTTTGACTGTACTCTCTGAACAAGTCTCTGTAGGACATTTCCAAAAGAAACTGTTCTACTACATGCTTCTTCCTCTGAACAATTGAGTGTCGTGCTGGTTTTGTCTAATGGTAAAAGATCTTGCATTACACTGGTAGGAATAAAGAGCCCACATATAAATGAAACTTCATACAGATGAATTGGCCTTAGAAGATAAAAAAAAAAAAAATCTGCTTTTAGTGCCTTTCAGAATTATGATATTTATTAATTATGATTAATGCTTGCAAAAAAGAATGCTGTAGCTTTTCTGTGTTACTGTTAAATAGTCCAGTTATGTGATTTAGGGAAAAAATAGCTGGACTTCTGTGTAGCACACAAGTTTCTAGAGTAGTAGTGCTAAATCTTATTATTTATATTATTATTCCACCATTTTTTTAAACTGAATTAAAGATGACATGAAGTTTTCTTTCTTACTAATATTCAGCTTGCAAATAGAATTTTCTTAAACACATCTTGGTTTGGAAAAAAAAAAAACACTGGATTGATTAGATCAACTGTGCATTTTGGAAAAAAGCTTGTGAAGAAAAAGCAGATTTTTACATTTAGATGTCTGTATTATAGTCATCTAAAAATTAAAACAGATCATCGTATTTATTTTAAAATTCTTTTTTTAAACTGCTTTTAAAACTTGCTAAAGATTCGACTTAGTTAAAAAACGCTTAGAGAAATGTCATGTTTGATAAATTTTAAGAATGCTTAAACTCAACCGTGTGTGAACTTTTGTATTTTTTGTCACTATAGGTAACCTCCTATACAGGAAGAGTTTAAAAAGATGATGCTTCATCTTAACCTTCAGCTTTTCTTCAGGGAGGATTCATACTTGCCATGTTGTTTTAATCCAGTGGTTGGGCTTCATCTTCCTTTTTATGTATATTACTGGTGTAGAAAAACTTATTTCTTATTCAGTAGCTTAAACAAGATGCTATAACTGTGATGCAATGATTTTCCTTATTTTTGGTTATACTGTAATAATGCATACTCATGTCAAAATCTTAATGTAAACATGCTATTGGTTATTAGTTTTTTTTTTTTTTTTAAGAACAGTTTGTTTTTATTGTGTTGTAAAGAGATGTTTAGACAGTTCTGTGGAAATGCCTGGACCAGGATTGAGCAATAAATTCAGTTTGCATAATGGAGTTATGTTCAGTAAAATATGCTAGGGTTTTTTTCCAGAAACAATAATTAGAAAGCACTGTTGCTTAATGAAAGCAGTGACGATGTTTTATATTAAGATACAAGTTGCAAGCCATTCCCATTCAGAATGGACTTCTGAAAGGGTGGATCTCTCGAGTATCTATTGTGAATATCTGCAGCTAAGGACTGTCAAGAAGATAGAAAACGGAAGTCTGCCTGAGAGATAGCTTAGTGAATTGTCTTAGCTTTTTTTTTTTCCCAAATAACAGTAAATTGCTATTGTGAAGAACATAATAAATAATCATGCTATAAATTAGGGCTGATATAAACATGCATTCGTTCCAGTTTACGAGAAGAACAAGAATACCATATGTGAAAGAGCTAAACTAGCAGTTTCCAATTTCAAGCTTCTTGTTTCCTTACATATAGTCTGAAGAAAGGGTCAGATGGTTCTTTCCAGTAATCAGCCACTAATAATGAAAAACTTACCCCACTTTTTAAAGGTATGGTTAGTTGAACAGCTGTCCTTCTTCACTCTAGCAGTATTTCTGGTTTACAGTATGATGCTGGCCACCATTAATAATTGGGTACTTGTGAGAGGAAGTACAGATTGACATTATTAAAAATAGATTGATGAATTGACATGGGATTCTTCATGCATTTTTCAATTTACACACGTTGAGAAGCTTCCTCTGAGAGCTTTTTTCACAGAAACTTTTAAACTCTACAGATATTTAAGTTTTAGAATGAAGATGCATATTTTTAATTGAAGATGTCAGCGCTAGACAAATACTCCTAGTAGTATAGTTTAAAACACTTTTGGCATGACAAATCATGTCTTACAAAATAAACTTTCAAAAATTTACCTTCACATTACAGTGTGTTGGTGTGTTTCTTTTAAATTTAATACACTGTGAAATGTGAGGGTACTTCAGAAGTAGTTGGCATGGTAGTGTGTAGAAGTGGACTTACTTGATGGACTAACATGGGTAATCTTTGGATTTGTTTTCTCCTAGCTACTGCTCCAAAGTTTGATCTTGTTAACAGACCTGCTTATGATAATAGAATGATGTAATTGCAGCTTTTATCTACTGATAGGTTTGATTCAGTCTGTTGCTAGTTAAGCTGAATGGGAACTGATAGCTTTTAGTTGGTGAAAGCTTTTATTAAAAAAGCTAAACTATAATCCATGCCCTAGGCAGAAATACTGTAGCAGTAAATTTGTAATAATTGCTAATTGCATGGGAAAATATTGTTTCCAACTGTCTGAGGTTGGAAAACAATCTGTTTTAGTATGAAGTGATGAGCATTTAATGAAATAATTCATTTTCTGTAATTTGATAAAGTGCTTCCTCAGCCGTAATTGCTGCTAAAAAGATGACCTGAGTAAACCAAGACATAGAATTCAAGCCCTAACTAGATAGGGGTTTATTTAGGACACATGGCAATGAGTACTTCTAGGCTTTGGTGTGTGCCTTAAATAATCAAGTAGCTAAATCCAGACTGGTGGAAAATCTTGGCTAAATGTGAGAGAAATCTGAATGGTTATTCTAGGCAGAGGCAAGTGTGGTCAGGAATGCTTACTCATACATGAAAAGCCTGAGGTGATTGTATTCTGGAGAGGAAAATGCAAAAGAGCAACAGGAGAGTGAGGAAGAGAAAAGGAGTTGATGCTTAGGAGGTAATGACACTGGGCTGGTGCTGGTGTAGCCTGCAGAAGTTGCTTGGAACATAGGATTCTACTGGACAATTATTTTTAGCATTCACACCCTGTGTACAAATTTGTGTCTGTCTGAGTTATCTAAACCAGCAATGGATGGGTTGATGTTCAAAGTGAAAATGTCAGGATGTTGCCCTCTATTTATCGAAGTGCTATAGAGTGCTTATATTCTTGGCAAACGGAAAGCAATCATTTGACAGGGTAGAGAAATGTAAGATTTCTTCCTTAGTATGTGTTGAAGAAATTGAGTCAGACGTGGAGAAATATGGATCCAGATCAGCTCAGGTGATGCTGTTCTTCATAGTATGATGAAGAATTCCGTAATGATTAAGATGTAAAAGAAATCAGTACTGTGTATTAACCAAATATTTTAGAATTACTTAAGATTGCTGAAGAATTCAGCTTTAGTACTTGAACAAAATCATGTGTTACCACACACTTGAAATTAGGGCTATAATCCAACAGTACTTCTGTCAACTTTTTATTATCAATATCATTCCCCCACTTCACTTTTTTTTTAAGAGAATTAATCAAGTTTTAATAGTGTGCATGATTTGACATCCACTTCAGGATGGTAATTCCTGCCCATGATTTATATCGGAGCATTTTCATGCTGTGGAGCATTTCCCATGGGTGATATATCAAGCCTTAAATAATTCCAGTGTTTGCATTTGGTGTTAAAGCTATGATTTTATACCTCAGCAAATTTTTCTGTGGTATTTGCAATCCTTATTCTTGCTCAATCTAAATTTATATGCATCTTCATAAGATTGATGTATAGTTGATTTATTGATCATGGATATAGTTGGTTCATATGTCACCCCCCCTCTGGGGTTGTAGTGTTGCTCAACAGTCCTTCTAGGCAACCTGCTGTTGATTATCTGATCTGTCTTGTGATAGCTGTTAATGACGTTTTTAACACCTCTAGTGAGGATTTTTACAATACCAGACCTCACTTTCTGATACGCATGCCTAGAATGCAAAGTAAAAATATCAGAATACTCCTTTTTTATCAACTAATATGCAGCTGCACCAGGAAGCATATAATTTCATCATCCACAATCCCCAGTGATGTTATACGCAGCAGCCCAGGAAGCACATTTCTGTATTTTGATTTTCATGCTGCTCAGAAACACACTTTCAGGAGCTATTCCACCCTGGCTCTGAGCAATGGGCTGCCATTCTGACTCATGTTTTCTGTGTTGGTGACAGCAAAGGCCATTCCCTGTCACACCTGCACCCGAAGCGCCAAACACATCCTGGTAACACACAAAGAAAATCCTTTTCATAACAGCAAAGGCAGGGCCGAAATCTTGAGAGCTGAGCAACTGCTATTTGTAATATAAATTATGAAGCCACATTTCAGGATTGGGGGTTGGGGAAGAGGTGCGTGCGTTCGTGATGTTTCCTTTGCATCTGAACTGTAATCCCAACACCGCAGCCCGCACAGCTCCACGGACTGCTGCTTTGTGAAGTGCTAACTTACCAGACTTTCACTTCTGTTCATACTCTCAGAATAGTTCTTCACAGATGACTACTTGAGTGTTGTTTCTGCTTCTCCCAGCTCACCTTTTTGCCTCCTCCTTTGGGCATACGCTTCAGTTGCTGCTTCTGTGTTTCTCATGAATTCTGATCAATGTGGATTAGATCAAATATTCTGGCCAACTTCAGCCACTTCTTAGTCTGTCTCATGTGTCTTTCTGCTCAACTGAGGTCCACCATTTCTCTGTTAAGAGGACCCGTTGGAATGGAATTTGCTACCCCATGTTTCTAGGCACTTAACCCAGATTGCGTTGTGGCTAGTGTCTAATATTTTCTTAAAGCTTTTCAAGTTGCTCTCTTTTTTTAAGCCTTCTTTTTAAACTCTTTCACAACTAAATATGTATGCATATATAATAGATACATATTTACACAAACATAATTTTAAGTCAAGGAATTGGAGATAGATGTGATGGGAGAGTTTAGACTGACAGGTCAGGCTTAAACTTTAGAATCAAAGCTTTTAGGATGACATTCATTAGCGACATTCCTTGTGCTTATAATTAGTTCTTAAACATTGTTAATTATCACTATAAGTTAGTTCTTACATTCTAACCATTATCACTATGTATTCAAAGCAGTCAGTCTTACATCTGACTTACATCCTAAATTAGCTGTAAGTATGCAACACCACATAGCCAGTACCATATAGCTAGCCTGGTATCTCTGTTCTTAATAGTCCTTGTTGCTGAGGTCAAGGTAACCTGACTGAAGAGCTCTTTAGTAAGGTGTAGGGGGAGGTGGATGACAGGACAGGGACAGAATTCAAGTAGGCATCTTCTGCCAGCCTGCCTCCCCCGCCCCCCTAGGATCTTTTATAACCATCTTTTATGAAAATCATTGAGGCTTCTGGTCCTGAACTACATGTGGTGTGGTGCTGCGGAGGTGTTAATTTCCCAGGCTGCAGCAGGTGCCCTGTTCTGTTGCTCAGCTTTTTGGGGTTATTCCCTTGTGTAACTGCTGCTACTTCGAGCAAAAACAGCCTTCCCAGCTCTGGAGGTTGCACTTTTTCACTGACCAGTAATTGACGATTAGCAAACTGTTTATGGTTCTGGGGCCTCTGCTTTTAGATATTCCAAGGCCTTTGTTAAATTGTAAGTCATAACAAGAGACATGTGATACCAAGGTCTAGTTCACAGAGTCCATTTTTCATAAGTAGTTGATAATGAGCCTTACAGATTAGGAGTGGGACCTTGCATAGTTAGCATAAGGCCTGTTGCTAGTAATGTTAATACTGCATTTAAGGAAATGCTTATACAGTTGTACTGTATTAAGTCACTTACATTAAGATGTAAACCCAATTAATCTTAAGTCTTAGTGTGCTTCTTTCACACATACAGCAGACCTCTGCAGAGGCCACTGTTTTCATAGGATGGAAACTTTCCATTGCCATCACTGAGAGTCTAAGTCCAGGTTGCCTCCTGGTTTTCTTGGGAAATTCATATTGTACTGTCCCTGCTCATCTATGTACAGCTTTTGGGTCTTCCATGGCAGACAGCAGTACATAGTGTGAGGTACAACAAAGCTAATCAATACACAAATAGTGATTTTAGGGGTGCAGTAGTGTATATGTGATTCCTGCTCCTATATCTGACTGTCCTATAAAAATAAACTTAAGTGACACATGGGGTTTCTACCTTCTCTAAAGCTGATACAAAGTTGCCTTGTTTCCTGACTAATAACCCTAGCTTCTTAATGTGTATGATGGGATTCCTAATGAGTTTAACTTGGTGATTTCAAATCGGTTCAAAGCTGATGATTTTCCAGGTGGCATAATTCTGATTTTTTTTTTTTTTTCCATGGCTGATGCGTGGTTTTGGTGGATAATGCAAATATTTTCTTCTAATGGATACCTGAGAAGCATCATACGCATTTTTCTGCAGGGGACTCAATTCTCTGGTTTAGTTCCCACCAAAGTGACAACACGTAGCTTCCATTTCCAGTATCTCGTATCCTGTGGTCAGTTAGCTGATAGTTAGCTCTAAATGCAAGTTAACTTGCATTTAACTTGCATTTAACTGTTATAATTTCAGTAAAGTTTAGGATTCTTCAGACTGTGTTCAAACAGGACAGGCCTGTTAGTTATATCCTGATTTATCACAGTACATATCTAAGTCTATTAACCCCTCACTAATCCATGGAGGGCTTACATAGGGTATTCACAGCCACTAGTAGATCACGTTAGGCAATGGCTGTGTGCGCGTGCTGTTTTACAGCTATAGTCTTGCCCTTATTTCTTCTAATAACACAGTGCCATTCCATGTCTCTGACCAAAGTTTAGCTGGTATTTTAAGTGCACGTTTCTTATACTCCAGATCTTGCTGTAACAAGGCATTGTTTTTTTCAGCAGATACTTGGGAGTAGCATGTGTCAGAGGTGTGTTTACATACAAATTAGAACAGCAAAACTCAATACTACATAGTAATTCCACATTATTAACAGGTAAAGAATTGGATAAAATATAATTAACAAATTGGCTACTATAAGACTCTAGGATAGTTGATTCCCCACAAAAAAAATCTGCAAATTTATATTTATATAATCACTCTTGCATCTGAACCTATCTGCTGGGTGTGCAGAAAACCAGATTAACCTGATTTACTCTTGAGAACTGTATGTTTCAAATTTTAAATGTGGTTTCACTGCTAAAGTAACACGTACAATATATGCTTCTTCCAGACTTGAAAAGGCAATTCTCTGATGGGAGAGATTCTATGCAATGGATTAAACCAAGCTAATTTTGAAGTTTGCATAGCACGCTAATATTAAATTCTACTTAGCATGCTTCTGCTTTCATGGTTGCAGTGGGCCTCTACTTGAGCTAGTTTTTTGAAAGATGAGATTATTATTTAAAAAAAAAAGCAGTGTTGAAAGACCTTTTGAAAGGCAAATACCCTAGCCTAAGATTTGAAGTGAAATATTGAGGTAGTAGCAAAGAATGTTAAAACGTTTAATAGGCTTTTATATTTTTAAGCCTATCTTCTTCATAATGTTTTTCTACATGTTTAAATGTGCCATTATTAGAAAGATTTTTCTTTTTAATGTGGTAATGAGCAAGCTATTAGATGTCCCATGTTTTGTAACCTACAAGGAGCATCATTGTTTTGGTAGGCATAAAGCTGTTTGCGGTAAGGTTTTTTCCTCTATCCTGTTAAAAAAAAAAAAAAAAAAGGTAGTTAGGGGATGTAACTAAAAAGTGGGTACATGCTGTTTAAGATTAACAGCAAGGAAAGCATCTTAGTCTAATGTTTCTATTAGGTTTTGCCCTGAAAGGGAAGTCAGAATTTTGTGTTGTGAGTTTTGGCAGGCCTTAGCTCCCCAGGTTTGTGGGTCTACTTGGATATTGTTTTGGGGAGTGGGGAAAATATTACAAATGAAGTGAACTAGAACTTGTAATATCTTTTGAGTTGTCAGTACATTTTTAATCAAATGTAATATAAACAATGAAGTATAAGACTTTCTCTAGGTTGCTCCATCCTGAGTCAGATCTAGGATAGTTAATGATATTTTTAAAAAAACCTTGCAAAATTAAAGCAATTACTTTATTTAGTAACTTTAATGTTTATACTACTAAAGTGTCTTCAAAAATCACTCTCGGAGACAAAAGGATTTGAGGGACTTTTATAATTGCACTGAGCGTGCATGGCAAGGGTGGGGGCTGCCAGGTAGCCTCTGTTGTGAGGAGGGGCCAGGTTGCCCTACACTGAACATGGCCAGTTCCAGCCAGCTCCAGCTGACACACTGCAGGGCACAGCTGAGCCCCTCAGCCAGCATGGTGGAACCTCGTGGTAAACAGGGTTAAAGGGCAAAAACTCTGCTTGGCAGTGTGTGGGGTGAGGAAAAAGTGTGAGAAAAAGCCCTGCAAGCACTGAGGTGAGAGCAGGAGGAGTGGGGGAGGAGGTGCTCCAGGCACAGAGCTGAGATCCCCTGCAGCCCGTGGAGGAGAGCACTGCGCAGCAGGCATTTCCCTGCAGCCTGTGGAGAGGACCACACTAGGCCAGATATCCACACTGCAGCTTGTAGGTGACCCTACCATAGCAGGTAGATATGCTCTGAAGGAGGCAGCATCCTGTGGAGAGCCCACGCTGGAGCAGGTTTATCCTGGAGAACTGCAGCCTTGGAGAAGACCCATGCTGGAGCAGAGGAAGAGTGTGGGGAAGGAGTGACAGAGTTAAGGTGTTAGGAACTGACCACAGCCCTCATTAGTCATCCCCCCTGTGCTTGTGTTTTTAGTGTTGTCTTTGTTTCTCACCATCCAACTCTAATCGGCAATAAATTAATTTTCACCAAGTTGAATCTGTTTTGCTGGTGATGGCCATAGGTAAGTGATCTCCCGGTCTTTATCATGACCCATGAGCTGTTTGTCTTACTTTCTTCCCCTGTACAGCTGATGAGGAGGAGTGAGACTCTGTACTGCTGGGTGGGGGGACTGGCAGCCAGCCAAGGTCAAGCCACTTCAGTAATCTAGGGAGTCATTATAGACATAGCTTGTGATTAAAGTATGTGTTTGAAAGAGTGACAAGGGTCAAGGATTGTTCCTAAGCAGAGGGAAGATTTTGCTGTGTGTTCTCAAACTTTGTAAAAGAAGAAATTGCTAAAGGAAAATAGTGACGCTTATTCAGAGGAAATAATGTCAAAGAAGGATACAAAGAGGATCAGACCATTTAGAATAGCAGTGTTCAGGCAGCATTCTGAAAATGAGCAGTGACTCCAGAAAGAAATATGCTGGCTTGACTAAATACTTCTCCTTAATATTTAATAGGGAACAAAAGACCATGTTTTTAGACCTATCTTGTCTGGCAAAATTCTTACCGAGCATAGTGTTCATTGGTAAAACACATATTTTGATTCAGTTGATTAAGAAGATTTTTTCCACTGATGATTTTAAGTACTATTCATCATATAGAATACAACTGTAAAATAATCTTTGTCGTACTTCATTTCACAATCTTTTCTGTTCAATGTCTTTTCATAAGTTAGCATGTTTTCAGTCATTATAAAATTTGTAGGGAGGGGACATAATTCTTCTACAGTTTGGATCTATCATGGATTAAATGCTTTAGAAAAATTACTTTAAGATGTTCACTTTTTGAAACTTGGCAGAGGTTTTTCACTTGCTTTTTTTCCTAGCTGAATAGTGACAACCTTTGCCAACTCCACACTGCCTTTACATGGAATCAAAAATGCAGTTTTCTTGTGTACTTTTAAAATTAATTCCTTCACTAATACAGCACAAATCTTAAACTTTTTATCTTTGGGTTTTTGTTAGCACCTCAACATAAGCACATCTAGAAGGTGTTCATACAACTTTTCCTTCCTAACATCAGATAGGTTCTTTTTTTATTTGCTTTCACAGTCAAAATTCACACTTTAGTGTTAGCCTCACTTCTCAATAACTTCAGTGTTTTTCTTATTTTGATATATGCTGCTTACTGAAAATGGTGAAGAGATTATTTTTTTATTTGATCTTGTTGCCTGTTACATTACATTGATTTTACTGGCTTCCCTTTTTTCTGTTGCATCAGAGCTACTTAAGGTCCTCAGCATCACATTTTTATAGCTCATTGTATGTTATGCCTCTTCTGTTTCACGTGATAATGGTTTTGTCCATTTCTTCCTAAATTATCAAATATACACCTCTCCCTTTGTCCAGTTTGCCTTCTGTTGTGAGGCGATTCCCTTGCTCATGTGTGAATGCAGTCCTCTTTTGTATTTCTGTCTGTTTGAAAATTAGTACCATGTTACAGATGTAATTTAGCATATTCTGATAATTGCTTGTGCCCCTCTATCCTTTCTTGTCCTATACATATTGTCCTGGAATGATCTTCTGGATTTCCTTTTGGAAACTAGAGAGGATAGAGGGGTGTTTGGCAATTGAGTGAATACATCCAGATCCAGAACCCATTGAATGACTGATGAGAACATACAGGCAAATCTGTAGATTTTGTTATGCGGTAACTGCTCTGAACATTTTTTTTTCACAGTGGAAATGGTAGCTTGTTCAGGTACTGTGTAACTGGAGGATTTCAGGAAGTTGCAGAGTGGTGCAGAAGGGACGCTTTTTCCTGAATTCCATGGAGGTGGTGGGAAAACTAGTCCACAAACCAGTGGATAAATTGTAACTTGCATTGTAGGAAAGTGACACTGTTCACATGGGAGAAGATGGTGTTTTCAGATCTGTTGAGCTGGCAAACATTAGTTATGACAGCCTGGCTTGCATCTCGCTTTCCAGGGTGTAAGTTTTCATGTCTACTTTTATAAGAGGTATTTATAAGAGTTGCAAGTGGTGGAGACTACTATCTTTATTAGGCTTGTGAATGTGAAGATGCTTGCAAATAGACCTCGGAGTTGCAAAGTGGTATTCTGGTACTGTCCCATCAGATGAAGCAAAAGGCAAAATGCACAGACTTGTATTCTGAGTGGAGAAGAAATGATCTTCGGGTGGTTTGTCTCTATAAACATACTACTTGGAGGGGGAGGAAATGTATAAGCAAGGGTTACAGCATTTGCATCAGTAGAATATCAGCAAAGCACTTCACATTTACATTGGAAGAATAAACTTGTGTCAAGTCAGTGTTACTTATATAAGGCATTTTTTGTCTTTTTCAAAGCTGAGTATTAGCATTTTCAGTAGCTTTTGGTATTCTGATATAAGGCATATAAATTTAGGCCATTTTTAAGGAAAAAATTTCAGTGCAATTAAAAAAAATTAATTTTCTCAATTTTCAGTTAAGTACCTTTTGACTGACACCATCCTCAAGTCTACCTGTGAAAAAGAATGAGAAGTTCCGTTAACTTGCTTTGAGCTGCACTAAGAAAAGGGGGAGGAAACACCAAATTTCAAGTTTTAGCTTAAAGTTACTACTTAAGTCTTTGCTAATGTTTGATCATCAGAAGAATTCAGATCATTTGAGCTTTTTCCCTTAAGAGAATTTTGTGAAACCTAATTAAGTAAACAAAAATGCATCACTTTACAAAATACCTTTTCTAAAGCAGCAATTTCTCACAATTTTGCAATTGTTTTCTTGGAGTGAATAAAATAGGTAATACTTAGTATGTGTCTTCATTGTAAAATTACTCTTTTATGAATATAGTTCTCTTACAAGATTTTCTGGCTGTGTTAAGTTCAGTCCACAGAACAGTAAATAATGTGGTGTTCTAGTAGAATGAATGAGAATTAGCATTAGAGGCTTTATGGAATCTGTCTTAAATATGACTGGAATTTAGAAATTCAGGAATTGTATTCGGCAGCTGAATGGGTTTTCACATTTAGCTGTGGGCAAAATCAATGTGCAGCTATAATAAATTTTTCTTAATCTTGTATGGGAAAAAAATTGCTTTCTGGCATCACAAAAAAAACCCTAAAACTCTGTAAAATCTTCAGGAATAAATAGTTTTGTATTGTTGAATTAAGTACGTACAATGCTTGTCTTCACTCAGTATATGTTATTACAGTGTGTAACACCAGTGTATTTGTAGGCTGCAGTTATCTTCATAGCAGTACATGGTACTGTTTTGTTAATAAGTGCAAATGGTGGAGCTAGGCTAGATAACAGCCTCTGTCACGTTTATGCTAGTGATACTCATGTCAGAGAGAACTAAAGAATGGTAGTTCTCACTTTCTGTAGGCCTCTATTGTTTGTCTTGTGTCCTAGCGTCCTGTTCAGTATTTTCTTAATATGAAAAACCTTCAAAATGTTAAAAGTTCACCATAAGGTAAGTTTTAGGTCTGCAGTGGCAATAACGGCATAAGAACACTTTAATAGTTGTGTTGTGCGGACTTGAGTTGGATCTGTTATGAACTGCCCTGCCTTTCCTCTGTAGGGAAAAGAAGAAATACCATTTAGAGTAGTGAGAGAGCAAGCAAAAGTTCCTTTGTTCAAGTATGTACTTTTTTTTTTTTCCCATGGAGTACTCTTGAAGGTTATGAAGTGTATAAAAACATTTAAGCTTCCCTGCGTGTTTTGCCTTAAACAGTTGAACCAGTAATTTTTAAAACAGTTAGTGCTCTAAAGCTTACTACATGAATACCTCAGGCTTGAGAGCTGTTATAGCAGGAAGGATTTTGTGGCAATGCAGTCAGCTATGACTCATGAGACCAGAGCCTGTCTATGGGCTTCCTCAGTAACTGTAGCCAAGTAAATGTAAACTGTTCTTGCTTGTTTAGAATTTAAGAGCTGGTATCAGTTTGTTTTAGACAGAAAGACCTGGGACACTTGAATACTTGCATTTGCCTTTATTTTGGCAGGATTCTGTGCAGGTGCCTTGGAAGAAAGCTTAGGAGGCATACAGCAAGGGTGTGTGGAGATGCTGGAGACCAGTTTCTTGTAGCATATCCTTGCATGAAATTGATTTAGCTGTTGTTTTGGTTTGGTTTGGTTTTTTTTTTTAAATGTTGTCTCTAGAAGGAGACCTTGGTGTATGCACAGGCTGCCTCTGACACAGACTCAAAGTTTGTGCAACTCACCTTTGAATATGGTATAAGGGTTTTCAGGTGCTCCCATTCACAGTGTCATGTCAGTCATCTATGTATGCTGCTTGAGGTTACTGCAGGGTTGGGGGTGTTAAGAAAAGGCAACTGAAGTTCTCTAATGTGCTTTAGGTCCTGAGGGTGGACAGTGAACTCCTAGTTGCTTCCTGCTTCCCTGCATGACTAAAACATTCCTCTTTCTCACCTTATAATGGTTGTGAAAGGGAAGTAGGACATATCTTGGCCTTAGTACAGGTCCTTAGCTTGTTACAGCTGAAAATCCTTATTTATCCTCTAGCGTCTTGTCAGGTGGCTGGCTAAGAACTGTACCATTTTATAATCTCTTCTGAGCATAAGGAGGAAAGTGAACACTAGGCTAGAAACAGTGAACCTCAAGAAAAAGGAGACCTAAATGAAATGAGTCAAGGTCTACAGGGAGAAAGTGAAAGGAAAAGAAATGGAAAAATGTCCAGTGAGTGTAAGGAGAAGCTCAAACTAGCCTGACAAGGATGTTAGAAGAAGAAAGGACAGACCTGAGAAGTGGTGAATAATGCTTTGTGGTCTCTGCTGGATGCAGCTAGGGAAAACAATAAAAGCATTTATAGCAAGAGGAAAACCAAGGAATTTTGTCCACGGCTCAGTGAGGAGGAGAATGTTAACAGATGATACTGAAAGGTTACGTACTGAAGTCTGCCAAGTTATCAGTGAAGATGAAATGTGAACTCATTCCTGGTTGAAGAAAGGGTTAATCAACAATAACTTGATTTGTTCTGTGTTAAGAAAAGAACAGGTCACATGTGATTCAGGTCTTTTATTTGCTTTTGGTAAAATGCATATTAGAGAACTTGCCTTTCATGTTCAGTTAATTCAGGGTTCTGATGTTTGAGTCTAGCTTTAAAAAAAAAAGCAGAGGAAAATAGGGGGCAAATATTGGGTTTGATTTCAGTTGCCAAAAAATATTGAAAATGGACAGTTACTAAGTACTTTAAATAGGTAATGTGCATTTGTCAAGAGCAAATCATGTATCACTTGCCTAATTTCCTTTTGAAGCAGTATTTAGCCTTGTTAGTGGGTATTTCTTGTCTTTAAGCAACTTGTCCAACAGGACCACCTGATCAGCTGGCTTTTTTTTTTTCTAACATGGAACTGCACAGTGAGCTGAGTATAACCCTAGACATGATTTTTAGACTAGTCTCTTAACTATAGGTAATGCAGAAGTGTGCATGCAGTGAATGGCCCAGAAAAGTGTTTAAAGATTTTAGCTAGACCTTAGGGAAAACATTTCCCTTCCCTATCATAGCAATGAGGCATAGATTTTCAAGTATATTAAAGATTGCTGTGCAAAGAAAGGGAATACATAAACCTTCTTTTGAAAAGGGAAGAGATGTGAGAAGGTCTTAAATCACATTAGAAGATGCTTAGGTTACAGATGGGGGGGGAAGGAAAGATGACTGCACTGAAGTAAGTTGTGTATGGAAGTGTGGAATCAGTAGTACTTCAGGCTTTTAAGATGAATTTTGGTGAGTCTTTCTAACTGTGTAGCATGTAATTGCTTTTAATTCCTCCTAAATGGCTTCAGAGAGAGATCAAGCAGAAGAATGCTATCACTGCAGGAAAAACTTTGAAAGTTAATTCTTATATACTTGCTATTTGGGTGTTTCTTGGGGGAGAATCTTCCTTTGTTGTAGATGCACGTCCTCTGCCACATGACTAAAGGAGGGCCTGGCAGATTGGTGGCTGGGAACAGGCATATAAACCTGACGCATTGATGTGGCAGTTTTGCTACCCTAAATCACATGAATGTCTCATGTATAGTGATAATACTGTAGCAAGTGCAGTTTAAGGAAGAGGGGCCTGAACTAGAAGACTTGATGTCCCATACTTGATTTATGTGACAAGGTTTTGGTATTGAGGGGGTCCTACTGGAGTGGCTTCTGTGAGAAGATGTCAGAAGCTGCCCCTATGTCTGAGAGAGCCAGTTCTGTCTGGCACCAAGATGGGCCTGCTGGTGTCCAAAGCTGAGCTAATCAGCGATGATGGTAGTGCCTCTGTGATAACATATCTAAGAAAGCATAAAAACTGCTGCTCAACAGCAGCTGGGAGAGAGGAATGGGAATATGTGAGGAAAACAACTCTGCAGACACTGTCAGTGAAGGAGGGGGAGGAGGTGCTCCAGGTGCTGGACCAGAGGTTCCCCTGCAGCCCCTGGCTATAGACCGTGGTGAGGCAGGCTGTGCCCCTGCAGCCCAGGGAGGTCTGTGGTGGAGCAGATCTCCACCTGCAGCCCAGGGAGGACCTCACACTGGAGCAGGTGGATGTGCCCAAAGGAGGCTGTGACTCTGTGGGAAGCCCACGCTGGAGCAGGATCCTGGAAGGAAGGACCTGTGGCCCCATGGAGAGGAGCCCATGAGTGCTGAAGCAGGTTTGCTGTCAGGAGTTGTGACCCTGTGGGGGGTCTCAGACTGGAGCAGTTCATGAAGTTGGAAGGTTTTGTTGAGCTCTGCCTCCCATGGGAGGGGACCCACACTAAAGCAGTGGAAGAGTGTGAGGAGAAAGGAGTGGTGGAGATGTGGTGAACTGACTGCAACCTCCATTCCATGTCCCACTGTGCTGCTCAGGGGGAGAGGGTAGAGAAAATTTGGAGTGAAATTGAGCCCTGGAAGAAGTGAGACATGAGGCCAAGGTGTCTTCAGTTTAATTGTTACTTCGCATTATCCTACTCTGATTTATGTTGACAGTAAATTAATTTCCCTAAGACAAGTCTGTTTGCCTGTGATAGTAATTGGTGAGTGATCTCCCTGTCCTTATCTCAGCCCACAGGCCTTTCATTATATTTTCTTTCCCCTGTCCTATTGTGGAGGGGGAGTGATAGAGCAGCTTTGGTGGGCACCTGGCATCCAACCAGGGTCAACCCACCAGATGTCCCTCTTCTTACATCTCTATGTTCTGTGGTTCACCAAAGGCAATGCAGTGTACAGAACCAGTTTTGAACGTTTTTGAACTGAATTGAGATGGTCAGGTATTGAGTAATTAGTAGCTGCGGTTGTTTGACTGGATTGTCAGTTGCAGTTTTGTTTTGTTTTTCTTTCTTTTTCTTTCTTTTTTTTTCTGCAGTAAGTTTAAATTTCTTTAAATGGAACTTAACTTCAGATACTTGACCAAATATGTGAAGCTTTTAAAAAAATAAAGTGAAGCTTCAAGTACTTTAATTGTTAAACTCTTCCTAGCTCATTTCTTATTTGGTAGTTTGGCTTCTGTTGCGCTTTTCTTCTTCCTTAGTATGTTTAAACAAGAAAGATTCTGTATTATGTATAAGTAGCTTCTGATTTCCAGATCCTTTGAAAATAATTCTCACTGGCATTGTTGTGCACAACAACAAATGAGAATTGCTTCTAGGTTTTCTTTTCTGGAGTGTTTCACAAGTGATCCACAGCACTTTAATCTGCAAGATGAACGTATTTCCCAGAGTGGTTCTTATATTGTAAAGGATATTACTGATGTGTAGGTTTGTCCTTGGTGTCTGGAATCAATACCTACAGTACTTCAGATTTGCCTTAACCTTAGAGCCTGTTATTTTCCTACAGTTATTTGCATGTATAACTTTTCTTTGTATTCAAACTCAAAAATGTATTCAGTTATACCTGTTATGTTTCTTTAAGAATAGTTTTTGGGGGTGCAGGGCCAGGGGGATGTGTTCAGTTGGATGTTTGCTAAGGAGTAGCTTTGAACTGACAGTGTCAGGGCACAGGGCAGATTAGATCATCTTGTTTCCCCTTACTTTCCTTACCAGCTTCATTGTAATGCTAGTAAAAGCTCTAGCATTTAAAGCATGTGAACAGAAAGTTAGATGCATTTGACTGGTGATATTGGAAAGGATTGCATGCTGCTCCCAATTATCTGACAATTCTGTCTTGTATGGTAAAAATAGTTGAGGCAGAGGGTGCCACAGCTTCCTTTAGTTCCTTCTGTCCCTTGTCATTTTTCTGTAGTCTGTTTTTATGGTTCTATCCTGGTGCTTTTTGCTGTGATGTATGCATTCCTTCCATCTAAAGTCAATACTGATAGCAATAACCTTAATTTTATTTTTTCCTGTTTTGAAAATAAATATATATATATATAGGTGTATTTTCCCAGCTGTATCCAGTATTTATTTTGCCAAAGGGTTTGTATCAAAGTATGAGGTTTTGGTCAGGGTTTGTGTGGAAGTTTTTTGTGACAATTTTATCAAGTAAGAATGTATTAAACAGGCTTTTCTATTTCAGAAGACTGGCATTTTTTGTCATGAGCGTGTATGTTCATTATTAGAGACAGCTACATAAAATAGAATTTAGAAACTAGGATGAAGGTAAGGCAATATAGACCAGGTTTTCTAATTACAGTGGTTTAGAGTGTCAAAATATTCTGTTGGGTATTGTTGATCATGTTGCTAATTTTAGCTACTCTTACACTCTTTTCTGTTGCAGCCCCATGACTTTGACGAATGCAGATTTGATATTAGCGTAAACGATAGTGTTTGGTACCTCCGAGCTCAGGACCCAGACCACAGACAACAATGGGTAGATGCAATAGAACAACACAAGGTATGTTGGGTTTTTTTCTGACTTCCTTTCTCAGTCTCTCATTAGATCTGGTGGTGCTTGCGGAAAGTTGTAAGCTTCCCTGTACAATCACTAAATCACTCAAGGTATTTATGATAGGTAAAAGCAGCAAGATTGAAGCCGTGTTTTACATCTGTTTCAAAGAACTTACTTTCTTGTTCTTCATAGATAAGAGTTTAGAGAACTGGGAGCTAACAACTGTGAACATTTCTTGAGCTATCTAGCTTGTAAAAGAAAAAACCTGCGTTATGTTTGAGTAACTTCAATGGTTTTGTCCATCCTCTCTCACTGATTATTGAATTTTCTTATCTGTCCTAGATGTTAAACTTGTTAGTCTGAGTCAATTCTCTTAGGTTATCATTCTGGTTTTAGGCATCTGTCTTTCATCATTTGGCTTCTTTTACTACATCTGATTACTGGCTTTTGTTTCCTTGTCTTTTAAGGCCCTATTCTGCATCAACATTTTGGTTTAGCTTTCCTGATTTTTTTTTTTCTTCCAATGAACTCAGTTAATTTAATTTTACCTAAAGGACTTGAAGATGAGGTATTTTTGAAGTGCATAGCATGTGAAACATCCATTATGCTTTCAGGTACAAAATAAGCACTTGCCCCAAGGTGTTGAGTTTAACTGCAATACCTAGCACAACACAACTTAGGCTTCTGTGTTATACAGGTGTTACAGGAATACAAATCAAAATAGATATCTAAGTAGCTACATATTTTACCTTGAGCTTCTTGAAGTATTCCTTATATAAGTACTATGTGTAATTAGGAAGTTTCACCTTTTATTGGGCAATTTTTACAGTTAGCAGTATATGCTCTTAAATATAAAGTGCTGCCTTTTGATAATGGTTCCCTGAAAAAAAAAAAAATCTCAGAGTATTACTCCATTTATAGCTTGGCGTTTTCCCTTCACTTTGATACAGAGATAACATTGAAACATACAAAATTAAGTTGCAAAACCGTGATTCTTTCCTGTAGTATAGTGAAAAAATGCAAAGTTAACCATGGAGTATTCTAGAGACAAAAATGCTGCCATTTTTACTATTGCAATATCTGAGAGAAATATCTCAAGGAGATACACTGAACAAGTTACTGGATTACACATCCATAGAGCTAGCATTTCAAAAACTGTTCTACAGGCATGAGGATCTTCAAGTATGGCTTTGTGGGGACATGGAATTTGATAACCCTGGGCTAAAATTCAAACTACTTTTGGTGAATGATTTATCTGGTGACATGCAGAACTTAACCTGGAGTCCAGATAAGCAGAAATGTGGTCTGGGTCATTGCATGCTTCTGTGCAGGAGTGAATGAGGGAAAAACCCAAATCCTGTCTTAAACTCTGCTCTGAACAACCTCAAAGGAAAGTCTTTTTCATGCCGTTCTTTTCCATTTTCTAGGGCCGTCCTTAATTGTTGCTGACTTGAGCTGACAATTTTATGGAACCACCTATTTATAATATGGAAGTATTGAGTAGTAATAGTTTAGAGTTTACCATTGTATGTGTAAATTTTGAATTGTTTTTCTGTGTCACTTAAAAAAATAAAAATCTTAATCAACACTGAATTTTCTTCTCCTGCATTACTGCCAAGCCCCTGTCATGAAGCATCTACTTGTTTTTCTTTTTCTCTCTGGTATTACTGATAAACTTAAGTCATCTTACTCAGCCTCCTTTTCATATTGTTAATGACTGTTGAGAAGCATGAGTTCTAGCATTCCAAAAGTGACCTGCCTCTGTGAAGAAGCTTGATTAATTATGCAGTTTTCCACTTAAAAAAAAAAAAAAAAAAGGCTTCTTTTAATATTGATTTTGGTTTACACAGTTTAAACCACCATGCTTCGCAAGAATTTGGTTGTTCTTAGAAAAGAGGTAATAAAATGTACTGGATCTCTGTCTTCCTATTTAGAGAACAGGAATGAGAGGTTTCTTGAATAATTCTACTGCCCAGTTTTTTCAGTATTTACTTAGTATTGGGGTAGGGGAAATGACTGCTTTTTTCATTATTTTACTAACATTATCTTTCTGCTCATTGCTACAAGAAAGTGAGTCGTGTTCCAGAATGTTATATAAACTAAAGAAAAGTATGTCTACAAGTAGGAAGTGGAAAAAAAATTCTTTCTATGCTGAACTGACAAGAAATAGTTCAGTTTGCATCTTGCTATCCTAATGTAATAACACTGGACTTGACTGTTTCAAATCTGATGTTTTTTCAGTATGTGTAGTTTGCAGTTTCATGGCTGTTTGACATTTTTCAGTTTCTTGCATACTCATTTTTACTCCGTAGTGTTTACAGTATTCAAGACAAGTAGTGGTTGTTTTCATTCTTAAGTGGAGAGGGAAATATTATGGCACCTCACTTCTAAATAAACCATCAAAGCATTTAAGATATTAAAGCTATACATTATTGAAAAGCATTCTTTTTGTAGTATGCAACTAAATACCACGATCAATACAAGACAAGGCAAGGAGATGGGAAAGGATAATGCAGTCTTGTAACAATAGCTTGGACTCAAGTTATAAGTATGTAATTAAATCTCAGAAAATAATGAGTTACTAGCTTTTTTCTCTGGAGCGTTATTCTCTTGTCTTCATAATACAGTAGCAGCTTAGTGTGATGAATGTTGTAGGTGTGGAGGTGCATCTGCTCCTGCTAACAGTTCATACTAAAATACATAGGAATCTTATCACCAGAAGCCTTGGATAAGTGCTGTCTGCACATGAATAGGTGTTTGATGTAATTAAACACAAACCAGAAATGTCCAAATCCAGTTTTCAGTCTGGTTATTGTTAATGTTTCTTAAAGAATGTGTCTTCAAGTGTCTTGCTTCTATATTTTCAAAATTGCATGGTTAGTGCTATATCCTATAATTTATACACAATTTTGGAGGAAAAATGTACTGCTTCTTAATAACATATATTAGATCTGAAAAATAGATTTTCTTTGAGTCCAGAAGTTAATCCCATTTTTCATTTGAATATGTATGAACAACACTTCAGTGATACTTAGTTTTAAGCAACTTTTCACTTGTCCTTACTTTTCTTGAGTTTTTTGTGGAAGTTTTATATCCAAACACTTGATTGAGAGTGGGAGATAATGGGCTTTTGAGGCAAAATTCCCATTTCACTGAAAAGTTCATATTTTTATCTGCTTACTCTGAAATTTTCTGAAGGAACTTTCCTGGTGTTGTGGTTTGAGCCTGGTTGGCAGCCAACCACACCACAGCTGCTCACCCGCCCTCACCCCTGACTTGGGAATAGAGGAGGGAATTGGAGGGGTAAAGGAAGACTCACAGGTTGAGATATAAACAGTTTAATAATGATAATAAAGTGAGAACAATGACAGCAATAGAAAATATAAACGGGCAATGCACAATACAATTGCTCACCACCTGCTGATCAATACCCAGCCCATTCCCAGCTAGTGATCCCAAAATACCAAGATCCCGCAATCACAATCCAGGAAGTGGGAGAGAGCCCCTTCCCAACCACCCCTCCTCTATATAGTAAGCATGATGTTCCATGATATGGAATATTTAATTGGCCAATTTGGGTCTGGTGCTCTGGCCATGCTCTCTCCCTGCTTCTTGTGCACTTGCACACAAGGGCAGGACATGGGGACTCGGAGAGACCTTGAAGTCTCAGTAGCAGCTGAAAACATCAGTGTGCTACCAGCATTCTTCTCATACCAAACCCAATGCTGAATCTAAAACACAGCACTATTCTAGTTACCAAAAAGGAACATTAATCCTATTCCAGCCCAAACCAGGACACCTGGTCAGGATACCAAAACTCAAGCAAAAGTTCCTTGACAAGCTGTTGTTACCAGATAAAAATTGTTTTTGTTTGAGAACTAGGTTCTTGAACTGACAAATAATAATTTGAATAAAATTGAGAGAGGAAATTACTTCCTTTACTAAACAGTCATTTTTATTAACTTGATTCTACTGCTATATAAAGTACATTTTTGTTTGTTTTTGAAGCTCTTTGTTGCTTAGTGAGTGGGTAGGTAGTTCTGGTAGGCTGCTTAAGCTGTTTGCTAACAAAAGTATGTTTGTGAGACTTACTTTAGCATGTCACAAGGTTGTTTATCTTTAGAGTAGGAAAGATGGACTGAAACTTTGTGTTTCATTGTGCTCTGAACAAAGGAAACACTGACTTAAAAATCATTTTAGATTAAATCTTAGTATGAATAAATTTAGGAAAACTTTCTGCTTTGCAACACCAATGAGTAGCTGGTGGCAAAGAACTGTATAACATCAAATATTCAAGCATGAAAACTCTTAGAATTTGCTGCTCTCTTTAAATCATTGTATTAGTCTTTTCTTGTATTGTGGTTCCTGAGTGCTTACTAGATTAAATGTTTCAGATACAGCTAAAATGCTTATTAATGTCCCTGAACTGGAGGAGGGAAAAGTCTAGAACAGCAAGATAACCATCACCAAGGCAAATGAGGAAATAGTTCATGTGTAACCAGGAATTCTCTCTTCTACTTAAATGTTTCATTAAATGTAATGAGCCCATATTCATTTGTAAAATACCTGGTTGTAAGGGTGTGTATAATTATGAAGCTCCTTAGTTCTCCTACCCTAAAAGATAGGTGTAGAATGGCTGATGACAGTTTCTTAGGTGGACCTGATGGCAATGTATATTGTGGAAGTCAAGACCAGACCAGGTTTGCACTTTTCTCTGTTGTAAAAACATTGATGCATGCTCACCAAGGTATTGATGCTTTTGGAAAGTTACTCTCAAATAATAAATCGAAGGACTGACTCCAGGCCTCTACTGTGGTTTGAAAATGGAGTGTGGAATTTCTGACCTAAGATTAGAGAAATTGGCTTAAATGTTGTTAATTCTGTACTGTAAGGGAAATGTCTGAGTTTACCTAAAGAGAACAAGGACTCCTGCAGCACATAAGTTCTAACAAATAAAATTAGTGTGCTATACAGTATGAATAAACAAGGTTTACTTTTTCACTGAAATGGAAAGTGTTTCTTTACGCACACTGAACTTATTGAAAGTTTTCATTCTTTACTGTCTACTCTGGTAGAGTTGATAGTTAACTTACAAACTTGCATTATTTACCAAACATATAGATGAGGGGTATGGATTACTGTTTGCTGAAAGAACCATCTGGATAATTAAACTTATTTTGAGCAAATTATCTGGATCTCAGGCATTAAAGTTAATGATTTCTTGTAATGTTAATCTAACCTGAGTTGAAAATTTGCTGAGATTTTGTTTAGAAATGAATGTTTCATGAGAAACTTTTCATCAGCTTAGGTTTGTCCCATTTTGTTCCATCTTAGTTTTGATTTTTTCCACATAGGTTATGCATGTATTCATTGTTGATTTTGTGACTCTTTAGCAAAATAAATTTACAGTGTTTTAAGTCTTGGATTTTTAACACCTTGTGTTTATCAAACTGAAATACTGTATTAAGTCGTGCCAAACTTCTTACAATACCTGTCCTCAGTGTGTCAAACTGGAAAATACCATTTTCCAGGGGGATACCTAGATATCCAACAAGTTTGACATATGAGGAGTAGATAGGATCCCTTTTTCATTTGGAAGTGATGACATATAAAGTGTTTATATCTAGAGCAGGAGGCATGATTTTCAAAGTCTGACTAAAAGGCATCAAGTCACTACCTTGAAGGAGTGACTACTGTTTTTACTGTTGATTAGACACTGGGAGAGGAGAAGTCAACTACCCAGAATAGGGTTTTACAGAAACATCAGAAGAGTAAAACTTAAAATGTCTCTTCTAGCAATTTTTTTCCCCCAAATAGCTTGGGAAGAAGGGGTGGTGGTAGTCTCAGGGGGTCAAAGGTAATTTAGCTTGTAATTAATTCTAATTTTGTGAAATTCTTGGTATACTACAACTTCTTTTTTATATTATCAGTTGTCAAACTCAGTAAGATGCTTCACATCCCAGTTTTTTGCATTGTTTAAGTACAGATCTAGTTAAGATTGTGAAAAACCAAAAAGCTGGATTTGACAGGCTAGTAAAGACAAATTTAGGCATACATACTAAAACAGTTGATTTACTTCCTTTATTAAACACTGATACATTTCCAAACAAGTAAACTAGAACTGGGACATTTAGTTTTGAGATTATTACTTTCTGAATGTGGATCCTAGTTCATAGTTTAGAAAACTGCAGAGCAAACTTTAAACAGCATGATTTTGATCACAGTTATTAAGAGCACTTTAGAATATTATTATGGAAGAAAACGTAAAACATTGCCACCTTGAAATTTTCACAAAATGCTTGCTCAAACCATGACATAACCACATAAAGCATGGGGTTTTTTTCCACATAATCTAAAAATCTAAGTTCCCTTATGCACAAGATATTAAGACTCATTAATTTTACCCTTTAAGTCATCTCCATGTTGTGTTTTCTCTTATCAATATACTGTTCTAAAGGAGTTACTGAACATGCTGTTAGGCATTGAAAAAAATATTTCTGCTAACAGTAGTTGTGATATTAAAGCAGAAAAGGCAGCCAGGTAGGTGTCTTGAAGAGAGGACAAGGGGTAGAGGTGGGTTTTTGCTAGTCTGAGTGCAACACCATACAAAAGCAAAACTCCCAATGACTTAAACCAGAGCACCATAGTGTTGTGCACTTTAGAAGCATCTTAAATAAAACAAAATAACCTGCAGTGTATGCTTAAAGGAAACCCCCTCAAACTGTTATAGTTGTTCCAATTCTAAAAGGTTGAGTTAATGTCAGATTGCTTAAATCTGCTGGTAATACAAATCAGCCTCTGGGTAAACAAGATGAAGGACATCGGGTAAAACATTGAAGTACAATATTAAAGTATTTCTTAAATTAAGCTAGTCCTTCTGTCTGTTTTCTCTTATGAATTTAAGTGGACGATGTTATGCAGGAGTAACTTTCTTCAAGCTCAGAGGAAGCCTTAAATTTCAGTTCCAATTTGATGATAAGCCGTCAGTGTCTCAATTCCCTGTGTTTTGTTCTGTAATTGGAATGCTTCACCTTCAGACTGAGACCCAAGTACATCTACCCATTTCTTCAGCCTAATAGCTGCCTTAAGAAATTTCACATTAGCAATGCCTAAAGTTAAGCTTTTGTTTGAATACTGTCTGTAAATATTGACCTATGAGATTATTTTTAGTTGACTGTGCTAAGAAAACATTGAAAAATGCTAATGGAGGTAACTTTCTCATGCTACTATTTTATTAGCAATGGATGCCACAGCAAAACAATTTCTGACCAATTAATCTGGTCAGAAACCAATATCGGAGTTTTGTGAAAAACACTTCGGGTTATCAACAGGAAAAGGGGACAGTACGGAAGGGTACTACATGTTTAACTTGTCCACAGGCTTTCAGCAATTGTGGGAAGAGCTATAATGTTCTGTGAAGATAGGGTAATTTTCTCCTTTTCTACACCTCTAATTCTGCCCCAAGATCGAACTGATTTATTGGCAATGCCAGTGAAGACCTGCAAATAAATCATTCCAAATCTACTGAGTATCAGGACTCAAACTAATATTAGCAAGATAATTCAGAATGAATAGGAAAGTATATGCAGAGTAGGATTGCTATAGAAACATTTTGATTCAACATGCTGACATAAACTTTAAAAATATAAATTAAATGAGAAGTATAAATTTCTGGCATTAGTAAATAGTCTCGTACATTAAACTTAATATTCCTATTCTCTGGAAGATCTTTGTGGAGCTGCTGAAATAAGTAGTTTAAATGCTTGTGTAGGCTGTTTAAGTGCATGACAAAACAATGCCAGTGGTCTTCAGTATCTTCAGTAGAGTCTGAATTGATGCTATGACCTTCATAAATCTGTGGGTTTTATTTTTTTTTTTTTGGTACCAGTTTACTACATTGCTGACAATTAGGCACTGTTAAGTAATTTCTAGGAAATGGTATCTGCTGTAATGTTGATGAGTGAATGCTAATTATAAATGCAATCTTGTGGATGATTTTAAAATTAAAACTTTCCAGTAGTGTAATTTCAGATATGTCATACAGGAAAGAGCAACAGAAATAGTGTCTGTTGCCATTTCTCCATCTAATCCCTTTTTTGGAGTTTAGGTGTTTCAGTAATATGTGATTTGCTTCCTCAGCAGTGGTTGCTGAGGTCTGAAAAGGAAAAATAATGTAGTTGTCTAATCTGTGCATTTTTTGGGGCATTTAATCCTAGCACCAGTTCCTCTGTCCCTACTTCCCCTCTATACTCATTGACAAATAAAATAGTTAAGTAGAAACAGATGTGCAGATAAGGGAAGGCACAGGAGGTGTGGGAGTTGGTAAATATTGTCTAACTTTGGTTTTATTTCTCAAGCTCATAGTGAGGACTGTAGGAGAGTGAGGCCTCCTTTTTCTTCTGTTGATATTGGTGGCCTAAGGGTTGGAACAAGTTTCTTAAGTAGCCTTGGTGTCAGCTGTTGTTCCCTGACAGACTGATATGGGTTGACTTGCTCTGTTGTCTGATGCTCTGCAGCACATTAACAAAATCTAATTTTTTTTTTGTTTGATGCTGACACTTTGGATGGTACAGAATACTCTTTTAGTTTGTCATATGATGTGTTGCTCCAGAAGCTAGTGCTCCACTCTCACGATGTTGTTGGGAGGCACTGACTTGGAGCATCAGTGGAGCTGCCCTGAGAGGAGGATGGAGGACAGCATTCAGGTATCTATGTTAAACTGTAAAACATTGTTACCTGTTTAGCAGACTTAAATGTGTAGGCAATTTGCTGATGAGTGGTAGAGACATGTGCTTAAAGGTGTTGCAAAAACATTGTGTACTAGTTTAAAACTAGAAAACCATGAACTATTGCTCAAGTTTATGCAGGATCATAGATCTGTGCTTGTTGCTGTTCTGTCACTGTTGTGTGTTGATGTAAAATATGTAATTTAAGTTCTTGTGTATTCACATTTGACATCTCCTTTCAAAGCTGAATTTGAAGTGTTGGCAAAAATACTCCCAGCTAACTAAACAAGAAAGTACGTCCAGGCATAGTATTCTGAACTGTGCAGTTCAGAAAGCAGTGTAAGTAAGATTATTTTGGATTGTTGACTGAATCTCATATTAAAGTAGGAAATACAGGAGGGAAGGATGTAGCTGTCTCAAGTCCAAGCACCTTGTCTAGCTTTTCAGGTTCATTGGGTGCTTTAACTGAATACTGGCTTTTCCTCTTTGCTTTTCAGCGCCTTCTGACTAGTATAAGTATCAGAGGAGAAATAAACTGAAGAGCTGTCCTGAAAGAAGAGTCACAAAGTTCATCCTAATTCTTCCCCTAATATTAGCTAAAGTCATCCTTATTAGATGCTTTGTTTCATTGTAAGTTTGACTGGTAATTATTGTAACAGTGAGGGGCTATGGAATCATTTTAAGCTGTTACTGCTCTTAAAGGGGTTTTTTTTCTTGCCATCCTCATAAAATCTGAGTTTTCCTTTATAGAGTAGTCTCACAGTCAGTCTGGAGAGGAAATTATTCCCTTCATCTTCGCAACACTTATGATTTCTTGCATTTTTCAGTTAGACAGAACAGCTCTTCATTCCTCAGTTGTTGTTCCTGTGGACATCTTTTCCAACTTTCTGATACATTGTATGGCTCTCTTCCAAACTCAGCCATCTTTCCTTGAGGTACAGTACCAAAATTGAACTCAATACTCCTACTGAGGATCCTGCAGATGTATAGAGCATAGGGTTATTTTCTGGGTCTTGTAGATGACCCTGTTTTGCAATACCATTATTTTTTTACTTATTCAGCTCAAGAATCACTAATCTGATTCATCTCTAGAACTATCTGCAGATTGTTACCTGTTCTGTACTTGTGCAGTACAATATTTCCTATAACCAAGTGAACCTTGAACTTACTTTTTCTCTGGTGTACACAAGTGTTAAGTTTTTGCTGCTCTTCTATCAACTTCAGTCTTTCCAGTTCTGCTGTGTGGGGTTGTGGTTTCTTTCCAGAAATAATTTATTTGTGCTGATTGGGTTGGGTTCAGGTTCTTAAGTCATTGTGCTTCTTTTAGCACTTTCTAAAGTATGGAGACTGGCTGGGTGAAGAAAGGCTAGGTGGTTTAGCAGTATCCTGGTTGATAGCTGAGCTTGCTTTTTATTCTGTTGGGAGCTGCTTATCTGAGTCTTAAGCTGTGTACACATGTGCACTTCAGATAATCTTAAGTCTTTGTACCCATGAAAGCTGTGATCACTGTTTGCCATGTGTTCTCAAATAAAAAGATTTCTCCTCCGTCTAGTCAGAGCATTTAACAGGTAGTCTTCATAATCTTAGTAGAGGTTTTGAACTCTCCTCAAACCCCTACCCCCAAAAAGTAGTGAACTTAGTTGAGGTGATTTACTCCTATCTTTCCTTTCAAGTAGTTAAATATATGAATTGACTTAAGATTCAAATGCACATAAAGGTTAAAGTAACTTTTTGATCACTGTATAACGAGACAGGTGAACCAGGGTGTTCTGAAATACCTGGAGAATGCCTGAAAATTACAGGCCAAAATGCAAATTAGCAGAGCATTACCTTGTGGGTGCAATACCATGTGAAAGAAAAAACTTTGAAAAGTGTTAACTTGATGTCAAATAGCATGAAAGCTTTGTGACATTACTGCTAAGCTGTTAAAGAGTATGTCAGTCAATATTTTTGTAATGCTATTTACTGAAGGGTGATGTACATGGCTAAAGTAAAAGTGGTGCCAAGTCTAATGCTGAGTCTGGAGTTGACCAGAACTAAGCTACTAGACTCAACATGCAGCTGGCTTTGCAGTAAATAATCAGTTTACTTTCTATAAACAAATGGGATTCTAGCAGTAAACTCAAAGTTGTTAATAATTCATGTTGTGAAAACAACTGTGGTAGATGGTTTTGATAGCTTATACTTTCATTTAATAGAAATAAAGGGAATGTCAGTGTTTATAACTGTCAGAATGACAAACAGTGGTTCTAGGAAATCGAGCTCTCCGTGGCAGAATGGCAGCATGTTTTTGCATGGTTTTCCTGAAAACAACATTGTTCATTGGGAGACCTGTGTCAAGCTTGACTTTGGTGGTAAATGCCCCTTCAAATCAGGGTAAGCTCTTGATATCAAGAAAAGAAAGTACAGAGCTGCAACGTGAAATTAGTGAGTGGTTAAACAGTTAAAATTTGACGCTTGCCAAATAGATCTGCATGCTGTTTACTCAGAATTATTACTCATCAGCTCAAACAGTACTGTGTGGTAACAGTTTAATAGAAAAATCTTGGATATTCTATATGCCTCTGTCTACCAAATGGAGTCTTTTTTCTTTCTAAAAAGTCTGTAAGGAGTGGGTTTTCTTCAGTTGAGCTTTCGTTACAGTGAAACTCATTGAGCTGATATTAACAGGCGAGAGTTACACCCTAGCCATAGGGAGTAGATGCTGCTCCCACATGGGTGGGGTGCACAAGTAGCAATGATACATACTCAGTAACATTCACCAGAGGTAACTTTTTGGCTCTTTTGAGAGACGCATACACACCACCATCCTGTGACCCTTCTGAAAAAGGGTATAGCTGCAGGAGCTAAAGTGACTTCCAAGAGCAGGGGGAATTCTTTTTAAAACACATGACTTGGGGCATCTTCTGCTTTTTTAATTCAATGTCTACTTGCTGCTATTGTAAGCTCTTAAGGTAATTCTTCTAATATAATTTCCATGGTAGGACACCAAAAAGATCCTTTTGTCCCTCTGAAAACACTTAATGCTTGAAAATAGGCATTTGCTGTTGCTTTAATGTCATCTAAGTGAATGGATTTACTGCAGCGGAATTGAATTCTGGTCTCTTGAGCATACCTGTTTTAAATGGGAGGGGATGAAGAAAGGTCTAATATTTAACTGCTAGTATTTAAATGTCCTATATTCATTGATATGAACACAGGCGTCGGAAAATATTGGGGGAGAAGGGGTGGGAATAAAGAGGGAGTTGTCCATCTCCTCCCCACCCCCACCTGTAAACTGAAATAACTTGTGGAGATTGGTGTATTACCTTAAAATTGCTGATGTAAGCAAGCAGATGTAGCTGAAGCTGTTCAGCTGATAAGAAATGGTTGCCCTGTTGCATGTTATGATGCTGGTAGTGAAAATTGTAGATGATGTAGAGACGCTATGCTTTCAGAAGAAGATTAGATGAATTGCTCAAGTTATTAGTCCTTTACTGGAAATAACAAAAGTCTCTTTAAAATTGAATAAAATCTGGTCTTTCAAGGAGGAAAACTAAGCTTGGGTATGTCATAAACATTCCATTACTTTAGCACTCATCTGCAGGAACTCTTTAATACATATGATATTCCTTGTCATTTAATGTTACTAAATTTGGTTAAGTGCACTTATTGCTGGAAACTGTGTATTTCCTGAAAGAAGACTTTAGAGGAAAGCCAGTGAATCAGCAGTTTCAGCTGACTGTACAAGTGTATGCTGTAACAAACCCAAATGCTGTCACTTCCAAACTGTTGAAACTTCCCTTTCAGGACAAAAACAGTTGTCTGACTTGGCACCCTTTTGCTACTCTTGGGCCCATGTTCCAACAGCAGCTGTAAGTTGCAGCTTTATTAATAAGTAGTAACAGTTAAGACTGTTTTAAAGCTGGACTAAAGCTTTCAATCCATTCCAGCCCAACACACTTGACTAATTATAAAGAATGCAGATTGTTTCACTTTGACCAGCCCAGCTTCTGTGTTCCAGTTATTTTTTATAACAATCACTTTGGCTTTGAAAATAGATATTGTAAGTCTCTGAAGAATGCATCTTTATTGGAGGGAGGCCTGAGTATCTCATTGGACATGCTCTGAGCAGGAGGTGCTAGTAGAGGTATCTTGCAACCTGGTCATTCTGATTCTGTGATAAAACCATATGTCTTATATAGCAGTTCAATTCTTCCTTGCTCATGTCATAATATTTTCTACTTCACAGCAAAAGGATTCCTCATTACTGTCTTAAGTGGTCCTTTTATTAACAAAGTGAAGTTTTATTGCCTCAACTTGCCAGTTTTCAGACTTTGTAAATAGGAGATCTGTTTAAAATCTCTTTCCTTGAAGTTTTGCTTTATTCTTGCACTGCTCAAAGGTGCAGCTTCTATTTGTGTTCTTGTTTATACCTGCCCCCAAATATGCTAAACTAGGTTAAGCAGAAAATAAAAGATCCATTTAATGTGTTTGGTGTTATTAGTAGGTTTGAGGAAATCTGTTGAGTAAACTTGCCATTTTGAAATGTAAAAAGAAAGTGCAAAGATAAGCAACAACAGCTATTTAGACTACACTTCCCATCATCTAATCAAACAACACATAGGACTTAAGGTTTGTGCAAGTGTATCTCACTGATCTTCAGAGACCTACTGGGCTGGTTTGTGCTTTAATTCTTGAGAAGAGGCCATTATGCCTTCTAGACACATGTGTTTAACAGATCGAAAGTGTTCAGCTGACAGTACCAGTCATCATAGCCTCCCTTCTTGGAGCATCCATGTGCATAGACAGGTGATGCACCTGGAGTAAAAACATGATCCTTTATGTGTTTTGGCTTGGTCATATGAAAAGGAAATCTGCAATATGTGACCTGAGGCTGCAATTAGAAGCAAAACTTGTGTGTCACCTGGCTGGCAAGGTTTTCTGACAGGCTCATTGGTTTATAGTGTCTCAATATAAAATACTACAAGAAAGGTCTTATATTTTTAGAGCCCTATGATACACAGGTAATCTGCAGAGTTTTTGTTCACTATCCTAGACTGTGGGGCAGCTTTGAGTCTGGAGAGCTTTTGGATGTAGGTACCATAGCTTCACTTTTCTGTCATTTTTATGGCTGCTACTTCGTCGTGCCTGAACTGGACTATACACAGATCTGTCAGAATATGAAAATCTGGTGGCAGAATATGTATTTTGTCACTGCCATGCAGAATGGGCAGGAAACACCTTGCCTACCACCAGGTGGGAGTCTCCCTTCTCTCACGTGGTAATGGAGTGAAGTCAGCTTTTAATGTGTTGCAATTCAAAGCAGGTAACACCAAGAATATGGCCATTTGTAAGTCTTATGTCACGCTCCCATACACACACTGGTGTGTGCAGCATCAGTGTTTCGAGCAGCTTGTGAGCTCTTAATCCACTCAGTGACTTTCTCATGATGAATTATTCAGGGATATACTGCTATAAGGGAAGCAGCAATGAGATTATACTTTAGCAGTATGTAGAGAATATATTGGTCTGCAAAATAATTTATTCTGAGGACATACATGTAAAATGTGTTTCTGCAGCTGCCTGGACTTTTCAAATTACAGTGTACAGTTAAGGCACAAGTTATTGAAGAACGTGTTCCTACAGCTTGTACAAAACACAGTGGTGCTGTCATGAAACAAATCAGTTGCTAGAAGACTGAGTTAGGATATGGTACTAAACTGCTTGGTTTATCAGTAGTACACTTTTCTTTAGCTAATGCTTATTGCAGGGAGCTTTTTGTGTTGGTACCCAGCACTGAACTAGCATCCTTTATCTTGTTCATAGTCTTTTACCCCTCTGGAAAGCAGTAAGAACAATAAAGATGACCCATAGCTTGATACACAACCTGATGATGGCCCAACAGTATTACAGTCCTTTATAGAAGTGGTGATAATGCTCATCTTCAAAGTCTTGAGCGTTTTAGATACTTTGATTTGCTTGCTTCTGGTGTGCTGGAAGCAGCCTTCTGTGAGCTGGTTTTCTTTCCACCACTTCACAGGTTTTTCTTCAAGTGCAGAGTAGGTCAGCTTGTTGTAGGGACCTGTGCTGTGCTTGAAGTTGTTTTCCTATTGTCTTGTACAGAGGGTGTTGGCTTTCGGCAAATAAAAGCAGTCTGTTTCTTTTCGCATGAATGAATAATAGTGCTGGAGTTGGTTTTGTACTGGCGGATTAAGTTGAATTTAATATTTTTACTGATATGTTTACTGATATTATGTGTAAGAGATAACATTTTAATAATCAAATACTGGCTTTCTGGATGTTGCACTGAATAAAACAGTTCTACAACCTTTTAAGTAAGCCTGCTTTTAAACGTAAGTGTTATGAATAGAGTAGATAACTTACTTCAAATTAAATTTCTCTGTATCACTACTGCGTGACTTTTTATAGGTTTGGAAGGGTTTAACTAGAACTTTGTTTCTTCTGATGTTTCTCAAAGTGCATATGAATACAGGGAAAACTAGTTTGGTAAGAAACTACTTAATGCATACTCAGTACATTAAATCCTGTGCCTGTTCATCTAGTTAGTATATAAAGCTCCTTTTCACGATGAGCTGTTTGTTTGACAGCTACGGACTAATGACAAAGCAGTTGAATGCGAAGAGAAGTCTACTTGGCCATGGTACTTGAGACAGAGGTGCCCAGTTTTCTGTATGCCATGTATTAAGTGTTTTAAAGCTAAATTATATTGAGCTTAATGTGTTAAGAAATCTATGCCTAAACATTTGTTGGAGTGTTTAATTTGGTGCTAATGACTTTGGACAATCTTAACTGGAAATTAACGTGTTGTTGGTTCACTGTTTTGAACTGCCTAAGAGGAGTGACCAGAACTATTTTTGATAAATCTCTATTAAAACATCTGATTCGCTGGCATTCTTTCAGCAATAATTGTCATTGTTACTTCTTGCATACTGTGCTGAAACCTTTATCCTCACTTAGCAGTGTATCTCAAATGTAATTATAAAGGCTAAAGGTAAAACTGCTCGCATTTTAATTGTCTACCAAGGAAAGGAGGTTTATATGCACAGGGACTGAAGCAGAAACAGGGTAAGGGTTACTGTTGGGCTTTGACCAATAGTAACCTTTAGACATGTCTGTTTTCGTTTTGCTATTTCCCTCTAGTGGTCACACAGGATATTGACTTGGGGGAGGTTAAACACATGAACCGGTACCTTTTTCAAATGCTTGTACACAAATAACTAATACAGAAGTAATGTGGGTGTATGGAAACTTAATTTGACCCGTCCTGACCTGTTAGAATGAAGTGTATTATGATATCCTGTGATGGGAGGACATACTCTTATGCTTCAGGTTGGTGATTCATCAAGCTTTTGGAAATTATTTTAATTTTTATCCTTTCTGGATATCCACATGTGCCTTTTACTTGAAGCTTGACCATACAGAGCTCTTAGCATAAACTAAATTTGCTTCTAAAGTTTTTTGAGGTGGGAACTGCACTATATGCATTTGTTTGCCTTTCTGTATCTGGGACTAGGTCTTATGTCTAAACATGTCAAATTTTAAGATAATTTATCACTTCAGCATTTTGTTTTTATCATGTTAAACTTGTTCTTGACCCACAGACTAGCGTGAGAATTATAGAGTCAGGTTGTGCTAGTCTTTGTAAAAGAAATCTTGTTTTCATTTAACTTTTTAAAAGTGTTGGTACATCCATTGTGTATCAGGTGTTTGACTTAAGATCTTGCATATGTTTCTTCTTGTGTAAGTACTTTTCTGCTCATCATGCAAAACTGTTCTTTTGTGTTTATATAGTTAACTTTTCAGAACGTTATAATTGATACTTTTTATCTAGTGTGTTAATCTTTTCTAAGGGGAAAAAAAAAAAAAAAAAGACACAAAACCCCACCTTTGGACAGAATTATTGCCTAGTGAGTTTGAGTTTGACATGCAACCTTTGCCAAATTGAAGCATGGTTGGAAATGGGCATAAAAGTATTGATACCAGGAATCTTTGTACATAAAGAGCTTTTAAACCAGCCTGGGCTTCATTTCTAAACAAGAATAATTTTGACACAGGTAGGACTGTTTTTATGAAATTTCAACCCTGGACAGCTTCAGGAATCTGATAAAAAGATGCATATCCTGAGGAGTCCCTTGTTTCGTATAACCTTTTTTGTTCAGCTGTATCATGGATGCAGTGAGCCTCGCTTTGTTTTGAGGGAAGTGAGTGTTGAGACTTGATAAAAACAGGAGCTACAGCGAGAAGGAAATAAGAATAGGGAATAGGTTTTGAAAGTCAAGAAAAATGTTAGATTTGATAGGATGCAAAATAAGCACTGTGTTGAAAGTAAACTCTTTTTTCTTTTTTTCCCCCTACCTTTTCCAAAATGACAATTGTTTAAACTGAATGTGTTCTCATAGTTTTCCTTTGGGTGTAAGATGAATTTTTCTTAAATCCTGTGTAAAATGTAATAGGGACTTTTCTATCTTTTGACACTGCCAACTTTCTTCATCCTCCAGTGCTTCCTACCTATTGCATACTCAGATGTATGCCAAGTATTTAATAGACATTTCTATTCTGTTGGCTAGATAAATGTCCGAAGATTGAGTGGAGGGGAAAAGTCTGTTCCTGTGTGTAGCAGTGACAGATAACTGTTAACTGCACTGGGTGAACAAGAAATTTAATGACCTTTGTGATTTTTGCAGAAGCATTTGCTTTGATGTTTTTTCTGCTTATTGACAATTTGTTCTGTGTAGCTGTAAACCTTTTTGTAGTTCCATTTCCTCCTGTGCTAGTAAGAACCTTGCCTGCACCTGCGCTTTGAATTCTAGGGTTTCTTCATACAAAAATATTCTGAATAAGCAAAACGTAAGCTTCTCAAGTCCAGGACAAAAACTGTCTCAGATTTGCAACAAGTAACTTTCCAAATAGGTGGAAAAGACCCCATTTTGCTGTTTAACCGTGGTCTCTCCTTTGAAATCCCACTATGGTCTTTAGCCCAAGATGCTTCAGTGTGACACTGACTGTGGAAGTGTTTTTCCACTTCTACACAGAGGCGATATTCACTACCCTAAATAGGCTAAAAAAAGGAAAAAAAACACCAAAACCCATCCAAACCCAGCAACCAAGCGGAGGGGGAGGCAGTCATCCCTTCCCTGCCGCTTCCAGCGAGCTGTTACTTAAATGTCCGTTCGCCGCGAGCGCGGCGCGCGGGTGGGTGACCCCTCGCGGCGGTCGGCGCGAGCTGGGTTCTTCCCGCGTGCGGCGGCGCGGCGCGGGCTCTCCCGCCCCCTGGCGGTCGGTGCGCGCAGCAGCTCCGGGCGGCACCGCCCCCGCCGGAGCTCTTACACAGAGCGATGGTGTGATAATATCTAATACAACTAGTCACGTAATTTTGTGTCGCTGTTAAAAAGAACGATATGGCAAGTGCTTTCGGGTAGGATCAGAGCTGTTCTTATTTTTAAGAGCACAGTTGCGCAAGGACTGTCCTTAAACTAAGATCAAGCAGTGTGTATTTGAATGAACTCATTCTTTAAAATCTATGACTGTTCCCTCTAGCTTTCAAAGCCATAAAGCAGATGATAATGCTTACTCCAGTGCATTGGGAGCTGAGGCCAGAACATGAGTGCTTTTCCTGACAGTGCCTAATAGCAGAATGCAGATTTTTATTTCTTCTGTAGCTCTGCAGATCCTACTTGTCCCTCTCGTGACAACCCAGATTCATGTTAGATTTTTGCTTTCTAAAGTAATTTCCTGCACTGTGCTTGGGAGGGTTGTAGGCAGCCCTCATCCAGCTGCTGTGACCTGGATTGTGAAGTTCCCATCTCTGCCTTCCTGCTAATAACTACCTTGGTTTTGAAACCTTAAATTTCTGTTGTCAGTGGCTACAGGACACTTAAAAAATCAGGTCTACAGACATATGTTAATTGTATCTTTAACTTCAGTCCTCAGAAATGTGTCCTGTACTGCCCTACCTGTAGTGTTTGTGGTGTTCTTACTGTCTGCAGCCAACCCTCAGTAGCCCATCTTTGGCTCAGCAGTAACCCTTCATTCTTCAGGTATATGCTGAATTACATGCTGCATTTGCAACAAGACTAAAAATTGCCCTTGGAACTTAAGATGTTTTACAGAGCTTGACTGCTTCGTCTCCACCAAGTCTTTCATAAAACCTTCCAGCTTGTTCATTTTGCATGTTTACTTTTTTCTGCATTCTTGTTTTTCATAAAATAGTGTAGTTTGTTTTAGTAAGGTTTTCCACAAATACTGCAGAGAACATGATTAGAGTCACTGTATCCTAATGTCTGTTTCACCACCTCCTAGGGTGAGCCATATGCCTTAGAGGGAGGAGCTGTCTGCTGCTTGTGTTATGTAAAATAATAAATAATTCATAATGCTAACTGAAAATAACTGCCTTGGTGGACAAACATAGATTGGAAGTGCTTGACAGGCACTAAATTGAGACATAATCAAAATAATTCCTTGAAGACATTGGAGAATAGTTTGCTTTATTTGATTTTTTTTTTTTAAGTGGAGGAGCTTTCCCGTGAGTCTGTCCTTTACTCAAGAGTACTATTGACCCACTTTAGGAAATCCTTAACTGGCGGATCAGTGTGAGCCATAATGGAGGTCTGCAATATGATTCTGCGAATACCTAGCTATTTTACTGAAAGTAGCTTTTCTGATGTACTGCCTTGTTGCTGATACCAGCACCTGCTCCTGTAAAGAATCACATGAAGCTTTGGATCATGTGGCTCTTTCCTCTCGTCTGTCATAACAAAAGGATAAACGGATTTTGTGCACTGCCTTAGAAGGCTGAAGGTGTTGCAGTGTACTAACAAGTGCCAATTTTAGTGTAGCTTTGAAGCTATGATGTATGCATGGATTTCAAAGAACTGCATCTATATACTGAGCATGGTAATTTAGCATTAGAGCTTGATGGTATGAATTGATACAACTTCTGCAAGTTACTTTGGTTTCAAGCAGAGACTGTTAGCTTCTATCATACGGACTCCACCTGCTTTTCCAATTTTTATCTTGGGAAATTAAAAAGTTGCATAAACAGAAGAAGCTGCTGTGAACACTCTTCTCAATGTAATTGTGTTTTTCTGCAGTGAATAGTTAATGATGATCTGCTTTGCAAGACCTAAATGCGGCAGTGACCTGCTCTCGTTTAGATGTTGCGGTAGTAGAATGGTGGGGCTTTGCATGATGCGTTCTTTCATTGTGTTAAGCTGCTTGCATGTATCTGCTGTGAGCTGGGTGCCTTGTCTCTTCATCAGTTATAAAGGAGTACTTCTTTTCTGTTTCTTCTGACAAATAAGTATTCTTGATGTAATTTTCATTTTTCCCCATGACTATTAACACATAATTGAGACAGTTTTGTGAACATTATCCATAAATGCACATGCCTTGGATTCGTGTTGTGTGTTGTACAGTCTGCTGTTCCATCTGCTGAATTTGCTTTGTGGTTGCCAGTAGTTAAAACTGCCTAAATACTTTTTATATACCACCTTTTTATTGGTAGGGTTTGAAAACTAATAGCTGTATACAGCTGATGGCTGTGTATGCTGTCTTGTATACAATTCTGAAGCACAGATAAACTGTTTAGTGGAATTATTAATCACAAGCATAGATGACAATCAAATAAATACACTGCTGAAAAGGTACCTTAAAAAAATCAAGCTTACATATTAATATGGAAAGAAGTCTTTTTTTTTCACTCTCAGCTTTTATGAACTAAATTAATTGAACATTGACTACGTGGGTAATATGGAAAGAAAAGGATTTTATTAAAATGAAGAATATAAGTTACTGATTTCCTACTTCTAAGTTTACATCTATTCTTGTAAATTCTAGGGAAGTACTATTAAGATGTGACTTTGATTAAAACTTCAAATAGATAAATTACGAAATTTCACTCCCTAAGCTTAAATCCAAGTTTTGCATACATGTATCTTTCTCAGTTAAAGGAGAAAGCTATCAGAAGACGTTTGTTATCCATTGTTGTTAAAAAGCTCTGACCTCAATGCAACAGATATTTAGGCTACATTTTAAAATTAATCTGTTCATTAAGTGATAACCTATTGAAATGAAATTTTGCCTTCTTTCTAGTGTATAGAACTTACAGAGAAAATAGAATGAGTCCCCCGTGTCAAACTGATATTCATTCATCTTAATATTTGTAGCATATGATTAAATAAATACTGAAGTTACCGGTAAAACAATAAACTTCTTTTAGATTTGCATTTAGAGGAAATTTTAAAAGAAAAATGTTTCATGCTTCAAAATGTGTGACTTTTTATAAATGTTCTTTTGAGGTTTATGCTCATTAAACACTTCTGAAACAAAATAATTGTATGCCCAAAACTCTTACTTTTAATCCCTTACCTACTTCATTTTTAGTTACAGAGCCTTTAGAGGACTTAAGGTCCCTGAAAAGATCCAAAGGCCCTTACTTGAGTATTTGCAAAAACCTAATCAAATCTTCATTATTTGATTTCTGTTATACTTAAAAATACAAGCCAGTGAGTTAAGGTATAATCTTTCCACTGAATTCCATTGCAATTCAAAATGTGGTCCAATATCCCAAATACATTACCAAAGCTGGGTATACTGCTTAGCACTTGAACTGATATTCTGAAAAAGCCCCATGTATCCAGTGTGAATGTATTTAGCAAAAAGCCTATTCCTATAGATATTTTAAAGCCAGTTTTTAAAACAAATAGTAGGAGTAATTGTTAAAAAAATTGATCTTTTAGCACTTTGGTTGCTATATTTACATAGCTATTTTTCTACGACTGTTGCTCAGTATAAAATAGCTTCAAATGCATGATTTATAACAGAAATTACTAAATTAATATAACCTTATAGTATGACTTAAGGAAACTGTCTTTTCTATCATTTCACTTTAAGCTGTCATTAAACATAAACTTCTATTTCTGCTAGTTCAGATAAGTTGCAGTATTTTTAATTTTTTGCTAAATGAAGCAATGAACATAAGATGTGCCTTATTAAATCTCATACTTCTAAGTACCCTCTTTAAATTTTACGTTGATGATCACTTAGCCTTCTTCCACCAAGACATTTTGAGTACTTTTTTCTAACCACACTTGAATTTCTTGATCATGCTAATTTTTCAACTTCACTTCTGCTTTTGATACTCATCCTGTTTCTGTACTGATTCCTCAATGCCTTCTTGTCTTCTACCTCGTTCTTTAAATGGGACAGTTAGAAATTGACTCTTGGCTCCTTGCTTGGTTTTGCTGAATAATCTCAGGCATGTGCATTCAGGAGCTATGTTGACAACTCTGAGTCTCACATTTTTCTTTTCACTCATACCTTAGTTTCTCTAAAACTGTACTTCTCTGACACTATTCCTTTGTAACCCAGACATACATACATTGTCCCACACATTGCAGTATTGTCAAAATTGTCCTGTTTTAACCAACTCTTCAAACAACATTTTATGCTTTCTCCTTGCTTTTAATACTCTTAAGTTCATTTGCATCTTGATTTATCAGCACTCTCCTGCCTTCGCAAAGCCTACAGTTTCAATTTTTTCTATAAAAAGTACAACAGTTAGAATTTCATTGTTGTTTCTTGTTTGTTCTATATCATTTGTTTTGTCTTCTCTTCTCCCTGCCCCATCTGAATTTCTATGCCACTGTAGATTTTCTTATTTCTGTTAAAAGTCCTTCACAATGTTGTCACTATCTACTTGATCAAACTCATATATTAACAGTATTTCAAATATTACTCTGAACCATCTGATTATTCCTTACATTCTCTTCCAGGTTTTTTTCTTCTCCTTTGCCATGCACAGGCAGCCATTTACATTAACCTTTAGGGAAATATTTTCTTCCAGTTCCTTAATATCTGCTTCTATTTGATTTGTGAGGAAATCTGTCAAACATTGGTATTTTTAGTTCTTTTTTATTTTAATCAAGATTTTTTTTTCATTCTTTAAGTAGTTACTATTATTGCCTTTTATATCTTGCTTTTAGTATCTCACATTGTTTTATGTAGACTTCTGTTATTTTCAAATAATAATTTCAGTCCAGTATAAACATTTTGCTAAAGAAGCCTGGAACAAGCCAAAAAACCCTAACTTGATAGCTATAATTGTTTGTTTTTCTATGATCTCTATTTTGTTACTGTTAAAAATAAAATGTCACTATTTGAATGATTGTAAAGATTGACTGAGGCTGTCTTCAAATTGAACCATGTTAATCCCCTGATTAATTGTAAAGTACTGTAGGTTTTTGAACACTGTGTGAAAATTGCTTGGTGGGGATTACATAAACCAAAATAATGGAACATTGCCCCTTTTTTGAACCCTTAAATATATGTTGCCTTGTTCTTTTGGGGGCACATAATAGATTGTAGCTAAGTAATTTTTTACAGATCATTATGATAACAAAATAGTTTCATAGTAACTTCATAGATGCTGCGTCAACATCTTAAACATGCAGGCACAATTTGAGTTATTAAGCCCCTGCTGCTTCCTGACAAGAAGCAAGTAGACTGGTTTCAGAGGAAGTTACATAAATCTTGTTTTCATGATTTCTTTTTTGTTAAAAGCCTTAGCACTCTAGGTTTTGTGTGTTTTGTTTTTCAGTCTGAATCTGGCTATGGATCAGAGTCAAGTTTACGACGCCATGGCTCCATGGTATCTCTTGTTTCTGGAGCAAGTGGATACTCTGCAACATCCACCTCTTCGTTCAAGGTTAGTGAATAAAGTTTTCCTAGTATTGGTGTGTAAATAACACATTCAACTGGAAAAGAAATAACTTACGTGAAGACTCATTCATACAATTATAGAGAAACATATTTGGTTTACTGTGTCAGTAATTCATCATATGGTGATGAACAGATCATACACGAATCTTTCTTGTGCCTCTGTGCGGGTGTCCCTTTTAAACGGTGGTGTCACCTTCCAATGGCAAGAAAATCAAACCTGTGGGAACATTTATTAGCCTTTCTCACTCTACTCATCAGAATATCAGGGCCTCTAAGCGAAAAGGAAAGCTGATTCTCTGACTTGATAGATTTGATTAATACTGATTGACAAATGATGGCTTTCCTTGTCTCATGCATGTAAACATTTAACATGAATTCGAGTGGGCTGTACTGGGAGGACAGAAGAGGAGCAACACAATAAAGGGGAGTAGAGATTGGAACAAAGATCTTAAACTAGAGCTGACTGTTTTCTGGGAAATAGGCATAAAGTTGGTAGCACGCAAGATCGCATTGTTAATGAGCTTTTGTTGAATGCTCTAAAGTGGCAGATGCAGTCAAGAGGAAAAACTGAGACCAGTGGACATAGTGAGTAGGGAACATTTGTATACAGTTTCTTACATTCTTCTAACGTTAACTGTATTTCATAGCTGCTGCTATCTAAAACGTCCTTAGTGTACTTGAATTTGTTCTTCATAGCTGCTGAAATATTTTTTTTATTACTATTTATGCATTGAACTATTGCTCAGTAAGTAGAAGAACTTCAGGATTTTTTCCTCTCCTGTTTTCAGAAGGGCCATAGCTTACGTGAGAAACTTGCAGAAATGGAAACCTTTAGAGACATCTTGTGTAGACAAGTTGATACTTTACAGAAATACTTTGATGCCTGTGCAGATGCAGTTTCCAAAGATGAACTCCAGAGGGATAAAGGTAAAACTGTTACTGAAAACTCTTTGTCTCTACAGAATTTAGGTTTTCCCGCAGTAATAGTGCTTGAAATAGTTACTACAGCATTTGAAACCAAATAAAACATGTATCTTAAATTTACTGTGTAGTATAGGGATCATAGATATTTCTGCATGAACAGTGTTAACTATTTTCATTTCAGAAGTTGGATTCCTATAAAAAGCCCATAAAAATCTCCTTAACTTAATGTTAACCTGTAGCTGTCACCTTTTAAGCATTTGGTGTTCTAAAACAGTAATTGTTTACCCTGATAAGATTAATTCAAGTTAGTTTATCACTGTGTCTCTTAGCTTTTATTTAAAAAAAAAAAAAAAAAAAAACAAACAAAACAGTAGGATATTAGTTTTGATAGAAACAATACACTATTTTAAGAAGGCAAAGGTGCTGCCATTTTGAATGCTCCCAAGATGTATTGCCTGGAAGTAGAGCACTGAGTGCACCCTTGAATCCTTAGTAGACCCAGGTGTGGATGTCTACATATCTCTGAATAGCTCTTCTCAGAGTACATGTTTTTGTCACATCCGTGCACTCTCCTAATGCATTTACATTCATCCTTGGGTTTGTTCTGGCAGTCTGTAACTTTGGTAGTAAGAAAGCAGTAGATATGTACAATACCACTTCTTTGCAAACTTTAAAGTGTGGAAGAGTAGGTAGGTGCCGAATTGTGGCTCCCTGCTTATCCAATTATAACATCAAAACAAAGTTGTTCTTACCATAGAATCGAGTGTTAAATTTCAATACTGAGCAATGTTTGTGCCCTGATGGTTTCTGACAGTAATGTGGATAGTGGTCTTGGGTCGAAAAAAAAGCAGGGTGTGTGTTCATGACTTATAGGAAAAAATCTTAAATTCTGCTTGGCCATGAAGATGCTCTTAATTCTTTATTGCACACTGAAGAATTAGAAAAGCTTTACCATTCTTGTAACATGCTCTCTCTCAAATTTAGTGGTAGAAGATGATGAAGATGATTTTCCTACAATGCGTTCTGATGGGGATTTTTTACATAACAGTAACAACAGTAAGGAAAAATGTAAGTATGACCCAACTTGGTCACTGAAAATTCATATGAATGGTATGATGATAAGACTGATATAAGATAGGTATTTATGCTCTTTTCTAAGCAGAGAACAGCAAGAACAGTTATTTAAATGTACGTGACAGGAGGTTCTTATGTTGTTTACTAGCTGCTTTTCATGATTTTGAGTTACTCTTAATTCACACAAATATTAATGCAAGCTTGTCAAACTGGGATGTCCTATTCTTTGTCCAAAGCAAGTTTCATTACAAATTTCCATTGAGGAGGCTGCATCTGTCAGATATTGGGAACTGAGATTTGTAACAGGTAACTGCAGTTTTTCTTGCAAGTGTAATCTACTTTAGGAGTGTGGTGGAGCAACAACATTTTTCTGGTTAGGTATGTCCCAATATGTTTTTTCCAAGTTCTCTGGCTACATAACAGTTAAGTCAACACTGTTACTGATTCTCACTCATCACAATTTTATCACTTTTTTGCCGTGTTTCCCATTGTTACGATGAACACAATTCTGATTTTTATTCTTACCTCATATGATCTAGTTACTGTATTCACCACATTCATGCAGTGCATGTAAAGAACTCTTGCAAGTCTTGCTGTTCTAACAGTCTGATACCTCTGGTCTGGCAGAAGTTGTGTATGAGTTTAAAATCTATTTGCATTCTTCTTAGATTTTGTCTTGTTTCCTGACTAAAATATTTCAGTATTTACATTCCCTAGATGTTGACAATTCTAAGGTATTTCTTAGACTTTGATTTGCAGAACTTTGAAGTTGCACTACCTCCAGTTTAAGATCTGATGGAATCTCCCAAGGTACTCAGCAAAAATGTTTTTAAAAATGTAAGCACTTTCATCAATAACCTGGAAAATATATGAGCAAAATAAGCCTTTTCTGTCTCTTCTGTTTTGCTTTTAATTGGCTGTTGTCCCCATGTGTTTCACATTTCCTTGCCATATTTAAGTGCTCTCTCTAGGGTATAGCCAAAACTGTTATGAGGAAAGGAAATGGAAGGAGCTTTCTGGATACTTCCAGAATTCATCATATGAGTAGATTTTTTCAATTATATGAAGTGCTTGCTCTACTGAGGATTAATTGTAATGCTGATTTCAGAGGTGGAGTAGCATATAATCCTGAAGTTTTGAATAATTCTTTCTTGCCTCTTATCAAAGATAAACAAGCTTGCAACACTCACCTGTAAGCAAGTGCACAGTTCCACTAACCCTACTGTATACATAAGTGTATCTTTTTTTGAGGCCTATTGAGTCAGAACAAATTTCAGAAGACTGAAAAGCCTTCTTTAAAAACATGTTAAGTGAGAATTTAATTTTAATGCATGATTCATTTTGAAAGAGTTGTCTTTGTCAAACTTAATTTTTGTAGAATCATGTAGGAGTTTCAGCTTAATTTACTTCTAGAACATTTCATATCTACATTCTTCTGGTCTATCTGCTATATATGCACATACGACATGGGGAATGTCACTAGGGAAGTCTGTATTTTTAGTACATCTGGTCATCTTAGAATATTTAAATGCAAAGTAAGTAACTTCATTTTTATTTTTTTCATTACCTGTTTAACAGGAGTTTGAAGTTATGTCCATATTCCTCCTGTAAAAAGTTCTGTATCAAGTCTTTGGGAACTTAGATGCTAAGAAATTGCTATGTATTGTGGGTACCTGTATATAAACACACTATACCTCACGACAGAAAATAATTTCTGCAACCACTTGCTTTTTGCAGAACGTCTAATTCCAGTTGTTAGGATTTCTGAGTCCATTAAATTTACTTTCCATCAATTATTTCTATGAAAAGCTTTATCTCCATTTTAGTCTTTCTGAGCCTCAGTTTGATTTCTAAGGATTAATCCATTAAATATTTAGTAGCTCAGTGCTGCAAAGCTTGATTAGAAATTAAAACGTAAAGTCTCTGCCCTAAGGTACAATCAAAGGTAGTAAGTGAAGCAGTGGTGGAAGTAAATGTCTCAGATTGACACTGTCATGCCCATGTATTGGGCAGAAAACTACTCAGACTAACTAGTAATGGAAGATTTAACTTCATCTTGACCATTTTCAGAAGCATTGCCTCAAAGCAGCTGTTAAGATTCTTCAATTTCTCATTTCCTTTCTTGAAGTCCCTATCCAGTCTTGGAAGGACTGGAATAATCTTTTTAGCAGTAGCTGAGAAATGGTTGCCTGTTTATTATGGGGCTGTTCTGCAGTCAGTGATCTAGGAAGTGAGAAGCATGGGTTCAACCTATTATTTAGCCTACTATGATAAGGAGGAGTGTTTGAGCCTACTGTTCAAACCACTACACATCAATCTAATGCTCAAATCAGTAGATTTAAGGCTGACTTAAGGGACCATATTCACACTGTCTTTTGAAATTTGTTTCCTTTTGCACCTTCCCTGGATGGTAGGGAAAAATTAACATGATTATAGAGATTTATGTACTACTCTGAAGACATTTTGGATAGGGAGGCTTTTTCTTTTCTGTGTTCTCTAGGATGTTAGAGTGAAGAGCTAGGAAGAGTACTATGAAGGTATTTAAATTTATTGATCACTTCCCAATTAAAAAATCTGGTAACTGAAACAATGATCATTTGTATAAAACACCCAGGGAGAGCCTGGCTGATTCACATTTACCCATTGAGATATTATATTCTAAGAATGTAGAATTTTGATAAGGAAGTGTTCTGATCCCATCTGCTTAGGAAAATGAGTGTATTTGAATTTAAGTTATGTAAGAATATGAAGAGCAGGTGAAATCTACTTAAGGAACCTCTTTGAAGACAGAAGGTGGTTTTTTTACTGGAACTATAAAGATGGAAATGATACAGAAGCTGAAGGAGAGAAGTTTGATGTAAAACACAGTGGGATTTATGCTGGATTCTTGTGCTTTGAATGGAGAAAGAATATTCATCAAAGTATTGCTGAAATAATGGGGTGGTTCTTAAAGGAAAACTGATCATATTGATCCTACTGCTATCCACAGATGATCAACAACAGTAGGTATCAAAAAATGGGTTGTGCACCTGAAGGCTTCTTTTTCACTTTATTTAGTGATGTAAGATGTTATGGTGGCATAAAAGCAAAAAAGGTAAAGGAACGTCCTTCTACTTAGTGTCTTCAAAATAATCTTCTGTTTCACTGGAAACCAATTTGATCAAACACATGATGTTTGGGACAGCTGGAAAAGTGTTACAAACAGAATCTGAGGAACAAGAAGGGAAAACTGATCTGTCATAAGAGACATAGAGGTGTAGGAGAGAAGGGCTAAAGAGCTGTTGAACGCTAAAGCACGGTATGAAAAATCCTATACATGAAAGGCAAGAGAAAACAAATCAAAAATAAATCAAAATGCTTAAAACCAAGATAATTAAAAAGGAAGCACTTAGAAGATGTTGAAATTGAAGTTAGAGTAGGAGAAAAATCATCCTGCTGCTTTTTTCACTTGGCTGCTTGCAGTTTGATAGTCAAGCTAGAAGAGCAGTTACAATGGTAAGAACACTTTCCTATTAGCCTTTGTCTTGAACTATATAGATCTCCTGATGCCAGATTTCATTTTGAAACACTCAATCTGTAGCTGGCATGAAAAAAGCATAAAAAAGTAATAGGAAAGATATTCGGGCTCTGCAAATAGAAAATCTCATGACAAATACTTCTAATGTGTTAAAGCTCAACTGTTACTGAATTGAGGCTTGAAATCATCTTCTGACATGTTCTGGGAAAGCAGATTCCTCCTGTGATTACAAATGAATCAGTATACTGCCATTCATCACAAGGAATCCTTTGAGTGACCATCTCTTCAAAGAAACAGGTTTTCCATCTTTCTGCAACAAATTGTTTTGCCCACAATTATAATGGCTGAAAGGAACTGTGGACACTGTCTTTAAAACTGCAAGCTCTGCATGTAACACTGTGACGTTGAGACTAGTCATTAAAGAAGGACTTAGAATATATGATGGCTGAAACTTTATGGAAGCATTAATGAGCAGTAGCTGAGATGTAAAGATATCCAGAAACAAAAGCTGTCTTTTTTACAGGAGACAAGGCTGTGTTGCTGCATCTCCCTTAAAATCATAGAACTTCCTGAAATGATACACTATTGCAGCCACTGATAATTTTTTCAGCATGTCTAGCATGTTCCATAATTGAGAGAAAAATCACATCTGTAAGCATTATACTGTGTTGGTAAGCCTGCATGTGAACACAGTCTACACCAACAGGGGCAAATTATTAGTATAAACTGTATTTTTCAGTTGTGAAGTGTTATGGGTAAAGCTCTTGTGCGATTTTCATTATTCTCAGTGAATCTACTGCATCGCCTCCTTGCTAGCTTGTACCACTTTCAGTCTCAGCCTCCTCCATGTTCCCTCTGCAGCTGGTAGGGGGAGGGAGAGCTGCTCTGCCCATTATTGTTTCTGAAACAGATTTTTCTTTCTCTTTTTTTTTTTTTTTTTTTCCTCCGGCCCTCATCATCTTTACCTTTTAGGGATTATTCTTCACTAAGATGAAACAAAAAATAAGTGGTATTCTACCATCGTATGTATGCTTATTGAGGTATTTGAAGTAGCGTGTGGTCTGTAATCATGTTTGAAAAATAGTTTGACTCCTCTTGAAAGGAGGGCACATAAAACCTCTAGAGACATAAATCATTGCTTAAGACCATGTGAAGATTGCTTTCTGTTCCCGAAGTATAGATGCTGTGGTCTATCATTAGAGAACAGCAATTGCATTTCTCTTCCCTACAAGAGCTGAACTGCTTGAAAGCTCTGCTTTGCCCTTGCAGACAGATATTTTATAAACTTACACAAATATTTATTTGTACTTTTTAAACCATAACAGTGGCATGTTGACAAACTGACACACTGGGGGAAAAAGTGATACCCAGCTATGTGGTAAGTCATTAGCTCACCACATGGCATAGCAGGAGTTACTTTAACTTGCTGGGCTCAGTCAGCTTCAACATGAGTGTTACTTCTGCTTTCTAATACTTTCTGACATTAATGTGTAGTGTTGGATTTGTTATTATGTCAACCTACATACGAATTTGACATATAATAGGTACTTTTTTTGTCACACAATTTAAATGACTTGTTTAAATAGCCTTAGCAACAGATGGCTAATTTGACAGCATGCAGTAGTAGTTCTTAGAACTGCAAAATCCACAGTACTTGGATAATTCAACACACTTGATACTTTTATATCATACCTTTTTACTTTAAATCTGTAATTACCTTCTTAAAGCAACCTTAAATGTTACATTTTGGGTTTGATTGCATTTGGAAATTGTGCCGTTCTTGGTGTTGTATCAGATATGTTTTAAAGTTGCTCTCTGTTAATTAGGCCCCACTTCAAGCTGTCAAACTGCTATTGTTACAAAGTATTACCACTCCCTCCACCCACATGATTTGCAGAGTGCAGAGTAATACAGCATTACAAGCTGACTTGAAATACAGTGTAGCAAGATGAAGCTGAAGAGTTGTGTTCCTCCTTTTAAATATTTTTCCATATCCTGTGGATAACTGAAAATTATCAGCACTTTTTACTTCTATTTTTAAATTAACTTTCTACCTAGTATATTTTCTTCAGACGGTATAAAGCATGCATGTAAAATGCTTGTTTGAGTTAAAGGCAGCTATCAGTGAATGATTCATGTTTGGTTTTAGTGTTTCCGCATGTGACACCCAAAGGAATTAATGGCATAGACTTTAAAGGAGAAGCTATAACTTTCAAGGCAACTACTGCTGGAATACTTGCTACACTCTCTCATTGTATTGAACTCATGGTAAAACGTGAAGAAAGCTGGCAAAAAAGGCTAGATAAGGTAAGATAATTTTCCTTTTGCTGAAAAAAAAGTTTCTTTAGCTTGAAATTGAAATTTCAAATGAGCTCTTGTTAACGTTTTTATTCCAGGCATTGCTTTTGTTTTTATGTACAGCATTTATTTTAGGTGCTTTCATTATTACTGCTATGAAACATTAAAGCCTTATCTTGACTGGTGATGTAGTAACATTACTCATCATACTCTTTCTTTTCCAGCCCTTATTCAGATAGATGTAAAAAATATAGGACTACTGTAGAAAGCCTGACAGTATTCCATAGTAATAAGTCTGTTGTTTGCAGCATTCTCAGAGACACCTAATTATCCATGCTTGCAAAATGATGTGCAAATCTCTGAAATGTTTTAATTGTGATGACATGGTGACAATACTGAGAACAACCAGTTCTAACTTAAATGTCTCTTTAAGATGCAATTATTTCACTTTCCTTTAAGAGATTGAAGAGATTAAGTCATGTTGTATACTAAATGGTTACATTTCCTTAGGTGTGCAGTATTAGAATATCTGATTCTAATGGCAGTGATAGTTTATGCTAAGCCTACTCAACCACTACATCAGCTTGAAAGCAGCAGTGTTTCCTCTCATGAAATGTGCTGGAGACATGGCTAGGTTGTACTTGGCTTTCGTTTCTAGAATCCTGCCATCACTGGCTGGTGTCCTGTGCAGTCCTCTAACTGTTGTTGTCTCTTGGTTTTCATATAACGTGTTTTCATGTGCTGTATATCACACTTCAGAACTTACTCTATATGTTTTATTGGTACGCAATTCAAAAACTGAATGTATTCAGAGAAATACATCATGCTTGAATAGTTGCCTGTCTCCTTGTTCTTTTTTGTCTATAAGTCAAAAGCTTGGTCCTAAGTGTATTATGACTTCTGTAAACACTCAGTTTTTTACTGATCCATCTAAGTAGCTGGAGGAATTACAGAAGATCCAAAACTTGAAGCTTGTTCATGAAATCATAGGGTAATTCAGGTTGGACTAGAGACCTCAAAAGGTCGGTCTCTCTCCCACCTCCTGCTTAGCAGAAGGAAAGTTTGACATCAAACTGGGTTGCTCACAGCTTTATCAAGTCTGGTTGGCAGTCTCCAAGGCTGGAGGCTGCACAGCATTTTTGTTCTGCTGTGTAACTGTTATAGTGAAAAAAGTTTTTGCTTATATGCAGTTGGAATAACTCATATTCCACTATCTGCTATTGATGTTCATTCTTCCAGTATAGACTGCTGTGAAGAAGCTGGCTCAGTTTCTTTGTGACTTCCTTGGAGATATTGGAAGGCTACTGTTAGACGCCCCCCACAGAAATCTTCTCAGAAGAGATCTTTAAAGTTGCTGGGGGAGGGGAACCTCAATCCATTCCACTCCTACCAGTTTGATGACAGTACCAGCAATAGATTCCCAGAGCATGGAGAAGGGGTCACAGAGTAGCGTGAGAGCAGCACAGAGGAAGTGACAGTAAGTCACCTTCACCAGAGGCCCAACTTAAATGCTTCTATGCAAATGCATGTAGCATGGAGAGCAAACAAGAGGAATTAGACGTCTGTGCATGCCTACAGGTTTACAATCTTATTGGCATGAGGGAGACAAAGTGGGATGGCTCCGCTGACTGGAGTGCTGGAATGGAAGGGTACAGGCTCTTCAGGAAGGACAGGCAGGGGAGATGAGATGGGGGTGCCACCCTCCATGTCAGTGTGACCAGCTGGAGTGCACGGAGCTCTGTCTGGGGATGGGCGAGGAGCTGACCGAGAGCTCACGGGTCAGGATTAAAGGGGAGCCAGGGGCAGGAGACACTTTAGTGGGGGCTGCTCCAGGCCACCTGACCAGGAAGAACGAGTGGATGAGGCACTGTATAGACAGGAGCAGCCTCACGTTCACAAGCCCTGGTCCTCGTGGGGGACTTCAGCCATCCCGATATTCTGTTGGAGGGACAGCACAGCCCGGCCTAAGCAACCCAGGAGGTTCGTGGAATGCACTGATGATAACTTCCCTCTCCAAGTGGTAGAGGAGCCGACGGGGAGAGGTGCTGTGCCGGACCTTGCTCTCACTGACAAGGAGGGGCTAGTGGGGAATGTGAAGGTCAGGAACAGCCTTGGCTGCTGTGACCATGAAATGGTGGAGTTCCTCACGGCAGCGAGGAGGGCGCACAGCGAGCTTGCTGCCCTGGCCTTCAGGAGAGCAGACCTTGGCCTTTTCAGGGATCTGCTTGGCAGAGTAACGTGGGATAAAGCCCAGGAGGGAAGAGGGGCCCGGGAAAGCTGGTCAATACTCAAGGATCACCTCGTCCATGCTCAGAAGCGGTGCATCCCCACAAAGAACAACTCGGGTAAGAACACCAGGAAGCCTGCATGGATAAACAAGGAGCTCCTGGAGAAGCTCAAACACAAAAAGGAAGCCTAGAGGGGGTGGAAGTAAGGACAGGTGGCCTGTGAGGAACACAGAGAAATTGCCTGATCAGCCAGGGATGAGGTTAGGAAGGCCAAAGCCCCGGTAGAATTAAATCTGGCCAGGGACATCAAGGGTGAGAAAAAATGGCTTCTACAGGTACATCGGTGGTGAAAGGAAGACTAGGGAAATATATGGGCTCTCTCTGGAAGGAAATGGGAGACCTGGTTACCCTGGATATGGAGAAGGCTGAGGTACTCAATGACTTTTTCACCTCAGTCATCACCAGCAAGGGCTCCAGCCAGACCGCCCAAGACGCAGAAGGCAGAGGCGGGGACCAGGAGAGTGAAGAAGTGCTCACCGTAGGAGAAGATCAGGTTCAAGACCATGTAAGGAACCCAAAGGTGCACGAGTCCATGGGACGTGACGAGATGCATCCGTGGGTCCTGAGGGAACTGGTGGATGAAGTGGCTAAGCCACTAACCATATCTGAGAAGCTCTGGCAGTCTGATGAAGTTCCCACTGACTGGAAAAGGGGGAACATAACCCCCACTTTTAAAAAGGGGAAAAAAGGAAGACCCGCAGAACTACAGGCCAGTCAGTCTCACCCCTGTCTCCAGCAAGACTGTGGAGCAGATCCTCCTGGAAACTGTGCTAGGGCACACAGAAAATCAGGTGGTGACTGTTGGCAGCCAACACGGCTTTCCTAAGGATAAATCGTGCCTGACAAATTGGTGACTTTCCACAACGAGGTTACAGCGTTGGTGGATAAGGGAAGAGCAACTGTTGTCAGCTACCTGGACTCGTGCAAAGTATTTGATGCTGTCCTGCACACAACATCCTCGTCCTAAATTGCAGAGACATGGATTTGACGGATGGGCCACTCAGCGGATAAGGAATTGGCTGGATGGTCACACTTAAAGAGTCGTGGTCTATGGCTCGATGTCCGAGTGGAGAGCAGTGACGAGTGGCGTTCCTCAGGGGTTGCTGTCGGGACTGGCGCGGTTTAACGTCTTGTTGGCGACATGGACAGTGGGATCGAGTGCACCCTCAGCAAGTTGGTGGATGACACTGAGCCGTGTGGTGCGGTCGACACGCTGGAGGGCAGGGATGCCATCCAGATGGACCTGGACAGGCTGGAGAGGTGGGCCAAGGTGAACCTCATGAAGTTCAGGAAGGCCAAGTGCAAGGTCTGCCCATGGTTTGGGGCAATCCCATGTACAAACACAGGCTGGGCAATAAGTGGATTGAGAGCAGCCCTGCGGAGAAGGAGTTGGGGGTGTTAGTGGGTGGAAAATTGACTATGAGCCAGCAATGTGCCCTCACAGCCCAGAAAGCCAACCGTGTCCTGGGCTGTAACAAGAGAAGTGTGGCCAGCAGGTCAAGGGAGGGGATTCTCCCCCTCTACTCCCCTCTCATGAGTCCCCACCTGCAGTGCTGTGTTCAGCTCTGGGCCCCCCAACATAAGAAGGACATATACCTGCTGGAGCAGGTCCAGAGGAGGCCATGAAGATGTTTGGGGGCTGGAACCACCTCCCTTATGAGGACAGGCTGAGAGAGTTGGGATTGTTCACCCTGGAGAAGAGAAGGCTCCACTCCAGTGAGACCTTATAGCAGCCTTCCAGTGCTTAAAGGGGGCCTACAAGAGTGATGGGGAGGGACTCTTTGTCATGGAGTGTAGTGATAGGATGAGCGATAACAGTTTTGAACTGAGAGAGGATAGATTGTGATTAGATATAAGGAAGAAGCTTTTTGCTCTGAAGGTGGTGAGACCCTGGCACAGGTTGTCCAGAGAAGCTGTGGCTGCCCTCTCTCTGGATGGGTTCAAGGCCAGGTTGGACGGGGCTTGGAGCAACCTGGGCTGGTGGAAGGTGTCCCTGCCCGTGGCAGGGGGTTGGAACTAGATGATCTTTAAGGTCCCTTCCAACCAAAACTATTCTGTGAATCTGTGATTCTTTGAATCTTTGGGCTCATCATACACAGCTCACTCTTGTTTATCAGTCTTTCCTTAGAGCATGGATTAACTGTATTTTTCTTACCCCTATGTTAGTATATGTTAATACAGAATAATATGTTTAATATAGAATTTGAATTAATTGAGATGAGTTATTTGTTGCTTTTTTCTTCTTCTGTGGACTAACTTTAAAGCACACTATTTTAGCTCCAAGTGGTTAACAAATCCAAACCTAAATTTCATTTTGGGTTTCATTTTGCTGATATCTCTTGCAGCCTGAGTAAATATATTTTAAAGGGTCTTATAAGCTTATTTGGACTTGTTTTCCTAGAAGTTAAAATAACAAAAGCTTTTAAAACCTTTGAGGTTTTACATTGCTCTGCTTTATTAAACATGCACCTTTTTTTTAAGTCACATTTGTCAGTGGAATTTTCTGGGGTTTACACCATGCTCATGGTAAAGTATTTTAATTCTAATATAATATACTTTAATTTGTATTCCTCTAATTTCTAGCCATTTGGAAGAGGAGATTTTAATTTAATTGAATATAGATTTAGGGGTAAAAGTAGGGTGAGAAAGCTCATGGGTTAAGAGAAAGGTAGGGAAACTGCTTACTGGTTCTTGTCATGGTGGAACGTTCTGGACTTGGGGAAAATCTAATGGGAAACAAATAGATAAACACTAAAACAGCTTTCTTCCCCCATTTCCCAAGCACAACTTCACCCCTTCACTGTAGGCCCCTCTACCCACTGCTTTCTAGCCCCAGGCAGTATACAATGAGGAATGGGGAGTTACAGTCAGTCCAAAACTTGTAATATCTATCATTCCTTCCCCCTCACACTTTTTCCCTGCTCCAGTGCATGTTCTTTCTGTAGAGCATCAGTCCTCTGGGAAAAATTTGCTGTAGCGTGGGTCCTCCACAGGAGACGGTTCCTCGAGGAACTGTCCCTCTGCTCCAGCATGGGGTCCTTCATGAGCTGCAGAGTGGATATGTTCTCTGCCCTGGAGTGGCTCTTCCTCCTCTCTGGCCTTGGCATCTCCTCTGTTGTTTCTCACTTTTTGTTCCCAGGGTGTTTTTTTTTTTTTTAAAATACCTTTTCAGAGAGGTGCCACACTCATGATGGATGGGCTCATCTGTGTACTGCTGTGGGTCTGACCAGAACCACCCGTGTCTCACACAGGGCAGCCCCTGGCCTCCTCCCATGACCAACACCTTGACACCTACGCCCTTAAAGACAGCAGCTGACTATATTCAGGCCTCTGCTACCACTATGACACTTCAGCTGTAGAGCTGCTTTTGTTTTCCTTCTTGTTTTAGTGGTTAAACATGGCTTTATGAGAGTATCTTCTGTAAGTATGAGCCTGAGCCAAAAACATTGCTCTGTCATATGATAAATAGATGTGGGTGGAGAATGGTGTTGATCTTTTTACTTCTTGGTTTTCTTGGATATGTATCTAAACTGCTCTGAAAAGGAAGTAAATATTGAGATGAGAAAGTTCAGAATACCTTCTCTTAAGAGAAATTGGAGGGGAAAATTACATGAAATTGGGCAGCTGTTTGTGTTTGTTATAGATGGGAGGGTTTTAGAGCTCTTAAAAGTCTGTCAAGTGTCTGCAGAAGACCATCTAGCAGAGTTTAAATGGGCAGCATCAAGTTTGTCCTTTGCATGTCAGCAGATTCATGCTGCTAGCTCTTCACTGTGCAGGTTTGTCACAGGAAGAGTAAGATTTCTGTCAGCAGCTAAAATCAATGAGAGTTTTACAAGTAGTACAAATGCCACTGTAATCCAGCTCACTCTCCTGTCCAGCCTCCTCACTCCACTAGCTTCAGAACTGCCTTTTACTTAACAGCAACACACAAAGGTGCTTAGTGAGAGTTCTGCTACTTCACAAAATTACACAGTCTCCATCTTGCACAGGGCTAACTTAGCCTAAAGAAGCAAGATAGATTTATGTCTGCTGAACTTGAAGCAAGTATGTTTCAAAATGGTAGCTGTCCTAAAAGATTTCTCATATTAAAAAAGCTGAAGTTCAGTAGAATTTGTTGAATCTGGAGGTGACTACAGTTTGACTGGAGATGACTGCAATGTTATGAAGTGAGCATCTTTAAAACTCCCTTTTTGTTTTTGTTTTAGTTGTGGGTTTTTTTTTTTTTTATTACAGGGATTTAAGTTACTTTCTGAAGGTTGGAAACTATTTCTAAACCTTTGAAAACAAGAAATTATTATAAAAACATATTTCAATTTTTAAGGAGACTGTTCAAAGAACCACTTAATGATTGTAGTTTTAGAGTTCTATATCTAGTTTTCTTCCTGCTACCAAAACAGTCAGCCAGAATAAAATTAATACAAAAGCATGTAATGTTATCTAAAGGTAATTATAGTTACAGCTTTTCTTTCAACATTTTACTCTTATCTGTAAAGATCTTGAGCTTGATGTTTTATTTTTCCAGTGAAGTATATTTTTCAGTATTAGCCTCTTGAATGTATTTTAAAATAGATGTGTCTTAAAATGGATAAACAAGGAAATTATTTGATCTCTAGTATTTGGTCCATTGTTTTGTTTGCAACAAAATACTTGTGATGATGGCTGCCTTATCTTGACTACAGTGACTTTTTTTCTATTCTTGTTTCCTTTGATCTTACTAATTGCTATTAATGAGAACTTATCTTTTGAACATTAAATTTTACCTTAAGTAGCTTATTTTGTACACTCTTGACAATTTTAACTTTAATGTCTCAATAAATTTTACAGTTGTAATACACCGGTAATTTTTCTGCTGTCCAGTCAAACAGATTCCCAATTTATACATCATTTAATGTTGTAGCCAGGAGAAGCTGGCACATACAGAGAGCTGTCTTTTGATACATGTAAATTACCACTAATTTTCAGATTGAAGTGCAGAAAGTGTGGGAATTTGGGGTAAGCAGGAGGAGGAATTATGTTGTGGGTCTCTTTGTTTTTCATTCCAAGTGTTCTGGTAAAACTTCTATGCTTTCTCTCAATGACTTATACTCAAGTCATGCTTTATGCATCTTCAGAACTCTCTAGTTACTTTCAAAAAACATAAATGTGCAAAGTTTTGTGAAACATGTTAGCAGTTATTGCCTCTTTGTAATAGTTTCAAAAGGGAAAAGCCTATGTTCACAAATAAAGACAATACTGTCTTCATTTTAGTGCTGCTTTTCTTCCTAATAATTTTCCTGTGGAAAACTATACTACTTTGTTTTACATCAAAACTGTTGCTTTACTTTCCAACTTTTCTTTAGAAACTGGAAAATGTGTTCCAGAGTGGATGTTACCACCAAATTCCCAGTTGGTAAACTCAGCCTTTCACTATTACTTACTGATTTTCCACTGAATCTTTAAAGTTCAAATTGGGTTATTGAGTAATTATACTCACATCTGCAAGAAGCAGTGTGTGGCGTTCAGTTGTCACTCACAAGACTTAATTTTCTTCTATTTCAAGTGATTCTGAAATGGGACAAAGAAACATCTTATGTATTAAAGCTGAATCCTGCAAGAATTTCAGTAGTGTTTATAGCTTTTTTCACTGATAATATCTGGCAGTGTATATAATTTGCAGAGGAAATAATAGACTTAATCTGATCTGGCATTACTACTTTTTTTATTCAAAATATACAATGGTATACATCATCAGTGGCTCTAGTACAGTCACACACCTATTACGGGAGAGTGATGTTGAGTTGTTAGTCTCTGCATGGAGTTCACAAAATGAGTCACGTTGATCCTATGCCAGTTAATTATAGATACAAACTTACATGCTGTGACTCATTAGTATCTCACCACATTCGACAGGTTAGCTTTTTACCAGTCTTACTTTTCACCCTTTGTTATCACTGCCCAAGCATCTGTGTCAAGGAAGTTTTATATAAACTGTCAGTCAGATAGAAAGTCTGACCCTCAATGGACCATGAATACCTATGCTTAAACTAGATACCAGTTTTTGCTTGCTTATCTAGCTTCTTCCACAGAACTTAAGGAAGATATCCTCAAGGTAGGTAGCTCAGCAGGATCTGTATTATATATGCATGTATATGAGCACATATAATGTACGCATGGAAATAAATTCAGAAAATCAGCAGCTTTGCAGTTGTTACTTGGAAAAAAGCTATACTGGTCATTCAGTTTATTGACATGTTGACTATTACCAGTCAATTCATTCTCACTGCATCACATGATTGTGTAAATTTACAGGAGATAGAGAAAAGGAGAAGAATTGAAGAAGCATACAAAAATGCTGTGACAGAATTGAAGAAAAAGTCCCACTTTGGAGGACCAGACTATGAGGTACAAATTCTGCTTTGAAATTTTTAAAAGCACTATGATTTTTAAAGATCTGTATGTTTCTCAAAGCAAGGAAAGGGGTGTATGAATCAAGGTGTTTGGTTTGTACAAACGTGTTCATGCCACTTCTTTCAGTTTCCAAGGTGGAAAAAATAAACTCTATGAAGAATCTTAGTTCTTAATTTTTTGAGAATGGAAGTCTGTGTTCACCTCAGGCTTCGATGTTCTGCTTTTGTATAAAGTATTTTGCTTACAGATATTTGTGTTGATTTTTGATTATTTTTCTTGTACGTTTGATACTGCTTATATGAAATAGTTTTGTACTTTGCTTTTTAATAGTTTTTTAACTTGTCACTGCCACTTGAAATTGTGTTGACAAGTTCAGTGATTTTAGGTTCCTTTAATCTGTTAAATTACATATTTCAGCAGTTTCCTCCTCAGTTGAGGTATGTAGTCAAATTCTAAGGTGCTTAAACCACTTTCTGAATAATAATTTAAGCTAATGCACCTATAATGCATTCAGAATGATTTTTAAGAACTTGACCCTTTCATGCACATTAATCAAACATGTTTCTTCTTACCAATCACAGACTGAGAAATAGTATTAATATGTTGAGATACTTAAAAGATACTTGAGTTTAGGTTTGCTGTTGTGACTGAGGCATACACTGTCAAAGAAAAAGATGTATAGGAAGTTGGACTTTGTCTACCTGGTTGTGAACCTAGCTTCTTCTCCTAAGTATCGCTGTGGTAAAATAGTTTTTTGAAATTTGCTAGACCAGCTTGTTTCACAATACAGTAAAAGCAATAAACCTAATTTTCTGAAATTACCATTGAGTTTTTAATAGTTGACTCAACTCTGCCTGCTGTTTAGTGTTAAAATGTTCTTTCCAAAAATTTTCAATAGGTATCCCCAGAATTTTGTCTTCTATTGTTGCTTTGAGCCCTAAGGCATTGGAATACTTGGAAGGAGTCTGTCTACACAATTATGCTAATATGTGTACTTTACTGACATACTGTAATGATTTTAAAGAGAAGATACATGTTAATTAAAACCTAAACCTGATGTCAAAGCATACTGACACTGTTACTCAGTTTCCTGTTTTGTGGGGTTTTTTTTGTTCTTCCTTATACAACTATCCCTAAATTGTAGTTAAAGGGAGTAACTTCCTTTAACAGGTAGAGTTTTTGAAGGAATTGTAGTCTAAGAATATTGGTGAAAATATTTGAGGTCTGTAGAAGAAAATTGCTTTCATCAGTTATATGCCTAATATATAAATACGTATGTCTAATATTAAACTGAAGTGGAACTCTCATGTCTCCAAAATCTTGAACTAGTTTTGTTTCTTGTGCTCTAGGAGGGTCCAAATAGTCTGATTAATGAAGAAGAATTCTTTGATGCTGTTGAAGCTGCTCTTGATAGACAGGATAAAATGGAAGAACAGGTATTGATACTTGAAAAATGTCTTAATGATGTGCACTTCAAGGGAGACTTTTGTGATTTAAGCTCCGTCTTGGGGTGCATCTCCTGAAGCTCTAGATATTTTATTCTGACATAAGGGGAATTTACTTTGTATTTTTATGATTAAGTACTGTTGCGTAACAGTAATATTGAGAGTCACTTCAGAGATTACGTAGAAGAGGATAGTGTGTTAAGCTGATTGAATGTCTCTAGTTTGATTCCTAAATAAGTATCCTGTATAAAACTTATCTTTCTATGTAACCAATGCTCTGTGCAAATAAGAATATCAAGCACTGCAGCTATTTCTCAAAACCTAATTATTGTTTTAAAGTTTCTTTTGACTCTAGCAATATGTGAAGTAGGAAAGACATCGTTCTGTTGGTGTTTTATTTAAAAATTCCGTAGGCTCTGACTACTTCTTTAACTCATTTCTTGAATACACTTCAGTGGCAAGGCTCAGAAAGGGATAAGATTGATCTGAGGAGTTATATAGAGTATCAGAATGTGTAGCAGTATGTAAAATGAGAGTGTATAACAAAGCAGTGCATCCTTTGTCTTGAAAACGTTTAGGCTTATGAATATAGTGAATACAATGACTTGGTTAAGAATTAAAAAACTTTCTAGTGGATGTATGCTACTCAACAGTATTTACCGATGTTGGGGTCTCTTAGTGGAGTAAAAAAGTTTTGAGTAATTGTTGTACTACTACATGGATCCTTAATGCTGCCAATCTGTTTTCTTTAACTCAGCATTACTCCTTGAAGTATAGATGAATTCAGTCTTCAGGCCCATTCACTTACTGAGCGTTCCAGCAGGATGACAGCTTCATGTCTGTCACGGACAGCATGAGTTGTAGCCACTATATAGATTGAGGATGACTCACACTGTTTGATAGTCCACCCAGTAAGAGCTGACTACTAATAATTAAACCATTTTTGTTGCAGTCCCAAAGTGAAAAGGTTAGATTACACTGGCCAACATCCTTACCCTCTGGAGATACATATTCTGCTGTGGGGACCCATCGGTTTGTTCAAAAGGTAAGATATTCCTCATGACCTTCTCTGAATAATGGGCTGACCTATGATATTTCTACATAATATTTTGTATGGGTAGGTGAGATTTTTTTTTAGGTGTTTCTAGTAACTTCCAATGGTATGCTCCTTTTCAAGTGAAGTAGTTGGAATTTGAGATACTGATTTGAGTATCTATTTAGAATGTTCTTGATTTGTATCAAGCTTGTCAGGTAGTAAAGGAAAAATCCCAAGTTGCTAACCTCAGTGTTTTTAAGATTGCTTCAAAATTCATTGAATTGATTTTATAAAAACAAATGAACAGAATTGCTTTTATTGGGATCAGTTGACCTTTTTTTTAGTGTTACTGGAAGCACTATGCTCCTCTCAGGGCTAGACTGGGAGCATAATACATAATAGGTGCATGAAACCAGAATTCGCTGCTGTGCTTGCTGCTTATGGTGCTTTTGTTTTCCTTTTCTTCATTATCTTGTGCTTGCAAGTTGGTACTGAATGCTCTGTTGTGCCTTTGTTCTGATTACTTGGTTTTTTCTTTGTCTGTCTCTGGTAGCCCTATAGTCGCTCTTCCTCCATGTCTTCCATTGATCTAGTCAGTGCCTCTGATGATGTTCACAGATTCAGCGCCCAGGTACTGTATTAATGTGTAGAGTTGGGGGTTGCATATCTTTGCTTTATTTCATCCTCTTCTCTAGAACCTGGGTTTTCTGTTACATAAATCACTGCTTGCTTTAAACTAGTACATTGAGACAAACAAAGGAGTTCTCTATTCCTTACTAAATGGTTGTCTTTTTACATCCAGCTTGCATGCGTATCACTTGTGCAGAGGCCCAAATCTTGTGAAAGTGTTGGATTTATTTCAGTAGCTTTAATAACAATGCCTCCAATTTGAAAATGTTGCATTTCTGATCATAGTAAAAGCAGAATAACACCTGATTTGTGTGGCCTGGGGATAGTTTTTGCTTCAAACTGAGTAGTTTTTCTTGCTTTTAAATCAAAGGTTTGATTTTTGTCTTTAACATTTGTTTGTAATGACATTAAGCTACTAAATGTTAAGGTTCACTATTGCCATTTTTTACCTCTACAACTGGTTTTATTACTGAAAGGTCATAAAGTATGTTGACAAACAAGATTGTCGGTATGAGAATTTTTACTGAAGAGTTTCAGTATATTCACTTATCCTTCAGAAAATAAGTCTGACGTGCTGAATAGTCAATGTGACATATTCCAGTAATGTACAATTCTAGGTGCTTGCTCTGAAGATCATAGTTTAGAGTAGAATTAGATGGGTGAATTCATGTTTTTGCTCTTCAGTCTCAAAAAAGGTTGTACAGATATGGCATTCATGCCATTAGTTTTCCTCTGCTGCAGTGCATATATGATTGTGAATATGGAGCTTCCTTCTGGGACCTGTTATTTTGGAGCATTTTTTAAAATTTTTAACTAATACTAAAACCTACCTGCTTTTTCAAATAGAAGGAATGGATTTTTCTTTTAACAGAGCCTGGAATTGTACTACCTACAGACCTTACTGCCAGCTTTATGAGCAGGACCCTGATGCTTAAAGACTTGCTTATTAGACTGAAATCCCAACACTTGCCTTGACCTTTTGCAGTCAGTTAATTTCTGAAATCTGAACTTTCCACAAAGGAAAAAGTATGGAGGTCATATTTGCACAACACTGATAGGCTCATCTACTCATACTCCAGTAGTCAAGTTAATTTTTCAGGTTTGTTTTTGTTTTGGAGGAGGGGGGAAAGCAAGTTTGATTCCAAAGATAGGAACTGGTTGTCTGTCAGGCTATAGGTACATGGGCAGTTCAATACAGGGGAAACTCATAGTTGTTAAAATACGTGGGTCTCCTCATTTTCACCTGATTTACGCCTGTGATGACATTTCTGCATTCATATGATAATGTTGCATATCAGAGCACTAGTGTGGCTGAAAAACTAAACATTTAAAAACAAATCTGAGGTGAACCAGCTCCTTATCAAAAATAGTGCAAATTGAGGTTAAGAATCAGGATAAAATGGACTTCAGTCAAGTTCTTGCTCTTTTTAGCTGCTGCATGGATTATACTGCATAGAAGTTACTACTGAGTGCCTTCAAATGCAGTTTCAAGTTGATGGGCTCACTGCAGAAAAGATGATCTTCTTAACTTACAGGAAACTACTCTTGCCCCTGTCACACACACACCCCCAAATATTTTCCCTGGAACAAATTTTTGCCAGATCAGCAAATCAGTCCACCTGCTCTGGAGCTTCATTGCTACTGAACAAGCAGGTAAAAGGCAACTGAGAGCATGAAGAGAAAAGCACCACACCTTCTTTTGGTGGCAGTCTGCTCTGTATGTTATTATTATGAAATTAACCTCTGTCCTCAGGCTGAGGATTTGGCTTTTGAAAAGGCAAGCTAGTATCTTGATTCTGAATAAATGTGGCTTGTTTCTAGACTTCATTCATACAAATGGAATTTTGGTATCAGTAAAAGGTCAAGTAGAAACTTGCACTCTTGTTTTTAAGATTGAGAAGAAAACATTTATTCTGATGGGACCCAGGTTTTCAGTGTGCCTCTAGAAAGGTGTTGATTTGTCTTTGCCAGTTGGGTGGGAGATTGTAGACATAAAACGCTGTAGAAGTTTGCAGATCACTTTCATTAAAGGACTAACAGATTTTAAAATAGATTGAGCTGTTCTGAAGGCCTTTAAAGGAAGAACTTCCCAGTACTTCCCAATTAATGTTCAGGCCAAGGCTGCATGGCTTACAGGTTACAAGTATTTTTTACATACCATTCTTGTAGTTCTGCCAGGAGCGCAGAGGTAATAGTGTGGCCTCTCCAGTGCGAAAGCAGCAGTGAATCTTGACTGTGCCTCTGAAGCAGGTGCAGGTTGACAGACGGTGACCATTGTGTAGATCACATACAGTCTGGACAGGCAGTATGCACAAGACAGTTGTAGGTACTGCAATTCCTCGGTGAAGCAGAAGAAATAAACTGTTTAGATTGCACTCCTGTGAGTGCCTCCTTCCCTTCTTTCCTTGCTCTTCCCCTCATCCCTCTGCATTTAGCATAAAGCAGAAGGTAGCAAAAGACAAACATATAAAAGCTAGCTTTGTCCTTTAAGAGCTAGGAAAGAAGAAACATAGGAACCTGAAGGCATTAAAGGTATATGTTGGGAGCATGGCAAGGATTCCTTTCTGAAAGAAGTGTGACCTAGAGCTAGTAAATTGTATATTTGAATAGCCCACATTTTTATCTGGTTTGGACTGTACTGTCATTGTGGAAAAAAAATAAATAGAAGAATCTTTTATAGGAAAGCTTCTAGTAACATCTTTCAATTCTGTATCATATCAGAAAAAGATCATTAATTACTCTTAAATTTTGATTTTTACTTGTTGCATTACTTGCTGAAATATGTTATTTTATATGCACCTTTAAGTTGCACAAAACCACTTACAGGTTCAGGTTATTAATTTTGTGATTGGGCACTACCTACACTATTTTTTGTGTCAGTCAACTGACTAACCTTTGCTTGTAAGTCCTTTTCCTTTTGGGAAAAAAAAAAAAAAAAAAAAGTATTTCTAGTAATTCAGGGAAATAGTGTCAATCACATGGACTTATTTGCTATGACAAGTTTTACTAGTCACCTGCCTTTGGGGTAGAAAAAGGTTATTTATAGTGTTTCCAGTACTTGTAAGCATTACACAGAAATGGATACCTTACATTTTTGCTTCTGTTTTTATTTGGGGGAGAGTGGGATTTGGAAAGGTGTGGAGAACCGAAGAAGCAAAAGAAGATTGTAGATTTAAAATAAAAATCAATTTCCTGACCCAGCACACATTTTATGCACATTATGTGGAATAAAAAAATGAGATATTGACATAGTTTGATAAAATTGCATCAAATATTTGGCCTTAAAGAAAAGCACACAGCTGGCTAGCTAAATTTTTAAATGAGTTTTTTATAATAGTAGAGTCTCTGTATCATAACTTTTTTGAATGTAAGCATTTCTGGTTTTTTTTTTTTTTTTCCTAGCTGACAACTGTGCAAATATGTCAATGAAACAAATAGGCATATTTTGCTCATGATTGTTTCCTTCACTGCTCTTCCAATATGACTTCTGATATGCATTCACTTTCTTAGAGCTTGTCTGTCTTCCTCTCCATTCCTTGTTCCGCTTTTTAAATGCTCTTCAGTGAGTATATTGCAGTGCACTGTAATTCTCTGTAGAGATACATGAAGTAAGTTCCTATATACTGAAATAAAACTTAGGTAGAAATAGTGGTTTTAGAGGTGCAAAGGAGGGATAGGAAGTATCCATAAAGCATGAAGTTGGAAGCTGAATCAAGATTTTGGCTTTTGTTTCAGAAGGTCAGAAGTATCTGCTTGTTCTTTACCTGCAAGAGAAAGCTCTCTTGTCCATTCAGCCTCTTCACAGGATTGACTTGTGGCTTCCAATACTGTACAGTCTGCCCAAGAAAATGGAAGGAATGAGTTAAAAATGTGTGGTTTTTTCCTTTAAAGGTGGAAGAGATGGTACAAAACCATATGACATATTCCTTGCAAGATGTAGGAGGAGATGCCAATTGGCAGCTAGTGGTAGAAGAAGGAGAAATGAAGGTAAACATTTGGAGTTTTGTTTAATTGATATAAGATTGATACGCTGTGAAGACAGATACTTTCAGTCTGGTGGACTTGGCAGTATTAGGATTACAGTTGAACTTGATGATCTTAAGGGCCTCTTCCAACCTAAAGGATTCTGTGATTCTCTGGGAATACTATCACTCAGCAAGTTATGCTGTTAAAAATTCTAAGAATAGCATTGTTTAAGTTAAGACTGGAGCCCACAAGAGCTGTGGCTTCTAATGTATCTATTCATACAAAGTCCTGTGTAACTCTTGCAATAGCATTGTCTTTGGAGTTTCTTTTCTCATTCTCTTCTCCTTAAAACTTGATATCAACATGATGTGTAAATTCTGTGTACAAAAATGTTAGAGTAGCAAGTTAACTGTGGTGGCTGCTGTACTGTGTTTATATGGATTCTTATACATAGTGACAAATAGTTTAATTTTTTGGAATAGAGATTCTTAAGATACTGGTATTTTAATGTGAATTGCCATGTAAGAGTGTCTGCATTGGTAGTTACCAGAGAACACTGACATGGCAAGTAATTCATGTGTAATTTTAAACTATTAAAATGTGAATGGTTTTCACAATTTCTGTTCTACATTTCTTTCTTTGAATATGGCTATAGGTATACAGAAGAGAGGTGGAAGAGAATGGAATAGTTTTAGATCCTTTGAAAGCAACCCATGCCGTTAAAGGGGTAACAGGGCATGAAGTTTGCCACTACTTCTGGAACGTTGATGTTCGTAATGACTGGGAAAGTAAGGAATTGGTTCTGAAGCTTTGCATGTTTATCAGCAAGGTTATTTTTTATAACACTGATATAGTATCTGTGCTCGTGTACTGATGGATTTTTTTTTTTTTCACCCTCCTCTCCTCTTTTAGCAACAATTGAAAATTTCCATGTTGTGGAAAATTTAGCTGATAATGCAATCATCATTTACCAGACGCATAAGGTAATAACACTTAAGCCACATGTATACCTTACTGAGACAGTCTGGGGTATATGTGTTCTAATATTATTCTGTATACTTCAATGGCTTAACAATGTAAAATACTGTTTAAAACATTTCAGAACAAGTCCTTTATTAAACAGCAACTTTTTAAATTTTTCAGATTTGTCACGACAGTGTAATTAGTTGTGCACATTTCTGATAGAGCTTGTAATAACAATTGAGGACTGTTTTTAATCTCTAAATATATCACTGCCAGCAAGGCAAGAGGCAACTAAAGCAAGCAGAGACAGTAAATCAACACTGACTACATGGAAGAAACCTCTACCGCTGTATCATATGTTCTGTTGCCATAATGCATGCTATTGTTCACTACAATTAGTTGACACATGTATTTGGATTATGAGGTGATACAATTGCTGGTGCAACGTTTGTTCTTGTAACTTCATTGTTTCCCCCCCTGCCCCAACCAGTTCTGGTGTAAATTTACTAAAATGTTCGTTTGAATTATCACCCAACAACTGTAACTTGAAGTTTCAAAAAAATGGGAAAGAGGTATATAGATGAATCTTTAATCTTGCATGATTCCAAGTATTAGTATCCTCAAATACTAAACCAAATATTTTTCTTTGACAATTCTGCCAGTAATGCAGTTACCTTAAAACTTCTCTAACAAAGGACTTGTGATATTGAGTAAGACAGTTGTGTAAACTGTATTGTGTTTTGGTAAAAGCTAGACTTTTTTCCCCTATTGAGCATCAGGAAAATGTATTTGGTGTATTTCCTTATTTTATCAGACATGTTGCTTCTGAAACTTTCTCTTAAATAATATCAGTTCACTATATCTGTCTTCCTGAAGTAGTAGCTTTTTGAAATAATACTTGTTTTTCTCTCACTTTCTCTCTTTGGAGATGTAAGTAACTGTAGATGCATCTGTTTATACTTAACCACTAGTCCAGTTTGTAGCTTACAAGTATTAAATAAAGTATAAACCTGAGGTTGAGGGAACAGAAGGAGAACTGTCTCTTCCTGTTTGTCTACTGAAAAAGTAATTTCGGCTTGGCTTTCTGCACTGCAAAGGCCTTAAACTTTTGCCTTAAATTTTAAAAAATTAAACTTGGCCATGTAACCTGATATGCGTCTGTACAAACAGCTATGTTCTGAGTTTTGAAAATGAAATTACTGCCTTGAAGAAACTTTTACTTAAATAACATGACTGACCTTGTTTGCCTTACTTGTTTTTTCACTTATCTGAGGATAGTAAGTGCTTATTTTGCAAAACTGGAAAAGCTTACATTCAGGTGTTTCTCTGCAGAGGGTGTGGCCAGCTTCTCAAAGGGATGTGCTCTATTTGTCTGCCATCAGAAAGATACCAGCGTTCAGTGAAAATGATCCTGAAACGTGGATTGTGTGCAATTTCTCTGTGGAACATGACAGTGCTCCTGTAAGAATTATTTTAATGCTATCAAGTTCTATTTTTAAGATAAAGTTTTTCTATTACATGGTAATGCATATGCAATACTAGTGCGAGGGAGGTGTGGGGTTATGCAAAATTACAGTTTATTTAAAGCAGGTGATACAATGACCTGATAAAGGCATTCTCAGGTAAAAGCTTTCTTGCCTTACCTCAACAGTCGGCAGATCTGAGGTTGCAGTGGAATGGAAGCAAAGTTTCTGGAGATGTGAAAACATTTTAAAGAACTAAGGTCATTTTGTATGGAATCAAATCAATAACTCTTCAGTATTGTCAGATATAGAAGTAGGGTTGTATAATAGTAGATATGGAATCTGTTAAACCTCCATCTTACAGTCACTGCCTTGGTTCTCCCAGATAGTAGCAATGATTGTTTTCGTTGGATTATTTCTGTGCTGATTGCTATACCATAGCCTGCCTACAGGGGAAAAGTTACTAACTGATATTTGTAAATGCTGATACATTATTTTTCAAATGTTTGTCTACCCATTTGTCACAATAATTGAAGTAATTGACTTGTAATATGTATTAAGCAAGCAGAAACCTGACATTCGGGCATTTTAGATTAACCCTTTCCCTATTCACCATGTACCTTTCATTTCACTCATGTTCATGTTACATCCATGCAGTGCTAGAATGCAAACTCTCAGAAGCGCAGCTTCTGAAGTGTCTTAGACTTCATAGTAAATTAAAATGTTAGCAGTCAAGTATGCTGAAACAAATTTAGTTTGAGGCTTACAAATGTTTCCATTTTTTTTAGCTGAACAATCGCTGCGTCCGTGCCAAAATAAATATTGCTATGATTTGTCAGACATTAGTAAGCCCACCAGAGGGGAACAAGGAAATCAGCAGGGACAACATCCTATGCAAGATTACATATGTAGCTAATGGTAAGTCTAGAATTTTTCAATATGGGATTCATGAGGTATGTTAATTCTGGGGAGCTGAATACTGGCAAAAAAAGCTTGATGCAGTTTTCTGTTAAATGTATCTATAGCATCATACTTGTGGTCTTCATGTTCAAGAAGACTTTAATGTGCTATGTGAATCAGCGAGTGGGAATCATTGTGTGGCATTCTAGGAAAAATAAAGGGAAGTGTTGTGTAGCTCAGTGCTAAGTACAGAACCTTGGGGTGGAGGAGGCTGGGCAGAAGAAATGTCTGCAACTGGGATGACTTGGCATAGCTCTTAGTTTCAGTAATAGTATGTTTTTTTCATGTATTACTGTATTTTTTTTTCCCTGATTCATCATGCTATGCTGAAAAGCTGCTGATAGTAAAGATGTAGTTCTTACTCTCAGTGTTAAGAAGGAGCAAGTACATTCTCTATGAGGATGTTTGCAAGTTGTATAATCTAGTCTACTTTCTTTTTTAACTGACAGATTTCTTGGTGTTGACTGAAAAGTTATCAAAGCCAAACTGTCTTGTTACTGTGCCCAGTATTTAGCAGTGTATTGTGGTATTGGAGCTACATACTTATTAGTTCCTCTCCTGCAGCTACAAAACAGTTTAAGAGTAGCTCACCTGCTTATTACTTTTAACCAACTATTACATGGCTTACTAAAGAGTCAAAGTCTGAAAATGGTTCACTAAATCTTTGCTATATAGGAGTGATGTAATTTGTATTAAATCCTGTACAAATAATATATGCTGTTAAACTCTGCAGTAAGCTGCTTTATTTCCTTTTTAGAACTTTTCCAATTACTTAAATTTTCATTGGTAAATTCTGAACTATGATTCTATGGGAAATGGCAGCTTTTTCAACAAAATATTTGCCTTATGAATTGAAGTGTATTTTAGAATCAGTTCAGATTTTGTTTAAAGTGCTTTAAAAATAATTTAAGACATTGGCTATGTAGCAACTCTGGAGACAAATGCAGCAGTTATTAAAAAGCTAAGACTGAGTTCCATTTTCTTTGAAATAAGAAGCAACTTGAGTCTCTTTCTGTTGTTTTCTGGAAGTCATTAGAGAATAATATCATCCATTTGGGCATTCCCTGGAGACTCACAACACATCACATTTAATGTCATTTTAAGTAGTGGCATCATAGAACTGGACCGAGCTTAAGAGTAGGAAGTGTTACAATAGGAGCTGTAAGGACATAAAAAAAATGTGCTGATCATTATTCTTTCCTCTTACTTCAGAAAGAGTTGCAGAAATAATAAACTTGTATTTTCTTTTATAGTCTTTAGTGGATTTTCTGTATTTAAATGTCTGTCGTCTTCTAGTGAACCCAGGAGGATGGGCACCAGCATCAGTGTTACGGGCAGTGGCAAAACGAGAATATCCAAAATTCTTGAAGCGTTTTACATCATATGTGCAAGAGAAAACAGCAGGAAAGCCTATTTTATTCTAGTATTAACAGGTATACATTATTTTTTTTCATTCTCGATTCACTGTTGTATATTTAAGGCCAAACAGAAGTATGCGATCTAGGAATGTCTTAGGATGATTAGCATGAATTCAGTGCTTACATTAAATATATGTATGCAATATACTTTTTAAAATCATAGAATGATTTGGATCATAAGGGACCGTAAGGATCACTGTCGTGGTTTGAGCCTGGTCGGCAGCCAAACACCACACAGCCACTCACTCCCCCTTCTCTTCCGGCAATGAGAAGGGACACAGAGCCAGGCTTGGGGTTCGAGATAGGACTGGGATGGAGAAAAATTCCCCTTTATGATCACAAGCAAGAGGCAGACTCGTTAGGGGAAGAAAAAAAGAACATACATTTATTACAGACACTAACAACATGTAACAGAGTAGGACAGTGAGAAGCATTGCCACATCCTGAGAACACCTTCCCCACACCACTCCCTTCTTCCCGGGCTCAGCTCTGCTCCCGATATCTCTACCTCCTCCCCCAGTGGCGCAGGGGCAGGGAATGGGGGGTGCAGTCAGTGCTGCCATTTCCTCCATCTTCAGTGGGGGGAGCTTCTGGAACTTCTTCCCCCTACTCCAGTGTGGTCCCCCTCTCACAGGAGACAGTCCTTCACAAACTTTTTCTGACGTGAGTCTCTCCCATGGGCCTCCCACTTGGCCTTCCTGAACTTCATGAGGTTCACCTTGGCCCACCTCTCCAGCCTGTCCAGGTCCATCTGGATGGCATCCCTGCCCTCCAGCGTGTCGACCGCACCACACGGCTCAGTGTCATCCACCAACTTGCTGAGGGTGCACTCGATCCCACTGTCCATGTCGCCAACAAGACGTTAAACCGCGCCAGTCCCGACAGCAACCCCTGAGGAACGCCACTCGTCACTGCTCTCCACTCGGACATCGAGCCATAGACCACGACTCTTTAAGTGTGACCATCCAGCCAATTCCTTATCCACTGAGTGGCCCATCCGTCAAATCCATGTCTCTGCAATTTAGGACGAGGATGTTGTGTGCAGGACAGCATCAAATACTTTGCACGAGTCCAGGTAGCTGACAACAGTTGCTCTTTCCTTATCCACCAACGCTGTAACCTCGTTGTGGAAAGTCACCAATTTGTCAGGCACGATTTATCCTTAGGAAAGCCGTGTTGGCTGCCGACAGTCACCACCTGATTTTCTGTGTGCCCTAGCACAGTTTCCAGGAGGATCTGCTCCACAGTCTTGCTGGAGACAGGGGTGAGACTGACTGGCCTGTAGTTCTGCGGGTCTTCCTTTTTTCCCCTTTTTAAAAGTGGGGGTTATGTTCCCCCTTTTCCAGTCAGTGGGAACTTCATCAGACTGCCAGAGCTTCTCAGATATGGTTAGTGGCTTAGCCACTTCATCCACCAGTTCCCTCAGGACCCACGGATGCATCTCGTCACGTCCCATGGACTCGTGCACCTTTGGGTTCCTTACATGGTCTTGAACCTGATCTTCTCCTACGGTGAGCACTTCTTCACTCTCCTGGTCCCCGCCTCTGCCTTCTGCGTCTTGGGCGGTCTGGCTGGAGCCCTTGCTGGTGATGACTGAGGTGAAAAAGTCATTGAGTACCTCAGCCTTCTCCATATCCAGGGTAACCAGGTCTCCCATTTCCTTCCAGAGAGAGCCCATATATTTCCCTAGTCTTCCTTTCACCACCGATGTACCTGTAGAAGCCATTTTTTCTCACCCTTGATGTCCCTGGCCAGATTTAATTCTACCGGGGCTTTGGCCTTCCTAACCTCATCCCTGGCTGATCAGGCAATTTCTCTGTGTTCCTCACAGGCCACCTGTCCTTACTTCCACCCCCTCTAGGCTTCCTTTTTGTGTTTGAGCTTCTCCAGGAGCTCCTTGTTTATCCATGCAGGCTTCCTGGTGTTCTTACCCGAGTTGTTCTTTGTGGGGATGCACCGCTTCTGAGCATGGACGAGGTGATCCTTGAGTATTGACCAGCTTTCCCGGGCCCCTCTTCCCTCCTGGGCTTTATCCCACGTTACTCTGCCAAGCAGATCCCTGAAAAGGCCAAGGTCTGCTCTCCTGAAGGCCAGGGCAGCAAGCTCGCTGTGCGCCCTCCTCGCTGCCGTGAGGAACTCCACCATTTCATGGTCACAGCAGCCAAGGCTGTTCCTGACCTTCACATTCCCCACTAGCCCCTCCTTGTCAGTGAGAGCAAGGTCCGGCACAGCACCTCTCCCCGTCGGCTCCTCTACCACTTGGAGAGGGAAGTTATCATCAGTGCATTCCACGAACCTCCTGGGTTGCTTAGGCCGGGCTGTGCTGTCCCTCCAACAGAATATCGGGATGGCTGAAGTCCCCCACGAGGACCAGGGCTTGTGAACGTGAGGCTGCTCCTGTCTATACAGTGCCTCATCCACTCGTTCTTCCTGGTCAGGTGGCCTGGAGCAGCCCCCACTAAAGTGTCTCCTGCCCCTGGCTCCCCTTTAATCCTGACCCGTGAGCTCTCGGTCAGCTCCTCGCCCATCCCCAGACAGAGCTCCGTGCACTCCAGCTGGTCACACTGACATGGAGGGTGGCACCCCCATCTCATCTCCCCTGCCTGTCCTTCCTGAAGAGCCTGTACCCTTCCATTCCAGCACTCCAGTCAGCGGAGCCATCCCACCTTGTCTCCCTCATGCCAATAACATCAGAGCCGTGCAGGTGCTGTATATATTTGTGTATTGAGCAGCTCTGATTTTTCATGCTGATAAGTCATAAAGTATTAATTTTTGTAGACTTTCACTAGTTCATCTTGCAGGTTTTGCACAGGTGTCTAATTTATGTAGAAGTATAAAAGGATTAAGTACTGTGTCTTCTCAGCTATCACAGGCATTTTACACTTGTTCTGAAAAGAATGTGCACTGAAGTTTCTCTAGAGCCTTATGGGGTTTTGATATCTTAAATTCTACTTGTAATGACTTATTTGATTAGTATGACGGTCAAAGTCATCTTTTATATTGACAGAATAGTTTTGATCTGGGATTTTTATTAATGGAATTTTCCTGACAGACCAGTGTGAATTACTGGAATATTTAAAAACTGTGACATACTCTTAACGTTTCTGATGACCCTAAGAAAGAACAGGGATTTACAGATGACTTTTGAACTCAGTGAATGTATTTTAAAGGTATAGGTCATTGGGATAATCTAAAATGATTTTAACATTTAAATAATGATATGATATTAGAAGGGGATTTCTTTATCCCATTTGGGGCTGTGTGAATCTGTCAGACATAAGCAGTAGTGCTAAGTAAGGCTTCACTTAAGTTTTGTTAGTGTAGACTCTTGCTATATACCTTATTATGTATAGCTGTAGTCTCAAATCATTGAATTTCATTCAGTAGTTGTAGTATTACAGCATGATCTGAAAATAAGCTTTTGTCACTTTTTCTATGCATGACATAGGCTACCTCTGTTTTTGGGTTCTACTTATTATGTCAGACTCCCAATAGCCTTACATCGTGTGATCCTTCTGCAACAGGTAGACCTGCAATGAATCACACTTTTAATTGTATATTAGAGAACTAGTGTAGGTGAACCATTAAAAACATGGCTGTCATGAGCCAACAGTCCAAACATAATTATAGCAGTGTTGATACTATTTAAGTTGTTTAACAGTTCTGTTTTCCTATTAGTGTTCAAACTTTTCAGTGCTGTATTTTTGTCTTTGCTTACCTGCAGTGATCAGAACAAGACTGGGTGAGCATTCCACGTTGGAGAAATGACCATGCATAGACCACTCCATGCTGGAACGAAGGATCTACAGTCTTTTTACAGCCCAAGTTCTAGGCTTTGTATACTGAAGTGAATATCCTGGCTGAGTATTTAAAACTAGCGCTCCTGCTAACTTTTCTTGTTGAATCAGTGTGTAATTATAAATACATGTATTGATAACATGTATATGGCTCTATTTTTATTTGCTTGCTTTAGAAGAGAAAGAACACATAGAATTTTGAATCATGAACGTGGGTCACTGCTTTAATTTTAAACAACTTGCAGAATTTCACTGTCAACCTTACTAAGATACTCACACAGTCTTTGTGCATGTCTAAAGCACAGAAGGCAAATTCACATATAGCATACCATATGTGCCTTACATGCACAAAAATCTGTGTGGTATTTTGGGGGGGAGGGAGGGACTTCAGTAAAGCCTAGGCGACTTATTGGCAGATTTTGTTTTGCTTTGTATAATCATACATCATTGCTGCTGGTTTCTATAATGAATCATCTTGTTACATAAAATGTCAGTTAATAACTGAGGGCTGTCAATATCCTTCTGACTTTGCCTTTTCTATTGTCTTACTCTTATGATGATCTTTGGTCCTGAAGGAGTAAGAGTGTGAAAAGCTTTATTTTTTTCCAGATATCTTTATATTTCTATTGTATTTTTTAGTTATGTAATATGTGCTACAGAATTTTTTGTGTTAAACATGATCCAGAAATATCTAAGAAGATTGTGTATGAGAGGGCAAGAAACTGCCTGAAAGCTAGAAGCCATCTGTCCATGCTATGTGGACTGCTTTCTTGCATGATACCCAGAGCTTTCCTGAAGCTGTGAGAAGGTACACTATAATATTTATTGAAGTAATTTGGACTACATAAGATCAACATTCCCAGTCTAGAATGAGGATGAGTACTTTATTTTCAGATCCTGCATGTGTGTTCCTCATCTCAGTAAAGCCATGCTGTGAGATTCATGTAGAAAATTATTTGTCTCTTGATCAAAAACCCATCAGAGCTATAAAGATGCATAGTTCTTATTGGAAATTTCTCTTTAGTTGCTGTGAGAATTTCAATGTCAGATACTTGCCTGCCTTTGATTTTGGGGATGTTCATTAGGAGTGCACTGTGGCAGACTGGTATCGACTTTGATGTCTTTTATTCATGTCCTATAATCAGAAACTCTTCAGAGACTGCTCAGTATTTTGCTGACCTGTGTATCTCAAGAAAAAAGTTTGTTATATTTTTTGCAAAAGAAAGCTGAAAGTCTTATTTGATATAGAATTTGATATAGAATGGTAGGTGCCTGAAAATAAATATAATATAGTAACCTAATGAAGACTTGGTAAATGATTAAATGTAATCTGCACAGTGTTGAGAAACTTTCTGTTCATCTTCTCTGTAGAGATGGAATCGTACATAACATATGATACATGCATGCGGATTTCATGCTTCATAACTCTTCCCTTTTTATTTGCCTTTCTCTAATGGTGTGCATGGAATATGCCTTATTACAGAATTATTCTGTTCATTTGAATATGTAGAAAAGTGCCTATATGGTAATGCTAGTAAGGCAAATAAGATTAAAATTTGTATGGTTTACTGTATCACCGGTGAGCATTTTATATAGCAATGTTAAAAAAAAATTAATCTTATACCTCAGATGTACTTCATCTTTTTACAATCAACCAAGCAATGGTCCATTCCACCATAGCCACTGATGGGAACGTTAAAAAAAAAAAACAGTCCAAAATATAAAGAGTTTAACTCGCTTATTTGCCGTTTCTGGTAATTGTTGGAACACAGATGAGTTTGTTAATTTAATTGGATAGCTTTATTTTACAAAGGTATGGAAAGTTTACAAAGCAGTATATAAACTTATATCATTAGTTGCATTTGCACTAAATGTGATGTACTTTTGCAATTTATTCTGTAAATAAAATTACACTACAGATACTATTTGTAAAGAATATGTTTTACTTTTAGATAAAGGCACTGGTACTTCACTACAGCTAGCCCTGTCCAACCAGAGTTGTAAGAGGCTTCTTAAAGAATATGGAAGGAGTTGCAAGATTGAGAAATTGGTATTAATTGACCTCTTCAAAAACAAAAATAAGGAAGTTCTCTGTAGGCCTCTCAGATTGTCTGTGTGCACGTAGCTGTTAGATCACTTCTGGAAGGAATCTCGCTCTTACGGTTTTATACAATTTGCCCTGTCTCTTGAGCCCATCCCTCTCGTTAGTCACTGCCTCGTGTCTGGGCTCTCTGTGTTCACGTCTTCCTGTTAATGGATCAGTAGTATTTATGCACCTGTGGTGGTCTTCACAGAAGCAACTCCTGACTTTAGAATGGAAGTTTTTATAAGCTGAACTATTTTGAAGGGCTGAGAATGCAGCAATCTTTATCAAATGACATTCTCTGAATATCTGTGTCCATTTGGAGAATTTAGACATTGCCAAACTAGATCTGAAAGAAGAGATAAAACTTGTATTAGGAATGGGGATGAGATGGTCACTGTTATCCTGTCTGAGAGCCTGAACATCTTATTTTGATAAATATATTTGTGAAAAATGTGATGCACTTTGGAAAAAAAAAAAAAATACCTTTTACTTAATTGGGCTGAGCTGGCTTATCTGAAGTTTTGCAGATCCTCTTATATCAGATTGTCCACCTGTATTTTTGCCAAGTTGTACAGATTATGCTGTATTTGAATTGCCACTGTTCATCTACAGACTTAAAACATGAATCATATTTTTGAATACCTTGAGTATGTAGAGTGTAACTGTTCTATAATAGCTTTATGATCATAAGTTTTAAAAATTAGAAGAAGTTGGCTCTTCCATGTTACAATCACAAATTTAAAACCAGTATTTAAAAGTGAAAAGTATTAAAAATTATGAAGAAAAAGCCTGTTTTGTAGTTATTTTTAACTTCTGATGCTTTGGAGAAACTTACTTAAAACATCTTACCTTTTAACCAACTTCTAGGTCATGAATAAAGTTATATAATAATATGTATGGAAAACATTTAGCAAGAAAACAGTTGGCTTGTATTACTGAGGTTACAGAGATGAAAACTTGAATGCTGCATTATGGTATATATTGAAAAGCTTATTTTGTGCTAGCATATCAGGCGTGTTAAAGATGTTCCTGTACAACAGTCTTAATGTAGAGCACGTCCGAAGTATTTCAGCTCTTGTCTTGATTTGTACAGAATTAATAACATCATGGAAGTTTCGATGGGAAGAATAGAGATCCAGGACTGAGGGGTGCCAGAGGATGAACTTCTGGCTTTTTCTAAAGTATGAAGAATTTTTAAGAGCTGAGATGAGATTCTGTAGAGCAAGCTTTCTTAATAGCAGAAATAGCTGGTGCATAATGGCTTAATAACAATCCTACCTTTATTTGTTGTGCAGGGATTTCTACCTTTTATATAGTAATCAATACAGTTGTAGAAAACTTAAAAGTATGCAGGACTGGAGGAACAGTTCGAAATAGTAGAAACTACTACTTGCACAAAAAGAAATCTTACATTAAGCTCAGCTGCATCAGGCCTCTGGCAATATACTGCAACAAATACAGAGTCCTCGGGCAAGCCCTGCCCTTGAACAATACAGCTATTTTAGCTGGTAAAAAGAAATCCCCCAAAATAAAATAAAAATAGTACAGTAACATTCTTGGTCCCATAAGTTATGCTTGTAACTTAGAAAATATGTATTTTCCAGTAGGGAAAGGTTGAGTAGCCATCTGTATAACTCGAATATAATTTGACCCTAGATAGAATCCTAGATAGAATGAGTGATAATTAGTTACGGTTTTGCCATGTGATTTACCGGTGTGTATTGCTAATAATATTGCTATTATCTTTAGTCTTCAGCTATGATAGCTGTTTCATAGGAGCGTATCTCATTAGATAAAAGGAACACTTTGAGCATCAGGAGCCTGAAAGTGTCTGTTTTTCTTTAGCTGTTGTTGATGTAGTAACCTTTTTTTCTTTGCACACCTGCCTCTCCTATGCATAGACTATAGCAAGAATAAGGAAGGGTGGTAATGTGTGGTGGTGTGATTTTTCAGGTTTTGTTGTGGTCTAAAGCCAGCTGGCAGCCAAGCACCACACAGCTGCTCACTCACCCTCCCCTACCTGGGGACTGGGGGAGAATTGGAGGGATAGACTCATAGGTTGACATAAAAACAGTTTAATAATTGAAATAAAATAGACTAATAATAACAATAGTAATAATAATAGAAAATACAAATGAGTAATGCATGATGTGCATGCTTACCACCCACTGACTGATGCCCAGCCCCTTCCCAGCTAGCCATCCCAGAGAAGTGAAAATCCCAAAATCGCAGTCCCAGAAGCAAGAATGCTTCCTGGTCAACCCTCCTCTATATACTGAGCATGACATTGCATGATATGGAGTATGCCACTGCCCAGTTTGGGTCCAGTGCTCTGGCCGTGCTCGCTCCCAGCTTCCTCTGTACCTGCACACTAGCAGGACATGGGGAATTTAAAAGTCCCTGATTTCTTAGCAACAAGTGAAACACCATCAGTGCATTATCAATATTATACCAAATCCCGTACTGAATCCAAAACACAGCACTATTCTAGCTACCGAAACCAGGACAGTATACACTCCTTATTCAATACCCTTTATGATATGCTCAGTTCCGTGTTTTCTATAAACTATAATTAATCTCTATCCCTTTTCCTGTTTCTTAATGTAAATAAACACAGTAGCCCTTTTGTCTATGGGCCCGCCCTCCAAAAAGTATAGTGAGTTCATTTGGTCCATAACTTTGTATTCCATCTGTCATGACAGTCTTTCAAGGCAGGGGGTGATGATGGGGAGGTGGCGGGGTGGGTGACCCTGCACGCAGCAGGAGGATGGTGTGTAGTCTCTCCTGTATGCTCCATGTGGAGCTCGATGTATCTGGCGCAGTCCGTGCTCATGGTCTGCAGGCTGAAGATGTTGGTCTCAAAGTTGCTGGGCACCAATTGCTGAAATTGGTCCTGACTTTACCAAAGCTCCTTTTTCATTAACCTAGGTAACAATTAGTATGATGCCATTATTATAATATATATCAACCATAGCAATAATGATATGCCATGACAGGGTTATTTAGCAATTCACATCATACAACTCCATTCATCGGCTATTTTCACGCAAAATCACATCCTCTTGAAGCGTACATGGGACATCCCCATCCTCCTGTATTGCATACCAGGTGCACCCTGGTCCTTGGCCAAAAGTAATCCCACGCATGGGTTTACCTTTACCTGAGGCAGGAATAACCCAGACTGCCTCTCCCAGCATATTTTTAATGTGCGCTACAGGAAGGTTATCCCCATCCACAGCACGTAGAAGGTTTGACTGGGCAGGGCCAGCCTGGTTGGCAGATTCCCTAGTGTTGACTTAACCAGGTGGCTTTTGCTAAATGTGTGTCCCAGCGTTTGAAAGTTCCACCACCCGTTGCTCTCAGTGTAGCTTAGCAACCCTTTGAACTGCTCAATTTTCCCAGAGGTTGGTGCAGAACAGGGGATGTGATATACCCACTCAATGCCATGGTCTTTGGCCCAGGTGTCAGTAAGAGTATTTCAGAAGTGAGTCCCAGGCTCAATTCTTTCTGAGGTGCCATGCTGTCACAAGATTTCCTTTTCAAGGCCCAGAATACTCTTCTGGGTGGTGACATGGGCCATGGGATATGCTTCCAACCATCTGGTGGTTGCTTCCACCATTTTGAGTATGTAGCGTTTGCTGTGCCAGGTTTGTGGGAGTGTAACATAATCGATCTGCCAGGCTTCCCCATATTTATATTTTAACCATCATCCTTGATATCAAGAGGGTTTTAATCATTTGGCTTGCTTGGTAGCAGCGCGTGTTTCACATTCATGGATAACCTGTGCAATAGTGTGCATGGTTAAGTCCACCCCTCGATCACAAGCCCATCTAGATGTTGCATCCCTTCCTTGCTGGCCTCCATTGTCATGGGCCCAGCGAGCCATCAATTTCTCACCCTTCTGTCGCCAGTGCAGATCCACGTGAGCCACTTTAATCTTAGCAGCTTGATGCACCCGTTGGTTGTTTCGATGTTCTTCGGTGGCCTGACTGCTGGGTATGTGAGCATCTATGGAACGTACTTTAACCACCAGGTTCTCTACCCGAGCAGCAATGTCTTGCCATAATTCAGCAGCCCAGATGAGATGGCCTCTGCGCTGCCAGCTGCTCTGTCTCCGCTGCTGTGACCACCCCCACAGGGCACCTGCCACTGTCCCTGCCTGGGTGCAGAGACAGAGCACTGGCCACCTTTCTCGCTCAGCACTGCCTAGGGCCAGCTGGGTGGCTTTTGCCTCTGCAAACTGACTCGGTCCACCTTCAGCAGCTTCTGTGACCCGTCGTGCGGGGCTCCACACAGTGGCCTTCCACCTGCGATGTTTCCCTGCAACGTGGCAGGACCCATCAGCAAACAGGACATAACCTAGACTGGAATTGCTTCTCAGTATCTGGTAGTTTATTACGTGGTGGGTCCTCTTCCTCACGCGTCAGCTCCTCCTCTGGTGACATTCCGAAATCTTTGCCTTCTGGCCAATCTGTGATCACTTCCAGTGGCGACGGGGGCTTCTTGTGTGAGCCCGTTGGGTGATCAGTGCGACCCACTGACTGCACGTGGCATCGATTGCACAGAGTGTGGGGGGACCCTCCCTCTGAACACCCAGCCCAGCACCGGCAAGCGGGTGGCAGGAGGAGCTGTGCTTCTGTACCAGCCACTTCTGAAGCGGCTCAAACCCCTTCCTACGCTGCCAGGATCTCCTTTTCAGCTGGGGTATATCGGGCCCTGGATCCTCGATATCCGCGAACCCAAAGCCCCAGGGGTCGGCCTCAGGTCTCCCCTGGTGCTCCCTGCCAGAGACGCCAGGCAGGGCCTTTCTCTCCCCAGCTGCGGTGTAGAGCACATTTCTGACACCTTGTGCTGCCTGGACCAGCCCAAGGGCTACTGCATGAACCACCTCCTGTTTCATTTGTTCAAAGGCTTGTTGTTGCTCAGGGCCCCATGTAAAATCATTCTTTTTTTTTTGGATCATTCGGTAGGGAGTGCTTGTGACCGGACTGTAAGTTGGGATATGCGTTCTCCAGAAACCCGAAGTGCGTAGGAAAGCTTGTGTGGGGACAGAGCTGCTGTCTTACTAATCACATCCACTGGGAGCCGGTGACGTCCACCTTGCTATTTCATTGCTAAAAATTGAATCTCCTGGGTAGGTGCCTTGACCTGTGTTTTATGGCAATTCCTGCTTTCAGAGGCTTTGGATTCTTTTCTTCCCTTTCCTATAAAGTTCTGCTGTGTTGGCCCACGGGATGACGTCTTCAATGTGTTGCAGGTGTTCCGAGATTCACTCTTTTCCAGTGCAGTCTGGGTCAGCCCGTGGCAAGCGGTGGGGCTGTTTCTGCCCCTGGAGCAGTCAATTCCAGGTGTACTGGACGCCCCTGCAAGTACAAGCAAACTGTGGCCTGCGCTCTGCTGCCAGAGGGATTGAGAAAGAGATGTGAGCGGTGTCAGTCGCGGCGTACCACTGGGCTGCAGTTGGTGTTGAAGCCGGAGCATGTCCGGCACGGCAGCGCTCAGCGGCGGCGTGACTTCATCCAGGCCACAATAGAGCTACTGTCAGGCTCCACTTTCCCTTAGACCTTCCCACTGGCACGTGGGGCTGTGAAAGGCCGAGCGAGTCCTGCTGATCACCCCTCGGCCCTGCAGTCCACGAATCGGCCGCTGGATCGGAGCCAGGGTGTCGCGGCTGGTGCGATACTGCTGCCGGTGCGCTGCTGTAGCAGCGATTGGCACTTGTTGCTCTTTGACCCTCAGCAACCCCACAGCTGAAGGGTCCTTGGAGAGACCCAGCAAGGCTGACAGCTGTTGGATTTCCTCTGTCTCCAAGGCAGCTGTGCTGGAAGCCCACCGACACCCCTTTGGGTCCTTAAATCACCCTCTCCTGAGGTCGTCTATGCCAGGGATGCACGGGGCTCCCGGTCCAGTCACAGTGGGCTGGTTAAACTCACTTTGGCTTCTGACATATAGTTAGCTCTTCACATCTCCCTGTCGCTCCAGAAATATAGATGGGTTCTGCCCCTTTATAACTGTTTTTATTCTTTGTACTTTTATTCTCCACACCACCCCCCCCCCATATATGAGAAGGAATCCCCTTTCATGGTGTTTTTTCCTCACAATTCACGTACCCACTCTTCTAGCATTGTGGCAGGTTTCCCTTCCCATTTTCTCATCCCTTCTCCATGTCCTGCAGGCCAAATCACAGCTTCCCCTGTGGTGTGTACCTTCTATCTTCTCTCTCTTGAGCAGGGGCACGCTTACTCCTGATAGCTGAGACCCTAGTCCGTGCAGGTGGGGAGTAGGTCATACACTCTGAATTGCTGGAGCTCTTGGGATAGTTTCCAGGCCAGTATGTCTGGCAGTTTCTCCCCAGCCCTGATGAGGGAGGAAGAGAGACTTTCTTCACATTGCCAGAGTCGGTGAGCCAATTCATTCAGCATTGGTCCCTCCTCATCTTTCCAGTCCACTACTGCTAGTGTCTTGGCACGTAACAACACTGCACTCCGTACAACTTCTGCCACCGGGTCATGTGCATTGGACTTCTTCTGGATCTGTGGGGAGCTGCGCATTGTCTGGGTCATAATAAACCATCTCCTGCGTGGCTGATTCCCTCGAGTCTTGGATACCTCTCTCCATGGTGTTCCACTCGCCTGGATGACACACCAGATCTTCTTTGAAGGGGTATCTTTCCTCCATGCCTGACAGAAGTTGCCTCCAGAGGCTGCAGGTTTGTGCCCCTTTTCCAATCTCTTTATCGACGCTCCTTTTCTTAGCGAGGGACTCCAGCTGCCCGGCTTCCTTACCCTCTTAATTCCAAGCCACCGTGTCTGTTATCCCAGCATCAGAGCAGCCAGCTGATAATGTGCTTGTCTGGAAAACGACTGAAATCCTTTCACATGTCTCACAGCTCACTCAGAGTTAGGGCTCGGATTACCTCTGGTTCTGTCTCTTCCTTCTGTTCTTGCGTTGGCTCTGGTTCATTGCCATCCCTTACAAAGCAAAATGATATTTTTTTTGTGTATTTCTTTTTCTGTATGGGGGCAACTGATACCGCTGCAGGTTGGTCCTTTGGTTCAGCTGCTGTGCCTGTTGCAGGGGTTCTCACTTGTTTGTCAGATCCAGAGACGTCCTCTTCCCCTTGAGCGCAGTGTTGAACAGGGGTGAGCAACAGGTTGCAGCGATCCGAGTCCCTCTGCAGTTGCCAGCGTGACAGCATAATTTGTCCAAATGTTCTGCTAGTTTTGCAGGATGCTGCACTCGTTGAGGGGTGAAGTTCCAAAACGCTGGAGGTGTTCCAGGCATTTGCCCTTGCTGTCCCACACGCCGTGCCACTCAGCTCTCCAGCCTCTGGGTGATACGCCTACATAGTTGCTTAACCCTGACCAAACCTGAACCACATTCAGCGTCATGCTGGCTCCTAGCAGTAAACCCACGTTATGCTCAACATTTCTGAAGTTCTCAAACGCTATTGTAATTAGCCTGGAGGAGAAGGGGAAAGTGAAGGGAGGTGTCTCCCCGCCGGACTGGCTCTCCAGGAGAAAAGGTGGAGGGTGTAATTGTTCACGCTTCCCACTAGATGGTCCCTGAAGTACAGAAGTGATGACAGTGCCGAGTACAGCTGCCGGACTAGTCCCTGGACCGACAGCTTCATCGTGCCACAAATCAGTGACACCTAGTACAGTAAAGCGAAAATCTTGAAATCCACCTCGCACGGGTGCCAAGCAGCAGCACAGGGACTGTGTACCGCATAGGGCAAATGGGGTGGTGCACAGCACCACTCTAAGAGTGAGTGCCACTGCTCTAGGAGCCAGTAAACCCACATTATGACAAGCAACTGTTAAACCCAAATAATAAAAAGTTGTAACAAATTCGTTGTAACACGCTCTGCTCAGATCTGCTTTCATCTCAAGCCCTGTGCCCCACGCTGGGCGCCAGAAAGGACTCTTGTGGTTTAAACCCATCTGGCAGCCAAACACCCCGCAGTCGGTCACTCGCCCTCCCCCTCCCAGGGAATGGGGGAGAGAATTGGAGGGGTAAAGGTAGGGAAATTCACAGATTGAGACAAAACCAGTTCAATAATTGAAATAAACTATAATTAACATGATAGGAAATGCAAACGAGTAATGCACGATGCGACTTCTCACCACCCGCTGGCCGATGCCCAGCCATTCCCAGCTAGCCATCCCAGAGAAGTGAGAATCCCAGAACTGCAGTCCTAGAAGGGAGAGCGCTTCATGGTCATCCTTCATCTATTCACTGAGCATGATGTTGCATTATAGCGACTATTCCACTGGCCCATTTAGGTCCATTGCTGTGGCTGTGCTCCCTCACAGCTTCTTGTGTACACTAGCAGGACATAAGGAGTTGAAAAGTGCCTGATTTCTTAGCAACAGCTAAAATCATCAGCACATTATCATTCTTCTCATGACAAATTCCATACTGAATCCAAAATACAGCAGTGTTCTAGCTACTGAGAAGAAAATGTGTCCCCATCCCAGACAAAACCAAACCAGGTTTAAACTAATTCTCCTTAAAAAGAACTATTTAAATGATCATTTTTATGTTTGAGAACTTAGACCAAGCAATAGTCAGACCTATTGCCATCAGAAGTGTAAACACTACAATTAGGAACCTTCCATTCAGTCTCCTTTTGCTTTGGCTAGTTTGTCTGAAATTCCATGTGGGATTCTCCTCTCTCTCACAATTACATTAACATAAACACTCTGCAATTTGTTCTCCCCTCCACTTAGAAAGTTGGAAGGTAAATTACCAAGTGAGTTCCTTTCAGATGCAACAGGAAAGACTTCTGTACTTCCTGCTTTTTATGTATCTTTGTACTTATGAGTACCTACCCTTTCAGATGCTGGCACAACTTTCAACTTTTCTGATCCACTGGACTTCTAAAATTTCGTGCCACAAGAGACAAACGGTGGATTGTGGAAGACTGTGGCGATTTCTAACCAGTGCTACAGTGGCAGGATGTGACAACAGCCCTGAGGAGCACAACTGAATCTCAGTGCATCACAGCAAGTTCAGCTCCTGGCTACAGGCAGAGCTCTGGGACCTACCCCTCACCCCCAGGGAATTTATGCCCTTTAACAGTATCCTAAAGAATTCCAGACTCGAAGGGCCAGGATAGCCATGCTGTCTGAGGAGGGCGAGTCATGCCTGAGTAAGAACAGAAGAATTGTAGGTGTGCCCGTACCATCCAGAAAATATTTCCAGCCTAGGTGATGAGCAGTCGGGGTATTACTCAGCGTAAAGGTGCTCTCCAGCCGGTGTTCAAGTACTCGCTTGTCCCCACACCCCGTATGTCGACCCTACACCAGTGGAACACTGAGACACTGCGCTTGGTGAGCGCTAACCCAGTTGTCTTGGCTTATCTTCTCCAGACTCCAGTGTTGAAAACGCAGCCCTTAATGTAAAAGGCTTTTTTTGAAGCTTTTTGTGGGAGTGGTCTTTGCCTTTAGTTGTTACATAAAGAGTTGTTTGGTGCCAAAGGGTGGCAGCATCTCTGACAAAGGTTGGTACATTTTAGTAACAGGTAAAATGGTTGCCTTCTGTAAAGAACTTGAGAAATTTAAAGAAGCCTCATTTTGTCATTTTTCCCAACCCTCTTTTTTGTTTGAACTGTATTTGAAAACTCTCAAACCTAATTCAAATATCACTGAAATACCAGGAGGGTAACTAACCATCCCACTATCAAGAGAGGTGCTAAACAAAATCATCACTATTTCAATCAGCAGCTGTATGATGATCTTAATCGTAATGTGCCAATTTTCAATACTGATGTCAGGTGTAAAAGTCTCGTAATAAAACCCCCATGTAACTTAGTGCTTTCTCATTAACTAAGACTGTCATACCCAACTCAAGTGAAAAAGATGTAACAGTATTAAAAGATCTGAAATCCTCTTGCAATTGTTAAAATTGCTAAATTGTTTTCCAATTATAACTTTAGTTATATCAGGAACGGTCTCACTATAAAGTATCTTGTGTCCCGGCTGTTCCTGTTACACATGCTATTACTTTACTATTCAATTGCAAATAGGTGCACCTTTGCTCTTTATACTGTGTAATTCCTGGGTTTATGCTTGTGTTAAACTCCTCCTGCATTAAAGGGATATTAACTTGATATATTACTTGAAATAAAAATTTTGGATGACTGGGTAGGATACAGGAATGATGCTTAAAAAAAAAATTAAAAGCAAGCAGCACCTGGATGTGGGTACACAGGATGAATTCCAGTAAGTTCAACATTTTTAGGTTGTTATACAGTATGCTTTCTATTAGGTATCTCCCCAACAGGAGAAGGAAAACTATCAATAACAGCATTTAGTGATGTTTTGAATGGCATTAGTTTAAAGCATACACTTTTGTTCACATCCACAAGTGAAGGAGAAAACACTCAGTAATCGCAACTGACAAAACACTAAAATGTAGTACTTTATTCCCCTCTCCCTGTTTTGAACTGCCTTCAAAAGGCATTTTAGAAAAACGCCCTCATCAGGAACACTAATAAAACCAGTGCCTTAACTGCCCAGCTCTTCAATCACATTAGCCTTTTGGGGTCAATTTTTTCCAGGTGTACTAGAGGCTTCAGTTGCTCAGCAAAGTTCCTCATGTCATCAGAAACGACGTCCTGTCCTGCTGGCGCTACCACGTTGAGCTCCACCAGGTAGGAGAGGGAGAGGGGCTCGATGCTCTCCGTGTTTCCCGGCATTAGGATGCGGAAGATCTTGTACACCACAATCTTCATGATGCCCTTGCGGAACACGTGCCCTTTGGCCACAAACTCGTGGTCCATGCGGAAGCCCATCTCCACCAGGAAGTCCGTCAGGTTGTCTGAAGTAGCGATGTCCACGCAGTTGCGCACCAGCGCGTGGCGGTTCTTGTCGCCTATTTCTGGCTGGCCCAGGTAGCGCAAGTGCCAGGGCATCCCGCTCTTGTCCATGGACCGCCGCGCCCGCAGCACGAAGGGGCTGGCCTGCTGCCCCTTCAGCAGGAACACCATCTCGTGGTCCAGAAACGTCTCCGGCTCCATGTTGTCGCACAGGCCGCGCAGGCGGTGCAGCAGGCTCTCCAGGCTCTGGTCCAAAACGCTCCCTGCGGCGGGTGGAGACAGCGCTTCGGTCACCCCCTTCCTTCCCTTCCCACGCGAGATTTCTCCACAGCGCGGGCCGCCGCAGCCCGCCCTCAGGGGACGACTCCCACCCCACCCCCGCCGCCCGCCTCGCGCCGAGGCCCCTCGGACCCAGCGGCCGCCCCTCGGCCGAGGAGGAGGCGGCGGCGCGCAGGCCCGCGGCCCGCCGGGAGCTCCCCTGGGCGGCGGGAGGGAGCTGCCCCCCTTACCTTGGAGCAGGTACTCCATCATGTTGATGGTGCCGCCCGTGACGGGCATCATGGTGACGGGGGGGGCCTCCATGGTGCAGGCCGCGGGGGCTCGAAGGCGGGCGGCGGCGGCGGCGGCGGGCGCGGCGGGAAGGCGGCGGCAGCGCCCCCTGGCGGCCCGGCGGTGCCGCGCGGGCCCTGCCGGCTGGAGGGGCGGGGCGTAGCGGCAGGTAGCAGCACCCGTAGAATTTTGGGGAAAACCTCCGGCAGCAGCACCCCGGTCTGTCCCCCGCGGGCCGTCAGCCGGCACGGGTCGGCCCGCTGGGTCGGCGGGAAGGCTCAGCAGCAAAGGGGGCAGGGCACCAAGGCGTTGCGGGGTGGCCTTCAGGCACCTGCGGCGTTGCCAGGGGTGAAACGGGAACGGCATGTCCGCTTGGAAAAGCAGAAATCCCGCCGGTTGGGTTCCTCACCTGGACACGGCAGGTTTTGCACCGTTTCTAGACCGAAAACCCGCCGTTTTCAAAAAGTAGCAGGAATGCCCAGTGTTTACCTGCTAAATTTGGTCCTGCTAATCCCCAAACTAGACCTAAAAATTCGATTTTGTTTTTTTTTTTTTTTTTTTTTCCTTAGCTGTTTTTATACCAGGCCTTCAAGCTGCACGGAAAGCAAACACCATGCCTGCCTTTCCCTAATCGGTATCTCTGTAGAGTGGTGCTGCCCCTGCCTCTAAATAAATTCTATAAACATTAGCACAATCCAAACACCTGCAAATGAGAAATGGCAGAAGCAAACTCTTCACAGGGCTGTAACAACTTTTTCCAGCCCTCATATATGTGAGCGAGCTTGTTGCACAGCCGTGAGGTTGAACTGGAGCGACTGCGGGGGCACAGTGCAGTCCAGGAGGGACCCGCCTGCTGCTGGCGCTGGAACCACACCTCGCACAGCTGCCACAGTGCACACGCACTGTACGTCCTTCCCTGATTGCAGGTAAGAGGCCTGTGTTGAAATAAAGGAATAAGATAGTCAGCAAAAGATTTGGGTAATGATTTAAAGGCTTCCTTACACTTCTAAGAGCAAATAATAGGTTTTTTTCTTACATATAGATGAGCTTTAGTTAATGCGGTCATGATGCAGTTAGAATGAAAGAATATGTATTGAGAAAGATAACTAAGAAAAGTAAAAAAAAAAAATGCAGTTTAGTTTTTTGCAAGGGACAGTTCTTTGTGGTGATACAGATTATCTCTTCTGACTAGCTGAGGTGCAGGGTAGCATTAAGAGGATGCCTACTGTTTTGAAATGAAAATTCTTTTAAATTCCCCAGTTGCAGCTATCCCAAGTAGTTCTGCCCCGTAGTCTGAGGAGCTATGCAATAGTGCAGTGCAGAAGCAAACCTCACCCCAACTTGGGCAAACCCCCTGTGGGCCCGGACAAGACAGGAGAGCAAAAGTGGCTCCCTGCCCCCCACCCCAACATCCCCAAATCCCGTCACCAGCTGTGTAAAAGACAGCAAAGGCACAGTCCTGCAGCTGCTCAGCTGCTTGTCACTGTTGGCTTGGAAGCACTGCAGTGCAACTCGGTACCTTAAAGGTATCTTAGAAAGAACCTTTTTCTGCAGTTGATGATGACACAAAGCACAGTTGGTCAGACAGATGGAGGAGGTGGAGAGAAAGAGAGATAGAATTGGAGGGTAAACATGTTATTCCCTGCCACCCACCTAAGTTCTGTTCCACTCCCTTTTAAAACCTCCTTCTCCACCTGGCTGTGTCAGGAAAACAAGATGCCTGTGCAGGGCCAGGCCTTTATCTCAGTTCTGCACCACAATGTTTCAAGAGCACAGAGCAGAGCCCTCCCTGCAGAAATGTGTGATCCAGACGTGTTCACGCATGGAAATAACACGAACAGTAGGGAGGGTCAGTTAGATATAAACTAGATATAAAGGTTTTTCTTCCTCGTTACTAAAACTTGGATTTTTTTTTTTTTTTCTCACTCGTCTCAGAGACTTTGGGACCGAATCCCCAGTCTGTCACCTTTACAAATCAAAATTGCTTTCAGACTAAGCGTAAAGCACTCTCCATTCGCTGGTGGTGAATTAATAGAAAAAAACCTTCCATCCTACAAATCTGTGTGCCAGCTCGTTAAATTTAAATACTGCATTCTGTTATGTAATAGGCAATTTATATAATGAGCTCATTGCATCATTTAGGTTTTTAAAAGTTGTTGACAAAATTTTAAGGCTAGGATTACTCATTAAGTGATTATCTGTCTTAAAAGGTAAGTCAAGGACATTGGGTTGGTCTTTAGCCATTTCACCACAAGCAATGATGTGTCAGTAGTTGAGGGACTATCTTAAATAAAGGGACTACATAAGCTTACAGCACAAAGACAGAGAGAAGTCAATAAACATCAGATAACTGATGAGTTATTACCAGCCCCAGTGTAATACACATTCTGATTCATTCCTCTCTACCTTGCAAAGCAGGAAAATTTTTCACATGAGAGTTCAGTGAGCTGTTCAGCCTGGTGGCTTCCAGACTTGGCCCTGTTCCTAAACTTGCATTACTGAAGCAAAAACCAAAGTTGCATGTAGTTTTCTATGCTATATGACTGTCCCCTGGATTTTAAACGACCAGTTTAGGGTGCTTTGTTATATGTTAAAAAAAGCTGCTGTGAGAACATTTCTTTAGTGAGCGTCCAACTCTTTAGACTTACTTACCCAGAAACAATTTTCATGTGGGAAAGCCAAGATTATTCCTAAAAAAAGTGCAATTCTGTTTAGCCAGAAACTCTGCCAACAGTCGTATCTTCCTGTGTGCTGGATACACCTGCCCATCTTTTTCACTAATGAAGCATTCTTTTAGAATCACTATTCCCAAAAGTTGAACTAATTTTAACTGCTTTAGCGTTGACTGGGCCAGCTCACACAGAGCTATGCCAGCTCTTACATATAAAAGATGGGGAAGGAGCTGGACTGCTGTACGTACCGCTACACTAGCACTTGGCTTGTTTTAAGTACCTTTTTAAAAAAAGCTTTATCCTTGGTGGTAGGGTTGCACTCGTGCACAGTGTACAAAGCAGGCTTGATTGGGTGTGGGCTATGGGCAAAACACTGATAGAGCAATCAGTGCTCGGCAAAAGAAGGCAGCAATGTTGCCCACTTGTTTTGAGGATGAGGTAAGGTTTCCAGGGCAACTTTACATGTTGACTGCTTCCTTGGAAGATCACTTTTTTAAGGTTGTGGATTGATGATGACACAGCCTATGGCATACATGTACTGTAGGATTGCCTTCCATTTGTTTTTGGAGACCAGCATTTCATTACAGGGGAAGTGGGAAGTGATTTGGCAAACTGTGTTACGGTACCACATGGAGAGCTAGAAGCTACAGTCATATGCAACTAGTCTTGCTCTGAGCTTGATAAACTGGCCTAAATCTGCTCTTTCGTGCTGTGGTCCTTGGAAAGATTGGTCATTGGCATAATTTTTATGGCACAGCTGTTTGTTTAATCCTGGTATTCTATTTTATGAAAATGGACTGACCTTGTAGAGTTCTCCCCTGAAAGAATAAAGTAAGGTAAGGAAGAAATTCTTTCCCACGAGGGTGCTGAGGCACTGGAACATGTTGCCCAGAGAAGCTGTGGCTGCCCCCTCCCTGGGAGTGTTCAAGGCCAAGCTGGAAGGGGCTTTGAGCAACTGGGCTGGCCAAAGTTGTCCCTGCCCATGGCAGGGGGGTTGGAACTAGATGGTCGTTAAAGGTCCCTTCAATCCAAACCATGCTGTGATTCTAAGAGCTGGTCTTTAGTTGGCTGTTGTGGATCTCAGCATATACAGACACTGCCTGAAGCCCAAGCCATCATCTCCTTGTTTCAGCTGGTGTCATCGTGCAGTGCAAACCTTCCCTAACCAAAGCCAAAGGGAGAGAGGGAAGAGAACACAACCTCAAAAATGGTAAGCTATGTCCCAAAAGAGATGGAGGTGGTATCTTAAAATCACTGTGAGTAGTAAGAACTCTCACTTGACCCCAAAATGTAACTGGAAGGAGTCAGAGGATGGACCAACTTTTCTCACTTTACGAATGATGTATGAATGAAGAGGCACTAACCAGATGGTTTCTCAAGAAAACATTAAATAGATAACTACCTTGCGAATGAATGAGAGAAAAACAGGATGAGCCCACCATCGTCCTTGAGATAAGGAAGGAACTACTGAGCCACCAAGATAAAGGAGCTGCAAGTTAGCAACAAACTGTATCCAACAAGGCCTGAAGGACGAGATGTGTGTAACTACAGAACTGAGTCTGTGCAAAAGCAAGGGTCAACTAGCAAACACAGTGAAGAAGACTACGAGCCTTCATCAGAACAGCCCTGCCCACGACCACCAAGAGACATTGCGCAGGCGTGATGGGGAGGGACTTGGGGCAGGGGATATGTTAATGATTTCTCAGAATTAATTGTAATATTCCCTCCCTATTCCCGGAATTATAACACATATGTATTAAGACTGATGAATATGTAACTTTGGCATCATAAAAGGGGGCCGCTTTTGGCTCCAGGGCACGCACGCTGTGGAGGAGTGATCCCCCGTGCGTCCAGCGCTGAATAAACATACCTACTTTATAACCTCACCGGTTGTAAAGTCACCTTTCTGCACGTCACAAACACGGTTCATGCCAAGGATGAAAATTGTCCAGTGCTGTGCACAGACACACCCAGAGCCCAGATATGTCTGAATGCTCCTCTGGGAAAGCAAGTCTCCTGGTTTTGACTGGGAGAGTTAGTTTTCTTCCTAGTTGCTGGTACAGCGCGGTGTTTCAGATTTAGTATGAGAATATTAATAACACACTGATGTTTTCAGTTGTTGCTAAGTAGTACTTCTACTAAGTCAAAAACTTTTCAGCTTCTCATGCCCTGCCAGCAAGAAGGCTGGAGGGACACAAGAAGCTGGGAAGGGACACAGCCAGAACAGCTTACCCAGACTGCCCAACGGGATATTTTCTGTAGCATATGGAGTCATGACCAGTATATAAACTGGGGGGAAAGCCGACTGGGGAGGGGATGCTCCTCAGAAACTGACTGGGCATCAGTCAGCAGGTGATCAGCAATTGCATTACATGTCATGTGCTTTGTATATTCTCATTATTTTACCATTTTTATTAATATTACCATTGTTATTATTTTCTTCTTTTTCTATCCTATTAAACCGTCTTCACCTCAACGCACAAGTTTTTGTTTGTTTGTTTTTTCCCACGATTCTCTCCCCCATCCCACCGGGAGGAGGGAGCGAGTGGCTGTGTAGCACAGTTGCCAGCTGGAGTTAAACCACCACAGCAAGTGGACTCTCAGCCTTGCTCTTTTCTGGGAACCAGTGTCCTTGCTCAGCAGGGTCTGTGCGGAGTCGCTTGCCTGGCACACCCCCGTCCCCTGACCAAGGCAGCATCTGCTACAGGCTTCTGGTATCACAGCTACATTCAGCAGGAACACAGCTTGCATCCCTGCGCTGCCTGAGCAGAAGCTGCTCCTCCCATCAGGAAGAGTAGGTAAGGCACACTTCACTGATAAGGTCTTATGCTGGTTGAGAGAATTCAAAGTGGACAATTGTGTTATTAGAAGCAGCCGGAGCTGCAAAGTTCCAAGCCTCTGATCTGAAACTTTCAGGTCAGACAGCTGGAAGGGGACTGGTGTGTAGCAGAGGTAAAGTAGATTCAGAACATATTGAAGAAAGACCATCTAGGTAGAGAGAGAAGCAAACTAGTAACCCAAATCAGACACATTACTTTTACTATTTTTTTTTCCTAAGGTTTTAAATTGTATCAATTGTAATACTATGGCATTTAAGTCACAGCAGCTCTAGAAACTTGATTCTAGACAGCTGGTTTAGTTTTGCCAAGGACACAAAACAAATGGTACAAAAGTTTCTTGTACTGAAACACAAATTTTGCAGTAATGTTGAAATATTCTACTGTAGTCCATGCAGGGAAACAAGAGTGCTTTACCTCCCTAAAAGTGCTAAGAAATTTGAAATAGTAACCTCTGCTTCTGGTATTAGACCTGTAGTGCTGAGGAGTCTGAAAAAGAATGCAGACTGCATCGTATGTCTGATTATAGACTGATGGACATTACCAAGATCAAGCATGGGAGTTGGGACTACAGGTGAGGAAAAGGGGAAAAATGGGCCCTGGCAGAAGGTATCACTAATGCTGCAGTGAATTAGTTCTCCCACTTGGGCAAACTGCATAATTCAGCTTCAAGGAGCGTAAGTGAGTACAGGCTTCTGCAAAGAAGATGAGAAGTTCTGGTGTCAGAGACACACTGTGTTTAGTACTGTATCCCTGTCATATTTTCCTTCAGCCTCTTATTTTATGTTGTCTACTAAGGTATGTCACTACGTCATGAAGTAAGCTTAAAATACCACAATTAAGTCAACATGTTTTCCATTGTTTTACTGAAACTGAAAAAGTAGTTCTGTACCAAAATGTACACAATTTAGTAATAATACAAAACATTAATTCTGCAAGACAGAATGTCAGTTAAATCCACCAAAATGAACACTGAACCACCATTTATTGCCAGAACAGTGTTACTTCAAATAAGATCACTGAATGAACATAAAAGCAAAGTAGTACCAACTTTCCTTAAATAAAATGGTAGCTATTAGCAACAATACTGCAGGAAGATAAACATTCATGGTATTTACATGCTATCATAACATATCTAGCATGTAGTATGTCTTCATGCTTGCACATTAGGTTTATGAGCTCATTACAATGATATTAATGTGTTGATATACTACAAAACAACTCATCACGATTTATATCAAATCTGCACATTGGAAGAGCACCTCTGCTAGCCACTCCCTTAGGAATGCCACTGCATTCCTGCAAGAAACCCAGTCCAATCCACTGATTGCCCCCACACACAAAAAAAACCCCAAAACAAACAAACAAAAAAACCCCAAACCAAACCAAAAAACCCATCATCAAGTATATTAACAGTTTTTCTCCTGCGACTAACTAGGCAGGGAGAAGTGTTTAGCAACATTCTCAAAGGTGAATCAAACCAGAATAAACCTGGGTTTTCTGTATTACATTAAGAACACCTGAGACTGCTTCACTGGTCCAAGCACAGTATTTTAATACAAAACCTGCTTGTTGCATTAACATGTCATTTCACTGAATTCCTCTGATGTACTTTTCATTGAAAAAAATTATAAGATTTCTTCTTAAAATAAATATTCCCCCTCAAAAAGAAAGTTTAAAAGCAATTAAAACATATAAAAACCTGGTGTTAAAGAACAGTGTGATTTTCTGGCTTCACTTTCTCTCAGCTTAAGCAGTGGATACATACCTACTCCTGGGGAGCGTCAACCACTTTAAAAAAAATATATAGTTAGGAATATAAAAACACACTGTACTTTATCAGATTTCTTTTAAAAGAAGTGTAAACATCTGTTCTTGACTTCTGTTGTTTGAATGCACGCCTATCAATAAAAGTTTGAGAAACTGCATTTGCTTAAATACCTGACATATAACTGTTTTTGGAGTTACCATTTTCAAAATCTACTTTTTCTACCTGAACAAAATAACAAAACAGTTGAAGACAACTGTTTTTTCCTACTTCAGTGCAGATTATATTTAACAGTTCAGAACTTTATAGGTCACAAGTTTTCTGTAAAGGAATAACCTAAATTCTAGAGTTATACCACTGGAATGCTGCTTAGCTGAAGCAGCAGCAAATTAAGTACTATATATAAACAGAGGTTGCTATAAAACTAATGATTCAACAGAATTGTCTTATAGCCTAAGTTTTACATGTGAACAAAATTAAACTTGGGAGTGCATGGAAAGTGATTAGGTTTGCCATCACTTAAAAAACCCATGCTTCTCTAATCAGAAAATAAAGATGGCAAAGACCAGTGCATTCAAGCCAAATTTAGATGAGCTATTTTTATTTTTTTTTTTTTTTTAATATACCAAGGATGTTACATCACTTTTCAGCTTGGCAGTTATCAGGAGTTTACAAGTCAAAATAATCTTGATCTGTAAAAACGCAAGACTGACCCTTTAGAAAATAATGTGTAAGAGTATAAATTCCAAACCCATGTTCAAGACAGGACTTCTTTCACGAAGTCATCTCTAACCACTGAAGAATGTCAAAGGCATAAGTAGTCTCACAGAATTCTGTTGATCTCTCAGTTTATCTTACACAGACATCACTGAGTTTAAGGTAATTTTCATTTAATTCTAAACTTCACAGACTTTGTTTCTTTATCCCCTGTGCACCTAGTCAGTTGCTAGAACAATTCTTCATTTCAAAGCTGTTTTAGTATTCAAGCCACCTTCTTCGTGCAGGTTCCTTGAAGATCTTGTAGATTTATTTTTGACCTAATAGAAACAGTAAGATAACTACATTAGATAGTTAAAATGTTACACTGCTGTTAGATGTTGCAATTATTATTATTGAATCTCATGTACTTGGAAGAAGGGCAAAACAGCAGACAAAGATGAGAATTCTTCTATTTCTTACCTGTTGTGGATCATGTGGCTTTTCACTAGATGACCAGCTGCAAGAGCTGCCATTAGTGATAGTTCCCCTGCCATCACTGTAGCACAAACGATTTTAGCAAGCTGACGGGCATTTTCACCAGGATTATCTTGGCTTGCACCCTGAACCCCTAACATCTGGAGAGAAAAAGATGCAATATTGTGCTATGAAACCTAAGTAAATTTATGCTAAATTTAGTATTAATCTTTCCAAATTGTATCTAATCAACTAGCTTTAAGTCTCTTTAACATTAAACATTTTAAGCTTTAGAAATTAGATATATGAAAGCAATTCATTAGGTAATTCTAAAATTTTTATGTCAAATCTACCAAGTTTCAAGAGGCCCCATTCCCACAACATTACTCGGACACCATATACACAACATGAAAGCAAGCTTTAATTTAAGAAGCACAAGCTGCTTTAAACTTTCTGATTTATACCTGCAAACAGGCCTGCTGTGGGAGCAAGTTGGTACCTCCGCCAACAGTTCCTATTTCTATAGAAGGCATTGTGCAGCTGATGTGCAGGTCTTCGTTGGTAGAACCAGTTCGCTCCATCAAAGTGATGCAATTAGAGCTGCCCACGTTCTGCGCAGCGTCCTTCAGATCAGGAAGGAGAAACAAAATCCAAAACACTCCACTAAGTGTTCAGTTAAGAATTAATGAACTAAAAAATTATGTGAATTGGTGCAAAACAAACCTACCTGACCACAGGCAATGTAGATGGCTGTCACAATGTTTGCTGCATGTGCATTGTAGCCACCTATGCTACCAGCCATTGCAGAACCCACCAAATTTTTGTTTATATTGACTTCAACTATATCCCCTGTAGTTGTCTTCAATACCTAGACAAAGTGATACACTTTTAATACACCATTCCTTAGGTAGAAATACTCTATAGTTAACAAGCCCTCGCCCCTTACTTGCTTCCATATGGAATTCGACCCAATCATTGTCCCAGATACCTACTTCTACTTTTGCTCAAAAGGAGCCCTTTCAAATGCAGGCTGCATTGCCCAAGTAAGGATGGAAAAGTCAGTGCAAAAGGTTTAGACATGCACAGGCCTTTAAGAAAAGTTCACCAGCTACCTCTTCCATTTCAAATTCTCATTTAGCTTCAGAATTAAACAAATAAAATCAACTTGGCAGAAATATCCCATGAATTCACTTTGAGAAGATAGCAACATTCCTCCCAAGTTGCTCCAGACACTAAACCCTCCCCAGTTTTGCTCTGCATAAGAATACAGAGCTAAACCACTGTGCTACATTGGTAAATAAGCATTCTGCACAGTAGTATCAAATTAAGTGGCACATTTATCCTACAGCAGTATCTGAAAATACATGTAGGTATTATCCTTATCTGGAAAACAACTTACAGTTAATATTTATGATGTAAGATAGGTATCAGTTTTATAAAATGTATGCATTTTTATGAACAAGGCAAAGAAACCACTTACTTCTCTAACAACTTTGGCTGGAATGACTGCTTCGCAGACAACTGACTTCCCTCTTCCTTCTATCCAGTTTATAGCGGCAGGTTTTTTGTCTGTACAATAGTTGCCACTAATAGCTATAACCTGCAGATCAGGAAACTCTTCGTTCAACCTTGCCAGTGCTTTTTCAGTACCCTGTTAGAAGAAAAACAGATAAAAGGCTAGTATATCATTATGATTGCGAAACAAGCTAGTCATCAAGGACAGAGGACAGCAAGACGAGATTAAGTTTAACCAGATCATCAGTTACAGCTGAGGAAAACAATTTCAGGAAGGAACCTGAAACATTAAAAAAAAAGCCAAAACAAAACAAAACAAAACCACCAGGCCAATTATCACTACCTTTTTTCTAACGACTTTTGGAATTATTTTGGGAATAACTGGTTCTTTCCAGTACATATGGACTCTCTGGACACATTCTAGGTGAATGGGCATATGCTTACCATACTGAAGATACAACATGAACCAAGTCAAGACACAACAGCCATGAAATAAATTGATTTTGGATGTAGAGCTTCTCTGCACTAGAAAAATCAGACAAAAGGTCTGGTATATTTAATACGTGTCTATGACCAGACCTATTTATGTAAAGGTTCTGATAGACTTAAATTTTATATATAATAGGCAATCAGTATTGATCTCAAACAGCACAAGGAACCCCCCCAATCTATGGGTCATGGTCTCAGGTTCTTCCACATGTTTGCATAAAAACAGAAGCAAACAAACAAAACTAGAGAACAGCCCTCTGCTGCCATTCACCAGATTCCAAATCCTTTACTTACAAGGAAGTGATAAGCATAGTAACAGATCAATTACCGGTGCAAAAACTCTTTGGCCCAAAGCAACAGAGCAATCAGCTTAACTTCCATATTATCAAGAACACTTTTAAAAAATAATTTTTTAAAAAATACAAAGTTACTTTCTTCTTTCATCGTTCTCATTCTATTTTTGTTTACACTTGACAAGATCAAACAGTTTTATTATTTTATAGCACTGCAAACAGTGCTATGTCTTATCTTCCTGTTTTCACATGCCAGGTAGTCACACACCAGTAGGCTATAACTGATTTATTTTTGAAAGAAATACACATTTATTAAAAAGACTCAAGGGGACTGGTCCTTACTTTTGAAATCATATTCATTCCCATTGCATCCCCTGTTCCAGACTGAAAACGGATATAAAGGTTACGACCAGCCAAACTGATGAGAAGTTTCTGTAGGCGGGCAAACCTGCAAGAAAATTTAACTAATACTTACAATCCTCAAGGGAACAGATTAAATTAGTTTTAAGTGGTAAAATGACAGTATATCAGTGCACACAGTGCTGTTAACTACACTGTGTTCCTCCTCCCTCAATGAAGGAAAAAACCTTCAGTTACCATCCACATCATTTTCTTGAGTAAATACTTTTACAATGCTCACTGTCTTTTTATGTTTTCTATCCCTGGACTCCATGAAATAAAATATCCATGCTACCATTAATTTAATTAATTTGTATTCCTTAAAACATGTGACTACCAGGTGTAAACTGAAAATGAAACTTTTAGAAATTCTTATGTCAGTTTGACAGCAAGGCAAAACCCATGCTATCCTCAACAACTGTGCGAGCTCCACAAGCCAAACAAAAGCCAGGAAATACTGCATTTAAACAGCAGCACCAGTTGATTCTGGCTGAAATACACATATGTCCTTGGCTGACATAAGATTCATAAGAAACAAAACTGATAAGGAAATGTCTCCCTGAATCTTCCTAAAGAAAGCAAGTAATCATAAGTCTTAAAAAACCTCTAAGGCTTGAAACAGACTTAATAGTGTTTTAAAATTTTAGCACTTCAGTTTTAGCATTAGTTTATCCTGCATTTTCTGGAACCTCACAAATTAATTATTAACGTTAGTAGTATCATCCGAAAGGCTAGAATCCAAATAAGATTTTATGTTTATTTTTAAATGCTTAGATAAAATAAATAATGTATTAAGTATTAGGCAGTGCAAATGTATTTGTTGCTAAGATACAGTTGCTTACCACTAATCACTGGAAAATGTTTATTACTAGCCTTGGTACATAGCCAGACTTTTGCTCTCTTAGATTCATACTACATGGGATAGCCAAAACGAATATGTAATTTCCTGTATTAGAGTGCACAAAAAAACCCTAAAAAACAATTTGGAGATTTCTACCCTTCACAGAAGTCTTATCTCAGGAAATAAGGCTGAAATAGCCATTGTACTAACCTACTTGTGCTGTCAAAAGCTTCCTTCATTATTTTAAAGCCTTCAGGGCTTTCAAGCCAAGCTTTCAGTTCTGCAGCCTGGCAAGCAGTGGGCAGCCTTACAACAGGTCCTCGAGTCATCCCATCTGCCAGAATGCGGCTACTTGCTCCTCCACCAAGCTAAAAGTCAAAGCACAAGGGAAACAAAGATTATTGAGAATAAATTTCAGTTTTTAGGAAGTCGGAAACATGCCCTATGTCACCCCAAATACATTTGATAATATAGAAAGTTTTTCAAGCAACTCAACCAATACTTACACTTATTGCTCTACATCCTCTGTTTGTGCTTGCTACGAGACAACCTTCTGTTGTTGCCAATGGCACCTGAAATTCTTTGTTATCCAAAACCAGTGGTCCTGCTACACCTACAGGAATAGGCATATATCCAATCACGTTTTCACAGCAAGCTCCCATAACCTTACAAAAATAATACAAAAGGTATCATTAAGGTTACACTACATTGGTATGGTACAGCATGTTACATACTTTGCCTATGACTACAATGTCTCTTCACAAAAAACCCACAACCCTACCCATAAAGCAATCAATTCCTACCTCAAAGTTAACAGCTACAGCTATTAACAGCTAATACTGTTCAAGTCTAGTATTTGGCAGATGTATTGAATCTCAAGTCTTAAACATTATTAATAAAAACCTAATACTGAATTTTAAATAAGCTTCCACTTTAACTTGAGTTCAATATAATACTATAATCCAGCTGAACTCAGGCTCACTAATAGCAGAATTCTGCATTTCTGAGATAAGGCAGCTGCATACTTTGGTAGGAGGTATTTTTGGGGTTAGTTATAAACCTTACCCACCTCTCTAGGTTTAAAGACGTCAAGAGCAACAAACGGTGGTGCCTTATGCTTGCCTTTTTTTTTTTTTTTTTAACCCCTTCTACATCAGTTTTGATCAAGCTTATTGTTAATACATATACATCACTTACAAGCATGTATTTCATGTATTTGCAAAATGGTTTTACAATGAGTTTTGCTTGTCTGCCTTTTACTTACCAAAGAATAATTATAATTCTTATAAGGAAGATATTGCAGAGATGAGGGTTCAGGTAGTTTCTTAGATAATATCTGTCTGCGAATGGACACCCCTCGCTCCTGAGTTTCCATCAGGGTTTCCAGTTTGTATGCAGGAATATGCTTAGCATTAACTAAGCTGATAACCTCAGCATCAGTAAGGAATTTTGCTCCTTTCTGAAAACATAAAAGGTGGGAAGAAAAAGTACATTTTCTCTTGGTGAAAATCATTTTAAATGCTTCCAAATGAAAAATGCTAACCACTTCACTTTGGCATTATCAGAGTGCATCTAAAGGAACCAACCGGCAATGTCAGGTTTTACAGTAGGCTAGGATACAAACAAAAACTTTTTACTCAGACACCCACTTATACGTGTACTTGCTGAAGCTTCAATGACTTGGTATGTAATGAATGATGAAATTGCTTCCCCCTCCCTCTCCCCCCAGCCCTGACTGGAGATGTGACTTATGAAAGTTTTTTGTTTTAGTCATGACCCCCCATCCAAGTTATTATGGTTTTATGAAGAAAGATATCACAAGTAATAGGATCATTTAAAAGGAAAATGAACTGTAACAATTCTTAAATCAGATGTTGCAGTAGAGGTTAAAAAGAAAAAACCAACAGGTTATTTTTCCATACCTCTGCATTTCCAAGTATGCGAACACATTCCTCAATGGAACGTGGTTCTTCAGGTAACTCAATTTCTTCCTCTTTTCCATTAAGAAATGAAGAAGTTTCCACAGGGTTGCAACTGCCAACTACAAATATAGCCTTGGCTGATGACTCTGCTAATACAGGTTTTATGACTTCAGCTGCACAAAGACAATTAAAATGAACTTTGGTTTACAAAATTCTGAAGTTTTGATTCCAAATACAACATGCTAACACAGATTTCACTATTTGTTCCAAATATTCAGGAATTGGTTCAGACTTTAAAATACTAAAAATTACCATTTCCATCTTTGGGAACTAAAGCTTCTTCTACTGTGTTAGATTTCTGATTGTTTTTCAGAAGTCCAGATTGCTTCCTGCAACAATTCTCGGGGAGCTTTTTCTGGACCATCACTGGAGATGTTATGGGATTCTTCAGGGAGAGTGTGGATTCAGTCTCTGCTTGCTCAAAGAAAATATACTTGACAGCAAGGAGAAGGGCTAATCCAAGAGTGATTACTTGTTCAATATCCATACTGGTCATTCTAAAACAGACAAATCAAAAAGTAAATACTTGGTATATACTATCTGTTGCTTATAACAGCATTCTGACATCCCTTTGCTTTAGAAAGGGTAATAGTTTCATCATAATTTATACAGTTACAGAAATTCCATTCAAAAGACATTTTCTACTACAACATTCAAGTATGCTAGGTTAGAGAAATAATTCTTTGTATCAGTAACAACATAGGAATTTTCATGTGTCAGTAAACACTTAGTAAATCTTAGCTAAAAAGCAGTCCCAGTAAAAGAAATGACTGTAAAATACTATCTAACAGCTACATCAAATTGATTTAACACCTGTCTCCCAACAATAAAGTAGAAAGTTTCAATTATCATCGTCTACCAATAATGACTACTATGATGCAAGCTGAGCTGCTAAGAGAGGGGAAAAAAACCCTAAAACAGACAGTTTAGTTTTCAGAAGTAATATGGAGCCACAAGTGCTGCTGATTTCAGTTGAGCTGAAGGAAAAGCAATAGTGACATGGCTTTTGCACTTTTTCCACTTGAGTGTGAATGGTCAGAAGCTCTGCATAACTCTAGTGCAGTCAGAAAATTTATTTTCCAGTGTGCTCTGAAAAGTGTCAGTGCTAGTGGGAAAATGTAGTGTATTACTGTGTACAGGACAGGTGGCTCCTGAACATACCCATGATTACTTCAAGATTGGACAAACAGCATAATACTGAAGTATTTCTTATGAAATGTCAACTCTGGTTCCAAGAAATCCTGTATTTGTCAGACCTGCAAGTTTACCGGTGTTGTACCCTAGCTTGTAAACATGTTGTACCATGGTAACACTTGTAACAAGCGTTGTCCCATAGCTTGGCAGAACTGAAGAATACACCCTAATCAAGGAAACACTTCTCTTCTGTGAAGTCACCTACCGAGAAAGGTAGAACTGCCATAATGAAACATTAGGTTCAATTCTCTTTGGTGCATTCTCGTCCAATCCCACTGCATTTTCTACAGTACTGTTTTGAGCAGCTGGTTCTGCTATCCAACGACTGTGGGCATGAACAAGAACCAAACCCAGCGACTGTATTGAAAACACAAAACATAACAAATATTCATTTTTCCAACAGTAACAAGATATCTAACCTGCTAAGATTAAACATTCTTTTTCTGTTTCTTTGGGTTTTTTGGGCTCTTTTTGCTTCCCATGCCTCAAAAGTCTAAAGCTAAAGGGTGATTTTCCACACTTCTCATCAACACCTTTTTTGGCCTAATGTAACACACATAGCTTTGAACCTGTCCCACCACATCCTTTCTCTTGCTCAATTAATAAGCAAAAGAAACTGAGGATACTGTAGGGTTAAGAAGGAGGGAATCTGTACATGTGAAAAAGCCCCGAGTGTTTTGCACAGAAATGGCATAAGCAGGAAAACTTTAGGTGTAGATACAGGGGATGTTATAAAAAACTACCATGGCAAACTAGACTAATGGAGTGCAGAATACAAGTCTACAGAAAACAAAGGCTTGATTCATTGCACCAGGACACCTTGCTGACTGCATTACCACAGGTGAAAAAGAGCCACAAACCATAATCATTTTGACCCTCTGTGTTACAGGATTTGGTTTATTTTCTTCTTCTTCCAGAACACGAGCAAAATGGCTAAGCTGCCATATAGGGCGCCCTTCACGACTCTCTCTCGAAAGCTGCAAAAATAACAACATTTAAAAATAAGTCCTATTTAGTACATATTAGAAGAACCAACAAGTGAGCTTCGACATTGTATTTTCATTTGATGATTAAGAAATTACCACCAAAAGAGTTAGCCTACAGTCTACTGTTTAGTCTATGCTAGACTTTAAAAAGCGAAAAACCATGGACAGCCAATAATTTACAATTCACTTACTTTGATTTAGATCAGAACTCGTATTATTGACTGTAACTCATTTACAGTGGCATTAACAAGTTACTGTTATCAGCTGAGCCGCTATAAATCTTTCTGCATATTCCCTCTGTTCACTTTGAAAGGAAGACAAACATGCTGGTGTATAACTCCATGGAGAAATGTATAGCCTACAGGAAGCACAGGGTCTGAATACTAAGCTTGGTGTTGTCTCAAAGTTGATCTTACCTCTAATACTAAGGACACACAAGCTGGGAAGAAGGTCATGAAGACAAAATAGTTGGCAAGAACAGACATACAGCCAAAGCAGCACATAATTTCCAGTTGCCGTACACCTACATGAAAAAAGAATTTTTTTACATCTGATTATGCAATGGTCTTTCTATATACTTGAAGAAGTGTTGCAGATGTAAGAAAGAAACCATTGAACTGACATTGCAGATTACAGATGGAACTGTCTAGATTAATGAAAAATTAGGATGTTAAAACCTAGTCATTGCATACTAGCTTATTCTAAGCACAATATGTATTTATGGTATGGTATTTACAGAAAACTTTCAAAGCGTAATTCTAAATAAATACAAATAATTTTAGTTCAAGATTTTAAAGCTTCACACTGAAATCCTGAAACTTCTCACTTATCTAAGCAACGAACAATTAACTGACACTATGTACTAAAACCCCTTCTGAATGATGGCCAATTAAGTGTTGAGGCAATAAGAAACAGTATATACTCCACCTACTCCTTCACAAGCCTGGTATCCAAAATATTCAATTAGCCATGTTGCACATGAGTTACAGAACTGCCTTAAAGATGAAAGCGCTAACTGTATACATCATTAAAAAAAAAAAAAAAATCAACTATACGCTACACCAAAATGAGGGGTTTCTTCCCAGATGTAAACAGGAAAATGGCTTATTAATACACAATATCCTGAAAAGGTCCAAACCAATTTAAAAAGCAGGTGCTTCTGAAAGATGACTTTCAGGTCTGCAAGATAGTTTAAAAAAAAAAAAACACACAAAAACCAACAGACAAAACCCAAACATGCATACAAAAACCCACTTTAGTCTAACTATGGAACTCCGATTTATTTTACATAAAAAAATCTTTATTTATATGTGAAAATCCTTTGCTTATTAAGCTGTTCTCTTTTTAAGAAAAGACAACCACTAGTGCATACAGAACTGATGAAGATCAAAAGATGGGGTGGGTAAAAAACAGGAAAAGATTGGTTATTTTTAACTGAACTAGAATAACTTTCCTTACCTGGAGTTATTTTTAGAAGTACTCATTTTTTGCCAGAATATGAAATAAGTGTGCACGTACGGAAAGGGTAACTAATTTTTAAGAATGCCCAATTAAAAATTTTAGCAGCTACTTTAAGATGCTAGTGAGAATGATAGGTCTTAATTTTATAAAAACAGCTGTACAGAAAGCCATTCCTACTGCGCAATGCTCAAGCTGTTATCTGTATTTCAAACTTCTCTTCAATGTGTACATATTATTCATACCTGCTCAAAACAGATAATATCAGCTAATTAGGAAGGTAAATAAATAGCTAAATAAATAGAGTAAGTCACTCCACTCCCACTGGTAACATCTATTATTTGAAACTCTCAACATCCCAACATCTTTCAGACAGTCTTTTTTAACTGGAAAGATTTAGACCCTTAAGACTGTATCGCTCACCTGACATAGTACCAACACCAATCACAAGACACTCCACAAGTGCATCCAGTGTAAATGTAGGACCTAAAATTGCCATTCCTCGTGAAATATTTTCTCTTACTTCATCCTAGAAAGAAAAATTTCTATACATTAACATAAAACCAAAAATCAAATTAAGTGAGTACACACAACATGATTAGTACATGATCAGTAAATTGAGTAGTATTATGGTAATAAGGCTTTATCAAATACACATTGAAAATGAACAATTATAAGTGAATACATTATTTATTTCCCATAAATTATTACAGTTTGACAGTCTTTCTTTACACAAGATTATTTAATTTTAATTCATTTTTCTGTCTTTGGCTCATCAGTATTCTAAGCTCCTACAACACTGATGGACACAGACTCTAATGACAGTACCTTCTGAAGAACACAACTTCTACACTTTAAGACATAAAACAGAAGCCACTTATGTCATGGCATTTCAAACATTCTTGCAACCACGCATCAGTACCCTAACTTTTATGATTTTTAAAATTTTATTATTTAACTCTCTACACTCAGCTGACAGAAAAAAGCACATAGAAGACACTACAGCTTTCCCCTGGGGGGAAAGGGATTTCCCCCAGAAGCCTGCCATGGCAAACTCTAGAGGGTCTACTGTTGTTTTGGTGGTGGTGGTTTGGCAGGGGCAGGGGGTGATGGGGGGGAAGAAGCTGTAGAGAAAACCTACTTGTGAAATACTTTATTGAAAATTAATAAAAATTTCTGTACTTGCAATTATGATAATGTACAGCACACAATAATAATATTGCATATATAATGTGCAATATACTCTACTACACAATATATTAAAATATACGATATTTTTGTCACAATTAGTATGCTCAATTACCTTGTACAATATTTTGTGGGTATAAATTAATTCCACTAAATATACTTTTATTTCAGAGCTTAGAATATTAGTAGAGAAACCATTACAATGTATGACAAGAAAGATGTCCTGTCAATCCTTCCTGTTGTGCTGTGTTAATTGCATTAGAGCATGAATGTTTCTGTCTACAGGTATGTTACATTTTTTCTGCTAAGATCTTGTCTAGAAATACGCTTTTTCCAGTATCAGCACTGTAACATTAGGTACTTCTTTACATACGGTTTCTGAGCCCTAGAAATTAACTTTTTTCTATCAATAACTCTTCCCTGGAAGACTTCGGTCTAGTAACTCTAGCCTCCTTAACAGATCTACAAGCATTGCTCGTTTAAAGTTCTGAATCTATAAAGTACTCATACATACAGTTAACTTAGCTCATGCAATTACACACACTAATTTGATGGTGTTACTGTTCACTTGAACATTGACCTGGGCTGAAGACAAGAGAACACAGTATCTGATAAAATCTGATCTTTTTTATATATCATCAATACGTATGTCTCTTCACCTGGATTATTCATAGAATCATATAATTCATAGAATCATAGAATGGTTGGCCTGGAAGGGATCTTAAAGATCATCTAGTTTGAACTCCCCTGCCATGGGGTAATATTAACCTATGAACATTAAATTCAAAAGCTCCATTGCAAAAAAAAAAACAAACAAAAACCAAAAAAAAAGAAACCCAACACACAAACAAACAAAAAACCCCACAAACCCCCTGACCTGTGAGTTGGAACTGAGCGCAAATTTGGCTAATGCACTTGCTCTTGACAGATCAATCAGCAGTAGGAAGAATGGTAAAGCTTCACTGAAAAAGAGAGGCATACATTAAAATTCAAGATTTATCGTATAGAGAAAAAAATTGAAGAAATCCAGAAAAACAATTCATTACTTACTTTAAACCTGTCAGTTCTTTATCCAAGAAGTGAATCACCACTGTACTAAAAACAAAACTTGAGAAGATTGTGAAGAGACCAGCAATACCTTTAAAAAAAAAATTTTAAAAAAGTAATTTGAAAATTTTTAATTTTTATATATATTTGAAGGAAGAAAAAAAGGAAAAAAGAAAAATTATACTTTCAGATCAATCCTGAAGCAAACAAATGACAATTATAATCTCTGAGAATGAATGAACAGCAGTTGGGAAACAAACTAATGTAGATGCTATTTTTATACATGTACTTAAATCTAAAATTTCTACTGCACTCAAACTAAGTGTCTAAGAAATAAGAAACATAAATCTTCTCATTCATTATCAGCAAAAATGAAAACTAGCTTAAACAGCTCTATAATTTTAAGTGTTTCACACAATAAACAATTATTTAAAGAATATTATTTCCAGTGTTTATATAATTGTACACAATCTCTCTTTAAAAAAGATTGCACTTTGATCTATGCAGAATATTTATTCTGCTATCTAGCAAATAATTAAAATAACAGTTACATACATAAGTATTAAAATTCTAATATTTATTATCCATTTATATTAAAAAACAATTAAAATGCATACAGCAAATACAAAAATCAGATACAGTACCCAAAATGTATTTTGATCCAAGCTGCCTTAGGTTCTGAAACTGGAAATATATATAAAGGATTGCTATACAGCGTGTGATTGTCAGGATGATGATGTCACTGCTCAGAACATCCTGTTTGAAATATAAAACGATATAGTTAGCTTTTATATTAAGTAATAACTTGTTATTAAGTTCTGGTAATAAAAAAATCCATGGTGAAGCTGTACGAAAAATGAAGTTTCAGAATAAAATAAGTATTGCTGCTAGTCTTAAAAAATTAAAATATTGCAAACAATATTAATATGAAATATAATATTAAATCTGTGTTCACTAGATATTGCCCAACTGAAAACTAGATTTAATGACAACCTTCTGTAGTGCATCACTGCTTGCATACAGCTTTAATATCCACAATGGGAAAAGAAGGCAATAAAAAGTTGCTGCATAGATACTTTCTTCCTAATAGATCACAACCTGAATTTATTCTCTTATTCTACTGATTAATAGTAAGTACTATAACATGAATTTAAAACCTTACCTCTTCAAGTTTGGGGCACTCATAATTCCATCCACAGATCTTATCATTTCCAGCAAACATCTTCATGGACATCATACAGATGGTGAGAGTCACTGTTCCCACAATGACTTCCCATGGATGAGAGGCTACAAAAAGGCCATGCATTCGAAAGAGTCTGGACAACATTTTCAAGGCTTCTTCTATAGTTAGCAAACCTGTAACAAAAGAATATTTCACATGAGTACAAGATTCAGGGAAAAAAGATAGAGCTCTATAAATTTCTGCAAGTCATCCCTCAATAAAAAAAACAAACAAACAAAAGAAAAAAAACACAACAAAACCAGTTAAGTAACAGAGGAGTGGGGAAACTAATCACCTTTCAACCTTCCATGTAAAATATCTCCTGAAATACAGTATGATCTGGTCCTGCTCGTGCCTTCTCAATCTTTTTTCTTTTAATGCACATCTCCCTTGTTTCTTCAAGGTCTTACTAATCAACCTCCACAACTCTCACAACGTCCCTTAGTATCTACCTGTCACATAATTTTGATACCATTTTGTCCTGGTTTCAGCTGGGATAGAGGTATTTTTTTCTCCTTAGTAGTAAAATAGCGTTGTGTTTTGGATTCAATATGGGATTTGGTATGAGAATAATGTAGATAATGTACTGATGGTTTTGGTTGTTGCTAATAAATTGATGATTTTCCAACTCCCCCTGTGCTGCTAGTGTGCAGGTACACAAGAAGCTGTGAGGGAGCACAGCCACAGCAATGGACCCAAACTGGGCAATGGAATATTCCACATCATATAATGTCAAGCTCAGTATATAGATGAGGGTTGGCCGGGAAGCTCACTCTCACACTTCTGGGACTGCAATTTTGGGAACTTCTATTCTCTGGGATGGCTAGCTAGGAAAGGGCTGGGCATTTGTCAGCAGGTGCTGACCAATCACAATGTGCTTTGATCGTTTATATTTTCTATTATCACTATTATTGTCATTACTATATTATAGCTTATTTCAATTATTGAACTGGTTTTGTCTCAATCTGTGAATTTCCCTACCTTTACCCCTCCAATTCTCTCCCCCATTCCCTGGGAGGGGGAGGGCGAGTGACCGACTGCGGGGTGTTTGGCTGCCAGATGGGTTTAAACCACAAGAGTCCTTTCTGGCGCCCAGCGTGGGGCACAGGGCTTGAGATGAAAGCAGATCTGAGCAGAGCGTGTTACAACGAATTTGTTACAACCTTTTATTATTTGGGTTTAACAGTTGCTTGTCATAATGTGGGTTTACTGGCTCCTAGAGCAGTGGCACTCACTCTTAGAGTGGTGCTGTGCACCACCCCATTTGCCCTATGCGGTACACAGTCCCTGTGCTGCTGCTTGGCACCCGTGCGAGGTGGATTTCAAGATTTTCGCTTTACTGTACTAGGTGTCACTGATTTGTGGCACGATGAAGCTGTCGGTCCAGGGACTAGTCCGGCAGCTATACTCGGCACTGTCATCACTTCTGTACTTCAGGGACCATCTAGTGGGAAGCGTGAACAATTACACCCTCCACCTTTTCTCCTGGAGAGCCAGTCCGGCGGGGAGACACCTCCCTTCACTTTCCCCTTCTCCTCCAGGCTAATTACAATAGCGTTTGAGAACTTCAGATATGTTGAGCATAACGTGGGTTTACTGCTAGGAGCCAGCATGACGCTGAATGTGGTTCAGGTTTGGTCAGGGTTAAGCAACTATGTAGGCGTATCACCCAGAGGCTGGAGAGCTGAGTGGCACGGCGTGTGGGACAGCAAGGGCAAATGCCTGGAACACCTCCAGCGTTTTGGAACTTCACCCCTCAACGAGTGCAGCATCCTGCAAAACTAGCAGAACATTTGGACAAATTATGCTGTCACGCTGGCAACTGCAGAGGGACACGGATCGCTGCAACCTGTTGCTCACCCCTGTTCAACACTGTGCTCAAGGGGAAGAGGACGTCTCTGGATCTGACAGACAAGTGAGAACCCCTGCAACAGGCACAGCAGCTGAACCAAAGGACCAACCTGCAGCGGTATCAGTTGCCCCCATACAGAAAAAGAAATACACAAAAAAAATATCATTTTGCTTTGTAAGGGATGGCAATGAACCAGAGCCAACGCAAGAACAGGAGGAAGAGACAGAACCAGAGGTAATCCAAGCCCTAACTCTGAGTGAGCTGTGAGACATGTGAAAGGATTTCAGTCGTTTTCCAGACAAGCACATTATCAGCTGGCTGCTCTGATGCTGGGATAACAGACACGGTGGCTTGGAATTAAGAGGGTAAGGAAGCCGGGCAGCTGGAGTCCCTCGCTAAGAAAAGGAGCGTCGATAAAGAGATTGGAAAAGGGGCACAAACCTGCAGCCTCTGGAGGCAACTTCTGTCAGGCATGGAGGAAAGATACCCCTTCAAAGAAGATCTGGTGTGTCATCCAGGCGAGTGGAACACCATGGAGAGAGGTATCCAAGACTCGAGGGAATCAGCCACGCAGGAGATGGTTTATTATGACCCAGACAATGCGCAGCTCCCCACAGATCCAGAAGAAGTCCAATGCACATGACCCGGTGGCAGAAGTTGTACGGAGTGCAGTGTTGTTACGTGCCAAGACACTAGCAGTAGTGGACTGGAAAGATGAGGAGGGACCAATGCTGAATGAATTGGCTCACCGACTCTGGCAACGTGAAGAAAGTCTCTCTTCCTCCCTCATCAGGGCTGGGGAGAAACTGCCAGACATACTGGCCTGGAAACTATCCCAAGAGCTCCAGCAATTCAGAGTGTATGACCTACTCCCCACCTGCACGGACTAGGGTCTCAGCTATCAGGAGTAAGCGTGCCCCTGCTCAAGAGAGAGAAGATAGAAGGTACACACCACAGGGGAAGCTGTGATTTGGCCTGCAGGACATGGAGAAGGGATGAGAAAATGGGAAGGGAAACCTGCCACAATGCTAGAAGTGTGGGTACGTGAATTGTGAGGAAAAAACACCATGAAAGGGGATTCCTTCTCATATATGGGGGGGGGGGGTGGGTGTGGAGAATAAAAGTACAAAGAATAAAAACAGTTATAAAGGGGCAGAACCCATCTATATTTCTGGAGCGACAGGGAGATGTGAAGAGCTAACTATATGTCAGAAGCCAAAGTGAGTTTAACCAGCCCACTGTGACTGGACCGGGAGCCCCGTGCATCCCTGGCATAGACAACCTCAGGAGAGGGTGATTTAAGGACCCAAAGGGGTGTCGGTGGGCTTCCAGCACAGCTGCCTTGGAGACAGAGGAAATCCAACAGCTGTCAGCCTTGCTGGGTCTCTCCAAGGACCCTTCAGCTGTGGGGTTGCTGAGGGTCAAAGAGCAACAAGTGCCAATCGCTGCTACAGCAGCGCACCGGCAGCAGTATCGCACCAGCCGCGACACCCTGGCTCCGATCCAGCGGCCGATTCGTGGACTGCAGGGCCGAGGGGTGATCAGCAGGACTCGCTCGGCCTTTCACAGCCCCACGTGCCAGTGGGAAGGTCTAAGGGAAAGTGGAGCCTGACAGTAGCTCTATTGTGGCCTGGATGAAGTCACGCCGCCGCTGAGCGCTGCCGTGCCGGACATGCTCCGGCTTCAACACCAACTGCAGCCCAGTGGTACGCCGCGACTGACACCGCTCACATCTCTTTCTCAATCCCTCTGGCAGCAGAGCGCAGGCCACAGTTTGCTTGTACTTGCAGGGGCGTCCAGTACACCTGGAATTGACTGCTCCAGGGGCAGAAACAGCCCCACCGCTTGCCACGGGCTGACCCAGACTGCACTGGAAAAGAGTGAATCTCGGAACACCTGCAACACATTGAAGACGTCATCCCGTGGGCCAACACAGCAGAACTTTATAGGAAAGGGAAGAAAAGAATCCAAAGCCTCTGAAAGCAAGAATTGCCATAAAACACAGGTCAAGGCACCTACCCAGGAGATTCAGTTTTTAGCAATGAAATAGCAAGGTGGACGTCACCGGCTCCCAGTGGATTGATTAGTAAGACAGCAGCTCTGTCCCCACACAAGCTTTCCTACGCACTTCGGGTTTCTGGAGAACGCATATCCCAACTTACAGTCCGGTCACAAGCACTCCCTACCGAATGATCCAAAAAAAAAAGAATGATTTTACATGGGGCCCTGAGCAACAACAAGCCTTTGAACAAATGAAACAGGAGGTGGTTCATGCAGTAGCCCTTGGGCTGGTCCAGGCACCACAAGGTGTCAGAAATGTGCTCTACACCGCAGCTGGGGAGAGAAAGGCCCTGCCTGGCGTCTCTGGCAGGGAGCACCAGGGGAGACCTGAGGCCGACCCCTGGGGCTTTGGGTTCGCGGATATCGAGGATCCAGGGCCCGATATACCCCAGCTGAAAAGGAGATCCTGGCAGCGTAGGAAGGGGTTTGAGCCGCTTCAGAAGTGGCTGGTACAGAAGCACAGCTCCTCCTGCCACCCGCTTGCCGGTGCTGGGCTGGGTGTTCAGAGGGAGGGTCCCCCCACACTCTGTGCAATCGATGCCACGTGCAGTCAGTGGGTCGCACTGATCACCCAACGGGCTCACACAAGAAGCCCCCGTCGCCACTGGAAGTGATCACAGATTGGCCAGAAGGCAAAGATTTCGGAATGTCACCAGAGGAGGAGCTGACGCGTGAGGAAGAGGACCCACCACGTAATAAACTACCAGATACTGAGAAGCAATTCCAGTCTAGGTTATGTCCTGTTTGCTGATGGGTCCTGCCACGTTGCAGGGAAACATCGCAGGTGGAAGGCCACTGTGTGGAGCCCCGCACGACGGGTCACAGAAGCTGCTGAAGGTGGACCGAGTCAGTTTGCAGAGGCAAAAGCCACCCAGCTGGCCCTAGGCAGTGCTGAGCGAGAAAGGTGGCCAGTGCTCTGTCTCTGCACCCAGGCAGGGACAGTGGCAGGTGCCCTGTGGGGGTGGTCACAGCAGCGGAGACAGAGCAGCTGGCAGCGCAGAGGCCATCTCATCTGGGCTGCTGAATTATGGCAAGACATTGCTGCTCGGGTAAAGAACCTGGTGGTTAAAGTACGTTCCATAGATGCTCACATACCCAGCAGTCAGGCCACCGAAGAACATCGAAACAACCAACGGGTGCATCAAGCTGCTAAGATTAAAGTGGCTCACGTGGATCTGCACTGGCGACAGAAGGGTGAGAAATTGATGGCTCACTGGGCCCATGACAATGGAGGCCAGCAAGGAAGGGATGCAACATCTAGATGGGCTTGTGATCGAGGGGTGGACTTAACCATTCACACTATTGCACAGGTTATCCATGAATGTGAAACACGCGCTGCTACCAAGCAAGCCAAATGGTTAAAACCCTCTTGATATCAAGGATGATGGTTAAAATATAAATATGGGGAAGCCTGGCAGATTGACAAACATAGAAAATAAAAATGGGTAATGCACAATGAGATTGCTCTTCATCTGCCAACTTAACCGATGCCCAGCCTGGTCACAGGTAGCCATCCCAGAAAAGTGAGAATCCCAAAATCACCACCCCAGTTGTGAGAGCCAGCTTCCCAGTCAACCCTCCTCTACATACTGAGTATGAGCTTGCACGATATGGAATATTCCATTGGCCCATTTGGTCTGTTGCTCTGGCCATGCTCCCTCTCCCAGCTTCCTGTGTACCTGCACACTAGCAGGACACGGAAAGTTGAAAAGTTCCTGATTTCTTAGCAACAGCTAAAACCATCATTGTATTATCAACATTACTCTCATACCAAATCCCATACTGCATCCAAAACACAGCACTAGTCTAGCTACTATGAAGAATAATTAACTCTATCTCTGCCAAAACCAGGACACTCTCACTTTTCTTTCACATAACTGAGATTGTGGATGCTCTGTACATCCTTCAGTTACAAAAACCACATCCTAGTCTATTTCATTAGTGTTGTACCTTTAGACAAGTTCATCAAGAATATTTACTTATGTTTATAGCATAGAAACAAAATGCTACAAAACTACCTCGTAAACACATTAGTACTGGGACTTTGCTTTTCTCATTGCACAATATCAACACCTTATAAAACTGTGATGAATATTAACTTTACAACTACATCGTAAAGTTCAGAAGATGCTTAAATAGTAGCCTAGCTAACATAGGCAAGCTATAGTTCCGTATTTACATGTACAAACCTAGCACTGTAAAAATTTCCAATAGGGGACTGTGGGCTCTACATAGTCACTTCGAAGTGGATAAAAACATCCCTTCGTGTTGCCTTAAAGGTAACAATCCATCCACCAGGCTTCTGAGAAGACAATCTTTCCAGTATTATTTATTTTGCTTTGACATGAAAAATGAAGCTGTCATTCAATGGAGAAAACGACAGGGCAAACCCATCTGCTTAGCGTTCCTGAAGATACCAGAATCATCTTGGTTTCCTACCAATACCAGTCTTGATCATCTGAGCACAAACAGCACCAACGTATTTTTCTTTATCCTTCCACAGTGAAGGTGTGGCAGGATTTTCGTGGCTCATAGAACCAAATGGGGAAAAAATCATTGAGAGGACTGGCTTCCTTATGGAAAATTACTTCATTTCCTGACAGGAAGCTGTTTATTTTTGGGGTGGTTTGTTTTTTGTTTTTTTTTTTTTGTTTGTTTGTTTTTTTGGGGTTTGTTTGTTTTTTATATAATCCATATACTGTTTTATAGATTTATGTTCTTGCAAAACTGTTCCAAAGTGGTATTATAGTTTTTCCTCAGCAGAATGAAAGGTATCTTTTGATTAGGAAAATTAAAATAAGACATAGCAGGAGGAATACCTTACTGCCAAAGAGTTTGAAGCTTTGTAAAGAACAGAAAAGGCACAGCAATGTCCTATGAAAATACAAATATTTTTGAATACCGCAGTGTTTCAGGAAAAACAGGATCAGTACTTACTACATGACTGTATAATACAGTCCTGCCAGTCCTAAAACTAGTAATACAACTCCTAAATTCTGACAGTTGGATATATTATCTAGGCAATTAACAAATTGCTAGTAGAGCTATAAAGATTTCAAAATCTTTCTTGAGATATTATTTTTCACATTTCTAAGCAAAACTCTTAAGTGTAAAATGGCTTCACATAAATCAAATAGGGGAAAATGCATTAATTTGATTATGAAAATAATTATCTATAATATCTAATATTAGATAATATTTCATAATTAACTGCTGCTATGAAATACAGGGTGCTTCACTGCTAGTCTTGAGCTTAACTAAGTGGCAGTAACTCCTAACCTAAAAGGATTCTTCAAAGCCTTACTATTTCTTTAACCTGCCTGAAGTGCACGGGGTTTTCTGCTATGCAGCTGACACTTCTAGAAAATACTGAAGATTTCATACACTGATTCTACATTACTAAGTGCTGTAAAAACCACCACATTTCAATGCACATGATCAGCTCATATTTCTAATTCCGTTTAAAAGATTCATATACCTACATTGACTCAGAGCTTGAAATGAGGAAGAGATAACATTAAATATAAAGCTGAAGTTGATCATTAATATAGTTTTGTTAAATTTCAAAATGGTGATTCAAAAAGGATGCTTTATAAATCCTACCCATTTCCTACCTGCCTTTGTTTTCAATCACGAGATTTCCAGGAGACTAAGTAAAGCAATCAATTACGGGAATCAAAACAAAATACAAGCAAAGCCAACAGCAACCCCTTCAAAAACTTAACCAGCGTGTAAAAGTGAAGTTGGCTGTCTGTCTGCAGTGGTTTAGAGCATTAATGTGATGCGTAACGGTATGCTTATATACTTCAGGTTTGTCACACGGCCCTCGCTAACCTCAGAGCGACCATCTGTAACACCATCTACCCACCCGATCAGCATAAATTTCCCCTCTCCTGCCGGCTGACTCAGCGATAGCTGCAGTGCAACGAAGGCGCCGAGTGGCAAAACCAGCTGAGCGAAAAGCCGGTGCAGAGCCCACCTGAAAAACGCACGGACGCCGCACAGACGCCGCCAAACGCCCACGCGGGTGCCTCGTCTTTTTAAACAGGGCAGCCGCCCCCACGCAGGCCCCCCCAAGCCCCCTGCGACAGGCTGGGGGGGGGAGCCCAGCATTCCAGCCTGAGTTAGGCTGGGCCGCCCCGCCGGAGGGACAGCCGGGTCCCGCCCCGCGGGTGGCCGAACCCCGCGCCCCGGGGGCGCAGCTCGCTGCGGCCGGCCCGGTGCGGCGGCCAGCCTTCCGCGGCCCGGCGTCAAGGCGGCACCGGGACAGCGGCTCTGCCCACCCCGGGCGCCGCTCCCCGTGCCCTGCCCCCCACCCCCCGCGCCGATCCCCGAGGCGCCGCTCGGGGCCCGGCGTGACGGCCCGTCCCCTGGCTACGGAGGACCCCGTGTCGCAACGGCGGGCTGCCCGCGCCGCGCCTGCCCGAAACACGACCTGCCGGCCCTTCCCGGACCCCGCTCACCACCCCGGCGCTGTCCCGCCGCCACGCAGGAAACACCCGCCTGCTTCCCGCCGCGCTGCGGACTGCGCCGGCCGCTCCTCTCCGAGCAAGGACACCTGGGGCACGGCACGCCGGCCGCCGCCATCGCCCGATCGCGCAGCCAATGGCGAGGGCTCGGCACGCCCAGCCCGCCGCGCGTCACCCGCCGCGTCGCCGCGGCAACGGCCCGGCGAGCGCCGCCACAGCTCGAGCCGCGATCAGGAGCGGGGAACACGCCATCTCGCCATGGGCTGCCCGCCAATGGGCCAGCGCGCTCCCCGCTCCGTGCTTTCCGATTGGGCGGCAGGACGCGGATCATTTGCATATGCTGATCGACCGACGGGCCGCGCCGCGCCCCTAGGGCCACCCCCGCCGCTGCCCCCGGCCCCCGCCGCTGCCCCCGGCCCCCGCCGGTCCTGCCGGCACGGTGAACGGGCAGGGCGGCCCCGGGTGATCTCGTCGTGGTGCCTCCGCGGCTCACGGCGACGTTGACCCACGGCCGGGAAGCGCTTCACCGAGGCGTTAAGACGTAGTCATTGCGGAAAGCAGCGGTGCCCTCACGTCCAGAAAAAAAAACCCGCAAAGTATTTGTATTTGTGGCTGTCGACTAAAGAGGAAATGCTACTTTTTGCTCACGAAGCATGGGAGGCTCCTTATTCTCTTCGGGCACTGAGTCAGGTGCAACACTGTTGTTGGCTGTGATACATAGCTGCAGTTTTGCCCTTCTGGGTCTGAGCCTGTGGCCTAACACGTTTAAATACAAACAAAATGTAATTTGCAAGGATTTTTCTGGGGATGTTCTACACTTTGGCTTTTCCAATGCTGTTTCTCACATGTGCCATTTCATTTAGAAAAAAATTTCTAGTAGCTCCACGCGGTACTGTGCTATGAAGCATTAATGTGATTCTCAAAAAGAGATACGCCCATGGGTGGAGTCCTTAGGAAACCTTTTCAAAGTAGTTGTTGTCAATGTCAAAATCATTCATGCCAGCGCAGTCTTTTAACATGTGAATACATTTTTCGTCCTCATCTTCAGTGTGATGCTCCTAAGTCCCAGTAACTTATTGTATCCATCGTCCCTGCCAGCTTCTTCCTTAACACACATTTTCCTGAGTATCTTGGAAAAAAGTAAAGCATTATCAGTAAGATTTCTGGAGTCATTTGATAATGTGTGCAGCAATTGCTATAATTGCATATGGATATGACTAAGTCAAGCAATTTATGCACATCTGCAACAATTATGTATAATTGATATATAATTTAAGATGACCCTTAGTATCTTGTTCTGTTTTCCACACTTTATCCACAGCAGTGAGTATTTAATATGATTTGTCAAGTACTTAAAATGCTAATTTTACCCAGTTTGCTGGGGGCAGCAGTCACTACGATGATGCGGAATTTGCAGCCTGTGCGAGTATATGACAACACACTTTCTGCCATCAAGTTTTTGTATCTGTAGCTCCCATGGTGGCCTGCCCACAGCCCAGCTTCACACTGACAGAGGCCACCGGAGCAACACTGTCCCCACTACTACAGAGACAGAAAGCAGAGCAGAATGGGACTGCCTTAGGAAAACATTGCTGCGAGTAACAGATGTTTTACAGGTTACGCACAAGAGTGCTACTGCAAATACCGTGAAAATATTGGCAACTGGTGATTTGGTTATCTCAAACACATTCCTGCTCTTGAACACATGAGCCATTCATTGTGCCCAAGACAGCAGATCAAGTTAGCTGCTTAAATGTGGCCATGAAAGTAAACAAATTAGGAAAAGGGATCAATTGTAGACGAAGAGCTAGTCGGTCTGAATGTGTTAAGTGTCTTGTGGGTCTGCCGAATGATGTGTAAGACTGGCCCAGAGCCAGGAGCCCAACGCTAGCAAGGAGGCACAAACTCCTGCTTGAGGGTGCTGGGTGGGCACTGGTCGTCCCAAGCAGGCCAAGGCCAGTCGTCTTGAGGGAGTCTCATCCCAGTGACACTGAAGGTGGTGTCCCTCAAATAGGGTTCGTTTACTTGGTGTGCAATACACCAATAAACACACAAAGCAGAGGTATTTTATTTATTCCGTGTTTGCTCAAAAATGGCTGGTAGGTGGCAATTCCACAAAGCTGGCACACTGCACAGAACTTCAGTGTATTTATACCCCTCAGTCTACACAAATACACACTTACTGTAATGACCATTGCTTATCGCTTTGTCCCTCATTGGTTAGTTACGTTTAAATTAGCCCCACTTGCTACGTAAATAAGCATGCATGCTCCTTACAGGCGTGGGGAGGCAAGTCTTTTCCATCTTGAATTGAGTTGGTGGTCATGATCTCCCCCTGCTGCCTTTATCTTTCCCCCAGTTGCCATAGATTTTTGATGACTTCCTGCTTCTTTGGTGATGACTCAACTTTCTGAGCCTGCGTTCCCTTTTTATCAATCTTTTGGCTCCTCTTCAAGGGCAATGTCGTTAGGAAGGCCTGCATCATTTATACAAAGTTTCAGGCTTCACAATAGAGCCAGTGTTTAGTGGTCCTCGTTAGAAGACTTAAATGCAGTACATCTAACTTGAGTGTCGCTATAACCTAGGCACTTAAACAGCTTTACAGGGGTAACAAAGCGAGATCTGCCTTTAGCTTCTACCACCGGCCACTACGCTCCGGTCCCCCCCTGCGGAACAGCGCGACGCGGGGCTCAGCCCTCCTCCACAAGATGGCCGCCGCCGCCGCTGAGGGGAGCCGCGCGGCGCGCCGCGGGGACGGCCGGCCGCCGGCGGCGCCCGGGGCAGGGCCGCGGAGCGGCGGCGGCGCCATGGGGGTGGCTGTCGGCGGTGAGGACAGTGACAGCAGCGTGACCATGGTGGAGGGCTCTGTGACGGAAAGCGATGTGGAAGAGGAGTTCTGTTGGAGGAGATGGTAACGCGGCGTCTCTCTGAGCTGCGCGTACTCGAGCGAGCGCGGCGGCAGGCCTGGCGCAGGGAGGGGCGCGGGGCCCGCGGTGACGGGCTGAGGCGGCCGCCCCGGCTGGCCCAGTCCTGGCGTTTCGTCTGTGGAAAACGCCAGACGCGCAGAGGAACCGCTTTCTCTGGCGTCCTGCATCTGATATCCGGAAAGTAAAACTTTTTTTTTTTTTTTTTTTTTTCTTCCTCGGTTCGGACCAGTTTTGCATGCCCTTGGATCCAGTAGTTCTTAGCTCTGCAAGTGCCCCATTTATTTTACACACACATTGTGGGCCTCTGAGTTTGTGCCTCTGGACCCTCCTGAATTATAGTCGGTGGAATTGAAACATACCAGAACCCAACTCAAGAGAAAATAAACACTATTAAATATGATGGATGCAGGTGTTATTTCTCCACATCTTTAACTTGATACCACTGTCATGACATTATCTTGTATCCTTTAAGACACAGCAAAGAATTGAAACGACCAAGCAGTAGCACTATTGTATTGGCTTTGTGGCCCAGTATTGCTTGGAAATACATTAAATGGTGGTATAACTCCCTACCTAAGGTTTTCTATGCAGAGTATCAGGTATATCCTCAAAGTTTTGGGGTTATTGATGTTAGCACTAGAGGTGTGCTTGACCAGAGCGCGTTTAGCAGTGTCCAGCTAAGATGGGTGCCCTTTGCTGCTCTAACTGCCATTTGAGTTTATAGGTCTGAAAAGCAGAGAATTCAACTGTTTAACAACCTTTTTTACTATTTTGCAAAGGTTGCCTTTTCTTAGTGAGAAGATGACTTTAAACACTGAAATAATTAATCAAGGTAGGACTGATTCTTTTTTCAGCCTGTGTTGGTTTTTGTCTGTGAACTGTTGCTGTGGATGTTGCCTGAGTCCATGTTATTTAAACTTGTGTTGCATGAAGTTCGTTCTTATGAACTGCATGTGCTCTCTTATTATATCCATAGTTTTAGCTTGTATTTTAGAAGAAAGTGCAGCACATTTTTAACATCTGAAAAATAGGTTTGCTCTTAATTTCTCCATTCTTCCTGTGCACTATAACTGAGAATGCCTGCCTTGGGAAGTGTTGAACTATATATAGGGATAGCCCGTTTACTTGTGCTTGAGCAGAATAAAGTTAATGGAATCTAAACACATAATAGTCATATAAATGGAATCTATACATATAATAGTCATATGTAACCATGGTTGCATATGGTGTTAAACACCTGCCCCCCCACCCCCCTGACCCCTTTAATATTGTTGAAATGTCCATTCTCTTTAACATACAGAATTTGGGTAGGGATTTTTAAGTGCATTATTTTAAGTGTATTATTAAACTACTTTAAATATAAATGCATGCATGCTCATTTATAGCCTTTAAATCTTTCCCGATAACTCCCTTAGAGCAGGATGCATGAGCAAGCATGTGTAGTTACATAATAGTTTTACTGGTACCTCCTTGACTTTTTTATATAACCCATTTGACTTGCATCCTGTACATTTTATTCCAGCAATACAGAGACTGCCTATTCTTTAAGTGACACAAGGTGTTCTAAATGTTCTTCCAGTTCTTTTTTTCTTTGTCTTTTTGCCAATTTGAAGGCCTGAGTGGACTATTATTTTTTATCAACCTACCCAAAGGTAATATAAATCTTATCTACAGCCCACTGAAATCTCCAGAAGCTTTGTCTATGGCTGTGATTTGCTGATGCTGAACCTTTTTCATAGTTGCTGTATAGTTTTGTCTGAGGAAGGAAGCATGATCCCGTATTGAACTTACGTGTGGTTATCCACTGGAATTAAAACCTGGCAGTATTCAACATACGTGGTTTAAGGCATGTTTATTTGACTCATTGTTCAGTTTGCGGACTGAGGATTTTTCTGAGCATTGGGTGGGGTTTTTTTGTCTCTGTAAATGTAATAGATTATGATACTTTTAGCATTTTGCCTGTGGCATTTTATATTCAGCAAGTTGGAATTAGTATTTTGTTATTCAGGTATTTATGTATACTTGTATAGTAGCAATTTGTTGATGAGATACATAACATAAAAATAAATCTGATGGGTATTTTAATAGGGTCAGTAACAACATTTTAGGTTTGAAAACTAAGGATCCAACCGTAAGGCTTTCTCTCTTTTATTTTCCAGAGAGAAGTTCTTCTTTTGCATAGTCACTAAAGTATTCAATATAGGAGTGCAAATATGTTTAGGTCAGGCAGCTCACCAAAATTACAGCTGTTAATTTAAAAAATAAGAGGAAAGAGTTAATCTCCAATACGAACTTAGAATTTAGACCGACTGTTTTACCACTTAAGTCCTTTGCATATCAGAAGCTTTGATACGTATACCTCAATTATTGAGTGATGTAGAAATTTATGTAGAAATTTATGGAGTTATGGAAAGTTATGTAGAAATTAAGTCAATCAAAACTTCCTTTAATTACTGTCTTTTTCTTTTGTTTGCCTTTTTTTTTTTTTCCCCTAGGAGCTGCCTCCCCAGAAATATGTTTTATACAGAAATTTTCTGATCACACATATAATCAGAAGGAAGAACAAATAAATCCAGTAGGTATAGAAATGATACATCTCCTGCTACACATATCTAACTTAATTATTAATAAACTCACTGGGCCTCCCATACTTTGTATGCAAAAGAGCCAGGTGGCTTGCAGCTGAAATGAATTTTATGGCAAGACAGTTGTTGCGTGTGTAGCACATTCTCTTCAGGGATGTATCAAAGTCTCTTCGCTGTTATTTCATGAGGATATAACCTTTAAAATGAGGGGCAAGCCCCTGACAGGGATGAAGAAGTCATGGAGCACAAACTTTTTCATATGTTCCCTTCAGGAGCTGAAAGATAACCATCTGGGTTAACCATGCCAGAATGCACCCTTGATTACTCATGAGATTACCTGTGATCCAACAACTGGACAATTGTTTCTTTAAAAAAGAAAGAGATAATAATCTAAAATGCAGAGTAAAAGATCTGCTCGTGTGATGGTGGGGTAATTATTCTACTCTACGGATAATTCTGCATTCCCTCATCTAATAATTAGCCTATCTTTTAATATATTTGCCACAGTTGGTAGCTAGCCTATAAACTTCTGTTTAATTGAGCAGTCGGCTTCCACCCGCATATGACATCCTCATGAAACAATTAGAAACAAACAGGTTTCTACTCTTTAACTAGAGATTGTTTTAAAACCTGTGACTGTTACACTGCCCTCAGCACTGTGGATTCACCAGTCCAAAGACCACTCTGTGTATCCTTCTTCCAGTGTAAGAGGGCTTTTTAAAAGAACTAAACTGCTTCCTACATGACAAAAACTGCATTGAAAAAAGACAGTCCTTCTACTGAAGTGAATGTTTTTACAGAGCATTATAGAATTGCAAATAAATTTGTCTTCACTGACAGTGTGGGAAAAAGTGAACAAAATGGAAAAGATGCTGTCATTTCAAAGCCTTTTCTCCGTAAGTTTGTTTTACTGCTTGCATGTCCCAGGGTTGTCTCGACTGAAGTTTACCATGGTTTTCTAAGGACAGAGGGAATGAGGGCAGTGCACGTTTACTCTCTCCCTTTCTGCTCTGGGAACTGATCAGACTCTGTGCTGCCTAACTAAGTCTTTGGCCTCATGGTACTCACCAGAGTAGCCAGTCTGCAATCCCAGCAAGGGATTCTTCCAAGTATAAAGACAAATCTCCTGTCCACAAAAGGAGAAGTCAGAAGAGCAAAGAAACCTAGTACTTTTCACCAAATAGCTTGGGTAACTTTTTTTTTTTTTTTTTTTTTTTTTTTTTTTGTGAGCTCTGTATAGCATGCCACTGGCAGCTTGTTCATGCACAGCATGGGGACAGTATGATGTTCAAAATCTTTACTGAATGCTGTCAGGAACAGTATTGCCCTGTCATCCTTGGTACTTGCATGTGTAGATTGCACCAGTGTGACTCTTCAACCATTCCGAGAGCCAGCCTGGAATGTATTTAAATAGAAGCTTTCCTCTACTGTGTCCGCAGAAATGATCGTATGTGAATACAGCAATGTGATATAAGGGTCATACAGCCTGGAATGGCTGTGATTTTTTTCAGGAAATTTAACATCTATTCCAGTTGTTTGAAAGAGTCTTGGCTTTTTTTGTACTTTGGGTTGGGGGATGCTTGGAATATGCAGTCCTATCTTTGATTCTACTATGCAATAGATTGTAAGAAAGACTTCTCTTCCATCAGAGATGCAGTAGATATACAGATAGATTTTGTAGGATTCCATTTTTTTCCAACCAACAAGTCATTTCCATTAGCATCCTATTCCATGGCTTGTTCAGTCAGGCCTCGTGATGGTAAGTTTGTACTTTCACCTTTTTCTGGCTTTTTTTCCTTGCCCACTTTGGTGAAGTGCACCTAAAGTTGTTAGTTTTTAAGTATCAGTCTTCTTTTGGAACAGAGTTTATTCAGATAGTTGGCTGTCTAAATAAGTGCTCAAATGAGAAAAATCAGTTGGGTTTTGCAGGAATATCCTTACCAAAAGCAAGAGAGCAGGACAAAAGACTGATCCCAGTACTTGCAGTCTGTGGCCACAAATGCTACCTGTGTAACTTCTGTGATTTGAGAAGACCACTCAAACAATCAGCAGTACACTGGTTTTGCTTAGAACCTAATTTTTTAGCAGACAAAACAACTCTTCCATCTTCTGAGATATAATGGTAGTTCATTGAGCTTTAAGCGTCTATCTGAGCAACATTAGCCAGTCGAAGAGGTTTAGTGGTGGTTCTGCTATGCTCCTGACCTTGCTTGGTTCTGGATAGTGTTCTGTGTAAATAACCAGGCTGATTCATACAGAGGCTGTATTTATCAAAGTCAATAACTTTCTACCAACTATCCCATTGCCATATTTTGGAACTACGTCAATCAATAATTGATGGCCAAACTGTTTCTAAAGAATCTGTTCCATTCCAGGGAGCCTTTTAGCAGTCCTTGCTACTGGGCAATCTTCACCTCACCAGGTCTGGGCAGTCTTCACCTCTGCAGGTCATTGCTAAAACAGTGGTTCTTACTGTGTTGCTAATACCTTGTGCAAACCAAATAAGTCATCACTTGGTGTCCACACCAAGATGTTCTTTCCCAGAGTTTTCCTAGTTCTGTGAATGTTCTCCACTATATGTCAATGATTTGTTTAAAATTGCAGCCAGTGTGCTGATAGTCCAGTGGTAATCCCCAGTCTTCAGTGTTTCTGGAAGATAATCATTCTGCAGTTCACTTGCCAATCTTAATTATTCCTAGGCTCCCTTAGACTTTACATAAAGGCTTCTTTTTCCACACTAGAGGAGATTTTTCCCTAATGTACAGTCAAAGGCACAAAAAGCACATCCAAGCTGCTTTTAGTAGAGTTCAAATTTGGCTTCTGCTCTGACATTAGCTTTCCCCTTACCCACATGCCCTTTTCTGTGTCTGCATGTGGCAGCCGTGCCACTTCAAGCTTGCTGATGTGCAGGCTTGGTTTCTTAACTCTGCCTTTTCCAGGGATAGCAAGAGTTGTATACTAAACTCCAGTGTCTCTGAAGCAGCACCCTGTCTTATTTAATGAGGAGAAGGACTTGTTATAAAAAGATTAAAACAGAGAGTCAAAATAAAAATATTTGTGTTTTGGTCTTTTGATGTATAAAACACCTGAAGTTTAAAGTAATCATATCTTAATTGCATAAGTATGTTTTCCTTCTGGGTGATTCATACTCTTGATTTATTTTTCAATACAAATAGCACAAATAAAAATATTTAAGTGGACTGGCTTTTGTATCTTATTAGTAATGTCTGTAAAGATCTGATCTAAAAATTCAGTTTCCCAACTCAATTACAGGAGGAAGAAAATAAGCATGTAATAAAACTGAAAAAATAAATAATGAAGTACACTGTTTACTAATTTGTTTTTTTTTTTTTTCATTCAGACACCTCAAGAAGCATACGCATCTGACCAGTGTCAGCAGTGAGTATGATACGTCACACGGGAATTCCAGTCAGGTGTACTGTGATTAAACAATCCCGTTATACCTCAATTTGTATGCTATTTTATTGTCAGTGTTATATCGTGAAGCGATTTTCTTGTTTGCTTAGTGAAAGATCTATATTTATGTCAGAGATAATTATGTGTTCAGTATGGGTCAAACTGTACTTCTATTTGTTTTTATTGTTGATATTACCTTTAATGGTATAAGGACATAAGCAACAGGAATGACAGTATACTACTCAGGGAAAAACATTAGACAAAAATTTGTAATAAATAATATTGGACCTTTTGTTCTTAGAAGCTGTGGAAAGATTTCAGTAGAAGATGGGTTTATAATAGAAATAGAGAAAAAAAAAGTAATAAAAATTAGGAAGGGCCATTTTTTCACTTAGAAAATGTATGTACAAGTGTATCTAGCTCCAGTTCGGAAATCTGGAAGTCTTAGATACTGTATGTCCTTGTAAAGAGAAGCATGCCTCTAAAATAACTGTAGTTGTTTCCACAAATAACTGTAAGTACAAAACTGCATAAATAAACTCAAAGTACTGTAAAGATTTTCTTAAACTGAGCAGATTATAATTATTTCTGAGTAAGAACTTTTTATTGTAGATTTATTGTATTATGCGTGTATATTTTTAATTCTAGGGGTTGTCTAGCACTTACTGAAAGTAGTTCTGAGCCTGATTTTTCACTACATGCTTCAGTAGAGGAACTGCAAAATAATTCTGCAGGTATGTTGTATTTTGTACAAAACTGAAAGTTGCTCTAGCAGTGTCAAAATCAATTGAGAAGCTGAAGATGAGTATCCATGTAGTATTGTTTAGAATCTGACTATATGTGGCCTTTATAACAGTTGTTTAGTTTTCCTGGTTGTCTTGACTACAACTATGTTTCTGTGAGTATTCTGTTAAGATTAATTGAAGAAATAACTTTTTTTCCCAAGCCAGTGGTATATGTCCATCTTGGAATTATTTTGTTGCTGTGGAACTTCCTGACAAAAGTTACAGACCATATGATACTCGAGTGTCATATGGATGTGTAAGGTAAGCATGGATGTAGCAGTCATTGAGTGTTCCTATATGCTTCTTACTAACATATCCAAGAATCAAAAGCATCTACAAGAGAGGAGAAACAAAAATGCTACTGGTCATTCCCCAGATCTGCCAGTCACCTGCTGTTGCTTCAGTTGTACTTCTGTTCCTCTGCTCTGCTGTGTGCCCCCAGCAGTGCAGGACTGCCCCATCTGTTTTGCCATCTCCCTGTTTGAACTAAGTTTTGCTAACCCAATAGGAAACCATTCACTTTATTTCTGATTAAGAAATTCCCAGAGAGTCACATGAATGTCAAAACATGATGATGGGAGCAGCAGGGTTGGGGCCAGCCTTTTTCAGATGCAGTAAATTATTGTATTTTTTTAGCTGTATTGTCTAATTGCATTGTAATTACAGAGGACAGGGGTAGGTCTCATCCTTTGCAATGGGCAGCAATTTCATCTGCTGATAGTTTTTGGAAACACAGGCCTCTAAACCACTGTGAAGAAATGTGACAAAATAACCCTGGAATATAGTTTGGTGACTAACAGAGCCTAACTAGAAACCTTTTTGTCAGTTCCCCTTAGGGAACATGACTGTGGTAATTCCTAATGTTTGAAACTTCAGCCCTAATCAGAAAGTGAAGCCATTTTATTAGAGATGATGCAAACTTTCAGAAGTGGAAAGTGCAACTGAAATATTTGTTTACTCCTAAATTTAGATACTGGATTGAATGGATTTCAGGAAGATTCGGAAGAACAGGTTAGTGTATTTTTACAACTGAATGTATATAAAATTTAATTTAATTAGCATTAGAGAATGTTTTACTGAAAAAATACCTGGTTCTTTCATTTTAAAAGGCAAGCTGAAAGCTTTCAAAAGGCTGTTGACCTGACACTGAGTGCATTAGGTGAAAACAACTTGAGAGCTAACTTTTACTTTCTGCTTTTTGCATAGGAACTGCAGTTATTAAGTTTGCAGAGCACAAGGGTAGAAGCATAGCAGTAACAGTGAGGTAGGAAAGATGTCACCATGACACAGCATCTGTAAGAGCTGTTACTTAAGCTAAAGTAATGAAGACTTTTAGTAGCTTAAAACATGTTTTCCACCAGTGAAAGTTATGGAAGAGGCATTAGGAAGGTCTTTGAGGAGGAACAGAGCATCTGTAACTGTCCTGTTTGGGAGTAATGTTTACTTGTGGCCAAAAGTAGGTAGTACCAGTCTCTTTGATACATCTCTTTGGCTGCTCCTGAGTGACAGGTTTCAATGCTGATGAGGTAAAAGTGAGGAAGTAGCTTTGCAGCTACCTTGTCCCCCAATTGTCAGCTCCTTTCTCAGCAATACTGAATTGGGGATGGTTCCACTCTGGTGTGAGCCTATCTACGTGAGTGTTGCAAGGCACTGCCCGCTTTCTTTGCCATGTGTTTCTGCTGCTTCCTTTGGACCAATAGCACTTGTTTGACCCCCAGCATGAAGCAGGTTTTGGGGAACAGCTGTCAGATGCTGTTCAGTTTTTTTTTTTTTTGTTGGCTTAGTTTTCAGCCAGGTTATCTTTTCAGTCCAGCTCCTCAGGAGATTAGGTGGGTGCCAGTGCAACACAAAAGAGGATGTGGAAGTGAACAGCTGAAGGCAAGTGGAAGGACAAGGACTGTACCAACACTAATTTAGATAAACTTAATGCAATCTGAATGTTACAAGTATAGCTCACAAGTAATACTGATTATTTTAGTATTTACCTGCCTGCAAACACTGCTTTTGCACGTAAAAAAAAAAAAAAAACAAACAAAAACCTTGGAGGGAAGAAGGAATTCCCTGACTGCTTCCAGAAAGCACAGTATAAAAAATTCAACAATATATCTGTGTGAACCATCCAATCCAGAAATATCTTGAGCAAGACTTGAAGGTTCTGCAGTCACCAGCATAAACATCCAGTGGTTAAATGTTCCCGATTCCTCTCCATTTCCCCTTCCCCTTTTCCCTTCCAGCACTCCCTCCATTTTTGGTTTGCAGTCAGTGAAGTCCAAGCATCAGTGAATGACTTGAGCAGATTTCTCTCCAGTCAGCAGAGGAAGTGCTTGCAGCATTTTATGAAGGGGTTCTTGGCCTTCGGCTCTGTATCCTCTGTTTGTATGCTGTTGTTTGCAGCCCCAGTGTTACTTATGTCTGCTCTACTACCTCTGCATTGTTAACTCTTTCTGTTGCCCCTTTGAGGCACAGTGTCCAATTTGTGCTTTTTGATTTCTAGTCTCAGTTCATTGCTGACCCGTTCATTGGTTTTAGGTCTATGCATGCTGGACAAAGAAACCGTGGTTGAAATTTGCTCTGTTGCTGTTTCTGCAGTAAAAAGTAACTGCGATTACCAACTCCTGTGGCAATGTCATGGACAGTTTTGAGGATTTCTGCAGCACTAGTGTCATCAGCTGCATGGGTCCTAGAGAAGTGAGAGGATTTTACTAGGTACATGTAATGCTTGCTGCCATCTGCAGCTTATTAGGAAACCTCACATTAACTTACAGCAGGATACTAGTTCCAGTGTTTCTTCTCTGACATTCCAGTGTGGAGCAATTTACAGCAATATGCAGTGTAATTGTCTGCTGAAATAACCTGCTTAATGCAGAGACCATGGCATTATGACCGTTACATCTAGTCCCATAGATTTGTATCTATAAATAAAAAGTTATAATTCTATATAAATCAGTTTTACTTCCCTTTTTTGAGGAAGCCTGATTAAGGTTAATATTGGGGAAAAAACAGTACTTGCTAAAATTCACCAAAGACAAATTTGAGGACAGTATGGCAAATTGTTCATGTAGCAAGTATGATACGTTACATGGTCAAGTATCCCTTGTCTCAGAACAAAGTAAAAGAATGAAATCCCCTAGGCTATTTCTTGTTGAAAGTTATACAATTACTAGTATAGAATTATAATGCCAAGTTTATTAAATGAAACATTCTCATTGTAAAGAGTTAGTTAAATAGAACAAAATCAAAATGCCTTGAAATAAAGATTACCTGTGGTTAATAGCCTCTGAAGAGTTGGTAGATTGAGTGCATTGAGAATGAGAGGATATTTTAGGAGCCTGGAGTAAGAAGGTTGGGATTAATCACTGCAGTGAATTTACTTTTTGCGTATTGGGTGATGTTGGCACTGTCAAGATCTGAGTGCTGCAGGAAGACCTTTTGTGAGAAGAATCAATGGCCATCACAAGCTTCTGGGTATTGATTTGAAGAAAGGGCAGGACAGACACCTTGACAGCCACCAGTGAGTCACTGGGCATGTTAGTTTAGTATATCTATTCTTGAAAATACAAGAGAAATTAATTAATTAGCATAATCTCTGCATGGAAGTCCTGACACCATAAAATGGAGTCTTGCCAGGTTTTCTTGATTTTGATGATGTAGCAGCTCTGATTTTTGTTGTGGTTAGTCTATTAATTGTGGGTCCAGTGCTATTCAATATCTTCATTAATGTCCTGGAAAATGGAACAGAATGCACCCTCAGCTAGTTGAGGGATGGTACTGGGAGGAGTGACTGATGTACCATATAGTTGTGTTGCCATTCAGAGGGACCTGGACAGGTTGGAGAACTGGGCAGAGAGAAATTTTAATAAGTTCAACAAGGGGAAATGCAAAGTGCTGCATATGGGGAAGGAGTAATCTCAGGCACCAGTGTATGTTGGGTACCAGTTGGCTGGAAAGTAGCTCTGCAGAGAAAGACCTGAGGTTTCTGGTGGACAATAAACTGGCCACAAGCCAGTGATATGAACTTGTGGCAAAGAAGGTAAACAACGTACTGGGAAGAGTGTTGGCAGCAAGTAGAGAGAGGTGATCCTCTTCTCAGAACTGGTAATGCCACCTCTAGAATACTGTGTCCAGTTCTGGGTCCTCAGTACGAGAAAGATAAGGACACACTGGAGCGAGTCCAGCACAGGGCCACGAAGATCATTGAACTGACACATCTGGTTTTGTAGGGCCGTTGACACAGTCCTCCACAAGATCCTTCACTCTTAATTGGAGAGAGATGGATTTGATGGGTGAGCTGTTCCGTGGATGAGGAATTGATTGGTTGGTTGCATCCAGAGGGTAGTGGTGAAGCGCTCAATGTCCAGGTAGAGGTCAGTGAGGAGTGGCGTGCCTCAGGGGTCTGTGTTGGGACCAGTACTGTTTAACATCTTCATCAGTGACATAGACAGTGGGATTGAATACACCCTCAGCACGTTTGCAGAAGACACCAACCTGAGTGATGCAGCTGACAAGCCTGAGGGATGGGATGCCATCCAGAGGGACCTGGAGAAGCTCAAGAAGTGGGGCTGTGTGAACCTTATGGAGTTCAACAAGGCCAAGTGCAAGCTCATGCATGTGGGTTGGATCAACCCCCGGTATCCATACAGGTTGCGGGACGAAGGGAGTGAGAGCAGCCCTGCGGAGGAGGACTTGGGAGTACCAATGGATGAGAAGCAGGACGTGAGCCAGCAATGTGTGCTCACAGCCCAGAAAGCCAACTGTATTCTGGGCTGCATCAAAAGAAGTGTGGCCAGCAAGTCAAGGGAGGTGGTTCTTCCTGTGTGCTATGTGTTGATGAGACCACACCTGGGGTGCTGCATCCAGCTCTGGAGTCCTTGGCACAGCAGGTGCTGTTGGAGCAGGTCCAGAGGAGGACCACAAAAATGATCAGAGGACTGGAACACCTCTCCTGTGAGGGAGTTGGGGTTATTCAGCCTGGAGAAAAGAAGGCTCTGAGGAGAAGTTATTGCAGCCTTTCAGTACTTAAAGGGGGCTGATAAGAAGGATGAGGACAGACTTTTTGGTAGGGCCTGTTGTGATAGGACAAGGGGTAATGGTTTTAAAATAAAAGGGGATAGATTCAGACGATATGTAAGGAAGAAATTCTTTAGGATGAGGGTGGTGAAACACTGGAGCAGGTTGCCCAGACAGTTGGTAGATGCCCCATCGCTGGAAATGTTCAAGATCAGGTTGGATGGGGCTCTGAGTAACCCGATCTAGTTCAAAATGTCCCTGCCTGTGTCAGGGGGGATTTGGCTGGGTGACCTTTAAAAGGTCCCTTCCAACCCAAATTATTCTGTGATCTTTCATGTAAGGACAGGCCAGGAGAGCTAGGACTGTTCAGCCTGGAGAAGAGGAGGCTCGGGGGGATCCTACTGATGTGTATGAACACGTAACAGGAAGGAATGAAGATAAGGGAGCCATACTTCTTTGTAATGCCCAGTGATAGGACATGAGGGAATGGACACAAATTAAAAAGAAATCTCATCTGAACACTGAAAAGCAACTTTTTAACTTTGAGGATGGTCAGACACTGGAACAGGTTGCCCAGAGAGGTTGTACACTCTCCACCTGTGGAGATACTCAGAACCTGAATGGAATGGTCCTGGGCAACCTGCTGCAGCTGACACTGCTTGAGCAGCAGTGTTGAACTAGATGATCTCAAGACATCCCTTCCAACTTCAACTGTTCTGTGATTCTCTGTTGCATCCCTCATGTCCCAGCATATTGCAGTAATCTCCAGCTCAGCATTCTCACAAAAGCTGGTAATGTTGATACTTCTGAAGCCTTAACTCTTTCATGGTGATTCTCTTAGATATATATATTGAAAAGCTGAACTTCCCTGCTGTTTGACTCAGAGCTCGCAGATATAGGAGTCTACTTAACATTTCCACTCCACCCTTACTATTTATGCTTCAGTATTAGTCAGTCTGGTTTTATCTTGTAACTTTGTCAAGTGTGTGACACCAAATAACCACCAATTTTTCAATAATTTTTTAATTGTTCTCAAACTTACAGTAGAAAAATCCTTGCATGTCATGATTCACCAGGGTGATGTGAATGCACTGCCATCTGATGGGACTGACAGGACAGGTTTAGGTTTACTCACGTAGTGCACAGGGAGAGGTAAACATTGAAGGCTTAGCTAAGCCTGGCTCACTCACTGGCTTTTGGTGGAGTGAGTTTATTAAAGCACAGTTTTTATATCGATGGTCAAGTAAGTTGGGTTTTTTTAGATGAGACCTCTGCTTCACCTCCCTGTCCACCTGCTTCCTTTCATATGAGGTCCTGAATCAGCTGAGACTGGAGTTGACTGTGGCCATCCTCAGCTGTTGCCCACTGTATGCTTAATGGGTAAGGTGGGGAGACAAGAGATTTTGGGCTGATGCTAGAAGGTCAGCAGGATTTGTGCCTGCTCTAAGGAGCACCTTGATTTGGATTTGCACTGGGAATAATTGAGTCATGAATATAGTGGGATTTAAATCAAGGCTTTCAAAGTAGTGTGGTCATGCTTAGTGGAAGAGATTCACAGATGCCATGAGATGGTTGACATTCAAACTCTAGAAGAATTAACAGCCTTACGCCAAAGAGATACATTTTTCTCTTTGGCATTCTTATACAGGAACCCCTTTCTAAAATTAGTTGCTTGAAGCATAGCTCTTCTGGTGGAGGATAGCCCTGAACCTGCATTTACCACAACATTGATATTTTACTGCTGAGCTACTGACTGAGGTGGAATCCTGCTCCTCCTTTGAGTGAAACCTGTGTGTATTTAGACCATATTTACTAGACTGGGGTCCACAGGAGAGAGAAATCCCTGTTTTAATTCATCTCCTGGCTGGCTCAGCCTGGGTCCTTTAGCAGCTCTCTTCCTTTTTGAACAGATAATTGAAGGTACAGGGACCTTAGGCAGTGGGGCTTTAGGTGTCTTTATAGGTAAGTGGCACCTGAGGATGGGTTTTAGAGGGGGAAAGTTTTGACTATTATTATGTTCTGTAGATTCTAATTACTTGTAGAGCAAGTCCCACAGGATTTTGCTAACAGAGATGAGTGCTAAAGAAATTTAGGTACCTGTAGTTGGGTGGGGTTTTTGTGAACACCAGTCACATTGGAGTTTTGGATTTCAGTTGCATTTGGGTTTTTAGGATCTTGCAAAATTAGTCATTTATGCCTGCCTGATCATTTCCCATTAATATAAATGCAGGTTTCACCTGCACTTCAACAAACGCACCAAGCCTTTTCCTTAAGAAATTTGTAATATACATACACACTGTTTATACCACAGTTCTTCAAGTACAGAAAGTTTGCCAGTGGGTATTTTCCCCAATTGTTTAAAGTCTGCACAAGTTAGAGAAGTGGTCTAAACAGAAGCTGTAATTCAATACAGCAAAGTAATAAGTACTTAAAAATGAACAATTAGCTGCACAAGTACCAGATAGGTAAAAGTACGCTGGGGAATAGTTTTTCAACAAAGAATCAGGGATTTATAATGGCTTACAAATTTAATGTGATTCAGTGTTGTCAGATTTCTGCCCTTTCTGTTTTATTTTCTGTGAGCTTTATCAAAATTATGTTACCAGTGGTTGAAGGATTTGTGCACTGCCCAGTATTGCCACTTGCTGGCAGCAAGAGTCTAAAAATGTATTGAAAGAGATTTCCTTAAGATCCAGTATTACTAAGCAACAGCGCTATTACATACAAATGTAATCTGGTACAAATGGCATCTGATTTTCTCCTGCAGAAGGATTTGAAGCAGTAATAGAAAAAAAAATAGAAAAGCTATTAATTGATAGAAAAATGGGTGCATCTGTCCAAAGTGGTTCAACATGATTAGAAAAACAAGAGCAGTATTACTTATCCAAGAACAGTTACAGTTTTGTGGTTCTGTACTCAGTGCGTTTCATGGTCTGAGCTCAGAGGGCAACTGAGCACCACACAGCCGCTCACTCCCCCCTTCACCCCCAATGCTGAGAAGGAGAAAATAAGCCAGGGTTGGGATTCGAAATAGGACAGGGAGGAGCAAATCACTCATTTTGGTCATGGGCAAAATGCAGACTCATTAGGGGAAGGAAAAAAAAGAACATAAGTTCATTACAGGCACTAGCAACAACACTATACAGACAGAGTAGGACATTGAGAAGCATTACCACATATTGAAAAACCTTCCTACACCCCTCCCTTCTTCCCAGGCTCAGCTCTGCTTCAGATATCTCTACCTCTTCCCCCTAGCAGCGCAGGGGGCAGGGAATGGGGGGTGCAGTCAGTGCTGCCACTTCTTCCATCTTTGGGTGGGGTGAAACTTCCCGAACTTTTTCCCCTGCTCCGGTGTGGTCCCCCTCTCACAGGAGACAGTCCTCCACAAGCTTTTTCTGACATGAGTCCCTCCCACATGCTGCAGCATTCCCCTAGCTGTCCCAGTGTGGGTCAGCAACTTTCTCCAACTGGAGTCCCTCCCATGGGCTGCAGCCCTTCCCGAGCTGCTCTGGCATGGGACACCCCTGCATGCTGCAATCCTCCCAGCGCTGAACTACAACAGCTGGAGCTGCTTCTTCCCACAGAATCCTGGCCTCCTTTCAGCATAGACATCTTAGATGTACATGCAAGGCCCCTCATCAGCAATAAATCAGTGTCTGCTCCACCACAGACCTCCATGGGTGGCAGGGGGGGGTCGCCCTGCCGTCTCACCACAGGATACAGGGGGGTCTCTGCTCCGGCACACCTCCCCCCTCCTTTCTTCCTCCGTTCCTCCACTGACTTTGGTGTTCACGCAGCTGCAGCAACTCCTCCTCACAAGTCCGACTCCTCCTCACCAGGTCCCTTCTTAAATATCTTATTGCAGAGGTGCAGCTGATTGGCTCAGTTTTCGTGCAGAGGTGGGGACGACTTGGGGCTAGGGGAGCTTCAAGAAGCTTATCATAGGAGGCACCGCTGTAGCCCCCTATCCTGCTGCCAAAAAAAATCCACGACTCACTGAAACCCAGGACAGTGTGGAAACTCAAACGTGCAGTTTCCAAACACACCCCTGAGGTTTTGAACTGAAGCTTGTGAGGCACAAATGCTCCATACATGTGTAGGATCCACATAAACAGATAATCAAAACTCATATAGTGCATTTTACTAGCTATGCTTTTTATATTATTGTGAATATGTTCACTTTCTTTATTTCTAGGTGACAGAATTTTTTAATGCCTTCCTTTTAAAGCCGTTTAACACCTGTAAGTCATGGGCAATGGCATAATATCTTTGACTTTGTAACAGATTTAGTCTTTCTGACTCTGTATTTTCACTGCTAGGGAAGTCAACAGCTGAAGTGCTCTACTTTTGAAACTGAAACCTCAGTCTAACTCTTGTTAAGAAATTGTATGAGTTTTTAGGGAAGGCTTTGAGTCTTTTAGTTTATTAAAAGATTACAAATAAAATATATATATATATATGGGGATGACTTCTAAAGTGAATGTTAATTACATGCTTTTTAGAAAAAGTCATTCCATTCCTATTTGTAAACAATTTTTTTAATATCTAGATTTCAGGGAAATTAGGTAATTAAGATCCCTGTCCAGAAATAAGCCTCCCTTCTGGAGGTTCCAATAACTGTTACAAAGGAACAGACACCACAATATATATTTCTGCATGTTTTAGGAGATTGATAGAGGACCTGCATGACCATCATTGACACAGATAACAGAGTAAAAGAACATTGCCCAAACAATACAGATCTTTCACTGGGATCCCCAGGGGAGATTTTCATGGAAGCATTCACTGAACAGAGTATAGAGACTGGTGAATTTGAAATCAGTGATTTGTTGAGATCCATCAGTGATCCTGAGAGTCTTAAAATTCTAAACCTATTGCCTGACAAGTTAGAGTGTCAGGGTCGTGCTTTTTCCATTGATCCATCAGCAGATGAGAGCAGTGGTGCCTACCTTGTGACAATTTTGAATGCCTTGTCTGTAGTACAGTCTGTCACTCCTGCGGTCCCAAATAAGAGACGTCTTAACATCAAGAAAAAGCAGTTAAATTCAGAACACAGTATCCCCCAGTTAGATGGTGACTGTACACAAATAACAAACATGATTGAGCCTCAGCTTGCTGCATTTCAGGTGGAAGAAATAAAAGCCTTAGAAGGATCTAACTTGCAGAGGACAGCAAATGAGCAAGTATATACACAGTTTCATTAATATGTGAAAATTTATATTTATCATAAAATACTTTATAGAATAGCCAAATTACTTGGAGATGTGTATCTTAACAAAGAATAAACTGGCATCAGTAATTTACATGTTTAATACATGTCAGTTGGTTTTGTTTTAGAAGTCCAATAGTGTTTTTCTGTTTTGATATATCCATGTTACGAAAATGTCCGAGCTTGCTGGGATGGGAAATCCTAGTAAAGTTAATTAAGTGGCTGATGTGGAAATCTAGAATCATTGGAGTTTCAAAACCTCCTGGTCCCCCTGTATATCTTCTATGTCTCTTGTTCTCTCCAAGGAAATTTCCAAAACGCTATTCTGTTATTTCATTGTAGCACGCTGGCATGTACCATCCAGTTCCAACTCTAGGTTACTACCCCATCTGGTTCTATTTTTCCTCCAGACTACGGTATGCTGTTTTCTGCTGTCGTAGTTCTCACTGGTGTAGCATACAAATGCTTTCCAAGTATGACAAAAGAAATGATAGCTATGTCTTTTCTGTAGACTAGAAGGACAGGGATTTCTTACATGTGTATTTATTTTGCTATGTGAGACTTACTGAAAAAACTGAAGGATGGTTTTATGTTCATGTCTTCACCTGAAGAAGACAGTATGTATGGATACAACGTGTGAGCCATCTTTCTGTTTTCTTCCCTTACCCCATGCTGTTCTCTCTACAGTGTTACATCCTGTGCTGTAAAGGTGATCTGGAATAGGTCATTTGGATTCAACAACATGAATGCAAAAATCTGGAGAGGAACATGAAGGGAGAGCAGTACTATAGTCTCTTCCTGTTTAGGGAAAGAGAAGATAGGAGATGTATGTTTATGCTATAGAGTGTAGTAGACAGCCCTTGTAAACTTGGAAGCAGATGCTCAGCTCTATGTTGTCTTTGAATAATCTGGAACTGCAAATCAATGATCAACAACATATAACTAGCTATTTAGGTGGTTTTACTTTGCTTCCTCACAATGGTATAAAGGATACAAAGACTGTGAGCTAATTCTCTCTTTTGCTGGTGGTGTTAATGGTACATAATAAAATGTGCCACAAAGGTAGCTAATTTCAAGGTGCTGAAAGGTCTCTAGGCTAATTCTCTCAGAACCATAAAAACTTACAAAGCACTTTCAGTAAAGCGTTGATTTCTGAAATTTGTAGTACAACTGTGTGAAACCTAATGTATAGATTTACTCAGTATTGCAGTTAAGATTGTGAAACAGGGTCCTCTGGGGATGAGGATTTATAACCTTTTGTCAATTAATTGAATTTAGCATTTTTTTGTGCCTCTATCTTTTGTTCGTGAAAGCGGAAAGTAGGAAGACAATTTAATGAGGAAAAAAATCCCAGTTAATTTTTTAGTAACTGGTTGCATTCTAACAGTATATTGTTCACCTCGGCCTTTTCTCGTCCCTGTTGTGGTGAAACAAGTACCCAAAAGAGGATAGCCTGTGATATCCTGTAGATGCAATCAGGATGCTGGATTGCCCATTTATTTTAATATATGTTCCCTTACAAAGCAAGAGGCTTTTTCTTCTGTTTGAAATATTTTCTCCTTCCTCTCTAACCTTCCTTGCATAGCAGATGTGATGCCATGGAAAGTACTGCATTGACAGTTTTGTAAGTGGAAATACTTGGCTTTCCCCTACTGCCTTGTTAACATGCATCATATCTTGACCTGGAATGACCACTTCTGGGAATGCAATTTGCCTCTTCAGTAGCCTCTCTACTGAATATATAAATTTAAAAAAATAATCAGTGAATCCTCCATTTACATCTGTGTCCCAAGAAAGGACTAACAAGTTCTCCCACATCTCTGTGGAAGAATTTGTATGTATATATGCTGAGGGTGCGTCCTAAGAGCTTTCAGCATTACTCAAGTGTGTAGTAAGATAGTGACTACCCAGGTTTCAGGAACTTGGGTGATACACAGCAGCAGGTCATACTCACTCGACTAAAACAGTGAATAAACTCCAGTCACTCAAATTAACTGCCATGTGATGACATATCTTTAGGGTGGGATTTCTCTCCCTTACTGTTAGAGATAAGCCTCTGGTATACACCAGTCATTTAGGTACCCCTTTGCACAACTTAGGACAAAGTGAACCACCATCATCTCTGAAAGTAGCTCTTCCTTTTCGCCAGTGGTAGGGGTAATGAGGATGCCTGGTGTCATACAGATGCTTGATTTTTAGAAGGCTGAAGGTAGGTGAAGTGAATCTCTTCCATCATGGCTGTAGCTCAGGGGTGGTACATCTTTTGAAATATCTTCTCAGCTGGGAGTTACCAGACCTCTGGTGAAACATGGTTCTTGATCTTTTGCACATTTCTGGGCTGTGCAAGAGTGAGATAAAGTGGACTGGCTTAAGATGTCTTAAACATCAGTTTATTTTTTAGGACAGGAATGCATGTCCATAGGAAACTGAAACGAATCTGTTAAGTCATTTCATATGTCCAGCCAAACGATTTTCAGATAGTAACAACTTCTGTTCTCTGTCAGCCAGCCTAGATTTATTATTTAAGTTGTGATTCTGAGTATCCTAATTCCCATGGCTCATTCTGCCAGGGTCACATGCTGTGGCATACTACTTTAGGAGTGCCTCTGCTATGGCAGCCTCTGTCTCTCATACCTGTAGAATTCTAGTTATTCACTTAACCCTTCCATTGTCTGTGAGCACATGTATAATTGATAAAACAATGTTCTCAAAGCTCTTATACACAGCCCTTGTTTTAACTGCATGCTTACCAATTGCTTGTGATACTTCTTTTTTTGTCACAGCCTGTGGGTGATCAGCAGAGAGAGAAAGTAGTTTCAGATTACTGGGGTGCCACTCCTAGTGAAAAGCAAACCGGTGAGGGAAGTCCACATTCAGTGGAGGCTGCAGCATGTGCATATACAGCCCAAACAACATCAAGTAAAGAGATGCAGTTAAGGGAGACCTCCTCAAGAAGTTACAGAAATCATGTTTCCAGTCATCACCAAATACTAGAAGACACTCAGCAGAGGATGTCTTACAGTGACAGTACAACAAGAAACAAAGCTAAGGATTTTGAGTATGACAAAATCATGCATAATATTTGTAAATTCTTTTTTTAAATTACTGTAATAAATATAATGCATACAGAGTACTCATGTGAATTACTTTAAATGATTGAAAGGTAAAGGTTTTACCTTTATTTAAAGATCTGAAAGTTAGTTTCTCTCCTGATTTGCTCTTTATGCAGTACTACCTAAGCTAGCCTATATGTTTGCATGCTATTACAGCCTTCCTTTTAAAATCAAATATATTCAAATTCCTAGCTCTACTATAAACATCAATTTATATAGAGAATATTTTTGTTGATTCTAAGCAAATCTCTTGTCAGTGAAATTCAGACATCTACTTCTAAAGACAAGCAGGATCTAGAAATCAACAGATGCCAAAAATTAATTCTGAGTGAGGATGGAAAACCTGAGCAGAGAAGAAGGAGCAAGAGAATCGAAAACAGACAGAGTAAGATATTCTCTGATGTTTACCATAAATACTATATTTTTATTTGAACAACTATACTGAGTCAAATATAATTCATAACCTTTCCAATATAATGGCATAGATTTCTTTTTAAAAAGTGTTATAAACATTAATTTTAAAAATAAAAGTTATTGATAATTTCTCTCACTTGTTTAAACCTACATAGCAATTGACTTGTTTACATATGCTCCTTCAAAATCATGAGAGTTTTTTCAGGATACAATTTTTATCATAGTGTTATATATGAAAAAATTATGGTGCATTCTGAAAAGCAGAAGAAAAAATGTTTTTATGCAGAGTGAAAATGTAGATCCTGATATACATTTATGTATACTTCCATAATCTAGTATTCTGTGTGCAACATCATTCTGAAGGCAGTGCCATCCCCAAGAACTGACCTGTACAAACCAGCTTATACTATTGTGAATGCCTGCTGTTGTTATTCTGTCTATTTTAAATATAGGATTGTAGGGCCTTCATCATCACGGTCATGGAGCATTCTTTGAAGTATTTTTCCTTGTATGTGTTTTGTCAGAGAGAAAGATTGCTATTTTTCATTCTTTGAAGATGCATGCAGAGAAATTCTTTGCCTTGCAGAGGAAGCATGTAGGAGAATATAGAATTTCTTCACTTAAGTGGTCACTCCAACACCTTTAAGATTGGAGTCTTACAAAGTGTTTTTTTTCGTTTAAGCCTGCTCAGTCTGGATTTATCTGTGCACCTACAATCATTTAAATGCCTTACAAAGTTTGGAAGTGTTTGAACTGTAAGAGCTGCATTATAGATCTTATAAACAAACCTGTTTTACAGGGTTTTAATTCTCAGTGGAAGCACCATATTTACGAGATTTAAAGTTGTATGACTAACTGCTCATCTATTTCATATTGACTTACTATCTTTCAGTAATTAAACAAGGTTGTTTCTTGGCATCATTTCTGCAGAAAGAGTTACACTGCCTATAGAGGTAGCTTTGTATTAATCCAATCTAGCAAGTTTACCTCTCTTTTGCATCAGACCTAGCAATCAAGAGTCTGTGAGTCATCTTAGTTTGGTAATTCACTGAAAAAACAGTCCAATGAAAAGTTTCGGTTTTGATCAGCAAGCATCAGTTGTTTTGCACAAGGTCAGGCACAAGGAAAGCACCAGGGAAGGCAAGGTAGAAGTGATGGGAAATAGGTCCTCTTGAAGTAACAATTTAAATTGGGTTAAGCGTAACATAAACCTGTGCCTTTTCCTGTGTATGTCTGTGAGGTTTAATCCCTCCTGAACTGCTTGGCTAGTTTAGACCAGCTTTGACTGAGGACTGCAGTATCTTAAATGATTAAGGTCTTGCAAGGCTGGACAGATAGAGGAGAGGGACTGTCTCAGTTAAGACAGTTAGTTGAGGGAAGGTCCTGTGTAAACCCTTACCTATTAGATTCTAAAAATCTACATGGGGTCAGAAACTTAAGAAGGTTGGGAATTAGTCTGAGCTTGCAGTATATCACCATGTACAAAACAGCAGAGAACAGCAGAGGCATCAGTCTTTGTGTTACAGCTCTAGGAGAACTATGTGTTTTAAGGTGATACTTAAAACGTCTGTTTCTGAAACCCGGGTGGAGCTTTAGAGCCAGTGAGCCACAGCTGCTACAGTCTGTGAAGAGGAGCAGTGTATATAGCCTGCTGCCCCAAGGGTTTTCATTAGTAGATCAGTTAATCTAGGCCATGCATTGTGCTTTCCTTCAGGTCATCCTCCTGTCCCTTCCTTCTTCCCTTCTTTCTTCCCTCCCTGGTTTTCAGGAGAGGCAGGAGCTGGGATGCTCTTCCCCATAGTATGAAGGGATCAGGATTGGCACTGCTGGTGAAATACAGAACAGCTCATCTATGTATTGAAAATAATATCACTCAAGATGGAATGAGTGCATAATGGGAGATAGCATTTGTTTTGTAAAATACTAAACTAAAATTTTAAAATAGTATCTTTTACATTTTATTTTTTACTTTTCAGCCTTGTGTTCCTAAGCAACTGTTCACCTTACATGCATAGCAGAAATGGCTGAGCTGGTTGTGAAGTAATGGGGAAAAGTAATCTGAGGGAGCTAATCTCAATCACTATCCTAGTGTAAATACTCCTTGCTTACAAAGTGGAGGTTTTAAAACACAAATGAGTACAAAAGAACTGCTGATAAATTTTACTTTTAAAAAAATAAAAATTATTGAATAACTGACTAGCTATTGAAATGCTCATCTTGTAATGAATTGTAACCTGGCATAGCAGTTTTATCATCAAGTGGGAAACAATGCACTTTGCAAAAATGTCATTAAACAGGAAAAAGTCTAAACTCAACATACTTTTAAAAAGTCTTATTCCTGTCTGTTGGATTTCAGTTGGAGTTTTGTTATGGAATTCACTATAGTGTCTTTTATTGAATGGTACTATTATTATTTAATCGGTAATGGGTTTTTTGAGATACTGATTTCTACTAGATTAAATGAGTGCTTTTTCTCCAGGAAGACTGTTTATTTACTGTAATGCAAAGTGAAGCAAAAATAATAGAGGAAAGATATTCTTCTGTTCAACAGATCTTTTACGTTATTTTTCAGGACAAGAACCCTTTAGTAGGAATTCTGTAAATCCTGTTTGCCACATTTCACTTTCACTAATCAATAGGAGGAATATTTATGGTGAGACCTTACTGCATAAAGCTGTTGTTCATCAGGATGTAAACCTTGTACGTAACATAATAAAAGCCGGTGGAAATGTAAATGTTCAGGATTATTCTGGTAAGTTGCAATTGTATTAAAATGCTATTTTCAAAACAAGTATCTACCTATAACTAATAAAAATGCATATTACAAGTTTGTGCAGTGGACAAGACTGTAGGTTTATGACTAGTCAGTAGATTATTAAATTTTTATTGTTTTAACTTGATACTTGTTCATGAGAAAATATATAGACCTATGTACAAAAGTATATTAAAAAAGAAAATTTTGCAGAAAAAGCACTTAAAAATTACTAAGTGATGCAATTAAGTTTACTTAGCCTTAATACAACAATCCTGTGCTTGCTTATCACGAACAGTCCCTTGATTAAATAATGTAATGGATCTTAAAGATTGGTTTTGGTCCATTTTAGTGACCAGCTTGACATGCCAAGGTTTAGATTTTCCAGTTTAATTTTTCAGGGACTCTGATTTTGCCTCTTGAATCTTAAAGGAAGTTGTAGCTTCATAATTTAGCAATGCTTTTGTCTTGTAAAGTTGTGAGTACTTAATATTTTGCATTTTTACTTCATCTTGGGCACCAAAAACGAAGAATGACAAATAGTGACCATTTGTGAATGTTTTGATTGAAGCAATCCACCTTACCCAGCTTCATGTGTGATACTCTGTGTCAAAAACATTGCCACACCCAAAAGTATCAATTGGTTGTTTCAAAAGTAAGACTCTTGTTCTTTATTTTGCAGTTCCCTGTCTTATCCATTAGGCTCTGATAAACTTCCATAACAAAAGAGAAAATGGTTTCACAGACAGCTGACTCATTTGGTAGAAAACTTGGATTCATTCTTAGAGTGTTTCCATCCTGTGCAGTGGCAAGGATTTCACAGCTGTTCCGTGGGAACAAAAAAAAAGTGTTCTGCAGTTAAAGACTATTGCATAATGTAGGCGTGTAACAGACCAAAAATAAAGTAGAAGTTCTCTGTCTTCTGCAATGTATTGAGAGATAGATGGGGTAAGCAGAAAATTTCAGACTTTTATAGCATAGGACTCTGGTGTTTGAGCTAACAGAGTGACTCATAATGTGCTAAAGGTAGATCAGAAAATTATTTGTTGGTGGGTTTCAAAGCCACCTGCTGACAACAGAGTGACATTGATAGTGTGCATTCAGCTGCAGCCTCTGTGGGCAAGTGTACTAAAGTGCACTGGTTCCAGTTTTTGGCCTCACAGCTGCTTCCTTTTTCTGCTTTTTCACGTTTTGCTGGGCCTTTGTTTCTTCATCCCCCAGACTCCGGCTGCTATTTTTTGGTGCAAAAAGAGCACAATTGCACAAAATATGCTTTAATTGAAGTCCTTGAAGAGATGAGAGGATGACCTGACCCTATTTCTTTCTTTTTCAGGGAGGAAGGTGTAATCAGAAAGAAATAGAGTTGCCATTTTGAAATGCTCTTTCATCTTACTTTGTTTGGGAATCATTGTGCTAATTATTATATTCTGCCTCTGTGCCTTTTCTCTTCCTTTAAAGCCTTCCACCAGTAATTATCCATATTTTAGTGTCGTGGTCTGAGCCTGGTCAGCAGCCAGACACCATGTAGCCACTCACTCCCCCTTCTCTAACGGCAACAAGAACGGACAAATGAGCCAGGCTTGGGATTCGAGATAGGACTGGGAGGGGCAGATCACCCATTAGGGTCATGAGCAAAAGGCAGACTCATTAGGGGAATTAAAAAAGAACATACATTTATTACAGACACTAACAACATGTAACAGAGTAGGACAGTGAGAAGCATTGCCACATCCTGAGAACACCTTCCCCCCACCCCTCCCTTCTTCCCGGGCTCAGCTCTGCTCCCGATATCTCTACCTCCTCCCCCAGTGGCGCAGGGGCAGGGAATGGGGGGTGCAGTCAGTGTTGCCTCTTCTTCCATCTTCAGTGGGGGGAGCTTCTGGAACTTCTTCCCCTGCTCCATCATGGTCCCCCTCCCACAGGAGACAGTTCTCCACAAACTTTCTCCAACGTGAGTCCCTCCCATGGGCCGCAGCATTCCCCACACTGCTCTGTTGTGGGTCACCAACTTTCTCCAACTGGATTCCCTCCCACGGCTGCAGCCCTATCTGAGCTGCTCCAGCATGGAACACCCCTGCATGCTGCAATCCTCCCAGTGCTGAAATACAACAGCAGGGTCTACCTTTTCTCAGAAAATCCCAGCCTTTTTCGGGCACAGCACCTTGATCAGCCATATGAAATAAAACACAGGCCGTAAATCAGTCTCTGCTCCACCGTAGACCTCCATGGGTGGCAGGGGGGGCCGCCCTGCCATATCACCACAGGATACAGGAGGGTCTCTGCTCCAGCACACCTCCCCCCTCCTTTCTTCCTCCGTTCCTCCACTGACCTTGGTGTTCACGCAGGTGCCGCAACTCCTCCTCACAAGTCCGACTCCTCCTCACCAGGTCCCTTCTTAAATATCTTATTGCAGAGGTGCAGCTGATTGGCTCAGTTTTCGTGCAGAGGTGGGGACGACTTGGGGCTAGGGGAGCTTCAAGAAGCTACTCATACGAGCCACCCCTATAGCCCCCGCCCCTGCTACCAATAAACCCCACCACTCACTCAAACCCAGGACACTTAGTCTAGTATTTCTCCTTATTCCTGTACTACAGTACTCCGCTTCAGTACCTTACTGAGTTCTTGGATTCTTTTGCATTTTTTTTTCTCATTTTATTTCCTGGACATCAGCGCATGGGGTATGGATAGCATAGTAGGGATATCCTCTGTGCTTTCAGCTTGAGTCTTGATTCATAGTGCCTTGAGGGAGCTGAAAAACAGTTGAAATGAAACTTGTGTTTCTCCTTGGTCTGGAGCATGCCCAGTGTCCTTGGAGAATTATGTTGCTAAACTCTAACGATTGTCAATTGAACATGTTGCAGGTTCAATTTTTCAGGGACTTATTAGTATATCAGCTAGAGGATGTTTTTTACTGCAGGAGAAGTAGGTGACTAAGTGAACCTTTTTTATCCTCTCTTTAGCAGATTTCAAGCTTTTGCTTCAGAATATGGAGTTACTAGAATTTCTTAATGAAATACGCTGCATAAAATGCAAGTAAAATATTTTACAGGTGCTACTGTTAAAAAACATTCATCTTGAAGCACTGTCAACACCAGACAATGTAGTTAAAACTTAGTTGGATTTCAGGCATTGGGAGTAAAGCCTAATAGCACAAAATTTTTGGACAACCTGTTGCAACATCCTGTGCCCATAATAAACACAATTCTCTACAAGTATACACTATTCTGGGATGTGTGGTGTATAAGAGAGCGTCAAGAGTTTCTCATTCCAATGAAATTAAGATAATTTTGCTTAATGGAAGTAGTACAGTTTCAGTAAGAGCAGTCTCATATTTAATATGTGAATTAGGTCCAGACAACCTTCTGAGGATGGAAGATAGTTGAAGAGTAAGGCTGTCCAGCAAGGTCTTCTGGAGGGCATGCTGATTTGAGAGCTGGAAGATAGGAAATGGAAGATCCTCTCTCTTTTTCCCTTACATTTCTCACCATACAAAAAACTGTCACATAATGCATCTTTAAAGAGCTAATATAAGGCTATGCTAACCCCAGTTCAAAGACTTACATTCCATCTTCTACTTTTCCTCAACACCTCCTTCATGGAGCATAATTGTTCTGTGGGTAATGAAGCTTGTATCTTGGTTTACTCTGTATAGCTGGGAATGAATATAGAATTTCAGTAAGGTTTTTTCATTGCTTGCTTTGGACACTCAAACCATTCTTGAATAGTCTTAAAAAACATTTTTATTTGGCAAAAAAGACTCCAGGTCTTTATTTTGTCTCTTCTTTCTTGCTTACCCTCTTCAGCATAGCTATGTAAATAAAAGAGTGCCATGAAAATTGATATTGTTCTTAAAATAGTACATATGTTTTATTTGGGGATAAATTACTACAATGTGGGTGGAATCATTTTTATTCTCATCTTTCATAACAGAACTATCAAATCTAAAACTAATGTTGTTACAGCAGCACCCGGTTCCTCAATCAGTGCAAATTTTGACAAAAGAATGAAATCTCCTAATCCTTGTGACTTTTTCATAAGTATTTCTTCATACAACTTACTGTAAAATGCGTCAGTTTTTACCTTTTCAGTATACTCTCTGAAATATTTATCAAACAGACAACCTAAAACTGACTTATTTAACCCAAATGTGAAATACATGGTTTTCGTTTTTGTAGGCTGGACTGCACTACATAAAGCAAGTGTGGAAGGCTTTTATGGGATAGCAAATGAACTTTTGAAAGCAGGAGCTGATGTTAATGCTAGAGGAAATGAACAAATAACACCATTGCAAGAAGCAGTTGAAGAAGGCCACTATAAGGTATATTCCAAATTGAACACAAATTATGGTTTATGAATAGAAATTATTGTTGTTGGGTCTAGCAGGTCACAAAATCTTTTTACATGTGTCTGGTATTTTCAGATTATGGGTAAATTCAGGAGCTTGCAAGTAATTTCTGCCCAATTTCTATTCAAACCATTCCATGCCTTACAAGATTTGTCCAAAAGCAGAAATAAATTATTTTACTAACGGCTTAGGATAGTGACTGAAGTACTGAGGAATAGGTTGCTACTGTTTAATACTACTTGTTTCACTTATTTTATAATCACTTTACAGAATAATTCATGGCCTGAACAGTCTTCTGGAGTTTTAATAACTTTGTTTCATGATTTAGTAAACATGCATGAATGATATGGAGCCACACCCATGCACAGACATTTTTTGTGTATTAACACATAGCACGGAGAGTTATAGAGACATAGCTTTATATTTTGTACGGTCTTAAACAGAAAGTCAACTGAATAGTCAAATATGAATTAATTATAAGTTTTGTTGCCAGATACTGTGGTTTCATAAGACTCTGTCTGAATTGTGGATCCTCTTTCAATCTGGCAGTGGTTGCCTCTGGCTGTCTGTTTGTGCATGTTTCTAGCATGGCCCGGACTTATGTGGGAGTTCTGTATGTCCCTTTTAGCTGCTTCCTGTTTCTTTCTCTAGAAGTGCGCATATGCTGCCTAATATTTATTGAATTCCAAGATTTTAGAACTTTTCTTGTGGGGTGTAATAAGTTTTATCCCTAAACATTTGCTCTCTTTCTGTTTCACAACTGAGAGAAGACTTAATCTGCTTCTCCCTAAGTCTCCTTGGAGCAAAGAGGAAGGGTGGACTTTTTGGTTAATAATTTTCTCTGAGACTTGAGATCCCCAAGGTTGGTTTTCAGCTTGTGGATAACAGACTTGCAAGTTCATGAAATCTTTCTAAGTTCTGTGAAAGTACCTAAGACACCATGTCCATGGTTATGCATGAAGGACTGCATCTCCACAAGTAATATTTAGGGGTCAGCAACTTGAATGTTATTGCAAGAACACTGATCTCAACTAGGTCACTTGGGGCACACCAACACTGTTCAACACAGAGCTGTGTTCAAGTTATGTGAGCTGGTACACCCACAGGGAATGGTACTACATGGTGGCCCTGTGTTTATGCAGGAGCAATATAGTTCTATCTCTGCAGTGGTCTGTCAGACTTTATTTGTGTTGCTTCTGACTACCAATAAAATAGTGATAGTGATTCAGTAATATGACTTTTGGTAACATAGTATTTGGAGCTGTTTCTTTCAAAGCTGCTCTGTGTGATGATGTTATTGTAGATTGGAAACACCTTTTGATTGCTTTATCCCTTTCTGCACCTGCAATTTGGCAGAATTAATTTCTTATTTCAGAAAAAATGATAAGCATATGAAAGACTTTCTAATAGTACAGTTAAGGGGAGAGTATGATGTGTAGCTAAGGATCTCATTAAGGAAGAAGAGTTCTCAACATTACTCACTGAAACAAATCCATAGATTTGGGACAACTTGTGAAAGCCAAGAGGGTTTTTGCTGTGAATTGAACTGTTTTTTATTTGCTCTGTTGTTAGGTGAATGTATGAACTGAGAAAACTTCACTAGCAATTTTCTGAGTAGCAATCTGTTTAGAAGTATTGAGAGACTTTAAACACATGGGTGAAGGATGTGAGTCAAGCTCAGTCTGAAATGATAACCTGATGAGAGAAAGGCAGAGGTACAAGTAAAACCACACTAGTGCTGGAATAAGATTGCAGGGTTACACACAGAAAGGAAGTAATCAGATTGTAAATTTCACATGTCTTGAAGAAGCATTCTGCAGAAGTAGATGGAATATTTTGCTGAAGTGATAATTTATTGAATAATGACAGAATCAGACTTTGTATTTGTATAGAAATCATAATGTTGGTAGGCCCATCTGAGTGGGTTTCATTTGACCAGATGGATGTTGTACATCTGAAATAGCTGTCAAAGCTATTTAGAATATCAATTTATTTTCTCCTAAAGTAGATATTCTAAATAGATAAGCTGACTCATACCCTAAACTCACCTCTTATTTTCCACCAATTAAGAGCTGGGGAGGGTTGGGGGGTTGGAATGAATCCTACCCTATATTTTGGGAGACCTTGGCTTAATGGCATCAGATTGAATAACTGAAATGAATTTCTAAAAATTAAAATAATAAGACTATAGGATAATGATGCATCTAGGGGAATGTTTGAAGTATATTAACTAGAATAGAGAGGGATTATTTGTCGTAGGGCTTAGAGTTGGTTTAGTTCTTCACGTTGCCGAGTACAAGAAAGAGAAGCCTCTATAAAGAAGGAATTTGGAAAATACTGTCATAAATGAAACAATCTGAAAAACTTATTTTTCTAGGTGGCAGAGTTATTACTTTGGTATGGAGCTGATCCCTTATTAAAAAATAAGATGGGAAGGTGTGCATTAGAAGAAGTTTCTGACTCGTCTATGAGGAAACTGCTTAAAAGCTATGTAGAAAAATTCAGAAGACATTCAGTGTCAGGTAGGAGAGAATTATCGTGACATACCAGCACCACTCAATGGAGAAATTCAGAACACCTGTTTCACTCTATTTCCTTAATTACTGCTAGTAATTCCATGGGCTTCACTTTCTGATGCCTGAGTACAGGTGAGCACTCTTTACTCATCACAGTTGCTGCACATAGACAAAGTATATAAAGGATAATGATGTCCAGCTTTTTCTTTGGCTGGAGCTACCTTCAAATTTGAAATGAAGATGTGAAGTACAATAATTGTTGCCTATTTAAATGTAAGATGAGGCATGGTTGGACTTGCTGATCGTTGAGGTATGGTTTAGAGCTAGGGATGAAATTTGCTTCTAAACTGGCATAGAGGCTCAATTTTGAAGGATACATAAGATGAAAAGCAGAGGATCTAGGATTAGATCTACATCTTAGTGATTGCCAAGACTTAACTGCATATTCTTAACTGCTAGTGTTAGGGGTGGGCTGGGGTAATATTACTGTAGGAAATCGCTAATGAGTTTGCAAGGGGTTGGTAGGTGAATATTTTGACTAAGGCAGGTGTTGGATCTTGTAGAGTCTTAGGAACTAAGTTAAGAAGAAGGTTGAGAAGAGGCTGCTTGATCAGGGCCAGGTACAAAGAAGTGCCACAAGAAAAGTCTTCATTAGAGTTAGAATCTGGACTTTTGGACATGACTGGGCCAGTGTGGGCTATGGCATGTTTAAGTCTGGAAGGAGTCCACAGCTTTTGACTATTATCCATTATTGCTCTTCCATGTGAGTGGTAATGAAGCCGCAACATGTAGTACAATGGCAATCTAAAGAGTCTTCAGGGCCTTGGGACAGTTGGTAAGGGAATCTGGCACACAGGTAATATTTTCCTCTGTCCTTCCAGTTGCAGGCAGCAACATTGGAAGAAATAGACAGACCCAGTCTATTAATACATGGCTCCGTGACTGGTGTCACCACCAGAGTTTTATGTTTTTCAATAATAGGATGGTCTACACAGCATCAGGCCTGTTGGTGTCTGATGGGATTCACCTTTCTCAAAGCGGGAAGAGGGTCATTGCTCAGAAGCTAGCGGGGCTCATTGACAGAACTTTAAACTAGACTCGAAGGAGGAGGTGGATAATAGCAGACTTGCCTGTGACAACCTGTGGGACAACACATCAAAGTTAGAGGGGTGGAGTGGTAGCAAGGGCCTGTGCTGGGTTGGTGTGCATGGCAGGGGCTTTTGGTGGGAGGTGATGGTTCTGCAGCAGTGGCCCTCTGTAAAAAGCTTCTCAGAGATCCCTCAGCTCCAAGTTGGACCTGCCTGTGGCCAAGGCCAAGCCAATTAGTGATGGTGGCTGCACCTCTGTGATAACATATTTGAGAAGGGGAACCTGGGAGGAGGAGTTGGAGTTGTGAGGACAGCTATGTGAACGCTGAAGTCAGTGGAAGAAAGGAGGAGGAAGAAGTGGAGAGGTGTGCTGGAGCAGAGACCGCCATGCAGCTCATGGTGAGAGGACAGGCTGTGCCCTTGCTGCCCATGGAAGTCCACAGTGAAACAGAGACCCACTAGCATCCCGTGGAGGACCCCGTGCTTGAGCAGATGATTTCACCCAAAGGCGGCCAGGACTGAGGGAAGAAGCCCCTGCTGTTGTAGTTCAGCATTGAGAGGATTGCAGCACACAGGAGGGACCCACACTGGAGCATCTTGGGAAGAGTGCATCCCATAGGAAGGACTCACGTCAGAGAAAGTTCGTGGAGGACTATCTCCTGTAAGAGGGACCCCACAGTGGAGCAGGGGAAGAATGTGAGGAGTCCTCCCCCTGAGGAAGAAGGAGCGGTGGGACTGAGCATAACCCTATTCCCTGACCTGCAGGGGAGGAGGTAGAGAAATCAGGAGCAAAGCTGAGCTTGGGAAGAAGAGAGGGGTGGGGGTAAGGTGTTTTTAAGATGTGGTAATGCTTCTCACTGTCCCACGCTGTCTCTTAGGTGATGTTGTTAGAGTTTGAATTGAACTGATGTTCTTTTTTCCTTCCCCTAATGAGTCTGTCTTTTGCTCATGACCGTAATGGCTGAGTCATCCCTCTCTGTCCTTATCTTGGTTCCCAAGCCTTTTGCTTTATTTGCTCTTTCCCATTCTTGAGGGGGGAAGGAGTGAGCAAGTATCTGCATGGTGCTCAGGTGCCTTCTGGGCTCAAACCATGACAGGGCCCTCAGCCGATTGCTGTGATACATGCTGGGTACACCGAGGCACACTTGAAGTCTTGTGGAGATGAGCCAGGGGCTCTTGTGGTAACAAGAGCCAACAGGGAAACACCAGGGAAATACCTCAAAAGAATTAAGTTGTGCTCCTCTGAAAAGGTGACATGGCCAACAGCCCAGCTGAAGTGCACCCAGGGTGGGCAACAAAGGAGGAGCTGGAAGCCACCATGCTGCTAGAAAGCTATGACCTAGTTGCCATGACCGAAACTTGTTGGGACAAATCCTGTGACTGGAATGCAGCTGTCGATGGCTACAGGCTGTTCAGAAGGGACAGGAAAGGAAGGAGGGATGGAAAGGTTGCTCTCTGTGTCGAGAAGTGGATAGATTATGAAGAGATGTCTCTAAAGAATAACCACAAGCAGGTTGAAAGCTTATGGGTAAGAATTAGAGACTGAGGCAACAAAAGAAACCTTGCGGTTGGTGTTTACTGCAGGCTGCCTGGGCAAGGGGAGTGTTTTGAAGAAGGCTTCTTATTCCAGCTACAGGACACATCATGCTCACGGACTCTCATGCTGCTGGGATACTTCTGCAGGAAAGGTAGCACCGCGAACTGTAGGCAATCCAGGAGATTCCTAGAGTGCATTGAGGATAACTTCTTAAGCCAGGTAATAGACAGCCCTACCAGAGGTCATGTAATACTGAACCCGATGATTACCAATGCAAGTGAGTGATCGGTGACATCAAGATTGGAGCCAGCCTGGGCTGCAGTGGTCATGCACTGTTGGAGTTTGTAGTCCCTGAGGGATATGGGTCAGCTGAAGAGTGAAGTCGGGACCCTGAATTTCAGAAAAACAAACTTGCAGCTTTTCAAAGAGTTAGTCAATAGGTGCCCCTGGGAAACTGCCCACAGGCACAAGGGAACAGAACAGAGCTGGCAGATCTTTAAGGATGCTTTCCATAGAGTGCAAGAGCTCTTGATCCCAGGAGTAAGAAACCAGGGAAGGAAGTCAAGAAACTGGTGTGGATGAGTCGATACATGCTGGTCAAACTAAAGGGCAAGAAGGAAATGCACAGGGAGTGGAAGCAGGGACAGGTATCCTGGGAATGGTATAGGGATGCTGCCTGGTTGTGTAGGGATGGGATCAGGAAGGCCAAGGAGTGGCTGGAGCTGAATTTTGCAAGGCACACAAAGAATAATAATAAGGGCTTCTATAGATATGTCAGCCAGAAAAAGGTTAAAGAAAATGTACCCCTCCAATGAACACGACTGGCAAATTCATAACAACAAATGACGAGAATGCTGAGGTACTTAACAACCTTTTTACCTCAGTCTCCACTGGCAACCTGACTTCCCACACCTCTCAGGTGGAAGGACCTCCCACTGTAAGAGATGATCAAGTTCATAACCATAGGAGGAACCTGAACATAGGTGTCTATAGGACCTGATGAGATGCATCTCAGAATCCTGATGGAATTGGCGGATGTAGTTGCCAAGCCACTCTCCATGATATTTGGAAAGTCGTGGCAATCAGGTGGAGTCCCCAGAGACTGGAAAAAGGGAAACATTGCACCTACTTAAAAGGGGTGGAAAGGAGGACCCTGGGAACTACCAGCCTGTCAGCATCATCTCTGTACTCAGGAAGATCACAGAACAGAACCTTCTAGAAACTGTGCTGAGGCACATGGAAGACAGGGAGGTGATTCGAGACAGTCAACCTGGCTTCATCAAGTATATGTCTTGCCTGACCAACCTAGTGGCCTTCTATGTTGGAGTGACTACATCAGTGGACAAGGGAAGAGCTACAGATGTCATCTGTCTGGCCTTTGACACAGTCCTCCACAAGATCCTTCGCTCTTAATTGGAGAGAGATGGATTTGATGGGTGAGCTGTTCCGTGGATGAGGAATTGATTGGTTGGTTGCATCCAGAGGGTAGTGGTGAAGCGCTCAATGTCCAGGTAGAGGTCAGTGAGGAGTGGCGTGCCTCAGGGGTCTGTGTTGGGACCAGTACTGTTTAACATCTTCATCAGTGACATAGACAGTGGGATTGAATACACCCTCAGCACGTTTGCAGAAGACACCAACCTGAGTGATGCAGCTGACAAGCCTGAGGGATGGGATGCCATCCAGAGGGACCTGGAGAAGCTCAAGAAGTGGGGCTGTGTGAACCTTATGGAGTTCAACAAGACCAAGTGCAAGCTCATGCATGTGGGTTGGATCAACCCCCAGTATCCATACAGGTTGCGGGACGAAGGGAGTGAGAGCAGCCCTGCGGAGGAGGACTTGGGAGTACCAATGGATGAGAAGCAGGACGTGAGCCAGCAATGTGTGCTCACAGCCCAGAAAGCCAACTGTATTCTGGGCTGCATCAAAAGAAGTGTGGCCAGCAAGTCAAGGGAGGTGGTTCTGCCCCTCTACTCCACGCTAGTGACACCCCACATGGGGTACTGCATCCAGCTCTGGAGCCCTCAGCACAAGAAAGGCATTGACTTGTTGGAGCAGGTCCAGAGGAGGACCACAAAAATGGTCAGAGGACTGGAACACCTCTCCTGTGAGAACAGGCTGAGACAGGTGGGGTTGTTCAACCTGGTGAAGAGAAAGCTCTGGGGAGACATTACTGTAGCCTTTCAATAGTTAAAAGGGGGGTGGTAAGAAGATGGTGTCAGAGTTTCTGGTAGGGCCTGTTGTGATAGAACAAGGGGTGATGGTTTTAACTAAAAGAGGGTAGATTCAGACTATATGTAAGGAAGAAATTCTTTAGGATGGGGGTGGTGAAACACTGGAGCAGGTTGTCCAGAGAGTTGGTAGATGTCCCATCCCTGGAAGTGTTCAAAGTCTGGCAGGGTGGGGTTTCTGAGCAACTGATCTAGATGAAGGTGTCCCTGCCTGTGTCAGGGGAGTTGGAGTAGATGACCTCTAGAGGTCCCTTCCAACTCAAACTATTCTATGATTTTGTAAGTTTAGAATCAGGGCAGTAGGAGTAGACAGGAGTTAGTGGCTTCAAATGTGAGTAAAACCAAAGTTAATGGTACTGTATGAGACTAGCCTGACAGCAGCTGCTGTATTGGAGAGGTCCCATGATCAGAGGTTAGGGCTGCAGCCACCAAAGGTCATCTAGGTATTCCAAGCCTTACAGAGATCAGTAAGCTAAAAATGTGTTCAAAGTTATCATTTGGATTGGTGTTTGGCACAATCAGTGCTCAATAGCTGGGCCATTTGGCTTAATTTAAGACTAAGACTGGCATGATCCAGTGGACTAAGAGTGATCCTAAGGCTAGGGTTAACATCTGTCATGCCAGATTCCCTGAAGTGATAGAGAAAGAGTTGCCATGCTGTGAATTGCCTGTTAAATTTAAGGCTGGTTCCAGTGTGGATTGTGGGGTGAATCTTAGGGCTGGCATTGGGGTCCATGTTGCAGTACAAAATAACAAAGGGCGATGAGCTAGATTTTTTTCGATATGGTGTGTCTAGTCTAGATTTAAGAACATTCACCAGAAATACATGCATAGACTTGCATGGATTAAGTAACTACTATCTAGGGTAAGACCTAGGTAGCTGGCATACTCTCTTTATGCCATTTTGCCAGTACAGAGGGTAGCTGGAATGCTAAAGCAAGCCACCAGCAAGGCACTGAATTGATGCTGGGGAATATTCCCACCTATTGTTATGCCAATGACTTGGCTTTAGCTACTCCATCCCTTTACCTGCCCACATATGCTGTACAGGGAAAAATGCAAGCTAGAATATTATCTCACTATCACTAGCTTCTGAAAAGTCTCTTGGGGATCAGGAAAGCCTGTTAGATGTTAGGGAAATGTAGTAGCTCCTCTGAGTTTCAAAATTAATCACTCGGGTCACTAATCTTTAAAAAAATTTGGAAGCATGATGTCATACTTTACTCTCACCTATCTGGGTTTGTACAAGATGCCGTCTGCAACAAAGATCAGACTCCAGGATTTTAATATCTATTTTATATATTGATATGTTGTAGATTATAATAAAACCCTCATGGCTTGATAATTTTTCTGGATAGCTAAATGTGGTAAGTACTGTTACACACAAGAATGTGAACACAAAATGGTGTATATATGTAAAGAATTATGGTCTCTTTCCAATTCTTTCTGTCTTTCATTTTCATTTTAGTTGGAGATGATTCAACGAATATGTTAAATACTCAAAGTGCAGAGGATACAAACCTGCACCAGGTATATTTTTACAAAGAATCCTGATATTAATTTGATGATGAACTGTTAAGGCTTGCTAGCAGTCTTCAGTAAACTAAGGGAGACAACTATTTCTGAAATGTGTTTCAAAACCAGCACGTAATGTACAGGATGCTTCAAACCCAGCAGGGACTGAAACAGAGTGACATTCAGTGTTATGCCTGTTGTTTGGCAAGCAGTTGCTGATACTGGTACTTGGGATAAGTTGCAGCCTCATGAAGATGCAAGACAGAGACAATCAGCTGCCTCCCATGGACAGTGGTACTTGCTGTGTTTTTGCAAGTGCTGCAGAGGTAGTTTACAAGCATGGTACATCAGTGCCTCTTTGTACTTGCAGAAACCTGACTGAACCTACAAGATGTTGCCTGGCTTGTAGCAGTAGGGTAGGTGCTTCTTGCCCCTGTGTAGTAGGTTGTGTTGGGTTCCAATAGAAAAGGGTTAGGGAGCCACTGTCTTTCACAGAGGTTGCACAATTACGCCATGAAACCTCAGTAAGATGTGGGAGCTGGTGCCTCACGTGAAGACACCATGATCAGTCACTTGGGTCATAGTTTGCTTGTATGTAGCACAATAGCTTTCGGCATTAAAATCTGTACTCTCCCCCTCTTGTTTTCTCCCCTTTGAACAATGATAACTGGTAATATCTGAAACATACAATGCTGTGTACACAGACACTTTATTCTTGCTTTCTGAAGCCTTACATAGTTACGATAACTGTCCTTGTTACTCACAGTAGTGCAGTCTACAGTGTCCTTATAAATGTTATGCTATAACAGCAGCCATGGTGTATAGTCTTAGATTACACTTTAAAACATTAGTTGATTGATGAAGGATATTTTCCAAGTAGAAGGTGTTGTAAGCATTTAATTGGGATAACCTATTACTGTGGCTGTGTAATTGTGTGAGTTGTTACAGTGTTTGTGTTTGGGTTCCATCTCCAGATACAAAGTTATCAACAGGATAATTCTAGTTAGTCATTGGCCTTTGGAGCAATTTTGTTGTGGGGTGGCCATGAGTTGATTCTGGGTGTTTTTGCTGTATTGTTTCCCTTTCTATATAATTTCCTAGAATCATTGCAGACAGGTTTGTGAAACTGTAGCTCTGGTGTATGACTATAGAATCAATGTAGTTTTAGTTCTGTAAAGGCAGAGCATTAATTTGAAACTAGCTCAATTTTCAGAAATAAGTAAAACTGTAAAGCACTTCAGTAGTATTTATCATTGAATTTCACCCCTTAATTTTTACACTTTTATACACGTATTTCTTAGTTCTTTAATTTCTTTGTCCTGTTGTATTAAAAAGCTGCACAGGCAGAAGAAATCACTTAGTTTTAGAGTAGCACAATTTTCTTTCAGTATATAATAAAGCAATTTATCAGAAAATGAAATTAAGTATATGGCCTGTTTTATAGATAGAATTCAACGTAGATGGCACAGTTCAACATGATAATAGGGAAGCATCAAAGGAAGTTTTGCTAAAAATGAGCAAAGCAGAAAAAAAATGGTGAAATATACAAAAATTAAAGTTCTTCAGGATTCTGAAGGCAGAAAATCAAATGGAAAAAAAAAATAGAAGTTCAAAAAAGAAAAATAGATCTGCTATTCTCGTAGCAGAGGCAACAGCCAAGAGTAAAGCTATTCAGAAATAATGTCTCATGTTAGATGGACCTCATGTTTAGGTCCACTTACAAACCAAGGAACAATTAATTGACAGGATAGGTATTTCCCTGAAGCTGGGCCTAAAGAAGCGAGCCACACTGTTGCTGTTTCTAATTATAATTGTTGCATCCCAGTTAATATTATAGGAAAACTGAGCTAAGTCGCATAGAATTGCAACAGAAATATGAATTCAACAGTTATAACAGTAAAATTCCATTTCCAGAAGAAAAGGACAGAACTGGTGGAAGCTCAGCAACTTCTTCTGTAACAGGGGAGGAGATCACCAGTCTGCATTGCCCCACAACAGTGGTTTCTGGAGAAAAAGCGTCTGCCCAGCATTCTCAGACTACTGCTTTAACAGAACTTGATTTGCAGTCAATACTCACTTGCTTTGACTTCCTCTCACAACGTACCTTTTTAAAAGTTACAATAGGAAGTCAAGAGTTATGACGGTGGTCAACATGGTCTCAAGCAGAGTAACAGTAGTAGTTTGAGTGACAGGAATTTAAATACCAGTATGAGAATACCTTCAGAACTAATTATTTCTTTGCAAAACTTCACAAATCAAGTTAAATAAGATGTTGCGTTTTGGTGTTAATGCAAACAGCACGTCTCCTTATTCATTTCAGATTGTGGAAAATATGCAGAAAGAAACCTCCCAGAAAACAGGTGCCATGTTTTGTTTGAAAATAATTATTTTATGAGTTTGTTGTAAGCATGCTGTATATTTTATTTTAAAAATCCAGCTGTGGGTCTCCAGGGAATGAATTTTGCCATAAATTAGTAACAGACAATTGGAATGTGTTGTGATACAGTCCACTATGCCAGATTAACTAGTTAGTAATTTTTGCTTTGTATTTTTGGGGACTGTCTTATATCCAAGTCCCCATTGTATTTACCAAAATGTGACCACAATAGTCATTACAATTATTAGAGTGGAATTCTTAGGAACCTTTATTTTTTTAAAATAACTAAGAAGCAATAAAGGTCATATTTTCACAAAAGAATCTTTGAATTGTTCTGGATTCAATCTCAGTACATTAACATATGGTGAGTAATGGATAAATGATTTATTACGTTAAAGTATTTTCAGAAATTGCAGTGAGTTACTGCAGGTATTTTTTAACCTAGATTGGGTGGTCATTTTGACATTCATTTTAATATCAGTTACAATTTCTGAAATTACTGAGTATTCTGCCATAGATAGTCCTAAGTTATTTTGTTAAACCAACAGATGAAGGAGTGTTTGCTGAAGTAAGTGGAACAGAAGGCACTGAAAAAAATGAAGAAGGAAATGCAGAGACCGATGTTCTTTCACAGTTTACTGAAACAGAAGATGTCCAAACAAAAAGAGTAAGATTAGACCCTCAGGAGACAAGCCAAAAGGCAGCCTCCTATTCCAGTAGCAGCAAAATCAAGCTTTCATCTAATCAATCACAATTCAATCAATCATCAGAACAACAAGCATCCGAGAAATCAGGTGAAAAGTTAAAAATACTTTATGAAAATGGTGGGGTTTATTTACAGGCATGCATGAAGAAGAGTTTTTGTAATACATGAGGGAAAGTTTGCAAAAATATATATATCATGTTGAGCAAATACTCTAGTGAGTTCCAAATACTTGAAATATTTCCAGTACTTCTGTACTCCCATTTTACAGAATGCACATAATTACTTTCTTTTGTTTACATTATATTTGTCAGTCTTTCAGCATTGTGGTTGAGGGGATGCAGGATCATAACCCAGATCTTAAAATAACATTAAATTGATCCTTAGTTAACTATGTTACATAAATGATAGTTTAAAATAACACTAAATTGGTCCTCAGTTAATCATTTTAAGTATCCCAGATTAAACAAGAAAACCTGGCTCTCCATATATTTAGCACCCATATATGCACTTATATTTTATAGACTGTATCCCTATCAGGCACATATTGGCATAGGCTCTGTACTGGTACATTTGGTTTTAGCTGTAGTGTAGAAACAAACCTACTTACATGTCAATAAGGATCTAGTGTCCTCCAGTAGTTATATTATTTTCTGCCTGCATGTACAGCTTTCTGTTTAGCGGTTTCATCCCGTGTCTAAGACTTAGATTTGTCTTGTAGCCTTACCATCACAATAGAGCCCTGGTCCAGCTGATTACTCATCATAGCCCCCAAGTGTTTTTCACTTAACTGCTTTTTTGGTAAAGTTGGCAGTCATCTTGTGTGCTTTGGTTCTTTCTGGATCCAGTGAACCACAGCACTCAAGACTTACTAAAAGCAAAACCTATAGTTCAGATGGATATATCCTTCCTCTCTTAATACTTGTAAATGTAATATATCTGGAACTCTGATTCAAAAATATTTATCCTCATATCTTTTGGCATTCTTCTTAACTTGTGTTGAAATGAAAAAAAATGTTTCATTAGATTACCGGAATTTCTTCTGTAGCTTTGCCTTGATATGGAATAGAGTATTTGTCTTTTCTGATTATCTTAGACAATTCTGTCATTTCTCTCTAGTAATTAAGTGTTTGAGAATTATTTTTTCTGGTTTTGATAGGTGTTAAAATACTACCTTCCTAGGACCTTAGATTTTTGTGACTATCTTCTTGTATTCTTTTGTTTTCCACAGCAGTTTCTACAATTCCTTATTTATACCTGCTACCACTCACTTCCCTTTTTTTCCATTTCTTATTTACTGCTACTCTCTAATTCCCTTCCTAGATCAGGTTGGTTTTTGAACCAGTGCAGTTTTTCATCTTGAGTGTGGGCTATGTTGTGAAAATTCTCTGCTGACATTTTTTCTTCAAACTGTTTTTTATTTATAATTGCTTCCAGCTCTGTGAAAGTTTTCCTTTCAAATAACTACGGTGTCAGTGTAAATGTATGCTTTGTATATACATACATAGGAAAAGATGTTTTTTATATACATAGGTTTATAGAAGTATGTGTGAGTGCATGTGTGTTTGTGTGCAGATGTAACATTTTATTTATTTTTTCTAAGTGTGTGCAGCAAAAAAATGTAGTTTCCTCCTTGGTCTGAAGTTATGTGTTGCTGGGGTCTATTGGTCAAACTTCGGTTGCCTTTGAGTGGAATATAAATGAATGCTAGCATTAAGTATATTGTATATATTCTGAAAATCAGTGGGATTCATGATCTTACATCCGTTAAATGCTTTTAAGGCTAGTGTACATAACAGTGTGTATACTTAAAATAATACACATAACAAATATACACACACCCCCATACACACACACACAATATGGACAAATACATCTGCACACATACTATCAGCATACTCATTTGTTTACTTCTTTTTGTTGTTTGCTTATTAACCTCCTTCTCTTTGGAGACTTTATATGGTCACTAGTCTTATAAGTTGAATTAAGGAGTCATCAGCCAGTCCCTGCAATGTGCAGTAACACAGGACAAAAACATTCAGGAAACTGCGTGAAGTTCTTGCTGATCCTTTTCTCTTTGATAGTCATAGTCTGCTTGTCCTCTTCTGCCTTCAGCTATACAGAATACTGTTTCCTCTTCTGGTCTCAAGTGGTTGCTACTTTTCAGCCCATCTTAAGTTCTTGCTCTCTTGAGTTTCTGGACTGCAAGCTTGTGTTTTCTTTTGGAAGTTGAAGGGAGAAGGAAAGGAGTAGGTGCTTCTTGTTACTGCTGTCCAGTATTTGGCAATGTCAGTACTTAGCTTTCCTATCTCCAGATTGGTTCCTTCTGTTGTAGGAATACCTTTTCACTTCATTCTGGAAAAAAAACCATGGCATATCTAATACATGTCATCATCCACTGCTAATTATTGGAAGAATAAACATTGAACATAGAAATTATTTCTTTCCCTACAGTTCTTTTTTGTAGCTCCTATATTCCTGCTTAATCTTTATAATAAGGTCTGTGAAAATGAATACATTTTTGGATGTCTTTATATTTTTTGTCTCCTATGTATACTGTTATGATTTTAAAAAATCTTTATTCCAGACATGTCTTATGTTTTGGTCTCCTCTGGAATAGCTTTTCACAGATTACTTTTTCCCCCAAAAGAGATTCTTCAGGTAATATTTTATTCAGCTAAAATTTAATTATTTCCTTCATCCCAGGAGAATGTTGCTGTTTGAGAGGTAATGCAAGAAAGTAAGCCCTTCGTACAGTTGAAGGCATTAATGGCTTTGGAGACAGGGACAATGGCATTCAGATTGCAGCAGAAAAAAAAGTGGAAGATGGGATAATGTTTTCTGACTTGTGGCGTTTTCAGATTTTTTGCTGTCTCATGCCTTTTCTTCATTAACTGGCTTTTGTATCTTATCTGATTGTTCCTGTGTCCCAGCAGTCTTCCTTATATTACTCTATTCTTGAATAAAAATATTTTCGTCCTAAATGATGCAGCGTCACTTTCATCTACATTCAGTCACTTACTAGCTCTCAAAATTCTTGTTCTGTTTATACATAAGGAGAGTACAAACAGTTTCCTTATTTTCTCATAGTTCAATCTGTGGGAAGAATTACTCATAGACCTATGCTGAAGTATTCAAATATCTTTGTGAAGGAGGATATCCTTGAAGTTGTTGAGGTATGGCAGCCTAATCTAGTCTGATTGCTGGTTACTGTAATCTCTCCATTATATCTTTGTGCATGTGCTGACTGGATTTTGTATTTGGAGAGTTCCTGATCTTTCCTGCTTGTGACCCACCTGGCAATGCATTCCACAGAGAACCAGTATTTTGTGATTCACATACCAACGTCCCACTATGCTTCTGCAAATGTTTCCTAACAACCATGAAGAAAACTTGTTCATGACAGCTTAACTGGAAGACTTTGCAATTACTTCTGTTCGATTTCAGCCAATATTGCTAAGGGTCATTAGCTTAATGGGCTGTTGTGTGCCTTTTTTTCCTCCTATGTCTCTAAAGAGTCCCTAGGACACTCTTCTGTGAATCAGAGAAGAAAATGAAGAACCAGAAAGTGGATGATTGCTTTGAGAGTTCAGACCCAGAAGCTTTTAAACAAAACACAATGCATTTTCTTTCAGAAAAGTAGGTCTCAGATTGGAGGAGTATTTCAGTAACATGACCCCTCTGCATGCTCTAGAATTTCAGTGTTCATTTGAAAAAGAAACTCTTTCGCTCTTCATGTGCCAAGCACCCCCAATGCAAAGAGCCTCAATGCTTCCTGACAGATTAGAATAGCCTACACTGAAGTCCATGCTGCCATAGCCTGGCTGCAGCAATGCCTGAACAAGCTAGTTTAAAATTAGTATGGATATATCCTCAGTATATGTCTGTCTTTAATATAGTTGCAGTATGTCTTTCATGTTCTTCCAGACAGTCTTGGATGACAAGCTCAGTAGTTTACCTTAAAGGAAACCTTGAAAAAGCAAATTTTCCAGAAGGCAGGAAGTGCCTGAAGAAAGACAGCTGTCAAATCGTGGAAGATGTTTGATAGAAATGGATACTGATAACTGAAAATATTTGAGAACACAGCTTGTCTGATGAGAAGAGGAAATGCTTGGCATGCATCAACTAATTGTTCATATAAATAATTGAAAAAACATAGATAAGAGTTGCAAAACCTTACACTTTCACTTTTTTGGGTGGATTACAGATTTTCAGGAAATCAGAGAAAGAACACAGTGAACTTCTAAAAGAATCTGATAGCACAGCATTATAGCAGGAGTAGGAGTTAAAAAAAACTTAACATGCATTGTAGAGCTTTTGAAGATTTATACACCCTGTCTTTTTGGTAGCAGTTTGGGGGAGGGAGTTGTCCTTACTCTATACACAGAATCAGTATTTTTTAAATCTGTTTTTTTCTTTGTGTCCTTACAATTTGTTATGTCTGTTGCCTGAAGCCTCAGAATTAGGACCTGTCTGATGATCACATGATAAAATTTAAAATGGGTGTTCTTTGCTTTGTGAACCACTAAGAGAAGGGCTAAATCAATTTTATTTACAGTTGCAGGCCCGATCCTGCACACGTTTAATTAAAAGTCAGCTCAGCTATGTCACTACACATTAATCAAAAATTTGTAGTCAGTGTACAGGACTTTTTCATGTCAGAGTTGTAAAAATACCGTATGTAGAAACCTATCTCTTCCCTGATACAGAATTGGGAACAGGGGAGAAGTGATAGTCAAGTCTTCGCTTTTATATAGTTTCTTAAATACCTTTATGTGTGTACTTTATATATTTAGCAGGCATGCTTGATAACTTGAAAGCAGTCCACAGAGAAACATAACATACTCCCTTCCTCTATACAGTATAAAACTTCAACCTCGTTACATTTTTTGTTGTTTCCTAATTTATTGTACCCTTGTTAAGTCATCTAGATTTGGACTGTAGATTCTTTTGCATAGGGTCTGTTTATTACCTGACCTGTTATGCTGTACCTTCTAACCTTTTGATGTAGTCTGTTAATGTTATTGAATAATTAAGGCAACAGTACTGCACACATTTACATTAATTCAAATGAGTTATGAAGCTTAATTCTTTGTTTATAATGAAGCATTTTTTGTGATTCCTAATGAACACCCAATATGTGTTTAGAATTATCCCTGTCTACCAGAAAAGAAGATCTGATTGGTACCTGTAATACAAGAGCTGGGAGAAAGATGAACAAGAGAAATGCAAAAGGGGAGACCCGGCTGCATATTGCTGCTAGGAGAGGAGATTTGTCTTTGGTGAAAACTCTGATATCATCTGGAATTTGTGTCAATGAACAGGACTATGCAGGTTTCAAAATTACTCCCTTATGGTCTTGTTTTATGATAGAATTTGTGTAATTTTAATATAATTATGGATTCTTGATTTATGATCTGATTGTGAGGAGGGAAGGAAGTAATTCTACAAGTGCAAGCACAGTAAGTAAATCCCTGGATTTTGTGTCTCAGCATGAAGCTAATGCATCCTTTTTCTCAGCACAGAAAGTGGACTTGAAAGTTTATCGGCAGAACTAATGCTTAGGCACATGAATATATACATGTGTGAAGCACATTCACACAAATCTCATTTCCTTAGGAAATGAGGACAAAAATCAGATGACAAGATAATTTTTTCCTTTTTCCACCTAAATGCCTAAAAACACATTTCTGTTTTTATAGTCTCAAAATGGATAGTATTCTATTCTGGATGCTTGGCAGACAATATTATAAAATGCCACTGGGATTAGAAATCGGAGTATTTTGCTTCTAAGTTTTTAGAGTCTTTCTACTCCATTGTTTTTTTTATTATTTTTAGTTGTGTAGTAGAAAAGTAAACAATATATTTCTGCTTAATATTGGATACTTTTTTCTCTAAAGTAAACAGAATTACACCAGAAATCATTTTCCTTGGCATTTCAAAATGATTACTTGTATAAGATACTTCATAAAGAGAGTAGTACTGTTGTACAGCAAACACAACAAAATGTATAATCACTAACTAGTGATCTGTGTGGATCTTTCCAAATCAGATGCATGCTGTATGTGTCATCTTGCTTTTATTAGGTTGGACAGCAATTCATGAAGCTTCCAATAGGGGATTTACTGAAGTGGTCTTAGAATTACTGAAAGCTGGTGCTAATGTTAACAGCAGAAGTCTGGATGGTATTTTGCCAATACATGATGCTGTTTCTGGCAATTATTTGGAGGTACATTTTTCTTTTACATTAGATTTCCTGTGCCTGATTTCCAGCAGAGGGTCAGCAAAGCAAAATTCTGGTTTAAATATGGAAAGTCAAATCTACTGATACAATTTTAGTGTAGTTTTGCATTTAGAATATAGACTAATATTATTTAAAGTGATCAAAATTAGAGAAGGAAGTATTTTTCAATAGTGACAGCTGAAATTGTACAGTTAGTTCACTTTTTCTAGTCCAGAGGACAAAGCAGAAAAGTTCAGAAGCTCCCCATGGTTCTTTCCCACATATCAGGCTTTTTAAAAAAAATCCTGAAATTGAGCATTCTCAATTTGATCATCGAGTTCCAACCCCCCTGCCCTGGGCAGGGACGCCTTCTACTAGATCAGCTTGCCCAAAACCCCGTCCAACCTGACCTTGAACCCTTCCAGGGAGGGGGCAGCCACAGCTTCTCTGGGCAACCAGTGCCAGTGCCTCACCACTCTCACTGTAAAAAATTTATTTTTTGTAAAGAAAAAAACCTGAGCCTGCTGTTGAAAAATCAACCATTTTTTTTGCATTAACTGGTCCCTTACAACCCAAACCATTCTGTGGTTCCATAGAATAGAATAGACTGCTTCAGTTGTAAAAGGCCTACAATGAACATCCAGTCCAACTGCCCAATAAATTCAGGGCTGACCAGAAGTTAAAATATGTTATTAAAGGCATTGTCCAAATGCATTAAACACTGGCAGGTTTGAGGCATCAACCACATCTCCGGGAAGCCTGTTTCAGTGTTTGACCACCCTCTTGGTAAAGAAATGCTTCCTGATGTCCAGTCTGAAGCTCCCCTTGTGCAGCTTTGAGCCATTCCCATGTGTCCTGTCACTGGATTCCAGGGAGGAGAGCTCAGCACCTCCCTCTCCACTTCCCCTCCTCAGGGAGCTGCAGAGAGCAACAAGGTTGCCCCTCAGCCTCCTTTTCTCCAAACTAGACAAACCCAGAGTCCTCAGCTGCTCCTCCTAGGACACTCTCCAGCCCTTCCACCAGCTTCGTTGCCCTCCTCTGGATGGATTCAAGGACCTTAACTCCCTTCTTAAATTGTGGGGCCAAGAACTGCACACCAATAAATAAAATGTTGGTTGGGTACGGTGAGTTCCATGGAACTGAGCATAAAAAGGTGATGCCAGATTGGCTCAAACATACCACTTCTATTCCTGTCAGAAGAGCTGATATTTCATCACATTCATCTTTTCTGTGAGGAAAGACAAAATGAAGGGGATGATTTCATAGGCCTGGTGTCAAAGTATCAGTAGGCCACTTGAAAACATCTACGCCATTACTCAGTGTTGTGGGGGAAAACTGGTGGAGAAGGTTCTGAAATTGTAGAGACTATTGTTTTTCTGATCCTTAATGGCACTTTGAATGTAAGAAAGAAATAATGCTAAAGATGAGAAATCATATGTTTGAAAATTCTTTACCTTCCAAGCTCTGACCCCATCACCACTTTCATATGATCTGAATTTTAGGGGGTAAGTGATAGCAGTGATGCCACTAATCTAATTTCCACATTTTACAATTAAGCAGACTTACAAGTGATTTGTAATTAGGAGGAAAATCCTCAGTGCATGTAACCAAAAAACCAAAACCACTATTAAATACTTAAAGAAAAAAATTCACTTCTCTGCACTTTGGTTTTAATACAATTGACCAGTTCTTTTTAATTTAGATATATGAAGTTTTGTAATTGCTGTCTCTAACAATACTTTAAAGATGATACGTTTAATGACAGGTTGTGAATTATTTGTGTATTTTAATGGAAAAATTAGAAGTGTAAGATAGAAGTCTGTGTTGATAATAACCAAATATATGTATTTGCTTAATTGGGATTACAAGTGTAACAGGTTTTAGAGTATCTTATTTGTACCTTTATTATTTGTGATAGATACAACACATATAGTAGTATTATAAGTCCACAACAAGAATTATCACAGTACTAATACTAATACATAATAGGCAGTCAGGACTCTACTACAGCATGGAGCGAATCCCTGTGAGAGAGATGGTTCAGGGAAAAGTGCTTTGGATGGAGCTTGTGATGATGAAATGAAAGAATTGCTGAACTCATACAGCGCTATGGACTCTGTACTCCCTGTTGAGACTACTGAAGTTACAAGTACGTTGGTTTCGTAATGTGAATCATAGGATTACCCTGTAGTCCTAAGGAAAAAATTATACGTTAGAGTGCTGCTGATTTGTGGAGCTGCATATTTCCTGGCACTGATATTTTAAACTCTACTAACTACTGAACTTCTTTTTATTTATTTTCAGAAAAACAGAATACGTGAGTTTGGGTTTTTTTCCGTGGGAGAATGAGGTATAAGGACATATTTGGCTCTTCCTATTTTTGTTATTATCCTTATTTCTCATTACAGGAATATGGTGACAAAAAAGGGAAGCATGGTTCCTGTAGGCATGTGTTTCAAGTCAACCTAATCATATAAAAAGGGATCATTAGATAACAATGCACTCTCTTAGCAATGTTGTTCAGTTACAAGCACATGAGCCCCTCCATGATCAAGAACAGCTATGTCTGTACGTGAAGTAACAGATTTAGCAGTTTCATTCTAGTGCAGCTGGTCTTTCAGGAGCCAAAAATAATTTATGAGAGAAAAAAGAGAAATCTTTGAGGCAGACACTGTGGATGATGGGCAGTTTCAGAAAAGCTGGTGCCTGGAGGTATAATTTGTCAGGCTATCAAATCTCAGTTCAGATTTATCTCAAGAACCTACTAAATGAGACTGAGTTCCTGGGAGATCACGATACTGGTGCTCTGTACCAGTCTGAGTCTATTGTGTCTGTGCCGTGACTGTTCAAGTGGCAAAGCTGGCTGCAGGAATGCCTTTGACCAAAGTCTCTCTCCCCAGCTACCCTTGCCGTCTAGACAGGGCTGCTTACTTTGAAGCATCTCATGCCCATGAAAGAGTTTTGCTTCCTGACAGAAAGGAAGGGGTTTTAAAATAATTATTTTCCTGAATGTAGGGTGGAGCTTTTAAATTATATTTAAAATAGTCAAATTATACCTTTAAAAATAAATATGAAATATGAAATTATGCAGATGTATATAGGTTCCAACTCAAATTCATGGTTTATGAACCGTTAATTAAAATCTGTATGTTTCCTTGGAAAATTTTTGACAAACAGGTAGGTGATACGATAGACAGAAGCCTATAGATAGAGATCAGTGCAATTTCATAAATGAGCAAAATAAAACCATCAGACTTTTCCTGTTTAGGGGTATGAGAAAAATGAACATGGTGATCTGTTACCACTACTGACAAAAGCATTAATAATCTAGCCCCTCTTAACTAAATCGTAGTTATTACTTGTGAAGAGGCACAAGACTGAACAAGAAATTAGAAGTACATTGTCAAACTTAAAATATAGAATAAAATCCTCAAAGTATTTGCATGCAATACAACCTACTATAAATAATAGATTAAAATTCCCTATTAATCTGCCTTAATAAGAGCAGTATTTTAATATTTTTCTATTTTAGTAAGTATGTGAGTACTGATAGATACTATGAAACAGGTTGGGGGAAACATTTTATAAATGCTATTTTTAATTCTGTAGTTTCCCATTTTTCATGATTATGGAAAGCTTGTATTTCCTATTGTAGAATTTCAGCAATTAGATTACATGTTTAGCATATTATCCCAGTGGTATCCATTGGTCAAGACTTCTGAGCAATCCCTTATGTCATATCAAGAGATAGGGCATATAAAGAATTCATTATTTCTCATTTTAGAAAAATATAGCTAACAAAAAGAGACAACTTATAATTATTTTATTTTATAATATGGATTTGAAACTATGTAAAACTGTGGTACATATGTTTTTACCATTATATGTAACTTGGAACAGTCTGAGCTCATTAAACTATTTTGTAATATTGAAACATAAAGGTTTTAGCTACCTTCTTAAGATTGTGTAACTTCTGCAGATAGCCTCACATATAATTGTCATGCTGTGTAGCTCCTTGCAACACAAAGAACTTAAAAAGTTTCAGTGTTTATCATCCATGGACAGTTCTTTAAAATATCCTGTTCTCTTAGTAATTTCCTAGACAAGGCACTCATAGTTCAAAATTTCCCAGCATTTGGGTTATTTCCTCTAATTGTAAAGAGCTCTCATTATGCATGACAGTGTAAGGTACTGCTGTAACAATATATTCATACTTGGGCTGTGTATTTTCTACATTAAAAATGTTATTACTATAATAATTTTCTACTTCTTACTGCCTTCATTATTTTGATTATATCAAAATATTGGACAGATGTGTATATCCCAAGGCTATCTCAGGTGGAAGATACTTTGAATGAAATGCTTGCAAAAGAGAGAACAGAAAGGGCTACCCTTGCTAAAAAATACAGGTAAGTAGAATATAAGGATTATATTTATAGGAAGCTGTTCTTTATAGCCGTAGTGATTGAGGTTGTTAGAGGGTTAGCATACAGTAGTGTGAAAGTAAAACTATGTGGTTTTTATTCAGATTTTGCAGGAGCATAGGGTTCATCCATGTGAACAAATTAGTGGCTGAATTAAGAAACAAGAACTGTAAAATTAGTACCTACACAAACTTACTTGCCTTCTAATTTTGAGAGTGAAGCTGTGTTCCAGAGTGAAGCGATAAATATTTCTGGGTATTTTACATACCCTGCAACTAATGCAACAGCTATCCGTCACCAGCAATGAGCTATATGCCAGTTTACATTAAATTTCCATTTTATTATTTATATGGTGAACATTTTGTTTTTAACTAATTAGCATGTAGTTTTTGTCAAATGATACATAAATGTACAGACAATCAGGAAGCATCATCACATTTTCCATCTTTCTGTTGTTCAGTTATTTGGCCCAGGGAGAGATGATACTAACACTTTTCCATTTCTGTCAGTTCCTTTGAAGATACCAAGACGTATCTCTCACCTAAGAAAAATAAGCAAAAAAAAAATCATCTTATTTGTTAGTGACTGTAAATTAATTTGCCTTTGTTGTTTTATTTACGCTATCTTTGCATCGTTCAGTTGCAGCTTCTTCTGCACCTGTATAGCAATAAAGCAACAAAATTTCCCTGAAGAAACACTGCTAGAAAAGTGTGTGGAGCCTCACTGGCCTGTGTGGGAGTCCATAGTTGTCAAGGCTTACTCATATCACTGACTGACTATATGCTGATATGTTAATGAGATCATGATTCTCAACACTTGTGATAGCAAGCAATATTACAGTACAGGCAGCAATACTGTCACACTGTGGTTTGGCTGCCCTTGTTCTGCACCAACTAGTCTTGCTGTACCACTGTCCTGATCCCCTCAATGGTCTCTCTCTTCTGAGACTGGGATGGTGTTACTTGCATGGCCCCTCTGCTCTGGGTGCACGTAAAAGCAAGCCATGCTGATATTTCTTTTCCCACACCTTCTGGTACTCTCCTGTCTTCCCAGCATGATGCCAGACTGATAGTGCAATCACTTGTGCCATGAAGGGGAATTAGGAGAGAAGAGTATTATGCTGGGCTGGTGGCTTTTGTGCCAAATGAAGTGGGGAAAATAAAGAATTCCCTTCCATCAGGAAGGAGGTAAAGTCCCCCCAGGGAAGCAGCTCAACTAGGGAGTAGGGTCTGATGGAGAAACATTCCTAAACTAACATACAACATTCCAAACTCCGCTGTCTTCTTTTCTTAATGGTCGTGTTGTATTATTACAGTTGTGGTTTCACAAAATGCTTTGTTGTGTAAACCATAAAAAAATTTCTGATAATATCGTCCTTCAGTAGCTCATCCTGAGCTCATTTTAAAAGGCTCCAATTTAGAGCTGCAAAGGCAGTGAATTTCAATGAACTATTGTGATTTTTGGTGGTAAAAGAGCAGCCAGTGATTATATACCCAGTTTCGATTCTGTGAGTTAAGGGTGGTATAGTAGGACAAGGCCATTACTTAGGTAATCATGCTTTACATCCTACTTCTAGATAAGATTCTGGAGTTCGTTGTGCATAAGCCTGGGATTTGAGCTATAAACTTTATACATGATAAAAAGTTGGTTCAAATTTTAGGTGCTGGCAGAGTCCTTTGAAACATATTCATGTTCTTAGTGGGTAGCATCTGTTAAACTGTTTTTATTTTGTGTTTATAATAACTGTGGTGTCCTTATTACTACTTTTTTTTAAAATTTTCTATAGGGCTTCAGTGGAATCTTTGAAAAAAAGAGCATCAAGGAAGCAATTAGTTAACCTTGCTTCTAGGCAAAAAGGTCTGTTGATTGTCTCCCAAACCCAGGAAAAATTAGTCCAGAAGATAAAAAATTACAGAAAAACAAAACAAGTGTCTGATGCATTGTGTTCAGAGAAGCAAAGCTCAAACTTAGTTATTTCCCATGGAAATGATAAAAGACAAAGTTCAACTGCTGATGAAATCATGTGTCTTGATGTAGTTACATTTGGTATGGGGCTTGGTGCCAGCGTGCCTAATGGAAACAGAGTAGAACCACATCTCTCTTCAGAAAATAGATTTTCAGCTCAGGAATGCAGCCAACATCCACACATCTGCTTTGATGAGAAAGGAGCAAATAAAGAAGCAATTAGAAGGAAAGAGGCTTCTGATCATGCTTTGGCATCTGAAAACAGTGTAAGAGAATATCCCTTCAACATGTCAAAGCTGACAAATGCTGTAGAAGTGGTGACGTTCTCTTCAGAACCTACTGTTTCCACTGCTAAAACAAAGCGCTCACAGCAAAAAGACATTGATTGTGTAGTAATTGCAGAACAAGGAAACAAGTCTTTATATCCCACTTCAGTGACCAGCGCTTTAAATGTTGTAGAACCCCAAAGTGCTGTTGTCAATAACAATGTCTGTCAACCAGGCAGTGACTGCCAGCAAGGTCTTACAGATGAGGATCTGCACAGATATGTAAATAAGAAAGAAGCTTTCAAGCAACGGCAGCAGCAACAAGTAATTTTGTCAACATCTACAAAGAACTTCCCAAATACTCTGCAGCAAATGATCTTTCCCAGTAGTAAGAACTCACTTAATACCAACTTGGTGCTTACAGATCATACCTCAAATACTGATTATCCTGTAAACCTCAGTGAGGAATCTTCCCAGAGCTACAGTAATCAGGAATGTGAGCAAAAACAAGTGAGGTATAGAAGAAAAAATAGCAAAAATCTTCAATTGATAGATCTACTTGAATTGGGAAGGATTAAGCCAGGAGAAAATGTCTTAGAATTCAAACTGCAGGTAATTGTTACAATATAATAATGTTAATATTAGCATAAAATGAAAAAAAAAAAACAAACACTAAAATGGGGAAACAACAGTTCTTATGGTTTAATCTGCATCTTCACCACTTAGTATTGAAAATTTTTATTCATTGGTTGCACATAGTATTTTATGAGTTTTAAAGGAAAATACTATGGATGCTGTCTTCTGCTAGGTCATAATTTTAACACCCAGAATATTGTATATGTAAAATCTGTCTTTAGCTTTGCATTATCAGTCTGTTAACATTTCCTATTGCTAGAAGCAGAGTGGATTTATTGGTTGGTCTACACTGTGTGATATCTGATTTTCATATTGGAAGGAGTGGGTATATTAAGGTTTTTATGACTTACTGTGATGGTGGGAAGCAACTATCAAGTCTCTTGAATAAAAAAATGAGACATGAAGGATTTCATAGTGCTGTGATAGACATGAATAAATGCAAAATTACTTTCCAGCGGGTTCTATAGTTTACAGTCTGGTATGAACCATATTTGGCAAAAAAAAAAAACAAAACAAACTCTTTTTTTTTTAATACAAAAGCATGTCCCTGTGCCTCCAAATACAGAGCAGATTTTCAAGGCAGCTGCCAGGGAACTGGCATGGTATTGAGCAAATGATGAGATTATTGACTGAATTCCTAGCTGCAAGCTAGTTAATTTCCAGGGAAACATATTGATGAAAACATGAAAGGTTCTTTTCAGCCAACTCACCAGGTCTAGTTAATGTAGAAAAGACTCCTTTTTCTTCACCTATAATCTGCTCAGAATTGCTTCTCTGCTTAGAGAGGCCATTTCATGTCATCTTGCATTTTGTAACATAAGGCAGTGTGAGTAAGTCAGAGGTCTCTGTTGGGCCATGTCATAGGTGTGTATATATATATGTTTCTTTAAAGGACGTGTAATATTCCTCTAAACCTCAAGACGACTAAATGGAAGGAAGAGGAACTCCATATGCTTACTATCATTTCTGAAGACTGTTTTATGTGATACCAGCTTGATGCATGTGGATCTTTAGGAATTATAACCCTGTATTGAAATGTTTATGTTTGCAGTGTAGAGAAGTAGTAAATTTTACTAGACTTAAAATGACACTTATTTATGTCATGGAAGATAATGCTATAAAGATCAAAGTTAGAAGCCAGTGTTTGTTGCATTACAAAGAGAAGAGGATCAGTAAAGTTTCCTTCTTTCTCATTATAGTGATGTACTTGGTAACAACATACAGCTAGTACATAGTCCTTACTTAAGGTTAGCTTTGGGCAGGCAGAATGCAGTTTTTGAATGCTGTTGACCTGAAGTGTGAAACTGTGAACTGCATTGAGTGTCCATCAAAACATTTGGGTTAAACATCTTAATTTAGATTCTTATAGACACCCCAAGCCAGTGGATATGGTAGGAGGTGGTTCAGTATTTGCTGGTGGATCATTCTCTTGCTCTGATTGTTTAACGTCACACATGCTAAGCAACCTTACTAAATTCTAACACAGTTTATCATCAGCTAATTTTTGCATTATTTAGCTGTGTTAGCCTGAGACCAGTATAACAAAACCATAATTGACTGAACTATAAACAACTATAAGCCATGCTTCTGAAGGTGCATATATGTTTGTAGAACTGGGCTGCTTCAGCATTATCAGAGAGGCAGTAAGAATAAGTTCCTTTATATTTCATTTTGCAAAAAATAAGGCTGCCATGTTCCTCCTAAAACATGTAAGTGATGTCCGTTGACATAAGTGAAGTTTCTATGCAGATACGTTTCATCTTTGAATCATTGCTGGAATTTCACTGACATGCATTTTTTCCACACGTGTGAGGCAGATTGCATTTGAGTAACAGTTTCTTGTTGCACTGACTTGCCTCCTGTGAGTTCCTGAGTTCACTGTTGCAAATTAGTTTATTCACAGTCTTGTTATGTCTAAGAGGAACTACAATTCTGACAAACGCACATAGGGAAATTTGTCCTCTGACAGTGGTGTATATGTAGCAAAACCTGGTGGAACTAATCATCTGATTTTACGTAATACAGTGTATGAAAGTGGCATTAAATTTTTGAACTTTTTTCAGAGAAAACCAAAATTAGCTGCAATTCTTCAGCTATATTGTTCTTCAGCATTTTTTAATGTTTTAAGGATGTTAATTGAGATTTGTTAATTTGTGAGTTGAAAATTATTTCTTAATCTTTCTTTTTTTAGGAATTTAGTTATAAGGCCACGCTCTTAAACAGTGGCAAGATCAGAACCAGTAAGAGACAAATACTGTGTAATCCCATTCAGTGGGTTAAAGACCTACTAGGAAATGATATTTCTGTGACACGGAAGTATGTGTGGAATAAGGTAGGCCTGGTTTTACTCCCAAAATTATCAATAATAAATGGCAATTAACAAATTTCATAAATCTGTATCTCTACTGTTCTAAAAGCAAAAGTGAGTACAAGCCTGAACTTTAAAAGTCTTCTTACACTTAATGCAGAAGTGGCAAAGAAAGATCTACATAGCTGTAGCTGTACAGTGGTGAATTAGGCATGAGTGCTGAGAAAACAGATTGCCCACTCTGTAAGCTATCAGTGCTTTGAAAGAGTAGTTTTAAAGATGGTTAAGAGACTGACAGAAAAAGCTGAAAGGTAGTTAGCTGAAAGGAGCAAGCTTATTGAAATATCAGTGTGTCAGGGACAAATGTTGCAAAAATACTGGCAGTTTAGAGGGCTTTGCAGATGCGTTGTATTATGCTTTTTTTTTCATTTAGAATTCAAATTAGCAGAATTTCTGCTCGATCTTGACAGACACAGATTAGACTGTTAAGAGCATAAATTCATTTTTATAAAACAAGTGAAATTATTACACCTATCAGAAAAAAAAAAATAAATAAAATTACCAGTTATCCATTTAGATTTGTTTGTACAGGTTACATATCTTGGGACACAGCTGTCAAAATTTCTTTTTGAAGAAGCGTCAGTTTATAGTGACCTGGAATTACCATCACAAGAAAGAGAGACTACTTCGGGTATGTGCCACTTAAAATCTAATATTCACCATGTCTGAAAGCAGCATAAATTGATTTCTAAAAAGCTTAAATTCCAAAATTCCTCTGTTGCTTTCTGCTTTTTTTCTGGGTTGTATGCTTATCACAGATCCTGGGCTTGAAAAATAAATAGTGCCAGAACTTATATATGATCTTTAAAGAAATAAGTTTCTTTCCATCCATAAATTGGTTGTGTGAAGAGAATAATTACAAATTACTTGGTTGCTATGTAAAAAATATTTATGTAACATTTTACAATAGAAATGTTTAATATATAGTGAAGTTTTTAATAAGCTAATTTAATCCTTTTTTATTCTGTTGGAAACACTAACATAAGTTTTAATCGCATGTACATCTTAAAATCGCATTAAATAATCTGTGTTGCTGGAAATCCCAGTATGCCCAAGCAACGATAATAACTAGGGGGATATTTTATTCTCTAAAAATAAACAGTCATCAGAAACAGAGTGCAATGGTATGACAAAATGACATTGAACAATTTTTTTAGAACTGCCTGGAAGACTTAAGAACTTCAGCCTACTTTTGATAAGTAATATGTTCCCAGGGAAACCCAAGTCCCTTTGACAGACAGTTGCACTTGGAGTCTGAAAAGCTTTTGGGTTTTTTGGTTGCTTCTATGAATTTGATAAGACACTGCACCTCATGTGAATTGGGATACCAGGCTTAGTCTGTTCTTAACATACTAAAAATAAATTAAAAGATAATTATTTAACTGATTTGATATTCAGACTACCATGTTCTGCTGGTAATTGCTTCAGGCAAAGAATATCCAGATGGTGAGTTTACATTGCCCTGCTTTAGTAACTTAAGTTTATACAAGGTACAAGTGACCTAAAAATGGATTTACTCTCCTAACCTTTTAATAGGCTTTTGAATATTTCACTAGTTATTGTAAATTATTCCTCTTGAGGAAAGTTTATTATAAACATTGTAACTTCTAAAACAGAGAAATCTACGTATTCAAAAAATACACTTGACAAAGAAAAATCAGCCTGAAGATCAGCAAGTGTTTTTTTTCCCCCCATTTTTCACAAATAGCCCAGGGTAACCTGGGAAAGAGTATTTAAAGAAGTTTTATTGTCACATGTAATTTAAGATCACCATAATACCTAACCATTAGCCCTAGGCGAGAAGTTGAGGGAGGCAAAGCTGAAATACTCTCCATTGCAGTTCCATTTCAGATACTGTATGGCCAGATAGATAGTAGGAAATTAAACAGTGCCTTAAATCATTCCAGAAAAGGATTAAACCTGCTCTATTGTATTATGAGAACAGCTGGGGGCATTGAGCAGCTCTCAAATGGTTTCCAGTCCCAGTTCAGTACTTAGTTGTTCCAAGGGCTGCTTCCAACAGGCACTTTGCCTGCAGCCAGCCCACTCAAAACACCAGAAAGTTTGCTGTTGTGGATGTGAGCTATTCACAGTGCCACTTGCCTGGGGATGTTCTCAGACACTCTCTTATCTTTCTAATATACTTACAGCCTGTGTGTATTTTGTAGTAGACATTTATCCTGCTTTAGTAAGCACTCAATCTTTTTTTTTTTTTACTGTATTAATGATTTTTTTTTCTATGAATCCCAGAGCATCATTAAAAAAGAAGTCTGGGGCCTGATAATTTGACCGTTTTTGAAGGAGAATGCTATGATTTTAAATACCCCTCCACCACATTCCTTCCAGCTTCCCATGTCTTATCTCAGGGATCACTGAGCTACTGTATGAAGAGTATGGGGGAAGTGGGAGGAAAATGATACAGGCAGTGGATGTATCTCGCCATCTTTAACAGAAAGAAGCAGCTACCACTGAATTTTGTATAGAGCCCAATTTAGGAAGCATGTCCGAAGAACCTTTACCAAATCAAGGTCCCTAGGCAAGACAGATGAAAGGAATTGCTGTATTGTGGCTGCCAGCATAATAAATGTCCCAGCTTTTCAACCTGGTTGAGATTAAGGTGCTTCAAGGTTTGTACAGCAGCAGATTTTTGTGTATCTAAGGAATGCTAATGCAAAAAACTTGAAGATCCCATGAAATAAAGCAGTCCCAGAGCAAAGCAGGTATTTAACAGAAGCTTTAAAGATTGCAGTTTTGGAATTAGTCATATAATCCCAACTAAATTTCACTTTATGTCCCTTCTTTGTGTCTGAGCTTTTAGTCTCTTCTAGGGTCATGATAACAGGAAGGCATCAGTTACTGTATTCAAGTCTGAGTGAGAACTCAAAATTAAGAAAATAAACAGTACTTTTAGACTATATATATACAGGAAAACAGAAGAAACAGTGATTATATAGCTTGGAATTTATTCCTCTGTGCTTTCTGATACATATAATGATGACATAATGTTTGCTAAAAATGACCAAAGATAACAGAGATTCAGAAGCAAATGTCAGCTGAAGAGCAGATGTTAGTTGCAGCGCAGATGTTGGTGTTAGATATTTCACATTGAAATTCCAGCAAAGTGGCTTAAAATAAAAGCATATCCAGTTGTTATGGTAAGTGTGATATGTACATTCATTTTGCAGATTGCTATTTCAGGAAGATGGTCTTTGGAAAATGATGTGACTAGTGCAATTCTTTTGCTCTGGCAATCCTTTATTGCCTTTAATAACCATTAGCCACCTGTAAAGATTAGAACCAGTCTTGCTCACCTTTAGTTTATGAAAGACTCCAAAGTTCTGTGGAATAAGGAGTTTTTTCAGGGGAATCCAGATGATTTCTTAGTGGCTGAACCATGGGAGCTGTTTCAGAAGGTTTATGTTATTGTTACTTCAGGTATCTAGCATGAAGTCAGCAGCTGAGCTCAATCAGGTTGCATGAAAGCAAATGAGAATAGTTTTGATGTGATCATATAGGATACTGTATGTTTCTGTTTTCCTTGGGATAGGCAATGAAACATATATATATATATTTAGTAGGCTACTTTTCAAGTTAGATTTACATGGCATCTAATATAATTTTGCCAAGAAAGATACATATTTTGAAAAAAGATAATGTCTCAGTCATCTTACAGCAGCTACATCTGGGCTGGTAAACAATCAGAGGAAAGTCTGCCCTTACATGTGTTAAGTGGTAAAAGGCTAAGTGAAAATTTCAGCATTTACCTTTAAGAAAAATAAAAAGTGTAACTACTCTGTGCACTAAACCATTAAACCACCAGCATTAAATGATACTGCTTGTTCTTAGAACAAAGTTGTCTTGATCTTTTTATGCTCTCAGGAAGAAATTTTATCATGAGGGACCCCAGAAACTACAACAAGCACCATCAGAGTCCTGGCACTGTCTCTATTGCTCAGGCTTTTGGGAGCTTTGACCTGAGCAATATGCAGCCAAAAACTCCATCCTTGAAACAAACAGAAGTTGTGAAAACATTGCTATGCGCTGAAAGAGAAGCAGCTGTTACCAGGGAATTTAAGATGTTTTTCAGCTGTCTGAAAAACGTGATGGTGGGTGCAAGGGCTATACAAGAGATAGAAAAGGAAAAAGAAAGTAGGTGGCGTGGAATTGATTTGTCTGTGGGAGGGAAAGAGTTCTGGGGAAAAATGATGACTCTGCTGATGGGTTGGATTGATCTAAGTGACCCAATAATTAAGTTTTTCAGAGCTTGGTATGTTTGACTCTCCTGTGTCCAAATTAGAAACATTTTGTTATTTTGATATAGTTAACAACATAACTCCACATCATTTTAAGTACGCAGTTAAATGTCTCCATGAAATAATAGCATAGACAAATGTCTTATGGATTTAGGTGGCGAAATATGATACAAAAGCACTGCTGAATAATTTCATGTAATCTAATTCAAAGAGAAAAGTGGAAATGTTCCTGAAGATGCACTGATCTTTGTGGAATTGACTGAACTGTGTTTTCAGTATTCAGTATTGCATTTTTATGTTGATTGCACATTAAAACCTACCAGTAATATTCATACAACTTGAACAGTGTCTACTGCACTTTGACCTAGTATTTTTGCATCTACGACTTTTCATTACATTGCAGAGGGGTGACCCTGACTGACCACAGCACACAGTCAGAGAGGTAAACTTAAACTCCTACTGTGCCCAATGTCAGGTAACACTCTGCACTGAAGTGGGTAACAGTGCTAAGTCAGGTCTGCTGTGGGAGACAGTAAGAAGCAAATCAGAGAGGAGGTGCCTACTCAGTGTCAGCCCTTGTAAACTGAAAGTGTATCCACACTATAAAGCAATTCTTTTTGCTTCTGCAAGTTTGTACAAAGGCCCTGCAGCTATAGTGCAAAGGATTAAATAAAGCATGGAGCTGAGAATCCTTTGCAGAAAATGCTTTGTTATCCCACTGCTTTTTATTTATTTGTTTGTTTGTTTATTTAATTATTTAATTATTTAAATAGAAGCAAGTAAACTTAGTATCTTAAATGCCAGGGCAGAATTTGGAGGTAGGTGGTCTTTAAAGTTACAAAAAACAGATTGTGTAGTAGGTTGTATTCACATTTATGTATCAAAAACTCAGGTTGAACTGCCTTTGATATGAATTTAAAAGTTACATATGTTATGGCTCAGAGGAGTTATTCTCTGCTGAACTTAAGAACAGCCACACTGGTGTTTTCTCAAATATAGTTACTACTTGTAGTTCTGCTTACCAAGATGATGGTCTTGTAGCACGCATAATCCTTATCACCCTATTATCTGAGTGCTCAGTCCTGTGTGGGAACTGTTATGGCAAGAGTGTGGAGTCGTTCTGTATCAAAGGTAACTGCTAATAGACAGTGGGGATTATACAAAGTTAAAATTCATAATACCATAAACGTTTATATAATAAATCAATAAATTGGAAATGTACATAAATGTTCTTCCATATATACATTTTTGTTTATATCTACTACAACTACCCTGTTAACAGAAGGAAGAAACTACTTAACATGTAGTATAATCCTCAAAAAATAAAACCACCAGCACAGTTTCCACACCTCTAGTTTGTAGAACTCAAATCTTTTGCATCCAGTTCTGTGGAAAAGCCTTTCAGGTTTCATAGTCTGACAAAAAATATTTTTGAAAGCAGACTATGATAAGCAAACTCCTACTAAAGAAGGAAATGTCTTTAAAAAAAAGTGTCTTGGGATGAGTATTTACTTGAGTCTCTTAAATGAAGCTTTGGAAATAGCATGAGAAGCACCATAGCCCATAGATGGCTGTATTTATTTGCACTCTGCATTTTTTTCAGAGGAGCCAGGCAGATACAGAATGCCATTGCCGCTTTACCTCATGCTAAGTAAATTCTGAATGTAAAGTTCAGCTGTATAAATTGGTTTTTAACTAGTTTATTTTTGGGATTTCGCTAGTCCTGAAAGATGATAGGAGAATAGTTAATTTCAGTTTTCTTGCTAGTCAATCTTACCTTTTTGTCTTGTGCACCAGCACAAAGTTGTGGTGCTGAAACTGCTGACTTGTCAGGATAATATTTAAATCCAAGTGAATTGCTCCAATAGAATGAAACCAAGCTATTAACTATTTCAGTACCTCTTGGATAGGTGTAAAATTGAGCTACTAGTAAACATTGCATGTGCATATTTGCAAGAATATCCCCTTAGGCTTCAAATTGTAAACTCCTCGGAGGAGGGATTTCATATGTGTCTTTGAACTGGTTGAAGATACTGCTTTGATATTAGTCCAAACAACAAATCTATCCTATTGTGGTATGTTTTTCATGCAATATGTTTAAAGCTCTGTTTAATTATAATGCAAAGAAATGTTATTTGTTCTTGAAAGCTTGCAATATATTTAGTCCTGCACAGTGCTCCAGTTCAGAGCCCCAGATTCTGCTTAGGCTCAGATAATTATGGCAAAAACTACTTTCACAGGAAAACTATACTATTCTTATCTTCATGCTTTTGGAGGAAAGCTGGAAAAGGTTATGACTGTCATTTAGTGATTGAAAAGATGTAAACTGAGAACCCTGAGTTTATTTATATTTTTTATCAAAACTTAAAGGAGCTCGATTCTGTATATCTGAATTTTTTGGACTGGGTATTATTGACATAGTGGCTCATCGTCACCATCAATAATGGTGATAATAATATGCAAGAGGAGAAGTACTTGGAAGTGTTAAAAAAAAAAACAACAAACAAATCACAAAAAAATCCCACCAAAACAAAAACCCCAGAATAAGAAAACCTTACTGTGTAATATATGTGTTTTCCTTGTTACCTATAGCAGAATATTCATCAACCACACAATATCTCCATTTATGTGACTGTAAAGGACAGGGAGGTGAACTATATATTCTTTGTATTTTGTGCTTGGAAAGCAAAATGAGATTGTAGGCAAATACTTATATCCATAACCTTTTCCTATCTCGGAGGTATCTCAGGGTGCAGCTATTAAACCGTTTTCCTTATGGGTTGCAGACAAAATATGTAAAAGTGTTTTCCAGTGCTTTAAAGTTTCAGGCATTTGCTTTAGGTACTTACATACTTTACAAAGAAGCACATAGTTCTGTCAGCAGAATTTACAAAGATATATTTTCCAGTAACTTTGCATACCATGACTAAAGTATAGGCTTCCTACATCTGCACACTCTTCCTTTCCAAAATCCTCTACCTGCTCTTATTTGACTACCAGCAAAGTAGAAGGTAGAATGTCACATGGTTGACTCAGAGTTGAGCTATATGGCCAGCAAGAGCAAAACAAAATGCACTTTTTAGGAGGCCAAAAAGGGGGAAAAGAAGAAAAAACAAAACAAACAAACAAAAAAAAACCCAAAAACAAACAAAAAAAAAACCAAACAAAAACAAACAAACAAACAAACCAAACAGCTCTCAAGAACTATGTGCCACGGAAGACAATTCTGAGAATTCAAAGTCTGTATTTATTATCTGTTAGTCAGATTTTCCTGAAACTGGCAAGTCATTTCAGAAGTAACGGTGACAGTGTGATTGTGCAGAACCATAGACTTACGTAGGTTAGGGGGGGCCTCTGGATGTCTTTAGTCCAACCTCCTGTTCAAAGTAGAACTAGCTTCCAAGTTAGATAATGTTGTTCAGTGCCCTGTCCAGTCAAATTCTGAATATCTTCAGGATGGACATTCCACAACACATCTGTACAATGTGTTTGTGTTCTTAACCATTTTCATGGTGAATTTTTTCCTCATATATCTACTTGGAATCTTGCTTGTTAAAATTTGTAACCATTGCCTCTTTTTGTTGTGTACAGAAACCTTGTTTCCTTAAGAGTCCTGGATAAGAGTCAGGATCTTTAAACACTGCCTTCCTGGCCTTTTTACTGTGTAAAACAAGTTGTACAATAAATCCTTTGATAACTGACCCATCTTCTTAATTCATCAGCTGGTGTTCTAAGACCCATCTTCTTAATTCATCTGCTTTGGTGGTCCCTTGGAGACTGAGAGAAGACTAAGACAAACAGAACTGTTGTAGATAATTGTCCTAGAACACATCTATCTTTTCTTACATTACTTATGAAAGCAATACGTGAAAGGCAATGTGATAAACAGCAAACTTCAAGAGGCAGTGGCTTCAGCTACTGCTTTCCTTGAAACAGGGAAGACAGATGTTTTTGACACCACACTCTGGTAATGTCAAATGAAAGCATTTAAGAGGCTACTTCATGATGTTTACCTTGGTGAACATTCCGATTATATCACATTTTTATATATATATATATATTTTTTTTTTAGCAGTAACTTTTAACAAAGTTGGGACAAAGCTTCTAAACAAAACAATTCAGTCTTTAAACTACCACATGATAATAGTCCAGGAGAAGGCTCTAGAAGTTGTTCTGGGGCTGTACATAAAATCCACCAAATGAGTCACAGCTCCTGTAGATTTTGCCAGTGCCTGAAATACAAGAGCTATTGTTTTTTCTATCAAATAGCTGTTCTGACCTGACTGAAACTTGATTTATACTTTGTCTTCTGTTTCTTCCAATCAGCATCTCTGTGTGCTATAATCTGCAAGAATTTTAAAGTGTTCTGGTTTTAATTACCCAAGGTTAGCCCTAGAACTGCTTTTTATCCACTATCTTGACACATTAAATTCAGGTTTTCTAAAACAGTTAGAAATAATCTTAGAGAACTGTGTGTTTTCCTTCCAAAGGAGTATACAAGTGAATCATTATATAATCAAGTATATAATAATAACTCAATAAGTATTAAAAAAAAGAAACATATGGTATGGAAGATGCACCCTTCTAGTTATACCAAGAAATAGTCATCTATGAATTGTTTTAAAGCAATCTTAGTACCTTTTAATAAAGGATACTAGTGTATGCATTTGTTGTTCTTGAACTCAAACTTGTTAATTTGGTATTTAAATAGAGTGCTTAACTTAATCAAGAAACTAAAAGGCCATCTGGACAGCTGTATAAAAATATTTGTGTGAAAACAATGGAATCAGCAATTATGTTTTATTTTTAAAGCACTTATTTTTATTTCTTTATAAATTCAATCTTGAATATAGATTCTTTTGTGGGAGGCTGTATACATTTCCCAGTTGGTATTTTCATGTTAATTGTATCTCTCTTACCTTTTGAGGAAAAAAATCACGTTACAGCTATACCAAAGAATGTAAGAGTCACTGAGATTTAAATTATTCTCTTTTCTCTGGTAGGTCCTTGTAACATGGCTGGATTTCTGTATTAGATTGGAGGTTTTGAGTTCCCCACTTTACTAAATAAAAAACTTAACAATATCTTAATACACCAATCCAAGGACCCGGAAGAATAATAATTCAGAATTTATCGTATTATATAAAGTATTTGTTACTGGCTGACAGGCGTATGCCCAGTGTATCTAGAAGAAGAGAAAAAACAGTTACCATTTAAGATTATGATGTAGGCAAAAGTTTTAAGGAGGAATAATATGTTGTATTTATATCACTTCGGTATGCTTGCAAGGAAGCTATGAAGTATTACATTAAATTGTACATTTTTCATACATGTAGAAACAGAAAGATTTACTATTAACAGTATCTCTCAAAAAAGTATGACATCTTCAGGTCTGTGTTGTGGGAACAATACTTTCTGCCACATTAAACAAACTAATTAAAGAGATTTCAGCATAAACCTCGAAACTGATGCTTTAGAACGAAAGGTATGAATTCTTGATCTTTAATCATATCTGCAAGTCCTTTTTCCATGCAGATACAGAGAAAAGAAAGACCACTGTTAGAAAATACTTTCAAAAGTATTCTAGATACCTAACCTTTTTTCTGCTTTGTGATACTGCTCTGGCCAGTCTCACTGGAGGACAAAAAGAAAGAATGAACTTCTGAGGAATGCTATTCTTTATGGAGTGGAGGAAGAAATGTTACTTTCTCAAATCTCACATTTTATCTAGAAGCAACAGAATAGAATAATGAATTGTGAAAGTATGAATTAAGTTCCACATTGTTGCTATACAAATTCTCTTTATAGGCAAATGATGAACTGAACCTACAGACCATCCATGTGAGTCGTGAGTCATGTCCGATCTGTGGGGGAAAGAACTGTAGGCTGAGGGACCATCATAAGGTGCTCTATGTCATTCTGGCCTTGTTGTAGCTGTGCTATAGAGTATCTGGTCATTATAGTCAATTAGGTAGCTTCCAAACTGAAATGATCCATTTATTTCATAAGATGTTATAAATAACCTTCGATTTTTTTTCAAAGGATTGTAACTACCAATGCAAAAAATGCAACATGCATAATTTAGGATCACTTGATAAATCGATTGTTGGGGAAAAAGTACTTTCAAAATCAGGCAGGGAATGGGGGTGGGGGTGGAGTGTAGGCACAGAGGACCCCAAAGCAGTTAGCCAAAATCACTGCAAGCCTGTATCTTTTAGGGGATGGATACCTTAAGTTCAGGTGTCTGACTGTTAGAAGATCACTCCTTACTGATTGGTTTGTAAAGGCAGAGACCTTGGACTCCAGCATTCACAGGATGAAAAAAGAATTAAGATCTCTATCATATGAAGTGAATCAAGAACTGTGGAGAGACCTGGAAAAAAGCAAAGGCATTCTGAGGGGAAAAAAAAAAAAAAATACCAGGAAATCATTGTATTTTGTTGTAGAAAGATCTAGTCTTGCAATCTGTCCAGACATCTCTTTGTCCAAGATACCAGGTCTTGATCAGCTGAAATAAAAGTTATTTTAAAATTACCACTAGCACGGGCAGTATTCATGTGCTTCAGTTCAGTAGCAACCTTTTAAACAGTCAGAAGATCCAAAAATTTTGTTTATGCGAGGCACTGGCTGTCATTTCCATTCTTAGTTGGAATGGACAAAGCCTGTCGGGACTCCTGGGCTGTGACTGGTCTTCTCTGTATCTAAGTTCTTGAGAGAAGTGTGGATAAGGCCCAGGAAACTCAAAATCTCTTAAAACGGGTTTTTGTTCTAAATACTCACTTGTGGCACTCTAGATCAAATGCTGTCACCTCTAAGTGTGTTGTTCTTAGATCTTCTCTTTGCTTAAACATTCGTAGGCCACGTCTAGACTAGCTGCACTGAACCAGATCCATTTGAATCATAACATCTCCTGTGACTTTGCCTCAGATGCTTCATATCGGTTCATCTTTCCCTCAGATGTGATAATTTTACCTGTTTTACAGAAATATTGAAAATGGATTTACTGATAACTGTGAATTGACTCAAATATGTTGCTTAAACTGCAAGAGCATTTAAATTTCTTTTACAAATAATTTGCACAAATGAAATACCTATAAAATGCTTAACCATATCTCTGGATGGTGCTGGCACTTTCTTGCTTGGAAAAAGTAAGGAGAATACTGGTGGGATAGCCATTTTTAAAAACTGGTATTTCAGGGGCTATTTTAATGATCAGAGAATGGTGACTCTGCACAGGAGTGGCCATCTTTGGTGACAAACCTTTATGCAACTGGAGATTCTGATCTAACATTTATATAGTTGCACCACTAACGGGAATTCTCCTTAAATACAATTTTCAGGTTCTTAGAAGCCACAGAGACAAGGTCTTGTAAACCATAATAAAATGTAAGCACAGGTTGAAAAACATTCAGAATGGTTTCAGAACTGTAAGGTTAAAATAGATGCCAATAGAGACAGGAAAGCTATAGGCAAACGGGATGGAAAAAGTATCAAGAGACATCATGTTTTCCACAGATTTATGGAAAAATAAGCTTATTGCATGTTGATGCTGATTGATACTTTATGTTGTAGTTCATGAAAACGGCAGAAAATGGAGAGCATCTAACAGAAGAGCAGGGGTAGGAAAGCAGAGAAGGACCCTGCCTCTGTGTGTGTCTCTTACCTTACTAAGCTTTCTTCTGTACCCAAGGCACTAAGATGAGTTTTGGATAGCAGTATGGGAGCCTTTCTCTACTGCTTACAGCTTGTAAGCTGCTGGTATTTTGTAACAGGATGAGAGTTAACATAGCAAAAGGGAGAAAGGAAACATCAAAGTGGGTACTAAAGGATTAAAAATAATAGTAAGTAAAGGGAGAGAGAAAAGGGGGAAAGAATTGAGAAATTAAAATTGAGAAGAACATTAGTCATCTGTGTCAGAATATGGAGGAAGAAACACAGGGAATAAATGTTCAAATACTGATCCATCCCTACTGAGAAAAAAGATGATTGTCTATGGATATAGAAACTTCAATATCAAACACTGATGTCAGAACTGGGGAGGACGGCTTTGGGATGTATAAGTTACTGTACTTTTGCTAACAGTTGACTGTTACCTAAAACTACTGAAAAGCAGAAATTAGAGAGTAGAGGATTTAATTATTCACTCGGGTAAAATTGTATTTATGCTAGAATGCTGATATTTAATGTACGAAATCCTACCTAATCCAATAGCTAAAACATTAATTTGACGCAAAGGAATCAATAAAGCAAGCTGTCAGCTGCTGAAAAAGGTTATTTTAATAGATTTATTATGTCATATCTTTATTACACTTTCAAAACTGAGGTGGAGATTTTTAGTAAATAGCTTAGAATATTGTGGTGAGAGTGCTGGGAGGAGCATTTCCAAAGTAATAAAGGAATGTCTTTTCTCCAATTATGGTCCCTCAAAATGGGATGTTAAATGAACTTCAGACTTTGCCAAGAAATTTTCCTGTACATACATACAAAATGTGGATATTTCAGAATGAAAAAGCTTTTTTCAGCAAATCAAAACAGGTTGAAGTCATGTACGCCCTGTCATTATTGACAATGTTTCAGCTCAGCTTCTGCCAGTTCATTTTATAAAAAATTTCCCAGACTTAATTTTAAGGTGTTTTTTTACCTGAAGGTGTCCTTAAAACTATTTTGTGAGTTCCCATCCAAGCATTCCTGCTTCTGCCCTTTGAAATATCACTTCTAGCTGAGTGCATAAGCTGACTTCCTTTGTTGTGACTGACCACTGCTCCATAAGTGATAAAGACTATGTAAGGAGCATTGTGGTGTAACGTCTCGGGTGCACCGCGCATTCAGCCTGCCCATCTTTGCTGTAGTCGAAGATATTTAAATATACTGTAGACATCAGATCGTGCTTTTTGTTTCATTGTGTACTGTGGTATGGCATGAGCATGCTGAAGAGGGTGTCAGAAAATGCAGTCCTATTCTCACTGCAGTCAGAAGTTCTTCTGTGGATGTCCAGGGTGCGGAACAACATGCATCCTCATGCACAGGACTCTGTTTTTATGTTTCTGAACGCAGACCGCTCACTGTTAGTAGCAGTTTGTCACTTTGCTGCTTTGGGTTTTGAGCTCCTGGAAATCAGGAAATGGCAGGGAAATCCTCACCAAAACATGGTGTGAAAAGTTCTAATACCTATAAGGTACACGTAGCATTGGGACCTCCCAGTGCTGTCAGTTCAGTGAATATATGTTGCATTTTGGAATTGGTATAGGTGACACAACTGGAAAACTGTGGTAACAGAGAAAGGTAAACTCTTGAGATGGCACATGGTATCCCAGAAGTAAGTGCAAGCTAAATGACCAACTGGTGTCACTTCAACCATACTTTCTCTGCATTTTGACAAGGATTTATCTTGACTGATCTAATCTGCCTGAAATACCTGTCCTGTTTTGCTTCTTGGGACACTTGAATAGTGTCTAAATGCTGGGTTTGCTTGTTTTGTTGTTATTTTTTTTTTTAAAAAAAAAGCAGAGACCATCCTTACTTCCATGACAACCCTCCCTCTCTTGGTAATACCTGCTGCATGTGATGGTTCTACACTCACTGGAAGTTTCTGTGTGGGGCTGGTTGTGGGAGCTCAGCAGCTCTGATATTTTGTGCAAGGGTACTGAAGGGAGAAAGCAGAGGAAGGATAAACAGAAGCAACTAACTCTGAAGACCATAGTTCCAAGTGCCTCTTGGAGTCTGTGCTGTTAGGGAGAAAATGTAATGTTTCTTATTGCTGGATCTTTACAGTGCTACTGTGTTGATGTTCAGCTTCTCACACACTCATACAAGTGCCTTAAGTTTCTGCATTCTAATAGTTGCCTCATTCTAACAGATGTTTAAATATTGCAAATGTCCATCGTTCAGTCCTGTGATTGCTTGTATACAGGTGTATGCCTGCCTTTTTATGTAGTCCTCTAGGAACAGTAGGAAGGCCATTCTCTCTGAGAGGGATTCCTTAATTTGGAGGAAGTACACTTAACTTACTCTTTGTTGACATAATATGTGAAATTCAAGCTATGCTGAAGAACAGCTGCATTTTCCTGTTCTATAACTGGAAATGGCCAGGACTCCTGACTTCTCACCGTGAGCACCACAAGTGTGGTAGGACCCTTGTCTCACTGAAGTCTGGGTGCAAGTGAGGGGTACCGATAAGGTGGCGGGGTTCTTGTGCTGTGAGATTACTAGGACACCTCACAGATTCCTAGGGATTGCTAATGCTTACATTGTTCTTAACAAGCTGTTAACATCTCTCTAGATGATGGTGCCAATGATTGCTTTCCCTTACTCTAATAAACACTCTGTAATCATTCACATTCATTTTCAACAGGCACTTCTGTCCAGTTCAACTCAGTGGAAAGCCTGACACATTTTCTTCAATTCCATGAGAAAGTAATGGTATGTAAAAAGGAGTTTCTACCATGCCATCTAATGGAAAAGCACTGGAATTTCTACAAAGGATGTGAAGATTTTGGATTCTAAAAACTTCTTGAGTGATAACATTTTTTTCCTTTATCATCACTTAAAAGTAGATATTTAAGGTTTTAGAACTAAGTGCTTTGTTACTGTCATTTTGATAAATCATTTGCTGGGCACTTGGAATGGACTGAAGGATTGTTTGGGTAAATGAGGAACAGGGGAGTACTTTGTAGCAGGTGAGGATAACTGTCTATATTGAATTTTGCACTGTGAGATTGAGAAACGGGCAAGTAGATGAGGACTGTTACACACTGGTGGTTATTGTTAATTATATTCCAGGTTGATAACTTTGTATGAAATTCCACTGATTTCAGTGGCTGCCCATGCTTGATGGGGCTGCACAGAACCAGATAGGTGTGGGCACCAGTAGTCACTTCCAACACCTAAGCCTGGAACTGCTCTGCCTGAGCAAGTGATATCAGAAATGGCAGCACATGTTTGTGTAATAACATAAGCTGTTAGGTTAGGCAAAAAAATCAAGATGGGCAGCATTGAAAATCACCAGCAGATTTGCTTTATGTGGTGTGAATATATACGAACATTTGAAAAGGGGACGGGTGCTGGGAGAGGTTAAAAGAGGAATCTGAGACACTGGAAGTGATCAGGGAGATTCCATTCATGTTCCTGCCAAGCCTGATAGACAGAAAATGTGGTGGCATATGGCAGTAAATGCAGTTAGCCCGTTTGTGGAACACAAATTTTTCCATCTAACAACATCTTAGATATTCACCCCGATCTCTGGAGGATTTCTATTTGTTTTAATTTTACAAAGTGTGAATCTGCCTCAGTAGCATATTTATAACACATTTGACTGTTATGAGAGTTATCTGCATTCAAATGGCATTCTTGCTCTTTCGTTCTCTGGATTGTAAGAAGAGATGAAATAATAGCACCTGCTACTCCTAACTCCAGTGAATGGGATGAGAAATATCTCCTGTCAGTACATAACAACCCCAGCTAGCTATTTGGAGTGCGAAGAGCTGTTCTGCAGAGATTTGATTAGTGTCTTAAACAGAAGGTAGTTTAGGGAAGAGAGAGGGGTCTGATGTGCAGAGAGCTAATGCTGTGCCCTAGGATGTATGAGCTATCGTAGCCTGATGGGCTGTAAGGATAAAGAAATGCAAACTGCCTGGAAGTCACAGGAGTTAAAGGCTACTGAGTGACAGGTATTTTGTAAAGGTCACTTTCCACACAGGGAGAAAATTGAGCGGTCTCACAGCTGCAGCAGCAAAACAAGCCTGAAGGCATATTGGTTTAAAGGAAATGTTCATTCAAATATTGCAGTTCCACTTTCACTGAAAAGTGAAAGACTTGAATGTGAAAATGACTACTGAATTACTTACATTTGACATTTTTTCTTTGTTACAAGATGTCTAATAAAGTCAATGTGTAAAAACTGGGAGGATTTGACAGTAATACTTTTAGGCCATTACATTAACGTGATTATATGACTAAGACAATTCTAAGACCAAGCAACAAAAAATCTGATTGGTTCAAGCTGGGCAAAGAGGTGAAAATGCAAAGTGTTATATGAAAACCACTGTCTCCTACTGACACTCTATGTAAAAGTAAGCCACCAGTTGGTTTTTTTTTTTTCAATATTTATATTGTGTATAGAAATCTTGAGGAAAGTGTTGGCTTGACAACGTATGTTTAATATGACTAACAAAGGTAGGATTCTGCTTCCCAAATCTTACAACTTTGATTTTTCCCTGTTCTTCCTACTGGAATCTTTTTTGTTAATGTAAAATTACATTAAGAGATGTTAAAAAGTTATACCATTGTGAATAGGGTGTTTTGTTTTCTCTGTTTATATTTACGCTTTCTAAGTATACTTTTGCATAAAAATATAAGCTGTCATCACAGGTCAAAGATAAGCAGCTATTAGTGATCCTAACTACAGCAGAGTATTAAAGCTTCTTCTCACAAGTGGCAAACAGCAACGGTTAGTCCTCCCAGCCCCTCCTGCTCCATTCATGTTTCAGTTATTTTATTTAGTAACCCCCTTCTCCACTCCTAGGCTGTGAGTTACCACATATTTTGTGTGGTGCAGGCTAGAGTAAAAAGAATATAAAATGCAAAGACTACAAAACCCGTGGCATTCTGCCTGTTGTTAATATTCAGATGGGGAATAAGAGGAGAAAGAGATGATTCAGTGAACAAAAGCCATGAGTTCAGATTCATATTTCTACATATTTAGTTATTTATTCATATACTGCTGAGATAGAGTTAAAAAAATCAGTGGGAAGATTGATACCAGTGAGGAAAAATGTGAGGCACAAAACAAAAGAATGAGAGTGAGAAGGAAGATAAGCAGCTGGGGGCAGACAGTGCAACACAAGATTCATGGATTTTAAGGCCAGCAGGGACCAGTGTGATAAGCTGACCTCCTGAATAACACAGGCTAGGGGTTATGAAAGGGTATAAGCAAGGAAGACATGGGGAAAACAGAAAAGGAAGACAAAGATGCAGATAGAGATAAATTCACTCTAGGTAGAGGATCAACACAAAACATTGCACCTTCTTGCCAGGCAAAGCTGAACGCAGGCAGCAAGAGCGGTTACGGTAAGCGAAATGTGGGAATGAATGCCAGCTTTGGGGAGGTATTTAAAGTATGCAAATACACCTTGGGTTTTTGATGGTGGAAATGCAATGAAGGAGCAGGGAAAGCAGAAGCGATGCCAGAATAATGTTTCCAGTTGTAGGAGTTTGGATAAATTCTTGGAGCAGTTGCAGTTGGCAAGTGTTTTGTCATTATGACACAGAGGCAAATACTTTTTTTCTGTTTTTTAAACCTTGATGTTAACTGGAAAAAGCCACCCTGTTTGAACTATCGCGAGAATGAACAACTGTGTGTGCATGAGATTCAGGACATTTTTCTGGTCACCAGTAGTCAAGTAATTAGTCGGGTAGGAAATCGTGTGGATGATTTGGAATTTGAATTATTAAGTTTCAGGCTGTATCAAGAAAAGAAGCTTAAAACATGACACAAAAAGGGAGGAAAATGTTTCAAAGATGGAACAGGATTCATGGAACTGTTTTTTCATATATGTTTGTGGGGGTGGTTGTTCATTGTTGCTTGTTGGGGGGGTAGTGTTGTTGCTGAGGCTTTGGCTTCACCTCCGAGAGAAAGTTTTACCACTTGCACCAATGTTGTTATTGCAGAGTAACCGAGTTGTCCAGCAGCCGCGTCCTTTTGATTTCCCTCAGGTTTCTGCGGAAGGAGCCGGGGCTCACGGTTGCAGATCGCCGCGTTCCAGCGGCTCGAGCAATTAGCAACCCACGGCCGGGCGCTCCCGGCTCCGGCGGCCTCTTCCCAATTTCCCACTCAACCCAGGCGCGCAGGCGAGCCGGGCGGCTCAGCCTGACCTTAACACACCGGCCTTTGCCTGGAAGCCGCCGGGGAACTGCAACATTCCAGCGCAAGGGCAGGCTGCTCCGCTATTAGCAGAGGTTCAAAGCCCCGACCGCAGCTTATTAGTTCGGACCAGCACCCACCGCCGCACCCCGCCCGCCCCGGGGCCGCTGCGGACCGGCCCTTCGCACGTCTCTGCTTTCCCGGGGCAGCCGAGCAGAGGCGGCCGCCGTCCCGAGGGGGAGGGCGAGGAGCCCGGGCCGCCCCCGGAGGCGGATGCGCCTCGGCCGCGCCCGGGCCGGCGGCAGCGGGGGCCCTGCCCGCTCCCTCCGCTCCCTCCGCTCCCCCCCCCCCCCCCCCCCAATCCCCCGACCGGGGTCCCTCCCGGCCGCAGGCTTTGCGGAGCCGCAGCATTGACCCCCGCCGCCCCCTCGGCCGCCCCACCTCCTCGGGGGCAGCAGCGGGGCAGGTCCGCGCCGCCGCGGCAGGAGGAGCAGCGTGGAGGCGGCGGGCTCCTCCCGAGCCCAGGTGCCGGCTCCCGGGAAGGGGCGGCCGCCCCGCTCCGCTCCGCTCCGCTGCCGGGGGCCGCGCCGCTGCTTCCTCCTTCACCACCACCTCCTCCTCCTCCTCCTCCTCCTGCCCGCCAGGTTGCGGGGCGGGCGGCGGCCCCTCCTTTTTCCTCCACGTCATGGGGTGCCGTGTCGCACACATGTCCCTGCACACACATCACAGATCTATACACACACACACACACCCCCAGCACACCCGCGCATCCCCGAGCAGAGGAGCGCGGCCGTCCCGCTCCGCCCCGGTGAGCGGCGGCTGCCGGCGGGCACGTCCCGGGACGGCGGCCGCGGGGGCTCGGCCCACGGACCGGGGCCCTAACTTTTTGCGCGGAGGGTCGCGCTGGGACGACAGCGGCTCCCCGCCTCCGCCCGGCCCCTCCGCCGTAGGCACAAACTTGGAGGCTCTGCCGCGGCGGCGGAGTTTGGGGAAGAGGAAGAGGTGGAGGAGGAGGAAGGGGCGGCAGCCGCGCGGCTCCGCGGGGGCTCAGCGGGGCGGTGCTGCGCGGGGGCGGGAGGGCCGGGCCGGGCCGGGCGCGGCGCTGGCGGCGGCCGGAGGAGGAGGAGGAGGAGGGTCGTCGCCGCCGCCGCTACCGGCGGGTGCTGCCGGGGAGCTCCGGTAAGAAGGCGCCGTGTGTCTTTCAAAGTTAATTACGGGGGGATTTTATGTGTCGGGAACCGGCAGCGGCTGGCAGGCTGCAGGCGCCGGAGGCAGCGCACACACCTGCCTGCAGCCCGGCTGGCGGGGGGGGTGCCCCCCTGTCGCAGCCGCAGAACTGCTCTGGAGCAGCAACAGTTACACCAACTTAACGTCTGGTTTGGTAACAGGAACCGGGTTTGCTGTGAGGTTGGCTGAAGTCTCTCCTGCTTTTTTTTTTTTTTTTTTCCCCCTCTCAGTAAATTGCTAAAAATGTACGTGTTAGTCTGTAGCTGTGTTTAATTTTCCAAGTGCACTTAACTCATTTCTTTAGTATGGAAAGAGGCTCTTTTTCCTTCTGAAGCAACAAAAAGTAACAGAACAGCAAGCATTTGTCAGAAAAAAAAAAAAAAAAACCCAAAAAAACAAAGTTTGTTTTTCTGGGTTTCTTTTTTTTTTTTTTTCTTTTTTCCTCGAGGAGAGACAGTAACAGCTTCTCTCTCATTAAGGGGTGAATAGACCTACTAATATTAGAGTAAGGCTTGTGGAAGTAGACTGTAAGGGAAACTTCCCTTGAGGTTAACTCATCCACTGTGTCCCACCTGAGGATTTGCTCCATTGAACACCCGCTGACTTGCTTCAGAGATCTAGTCCATAAACCAGCCTGTTTTATTTTGGGTTAGGCAAATTGCCTTAAGAGTAACATTTTAAAACAAATAAACTTCCTTAATAATAAGCTTTTTGTGTTTGATAGCCTGAGAGAGAAACAGCTGAGGGGTAGATGTGGTAGATAAGCTTGCGACTGGAATGGAGGCAGTGAACAGGAAAGAGCTGCTTGCTCTGTTTCAGACCAAGAACACTCAACAGTTGAGTGATGCTGGAAGGTAAAAGATTGAAATCAAGCTAGAGAAAGTGTTTTTTACACAACACTTAGGTCAGCTGTAGCGTGTTTTTTGTCCAGCTCCCACTCTACTGGATATCAGAAAACTTATATGGGTTCAAGACCAACAGCATGGAAGAAATCGAAATTTCCTAAGTAGAAAGTTGTAACCCCTGTCTTTGGAAGTTGCTGAGCTGTAAGGAAACGGAAACTCAAAGAACATGTGAAGATGTCAGAGAGTACTTGTACCTTCTGCTCTTTCTCCTCTTTCCAGGCATCCACTTATGGGTACTCTGAGACAACATCCTGGGCTGGATGGTCCCTATGGATGTGAAGTGCCTGTTCTTCCATGCATATAGGTGTTCTGAGATGGTCATAGAAAGGTGTGCTGGGTTTCTGTGGTGTGTTTTTTTGGTAGTGGGGGAGGGGGCTACAGCAGTGGCCCCTGTGAGAAGCTGCTCAAATGCTCCCCCAGCTCCAAGTTGGACCCACAACTGGACGAGGGCTGAGCCAATTAGTGACGATGGCTGCACCTCTGCAATAACGTCTTTAAGAAGGGGAAGCTGAGAGAGGGATGGGGACGTGTGAGGAGGAATTGAGAGAAGGACGGACACCCAGGTCAGCAGAAGGAAGGGGGAGGACGTGGGGGAGGTGTGCCGGAGCAGAGACCCCTGTATCCCGCGGCGAGAGGACAGGGCTGCCCGCCCAGCACCCATGGAGGTCCGCAGCGGAGCAGGGGCCGGCCAGTGGCCTGAGGAGAAAGCCACCCCAGGACAGGCGGCTGCGTTTAAAGGAGGCCGGGGCCCTGAAGCGAGAAGTGGTCCCCGCGGTTGTGGCTGGGCGCTGGGAGGACGGCAGCACGCGGGGGGGACCCACGCCGGAGCAGCACGGGAACGGCTGCGGCCCGTGGGGAGGCCTCACGCCGGAGAAGGTTCGTGGGGAACTGTCTGCAGTGAGAGGGGAGCCCCGTGGAGCAGGGGAGGGGTGTGCGGCGTTCACCCCAGCTCCCGAGGGGGAAGGAGCGGCGAGCTGGCTGTGACCCCCATCCCCTGCCCCCTGCGCTGCTGGGGGGGAGGCAGAGAGATGGGGAGCAGCGCTGAGCTGGGGAGAAGGGAGGGGTGGGGGAAGGTGGTTTTGGATGTGGTAGCACTTCTCACTGTCCCCACCTTGTCTGTTAAGTGTTGTCTTTATTAACATTTGAATTAAAGTGCTTTTCTTTTCTCCCCCTAGGGAGTCTGTCTTCTGCCCATGACCATAATGGGTGAGCTGCCTCTCCCTGTCCTTAGATGGAATCTTTGAGCCATTTCTGTTTCATATTCTCCTTCCCATTCCTGATAGGGGGGAGGAGGGAGTGAGCAGCTACCTGGTACTCAGTTACCCTCTGGGCTCAAACAATGACCAAAGGGAATTGAAGTGCTACCATGTTTCTGCATCTGTGGTTTTTGGTCTTCTATATCTGATACTGATGGGATTTGGTTCTGTTCTTATGTATTTTTCTGTATGCTACCCAGCTTTAAAGGCATTTAAAGATCCCTAACAACCCTAGCTAATGCTTTTTGACACATACAGTTCACAGAAATGAGCAACTCTTAGGACTACAACTCTTTGAAAAACAGTAATGGTGATGAGGAATACATTCAGGTTTGAATTGCTTGTGTTGGCACAACCCTTGTGCTGGGATTACACTGGGGGTGCAGGAAAAGGGACCAGACACTGAAAACCACTTGTGTACCAGGTTCTGTAGATTTTGTGGATGATAGCCTATACTGTGCCTGCTATTTTCTAACCTCATATGTGCAAATTATTCTAGTCAGCCAACAGCCTGTCTGCGATCATGTTAAAAATGCCTTGATGGCTGAGACTAGATCTCTGAAATTCTTTAGAAGTAGTCCAGGTGAGCTGGGAAGAATTAACCAAAAGTAAAATTTAAAAAGCATGAAGAGGCAAAGCCAAGTGCTATGATTAGGTATAAAGAAACCGGTGGGTGCTGTTGTATAGGATTCAGGGAAGCCCAGAAAATGTTGAAACATTGGTTGGGAGCAAACAGGTAAATCCAGAGATTGTTGATTACGTGGATTTTGTCAGTCTGGCAGCTTTTTAGCCTGGCCAGATACGGCTGAGACCCTCAGCGGGTCTCCATAATGTGCAGTATGATTTCTAGAAGCTTTATGTCCACCCACAGGACAGAAGCAGAGCATTTTCAGACTTCAGCAGAAAGATTTCAGGTGAGGGTGATTCAGGGATTTTGGAAATGCGTTAGCTGTTGGTCAGAGCTACAAGTGGAGCACTAGAGAGGTGCTGATGTACCTGCTTGGCCATTAGTCTTTCTGGTTATTGTGCACCTTTGTGACAAAGTGACTTCATGTAGGAAGTGGGTAAGGAGCATGAACTGTCCTGATATGTGCTGATGAAGCAAGTTTGGTCTCACTAACATGATGCTTAAGAGGACTGTAGCAGGAGCTTATGGTGTTTGTGTAGCTCTTTCGGCTACAGAAAGGCATCAGGAGTCATACAGCTTTTGAGGTCTACCAGGAAATGTTGATAAAGGAACTGAGATACAGCAGATTAGTCACAAGAAGCTCATTTCTGCAACATAAGCTGCAGGGTGCCAGATCCAGCCTAGAAGATAAGTTTTGCATAACTCTGTCAACAAGTCAAGCTTCATCAAACCTCTTACTGAAAAATGCAGAAGGCTTCACCTGGATTTGCAACGTGACCAAGTGCAACGTGCAGGTCCCTCTGCTTTGAGTACAAGAAGGACAACTGTGAAGAAAGAGGAGTCCTCTAATTGCATTGTGCCCAGAGATATGCATCATTAAGCAGATGACAGAGTACATACCAGCCTGCTGGAGACCCACACATCCTCGTGCCCTGTCATGTTGTCTAACTGCAATGTGCCTTGCGTGGTGCATCAGGAAGCTAACCTCTGGCCTGGGCAGGGTTCCCTGGTGCTAATCAAAGACCTTTTCCTTTTGGATTGACATTGCAGAGCGCAGTTGGCTTGTATGTGTTTTTGTGATCCATCATTCTTTGATGGGGGAGTCTTTCTGCATGCTTGGTTTTTGGGCAAGGACAAGCCAGCACCTTAAATCTTATGCAAAAGATGCACAGCTGTCTGCACATGTTTTTTTGCATGTGCTGGTAGGTTTTGTCTCACAGGAAACTGACATGATTTCTATATTTGTATGCTCTTAATGTTTTAATCAATTAATAATGTTTGATACCATTGCCCACTGTACCCTCCCCATCACACTGAAAAGGGATAAAGTTGACCCAGCTACTGTCATGCCACGTTGTGTCTTATGCATAAAGGGAGTGACAAATATTAAGCGAGGAATTCAGGAACTGTTCTTGCTATATGAATTTGCTGTGCTGGGCCCATTAAGCTAAGGCAGGACTGCAGAAAGCCATGGATCTGCGACACCCAGACCTGGCTTCAGAGCTTATGAGATTCAACCTGCTCCTGCCACACTGGAGAACAGAGTGCAAATAATAAGCTCCATAGTACAGAGATGTGCGGTTTATAAATCGGTATGAGCTGGAAGGCTGATGATGAAGATGAGGCTGGTGTGCACAATACTTTGGTCAAAATGTGGGTGGAGAGGAGGAGAATGCTATATATGCCTTAGGAGTAAGCACACACTGCTGTTGTGCTTTCCTTGAGGGAAAATACCATGGTATTTGTTTGTGGTACATGCAAGTAATACAACGTTTAGTTCCTCTCATTTCTTGTAACCATTACACACACAAAGCCTAGTTATAATAGCACAAAAAATACATTTCTTGCCATATAAGAGACATTGTATACCATATGAGGTACTTATGTATAAGTGAACTTGCAATGCAGATCATTGTGTCTAAACAGTTTCAGAAAGCATCACCAGGACAGTGAGGGTCATACCAGGACAGATTTTTGGCCTTGGCTCAGTGGTGGAGCTGTTTTATCTGTGGAGGGAGCAAGGTCTCTGAGACCTGAAGTACTGTGTGGTCTTGAACTTGGTGAGGCTTTTGACAAAGACTCGTCACACCTCGGCACTTTCCTGCCTCACCCCAATCCCTCTTCACCCTGCCGTAGGAGGAAATTAGGTTGCTTTGACGTGATCTGTTTTTTTGGTGTTTTTTCCCCCCCATCTTGGCACTTAGAAATGCTATGTGAGTAAACAAAAATTAAATGCTTATTATGCAGATAATGGCTTCCACATCTTATCACACAAAGTCTCCGTACTCACTGTTTTTCAGCTAACCTTTTACACTCTTCTTTTGTAATCTGTGCAAGCAATAATGTTGTCCCGGCTGCTTTTGTACATCCGACTTCATACGCGCTTGAAACACTGATAGAGGTGGAGGCTGTGGGCACTGTCAGGATGGAGCAGACACCAGGACTTTGTTCAACCTCTGAGCCGGCCGTGCTTGGGTCGATCTTCTGTCACAGAGCGTCCTAAAGAGCTCCACGAGGGGAAGAGACCACGGCAAAGTCTGGGAGGTAGGTCTGCAGCTCTTGTTGAAACGATCTGACTGATGTGAAGGCTGTGACTTTGGCAGTGAGGACTCTGACTTGGGAGGAATTGATTCAAAGGCGGTGATTTACATCAGGGGCTTGCAGGCACGAGTCTGCAAGCAGCTTGGTGGAGAGGTGAAGGAAATGGAGAATTATTTTGAGCTGTTAATGGGAGCTTTTCTGCAGCACGGTGCAGTTTCTCCTGCCTCCCTGTCTAACAGGAAACTTCCACCCTCTTTTACGGTGCTACTCCTTGCCAATGTACACAAGTTCTGGCTCTTTGGGCCTGATTTTTATGTTATGCAGTAGTTAGAGGGAAAAGGTTAACCCTCTCTCCACCGTAGTAGTGGTGTTATTTTAAACTCTCACATGAGTCAGAACAAAGCTGTTAAACTCTAGATTGCCCCAAACTAGAAGCGAGTAAACTCTATTTACCAGGGTGGGTTTTTTTTTCTTTTTTTTTTTTTTTTTTTTTTTCTTTTTTATTCTTGAGTCCTGCCTTAATACACCATAAAGTTCTTGGCAAATGTGGATACTCCCATCTTTTAAAGTCAGAGAATCTAAATACTCAACATATCAGAAATCAGGCTTGAGAATTTCCATGAGGAACTACCCCTGGCCTTTCTAAACACCTCCTTGCTTTATCGGGGCTGCAAGTCCTCTGACTGGCAGGACAGAATAGTTTGGGATGTACCAAGGAATTTACTGAGAGATTTTTCTTTTCAGGCCTCCATCAGAACAGCTTTCATCAAAAGTTATTGTAAAGCAGTTCAGATTAGTTGGGGATGCAGAGGAGCCAAGTTCACTTGCGTCTTGTGCTGCTGTCTTCTTGCATGTCCCTGCAGAAGTTGCTTGCCTCTCTTTCCTGGCCAGAGAGCAGAGATACAGACTTTCTTTACCTTGAGGTATCTCTGGCACATGGACATGCAGCAATTAATGTTAGATATTTTACTGCAATTATGGGGTTTGCTGGTGTACTGAAGGCAACTAGAAAACTGCATCCAGTCTTTTATGAAGAATATACAGAGAACTGGGACTGAGTGGCAGACAGACAAGCACAACTTACTGTCAGCACAGCAGGTTCTGTTAGGAAACACAGATCTAAGTGTCCTGCGCAATGAAGAGTCCTTGTGTTTGGCACCAGGACAAAGTCATATGTGATACCTGTAACTGCCAGATCGTTGCTGAATCTGTGTTTCCCATGTATGTGGTGAGAAGCTGTCTTTCCTCTTTCACAAAACAGCACAAAACAGGCTGTGGTAAGCTGCAGTTTTTTGTTGTTGCTTTTCCTTGGGGCACTGTGTTGCTTTAAGTCTTCAAGGTCTTAAAACTGGCTGGCTTATCATTTAATTAGGCTTGGGTCTAAAAGTAATGGCATCCTTTTCCACATCTTGCAATTAGAGGTCCATAAGGCAGCATGTAAGTAATTGTACTTACTTAGCTCTTAGTTGTCTATCATTTAGAGGAAATCTAAGTATTACATCAGGCAGACCAAAACAAGGAGGTGAGCTGTGTGGAACGAGACTGGCAGTGGGCACCACCATGTTATGGGAACATAGGCTGAGGCTCCAGTACAGGGAAAGTGGGTGGAAAATCAGACAAACTGCATAGAATCAACTGATCTAGATTTTATGCCAATAAAAAGTACTCCTACAGAAGCTCTGCAATCCCTATTGATAGACAATTTTGCAGTGGAAATATCCATCTAGCAGCAATAAACACTAGCACATGAATAAATTAACTTTCCCAGCTAGTAGCATTGAATAATCAAGTAGAGTTAGAAGTTTAATTCAGGCAGTTTACTTAAAAAAAAAAAAAAAAAAAAAAAAATCTTAGCAGAGCACATCATTACTTTTCTCCTTCCTTAGATTCCCAGGAACATAGTCCCCTCTACCTTCCTCAGAGACCCATCAAGTGACTTGATTTGTACAGAGTAGAGGGAAAACCAGAAGGAACGAACTGTGCCTTTCTGCATAGTTGGTCATGCAAACAACTTGACCAATTTTGCATTGCTGTGTGAGGAGGTGTGTATTAAGCAAACAGAGATATTTTATCAGGGAGAACTTTTCCCAAAATGTTTGCCTGGAGGAGAGGGACTTGTTCCTGTAGTTACTGCTATTATATGGTAATGGTGTTGGTTGCTGGAATACAGTGTGACCTGGTTTCCAAGGAAAGGTGTACACAGTAGTTTTGCCTCAGATGCCTTTGAGGGGGAGTAACAAGTCAGAGAAAGCACCTATTTTGGTTCTCTGTTTGATTTTGTTGTTTTTGTTATTAATGCTACTTACATGAAAGCACTTACCTTCATTGATCGTCTCTCCATTCTTTTTCATCATTTCCCAACCTCTGTTCTGCTGCTCTTATTCTTCTCAGCACCCATTCCCTTTTTATTTTTTTAACCCAAGTGATAAGCAAGCTCATGCTGTGCATTGGCAGAAGGGCTTCTGCATGGGAAAGAGAATAACACGTTGGGGTAGAAGCACTCCTGCTCCTCTGCATCCTTTCTCTCCATTTCCTCTCCTTCCACAGACTCACGTTCAGACTTGACCTTTTCACTTAACTCTTGCTCTGTGGCAAGCACAAAAGCAGGTTGCCCCATGACAGCATTTGTAGCAAGTACTGTGTACTTCAGACCAACTGAGGAGAGAGCAGTGCCCACTCATAGCCTGAATTTTGCAAGAATCCCTATTCTGGTGCCAGCCAACATGTCTTGCCACTCCATGCTCTGGGTTAACCACTCTCAGTCTGATGTGACAATAGATAGAGAGATGTTTCCCACCAGCTGGCTGTCTGACGTGACACGAAAAATGGTTTGTGGCATCTGTAGCCAACAGTAGAGAGTCACAAACCTCTTTGATGGGTAATGCTAAAGCAGAAAAGAAAGAGTGTAAATTTGGTAGGGCTACACATTAAGGGATATCATGGATTTTGTTTTCCTCTAGCTTGACGTAGTTGGTGGTTGAGCTTGAACTTTTGCTTACCTACTGAAGAGGTCCTCCAGGAAGGACTGGCAGAGGGCAGAGCAGGGGGGCCAGTGGGCACTGATACATACCTTGTGTTTCTCAGGAAAGTTGTAATGCGTTGTGATGACCCAGGCAGTCCATGACAGCTCTGCCCTGCGGGCAGCATCCAGGGAGCTTGTGGGCTCCGTAGATCCACTGGTCACCTTCTACCTTTAATCACTGAAGTGCTTGTGTTTAGTGGAGCACAAGCTGTATCAGAAAAGACACAATGAGGAAGGGAATGGAGTGCTGGGGAGTTGCAAAATTCCTTGTAGTCTCAAACAAAGTGGTCGATAAGCTGTTAATAAATCAGTGCAATCTGAATACAGACAAACTGGGAACACTGCTGCAGTGCATAGGAAAGGTTGGAAGAAGACCACGAGTTTTGATGAGGCCAATGACACATTTGCCCTTTGTGGGCCAGTTAAAGCAAACTCTTAATCGGGTACTTTGGTTACAGATGGTGTCTACCAAAAGTAGCTTGTCTGAACCTTCACTGTTTTTCATGTTTGAGTTTGCCCCACAGGAGTTTTTGCTAGATGGGAAGAAGGAGAAAAGAGATATTAAAATGTAAATACCCACAAGTCTTTGACTTTTGAGTTACAGAAAAATTACCTTGAATAATGCAGCTGTTACTTTAAAGGAACAGCTTTTAGGAAACTACTTTATTCCCAAGAAGGCTGTTTCCAATAGCCATGGAGTCATTTGCAAAATAGCAACAGCGGCTTCTGGAGGGGCTGAGGCTGCTTCTTCAGTGGCAGAGGGGTCTGCTGTCTTTTTTGCTGCAAGGCAGTCCATTTTCATATTTTCTAATTTGTACTGCTGATACAGGGATGCAAGAGGCAGTTGACTTGTGGTCTGCAGGTGAGACTGGCCGTGCAGAGCAAGAGGAATGTGAGAGTTGCTGATTTGTTCTTGCTCAGGGTGAAGGGAGTTGCAGACTCCTCCTTTGCAAAAATGACATCGGCATCACTGAGTTGCACAGACTGGGAGTTGCTTTTACTGAGGATACACGGGATTTATGGAAGCAGCAGAAATAATACTGAGGAGCAGCAGTAAAGCCCTGGGCATTCGGCGTTCTCAATAACCAGGGCTCTCCATATGTAAATCATTAGGGTCTTAGTAAAGTGGAAACACACCTTCAGAGAGGCAGCGTGAGACCAAAGCCTGCCAGTTTCCCTGCACTGCTGAAGGGAACCTGTCTGTTTCTTTGGGTTGCTGGAATCCCTACTTAACCCTTCATAGAGGGCAGCTTCCAGGCTGGCTTTTCTCCCTTGCTCTTGAGTGCCACTTTGGGACAGAGTAGTTGCTGGGGTGTTATTGGCTGAGGATCAGCGTTGAGTGCAATGATGCTACCCCTAGAACACTTCACACCAGAAGTGCACCAAGGCTGCGCCATCGCAAGCGGAGCTGGCAGAGCTTGCAGTGCTGGTGCAAAAGGCAGGGTCTTGTCCTGGCTCTTGTTTGGTGGGGCAGTGACTTTCCCAGGGATGCCTCACCCAGCCCATCCCACAGCCCATCCTCTGGGATGAACTGATGGTCCTTTGCAGTTCCTTTATTTTTCCACCAGCTGCAGAGGGACCTCAGATACTTAGTTTGACAAACATTGCACAAGGTGCGTCTCGCATGCATGGTACAGAGACCAGGGTACAGAACAGGTTCTCTGCTGGTTTTCTTCAAAGCCAAATCCAGAAATGCTCTGAGTCTTTTAACCACATTGAGTTCTGCTCCCTGTCATAAAATATTCCTATATGTTGTGGGACGACCTCAAGCAGTCTGGTGGAAATGTCCCTGCTCATGGCAGGGGGTTGGACTAGGTGACCTTTAATGTACCTTCCAACCCAAACCAATCTATGTTTCTAGGAAATAATGCATGATGGTGTGGTTATATGGTTTCTCAGTAGGAGTGGTGTTTTAAACTTGCTTTTACTCTGAAGGAATAGATGTACACCTTGTGTAAAATGTTATTCCACATAAACTAATTTGTGTACTCACAGGAGGCTCTTCAGAGCATAAATTTGGACGACCACATTTCATAGCATACAGACTCAGCCAGTTAATAATACCTGACTGTTCTGTCCCTCCCCCAACACCCAGTATCACCAGCTCCTATTTTTCTTTCAAGGGCCATAGGGTTACAAGGAAAGGAGCACGACTCCTCCCCACCCCCCTTGGTGTATGTGTGGTGCACTTCCTTCCAGGGAAGAGGCACTGGGCTGGCAGGAGGTATCCTGTGCTACCCCAGATATGCAGTTCACCAGCTGAACCATGAGAATTTACTTGTCTGCACAGCACTGAGAAGATGCAACAGTTTAAAAGGCCCGCTTTTGCAGTGATTTGTCAAATACAGTGTAACTTCTGGTAGGTACACTCAAAACTAATTTAAGTCTAGATTACAGTCATTGGCATTGTTTTCACATTGTCTTAGATATTCTGTGTTATGGAACAATAAATAATAAAAATTAAATAGTAAAGAGATTCACAAACTTCATTTGCAATGATCTTGCTACCTCTGTGATAATGCAGAATGGCCTTAGCCACTGTGTTTAGATCAGAATGCAACAAAAAAATTACACAATATTCAGATGAAAATGCAGAAGAGTTTTTAGGCAGTGTCCTGGTTTGAGCTCAGAGGGAAACAGCACCATGCAGCCGTTCAATCGCTCCTTCGCCTCAGAAATGGGAAAGAGAAGATAAAATAAAAGGCTCAGGAATTGAGATAAGGACAAGGAGGTGTGGCTCACTCATTATGGTCATGGGCAAAAGACAAACTCTTGGGAGAAGAAAAAAAATCTCATCACTTTAATTCAGAAACTAACAGTGTCACTTAACAGACAGAGTGTGACTGTGAGAACCATTACCACATCTTAAAAACACCTTAAACCCACCCATCCCTTCTTCCTGGGCTCAGTTTTTTCCCTATCTCTCTACCTCCTCCTTGCCAGTGGCACAGGGGGCAGGGCATAGGGTTACGATCAGTCATGCCACTCATTCCAACTCAGCGGGAGGACTCCTCTCACTCTGCCCGGCTCCAGCATGGCTCCCCTCTCACTGGAGACACCCTCAGTGAACTCTCTCTGATGTGATACTTCCACATGGGATGCAGCCATTCCCACGCTGATCTGGTGTGGGTCACCCCTGCGTGCTGCAGTTTTCCCAGTGCTGAACTACAACAGTGGGGGCTGCTTCTTCCATCAGGGTCCCAGCTTCCTTTAAGTGCAGTCACCTGTCTTGGTGTGGGCTCCTCCACAAGCTTCAAGTCAGCCTCTGCTACACCACGGACCTCTATGGGTGTCAGGGGGGCAGCCCTGACATCTCACCATGGGATACAGGGGTCTCTGCTCTGACACACCTCTGCCCCCCTTCCTTCTCCTTCCTTCCACTGACCTGGGTGCTCACATAGGTGTGCTTCTCATAACTCCTCACAAGTCCCAAAACCTTTGCAGGTTCCCCTTAAATACGTTATTGCAGAGGCACAGCCACCATCATTAATTGTCTCAGCCCTGGCCAGAGGTGGGTCTGACTTGGAGCTGGGGGAGCTTCGGGAAGCTTCTCACAGGGGCCACCACTGTAGCCCCCTCCCCTGCTACCAAAACCCTCGCCACACACACAAACCCAGCACAGACACACAGATCATCACTCCCTCATAGGCTCTGCCTTGGAGGTCAGGTTTGACACTGCTACTTTTTACAAATTTTTATGGAAGAGAACATCTTTTTTATTATGCGGAATGCAAATGAAGAAGCAAATGTTCCAATCCAGCTTCATTTTGATGATACAAAAAAGCTACACTGCAAACCAAACCAAAACATGGATTGTTGCCATCTCTGATACTTTGTTCCTGCTCATTTTGATTTCTTTTAGAACTTTTTTCAGTTCAGTTTAAATAAAAGAAACATTTCCTATTTCAGGATTTTTTGAGTTTGACAAAAATATACTGATTTGAGGCAACACACATGTTTTTTGGGAGTGCCAGTGAAATGTGAAAGCACCCGATTGCTCACACGGCTTACTGAGCAGGTTGCACCCTATGTTAGCAGCACACCTAACCCTTGCTTAACCCTTCTCAGAGTTTGCCTTTTAAATTTCAATATTGCAAGAGGCATGCTAGAGCCTTGCTATCAATCAGAAGAGTTGTAATTAATGCCTGTGGTTTTTGAGTGGAAGCTTTTAGCTGGACTGCTCCTCAGCCACCACGCTGTGCTCCCACCTGAAGCCTACGAACCTGGGGAGAGGATTTCATCCTCTTCCCAACAACTTCATACATTTTCATTTAGTGATTGAATCCTGAGCGGTGTGCATGACTTTATGAATAAAGAAACCTTCAACACAGTAATCTTTGAGGCTGAGGGTATGATCTTTGAGAGGCTAAGATGTAGTTGGTACTTGGGGTTGGATACTTTCCCTTCATCCATCTCTGAATGCGAGCAGCAGTTGTGAAGGAAGAACAACTTTTCAGATTTTTATAAAGTTTTTTTGTGTATTGCATTATGGTGCTAGCAACAAGGAAAATGCAGATTTATCCAATGGAAATCTTCAGATGAATTGCCATGGATTAAAGTTTGATGTAACAAATTGATAATGAGTCTATTAATTAGGCTGATATAAATGTGTGTAAGTTTGTTCTTGACCAGCACAGAGAGGGTAAAATCTGGGAGGTTTAGAAAAAGTGTGGTGCAGAGAGAGGAGAGGTGGATTTCCCTGGGAGACAGGTTTTGTGAAAAGGCTGTGTGACAGCCTGGGGAGGATCTGAACAGAAGTCCCATGCCCAGTGAAGATCCTGGACCCCTGCCCTCCTTGAGTGCTTGGTTGTGCAAACTCACCCCCATTCCTGTTTGCAGGAGTTGGGCTGATTCCTGGAGGGATGGAATGGAGAAGGGCAGGAACAGGAGAAAGGCACTGGCTGGTGGCTGTGCTCTTGTGCAGAATCCTGTCCTGTCCCTCTCTCAGCACCCAAAAGCAGAGTCCTGGAGCCTGGGCAGCGCTGGGGTCAGCATGGGAAGGAGAGGGGGAGGAGAGGGGTGCTGCGAGTGTTGCATCCTTCTGATAGAGAGGCACCCAGCTGGATACATGTGTGACGTGCTGCAGTCTTTGCTCGTGACAGATCTGGACTAGCTATGGCCGAAGGGCATGCTTAGGGAAGTCCACAGGGTAAGTGTGTGGTGGTGTGTAGAAATATTGTGAGTCGGTGGAGCTGGAATTAGAATTATTTTAACACTTTTATTTCCCCCCTCCCAAAAGAATCCTAAAAGCAGGCTTTAATTTACCTCTAATCAGTCTTTCCTTTGGTTTCATCTTGCAAGCATTTAACTTTTCAATCAATTACAGTCTCTCCATAGAAATTCAACATTTCTATGTTATAGTAATATGTATTTGTTTTGCCAATTGACGGGGTTAACACAAAGGACACAGACACCAAGCTAAAGAAATAGGCTTATTTTACTTTAGTAGAAATAGAAATTTTACTGTAGTAGAAATAGCAGAAAGAATAAGCAAGGTAATGCACCTAGACATTACTATTTAAAGCTAGCTATAGTGATTAAGAAAGATACATCACCAATTGCCCTCATACTTTACCATCATCCAGACCCGTGCATCAGCTGGGGAGCCCCGTCACAGCGAAGGGTCGCAGAGCCTTTCCCGGCAATTGGGAAGTCCTACGCAGGGCATCCACTCGTAGGTGAGGTCTCCGTCTTTGCTGTGAGAGGGTCCAGCTTTTATACAGTTTAACAAACAAGTCTAAACAAAACGCACAGGAGATATCTGGTAGATTGATATGCCTCACTCAGGCATGTCCGGATCTGGCCAGGATCCGGGCATGTCTGAGGAGTTTCTGTTTTTCTTTACATTTGGGATTTATAGTTACTTCCTATTGTTTACTTATAGTTCCCAAGGATTGTTCCCAGGGTTACATCTTCATGCTGATAAGATACTGGTTGCTTCAGTCTGCTGATAAGATGCTGATTGCTGGTCGGGGAATTCACTCAGAAGTCAACTTTTGTTTGAGGCCTATTGTTTGGGCCCCTTTTTGTTTCAGTATTGTAAAAGCCAACAGAAAGCCACTGGTTCAATTTGCTTCTGTGGCCCTTATAGGTGCACTTTACTTTTACCTCTGTGACAGTGTTCCAGTAGGAGCTTGGGTGATTTTGATTTATCCAAGCAGGTTGCCTATGGATGGTGTGCAAGTGCAAACACTGCTATTTATGTTTGTGATGTGCCCACCGCAGGGATTTGCACACTTTTAGGTACTCTGAAGCTTCACTGGCTGTTAATTTGTGTTTACAGATTATCAGAATAAGATTCAGTAGTTTGTAGGCAGGAGCAACAATTTTTATCAGAAAGATAAACTTCTGCGCATCTGGCTGATAGCAGCTGGAAGTGACTGTTGAGGCAACAGGTCTTTACAGATATTCTCCTGTGATCAGACCACAATTCACTTTCCCAAACCTTTGCTGCATTAGCCAAAGTGTTATTTCCTCTATTCTTATTTCCATATTCTCTCTCTCTTCCCCAGTTGCTGCAAGCCAGTAGAAACCAAGGTCTGATTCTAGTCTATGTCCTTATGTGCAGTTTCCAGCACACTTTTGCCTTCATCTTGGCCTTCCTTCCCAGCACTTCCTTTAGCAGGCCATAGCTTGGTTCATAAATTTCAACACTTTCAGTACATAAGGGAGAAAGATTATCCTCTCGTTTTATGGGTTTTATAAGTGTTGTGTGAGCCCCAGGAGAAGAACTGCAGAATTCTGCAGCCACCCGAAAGACAAAACTTGCACACTGGTTTGAAGCATGGAGGAAAGAATAGAGCTCCACTGCCCTCTTAGAGAGTGCCATGTATTTTCTGGTGCTTCTGCAAGTCCAGCATCATTGCCTTAGGCAGATGCAGACAGCTGAGCCTAGCTGGAGAACGCCTTGGAGGCAAGGACTGAGAGTTTCTGTTTGAGAGCAGCATGGCTCAGCCTTTGCCCAGTCCTCTTTGAAGATTTTATTTTGCTGACTAAAGCCAACATAGCGTTCAGTGAGCAGAAGGACTTGATCTGTGGCTGAACGTTTTCAGGAGGGTGTGAAATTCTCCCGTGATGTTGTTCCTCCTTTTGTGTCGTTGTACAGCTTGCACAGTTGCAGACAGCAAATTATTTTAAATGTTTGAAGGTGTAAAGCTGCCCAAAACAGCTTCTTGCAGGGAGGAAAATACAAAAAAAAAGGCAGTGAAATACACCAGTGGAAAACATGTCTGTTTTCTGGTTGGGATACAAATATTGCCATCATGGTTCTTACTAGAAATGCCTCTTCTGATCCAGCAGGAGATAAAGGCAGATTTGGAGAACAGGGCGATGGTCACAAGAAACATTTTTCTTGGTAAAAATTTACTGTTAGGAGTCTTGCCAGCTGGTAGTTGCCTGATGTCATGGTTCCAGGGAATTTAGCTTTCCATCCATATTTACGTATTGGCGAACGTAATTCTGGAAACTCTCAATAGCAACCTGATTGCCTAATTCCTTCTTGAATCATGATGAGCTCATGGTCTTGAAGGCACCTTATGACAGGCTATAATTATGTATTGTGTAAGAACATGCGGTCTGTTACACATCACAAATGTGTTGCCCTTGTATTTCTTGCATGTCTGTTTTCTTTGGACATCCCTTGCTTTATAGATGCAAAGGACAAATAAAAGCACCCATTTACCTTCTCTGAATAATTCAGTACTTTGCATCCCAGCCAGTAAGTGCCGTGACCAGACTAGGTGCTGTGTATGCATGTATATAGACCAGCTGTGCAATACGTGTTGGCTGCAAAATGAGATCAGCCTCCATTAATTTCCTCGGGAGTCTTCTGGCACGTAGAAAAGAAAGTGCAGACATTTTACAAAACAAGGCAATATGGCAATGCCAATTTCCCTTCCTAATATGAAATCTTTGTGCAAAAGATGGAACATTGCTCCTGCGTATAGTATGGTAGCACCTGAGGAAAAAAATACTCAATAGCAAGATTACTGGAGGTAACATCTGGTCAGTGCTACCCTAGGTAGGTGTTTCAGATAGCTCTAGGTGCCTGTTCCTGTCTGCTGCGTGTCATTTGTTCCCCGCTCCTCCAGAGAGGACTGTGTGTACAGTACACTGCTATTTCTGAGTGGGGCTTTGAGTGCTGCATGTGGTAAGAAATAGGAGTTTTGCACTTGAATCAAAACCTGATGAGATTTGTGGTGGCCCTTCTGTCACAAGGGATTGCATTCCCAGGTCTCGTACTGTTCCTAAGGAAATCACAGTCTTTTGCGGGAACTGTCTTCATCCTGGTTGGAAGCAAATGATTGTGCCTGAAAAACAAAGCTGTTGCCCTCATACTGATATACTGACCCTGGCTGTGGAGTGTGTTGGAGGTAACAAGAAGAAAGTGTGAATTTGTTGTGATAAGGATGAAGCAGGAGGAACAGAGGGATATTGGTAGTGGTGAACTGCACTGCTGAAGAGATGTTAGAGTGCTTTAGGAGTGGTTGGGGTCATACATGGCCTGATTCTGTCTGGACAGTGTGGTGATGGTGATACAGTTTGTGTTGTAAAAAACAACAACAACAAAAACCGCAAAAAAAAAACAAACAAAAAAAAAAAAACAAAAACAAAAAAAAAAAAAAAACAAAACAAAAAAAAAAACAAACAAAACAAAACAAAACAAAACAACACAGAAAAAACCCCAAACCATCACCAAGAAACAACAAACAAACAAATGGAACTGTGGATGTAAGTACTGGTTCCTGGTGCTCTCATCTGACCAGATAATGGCCAGGATCAGGGGGGAGATTCTCCATGAACAAGGGATTTGGTGGAGGAGCTGAGATTTCTCACCAGTACTCCTTAATTCCTTCCTCCACTGGGAATTTGAACAATGTCACCACAGTCTTCTGGATTTCTATGACCCTCTATATGGCACAATAGTGTCTTGTGGTTGGCAGTGCCGAAAACCATGGGAACATTCAGGGAGCTGAGTGTGGATCCTTTGCTCACCAGCTGTAACGAGGGAGTCCTCAGTGCTGTCCAGGTGATTTCCTGCACATTCTGGTCTGACTTCAGACTGCACTGGGCTCCAGTTGTTTAGATTGGTAGTTTCTGGCAGGGAAGCATGATGCGATGGCTTTTTGTTGGTTTGCCTAGAAACAGAATGTTTGACACTGGGTGGAAGCTGGCCAGGTCAACCATAGGTAGAAGGGTTTTGGAGCAGTGGAGAATATGCTTTTTTCTGCCCTCCTTTGTCCAGGCTCTCTTTTGCCTTTTTGAAGGAGATAGAGAGGAAGGGAAGATTTACTCCCTGTATGAGGTGATCCCTGTTCAGCCAGGAGTGGTAGGGGTTGTCCTTGGTATCCAGGGAGACCACTGTGCAAGAGGCACAGGGCAGGCTTCACAAAGAGTTTGCACCACACAGGTCTTCTCCCTCCAAAGAAAAAACGGGGGCAGGTTACCTGTGTTCCCCTCTGCAGGGCTGGAAACTTGGCTTAGGTTAGGAGCAGCTTTCAAGAGTGACTTATCCCAGGGAGCATAGGTACAGAAAAGAGGTAGGTAAAGGGGAGACCTGGATTAGTCACTGAGCTGGGATTAGTTTAGAGAAGAAGTGAAGGAAAGCACCTGATGGCTAAGCAGGAAGGTGGGATTTTTGGCTTTGTGGGGAGATAGATCTGTTTTTTTCTCTTTGTTTGTTAGCGTATCTGGAAGCTGTTTGTAAAACCTGCAGAGAGCTGCTGAGCTCTGGCTTCTACAAAATAAGGTATGTGTTGTCTTACCTTACTGCCTTCTCCAGTTTATACGTGGCACTCCCAGGTGAAACAAGGAGGTGGCATTTCCTTCTCCTTTCTGTCACCCCCAGAAGAGAAATATCAAGGAGAAAGACACACACTGAAAGGGAAAGTCAGGGAGAACAGACTAATGAAGCAGCTCTGCCTTGACATGTTGCATTTTAACTGAAGCTACAGCTTGCAGGCCCTGACATTGGTGGGAATGCTAAAGATGCCTAAGTTAGTCTTGCATTGTGTTGCATGCACACCTCAATACTTGATTTTACATGCATACATTGGATCTGCAGACATCCGAGCTGCTTCTGCTGCCTCACCATTTTATTCCCTCTGAAGCATACTGGAACATCTTATTCTCAAAAGAAAATATAGGGAGCTGTTCAATTTAGAGACAAAGTAGAGCTTAGTTTAAGCTATGTAGAGCTAAGTTTAATGCTGCACCTCGTTGTGGACTCTGATCTAATTTTAATGCAGGGATAGCAACAATGCTGCTTCCACTCAGCTTGCTATACAGGAATACCCTGCTGCAAAAAAAGGAGCTGTGTGTGTGTTTTTGCAGTCACATCCGAGGTTGTGTCACACAGCAGAGACAGAAGAGATGCACTATTGCTCACTACCACCCCTCCTGACTTCAGAAGGTTACATTATATACTCATTCCAGTGGGTGGAAGTGCTATGTCTCCATCCATCTATTCCTTCAGGGCAAATTAGCAGTATTTTCTGAAAGAAATCTGGACACAGGGAGTACTTTAGTCTTTTCAGACCCTTTTGGGAGAGGACGGGAAGGAAATTCATTTCCCCTTGGACATCTTCATGGGCCAGCCCCAGTGTTAGAGACAATGAGGATGCTCTGGCTGAATTCTAAAGCTCTCAGTTTAATTCTTTATTTTTTAAAAATACTGATATCTACCGTTAAGCACACAGTCTTTGAAGGCTCACAAGAGATCCACTTGCTGCACCAATTGAATCCCCTGGAGTTACTCGAGAAAATAAACAATCCTTCCAACTCATTTAGAGGACAGTCACGTTTCTGCCAATGCAGGGATTGCTGTACTTCGGTTTGTGACTCATAAGAAATTTTTTAAAATGTTTGGAAAATAAACAGTGGGCGTCTTGTTCCAACACTCTTATTTAGCTGGAAATCATCTGAAATCCAGGTTGGTTTACTGCCTTCATTCAGCTAATTCAGGGGAATTAAATATTTGCCTATTATTGTGGTAAAATCTGTTTCTGAATTAACATGATGTTTAAGAAGGAACTGTAGATTTCCAGTGCCCTGTCCTGCTAAGGTGGTATTTGTGCTGTAGACCAACAGGGGTGCACATCTTTGCTAGAAGCTGGAATTGTCTCCGATGCTTTGTTCCTGAATTAAAATACCATCATGTCTCTGCTTGCAGAATGAAGAGACGCAAGTGTCCCTACAAATGTCCCTCACGAAGGAAGATCCTGATCCTGTGTGTTACAGGGTGGCTGATTGCACTGCTGAAGCTCCTCCATGTTGAAAGACACTTTTTTCCCTCTAAGGGCATTTATTTGGTTGAGCACTTCTTGAGCACTTCTTCTTACGTTAGAAACAGGTATTCTTACCTTAGAAATGAGTTCAAATATGAAATTAATTGTTCATCTATATACGAACAAGATCCCCATGAAATTGGCAAGAGTTTAGAGATAAGAAGAAAAGAGATAATTGATTTAGCTGACGAAGATGTCATAGCAATGACAAGTGTTTGCCATGTGTATCGTTCACTTAGGAAATACCACCTAAAACCTGTTTCTCCGGAGGAGGAGGGTTTTCCAGTTGCCTATTCTTTGGTTGTTCACAAAGATGCAGTGATGGTAGAGAGGCTCATACATTCACTGTACAGTCATCAAAATATTTACTGCATCCATTATGACCAAAAAGCAGCAAAAAATTTCAAAGCTGCTATGAACAATCTAGCTAAATGTTTCCCCAATATTTTCATTGCGTCAAAATTGGAGACAGTGGACTATGCACATATTTCACGGCTGCAAGCAGATTTCAATTGTTTGTCTGATTTGATGGCTTCTTCAGTTCCCTGGAAGTATGTCATTAATTTGTGTGGCCAAGACTTCCCTTTGAGGTCAAACTTCGAGTTGGTCACTGAACTGAAGAAACTCGGTGGAGGAAACATGCTGGAAACTATAAAGCCAAGCAGTAGCAAAAAAGAACGATTCACCTATCACTATGAACTTATGAAGGTGCCTTATGAATACATGCAGATGCCTGTAAAAACCAACATTTCCAAGAATCCGCCACCTCACGATATTGAAGTATTTGTAGGCAGTGCCTATTTTGTTTTAAGCCGAGCATTTGTTCAATATACCCTTGAAAGCTCTCTTGCAAAAGATTTTTTCGAGTGGTCAAGGGATACATACTCTCCAGATGAACATTTCTGGGCCACTCTCGTACGTGTTCCTGGCGTCCCTGGGGAAGTTCCAAGGTCAGCCCAGGACATAACAGACCTACAAAGCAAAACTCGTCTGGTGAAATGGAATTATCTTGAAGACCATTTGTATCCTCCCTGCACTGGTACCCACCTTCGCAGTGTCTGCATCTATGGGGCCGCAGAATTAAGATGGCTTCTGAATTATGGTCACTGGTTCGCCAACAAGTTTGACTCCAAAGTAGATCCTGTCCTGGTAAAGTGCTTGGCAGAAAAACTGTCAGAACAACAGAAAGAGTGGGTATATTTGTCCTCTGATAAATACTTCCTGCACATAAATTCTATGAATGCCTCGCTATAGCAGCACTGTCTTCCCTGCTGTCAGTACTGTGTACTGTTACAGCACAGCACCTGCAGTTCCTCTGCCTTGACTTGCTGCAGGATGTTAGTGAGTAGAAGTGTCCATTCTGCATGAAGTTCAGGGCCCTGGAGAGCCAGGTGCCTGGTCATTTATTTATGAAAGGTCATGCCTCTCTGATTAACTGTTTTGTAACTTGCCACAATAATCCTGTAATTGTTCTTCAGGGTGATTCTGAGAGGGTGAGGTTTGCTTTTGGAGGTGCTGGCACTGTCTATCCCAATGGAGTATTTCAGAAATGTGTTTTACATCAAGTGTGTTTGCATCTTTCCTAAGAAACTCCAATGTGTCTGTCTGCCTGTCCCCTTCTCCTTCACTTTTGTTTTTCTTAAAAGTATGAAACAAAGACCTCCGTATCTGCTACCTCAGGAAAACTGGAAGTGCCCAGCTCGTGGACAAAACCAAGAGATCAGCATGACACCAAATGAGCCATGTGGCCTCAACTGCAGTCCCAAACTTCCCATCTGTGGGAGCTGACAAAGATCTTTGCAATGTGAATATGACTGGATGATATAAGGGAAAGAAGATCCGCATTTTCCATAGAATCATTCTCTTCTCCCAGCTCATCTGTGTGTTGCTTTTCCTTCTGTGAAGTGTGTGCTCAGGTGCCATGCCATGCCTATGAAATCAGTGATGGTCGATTGAAACAGAATTATGCACTGTTCCTCAAAGGCAGTTTACAAGCGTGCCCTAAGGGCAGTCTCTGCAGCCCCTTTGAGTAGATATCCATGCCAAAAGAGGTCAATCTTCATTTCTATCTCTACCTGTAGAAATATTCTCCTGTGAAATCCCAGTCCTCCCGAGACAGTATGTCCACACAGAGTGGATAACAAGTGCTATTTCTAGTTAGCGTTCCACATTGTGGTGCTATGTTGAAATGCAAAACATGCAAAGTCAAGCAGAAATCATAAATATAGTCATATTGCCAAAACAAAGACCCTGTGTAGAAATGTCTTTTTGTGCAAGTCTCATGGCCTTGCACCACCATGATCCCAACCGCTCTGACGGGTGCCTGAGCAAGCCCTGGTTCATCTGTAGAGCAACTGTTCTCCAACAGCCTCTGCTTCCCATTGCCCTGCCAGGCCTCCTGGCAGTGAAGTCACCTGGGAGCCTCCTCGCAGCTGGGCTCTCACAGATTTCTTGTGAGATCTCAGACAAATCAGCTGAGTTTTCTTTCAGCTGTTCCAGCTGTAAAATGGGAAAAACTATGTTCTATTATCTTGCTAAGCACTTCAAAACCTATGGCTGTTGTGGGCTGGCTGCACAGTACTAATTGCTTATCAAACTATTTATGGAGTCTGTGGGCACACAGATCAAATAGTGGGCTGGTTGCACAGTACTAATTGCTTATCAAACTATTTATGGAATCTGTGAGCACACAGATCAAATATTTCCTTGATGTACTGTTTCTGAAATAAATGGGGATTATTTGTAAAGTGTGTGTTACTTACTTCAGTGACTTGCCATATCTGCTCAGGGTTGTCATGACTTGATGTGATTTATAGACACACTGTAGAAAATGTAATATTGACAGTATTTACAGATTCATTCATCAGTACTTGTATGTAGAGTCCTCATGTGGAAAAAGCTTAATAAAATAAGATGTTAGGATCCCAGAGGGCCAAGCCACAGCCTTCTGGACACATAAATTGATGTTTAATGATATATTTAGAAGTTTTTATTTAGATAAACTGGCTTTATGTATGTATATACACACATCCCCATTTGTGTTTAATTTGAGTGGTTTGCTCTACCGTAAATGTATTAAAAAAATCCACCAGCACATTAAACTTAACTGAAGTAAATAATTTTAATCAACATGCAACTTTGTGCTACTTTATCTGAATTGGGTTGAATGATACCTGTAATTTAATTAGTTTGAAATAAGGCAGCTCATGCTTCCTAGGTAGTGAAGAAGTGGATGCAGAGATGTCACAGTGTGGGGCAGCATCACTCATTGCAGCAGTATGTTTGCTAGCCGGGGAAGTGAAAGTTGTACAGGCATAGTTTCAACTTTATGAAGTTCTAATTTTCTAATGATTTATAGATATTTCTGTTTTTTTTGAAGGTAACTTTAAAGGCTATTCAAGCTTGTAGAAATGCAGCTCACAAAAATAGTAGGATTGTTCAGGCTGAAAGATCATCTAGCCCAGTCTCCCACTCATGGCAGGATCAACACTAAATTTGGGCTGGGTTGCTTGGGCTTTGTCCCTGGGAGGCTTGCAGATCTCTAGGGAAGATTCTGCAACCTTCTGGGGCAAGATTTTCCAATGTTTCCAGGAAAAAGAACAGCCAAAATGTAAATTCCTTCACTTTTGGATAATCTTCTGTCTATTTACTGACTTTGCATTCAGCAGTGTAGATGCCATACTGATGTCTGTATCATAGTTAAGTGATTAGACTACGGGGGTGGGTAACAACTTCATTATTTACCTTTGACTTCATCATCTTTGTTCTTTACACAGGTAGGTCTTTCTTTGCTGAAAATGGACCTGAGGCATGATCCACAAACACCTTTCTGTGAGAAAAGTCGCTAAACCTAGTTTATGGCAAAGCAAATATGAAGTTTTATTTGGGCTTGAACTTAGATTATAGGCAGCTGTCAGCCATTCTGCTCTAACAGGGTTGGGCTTTTTTGCTTTAGTAAAGCTCAGACATTCCTCTTCCTCTCTTCCCCTTCCTCACTTCTCCTGAAAAAGATTCCTCTTGTAAGTTATTTCACAAATTTGAAATGCATGCACATTTGCACACATTAGATGGTTCCCTCTGTCTTTGTTCTGCCAAAGAAGCCCTGTGATGGCTTTCTTCCACCCACCCTGCCCTGTGCTGGCTGCATGGAGCATCTGGACTATGTTAACTTGATTCTTCTGTTCAAGAAGGATGTGCAGGGAGGGTGCTAGTGCTGCTCCTGGCTGTCAGCACTGGTGTACAGGTCCAGCCCACTGTTTTGCTAGTGACTGAAAACAGCAAAAATGCTGAATGCATTATAACATGGGAAAGCTACACGAGGAAGAAAAGGAAATAATGAGCTTTAACAAAAGAGATGCAGAGACAACATTTGTACAACTTGTCTCACTAATTTATTAGGCTGGACATAGAGTCAGGAAGATAGTATATGCAAACATAAATGCCTCACTACGTATTTTCTTTGACATTGGAATAAAAGGATGTGAAAGGAACAACTAGAAATTAGACACCTAATCTGTAATTGTAATTAAACCAGACTTGGCCTGTTGAGCATTTTTATGTCATTACTGTGGTGTTTGAATCAGGATGCATAAACATGAGAAAACCAGTATTTGAGCAGAAAATGTTCAGTCTATGTGACACATTAGTGTATGTTTACCACGTGACCTTGATTTTGAGTTCAGGTAGAATATCTGTTTCTATTTGGTGTTTTTAGAGAACTTGCATCATTCCTGGTGGTGATAATTTTCACTCATCTAGAAATGATATTTAAGAACAATGTGATCTGTTAGTAAGATGTGGTAAGTCTGTACGGTATCCCAATGCTGTTTGGTATTTTAAACTGATAGCTGAACACGCTATACCAGTCTTTTTTTTTCAGAACTACAGGGTTCTTTGTTTTTTCTATGGCTAAAGTACACTAATCTTTATAGTCCTGATCCTTCTTAGAAAAGGGAGAAAGCAAAAGCTATGAAGGTTTGCATGAGGCATTTTCTCGAGTGAGACAGTGTATTGGTTTTGTGTGGCAAGGCTTTGGTAGTTGGAAGGCTATAGGGGTGGTTTATGTGGGAAGATGCCAGAAGCTGCCCCCATGTCTGACAGCCAATACCAGCCAGTTCCAAGATGAACCACTGCTGGTCAAGGCTGAGCCCATCAGCCATGGTGGGAGCACCCCTGGGATAATGTATTTAAGAAGGGGGGGAAAACTGCACACCTTCAACCAGAGAAGAGATGATTGAGAATATGTGAGGGAAACAACTCTGCAGACACCAAGGTCAGTGCAGAAGGAGAAGGAGGAGGTGCTCCAGGAACCAGAGCAGAGATTCTCCTGCTGCCCATGGGGAAGACCACGGTGAGGCAGGCTGTGCCCCTGCAGCCCATGGAGGACCCCATGCTGGAGCAGGTGGATGTGCCCAAAGGAGGCTGTGACCCTGTGGGAAGCCCACGCTGGAGCAGGCTCCTGGCAGGACCTGCAGAGAGGAGCCCACACTGGAGCAGGTTTGCTTTCAGTTGTGACCCCGTGGAGTTCTCACACTGGAGCAGCCTGTTCCTGAAGGGCTCCACCCTGTGTGAGGGACCCACACTGCAGCAGTTAATGAAGAAAAGTAGCCAGTGGGAAGAACTCAGTTTGGAGAATTTTGTGAAGGACTGTCTCCTGTGGTGGGACCCCACACTGAAGCAGGGGAAGAGTGTGAGGATGAAGGAGAGGCAGAGACATGTGATGAACTGTCTGCAAACCCATTCCCCGTCCCCCTGCACCTCTTGGGGGCAGGAGGTAGAGAAAATCAGGAACGAAGTTAAGCTGGAGAAGAAGGGAGGGGTGGGGGAAAGGTGCTTTTAAGATCTGGCTGTATTTCTCATTATCCTACTCTGATTTGATTTTTAAGAAATTAAAATAATTTTTCCCCAAGTCAAGTCTGTTTTGACTGTGACAGTATTTGGTGAGTGATCTCTCCCTGTTCTTATTGTGACCCACAAGACTTTTTTTCTATTTTCTCTTCCCTGTTCAGCTGATAGAGCAGCTTTGGTGGGCACCTGGCATCCAGCCAGGGTCAACCCACCACAGACAGGAAGGAGCCACATGGTATATTGTAAAGGGAGACAGCAACAATATGTTTTCTTGCTACAGAGCTGCCATGTATGTGTCTTAGCAGAGATTTTAAGTGGAAATGCTTGCATATAGCATGGTTGCTGCTGCCATCTCTGATCAAGGTAAGCTAGACTTGAGTTAGTACATTTTGAAAATTAAGATCATTTAGGAAAAAGTTCCTGGAGCTGGTATCAATTTCTCTTCTTGTAAAAAACAGGTGCTCTGAAAAATCTTGAAAATTTACTGTAGCTTGACTAGGGGATTACAAAAAGACTCAGGAGACTCTGCTAGTTGCACTGGAGAGGGAAGAAGAAAGAGCCTCTGATTTTTTTGCTCAGAGCAGGTCAATCATTTTTAATGATGCTTTCTGTGTTATTTGTAGAAACCAATTTAAAGATGTATTAATTTCAAAAACTAGTGACCAACTTCCACCTTGCATCTCAGGTGTTTACTATAACACATATGAGTTTATTTAAAAGACTATTCCATGGGCTACAATTAGAGACTTCATTGTGGTTTAATTAAAGGCAGCAGTTCTTCTATTGCTGAGTGTCTTTTCTCTGCCTGAGTTTGTTCTCTGAGACCGAAAGGATGTCATGTCTAAGCTTTACCTGGGGCGATGAGAAGATTAGAGAGTATACAGAGATGCTGTAGGTGGTATTATTACCACCATAGCGTAACAGCTGGGAAATAAGAATAACTACATCTTATGCTGTAGAGCTTCAAGTCACCATTTATTCATAAACATAATAGGAATTGGAAATCATACAGTAGGAAATGACTACATGTGAATATTTTGGCACTAAATTGCTAGGGGCCATAGGAAGTAGGATGAAAATGCATGTGCTATGTGCAGTTTTATCTGACACGTGGAAAAATTAGCTGCAGATGAACTGCAAGACCTTTCAGTTATAAGAAAAGTAGACGTTGTCCTCCTACAGAGGTTTGAAATGGCAGAATTGAAGGCATCAGCTTTTTTTCTCCAAGAAATGTTATGCTTGCTTTTGTTTCCTACAGTTGTTTCCTACCATTTAATACAGCAGTGCCAGGTGCTTTATGGTCTTAAGATAACCATATCAGTTAAATTTTATCACTTACCTCTCATTTACTCTAAGCAGTTTTGGAATCCAGAACTTGCTTTCTGTCCTGTAGAAGGTCTAAGGGCTCTTAATACAATCAACATGTGGCATGGCTGAATTTCCATTTAATTGGCTTTATCAGGGCATGTGCATGTGCTCAGCTACTCTGGTGCAACAGTTATGAGCTTCCATCACTAGGAAGTTACCCATATTTTACTCCGCTTGTATTTCAAGGGAAAATTATCAAAGGTATCCTTTGTTCCTATGCCAAACTTCTTACTCTTGTCTTGAATTCTGCTTGGTCCAGGCTATCTATATAAAAGATGTGTCAAGATGTCGTGGTTTAGGCCTGATTGGCAGCCAACCACAATGCAGCACCTCTCTCTCCCTTCCCCTCCGGCAATGAGAAGGGACAGAGAGCCAGGCCTGGGGTTCAAGATAGGACTGGGATGGGGGAAAATCCCCCTTTTATGATCACGAGCAAAAGGCAGACTCGTTAGGGGAAGAAAAAAAAGAACATACATTTATTACAGACACTAACAACACATAACAGAGTAGGACAGTGAGAAGCATTGCCACATCTTGAGAACACCTTCCCCCCACCCCTCCCTTCTTCCCGGGCTCAGCTCTGCTCCCGATATCTCTACCTCCTCCCCCAGTGGCACAGGGGCAGGGAATGGGGGGTGCAGTCAGCGCTGCCACTTTCTCCATCTTCAGTGGGGGGAGTGTCCAAAACTTGTTACCCCCTACTCCATCGTGGTCCCCCTCTCACAGGAGACAGTCCTCCACAAACTTTCTCCGACTTGAATTCCTCCCATGGGCTGCAGCGTTCCCCACACTGCTCCGTTATGGGTCATTAACTTCCTCCGACTGGATTCCCTCCCACGGCTGCAGCCCTTCCCGAGCTGCTCCGGCGTGGGACTCCCCCGCATGCTGCAATCCTCCCAGCGCTGAATTACAGCAGCAGGGCTACCTTTTCCCATGAGACCCCAGCCTCCTTCGGGCACAGAACCTTGATCAGCCGAGCAGGAACGACAGGCCACAAATCAATGTCTGCTCCACCGTAGATCTTCATGGGTGGCGGGGGGGGGGCCCGCCCTGCCGTCTCCCCACAGGATACAGGGGGGTCTCTGCTCCGGCACACCTCCCCCCTCCTTTCTTCCTCCGTTCCTCCACTGACCTTGGTGTTCACGCAGCTGCAGCAACTCCTCCTCACAAGTCCCACTGCCTGTCACCACGTCCCTTCTTAAATACGTTATCGCAGAGGAGCAGCCGATTGGCTCAATTTCCCAAACAGAAGTGGAGCTGATGTGGAGGTGGGGGAGCTTCGAGAAGCTTCTCACAGGGGGCCGCCCCGATAGCCCCCTCCCCTGCCACCAAAAAACTCCACCACTCACTCAACCCAGGACACAAGAAGATGCATCCAAAGGAATAAAATTATGTATATCACCAAAAAGGGAAAAAAAAAATAGTTGGTTTGGAAAAGTAATTTCAAGTAATTGAAAAAACCAGATGATGCTGGGACCGAACAGGAATAAAATACATGCAGCTGTTATCACAGTCAGTTGGAGTATTGCTTCTCTGACTTTTGTATTGCTAATAATTTTCTTAAAAATGCACTGTTATTTCCAAGCTTTTGCTCAATTGGGATGTGAATGCAGCAATTGGTAAAGCTTCATCCCTCTTCTTCGCAGAACTGAGTTGTACCCTGTGAAATCACAGCAGGTTTAGATGGTTTATTTCTTTGCCAGGCCTCAGATTCCATACTTCCTATAAAGTAGAGCAGAACCAGAAAAGCATCTGGCCATCAGCACACAAGTGATCAGACAACACAGCCTCTTGAGGATGGAGCTGCCTCCAGACCGAGCTGGAGCAGGAGTCTGCCCACTCAGCTGGCAGACCAAACACTGCCTATGTTTCATTTAATTAGAGCACATCAGCATTATAATTTTCAAGACCAGCCAGCTAATCATATTATCTGTGTTGTTTTCATTGGCTGAAGAATCTTGAAATTATCTCTTATGGCTTTCTTAAATTAAGATTTATTTAAAATCTCTGTACATATATTTGGGGAACACAGTACATCTTGTACTGCATGCCTTGTCCTCATTTGAAACCAAGACAGCCAAATCAGGTTCTGAAGTCATAAAGCCATAGAGAGCTGAAGACGTGAAGAACTGAGTCATCCTAAAATTAAGTAGCCGTAGCATTTTGCTTCTCTATTGTCATTAAGAGGATAGTTTCATATTCAGTTTCAGGAACCAGAAGCATTTTATAAATCAGAATAACAAGAAGAAAAATTTACCCAGAGCACTTACCTGGAAGTTTTTTTTTCAGTGTACGTGAAGCAAGCTGCTTTCACTTCAGCTGCGGGAGAGACACACACACCACAGACCTGCTCCTGGCACCATGGCACCATTGCCACCTTCCCCAGTGCCTTGGAGGCTGCCCTCTCCCCCCAGCAAGGCACTGCTCACTGCAGTCACCAAGAGAGAGGGCAGAAGAAGTGGCCTCTGTCCCACTGCTCTAGAAATAACCCTTTGGGCACTGATCCTGCCTAGCAGCATTTGGAGGCTGCTGGAGTAGATAAACATGACTGACAATGAGTGTCAGTATTGCAGCCTTGGGAAAGAGTGGGGGCAAGGACTGGATCCCAACAAGGTAAAACACTCAGACTCAGGCATGTAAAGATGTTCTCTTCAGATGAACAGATGCAGAAAGTGGGGTTTTGGATTGTGTTAAGGAAATATGTTGCACTCCATGAGCTAATTTAACATGCAGCAGGAGCTCACTTACTTAGTCCAAGACTATTTGGTCAGCATTTCATCAAAGCAGTTTTCTCTGCTATCGTAAAACTGCTATTTCTGTTCGGTTGGGATTTTTTGACAGATGTTTTTAAAATGTACTTCAATTTTCTTAACAACTGCTGCATTCTGCATGGTATTCCAGTCCAGCTGAGGGGTAGAGTGAAGTGAACTTGATTTAACTTGATCTAAGGCAGTTTTCAGCTGCCTTAGAGGCTTTCCACAATTGCCAAGTTAGCTGATGGTAGCATGAAGTTTGGATGTTGCTCACAGACAGTTTAAAATCAAACTGAAACGTTTGCTGTTAAACAAGTGGCACTTTGCATGGTGTCTGAGAGATAGCTCTGAATATGCATTCTCCTGGTGGCTTCTTCTCCCACAGAGGCATGACGAGGCAGTGAACCTTTGCACTCCAGGAAGCACAGTGACTGCTAGGCTCTACGGGGAGAGGATCTGCATCCTCTTTTGGGCAGTGTTAATTGAGCTGAATGTCCAATATTGGGATAACTGGTAAGACTGGTGGGAGGATAATGTCTTCCACTCAGTCAAGGCATGGGGATGAGGGATGTCCCTGCTCAGACAGTTCAGTTAAGATTTGTCTGGTTTTGCACAGAGACAGAAAGTGATGTAGTCCTGAAGTGCTATCAGTTGAAGGGTAGGACACTCAGCCCCTTCCCTTGTCTCCAAGGTTGGGATGGGGGTGTGTTTGGAGACTAGAATGCCAAAACAGGGCGGGGGGGGTTGGGTGTGTAGTTGCTGAATCTACCCCTGAGTGATTATATTGCTTCACAACAAACTGATCCTGAAGTCTTAATAAGAGTGTATTCATTCTCCTTTCCTCTGGCTGCTGGTTAAACACTCCTGCAAAATCCTTCTATTTCTGTTTTCTATTGAGGTTGTTGTTGTGATCGAGCAGTTGATCATGTTCTTAACTTTTGTAATATGTACAGAAAGCAAATCCATATGCATCCGCTTGCTGAGAAGTACTGGAGGACACAACTGGGCCGTTGTTCATTGCTGCAGTTAACCCTGCTGATGTGAATGAACTATGTGCTGAATGTTTAATGGAAACTGAGTTATGGATGAGTGACTTGACCAGATAAAAGTAAAATAGCACCCAGAGGGAAGGGAAAGTGGCCAAAAAGAAGTTACGTCAGTGCTTCTGATAAATGGAGATACCTGCCTTTTTTTACCCCCAAGCAAAAAAAGGCAGCTTGATCTTGGGCCATAAGTGCAGAAAATGAACAAATCAGCTACTATGGTATTGCTTAATCTAGCAGACAGAAACATAATGGAGGTCTAGTGGCTGGAACATGATGCCAGATATTAGCAATAAAATTCAAATTATAACTCTTTTTCAGCAAAGGAATTTGCCTTTGGAACAAATTGGCAAGGAGTATGTTTGAATCTGTGTCATTTGAAGATATTGGTAGTTTAGCTGTAACTTCAAGGCTTGATATGGGAATTACTCTGATTTCTCATGGTCTATACTATGCAGAAGGTAGGCTGCATTTGATCAAGGCTGCAGATAAAATGATAGAATCAACTTGGGAAAAAAAACACAGCTAAATTCAAGTGGGAGTGGAAGTTGCTCATATTGACCATTACAAACATAAAACACCCTTGCATTAATTAGTACTGGTGACTGTGGTCTTACATGTAAAAGTAGCTAGGTTTAAATTTTCTGCTCTTGTTGAAACAGTTGAAGCCCTACTAGTAGGAAAAGTTATACCTGTTTAACGGTGCCTATCCTTATGTAGTTTATTCTTGTTAAGGAAGAGAATAAGCAGTGAAGAGGAAGATCATCTGTACAGCACATATACAAGCAGCTACATCAGTAACAAGTCATAAGTCTAATCACAGATATTAGACTGGTACAGACGCTTCAACGCAAGGGTCCACAGACCTGAGATCAGGCAACCTGGTGTGGACCCAGCAATCCAAACTCGTAACCGTGAGCCCTGTGACTTGAAGTATTGGTGCTCGGGTGCCCACCGCAGCTAACGGTGCTCCGGGCTCGGGTGTGTGGGAAAAGTCTGCAGCTGCCACTTGTGATCGCTGGTCCCGCAGCAATAGCTTTCACCCTGCAGCCTTTGGGCCAATACACCCGCTCAGAGCCCTGGTTTACAAGCTAAAGGAGTGTTAACAGACAGTGTTGCAAATGCAATCTGAAAGCCAAGCTGAAGTTTTTAGTGGGCCATATGCCATTGAAAAGCGGTATCTGCAACTGAAGTTAATGAAGAGGTGCCACTGCTGCAGTCACACCTTGAATGCTTCTTGTTGTAAAATAACCCCTTTCTCTCTCAGCACAATCCCACTTCAGGCTTCAGAACGTTTCTTCTCACCATTTGTTGCCTCCACAGGAATCCCGTTCCTGATACCAGGTTGCTTTAAAAATTATAGGCAGGCCTTACTCAAAGGCTTTCTGAGAAGCCTAATTCTTGACAGTTGCAAAGCAACCTTTCCTGTTCCAGAAATTTTTTTTCCACTTCCTGAAACAGTTTTAAACTCTGGTTTTCCAGGCTCTGTGGGGGCCCCCTCAGAGAAAGGTTAAAGTTTAGTTAAATATTAGGAGAAAAAAATAAATGCTTGAAGTATGAATGAGACATGGAAGTAAAATATAATTTTTGCTAGTAATTCTGGCTGTCGTCTCGGGAGCATGCACCTGTGCTCTCAGCATTGAGGGATCAATCCCTCCCTGCTGTGGCTGCAACAACTCAGTTTGGTTTTCTGATTGTTTTCCAGTGTCAGGAATGACCTTTATGGCAAATCAGTTCTACAAGTCTGCTGGCAAATATCTTAAATGTTTAATGTCTCTGAAATGAGTTTTAGACTGTTAGGGCAACAGGACGACTGGTAAGTGGACTGTGGTCCTGCAGCTATATCGGACTGGTCAACTGGTTGGTCCCTGTGGATAAACCACATTACCCTACATTGATGAAACGTTTATTTCATAATTAAAGTGGCTAAAAAAATTTCTGTTTGTAGATACTGCTCTGGAAGCAGGGCTGCTTTATGAAGACAGCAGTGTCTTCTGGGGCTGGTGGCAGAGCTGGGGCCCTGCTGCTGCAAGGGGTTTGCAGGAGGCGGGCAGGGGGGCATGTTCCCCCAGGTACAGCTGTGCCAGGCCCAAGCAGAGCGGGCAGGGAGGTCTGCAGCCCTCCCTTGCTGCTGTGAGGCCAGCTGTGGAGGCGGGGGGTCGTGGGGGGTCACTGATGCTGTGGGGGGAAAGCAAGGGCTGGGCAGAGGAGGAGAGGGGAGTGTCTGCACAAAGGCGCTGGGGAGCTCCTTGCAAAGTATGTATAAGATCTGGATGGCTTGAAGGCATTCCCTTATTCTTTTTTTTTTTTTTTCAATATGCATTTTGTTGTTTTAGCTTTTGTCAGTATTTTTCCATTATTACTTTTATAGCTTTGAAAAATGCAGGTTATCTAAGATGACCTCCAATTCAAGATCCAGGCCAATGCCTTAATCACATGCCTGGGGCCTTACCTTCCTCCTGGATCTGTATGTAATGAAATAGCAATTTCTGGGGGCCTGAATATAGCCAAAATAGTGCCAGAGTGTGTGTGCTGGCTTTATTGTGCTCAAGAGAGCTATTGTTTAAGTGGTATTGCTTTTGTCTCTGTCCCCACCCATGTCTGTACAAAGGTGTAAATTCAGGCAGCCCCTGAATGTAGTGGTTTTGATATTGCATGTAACCAGGTGTGAGAGCAAACCAGGAGTGACACTATGAGGAAGAAAAAACAAGACATCACAGGTGCAGAATATTTCTGGAAAAAAAAAGTTTTAAAGTATGAAGAAATTAGTTTTGCTTGGATTCTGCTATGACAAAGACATGTAAATAATGTCAGTTGGATGCTAATTATATTTTGATTTGAAGCAGAGCTGTGAGCTTGATATTGAATTACTATGAGGCTTTGAGGAAGTTACCAGCAAACTTGTCAGAAAATATCTGCTGAAACCGCTGTTCTACAGAATGCTGGACTTCTGATTAAATTATTTCTTTTGTGACCATATAGACTTTCCTTTGAAAAAAGCGAAGTTTTAAAGATTCACTTTGGTCTTGTTGTCACTTGAATATGAAAATTTCAGGTTTTCATGTGAAATATTTTTCCAGTTTCTCAGTGAAAATACATCTACACGGAAGCTAATTGTTTCAGATTGCAAAATGTATTGAAGAACAGAAGTGCTAATGGAAATTATGCAAACAAACCTTAAGAAGGGTTTGACCAACCATTAATAAATTGATAGTATTTATATACTCTTCAAATCCTCTTCAAAATGTGTTTATCCTTCTGCTGTCTCCTTTTCTCATCTTTCCCTTCTGGCTTGTCATGTGTGGTACTCTTTTCTGCATTTGTGGCTGAGTAAATTCTGCTCTGCAGCCTGTCTACCATGTCATTTGTCCTGATAAACTGAAGAAGAATGAATCAACAAGATGTACACTGCCTTTGACTGGTGGAAAGAAAAACCTCCATGTTGCATTCTTCAAACCTGCAGTCTAAAATAAGCAGGAAAGCAATATGAACAGGCGCTAAGACTTTGGACTTGGCCACTCACCCAGCATGCACAGAACTAGAGCTTTCAGAATATGTACTGAAATTCTGAGATTTGATGTCACCTTTAGTATTAAAAGTGTAAATAGTTCTTGCGAAGCTAGCTATGAGTAAACAACAAACAAGCACGGTGCCTCTATTAGGAAGTAAGCCTCTTGCAAACACCCTGTGGCTCTGTGCACGTGTATGTATGTCCTTGTTACCTCTGCCATGAATAAACATTTGACTTACTGCTTGGCACATAGATTTTCAGTCAGCCCGTGTATAGTGAATAATGCAACAGTTACCAATGTGATATTTATTTCTAGATGCTGAAAGTTGTTTTTGGTTCAATAATTTATGAAAATTAATCATGCTGTTTCCATCAGCTTTGGGAATATCTACAGCATACATCAACCCAGAAGGTCACTCTGAGGATTCTTTTCTGATTGCTTTATACTGGCTTCCTCCCACAGTATTAAAGAAAAAAAAACCCTTTGCTCAGTATATTCTGCCAGTTAATGTAGACAGGTATATATAGATGAATGTGTGTATGTAGGTGTGTGTTTTTTCAGGGTGATCTCATAGACACTGATTAAGGGCTTCATGTCCTTATTTTATCTGTCTATTGTTTATTTTGTACTTCTTTTCTAGCCTACATAATTGTCTTGCAATGACCAAGAAAGCTGCAGAGCAGTTCTTGTGCTGCTTGTGAAGACAGAGCAGCTGAGCAGCAGACTTTATCAAGTCTGAGCTTGGCTAGAATAAACATGATTTTATGCTTCAGAATCTGGACCCAGCAGAATTTGGGAGCATGAGGTCTGTTGGGAAATGCAAATAAGAAAACAAATGCATTAAATCCTGCTACAACTGCACTGCACAGGCAGATCCTAGAGACTGTCTTTAGTGAACTAATGAAGTTATGGCCAAAGCAATTTCCTAATGGCGGTTTGCTCATTATCTTTCTACGCTACCATACTTTCAGCTTACTAATATGCACTTCTTATAAAGTTATCTGTGGTTTCATCAGTGAGAAGGTAACTCCTCCTCCTCTCCCCAAGGACGTGCTCTTTGACTGAGGAACCCATTCTGTTCCCCTGCAGACCTGCGTTCTAATCACAGGGGGTGTCACCCTTCTGCCTATAAGCCAGGTGTGCCTTATATTTCTTTAGACTTTCATTCCCTTGGGGGCCAGTATGTATTACAAAAAGGAAGAGGGAGGAGACCTGTGAAATTCCTGCATTTGTCCAAGGCACTTGGAGGAGCAGGAATGTCATTACGTTTCCTAGGAGTTGTAGTGGACAGTGGCTGCCACTGGAACACACTCTTTTTCCAGAGTAAAGAAGCAGAGGAAGAGAGATGCTTTGTAGTCCATTGGAACAATGAGGAGCAATTCAGGGTAGATAATAGAGAAATTACAAGCCTGTGGTTTATAATTTATTGAAAAAAATGAGTGCCTGAAGAAATACAATGCTGATATTATAGCACCAAAAAAGTAATGAGTTTTTTACAGAGCAAGGGATTCTGAGCTATCCTGATTTACAATGCTGAAGCAAAACCTTTGGACCAAAGCTATCTCTTCCTTTCCAGTACAGGTTATGTATCTATTTGTTAACAGTGTCAGAACTCCCTGTTTTAGGAACACCATGATCATGGGCTCCAGGGTAAGAGCTATCATTTAATCCCAGCCCTTTTATAAGGCCTAGACATAGTATTTACCATAAGACAATATAGAGATTAATACATGCTAACCATTGGAAGTAGAAAAGCAGAATAAATTAGCAGATATGAATAAATCTTACAGGGAGACTAGATCAGCTTAATGTTATGCTCACAAATGATTATGAGACAATGTCAGAGGTGAATTACAGACCTGAGCCTGGGCTTTCCACAAGTGGTAGGAAGTAGGAGCTTGAGTACCAGGTTCCCAGCAAACATAGTTTTTATCTTACTAAGGTGATGTGATCATATATATTTACTGGATATAGAGTAATATCTATTATTAATTAAGATAATAAATAACTGGTCTGGCACCATGATTGTATTCCTCTGTCTTTTAATGTAAAAGTTTATGTCTGCACATAACGAAACCCTTGTTGAAGCTTAGAAAATTTAGTAAAATTTCCACCATAAAAGGGGATTTCCCTAGTATTAATTATAGTCTTTCTTCTTGATTTTTAAAATCTGTTCTCCTTTTCACATTTGATGGTATCTTTGTTCTGTTTTGACATAACCATAATTTGCATATGTTTCCTACCCTTGTAGCAAATCAATTTGCCATGTTATATCCATATTGGGGTAGGTTCCTTGAGCTCTTGTGATTTCCCAGCTAATGTCTGTGGGCAGTACTGCTTTTTCTCATGTAAGAAACAATGTGCCTAGAAATCTTGAAAAGGAATACAGTGCTCTCTTTCAAGTTAAGATAACATGTATGTTATTGAAGGGACTTTTTACTGTTTAATAAAATGTGTGTTTTCTGTTTGCCGATAACAAGTGGTCTGTCATGCTGCAGTTAGCTGTTGCAAAGTATGCAGCTATGTGATTTCAGGCAGCAACACTGGTCACTGAGCCAGGAAGCAGCACAACTGGGCTGAAAATGAACCTTAGAAAAATTACTCTGTCAAATGCAGGCAAAGTGTTACAGATAAACAGTAAGGAGAAATGAAAAATATCAGAAAGTTTTAATTCCTGAAAGTTGCTGACTTGAGTTTTGTGTATAATGCTCCTGCAAATTTCACATGAGGGGGGTAGCTGTGACACACATAATTCAGGGCAGTTTGCCTAACCACAAGCTGCAAACACTAGAATTCGCAGTAAGGAAAAAAAAAAAAAATAGATAGAATTCAGTTAGTTTGCTGGCTTCTGTAGCAGTAGGACAAATGCATCATGGAATTTACAGACTTACCAAGCCTAATGCTCCACTTCACTTTTCATCTTAGACAGCCCTGATATGAAAAGCTATTAGGAAAACTCCCTGAAAAACAATGTGTCATGTTTTGTACAGAACTACTTGAGGAAAAGGTACTTACCACACCTTCCTGAAGCGCATAGTAATGACCTGAAAGAGCTGCTGAAAGATGGTTTTATGCTTGGCCTTATGGCAAAGAAGACAAATAGTGAAGGTCACTTATGTAGTCTGTGTTGTAGGGATGATTTTATTCTTTGTTGATGGTTCGTGAGAGCTCTGTGAGGAGCTTTGATACCTAAATCTCATCTAGTCATATCTTCAGACAGTGACCTTCAAAACAGTGCGTCAGCCAGTGACAGAAGCAATGCAGAAGCACAGCTTTCCTTTTAACAAAATTGCTGCCTTTGCTTTTGTGAGTGGCAGTGCTTCATGAAGGATGAAAAAACGTGGGATTGGACACCTGAGGCACTGCTCCTGAGCGGCAAGCTTGCGACTCGCACAAAGCACCTGCGTGGTTTTCATAACGATTCATGAAGAAGGTTTGTAACTGCAAAGTTTGTGGCAAAGGGGAAAACAGCTCTTGTTGTAGCAGCTTCCCCACAACATGCTGGTGGGGGGAAGGGTAAAGTGGCCATGTGCATGCCAGTCATATTGGTGATTTATTTGGGGTTGTCCTTTTGGTGTTTTTTGTTGTTGTTGTTGTTTTGTTTGGTTTGGGTTTTTTTTTGTTAAGTAAAATTGAAATTCTGCGTTTTGGGCTGTGTTTTTTTTGTGCACCATGTGACCTAGCCACTCATACCGGTCATCACACTTGCTTTGAGGAAAACTTCATGGCTCACCTGAAATATCAGTATATATATCAACCATTCATCCAGGTACTCAGATCTGCGTTTACAAGTGTTGTCAAATGGAGGAAGAGGGTGGCTGTGCTTGGCCATGCTGCTCAAATTTGGGGAGACTTCTTGTGCCAGGTCCTGTGGCATGCTGCCATGGGTCTGGCTCACTGTGGGTTTGCCCTGACCAGGCCAGGCGCTGGGGGAGCTCAGTCTGCTGCCCAGGCAGATGTCTTTGGCTCTGGTGAAAAGCCTTTTCCTTCCTCTGCCTCCATGAACTTGAGCATTTGCACTTTTGCTATCTAAAGCATTCAGAGTAACCTACTCATGCCACAGCAGATTTCTTCAGCCACAATAATAATCTGCCATCTCCTAAACAAAGCATAAAAATTATAACAACAGGGGCAAACCTGTGATTTATTTAAAGTTTGTTTTTTCCCTTTTCACCATAGTTAGACCATTGAGCAAAACCTCTCTGAATATTCTAGTCTCTGGGGTTTACATTAGGGCTTAACACAAGTTCCCATATGAAAAAGATATGGGATTCTTAATGAGCACAAGTGTTAATGTCTTTGATTTTCTCACCTGAACAGCTCTGCTGCATCTTCTTTAGTAGGAGAGATGTTCAACATTTCACAGGAAAAATGTGAAACCTGTTGAGGTCCCAACTGCTATTGTTGTGGGTTTTGGCTATTCCTAGGGCACATTTGGTTCAAATAGTGATACAGTATGAGACTCACAGGCCAGGGTATAATGGTTTCAGCAGAGAGACACTTGTGCAGTCTGCCTTAGTGACTGGGAAAATCACTGTGATAGTGGACGTTTTGTGTAGGCAAGCCCTGGAAGCTGGGAGCAAGGTGTGATCCCATCTGCATTAGCTGTTGTCCTGGGTTGAGTGAGTGGTGGAGTTTTTTGGTGGCAGGGGAGGGGGCTATCGGGGCGGCCCCCTGTGAGAAGCTTCTCGAAGCTCCCCCAGCTCCATGTCAGCTCCACTTCTGTTTGGGAAATTGAGCCAATCGGCTGCTCCTCTGCGATAACGTATTTAAGAAGGGACGTGGTGACAGGCAGTGGGACTTGTGAGGAGGAGTTGCTGCAGCTGCGTGAACACCAAGGTCAGTGGAGGAACGGAGGAAGAAAGGAGGGGGGAGGTGTGCCAGAGCAGAGACCCTCCTGTATCCTGTGGTGAGACGGCAGGGCGGCCCCCCCCTGCCACCCATGAAGATCTACGGTGGAGCAGACATTGATTTGTGGCCTGTCGTTCCTGCTCGGCTGATCAAGGTTCTGTGCCCGAAGAAGGCGGGGGTCTCATGGGAAAAGGTAGCCTCGCTGCTGTAATTCAGCGCTGGGAGGATTGCAGCATGCGGGGGAGTCCCACGCCGGAGCAGCTCGGGAAGGGCTGCAGCCGTGGGAGGGAATCCAGTCGGAGGAAGTTAATGACCCATAACGGAGCAGTGTGGGGAACGCTGCGGCCCATGGGAGGAATTCAAGTCGGAGAAAGTTTGTGGAGGACTGTCTCCTGTGAGAGGGGGACCACGATGGAGTAGGGGGTAACAAGTTTTGGACACTCCCCTCACTGAACATGAAGGAAGTGGCAGCACTGACTGCACCCCCCATTCCCTGCCCCTGTGCCACTGGGGGAGGAGGTAGAGATATCGGGAGCAGAGCTGAGCCCGGGAAGAAGGGAGGGGTGGGGGGAAGGTGTTCTCAAGATGTGGCAATGCTTCTCACTGTCCTACTCTGTTATGTGTTGTTAGTGTCTGTAATAAATGTATGTTCTTTTTTTTCTTCCCCTAACGAGTCTGCCTTTTGCTCGTGATCATAAAAGGGGGATTTTCCCCCATCCCAGTCCTATCTTGAACCCCAAGCCTGGCTCTCTGTCCCTTCTCATTGCCGGAGGGGAAGGGAGAGAGAGGTGCTGCATTGTGGTTGGCTGTCAATCAGGCCTAAACCACAACAGCTGTTGAGCAAACAAACATTAAGCTCCAGCTTTTAATATCCATTTGTTTCATACAAAAGCTATTAAGATATTGTACAGAGTGTTTTCAGTACACTTCTATTTGCAGAGATAACTAGTGACCTAGGAAAATCTTCCCGTTCTGTGTAATCCAACCCACAGTAATTAGGACTTCTAGCAAATGAACCAGAAAGATATGATTAATTTCATTAAAAATTATGCTAAAATTAGAACAGGGTGCTATAATATGGGCCAGCTAGTCATACACATTTATAATCACTGAGAAGACTTATGTCAAATGACATGAGAATATAATTCCATACATTTTCAACAACTCCTCTTTCCCAACACAGAAACCCGTTCACTGGATGACGATGAATGATACTTCATGTTTTTCACAGAGATAGCTCTTAAAAGCCATCTGGTAGTGGCAGTAAGTGACATGCTCTGTGACGCACCAAATAGAAAGTATGATCACTGGTGACCAGTCAAAACACGGAGAAAGTGCTGTCCAAATCAGCTAACCACGACCCATTAACACTGACCCATTAAAAGCATCTCAAATGATGGGAATTAAGACTGTGCTTAACTGCATAACCAGGGGACTATGAAGAATAATTTATATCTGGGAGAGATGAGTGAGATTCAAGCAAGTCACTATCTGCAAGGAAACAAGTGGAAGCTCAGAACGGAGTTGTTCTTGGAAGGGACAGTCAAAGGTAGCAAAGTTAGCAAAACTGGTAATAGAAGTGGGTAGAGGTAGGATAAAGCTGAAGAAAAGGGCAATGTTATCTGGTTTGCAGGCACACTGGGAACTTGTCAGAGAAGGATTGATGCCTCTGTAGAAATTGAGGGAGCCCAATTCTCCACTATACAGTTAATCTGGATTTTCATAAATAAATTGGTGTCCAGTAGCCTGTGGTTTTTGTCTCGTAAGCCTTAGCAATGAGTCATGTTTGAAGCTACCCAATAACCTGATTTGCTGGAAACGGTTTCCTATCTTGTACTGAAGACTGTTGTGTTTGCTTCTGGAAAGTGGAACAGAAGATCATGTTTCAGTGAGCACTCATTCATTGGTCCCTGGTGAAAATGGCTTAGGCTCTGCAAGGTGCCTGAGAACATCATGACACCAGAACTTCTACGGGCGACTTTGTACAGACAAATCCTCAAGTGTTTGGCAGGGAGCTGTCTTTCTGATGGGTAGCTGAGAAATTCCTGTAGAATAAGTAGCAGACTATCCTACTGTAAAACTTAAAGGCAGTTTCTTTCTAATATTCACAGAATTACCATTGTCTGGGATAGAGCATTGGATCTGGAAAAAAAAAATGCTCAATGTGTTTATTTTGTCAGTGATCAAAGCACTTCTTTTTTGGGGTGTTTAATACCTGTCAATTTGGCTCTAAATAGAGATAATGTTCTGTAGGAGCCACAGCAGGAAAGACAGGCAGGGTGATGTTAAGGATGCTGTCCTCTGGAGGGATGTATCTGCTTCTAGCAGTGGGTCCTTGAGAAAGTGCCGTTGTGCTGTTTCTTTGAGGAGGATGGGGTGTTATGGCTTAGACATTGCAAACCTGCAGAGTGAAGGGGATACTTCTGCATATTCCCCATGAGGCTTCAGGTTGCTCAGTTCCTTTAATGTCTTGCTGATTACTCACAGCTTCAGATACTGCCCTTTCTATTCTTTAAATAGATGAAGGTACTCACAAGCCCATCAGCAGTAGCTGCAGTATTGCAGGACACAGTCCTCTGTGCTTGGCTAGTCTTTGTCCTTCCAGCTGATTGTGTCTTTCGCTTGGAGCTCACAGCAATACTGGGCAAGGGACTAAACTGTGTTTTACAGGGTGAAGAGTGCTCTTTAAGACAGTATTTTAGAAAAAACAGAGAAGATGAAGCAAAAAGTCTTTGATTTGAACATGCTGAGTTAATTCTATTGCACACATGTAAGTATTATACACATGAGAAGGTGATAAAAATATTTAGAAGCTGGGGAGCAAAATCACAGAAAATACTGAGCCTGTGTTGCCAGGAGTGGTCTTGCCTCTCAGCTCTGTGCATAGCACTGAAGAGACTTAAGGATGGTGAGGAGACTCTGTCCTAACAGGCAAAAATGTTTTGGTTTGAAGCCATGTTCAGGTGGATGCACGTGATTGAAAACTCTCTCCTTTGGGCTGTGAAGGCAGAGGGGGTGCTTCTGAGCTGTGAGTGACAGGGTCACAGGCTGCATGCTGAGAAGTGGAAGGCTGCTGGAGCCCCTGGATAAGCCCCAGGGATGCTGCAAGCTCAGAGGGTAACATCTGAGAAAAGAGATAAGGACGGGAGTTTGCAATGAAGCCTGAGAAGGAAGAATTAGTAAAAATACCAGGTACATTTTCAAACAAATCCCCCAACAGAAAACCCCCTTTTGCTTTCAGAATTAACAGCCTCCAGGGGAAAAAAGGATGTTTGCAAAGACTGGCTTTTTTGCAGGGTCTCCCTCAAATGGTGTCACAAGTCTAATATGCTCTAGGTGGAGAAAATGAGGGAGGATACAAGGACTGCCTTCTGTGACCAGGTGCCTCTCCCATTTCCTTCTAGTGATTCTTCTTTTTTAATAGCATTGCTTCTGTATTACAGAGAATGCTTTCTGAGGAAGCTAACTAGGAAGGGAGCTCTAACAGTTTTTAGGAAAACAGGAAAATTTCTTTCAGCAAGCAATCTTTTTTGCGCAGCAGAAAATTCCACTGCTCCCCTTGGTCTGGTGAGCTCTGCCTTTTGGCAAGCTGTCACTGGTACGTGGTGAGCTGGGCATCAGAGGCTCTTCTGTGACAACTATTCTAAGGAGATCTTCAGGTTTCTGCTCCAGCCAACACTGGGTTCAAAGCAAGTTATGTTTCTGCAGCAGGACTTTTTGCATTCAGTCTCTCACTGAAGGCGGAATTCAGCGTGCCTTTCAAAAAGAAAATACTGCAAACAACATGTACAACTTATGTCTTTCTATTTGGCCTCTGTTTAAGGACTGGCTTGTTGCACTCCATACTTAGGTAGATGCTTTCATGAGTACAAAGTGCATATTAATGACTTTGGCCAATTTCTTCCCATGTTTTTGGCATGGCCATTAGAATGTTTTGTGGTAGTTTGCTCAGATATGAAAGAACTCACCCCTTCCACTTTTCCCTTACTCTTACTGGCTTTATTAGGACATTGCTTAGATTTGATCTTTTGGATCTCCCTTTGATGCTTCCCAGAATTTTCCCTGGGAATTCTGAAATTGTGTGTTAAAAAAAGAAGAATGAGGGGTGTGGATTTGGTCACATTTTGCTAGGTGTAACAGCAGTATTTGGCCCAGTCACTAAGCAGAGCATATCATTTCATGTCTTTCTGGGTTGTTCCAGCCCAGAACAGACTTGCCCATCAGGGAGAGCTCAGGTCTTTTGCTGCTCTCCCATCCATCCTTTCAGTTTTCAAAAATATCCCCTTGTCAGGGCTAGGACATGGAAATAACACAGGCTGCATAAAACACGGGGCAGCTTTCTGGCAGCTGGGAGATCAGCATTTGGAATCTGTTCCTTTGTGCTTTTGCTGGTCCTGCACAACCCATGTTCACAGTGCTTTTCCCCTGCTCCTTTTTGCTCCTATGTGTCAAAAGCACTCAATTATTTCTTTCCCTTCTTTCTTCACATCTGCTTTCACTCTGTCCCAGATAGCAGAGACCTCCTTCCTCATGTATTTAAAATAAAGTCCTGATCAACTCCTCAGTTGATAAAAGTAAACCTCTCAGAATCTTCGAAAGGTTGTCATTACCTGGGACAACATCTATAAGCTCTTGTTGCTGACTATATTCTCTTTTCCTAACAAATGCTTTCCTGCCACAGTGTTTGTTCCTGCCACTCATCCAATAGTTTAATGTAAAGTCGTGTGGGTCTTGTGGGTGTGAGCCGTCTTTATGTGAATTAGCTGAAGAGAAATTGGTGATTTGGGTTGTATTTTACAACAAAGAAATTTAGAGCAGCTCTTTTCACTCTATTGGATCTGCTGTTTTTATAGCGCCGGAGACAAGAAGCTGACCAAAAGAAGTTAATTTTTTGGAAAAGGATTGGAGAAGCATGAAATGCAGTTGTTGGATTGTCAGTTCACTGATGCATAAATACCTACAAAATACCTTGGAAAATTCATCATCTCCTTGTGTGTACCAGAAGGTGAAAGATCACAAAACATTCTTTTCAGTGCTTTGAACAGATTTGTTGTTTGGAGTGTACATATATGGGTAGTAGTAATACTAGGAACTAAGCGGCATCAAAGAGAAACTATCTGATTATAATGGTACTACAGATGAGAAAATGTAGAAGGGGAAAATCTATAGATTAGATGACCATTGAAGCATTTGTAGCTTGTGTCCTATTAAAAGCCCAGGCTGTCTATTTGTCAGAACATGTAACTTAAGCCTCTCTATGAATGTGAGCAGTTCTATCCATGGAGATGTAACTACAGGTTGCAATTGATCCACTGTGAGTAGAGCAGACAAATGGCTTTCCGGGCAAATGTTTCACAGACCTGTCTGTGAATGTTGCACAGGTAACAATTTTTGTATAGTCCTTTTGGATCTCTACAGAAAAGAATCGCCAGTTATATCAAGGATTTGGAGCCCCAGTCTTGGTGTGTTGTTTGATGTTAGGGTTTATGCTGGCTGTTCACAATATTCAAGAGAATACTGGAATAAGACATGGAAGTAGAAAATTAGGATATATAAATTTCCAGCTTCCAGAGCTTGCTTATCTGTTTGATTGTACAGTCATAAACCTCTGAAAAACATTTTGAATCTTTATCAGGAACAAAGTTCATTATCATACTCAGAAAATGCTAATTACTTGCAATGCTTGAATATACTGAGTTTTTTTATTAAGGGCTGCAGTTGCAGTGAGCTCCATGCTCAAAGGAGTTCTGCATTTAGCTGCCTCCCTGAGGTCCTGTCTGACTTGTCCTCAAAGCTGTCATACTAACATTAATTGGTGAAAGGAACAAGTACAACAAAATCTGTCTCACTCAAAGACTGTGTTCCGTGGGAGTCTGTTAAAGTGAGCAGGCTGTATCTGCTGGATGTGACCCTTTGCTGGCAGACCTCTCCATATAGTATCACCCTGATTCATATTTATCATGGTAAGATTGTATTCTCTGAAGGAAAAAAACAGAAGTGAAAAATAGCTCTGCTGTGTTCAGACACAACACGGTGTAATTCTAAGACTCTCTTTTCTATTCATGTAACTGCTGGTCAGAAGCAGACAGAGAAATCTTCACAGTTCCTAGGCCATTTTGTTAATCAGAAAGGCTGACTATTATTATGAATATTTTGTGTTGCCGAAATGTCCAAAGCACTTGGCAATGCCTTCTGCAATCTACCCTGCTGGCATTAGCACAACAGGCTCAAAGCAAGTCCATCACCAAGGAGATGGCTGCATCCAGGAAAACAGGGCCATATTGCTTTCAAACTCTTTAGAGAAACCCACCCTATATTACACTGTGGTGCAAAGCAGGTCATCAGCTCTACCACTGTGAACAAATAAAACTCACTTACTAAATCAGGACCCATTTGGCTCAGTGGCCAAATCAGCCAAACCAAAACACTTGGGATAACTGGGTCCTGTTTAGACAGCTAGTCTCAGGCAGGCTGGTCTGTTCCTGTATCTTGTCATTCTCTATATGGAACGTAGGCATTCACTTTAGGAAGGTGGCTTTCCTACATATCTAGAATTAAGGTATGACTTAAGTGTTTCAGTCAAGCAGAATAAAGCCTACCCTGGGATCCAACAGAAGGATGGTCTCTTCTGGCCAGCAGCCAGATTAAATGAAAATGTGTTTGATGGACCTTCTGTACTGACTCGTAGAGAAGACTGTGCTCACTAACAACCAGGAACAAAAGGGAATGAGGAGAGACAGCAGTCTGGAACGGTTTGTTTTTATCAACAGAAATGTCCTGTGTGCAAATTAGGTTCCTTCTCAAATCATTTACAAGTAACCTTATTTTACCTGCCCTTAGGTGAGAACTACAAGCTATGCAACACCCTGTGGACTGATATCATCACAACTTGCTTTGTGATCTACAAATACCTGTGGTCCCTTCTCATCAGATTATGCGCCAGTTTTGTTATGTCTAACCCTAATGGTCTGTAGGTCTTGAGAGAGTTTCCCCACCTCTAATGCTTTGCCCTTATCTTTCTTTGCTGCTTTTCTTACAGTAGTGTAAAACACAGAATGTCTGGTTTGGCCTGATTCTCAGTATTTTCTGTACTGATGCCAGTGAAGCAATACTATTATATGTTGATCGCCAGTGAGCAGTAAGCATCTCCTGTTATGAGTGTTATCACATAGTTTCTGGTGAGAAAATTTACATTAGGGTGGTATTTCATTGCTTTCCGTTTTTTTTTAATTTCCTGCTCACTGATGGTTGAAGTGATTACATATGTAACCAAGGTGTGGGCAAATTGGTTCAGAACAGGTGGGGACAGAAAGGAGTTAGAACATGTGCAGGGCAGACAAATTTTTAGCAGTTGTTTTTTCTTAGTAATTAGAGAAGCATATTTCTGTTAATCTAGCTACAACAGCCACAAAGTTAGATTACATTAAAAGGTTTCACACCATGTAAAACACTGATTTGCTTCTGGAGGGACCTCCTTGGACTAACTGGAGAGACTAATGCTCCTTACTTAGGCAGCAGTGTTTTGTGCCAAAAATTTAATGGTGTGGCTTTTCTGATGGCTTCTACCTCAGCCAGATGGGAACCAGTCATACACACTTTGCGAGGCACAGTGCTGTGGAGCTGACGAGCAAGCATAGCTCCTTACAGTGTGAGCTCCTTACAAGCTATGTGCATCTCCTGCCCCTGCCACCACTTCTTGCTATCCCTTCTGCGGTCCTCCCGCAAAAGGAGATTACAATTTCTTCTCAGATGCATTGACAGAACCAGAAGACACCAGATGTCTTAACCTGATCCAGAAACTCAGGCTCCTCAGTGCACAGAGTATTAATATCTGTGTCTGATAAACCATGCTCCGGTGGACCCTGGTTAACTGTAACAAAGAGCAGAGATGTAATAGATCTAAGTGTAGGGCACAATTCAACAGGGCCTTCATGACCACCCTTGAATTAAGGGGTGATTGAAGATTTGAGCCCTCAAGACCCCAATGTAAGATGCTACAGAGGTTAACAAGAAATGATGGACTTGAAAAGTATGTGGTGACAAATCCTGCAAGGAAAATTAATCAAAGCCTGCTTTGAGCTACCTCATGGGTACATTACTGAGTCAGACTGGCCTTAAGGGCCAACTGCTAGTTCCAGCTGTGTGAAAGGACCCTCAGAAGAGGTGTGGCAGCTTGTGCTTGCCCATGCTACCTGTTTCATTGTGTACCCTTCACATCAGGAAAGTGAGGAGAGGAGCATGAGGAGATGCAGCAGGACTCCTCTAAACTCCCTTCCAGCATTGTCTCCTGGAGACATCTCAGAGTTTTTGTATGCATCAGGTCAACCGTACGGGCACATGCAGGCGGAAAGCATAAAAATGCCCTATAGCTTTCCTACCTTACTGCTGAGGCTGCAAGCAGATGTGAGCACTAGACAATATGTAACTTGATTAGGGAAGCAAGTTTCACGTTTCTGCAGCAACACAGACAAAAACAAACAAAAGCAAACCACCCCCCACCTTCACCCTCAGTTCTTGCTTTATGCAGAAAGCCAGGTGTGTATCTTTCCCTGAGGGCAGCAATGTAAAAAGGAAGGAATTTTCATCATTCATCAGATTTCCTCTCCTCAGAAGCTGGTTGCTCAGGTCTCTGCTTCCCCCAGGTCTTCCCCAGCCCTGGAGGAGAGGCTGCCCTATAAGCTTGTGGGTTTTATGTGGTGTGCTTTGGGATTGACTAAGAAGGCCTATTAACCCTGATGTAATCTAGAAATCCCAGCCAGCTCAGCAGAGCAGAACAAAGCTCAGGACTCTCCTGAACTGGCGTGTTTGGCAGACAAGCAGGGCAGCCAACACCAAGCCTATTTGGTGTTTTTGTCTTTTACCGTCTTGGTCTGCTTGGTCTGACAATCTGATCAGACAATCATTTTCATTAACTATTACTGAAAGAAAAAGTAGCAGTGAAGCTTAATATGGTGAGCGGCCACTGTAGTTTGTTAAGGAGCAGCTCAGTTGGTAGATGAAAGCTTTTCCAGCAGTATTTTTGTAAAGGAGGTAAATACTCAAAGATGTTCACACTTAATTGATCTTCACTTCTCCTAAAAAGACAGCAACACTTCACCCATGTTTTATTAGCTCTCTTCTTTTTCTCTGCGATGTCTGTGTCCCTCATCACCAGGAGACAGGCTCAGAAATTTACAGTGCTAAGTATCTGTGCAAATCCTGCTTTTCATCTCCTATCTCTGGGTAGGGATCTGGGAACCAGATCTTGAACTTTAACTATTGTTACTTTATGCCTGTCATTTGATCTCTGTGTGCCTCTAGTCGAAATATCTCTATGGCTAAATGAAATAAAAAAAATAGTTCTCATAAAGTACATCTCCCCGCCTGCTTTTCTAACTAGCTCCTTGCCTACAGTAACGCACAGCAGCTGTGGGAAAAGATCATCCTGAAAAGGTAGACATCTATCACTTGAACTAAGAAGGGGACCCATTAACTGTGAGTAGCAGAGTGCTATAGTGGCTAAGAACAGGCAAGACAGGAGCACAAGATCAAATACAAAACCAGGATACAGGACTTTACAGTCAGAAATTTAGTGGTGGTTGTGAGGATTGTGAAGTGGACCTGTTGAGTTTAGTGATGAGGGTTTCATTGGACTTGGTGGACAATGAGGGAAAGAAGCAAGCAGAAGTACAGAAGTGGCTAAAAACAGTTCTAAAATATACATGAAATTGACGAAACCAAAATTTGCTCTGAAATGTTTGCTCCTTAATGACAGGACTGTGAGGTTTTGGGGCCCCACCATTGCAGAGAAGAGCAGCTATGTGCTCTGCAGCAGCAGCCGGTGGTTCCACTCCTGCACAGGCAGCACCCACGGGTGCCTTGCCCTGACATGCAGTCAGTGTGGATTGCCATGGGACCGGCACTGCAGGCTGCACCATGGCCAAAGCTTGCAAAGCACTGCAGGTACCTGTCTGCAAAGCTCCACCATCCCCCACCTCAACTCAGAGATCAGCATTTATGAAGAGCAGACAAGGACAGAACTGCATCTGTGGGGGAATTGCCTCTGTATGTGGACATTTAGAGACCCTTCCCTCAGTTCTTCACTGCATGAGTTTGGGAAGGGGATGCTGGCGATGCCAGGCAAGTCAGGACTTGAGGCAGAAAGAGAGGCTAAGGCTGTGCAGTGCACAGTCAAGATGGACAAAGCCATAGATATTTATTGTTTGTGTGTAAGGAGTCGTCTCTCAGTTCCTCTGAAGGAATGATCCTTTCATTTCAACAGGGTATTGTCAATGTTGCCTTTACAAGCACTGTTTATGTTGGGCTGGGACTTTGACAAAGCATGCTTTAAGCTCCAATGGAAACTTCTGCTTTGCTAAGTTTCCATCAATATGCACAGGTTATTTTAGTATTAGAGGTTAAATATACTTCTCTTTGAAGGGCATATTTATATTCATGTGCTGCAACTCATCACAATTGGTTGGAAGATCCTCTCTAGTCCAGATGAAACACCTTTCTACTTTTTCAGTTCATCTGATATTCACCTGGCATTTGTAAGAGCTTTGGGCTGGGAATTTTTAATTTCTCATTCCAAATATGAAACCTCAAATGCACATTTTAGGACGTCCCCCTTTTTTTTTTTTTTTTTTTTTTTTTTTAAATCCAAGCCATCAGAAACAAGAAGGGATAAGTTACCACTTAGTTTTATTAGTGGAACACTAGTGGCTGTATAACCTTTGGGAGAGAAAGTGAAGCCAGTGTCTGGAAGGCAGTATTAATTTTAGGAGGGAGCTAGCAAAATAAACTTTTGGGTTGGTAAAAAATCATAATGAGAGATGTGAATAAAGCTTTGTGATCTACATGTAATGCCCTTGGCTCTTAGAAACATGGCTAGATGTCAGTATGCCTGCTTTTCAGTGTAAACAAAAGTAGACAATGATAGTGTTTGTGATTCTTGAACTGTCAATTCCCTCACTTTCTAACCATGGGATTTTAAAATAACTCTAACTCTGCAGTGTGCTGTGCTTCATATTACCAGACTTTCTTTCTTTTTTCAGCTCCAGCTATAAGTTCAGCTATAACTTTTTTAGTCTGGGACCCACCATTTTTCCATTTGTTGGAATGCCATTTTTCTTTATGCATAAAGTCTATGTTTTCTTTACTCACATATTTTATGCCCCAGTAAAATGAAGAAAAAATTAGCATGCTTGAAAACTACTCCTGCCAGTGGCAACAAAGCATGCCCACACAGACTATGCGCACAGTTGTGGCACTGTTTTCTGCTCGGCATCTCTTACATTATACAGGTCTACCCCCTGCCCCAAAGCATGCATGCAACATTTCTCTGAGCTACCGAAACCTGCTGTGTTCTACCCCAGAGGTGACTTTGTGACTGCCATGTTCCCTCCATGGGGAAGATTATGTGAGGTTGTTCAGCTGGATTTTTTTCCTCTCATTTCTGTCTCCTGTGTCACGTGCCTGATGTGACTAGAAGTAGATGAAATGAATTACTTCTCAACTATTGAGCGTGTTGTGAAAGAAATGCATATGGTCCTCTTGAGGGGTTTGATCTGTTATATAACACTCTGCTATGTACTATAAATACATAGAGGCTTTTGACCTTATTAGTAGCTTACCTTTGTGTTCAGCCAAACCAAATCCTTCTTAAACATCTGCAGAAGTGACACATAAATTGTTAAATATTTGGGTTTCCAAGCATCTTTCCAAATGTACTGAATATTTCAGCTGTTTGTCATTGCTATTTGCCTTTAATTTGGCTCAGCAGCACATATCTGGTCCAGATTTACAGTAACTTAATATTAAAGCATCTCTCTGCCAACACTGTGATTTTCTGACTTTATAAATTATTAAAGCATCTGGGTGCAGGAATATACTTCGGAGAAAGCTTTGCAGGCCTTTGGTATTAGCAATACTATGACAAGATAATCTGGGAGCTTTGGTACCTTGAGGAATGCAGCTTGCTTGGGGAACCCAAATGTGTCTGTTATCTGAACATTCCTGATGCACAGGAATGGGGTGTGGAAACAGCGCGAGGTTTCCAGATTTGTGTACTGATATTTTCAGAGTGCTGATGGGGAGGAGTCCATGAAGCCTTCAGGAGAGAGAGTTGCTACTTCCAGTGCCCCAGCGGTGAAAACCAAACCAGAGCCGGCTGCGGAGCCCGGCTGCTGCGGGGCTGTGTGGTCACTGCCTGCAGAGCAGGCAGGGCTATGGGGAGCTGAGAGCCTCTGGATCCCGATGAGATAAAGGGGTGCTCCCGAAGTGCGGAGATGTCCAAGGAGAGGGGAAGCAGCATCCGGGGGACACAAAGTGCAGCTCCCCAGCTGAGAGTCACTGTGCTTCTAGCACTTTTTGGGGTGGCGTAAGGTCTTCTGTTGTTTAATTTGTTGTTTGTAGCAGACATCTGTGGAAGAACACGTCATCACCAGCATCCAAGGAAAAGAGTAAGGCCCCTCAACAGAGTGCAGCTGTTCTGGGGAGATTTGGATTTAAATCAGCATGGAGCAGCTCGTGCCAGGCGGCAACCTGCTGCTGGCCTGGCAGCGGTTTTGCTTTTGCAGTGTCTCCCTATCTGATTTTCAGCCAGTGGGGTCCTGCGCCAGGAGTTGTAAATGCCAAAAGAGACCCAGCAGTAGATCTTCAGCTGGGCTGCAGCCAAGCCTTGCTGTAATTTAAAACTGTTTTGTCTGGTAAGGTGTATGAAGAGAATTATAGGCACCTAAGGAAAAATTGTTATAGATCCTAAGACTCAGACTGTGAGGTAGAAAATATTGAACATTCTGTTTCATATTTTGAAACATGATCCCATTAGTATACTGATTAAATAGCACATTAGATATTTAATTTCAATATTAAAATTTTAATTTAATCTAGATTAACTATGGAAGCTATTTAATTTCTATATTTAGTATCTCTTCCCTGCCACATAACCCAGAAAGGATTTTAGATGTGATATGCAAATTGAATTTCCATCTTTCTCTCATACAGCTGGACTTTGGTTTTGAATGATGCATGTAGTCAAGAAATAAATTAGTGCAATGGAAAGGGAATAGATTTTTCCCTTTCATATTTAAAAAATAATGAAGTTCGATGAGATTTTAATAGAGGAGATTGAATACCAGGAGGCCTGGAAAAGGGATAAGAGGGGGAGAATGTGTCTGTTCACTGCAGAGTTATGAAAAAAGAGCAAGGGATGCAAGTGAGAGATAATGTGCAATCAGACACAACAAAAAAAAAATACGGAAAGCCAGCCAACTGCAGAGAGAATGCTTTTGTACTTTGGAGAGAAACATTTCAGTTTAAGTACTAGCCAGAAGGTTATGGAAATCCCTCTGAACTGTGCACTGTGGCAGGCTTGCCGTCCTGTGCCTCTTCATAGTAAGCCCATTTTAGTATATCCATTTTGTTGCTCATTTCCTCAAAAGTGATACTGGAAGGCACTTCGCTACTTGTCTGTTCAAACAATGAGCTCTGCTTGTCCTGTGTTCAGAAGGCAACTACTGACTCAGTGCAGACCATCACAGTAATAAGAGGTGCATTTAGTAACTAACACTAAAAGGTTCCTGGGTCTATTTTCAACTTTGCAACTTGAACTAAAGCCTCTTGAAGTCACTGAGGGCCTATGACACTAGGTATAGAAGCTACAGGCCAGTCAGCCTCCCCCTTGATTCCTGGGAAGGTGATGGAACAAGTAGTCCTGGAAACCATCTCCAGGCACATGAAGGACAAGAAAGTCATCAAGAGTAGTCAGCATAGATTCACCAAGGGAGTATTCACACATTGAAACACAGGAGATTCTGTCTGAACATTAGGAAACACATCTTTACTGTAAGGGTGACTGAGCAATGGCACAGGTTGCCCAGAAAGTTTGTGGAATCTCCATCCTTGGAGATACTTAAAAGTTGTCTGGATGTGGTCCTTGGCAACTGTATCTAGATGGCCCTGCTTGAGCATGGGGGTTGGACAAGATGACCTCCAGAGGTCCCTGCTAATCCAACCATGCTGTGAATCTGTGAATCACAGCATGATCTGTCATAGGCAAATGACTTAGCATGTTGTTGTGGTTTAAGCCCACAGGGAAACCAAACACCATGACATTGCTCGCTCATTCATTCCTCCCTTCCAGTGGGGTGGGAAAAAGAAAATATAACAACAGGCTCAGGGATCAAGATGAGGACAGGGAGGGATGACTCATCAATTGTGGTCATGGACAAAAGACAGACTTATTCTGGGAAGAAAGAACATCAATTTAGTTTGAACACCATCACTATCACCAATATTTTTCCAATCAAATCAGAGTAGGATAATGAGAAATACAACCACATATTAAAAACACCTTCCCACCACCCCTCCATTCTTCCCAGGATCAGTTTTTCTCCCGATTTTCTCTACCTCCTCCCTCTACAGCAGCACAGGGGAGCAGGGGATGGGGGCTGCAGTCAGTTCATTACCCATTGTCTCTGCTGCTCCTTCCTCCTCTGGGGGAGGACTCCCCACATTCTTTTCCTGCTCCAATGTGGGGTTCCTCCCACGGGAGACAGTCCTCCACAAACTTCCACTTCTCAGTGTGAGATTAAACCCTGCCAGCTTTTACATTCTTATGATTCTGTTCCTTGTGGGTCATCTTTGAGGACTGCTTGGCAGTGTTTGGGACTTTCTGGGAATGGGTATAGTGAATGCCTGGTAGGTACAGTTGTTGTGTTTTGAGCCAGGTCAGCACCCAAACACCACACAGCCACTCACTCCCCCTTCTCTTCCGGCAATGAGAAGGGACAAATGAGCCAGGCTTGGGATTCGAGATAGGACTGGGAGGGGCAGATCACCCATTATGGTCATGAGCAAAAGGCAGACTCGTTAGGGGAAGAAAAAAAGAACATACATTTATTACAGACACTAACAACACGTAACAGAGTAGGACAGTGAGAAACATTACCACATCCTGAGAACACCTTCCCCCCACCCCTCCCTTCTTCCTGGGCTCAGCTCTGCTCCTGATATCTCTACCTCCTCCCCGAAGAGGCACAGGGGCAGGGAATGGGGGGTGCAGTCAATGCTGCCGCTTCTTACATCTTCAGTGGGGGGAGCTTCTGGAACTTTTTCCCCCTGTTCCATTGTGGTCCCCCTCTCACAGGAGGCAGTCCTCCACAAACTTTCTCCAATGTGAGTCCCTCCCACTGGTCACAATGTTTCCTTACAGTGATCTGGCGTGGGACAACAATTTTCTCCAACTGGATTCCCTCCCGTGGGCTGCAGCCCTTCCTGAGCTGCTCTGGCGTGGGACACCCCGACATGCTACAATACTCCCAGTGCTGAATTACAACAGAGGGGCTACCTTTTCCCAGAAAATCCCTGCCCTTCTTTGGGCACAGCTCCTTGATCATCCAGGCAAACCCCACAGGTTGTAAATCAATGTCTGCTCCACCATAGACCTCCATGGGTGGCAGGAGGGGCCACCCTGCCATCTCACCACAGGATACAGGGGGGTCTCTGCTCTGGCACACCTCCCCCCTTCTTTCTTCCTCTGTTCCTCCACTGACCTTGGTGTTCATGCAGCTGCTGCAACTCCTCTTCACAAGTCCGACTGCTCCTCACCAGGTCCCTTCTTAAATACGTTATTGCAGAGGTGCAGCTGATTGGCTCAGTTTTCATGCAGAGGTGGAGCTGACTTAGAGCTGGGGGAGCTTCAAGAAGCTTCTCACAGGGGGCCGCCCCTATAGCCCCCTCTCCTGCCACCAAAAAGCCCCACCACTCCCTCAAACCCAGGACAACAGTCCTTCTGAATGAATTGCCTTATAAATTTTCCCAAGCTTGTGGCGGACTGTCTTGATGGCCCTGACAGCCTCCTCCTGTCTTTTGCTCTTCTGTGGTCTCCCTGAGGAGAGTGGAAAGCACTTGCACCCATCCTTTCTGATGCATTCATATCTCAAGTCAGTGTCCTCTGTTGAGAGAGGTGACATGCCCCTTCTGGGAAGCACATCCATAGATGTGGTGGCCACACAGAAGGAACTAGGGGACAAATATTTTTAGAATCCTGTATTTCAGTGTTCTTCCATAAGATGGGAGGAAATGGTAGACAGCCAGCATTCAAAGACAAGACAGAGTCAAAGAGCTGGGTATCAGGAGTTGGGAACTATATATTGTCAGGGCCTCATTGTTGACCTGACTTTTTCTGATGTCAACATTATTCTGGACTAAATGCACAGGTTCACTATTTCAGACACGGAGAAACTGCATGATGGGAGACTTTCAGAAACATCTGGAGGGTTTATGATCAGACCATAAGGTCTTCTGGAAATCAGTAAGGTTTCTGTTCCTAAATCTTTCAGCTGGTTTTTAAACTCACTCCTGTAAATTGTAAATGGCCGAGGTAAAAGGAATTAACTTCTTGGCAGTTGTGTTAGAAGGTCAGCAACTGTGCCACTGAGAGGAAAAATCTACATCAATCGGTTGCATGCAGAAACCTCTGAATATTTTGAGGCCTTTGAAGCTGCATTACTGCAGATTGCATCTCAGGAATTCATTCAGTGCTGACCCACTGACCCTGTTAATTATTCAAGAAGTTACATGACTGGTGAGGACCATATTTCTTTGAATGCTGTTGCATGTGAATTCCCCAAAGTCAGCCTCTCCTGAGGCAGAAAAGAAAAAGTTTCCTGTCTCTTCCCTATGAGTATATGTGCTGTGGTCATGGAAATGCACATTATGAGTAGGGCTCAGAGTGGCTATTGTATATCCTGTTAGGTGGAGAAATGCAACTGCTCGGCTTAGAATTTCTCTCCTGCCAATCTCAGGTGACTGACTGGTTGCAGGTAAGATAATCACACACAACTGCTGCCAACACTGAGGAGCTTGTGACAAAACAGCTGACCCAAAATTATTGTATCTGATGTAGCAAATCATCTGCCATCAGTTTAAAGCTTCATGGAGCTTTTACTTGATTTGGACCTATATTTTCCTCTCTGTTTGTTTTCTAAACTATTTTCATTCAATCAATTTCCCTTCATCGGAATTATATCCACAAGTGGCTCTTGAACACAGACTAACTATCCATGCTTTCTGAGACTGGATAAATCCAGCGTGATCACAATGACCTTTTGACCACAATTCAGTTGAATAAGCTTCATAATGAGGTAGGTCATAATAAAACTTCAGGTCCATTTGAAATAGAGGTAATACTCAATTACTGCAAAATATTTAATAGTGGCGTTCCTTTCTCTGTCCTTAGAAATGAACAATTTTCATTATTTCACAAGAACTATTATTTAGACACTGGGACAGGCTGACCTCTGTTGGGTAATGACTCGTGTTTTGAGGACATTAAAAAAATAATTTTGGAACTGCAGAAAGGCAGAAGACAAGTTACAAGTCTTTAAAGATCCCATGAAAGGTTTGTAGGGAAAAGAACTCTCTTCATAAGGAGGATTTTGTCTGTTGCTTAGTAAAAAAATGTAGTAAAGTCTTGTAATACAAGTCATGTGATAGAAAATAGATTGGCATAATCAAATTTATCTAAGAATCAGATCAGGGTAAGGGTTTAACAGCCAACTTGTAACAAGGACTGAAAGTGAAGGTCAAAGAAATTCTAAATGTGGGGGGAGAAGGGAGGGCTGCCAGTTTACTCTTACCAGTGAGAACAATTAACTATTTGAACAACTCAGTGTAATCTTTTTCTCTCCTGAGACAATTTTTTATCCCTGTTTATGTGCTTCATACTGAGATGGGAGATGTTTTGAAAAAATATGCTATAGTTGAGTGAGGAATTTTTGGTTTGCTATCTACTTGTGGAATCTTGTATTGTAGAAGAGATCATATCATAGTAATTCTTGAAACTGAATTTGATCAAAGCTTCTGCTAAGAGTTTAAAAATGAGAGATTAAAAGCAGTCTCCTTTTTATTGTGTCTTGACATAAGTTCTGCTGTGAAGGTAAAAGGGGAAGACGGATTTTTAAAGAATTGGTCTGTTGGGAGTTTGGATTGCTTGCAGGCATTAGATTAGTAAGCAGGAAATCTGGAATTAGATTTTGGAAGCCGATGCGGAAGGAAATCTAGGAAGAGTTAGGAATGCATGAACCATTGCAGTATGGCTGACTATATCTCATAGGTTGTGTCAGTGCATAGGAGAGATTTTCTGTCTTTATTTCCTTTTGTGTAAGTCAAATCAACGCCTGAAAGAAAGCATATCTGGGCTTTACACTGTCTTTAATGCTAAAATCTCTTCAGATATTCCACTTAAGAATTTAAGTATTTTTCTAATACTTTACATACTTTTCTTGTATTGTTCATACTGTATTTCCTATAAAGAAATAGTTGATAAATGAAATAGGTAACCACAGTGTTAACTTGAAAGAAAGTTGAGATTTCACATTATCTCCAAATAGGATGAAGTTTATTTGTACAATCATTATATTTAGGGTTGAGACTTTTGCCACAATAAAGGTCATTCTCTTCCTTTATACTTTAAGACCAAGGCTTAATGGTTGATTCACAGTATATACAATAAAGTCTTAAGCACCATAATAAAAGAATGATGTTTCATTGCTCAAATGAGACTGGTTGCTAGGAACTTTTTTGAGCATCTTAAATATAGATCATGATATTCACAGCTGAAGGTAAACTAATCCTGAGCAGTTCAAAATTTAGTATCATTCAAATGCCAAAAGACAGTAAAACATTAGATATTTTCTCTAGGTTCTCTCTTCTAGGTATTTTCTTCTTGTCCTAGAGGAAAAACTCTCAGAATAAATATCTGAAAAAACAAGGAGAATATGGGCACTGTCCCAACATGTTCATCATTGTCTTAATTTGACAGGGTAGTCTAGGATAGACTGAGATCTCACATTCTATAGGATTTCCTCATGACACTGATTCCCTTTTCATCCCACTGCCTACATTCCTCCTCTGCCATGTACATCCCTCACTTCCCAATACCTCAATGCATATATAGTCTCCTCACTTCCTTTAGATGACTCTGGTACAGCTCTTGTATTCCCCTCACATGTAGATATAGCATATTCAGTTACTGACTGTGTCTTTAGGGTTAGGGTGTGTGGAACTGTAGAACTTGTTGTGTTGGTGTTTTTCTTGTAGCCTGCACATCTGAATTCCCATTGTCTTTTCCGGATACAGTGAAACAGAGCTGCCTAATGTTCTCAGAGCTAGGGAATCTTCTTCCTGTGCTTATTTTCTGAAGTGTCAGAAAGCTCATTTCAGATCTCTTTGCATGGCATCTGATACTGTTGCACATTGTAGCAGCTGTGTAGAAATACTGGGAGGACAATACAGAAAGTTTAAGAAAGAAATAACATTCACTTCCATCAATCTACATCTATGTGGCATAAACAATGGTAAATTCTGTGGCCTTTGTAGTGCTGAAATAAAATAACTTAAAAATGGTGCAGGCAATAGTTTTATATAGTTGAATTTAATGTATTTGTATCTCCAGATGTCCAAATCTCTCTGAGAATCCTGGAAAGTAAGTTAGTCTCTCTAAGGATTGCCTAACGACTTTTCAAGTAGTTGTATAAAGTGATCCTATGAGCAGAGGAATTAGAGAGGGCTGGTTTCCTCCAGGTTTCCGTCCCTTTCTCTCTCCCACTCTCCTTACATCCCTGGGACCCTACCCCCAAAGCAGTGTTAGGAACCTTCAGTTCCTCACAGAGAAGCTTCAGCTTCTTCCCCTCTTCCCACTGCACTTACTCTGTAACTCCTTCATTTTCTTTTCATGTCCCTTTCTGATTTGTCTATGGCTAGTTTGAAAACAATTGCACAAATAGGCAGTACCTACATACATGACTGATTGGCCAGTTTTTCAATTCTGTTAATTTGGGGAAATGTGTAAGAACTTAATTTTAACTTAATTTTAACTTCATTTTAACTTCATTTTAAACTTTGGATGAAATTGACATATAGGTTTAAAACAGTTAGAAGAGGACATTAAGGGGATATCGAGGTATATAGGCTATATGAAGTGGGGGGGAACTGTGTGGGGAACTATACATAAAAGATTCAGTCTTTTACCAGACTGAAATGTTGGCTAGGGGGGATTATCTTACTTTGTATTTAGACATGATTATTCCAGTGAAAACAGGCTACATGGATGCTTTTGGGGCAATAAAAGTCTTGCCTGTACAATTTATTTTATTCAGAAACAAGACTGACCCAAGTAATCTTTTATATTTTGCCATATAAATTTCCTACAGTAGGAGACCCTACCAGTATCTCTACACTAGCAAACCTTATCTGGTGTATGCCTGTGCTCCTAAAAGTTTTCAGTATTTCTAGACCATTCCTTGCCCTTGTTTTTAGTATCAGCTTGTGCCTCTGTGAAATTGTGGCATCCAAATTTAATTTTCAGGATCAAATATTTCGCTGAGATAAGTCTTGTATCATATCTAATGATGAGTTTTCAGAGACAGCAGCTCTCAGACAAGCATGAGGGATTTACAGAGAATAAGTTGCTAGGGAGCTGTTGGGGCTGGAGCAAAGGAGGTGGCCAGGAAAACATCTGAGCTGCATTTCTTGCAACTGCCAATTCCCTGCCTTCAAAAATGTCCTCACTATCACAGTTTCATAGGGATATTCCAGGAGAGATTCCCTGCTCATTAACACCTGTCTCGTAAGATTAAGCCCATACTGTACAACTATGGTTATAAGAAAAAGTAATCTTTTTTTCTTAACATGTTCCATGTAAAATTTAAGATCTAATTTAGATTAAATATCAGCATGCACTCTAAACAAAAACGCACATTAGGATTTTCAAATAATTTTTGCAGTGTCATTACTTTACAGTTAAACTGATGGCAAGGTGAGCATTTGGTGCTGTCCTTAAAGCCCCATATGTGTCAGCTGTATGGAACCTCCTTGCTTGTTGGGAAGGACTTGATACGCCAAAGTCTGAAGGTCCCCAGACCAGAAAGCAGGTATAAATATCCCTTTTTGTTGTGGTTTTGTATCACATTTTTTTTTAAGCTGTTCTTGTGAGGCCCGATGATAGGCTTTCATTCTTGAACCTATTTGGTAAGCAACAGTGTTTTGTGGTTATTCATTCTGTCTTGCTGGTGTGTTTGGATGCTGCCTGGTGCGTGTCCACCACGGTGCTGCTCACCAAGAGCCACCCGGTCACACCAACCAGTTCAGCTTCCTTGATACAAGAGAAACTGCTCAGATCTGACCATCCCTGTTTCTTCATTTTGCACAGTACCTCTTTCCTGCGGACTAAATGAATGGATAGCAAGTCTAATGGGAAACCGTAAAGCTATTAGGTTGCAAGCCAATATCTGATAACAGGAGCAGCAGTAGATTATTTATCGTCTGTTGGTTTCAGACTATGTTTGTGGTAGTGTCTTGGCATTGATCTTAGTATGCAATTGCAAAATGCATTAGCAAAGGCCTCATTGTTTAAACATCTAATACAGAGCAATGAAACATTTCACCAGTTAATGCAAGACTTGGTCAAAGCATGTGTTTTGAAAGAGCCTTGAACAGCCCCTGACCAATTCCTTCCTGGAGGAAGGGATCTCTGCAGAAAAGGGCGGGCAGGTTTGTATTAGTTGGAGAATGAGAGCTCAGAGCATAACACCACCCTCTAACACCACTTGCATCGCATCTCTTTGAGTTTAATTTGTCAACATGTGTGACCTTTTTAGGTTTTCTGCTCTGATGGAGAAAAATACATCTCAATTCTGAAGACAGAATCAGCTGAAATTGCCAGAAATTTTTATCAGGAAATTATTACCTCCTGTGTATTCCACTAACAACAGCATGAGACTTAACTGAATAGTGTAGAAGAATGATTCTTCTAAAAGTCTTTTTGTCCACAAACATCTTTGGACTATTCTGTTTAAAGCTATTTAAAATTTTCAGTCTCTTTAGCTGCTGTGTCAATTTATTTTCAGCAAATCCAACCCTAGCTTCCACATCCAGGGATTCACACACCAGACTAATTTGTCTCTGTCTGTTGAGGTGGTATGGAAGAAAGGATTTTGTCTCTGATAAAATTAAGCACAAGACTGTAAGTTATTTTTGTAAAGATTTGTGACATTCATTACTGCATTTTTATTGCAATATCTTAAACAATTCTTAGTTATACTACCTGACTAACTTAATTTGATTGGCTGCTCCCCAGTGAAAACCGAGACATCTTAGTCCAGGAACATGTCACAGTATATTTGGTTTTGATGTCTATTAGCGGCATTATAGCTGAATATTATTTATTACACATCATAATAGTAGGATTTCTGCTGTCCCCTAGTGGCTAGTTCATTTCCTGAGTTCCGTACGTACATTACCATTTCTGTCATCCTACCAGAAATTATAAACTGACTTGCAGTTTGATTTACACCAGACAGCACACACAAACTTAAAAAACTCAGTTAAAATATTTTCCAGCATAAAAGCTGACTGTCTGATAAAACATTTATGAAATAACCATCAATTGTATCTGTGTAGCTGTAACTTTCCAGGAACATGCCAGAGATTGGGTGGTGCCTTCACACAAAGCATACAGTGAGACATAAAAGTAACGAAACCTGGAAACAGATAGAGAAAGCAGATGTAGTTTTTACTGAAGTAATTAGTGATGTTTTGACACTGCGTTGGATTTTCTTAACTTGCTGATAGAGTGAGATGCACCAGACAATGTTTTGAGATGGCAGGAGTGGCACAGAGCGACTCCCTCTCCTATGCATCTTGATGTCAGACTAAGCTTGTGCACCCATACCCCATCACCTGCTGGTTTAAAACCATTTTTGCACCAGTAGAGCTGAACAGATGGCAGCATTGCCTGACGTGTGGCATGAAGACTGCTATAACTTCATGAGATGAGACTAAAAGGAGCTTTATGAGCAAGCCTTGTGTCATGTTACTGGTCCCAGTGGATACAACTAGTCTCCCTGCTGCCACAGTGAGAGCAAGGTTCCCCCAGCTTCAATCAGTCTAACGATGGGTATAATGTGTGAAGTCTATAAAGTGGCTGCAGAACAGAAATGGTTGTTGAAATGTAGTTCATGCATTAAAACTAATTTCAGACTGCTCGTGCAGAATGACCAAGTGTTTCCATAAGATTCTATGGAGTGAATCCACAAGAAGCACAGGGTGGCCCCATTGTCTCAGCATGCTATATCTCCATCAGTTAACTATAAGAACAAAGAATACACCACTGCCTAAAGACTTTTTTTTGTTACTTCTGTATAAGCATGCTTTGGGGGTGCTCAAATGAGTGGCAGGGATTCTGGCTTCCAGAGAGCATCCAAAACGCTCTGCTACACTTCCTCCAGTCAGGGAATAGTTTACATGACTTGAAATATGCTGTTCTGGAGCTTCAGCTGATGAAAGTAATAGTCCTAGGCTAGCTTTTTGTGTTAAGTTTATGGAACAGAGCTTGGAGCCGGCAGTACAGGTCTCTTATAAACTCTGCTCTGAGAAGCTTCAAGCACAGTCAGTGTTGCCAAACCTCAGCATTTCAGTGCAAGCCTGACAACATTTGGTGTTTTTCATGAAGCCTTCGCCTCCTGGCATCACACTGCATTTGACTGCTGGCCAGCACAGGAGAGCGCTGGTGTCCATGCATATGGAGCAGGGGGATTTGGCGGTGGGGGCTGGGAGTGGTTCCACCTTGGTGAGGACCAACCTGTGCTGAGGAAGACAGACTGGACTTTGAGTCCCTTGGGAGTGCATCTCCTTCCAGGTCATGAAAGGACCTGTTAGTTCAGAGTCAGCGCTGGACTCCTGCTGGTCCCACACGTTGGCATGGTGGCTCTACACTGGGTATGTTAGTCTCTGTCCAAAGTTTGAAACAAGAGAGGAGGGTGTGCTTGTTTTTCTCCTTAACTGATTTGATTAGAGTAAGCTGTGCTTTGGAGAATGAAAGAGTGTAGGTGGAAAGGCAGAAAGGTGTTTGGTACGTGAAGGCGTGTGAAGAATGTGGCCAGCAGCACAGCGGAGGAAACAAACAGGGCAAAGATGGAAAACAGAAACAGTTATGCAGTTTCCACCTGTTTGCTTGGGGCTGGAACACATGGCATATGAGGTGGGGATGAGGCATTTATATCTCTTCAGCCTGAAGAAGAGCAGACAAAGAGGACACTTTTTTCCTCTCTTCAACTATCCAACGGGACACTATGGAGAAGACAGAGACAGATTTTTCTTGGAGGTGCACAGTGATGGAACAAGAGGCAACAAACACAAGTTAGCTGTAGGAAATTCTTATTAGGTATAACAAAAAATTTTTCACTGCAAGGGTGGTCAAGCACAGTCATAGGTTGTCAAAAGAGGTTATAGTCTCCATCCTTGGAGATACTCAAGACTTAACGCGGCCTTCCTTGCACAGCATGATCTGCTTGAACATGCTTTGAGCAGGGGTTGGACAAGATGACTCCTAGTGGTCCCTTCCAAATTTTTCTGTTTCTATTATATTTTGCTGTTATTTAACTAGTCAGTACTGCTGGGTCTGGCTGTGAGTCTTCATGTAGAAACCCTGACATATGGAGCTAATAAGCAAGATGCTGTCAGGACACAATAATGATTAATCATTACAGATATAGATTTTTTGAAAGAGCTGTGCTGGCTTTAATTCCATTCAGATCCACAAGTATTCAGATTACAGTAGGGTTAGGGAAATAGTGGTAATAGTATGGTTGAATTTCTTGAACAGAGCTCTTTTGTATAGTTTGCAAATAAGTGTGTCATACATATATTTTCTTGTACATAAATCTAAAGCTCATCAAACTATTTCCACTATTAATAGAAAAGTCTTAGCTGGAATTTTCAAAGGAACTTAATTATATTCAAGTTCAATGGAAGTTGCACCTGAATCTCTATGAAGCCTCACTGAAAACAGGGCCAGTTTTGCAAAGAGGTTCTACCCTAAAGGATAGTAGTACCTGGCATAAAAGAGGACATGTCTCAAGATCCACATCAGTGGAAATCCTATTTATTTTAATGGAAGTCCTATTTACTTATTAGGCCCATACGCAAACTGGTGCAAACTGGAATAAAATGAACAGTCAGGAGGCGAGAGGTGGTGATCCACAATTTGGGCAGGCAATGTGTCTTTCCAGTATATCCACACTGTCTGGGTGCAGAGGGTGCTGAGAATTTTGTGTGGGTGCAGTTATTCCCTTTAATGTTGTGCATTGCAATACTGTAGTGCTCACATATGAATGTTACATATAATATTCAAAAAATGTCTGCTGCAAATGTTTCTTTCATATAATACCCATTTTTACAGTAGGTTCTTTGATAGAGACACTAGTTAATTTTTTTTTATTGCTTCTTAGTACCAAAAATGAACTCCGTGCAAGGTGGCTATAATGTTTTCCCTCTGCTAGCCCCATCAATATTAAACAACAAAATCATTTGTTCTTTAATTTCCCCATAACAGCACTGAAAAAAACCCAAGAGCTTTCCTCATTTATCCACTGCTCTGTTGTTGATACAGAGCCAAATGCAGTCCTTATTTTTAAGTCAATAGAGTGACTACGTGGATGAATTTAAGCATATTGAACAAATTACACAAAAATATCTCTTATTTTGTTTGCACATCCGCATATGGTGAAAGAGGCAACAGAACAGAATAACAGATGCTTCTGTGTTCTTTTTTTTCAGTAAGTCCTCAACCAAACAGTGGAACTATTTTTTTACAACACTAAAACTCAATGCAACTAATATATTCATAATGGATTTTTATGATCCACTCTTGTATCCCAAATGGCTCATTTGAAGAGCTTAATGCAATTTTCCAAAAGCTGAAAAATGTAATTCAGAGCAGTTTCCTGGTCTAAAATCACATTGATTCACTAATTCACTGTTTATAGCTTCTTGTTGCAGACAGGGCAGTTTGTTGTAGACAAGACCTTTCTCAGTAAGTAAAATATAAACCAGCTAAAGACCCCAATTCTTTAGCTGAAATCATCAGGGAAATGTTTAACCACAACTGCAACAGGCCTCAAGTACATTTTAGAACTGAAGCATATGCTTATATATTCTCCCAGAGTAAAGAGGCTTTTCTAAACTAGCACCAAAAACAGTTGAGAAGGGCTTGTCTACCAAGAAACTGTAGAAGACAAATGACAACTCACCTAAATTAAAACATGTTTAACTCTTTAGTACATTTTTTTGATTAGGAGAACAGAAGCCAAGAATCTCTGTTAAACATGCAAAACAAAGAGCAGCAAAAAATATAATGAATATAACAAAGAAGTGACCATGAGAACACCAGATCATCTGTTTATTTATCTCCTCCAAAGATGCTCAGCTGTGAGGCACTAAATGTCCATATGTACATGTGTGTATTGCAAAAGTTTGTTTCAATGCTTGGGCCTCATGAAATCTCCTTGGCCAAAAATCATTATTTAACCTGATTTAAATGCAATTGTGAATTAAACTCTCGGACTTTTTGTAAAGAGATTTTGGTATTTGATAGTTGTGGAGTTAGAAATGATAGTTTTCTCTGAATAAAACTAGTATTTGTGACTTTTCATCTTTAGGTGAAGCTACTTACAGTCCATCCTTCAGAGCCTGAATATTGCTGGTAAAATAAAGTTCTGGGCCTCTGTTCCCAATCAATCCGAGAATTGTGATCCAATCCTGCCATCTTATTTACTTTAGCTGTCCAGTGACTTTGGTGGGATTGGTACATCATTCAAGCATGTCTTGCAACTCCTTAAGATAAACATTGCTTTCCTTTTTACAGCTGAAAGACCAGGTGTCAGAGAGTTAGGCAGTGCCATTCAAGGTCTAACTGACTGCTTGACTGCTGTCTGAGCCTACGAGCACCTGAGATTTTCACATGTAAGTTCCTCTGATGCCTGAAAGACTTCTCCCAGGCACATCTAGAGGCTGCTGCTGTGTGGATCAGCTTGGACCTCAAGACTAAGCCTGCTGGTATTCACAAACCTGCTGTTTCCTCACCCAGCCTTTTTAAAGACCATTCTCATGTGTTCCCAGAGGCACCTGCTGTGTTGGCTTCCACATAAAATGCAGGCTCTTCCTGCTGGGGCAATAGGTGAGGCAACAGTTTTGTCTTCTTCATGGCTTGAGGGGGTAGGTTTGGTCTCAGTTCCCACACGCACCTGACAGCTTTGCTCTAACCACCAAACCACAAGTTCTTTGGTTTGATGTACAAGTTGGGGAAAATGACTTAGCTCTCCACATGAAGTCATGCTGCTGACAAAAAAATAAGATGGAGAATGATGTAGGCTGAGAGCAGGAGCAGGACTACAGACAGGTGGCTTGGGATCTTCTCTGGGAATGGGCATCCATGCTCCAAAGCCTACCTGTGCAGTTTTAGTAACTGAGTCTCTAATTTTCAGCTGATTTCCTTAACCATTAGTTTTAGCCTTTGTCACAGCTGTTGCTTGATCTAAAATGGAACACAAGACCAGCTTCTCTCCTGAAAAACAGCCCATAGTAGGTGTCTAGGACACTTTTTGGAGATCTGTGTGGTTTAGTATCCCCAGGCAAAAGTGAGGATTGGAGCTGAGTCTTCTGCAGCCTGTAACTGATCTGAGCAGTAGCTATTTGGCATTGCGAAAAAGGACGTCCCAGTCCCAAGAGCTGTGTTGGAGGCACAGGAGTGACACATGGCACAACATAGACACTGAAGGCTCAATGTGGGCAAGGTTTTGAGATGCACTCTTTTGGATGGCATCACCTTTTCAGTTTATTTTCAGCACCTCTCTGCCCAGTTTTCAGTTGGAAGCTGTTAATTCCCACAGGCATTTATTTGGGAACTGAACTGGGAACTGAGGATCAGTGGTTATAACTTTGGTGCTGTGAGACTGTGTGTCCCATTCCCATTACAGATGTGGGCTTAAATTTCTTGTTCAGAATAAGGCACAAGGGTTTGATTCTGGAGATGAGAAGCAAAGAACAAAACCCCTGAGGCTCATTAAGGCCCTTAAGTCTCCCTTTCTGGTGAAGCCTCTGAAGTGATTCCCTCCATGAGCGTGTGGGAGGTCTCCTCCACCCCTAACAGGCACCTCTGAAGGCTGATGGCACAGAGCATCTCCTCAGGGCAGTTTGGCAGTGCAGATCCTTCAACACGCAGTCTTGCAATTCAGGAATCCAATCAAAATGGTGGTTATTTTAATTATAAATTATGCAAACCTGGAATTTACCAGGGAAAGGCAGGCTGCCTCTGAGCCTGTTCCCTGAGAAGCTGCAAAATGCTTGAGAATAGCACCATCTCCTGGAAATGCCTCCTATAACATTCCTTTTCTATATTGGCTGAATGCACTTTTCTTCCCCCTAAAACTACTGTCATTCAAGTCGACAGCTTGGCTAACATATGCCCCATCACTACCACATAGTAGTTTGGCTAAGGTATTCCCATGCTTCAGCATTAACTGAACACCATCCATGCATGTTTATTCCAGTGTATCCCATGTAATGGTGAACCAAATGTGACACATGTAAAAGTTGAGAACACACTGTATTTGCCACAGGGGCATGCTGGGGTTCCTCAGAAGGCTAACTGAAACCCTTTTGGCTAGTAGCCTGCAATCCAACCTAAGCCAACTTTTAAATTTTCTCTAAAGCCTTCACCTGAAAGCTGACTTTTCTCAAAGTCACAAAGAAAATGAAAGAAAAATCAAAGTATATTGGGTTTACATGGCAAGGAAATGGTAGCAGGAAGTTGCTGGGGTGGATTCTGTGAGAAGATGCCAGAAGCTACCCCCATGTCTGACAGAGCCAATGCCAGCCGGCTCCAAGATGAACCCACTGCTGGCCAAGGCCAAGCCCATCAGTGATGGTGGTACCACCTCTGCGATAACATATATAAGAAGCAGGAGGGGAAAATGAAAACTTCAGCTGGAGAAGAGAGGAGTAAGAATATGTGAGAAAAACAACTCTGCAGAAACCAGGGGCAGTGAAGAAGGAGGGGGAGGAGGTGCTCCAGGCGCCAGAGCAGAGGTTCCCCTGCAGCCCGTGGTGAAGACCACGGTGAGGCAGGCTGTGCCCCTGCATCCCAGGGAGGTCCATGGTGGAGCAGATCTCCACCTGCAGCCTGGGGAGGACCCCACACTGGAGCAGGTGGTTGTACCCAAAGGAGGCTGTGGTGCCATGGAAAGCCCACATTGAAGCAGACTCCTGGCAGGACCTGGGGATCTGTGGAGAGGAGCCCACACTGGAGCAGATTTGCTTGCAGGACTTGTGACCCTGTGGGTGACCCACGCTGGAGTGGTCTGTTCCTGAATGGCTGAACCCTGTGGAAAGGACCCATGATGGAGCTATTCATGAAGTTCTACAGCTTGTGGGTGGGAACCCACACTGGAGCAGTGGAAAAGTGTCAGGAGGAAGGAGCAGCAGAAACAATGTGTGATGAACTGACCACAATTCCCATTCCCCATACCCCTGCACTGCTCAGGGGGAGGAGGTAGAGAAATCAGGAGTGAAGTTCATCTCAGGAAGAAGGGAGGGATGGGAGGGAAAGTGTTTAAAGATTTGTTTTTATTCCTCACTATCCTACTCTGATTTGATCAGTAATCAGTTTAATTTCCCCCAAATGAGTCTGTTTTGTCCATGACAGTAATTGGTGAGTAATCTCCCTGGACTCATCTCCACCCATGAGCTTTTCATCATATTTTCTCTCCCCTATCCAGCTGAGGAGGGGGCGTGTTAAAGCAGCTCAGTAGGCAAGCTAGCCAAGGCCAAACCACCTCATTAACAGCTGATGTCACTTCACAGAGATCTCCCAGGGTTGTCCCAGTATAGCAGAATACTTATCATTCCCTTATTTCTTTCTTATATGGGCTGCTCATGTCACAGCCTAGCACAATCCCATAGTCAATGCATTGCCCTACTGAATGACCCAACATCCAGACACAGATTTCTTCTCTTTTACAGCTCTTCCTTTCCCTATTACAACTACAACAGGTTCAATCTAAGCTAAAATTTTAGAGTATTAATCACAACAAATGGCAAAATTACCTAACAAGTAACAAGAGATTATAACTTTATGTGGTTTGGAGTCTTAGCTGGAGGTAAACTGGAAACTGTATGTTTCCTGTTACGAACAGATTTTGGATTTTAACAAAGTAATTTTTTTGCCACAAATACAACATAATATGTGTTTGCTGTATCTATTCAAACTGCTGCATGAACTTTTATTATGAAGAAGAGAGAAACTGCAGTGGCTGCCTGGCTGCAGAGCAGTTATTAAAAAGCAGAAAGTGACCTGTGTGGCCTCTGTGCTCTGGCACCCAGATAACAAAATGGTCCCTTTGTGTCTGCTCTGCCTGTCTTCCCATGTGACATTTGTCATTCTCCTGCACAAGCATTCTGATGTCATTGTGTCCAGGTCAGGCTTAGGGAAACCTGAAATGGGGACACTAGTCACTGTTTTGCCAATTGACGGGGTTAACACAAAGGACACAGACACCAAGCTAAAGAAATAGGCTTATTTTACTTTGGTTTAAAGCAGCAGAAAGAATAAGCAAGGTAATGCACCTAGTCATTACTACATAAAGCTGGCTATAGTGATTAAGAAAGGTACATCACCAATTGCCCTCAGACTTTACCATCACCCCGACCCGTGCATCAGCTGGGGAGACCCATCACAGCGAAGGGTCTGAGAGCCTTTCCCAGCAATTGGGAAGTCCCACGCAGGGCATCTGCTCGTAGGTGAGGTCTGCGTCTGTGCTGTGAGAGGGTCCGGCTTTTGTACAGTTTAACAAACAAGTCTAGACAAAACGCACAGGAGATATCTGGTAGATTGACATGCCTCGCTCAGGCGTGTCCGGATCTGGCCAGGATCCGGGCACATCTGAGGAGTCTCCATTTTTCTTTCCATTTGGGATTTATAGTTCCTTCCTGTTGTTTACTTATAGTTTTCAGGGATTGTTCCCAGGGTTGCATTTCATGCTGATAAGATGCTGGTTGCTTCATGCTGCTGATAAGATGATGGATGCTGGTTGGGGAATTCACTCAGAAGTCAACTTTGGTTTGAGGCCTATTGTTTGGGCCTTTTTTGTTTCAGTCACCTCAACGTACATCAAGATATTCAGGAAGCTAACAAGTGTCATCATGTGTTGCCTGTTATTGGGAACCTCTTCCATCATTTTTCATTAGCAGCCACTGAGACTGTCTCTTCTCAATTAGGGACCTTTCCATGTGAGAGATGGTGCATGGAGAGAAGTACATTGGAGGTGCTTAGAGGACGAGCAAGCAGAGGGGTGTGATAAGCAATGCTGGCCATTATGGTCTCTGAATGCTCTTGGCTTCATGAATTCTCTTGCAGTATATGTATGGCTGGATTGCTCTGAGGTGGGGGAGTCAGGAAGAAAAGCAGAATGGAGGTTGAAACTACCTCCTTCTTGAATGCACTAAGCAAAGGTAGTGTATCTAAGGGAACTGAGCACTTACACAGGCAAGGCCTCTCCCTGGAGCTCCCTCCTGTCCACAGGCAATGGAGTGGGGTGGAAGGTAATTGCTCTTCAGACTAGAGCAAAAAAAGGATCAGCTTGCTGACAAATGGCAAACAACCTGGCTTGTTGCCTCCTGAGTATTAAAAGGAAGTCCCAGAGGAGGGTACTGTGTAACACCTGCGTAAATACACTGGTAAAGCTGGTGGTATAAATAGAGAACAGTGGTCTCTGTTTGATGACTGACCCATGAACTGTGAATCTGGAAGGCTGCCAAGTGAGAAACATGAGCTGAACAGGCCTGTATCAGCAGCACCTGCTGGGGATGGAAAGGAGCAATCAGCAGGAGAAATGTGAAGAAGTAATTTCCTCCTTTCTGTGGCACTTTTCATTTTTCTCTCCCTCCCTACATCATTACTTACATACAGTGTAAAGTGATCTATATAATCCTGGAGGGTCTTCACAATTCACTGTATATTTATTTTGGTTTTGGTGTAGAGGGCCATAATGGATCACTGTTGTCTTTTCAAGATGTTAACAATTTCAGTTGTGAAATTGGTGAGATTTACATTGCAGGATCCTTCCTCTGTGCCCGCCGAACTGCTTTAGGGACAGCAGGAGGAGAGCGATAGCGGGTGCAGGAGTCACCCCAGAGAGGCAGAGAATGAGCTCTGGCTGGAGTGCACAGTGTGAGCTCCAGCATAAAGGTGAAGAAACTGGGATAGATTTGATATTTCTTGTTCAGAACAGAGGGACCAGTGAAATGTATCTCAGGAAATTCCCCTAAGAGGGCAGAACGAAAGGACCCGGCGTATGGACAGTAGCAGAGGTTCAGGCTCTACAAGGCCAAGTAAGAACCAAAAAGAGCCCCACCTCAAACCAGATCTCCAATGAACCCAGGAAGACTGGCCCAGCACAAGGGTCAGGTTTAAGTATACCTGTGTTTACTAACCTCTTGGCAGGTATCAACCTCCTTTGGGTGGACAGGCCAAATGCTTCCTTTTATTCAAAACACAGGAACAGAGAAAAACCCACTAGCCTATGGAAATGGACTGTATCAGATATTTAGATACTTTTTGCTAAGCCTTACATTCAGGTATTTTGCAATATAATAGGTATTCTACATGGCACTGAGATACCTGTTTCTAAAAAACAGATGTTTGATGCAGGTAATAACTTGTTCCCTAGACCTTCCTAATCTAGGTGATACCTGGCTGACTTCAATGATCTTAGTGAGGGAAATTACATTTGTTCAGAAACTTTTCTTCAGAATATTTTACAGTAACAGGAAAATGGTGTCTGCCTCTTTTCCTCTCTGCATTGTTTTGTTCACCTACAATCTGCCTTTCATTGCTAGTGCCCTAAGAGCCTGCCAGAAGAGACATGAGGTGTGAAAGATCCTCTCCTGAAAGAAGACAGTAATATGGTAACATACTGTTGTAATTAATACTGATTTTTAAAAAGGAAAGCTATTTTCTTGAAAGATTTTTGTTACCTCTTCTTGTGCTATTCTGTTTAGAGTAATTGGCTTCTGAAAATAATGTACAAGCAAGTGAATTGTGGTATTTTAAATACCATGAACAGTCTGTAGGGATTCACTCCTATGTTAATCACTTCTGACTTCTGTTACAATCAGTGGAGAGAAGTCTGTAGTTCATCCTAAAACAGAATAATACCTGGGTTTCTCCATTTACTGTAACAGGAGTTTATGGGAAATAATTAACGTATAGACCTCTACACAGTAGACACTTAAGGTTAGATGAGATGATTCCACCCAAAAAGAGCATTAGGTTGTGTTTACACAATTTAATGGGACTATTTTCTGAAAGGTGGATTAACAATGTGAAGCTTAAGCTCCTTTTCATGTGCTCATGTTTGATATGTAAAATGAGATGCTCTGAATATCCACCTAAATGACTGACTTCACACCCAAAAAAGTGCCTCCATGTTCCAAAGCCTAAGTCTACTAACACTACCTGGTAATATTCTTTCCCTCAACATAAGGAATATAATTTTTAAATCTGTGCAGTATCTCAGAAACCTTGAATGTTCCTGGGAAAATCTAAAATACACAAGCAGAAGCAAAGTTTTGGCAATATTTACAAAAGCTTTTTAGATGTCTCCAGATCTTCCCTGGAAAAAAAAAAAAATTCTTACCAGTTCACTCTGATACCAATTTAGATGGCTGAATTCTGCCTATTTAAATTCGGCCCTACAATTCCAGATGGATAGGATGTTGGAGGCTTCTTTCCCTAAATTGATGCTTGTGTTCATAGTGGCCTCATCCTCTAGCTCCAGCAGCAGCAAGAGGATACTGAGCATCCCCCTATGTATTGGTCCCCATTCAACAGAAATACAATATCAGAGCGGTCTGCTCGTCATTCATTATAGTACACAAAGGTTGTTGTAAGAGGAGAAATTTTCACTGGGACTAATGAGCTGAGTCTTAATTGCAGTGGAACTAGCACAACAACACTTCAATTGCAGCATAACTGATTGAGGCAAAATAAGGATATTCAACTCAAATCATCCTGGACCTTTTGAAATTATCAGATATGAGGATGACACTATTTCATAACTGTACCATGGAGTTGTTTGTGCAGTTCAATCTATGGCATTTTTTTTTATTTCAAGTACAGCCTAACAACAAGTTTGCATATACAAATGCAAAATTTCTAACAATTTTGTTTACTGTTTCTGGAATTGCCAGAGCCTCTCAGAGTTACAAGTGGTGAGGAATTATTTTTTCCCATTAAAAATTCCATATTTGAATTTCTTTTTCTTCTGAATTGGAATGAGAAACCAAACTTTCTCCCAAACAAAGCATTTTGAGACTGAGGTAAGATTTCATTATTATAAACAAATTAAAACCCCTTCAGATGCAATGAGATGAAAACAATATTCATACAGTGTCAAAACCTTGTAATGGAGAGGACACAACTGGTAATCCAACAGAGGTGAAGTCACCACAGCTCCATAATCCCATGTCCAACCAGGAGTGAGGCTGAGCACGTAGTCCCAATAGGCACACACAGAGACACACATATGCAGTACATATATATATATATACACATAGCAGGCTGCACTGATGAACATAAATAGAAAATGCTCCACTCACATAAACACAAGCTGCACTGGATGGCCTTGTCCTGTTCCCTTCTCTGGCTCATCAGGTTGAAGGTCTGTTGGTGAGAAACATATAATATCATACAATCATAGAGTGATAGAATCATATAATGGTTTGGGTTGGAAGCAACCTTAAAGATTGCCTAGTCCCAACCCCTCTGCCAAGGGCAGGGACACCTTCCCCCAGCCCAGGTTGCTCAAAGCCCCGTCCGACCTGGCCTTGAACCCTTCCAGGGAGGGGGCAGCCACAGCTGCTCTGGGCAACCTGTGCCAGTGCCTCACCACCCGCACAGGAAAGAATTTCTCCCTTAGATCTAATCTACATCTACTCTCTTTCAGTTTAAAACTGTTACTCCCTTGTCCTGTCACTACATGCCCTGATAGAGTCCCTCCCCATCTTTCCTGTAGCCCCCTTTAAGTACTGGGAGGCCACTATAACGTCTCTCCAGAGCCTTCTTTTTCAGGCTGAACAATCCAAACTCTCTCAGCCTGTCCTCATAAGGGAAGTGCTCCAGCCCCCTGATGATCTTTGTGACCCTCCTCTGGATCCACTCAAGCAGGTCCAAGCCCTTCTTATACTGGGGCCCTAGTGCTAGACACAGCACTGCAGGTGGGGTCTCATGCGAGCAGAGCAGAAGGGCAGAATCCCCTCCCTCAACCTGCTGGCCACACTGCTCTTGATGCAGCCCAGGACACAGCTGGCTTTTTGGTCTGCAAGCGCACAATGCTGGCTCACAGTCAGTTTTCCATCCACTAATACTCCCAAGTCCTTCTCCAGGACTGCTCTCAATCCACTCTTCATGCAGCCTGTATTTGTGCTTGGGATTGCCTTGACTCATGTGCAGGACCTTGCACTTGGCCTTGTCCAACTTCACGAGGTTTGCACAGTCCCACCTCTCAAACCTGCCAAGGTCCCTCTGGATGGCATCCCTTCCCTGCAGCGTGTCGACCGCACCACACAGCTCAGTGTCTTTGAAAAACTTGCTGAGGGTGCCCTCAATCCCACTGTCCATGTCACCGACAAAGATGTTGAACAGCACTGGCCCCAACACCGACCCCCAAAGAATGACACTCTTCACTGCTGTCCATTCACTTGTCACCACCCTCCACAATCTCCAAATAAATTTTGTTTACCTATACGTATAAGCAAAATATGGATTGCTCCAGTAACTGGTTGAGACCCTGACTAACTAGCCCTGGATCCTCAGTTTCCACCGTTGCTAGCACCTGTGCACACAAGCCTCCAGTGCCTGCAGCCCCACTCACAGACATAAGCACACTATGGATCCCCCCTGTAAGTGTCATCTGGACCCCCTTGTCTCCAGTTACCTCACACAGACACACACATACCAATGCAAACAGGTCTCTCAGATGGCTTCAGCCCCCATGGTATGGCCTGGACCCCCAATCCCTTCAGTAGCCAGTTCCTTCCATGGGCTCACTCAGAGATGCACACGCCCCGAGCTCCCATACCCTCACTGCTTGCCACATAGTCCAGTGTGCTCTTTGCTAGTGCTTGCACATTTGCTTGCACACCTGCGCTCATGTCAGTTCCTGGCACCGTGAATGGAGTGACCACAGTGACATGTGGTCTCTGCTCCAGTTGCTGGTACTCAGACACTCATGCCCAAACGTGCATGCAGAATATAGTGTCCCTCACCCAGAAAACTGCTTAGAAATAGATTTTAGTGAGAAGACAGGACAGACTGTTGTGACCAGGCACAGGGCATGGCCAGACAAGCACACTGAACAACAACATGTTTACATGTCACCATCGCTTTTATGCCCTTATTGCTCTACTACCCACATTTGTTCCCCCCCAAACCACCTTGATCCCTTGCTTTCCTCATCTTTGCTTTCTCCCCTAAACATCCTTCACTAAATGTTAAACAATCCTGAAATGCTCTCCCCTGTATCCCTGTTGTGGGTTAACCCTGGCAGGCAGATGATCCCCACACAGCTCTTCACTTGCTGCCTCCCCTGCCTCCCTTCCAGTTGGATGGGGGAGAGAATCAGAAGGATAAAAGTAACAAAACCTGTGGGCAGAGATAAAGACAGTTTAATAGGTAAAGCAAAAGCCACAGACACAAGCAAAGCAAAACAAGGAATTAATTCGCCACTTGTCATCAGCAGGTAGGTGTTCAGCCATCTCCAGGAAAGCAGGGCTCTACCACAAGTAATGCTGACTTCGGAAGACAAATGCATAACCCCAAATATCCCCCGCTTTCTTCTTCTCACCCCAGCTTTTTATTGCTGACACCATATGGTCTGGGATATCCCTGTGGTCAGTTGGGATTAGCCATTCCAGCTGTGCCCCCTCCCAGCTTCTCGTGTACCCCCAGTCTACCTGCTGGTGGGCCACTGTGAGGAGCAGAAAAGGCCCTGATGCTGTGTGAGCACTGCACATCAATGAAGAAAACCCCTGTGTTATCAACACTGTTTTCAGTATAAATCCAAAATGTAGCTTCATACAAGATACTATGAAGATACATGACTATCCCAGCCAAAACCAGTAAAATCCTGTCAATTGTGTAGCCGTAGGCAGTAACCCTCCTCAGCCTGAAAGCTGCCCCGGGGAGCCTGTACACTGACTCACTGCGATGGGTGCCATCCCCTGGCCAAGGGGCTGGTGGCCCTCCTGGGACAGCCTTGGTAGGAGATGGGGCAGGGGCTCCCTTTCTCTGATGGTGTTACTAGGATTCCCCTGCCTGTTGTTTTGCCTCTGTACTCCTGTGTGTAGGTGGAAATGTGCCTTTTATCACCTAACCTAGCAACACATACAATAGATATCAATTAAATAAAAGCTCAAAATAAAACTTTTTCTTACTTTATCATGATATTGTGGACAGAAAAAAAAAATACGGGTTCTTCCCAGAAAATCGTTATAATCATCAAAGTATTAACATTAAATATTTCAATTTCAACAAATATGCACTTGCCAGTTACAAAAAGTTATATGTAGGTTTTTGTCAGCCAGGTCTATGGAGAAGCATCTCCTTGCTTTGGATCCTGTTTGGAATTTATCTGGGTAATATATTTCACTGAAGTATTTTGCCTGTTTTGTAACTGATAGTATGAATTAAAGTCAGATTGACAAATATGCGAACAAATAACATTTCTTAACAAAAAATAAAATCTTGCTGAAGAACAATTACTTCTCTATCTGGATAATGTAACTGTTATTTGTAGAAAGAGTAAAACATAAAGAATTAAAACAAATATAGCTCCTGGTCCTGCAGGAATGTATACAAGAACTTAATTACTTTCTATTATTCACTCTGAACAAGTAGAATACTAAACATGGGTAGTAAATTTCTACTTGCTCCTAGTAATCAAGAATTAAGTTGATTTTGTTTGGCTTGCTATGAATATTGACTACAGAACAAATATCCCTAAAGATTATTTTTGTTTTAAGAAGGAATAATTTCTTTGTCTGTAGATAAATTGAGCTTCAGAGTTCCTGATCACAAATGCTCCAGAGCAGAACAGTTTCTTACAGCGTACTGCTCTAAGAAAGCTGAAAAATCCTCCTTAAAAAGTGGTGAGATCTGTCTTTTCCAAGGTGAAAAGGTTCTATTCAGAGCTTTCTGAAGAATTTTTTCGTAAAAATTGAAGACTTGAAATAAAGTTACAGATATTATAGCATTTTAAGGTAAGACATGTTCAGAGTAACCTACCCAGAAGTTTCGTTTCATTCTATATTCACATTTGCTCATCCTCCTGAATGTTTGATTTTTGCAGGGTAAAAATCTCAGAATGATATCTAGAAATGTCAAAGGGCGTGTGTAATTTGAAGAGAATGGAACATGACTGGAATTCAAGCTGTTACCTTCAAGACTGGATCACTAAACCCACAGTCCCTACCCACCTGTGAAGATATTACTGCTTCTTGGGAAACTCCACAGGGCATCCCAGGCTGAAGTATTCCTCCACTGTTGTGCTTCAGACACTTCCAGACCTGCTAAGCTGACTTAGAAAATGGCTTGCAAAGTTGTCAGAAATAACATGGTGCCAAAAGCTGTTGCTCTGTAGTATGGGAGAAAGCTGTTAAGAACTGGTGAGTGATTCTTGAAAGCAGAAGATAGAGTGACAACAGAATGATCAGTGGACCTCAGAAAAACTTAGGAAATGGCAGAGAGGAGTTCTCTGGGAGCAATATAAGAGGAACAGGCACTGCATTTCGAAAGGAGAAATCAAATGCACACCTATAACATAGGGACTAATAGGGCAGTCCTTTGAAAAGGACTCAAGCATTATAGCACATTGCAAACTGAATATGGGTCAGCAATGGCACATTACTATCAGGGAAGCAACTGTTTTCATAGGACCATAATTCAGGTGGGACCTTGGGAGGTCTCTAGTCCAACTTCCTGCTCAAAGCAAGATCAACTAGGAGCTCAGACCAGGTTGCTCTGGGTCTTACACAGTCTCACTGTGAAAACCTCCATGCATAGAGACTGCACAGCCTCTCTAGTCAGCCTGTTCCAAAGCTTGACTTCATCATCACTAAAGAAGCCTTTCCTTATATCCTGTCAGAATATCTCTTTTCAGTTTTCCAGGCTGCATTAACAGAAGTAATCATAACTATAGTAATTATTTTTGTCTACTTGTGCTAGTGGAGTCTCTGTTTTACAGTTTATAGTTTTTATATTTTTCCAACTTATACTGACAAGTTGCAGTGTTGAAAGAGGAACAATAAAGGGTGAAAAGAGGACTGGAAACGTGATCCTTGAAGCAAGCATGAAAGGATGGGGTGGTTTGTGAAGAAAAGAAAAACTAATGTTCAGCACTGCACATAAAAATGTTCTCTTAGGTTGTAAGGGGACTGTGATCAATCATGCTTATGGACACAATGATAAGGGACAAAAAATAATTGACTTACATTGATGTGAAGCTTGGTTGCACATCAAGTAAATACTTCTTTAAAAAAAACCTACAAGGCTGATTTTGTGGATTCTTCTTTACTAGACGCTAAAAGAGCAAGTTTAGACAAGTATCTGCCATAGTTGTGCCCAGGCTCAGTCCTCCCTCAGTACTAACCGATGGACTGGGGGTCCTTCTAATCCCACGCGTATTAGGTTTGCATGGCAAGGTTTTGGTAGTAGGGTGCTACAGGGGTGGCTTCCGTGAGAAGATGCCAGAAGCTACCCCCATGTCTGACAGAGCCAATGCCAGCCGGCTCCAAGATGAACCCACTGCTGGCCAAGGCCAAGCCCATCAGTGATGGTGGTACCACCTCTGCGATAACATATATAAGAAGCAGGAGGGGAAAATGAAAACTTCAGCTGGAGAAGAGAGGAGTAAGAATATGTGAGAAAAACAACTCTGCAGAAACCAGGGGCAGTGAAGAAGGAGGGGGAGGAGGTGCTCCAGGCGCCAGAGCAGAGGTTCCCCTGCAGCCCGTGGTGAAGACCGTGGTGAGGCAGGCTGTGCCCCTGCATCCCAGGGAGGTCCATGGTGGAGCAGATCTCCACCTGCAGCCTGGGGAGGACCCCACACTGGAGCAGGTGGTTGTACCCAAAGGAGGCTGTGGCACCATGGAAAGCCCACATTGAAGCAGACTCCTGGCAGGACCTGGGGATCTGTGGAGAGAGGAGCCCACACTGGAGCAGATTTGCTTGCAGGACTTGTGACCCCATGGGTGACCCACGCTGGAGTGGTCTGTTCCTGAATGGCTGAACCCCGTGGGAGGGACCCATGTCTCCCTGCACTGCTGAAGGGGAGGAGGTAGAGAAAATCAGGAGTAAAAATCCCAGGAAGAAGGGAGGGGTAGTGGGAAGGTGTTTTTAATATTTGGTTTTATTTCTCATTATCCCACTCTAATTTGACTGATAATAAAGTAATTTACCCAAGTTGAGTCTGGTTTATCTGTGATGCAAACTGCTGAGTGATCTCCCTGTTCTTAGCTCAACCCATGAGCCTTTTGTTATGTTTTCTCTTCCTTATCCAGCTGAGAAGGGGCATGATAGAGGAGCTTTGGTAAGCACCTGATGTCCAGTCAGGGCAAACCCACCACACCATGTTTCTGAGAGAGGTCTTGCTGCTATTCGATAGAGAAGAAAAAAAAAGGATGTAAAAAAAACCCCAAACATGTTGTCAGACAGCCTCTTTGTCTCTCTTACACCCTCACCAGGGTCTTAAATTCTTATCTCTGTGACCTTAGCACTGTAAGGTATAATGGATCCTGCCCATTATTAGAGCTGTGGTGGGTTTCTTTATGTCCAGTGGTGATTTTCTGGCCTTCATTTGGACTTCTGCTTTTGCAAAACAGTCTTCCCTACCTGTTGTCATCTAAGTGCTCCCTCTTCAGAGTGCTGCTGAGGGAGATTCCCCAGGTTTCCAGATAGAACTTTAGAAGTTCTTCCTACCATGTCCCCAACATGTCCTCCCTCTCCTTCCTCACACAGAATGCTATTTGATAGTGACTACGAGAAATGAAGGCTTGACATTTGTATTCATTCATTTCAGAAACACACTGCAGCAGCTGCTTTCCTCACATGGACACTTTCTCTGGAGTGGGAGAGGATCACGGTCACTCAGCAGTGAGTGCCAATGCCACCACTATCCTGTGCATCAGGATGTACAGACACCCCTCCCCAGCCATAGGGGAATCAGCATATAGAAACAAGTGGTACACAGGGAGAGGGGCAAGTGAATTTTAAAATCCATTTTTGCTGTGAGTCTTGGGAGTAAAAAAGCATAAAATAATTTCTTAAAATGCAACAGTCAAGTAGGTGAGGTCCCTGCTTTTCAAGTGAAAAGACACCTGAACAAATAAAGTGCTAAAAACTAATCAGAGCAATTACCAAATTTGTGCTTTGTGGTAATAAATACAGATAGATATCTGAGGATGAAAGAAAGTTTGCTGTTTTCTAGCTCTTTTGCATTAGAGATGTGTTCAGGTAGAGCAATTGTTTTCACTCTTTACCACATTGCAGACCTCTGCTTTGCAATGTTCACTTCTATATAGTAAAATTAAGTCTGAGGACAGCAAACTTGGGTTTTTTTTAGTTATCATTCAAAAATCCTTTAAAAGTTGTCACAAACCCACAGGGATACATATCCATGTTAAAAATCACTGTATTAGACAAGTGAAAAGATAAAGCTATGAGATATTTTTACTTGAAAAACCACAGTATCGGCAATATTCCTGTCACATGCACAACAACCTATGGTTCTTTTGGATTTGTTGGAGCTCTGGGATGAAATCCTGGCTTCAGGATTACTGTTTGTCTGTGGTAATTTGCGTGTGGCATTTTAGGACAAAGGCTGTCCTTCCATTTTTTACTCTGCCATAAAATGTTAATCCTGCCATAGACAGAGAATGGTCTTATCTACGACCAGAAGATGTTTGAAGAACTTAGTCTCATGATAAAAAAGGAAACAAGAGTGTTTATGACAGAAGAAGCACGAGGTAAAAAGAACAAAATAGTGACCAGCCTGACAAGGAGTGGTTCAAGACCATCAGTGGCCTGCATCTACCCATCCACTGTCAAATGTTTGCAGCTATTATAGGCAACAAAAAGTTTTAAGAAAAGATTTGAAGGGAGCTGTGGAGAGCTGCTTTGGTATTTATTGAAAAAATCTCTAAAGTACAAGGCAAGTGTGTGTATTTCCACCAGAAGTTAGGGTAAAAGTGCAGTAGAAACTTGTTTTGTTTTAAAAAGATGAAATGGGAAACTCCCTCGTAATTATCTTACACTCATCATCGGGTAAAGGTATTTTCATGGGTAGTTACTATAGATTAGTTGAGTTCACACCAAGAATTGCTTCACAGTAACTTGTTCTTGTCACTACACATTAAGATGAGATAAATTGAACTTGCTTACCTTAACTCTTTCTGCTCTCCAGCATTTAAGTAATATCTTGTAAATTTGATTTAAGTTTTTCAGTGCAATTTAACTGCAAATTTTTCCATCTGTGTCTTTTCCCTCTTTCTTCACATCTGTGCCCTGCACAGACTCTCTCTAACTCACGAAGACTGCAACTAGTAAATTCCTGGGCGACTTTTTCTTGCACAGAGCAGATGAAACTTCTGTGGTATTTCATTTCACACTAGGAAAGCTGTGAGGGGCCATAAGCCTTAGGGGCAGCAGCAGCAGTAAGTCACAGGGCCAGGAAGAAGACAGAGGCCACAAGGCCAGGTTTCAAATTAACTGCATAATAAGGTCATTGTACAGGGAGATGGCGCGGTGGGGGTTATGCATACTGCAGAGGCTGGACTACTGATTGCAGGCAGTTCTAAGAGTGGAAGATGTGGAGGGTGAAATAGTAAAAAGTATACATGTTTGAGCAAGCAAATTTGGGCAGTCTTAGAATGGTAAAGCTGTTTCTCAGCCTTTGTGAAGTGTAATCTCTTGGGTTGCTCTGTGATGGTAGAGCCCTCCTAGAGAACATTCTACATCTGCAATTCCACATGGCATCTTCTTCAAACACACTTACAGGTCTCCACATTACTAATGCCCTTTTGTGATGAATAGCAGAGCTGATGTGGTTAAAGGCCTCCACACTGTATGCACATTAACACGTCTGTCTGTGTGGCAGTCACACATCTGACTGCAATATCAACACAGCACAAGAGGAGGTCTGTGTTTGTGGTTTACAGTGCAGTTCCACTTGCATGAGGTCAGAAGATGTCCGTATCTATCAAATGACTCCTCAAAATAATGTAAAAAGGAATTATCCAGATTTTATTCTCACCTACACATTTTTTTTTTTAACAAGTGAAAGCTTTCTACTTGGCTCACTTACAACACCTTTGGTTTATTTATAAATGCCCATTCTGTACTTGGGGAGTAAGAGGATTTAGGCAAGAAATGGAGGGTGCAGATGAAAGAAGCTGATGAAATAATCTGAAAATGCTCTAAAAATCTTAATCTCCTTGTAAAATTTACTATAACTACACAAAATAAGTCAGAAGACAGAACACGAAGTCTTTGAGAGAATGGGGGCTAGGCAAAATAAGTTCAGAGTGGGAAAACAGAACATGTACAGCACTTGGAGGGAAAATGGAGATTTCAGGCTATGAAACTGGAAATCGAAAAAGAGGTGTTAATTTAGGAACTATTATTTCTGTTGCATGCTGTTGGATAATGAAAGTTCTGCTGACAGAGAAAAATTTCTTTGTATGTGGAATAAGATGGCCAGAAAAGGACATGTTTCTAGCTTTACTACAGGAATACAAGAGAGAAATAAACTTTATTATGTGATGGTGGCTGTATTAGGTTTGCATGGCAAGATTTTGGTAGTGGGGGTCCTGCAGGGGTGGTTTCTGTGAGAAGGTGCCAGAAGCTTTCCCCATGTCCGATTGAGTCAGTTCTAGCTGGCTCCAAGATGGACCTGACACTGGCAGAGGCTGAGTTAAACAGTGACACCCCTCTGTGACAACATATTTAAGAAAGAGTGAAAACTTCTGTACAACAGCAGCAGGGAGAGAGGAGTGAGAATATGTGAGAGGCTACGCAAACACCAAGGTCAGTGAAGAAGGAGGGGGAGAAGGTGCTCCAGGCGCCAGAGCAGAGGTTCCCCTGCAGCCCGTGGTGAAGACCGTGGTGAGGCAGGCTGTGCCCCTGCATCCCAGGGAGGTCCATGGTGGAGCAGATCTCCACCTGCAGCCTGGGGAGGACCCCACACTGGAGCAATTTGTGAAGAACTGCAGCCCACGTGAAGGACTCATGTTGGAGAAATTCATAGACAACCGTCTCCTGTGGGAGGGATGACATTCTGGAGCAGGGGAAGAGTATGAGGAGGAAAGAGCAGCAGAGAAAATGAATGATGGACTGACCGCAACTCGCATCCTCCATTTCCCTGTGCCACTCAGGGGGAGGAGGTAGAGAAGTCAGAAGTGAATTTGAGCCTAGGAAGAAGGGAGTGGTTGTGGGAAGGTGGTTTTAGATTTGTTCTTCTTTCTCATTATACTACTCTAACTTGATTGGCAATAAATTAAACTAACTTCTCCGAGTTGAGTCACTTCTGCCTGTGACAGTAATTGGCGAGGCTTTCAAGCCTTTTCCCATATTTTCTCTCCCCTGTCCAGCTGAGGAGGGGGAGTGATAATGTGGCTTGGAGCATGTGACAGCCAGCCAGGGTCAACCCACCACTGTGGAGCACACAGACTTTTACTAGCAAGTCACATGGATTGACTAAGTATCTCATCAATAGAGATGACAAGATGACATTACTTGTACTGGAGTGAACATGGCTCTTCAAAGGATGCCAAGCCTGTATTCATCCATGCTGTGGAGGGTGGTGGGAGAGGTTAAAGAAGGAAAAGCTGGAGGAAAGATGTATCTGACACAGCTGCTTCATCTACTCTAAAGGAACCTGTCAGTGAAAGTAACTGCAAGACATACGTTTCTTTCTTTATGCCTCATCTAATAACACCCCTAGTTTTAAGACTGCCCTTTACTAGGAGTGAAAGGAAAGAAACATGGCAAGATGGTCAGTGGCTGTGATTTTGCATGTTTTGTCTGCTTGGTTTGTTATGCTTTGGTCTGTTAAGTAAATCTCACAAAGAGCAGGTAGTGACTTTTTCTAGGTGGGTTCAGCACTCCTGAATTATTAGTTATTAATGATTAATTCCTTCTTGGCTGCCAAACCATGTTGGCCCTACCTATGCACTTCAACAGGTGTATAGCCACCAGAGCTCCCCCAGAAATTTCTGCCACCAGTTTTTTACTTGTCAAACCCATGTCTCCTACTGGTAAACCCCAGTATTTTATTTGGTAAATTCTTGATTTTCTCTAGTGATAAGTCCCAGGATCACTACCTGTTACATCTGCTAACGAGTATACGTGAAGGAAATTTTTTATGATGAGGTTAGTGAGACACTGAACAGGTTGCCCAGAGAAGCTGTGGATGCCCCATCTTCAGAAGTGTTCAAGGTCAGGTTCGACGGGGCTTTGAGCAACCTTATCTACTGAGAGATGTTTCTGCTCCTGGCAGGTGGGGTTGAACTAGATGATGTTTAAAGGTCCTTTCCAACCCAAACCATTCTATGATTCTGTTTCTAAGCACATCGTATGTCACTGGAACATATATTTGAAGTTTAAGTCACAGAAGCTGTGCTGAATACATGGTCAGCTGCACATCTTGCAGCTGCATAGCATGCTTGTATTTAGCACACTATATAGTGTGATTGTCATTTAGCATGTGATATTCACGAACGTGACACCATTAGAACTTGTTACCTTTTACTTCTCCTTTACTGGAAAGACCTTTAATCTATGACTTCACCCAGGCAGACTGTGGATATCTCCCTCACTGAAGAGTTAAGAAAGATCAGCTTAGACAAACATCTCCCAGTCTCGGTCTTGCTCCACTGCAAGATGGGCCAGTTAATTTGTTGAGATTCCTTCCAATCTGACATTTCTTGGAAAGCATCAATTGTTCTAAGATACCAGAGACAGAAGATATGAAAATACAGGGTAAAATGCTAGACTTTCCACTTCTACATTCTTTCTTTAATGCAAAGGTTTTACAAAACTAGTTGTGGGAGCATCTCCTTTTCCTATATACTAATGTAACTGCGAGGGGGTACGGTCTTTACTGTAAAAATTATTGTGATAAATAATAGAAGAATTTTGCTTTCGCTAAAAGTAATTAAACAATTACTTTTTAGGCTAAAGCTATTATTAGTACAACGATCCACATTTTAAGAAAAGACTTACTACTGGGAAAAGAAAAGGGGGGAATTGATCTGAGGAAACACCAACCCAACAGCCCCCCCTTCTTGGGATGCTCACCAGATGGTCCATATCAAAGGGTGGTAACTCCTTTGCAATGGAATGAGAAAGAACAGAATGGGCCGTCTCTGGTATCCCTTGTCCTTGAGATAAGAGAGGAACTGAAACCACTGAGCCATAAAGACAGAGCTCCAAATTAGCCCAGACTTGAAGGACAAGGTGTACGTGACCACGGGACTGAGTTTGCGCAGAAGTAAGGGTCAGCTAGCGAACACAGTGAAGAAGACTACGAGCCTTCATCTGAAGACTCCTGCCCACGACCACCAGGAAGCACTGTGCAAGCGCGACGGGAGGCTGGAGCGAGGAGAGGAAAGAAGAAGATGAGATTGCAGAAGAAGTCGGGAGGCGTGCCGAAGGTGTTGAAACCGGCAGCTGTGTGGATAAAAGGGGGTTTGAAACTTAAACAATTTGGTGAGCCTGGACGGAGCTGCGACTCCTCGGCCACCCCAGCACTGCATTTGCTCTCTTACCTTAATAAAGATTCATTAATCCATATTTGGATGTGATTGGCCTTAATCTACCTATAACAAAATTTGGTGCCGTGACTCGGATCCAGACAGCTGACTTGGAATTCAACTCTGGGAGGGCACCCCATCCTTGGATGGTCCCAGGGGGAATCCCGACCTAGCTCACCTGGATTTTCCGAACTGAGATAGGAGAGCAAAGAGGATACAGGGTGGGGGATCGGACTCCCCGGTAACACCCCAAGACGGCCGTTCCCCATAATATTTGTGCACAAAGACCGAACAAAGACTCTGGACTGAGTGAGTATATTGCGATACCGTTCGGTTGAGGATTGGGTCCCTGGAGTGTGAGTGATTGAGACGTCCACCAGACTTAGGAGTCCAAGGGTCGAAGCGAGTGTGGACCTCCCATCAGTGCGGTTCCCATTGCCCGCGAGGGTGTGGGCCACGAACGGGGGAAAGCGGGTGACTCGTGTGAGAAAAGGCACTGCCAGAAGATGGGCCAGAGGAAAAGTAAGGCTTCTGGCACCATACAGAATGGCAGGGTGGGGGTGGTGAACTCCCTAAAATACCTCCAGATAGTCCGTTAGGACTTATGATTCAGCATTGGGATAGTTCCCCCTCCCGAAGGGAAAAAAATCTAAGGAAATGATGATCCATTATTGCATGGAAGTATGGGGTGGGAAGGAGATAAGAAGGGATTTATATTGGCCAGTTTATGGCTCTTTCGAAGATTGGATATGTCAACAATTAAATATTTATGTAAATGACAAACTGCCATTTAATAAGGAGGAGAGTGAATACGCCTTCTTATGGATTCTAAGCACATCACGAACCGCAAATTTATTTCCGCTAAAGGAAAAGAAAAACAACCAGATGACACTCCAACTCCTCCTCCTCCCTATGTTTCCCCTTTCAATCTGCCCCAAGACTCTGGGTGAGATTCTTCTCCCTCCGCTCTCTCAGAGTCCCCGTTAATTAAAAAAATTAAATTCTGAGTCTGATGAGGAAGTAATTCCTCCTCCACCTAGGAGGACGACTAGAAGTCAGACTTGGGAAAGCAGAAGGGAAACATTATTATATCCGTTAAGGGAAACAGCAATGGGAGGACCCCAGCCTGGAGTTGGTTTTGTATCGATCCCACTCAGCTCCAGGGATGTGAGAGAATTTAAGAAAGAAATGGGACACTTATTGGAGGACCCTCTAGGGGTGGCAGAATGGTTTGATCAGTTCCTTGGCCCAAATATTTACACCTGGGATGAGATGGAATCCATCTTGAGAATCCTACTTACTAGTGAGGAACGAGGAATGATCAGAACCGCTGGTATGAGACATTGGGACCAAAGACATCAACAAGGACCCTCTGGGGATACAAAGTGGCCCCTCCAGCGACCTAACTGGGATAATCAAGACCTGGTCCATAGAAATAATATGATCGACCTCCGAGACATGATAATTCAAGGAATTAGAGATTCAGTACCAAGGGGGCAGAATATTAATAAGGCCTTCAATGAACAACAAAAGAAGGATGAGACCCCCACTGAATGGTCAGAGCGTCTAAGGAAGGGCTTGCAATTATATTCAGGTCTGGACCCTGATAGTCCGGTGGGTCAGGCCCTATTTAAGACCCAGTTTGTGGCTAAATCCTGGATGGATATAAGAAAGAAACTAGGAGCTAGATAGTTGAGTTCCCAGAGTAATAGGGAACCAAGGATTGCCATTTCCCACACAGTCCATTAGGGAAAGGCTGGGAAGAAAAGCCTAGCTCTGGAAGAAAAAAGAAAAAAAATTAAAAAATAAAAAAGGGAACAAGAAATTACCAGGTGGTATTCCATCAGACAGTCCATTAGGAAAGAAATTAGCAAATTGGGATTACAGCCCATATATCAGAACAAAGAGTAAAATCAAGATGGTAAATTATTGTATGTTTAAATGGATTAAAGGACCTATCAGGAAAGATTCGGTGTATTGGCCAAAATATGGATCAGAAGAGGATTGGATTTGTTAAGCTCTTAATTTTTGTTAATTCAAAGGAACCATTTAATCAAGAAGAAAGTGAATATGCCTCATGTTGGAAGGGGTTGCGGAGATTTGGGATTTTTTTTTTTTTAAATTGAAGCAGGGGGAGCAGGTTGAAGAAGGTGAAAGGGAAAGGAAGGGAAGGAGATGGGATCCTTTGGATAATTTACCCCCCATATAACGCGGCACACCTAGAAAATCAAGGGGTGAAGGGGGTGCAGCAGGAAGATGTGAGTGAGGAGGCCCCTGTTGTTAATATCAGACCTGAAACCCGGCAGCAACGAAGCGGGGGGGAATTGTTTAAGGGAGCACGGGGAGGCTAGGGTTAATCCCTTGTGGGAACTTCCAGCGGCAGGAATTAAAAGGGGGAATAGGATTTGTGGATGTGCCGCTCACTAATGTAGAAGTGAGGGCGTATAAGAAAGAAATGAGGAAGTTATTAGAGGATGCTGTGGGGCTGTCGGAAGAGATGGATCAATTTTTGGGACCGAGTGTATACACATGGGTGGAGATGCAGTCGATTATGGGAATCCTTTTTTTTCCCTGAAGAGAGACAGATGATCAGAATGGCTGGAATGTGGATATGGGAGAGAGAAAATCAGCAGGGGATACCCGGGGAACAGAAACTCCCCGTAACCCCTCTGCAGTGGAATCAGAATGAACAAGAGGGGAGGAGAGATATGAGTGACTATAGGTCATTATAGTAAGAGTCTGGATGAACTCCTGAGAGAAGCACAGAAAGTATATGTTAGGAAGGATGAAGAAAAGGCTAAAACTAAAGCTAAAATTATGATAACTGCACAAGAGGTTGTTAGAAATAAACACAGGGAATCTCAGAAGGGAAATTACAAATTTGAAAAAAAAAAAAAAAAATAAGGGAATTAAAGGGAAAGTGGGACCAAAAGAAGAGGCACCACTGGCTACAGAAATCACAAGGGGATGTTTTTATTGTGGGAAAGGGGGGGCATTATAAACAAGAATGCCCCCAGAAAATACGGGACCTGTTGGTGTTTGAAGTAACCCAACAGGATAAGGGTGGTAATCATTAGGGGTGTCAGGGGCTCTAGCTCCTGGGGGTTATACCAACAGAAGTGCCCTTGATAAATTTGAAATTAAGTCCCCAGGAGGAAGATTATGTAAAAGATACAACCTGGGCTGTAGGGGCTAAAGGCAAAGGGGTTTTGGTCCCAGCTATAAAGAATGTGTTAATACAAGGGGAAGATCAATATGCTGTTAATGATCTGTTGTTAACGCCAGGGGTAGGATGTAATTTGCTAGGTAGAGATTTACAAGTGCAATTAGGAATAGGTGTGATGCTGGATGAAGGAAAACTGGTGGTTAAATTACTAGAATTATGGGAGGAGAATTGGGGAGGATATTCAGGAACCAGAGCATGACTGTTTGGATTTTATAAGTTATCAAACGAAAATCAGAGATCTGTTAGATGAACCTTTGCCCTATAGGAAAAACCTATTTATTGATGGGTCCTCTCGGTGCCTAGAAGGGAAAAGAATATCGGGTTATGTAATTATCGAGGGGTAGAAGATGGAAGTGTTTGAAAAGGGGAAATTGCCTGCTGAGTGGTCAGCACAAGTCTGTGAACTCTATGCCCTAAAACAGGCATTGGTATATTTGAGAGATAAGGAAGGGACAGTGTACACAGACTCAAAGTATGCATTTGGAGTGGTCCACACATTTGGAAAAATATGGGAAGGAAGAGGGCTTATAAATACAAAAGGGAAGGAGCTAGTACACGAGCGGCTGATCAGAGAAGTTTTAGAAGCCCTGAAGCTCCCTACAGAAATTGCAACTGTGCATGTGAAAGGACATCAGAGGGGAGCATCGATGGAAATAAGGGGGAATAATTTAGCAGATTAAGTAGCCAGAGAAGCAGCTACAGATTCATCATCAGTAGTTTTATTGGTAATAACACCAGGGGATTATGAGAATTTAGCCCCGAATTTCACAGAACAAGAGGTTATACTTAAAAGTAGGGGGGGGAAAGATCCAGAAGGAAAATGGACTTTATCAGATGGAAGGTAGATGTTAAATAAAACATTATCATGAGAAATTCTGTCATCAATACATCAGAAAATACATTGGGGAACACAATCACTTTGTGATCATTTTCTTAGACAATATGGGAGTATAGGAATATATATGGAGGCTAAACAACTAGTTGATCGATGTCTGATTTGTTAAAAAGTGAACAAAAAGGTAATGAGAAAAAGGTGGCTGGGGAACAGGAGCTAGCCATACAAAGCCTCCAGGTAGACTTAACAGAGCTACCTCAAGTACAAGGGTGGGAGTATTTGTTGGTATTAGTGGCTCACTTAACGCATTGGGTGGAAGCAATCCCCCACACCAAGGGCAATGGCAGCCATGGTATCCAAGGTGTTATTGGAAAACATTATCCCCAGATATGGATTAATAGAAAGAATAGACTTGGATAGAGGAACACATTTCATTTTAAAAATTATGCAACAACTATCTGAAGCCTTAGGGATCGAATGGGCGTGGCACACCCTATGGCATCCTCGGAGTTCTGGAAGAGGAGAAAGAATGAATCAAACTTCAAAACAAACCTTGACTAAGTTAATGATTGAGACTCAGATGTCTTGGATTAAATGCCTGCCGTTGGCCTTATTAAGGATCAATACTCAGCCACTAGCGGACCTGGGAATTTCTCCCTATGAAATGATGTTTGGATTACCATATATAAGTAATGACAGGGATATTGGAACCTCTGAAATAGGAGATCAGTATGTAAGAAAGTATGTAATAAGAATTGCTAACAATTTAATGGAACTAAGAAAGAAAGGGCTTCTGCCTCAAACACCACCATTGGATTTTAATATCCACAATGTAAAACCAGGTGATTGGGTATTGATAAAAGTGTGGAAAGGTTAATCATTAACTCCCGAGTGGGAAGGTCCATTTCAGGTGCTGCTGACCACCGAGACAGCGATCCGAACAAAAGAAAAGGGGTGGACTCATGCCTCCTGAGGAAAAGGGCCAGTGGAAAAGCCTCAGGAGTGGACAGTGGTACCATCAACTGACCAACTACAAGTCACCCTCAAAGGACTAAGTAAATTCATCAGGAGGGGATTGAATGACTCTTAACCAGTAGTTTGACTGGGTTTTTGACTGTGTTCAGAGGTAACACTGTGAAAATTTACTTATTCATTTGCTTACTTGATGTATAGGGAACCACAAAAAAAATGTCACGGAAAAGCTGGTGTTTACCGAGCATTAACTGGCGGACAAGTGTCAGAGTGGCTTTTGGTAGTAGATTATGAGCATTTTGGATTCGATCAGGCATTGCTAGAATATCAACCTAATAGGGTAATACCTTGTCTCGAGTGTATATACGGATGTCATGAAGTGTGGGTTTTGTGTGAATGTGAAATGTGTCACTGGAGGTGGTATTTCTCGCAGATGGAGAAAATTGTGTTATAACTGTAATAGGGACTGCGAGTATAGGGAAGGGGCACGAACTGTAACCTTGATTTATGGGAAGAAGAGGTTAGTCCCCGGAATTTGGGATGTCCCTGAGAGTTGATGGAAGGACACTATTGGAAAGTGCCAAAAGTTTGCTTTGCTTAGAAACAAAGGAAGTGGCTACAAAGGAGCTGCACTTGAATTGACAAACTGTTAACACACGGATTTGTTAAACAGTAGAGGGCAAGACCGGGTTAACCTCTGTGCTAGCCACCAAGAAGACCTTTATCTCAGCTGTGGGCTGCAACCCCATAGGCATGAGAGGTGGGAGTATATGTTATACTGGACCTCTGCTAATCATCCTGGTACGGTTTGCTCTAATAGTGGCAAATCCGTGCAACAAGAGCTTTACTGTTATGTCTAACATCAGCGTGTGGAAAAAGGTTGGACTCTCTTCCTTTGTGCTATGGCAGGCTTACTGTTCTTACCATGTTTAATACCCTGCTTTTTATGGCTAATATCTCATGTTATTGAGGGGATGCAAATAACAGCAATGTCGATAAACCCTGAAATGGCTGCATTGGCTGGTGCCCACAAAGTTATGATATTAAGAAAAGAATGAGACTAAGTGTTAGTAAGCTCAAGCAAAATATGGTATTAAAAAGAAAAGGGGTGGTTTGTGATAAATAATAGAAGAATTTTGCTTTCGCTAAAAGTAATTAAACAATTACTTTTTAGGCTAAAGCTATTATTAGTACAACGATCCACATTTTAAGAAAAGACTTACTACTGGGAAAAGAAAAGGGGGGAATTGATCTGAGGAAACACCAACCCAACAGCCCCCCCTTCTTGGGATGCTCACCAGATGGTCCATATCAAAGGGTGGTAACTCCTTTGCAATGGAATGAGAAAGAACAGAATGGGCCGTCTCTGGTATCCCTTGTCCTTGAGATAAGAGAGGAACTGAAACCACTGAGCCATAAAGACAGAGCTCCAAATTAGCCCAGACTTGAAGGACAAGGTGTACGTGACCACGGGACTGAGTTTGCGCAGAAGTAAGGGTCAGCTAGCGAACACAGTGAAGAAGACTACGAGCCTTCATCTGAAGACTCCTGCCCACGACCACCAGGAAGCACTGTGCAAGCGTGACGGGAGGCTGGAGCGAGGAGAGGAAAGAAGAAGATGAGATTGCAGAAGAAGCCGGGAGGCGTGCCGAAGGTGTTGAAACCGGCAGCTGTGTGGATAAAAGGGGGTTTGAAACTTAAACAATTTGGTGAGCCTGGACGGAGCTGCGACTCCTCGGCCACCCCAGCACTGCATTTGCTCTCTTACCTTAATAAAGATTCATTAATCCATATTTGGATGTGATTGGCCTTAATCTACCTATAACAATTATCATGGTAACCCAAAATGCCAAAGGAGAGCTAGAGGGCCCTTGTAGCATGTGGGAATGCGTGTATGCAATCTATTGCACATATATTCTGGGGATCACCCCAGTTCTTTGTGTGGGGCAGGGTTTGGCTGCTCTCAGCAAAACCCCCAGCACTGCACAGTTGATAGAAGGAGACGTGCTGGAACTTGTCGGCCACAGGCCTTGGGAAGAACTTTGTTTAGAAGAAACAGAGTGCTGGCTCGATATTTACATAATAATCATGGGTGGGTGAGGCTGTAAAAAACAATCACCCGGTAAAAGAGGAACTATTGTCTCTGTTCAAGATAGATTGTTGTAGATAAAGTGGGGGCTTGGAGAGGTGCCTTTGTCATTAGCCAATCTGTGAATGCACAGTGTGGAGTGTAAGCCAATCAGTCTTTGGCATGTTCTGAAGAAACCAAGTAGTTTGTAACCCGTCATCTAGGAACTAGCATAAAAGTATGTGAAGAATCATAATATGACTGACATTCTGCTTGCATCAAGCTGTGTCCCGTCTCTCAATCGTGGCACTTTGTAATGTGATCTGTAAGATCCCTCCCTGCCTATATTTAATGTTAGTGGTGTGAATAGTCATATTAGTAAGGTTGAACATGCTTTTAAAAAATCACATGATATAGGAGAAAAGGAATGGATGCACAAAATCATGGTGAGATTTGTATCATTACGAGAAAAATCACTAGCCATGACCAAGCACCTCATGTCAAGGTTTCTGTAAGTCTCACAACCTAAATTAAGGAGAAAGCAGAAAGTGGGTCTTTATTTGTAGGTTTTGCACAGAGGTTCTTCCAGACATAAAAGATGGCATGAAAGAATAACAATAATAATTAACAAAGAACATAAAATGCAAATCTATTTCTAAACAATATTGGAGGTGACCTGTGAAGCCAATAATTTACTGGAAGACTTCTGTCTGAATTTATTTTTCTGACTAAAGATCGTATCTGTCGTTGTATCTCTTTTCCTAGAAGACTTTATGACCAGGATTTTAACAGCGCATCCATATCCTATGCAACTAAGTAATTTTTATTAAAATACATTGTGTATGTTAAAGTCTCTTTACCTCCTTTACAATACCTGGTAAATAACCATAACAAAAAGTGGACAATAAATTTTTCATAAAAAAAGTCTCAAAGGTTCTTGGTCCTTCCATGAAACTGTCAGCAAAAATGAAGATAAAACCCCAGAGTTTCTAGGTTCTTTCCTTCATTTATCATGAAAGTAAAATATACAGGAAGTGGAGTTAATAATTTTAAGAATTGCCTGACAGGGTTAAATTCTAATCTTACTCCATTAACATGTCTTGTTTTCTCCTAGTACATATTGTAGAACAATTTTCACTATGAACATTGTGTAAATAAAATTTTCTTTCTTTGAAAGGCAAGTGCAAAATATAATCAGTATTACTCTAATTAGGAGAAAAAAAGTAAGGTAGCATAAACCTTGGTTCTACTACATAGAGCTGTGTGAGTTGATATCTGAGCTCACAAGGCTTCTTGGTGGAATATACGTGTTTTAGTGTAACCTAAAGGATGTTCCCATATTAACCCCTTTTCCCATAGCAACCAGACCTTTTGTCAAAGCTTGGTCATAAATGCCTTTTTAAGGTAATCACTGTATTTAAAAATGTTCTGGTCATGCTGTCTCCCAAAACTCCTCTTGTGATCTGACAGTTTCGGAAAAGTTACATGATTCTGGACACATGCATAATCATTATTAAGGTACTGAACCCCTGCTGCTCTGGCCCCTGGAGCTACCCTTATCTTTGGCAGACCGCGCTGAGAGGTCCGTGGAATGACCGCTGTGCCCCACACTGGGCAGACCCCATTTTGTGACCCGCCTCCTCTGTCCCACCGATGCCACCACAGCTGTGCGCCCGACCACATCCCCAGCTTGGGGCAAAGGGTCACACGCTGCGACACCAGGCACAAGACACCGGGACGAGTGCCGTCCTCCTGCAAGAAGTCATGTTCCATCTCCCGGTTCTTCAGCCCTCCGGCACCCAGGTCGTCCCGGGGGCGGACGCGGTCGGTGCTGGGGAACGGGGCTGGCAGTTTCCCTTTGGGAAGCACGCTCCTGCCAGCAGCTCCGCTCAGCCGGCCCCCCGCGGCCTGGCGAACGGGAGCGGCGGCGAGGCCTCCGGCGGGCCCGCGGGGTGGGCGCCCGCCGCAGGCGGGGAGGCCGCCGCTTCTCGCCGGGGGGACGCCCCACCCTCGGCCTCGGGGTGAGCTGTCCAGCGCTAGCACACCACGCGTGGCCTTGCTCCTTCCTCCGCGCGGGTTCCACCGATCTCCGCGGCGAGCGCCGGCGTGCCAGGGCCACCGGGCAGGTACCTCCGCCCCCGCCGCGGCGAGCGCTGGCGCGGGTACCACCGCAGGCTGACGGCGGCGCAGGCACCGCGGCTGCCGCCGGGGTGAGCGACGGCACAGGGGCCACGGCGGCTGCCGCGGCGGGGGGCGGCGGCGCCGCTGCCGCCACACGTACGGGCGCGGCGGCGGGCGGCGGCGCGGGCAGCGCTCTGCCCGCCATCTCGGAGGGAGGATGGCGCGCCGGCCCTCGCCGCCGCCATGGCGGACGGTGAGGGGCGAGGGGCGGCGGCGGCCGGCGCAGGGGCGGGCGTGCGTCAGCGGCGAGGGGCGGGGAGGCTCGTAGGCGCCGGGTTACAAGGCCGGGGCGAGCCGGGAAGCGCCGTGGACGTCGTCGGGGAGCCCAGCCACTGAGTACTCCGGTTTTTTCTCCGCCGCCGCGGGTGGCTGCCTGGCCGGCTGAGGTGAGTCTCGGCGCGGGGTGACCTGCTGAGGCGTCCCGCTTCTCCGCGCAGCCCGGCCGGGCGGGCGGGCTGCGGGGGAAGGGAGGGAGGGAGGGAGGGAGGCCTGGCCCGCCACGCCCGCGGGCGCGGTGCGTGCTGCGCTGCCCGGCGGGAGGCCGGTGGGGGCGGGCAGGAGCGGCCGCTGACCTCCGGGCTCTCGTCCGAGACCGCGGCGGGCCCCGCCACCGGGTGTCCGCGGTGGCACTGGCGCCGCGCACCTTCCCAGGGGGGCAGCGCCCGGCCCTGGCCGCCCCCCGCGGCCGTGGCAGCGGCGGGCAGGCCGGCGTGGCCGCGCCAAGCCCGGTGCCATCGGAGCGGGGCGGAGGGCGGTGGCGGGGCCGGGCCGGGCCTCCCCTCCGCGCCCCTCGCCCGCCACGGGGGAGCCTGGCCGGACCCATCGCCCGTCTCGCTTGGCCTCCGCGGGGCGTGGGCCGGGGCTTGCGCGGTGCCGAGTTTGGTGCGAGTTTAGGTCCAGGCCACGCCGTGTTGCCTAGAGGCAGCCTTCTGTGGGGGCATCTGCGGTAGCTCTGTAAATTATGCGTTATGGCCGCACACACATGTAAAATCCATTATACGTACATACACCTCTACACAGATACGTAAAAATAATATTTGCAGTGCTACAATAGATGCCTCCCACAGGAGGTGCCTCTGTGTGTGTATGTATGTACAAATACATGTGGACAGGCACACACACACTTTTCCGATATGTGATGTGTGAGGTTTTTTTTGAATTTTACTCCGAGGGAGGATTAATTCTTCCCCTTTAAGAGAGGGGGAAACATCTTGCGTGAGATAACCATTGACGTAGCATTGCTATCCTGCTTATGGAGTGTTAAATCCAGCCTGAGAAACTGGGTTACTCTGGGAGTTAGAGCAAAAGGTTTTACTAGCGTTAATGGAAAACAAAGTAAACTAACTCACTGATTTTTATATGCATATGGATGCCCTATTTAGAGGAAACCATTAAAGAGTGATCTTTAAGGTTTGCTGGGCTGTGGTGTTTTTAGTATTAATAATCTGAAATTTGTTAATCTAGCCTGTGGTGTAGAGACAGTCTAGCTGATAGTGGATTTTTGTGTATGTGTGTGCAAGAGAGAGAAGGGAACTTTTTTCTTTCTTGCTTAAGTGCAAATGCTCATTTTGTTTGTTGGACTGAACCATTGGTCAGAGTCAGTTATATAACCCACCAGTGTTTAATGAGAATAAGTATTGTGACAGAATGATTAGTATAATGAAATCAGTGCTGCCTCACTGGATGACCTGTAAAAGATTGCTGCAAATCAGAATGGTCATGGTCTCATTACTCCTTCAAACTCTCCTTAGATAGGAACTGACTGCATCTTTTATCTGTTTCCAGACCACACTGGCACCTTTCTTGGTTAATTAATGTCTGTTTGATTTAGATGCTGAAGAACTTCTCACTTCTTATCTTAATGGTAGCTAATAAGAAAATATGTTAGCACCTGTTTCATAGAGGGAAAACATCAGATCAGGGAGTGGTTTATACTATAAATGTTTAAATTCAGGTGATGTTAACCTCAGTGATCATGTCAGTTTCAGTACTGTTTTGTAAATCAAAAGCTGATGAGGACTCTTGATATAGCAGACAGGTGTTTAAGTTGCTTCTGCATTCCCCTCCCCCCAGTCTGATCTTATTTAGCATCTGCTCTGTATGGAAGCAAATGTTTTGCAGTGCCTTTCTCTACTGTTGTGGAAGATGAGTAATTAAAATGGGATTCTATTCTACTTTTCAATATACTCTCTCCAACAGTGTGTGATCAAGACACAGTATGAAGTCTTTTTGGAGTGTTTCATAGCTAGCTCCTTTGCAAAGAGGCATTACTCTGAGGCATGACTTGGAAAGTACTCGTAATTTCTTCTGTTTTCATATTAAGGTAGATAAAGTCTCTCCAATTATTAAAACCCAAGTTTTTGGAGAGGTGGTGTTGATGCCTATTGGTATTGTAAAGATAACACAACTCAGAACGAACTTAGAACTCTCCTTACTTACCCAAACATCCTATTTGTGCAGATTGGTTTAAATAATTGTGTACGTATTACAGTGCAGAATCTTTTCCAATGAAAGATGGTAAGTTTGCTTTAGTGTTAAGGCTGACACTAATGATTTTATTTTCATTTTTAGATGTGAAAAACGGAAAGGTTTGATATGAAATCACTAGAAGAACAATGTGGTATTTGGTGGTATTAGAGAAACTCATTAGCGTAGAAGAGTCCGTTACTTATGTTCTTAGGCATTATAAGGGTTGATATCTGTTTAAGCCGACATAGGCAGGACACAGAAACAACCACAAAACTGAGGATGAAATGCAAAGAGTAAATTTATTCTTGTGACTTGGGGGATCTGCACAGCAGCATGCAAGCAGGGAAGCGGGCACTGCAAAGCTCAGTCCTTGCTAGTTGGAAAAAGGCGAAAAATCTCAGACATGCTACTTTTGCCTGTGTATCAGGGGTTTTCACAGACATGGTTTACCACTGTGCTTTGATCTTTCCCACAACAGGGCAAGAATCTCAAGCATGTTTGATAAGATGCCTCTGAGTCTATCACAGGGCTATATTATCCTATATATGCAGATGTTCTACTCGCCAAGCACACAAAACTAAACAACAATTTGTATGATATGTGTGTTTTTTGACACCCTATCAGCAAGTCACTTGAGTGTGTTTACAATCCTCCTTGCCAATCTTCTGTTATATTCTCACAGTATCAATCTGAATCTCGTACCAGCCAATTAATATCAATTACTAATCATTTAAAGGGTTTACTAATTGTTTCTAAACTTCAAATACAAATAGTAATATTAGAGCTGAAGTAATGTTTACTTATGCTGACTTACACATTGCTATTCCTTAAGATCTTCTTTATTCAAGTTACTAACATCTCACTTCCTCACAGATATATACCATCCCTCAGACTCGAGAGGCTGTAACCTAGTCATCAAATTGTATTGGCTATACATTCCAGAAAGCCATAGTCATCCTTTGGTCTGTGAAATGTAGTTTGGCGCAACTGTGGTAGAGGTGCATGCTTTTCTGTGGAACTGCTTTCATCAGTGAATGTGTCCTGCACAATCATTCCATAAAAATGGTTTAAAACAAAAAACCTTTTTCATTGAATAGGAATTGGTTTTTAAAAAAAATCAAGCAAGAAAAATTCAACCTTCCCTCTCAACTTTTGCTTCCAGCTGTTACAGTATAGATTAAATAATCCTGAGTGGAAAAACCTGCTTTAACAGGTTTCCTCTGCTGCACTGTTATAAATATGACTGGAATGGCATATGTAGTGTCTTGATAACTCTTATTTGGAATTCTTGCAGTTTTGTCTGCTATTGATAACTTTTTGTTTTTGAACAGTGATATTTGACAGCATATATTTAATCATTATAAATTTAGTAGGTGTTCTCCACTGAACTTGAGATTTCAAAGAAGTTTTTAAATATCTCCCTAAAATATGTAAAAGAATCCTGTCCCAAGAGTGATGAATTTTCAAATCTTACATTAAAATTTCACTAAGATCAGTGAGAATTTTCAGGACTAACATACCTCTGTCTTTGTTTTCAAAGTTAATTGAAAAACCTACTAGTGTTTTAAATTGTACATGTATATATACTAAATGATTCCCTGAATTGAAAATTCAGAAAGATGCATTTGTCTGAATTACATAATGAACCGTGGTGCACAATTATTCAGATTAGCATTTTAGATCTTTGATTTGTTTTCAAGTCTTGAGTTGTTCCTCTCTTGGTCCTGTACTTTGTTTTGTAGTAAAATAACATCTTACAATTTTATTATTAGTGTAGAACAGGGAACCTGCATATTCACAATGCCAGTGTCTCTCCCTTCTGTTTATGGTTAGAAATTGTTTATGGGCCAGAATGAATTGAAATCATCATTTCGTTTTCTTCTATGCTTCATCAGAACATGTAAAATAAGGGTGGTTAAATAGGTTGCTTTAATTCTGTGGCTCACCGAAGAGGAAGGTTAATTAATTGGTGAAGGTGTGGTTCAGTAGCCCCTGAGGCAGTGCTAGAAGAATATAGTCTGTTCAGAAGTTTGAGCATAGCAGCAGTGGCAAGCCTGCTGCTGTAAGAGCCTTTCTTAAGCCCTAAGTATTGATGAACTTTGAATGGTATGGAGTGCTGCATTAACCCTGACTGACTTTATACTTCTAATACACCAGGTGTAAAAATGTGAAATGTGTTTAGGTTAGCAAATGTATTGCTAGAATACCAATCTTTTATCTAGCTCTTTTGCAGGTAGCAGTTCCTTCAAAGAGGAAGGCTCTCTAGCTTGAAGAGCTTTTCTCACAGATGTTGTAGAATTAGCCAGCAACAATCACAACTTTGGGGAATTTGAGTGATTTGTGAGTTGATAATGATAAAATAGTTGAGGATGTTAACAGTAACAATGTAAATGTTACTACAGTCAGCTTAAAAGGATTTTTAAATGTTGGAGTATTTTACTTTTTTTGACACAGCAGCATTGAGAGTTTGTTGTCAACTTTTACTCTGAAGCTGTGGAAAGCAGTTTTCCGAAAAAGCCAGAGGTAACTACCCAATTCCTGCAACTGAGACTTCAAGCTGAACACTAACTTAGCCTTAATATCGTGGCTTAGCAGTGCTAATACTGTTCCAGTTTTTTATACAGTATGGTATGGTGGTAAGTTCAGAGGTATGATTAACTTTTTTATCTTTGTTCTCAGTCCACCCCTAACAAACAAGCAGTGTCTTTATTTCTAGAGGAGATCAATTATTGAAGCTTTTAAGGTGTTGATTTTTTAAAATTTAAATTCCAGTACATCCATAACAGGATACCATGGCAGGTACTAGGATGTGTAGCTTAGAAGATTGAATCTTACAAACATGTATTACAGTGAGAAGTGAGGGAAATGTGGTATATTGATAGAAGCCTCTAAGTTCTTGGAAGGATACTGGGATAGGTGATGATGGAGATAAGGACAGGATGACACTGGGGAGAAGATTGTTTTGAATTCCTTTCTTCTATTAGAGATATTCTTGTTAATGTTCTCAGACATTCAGTATTGTGGTAACGTGTTTACTGATAGCTAGTGAATGCAAGTTAAATGCTTTTTTTGTGATGCAGCTGTGATAGGTTGAACTAAAACAGCAGTGGTTGTACACAGACCATTGTGGGAGACAAAAATGAACCATCTTTAAGTGTGAGACTACTGAAAGAAAAGGCAGATGCAGAGCTGCTCAGGAATGTGCTCTGTCTGCCAAGGAGTTTGCTAAATATTGGTTTTGATGGCAGTGGGTATGGACAGTGGGGAGAAGCAATTCATTTTGGGGAAGGTGGTGTGCCCTGGGCTGGTGTTCATTTGTGTGGTCCTGTTGGAAAGCTTAGAGAAGAAATATATCAGCTGGTGTCTGAACAGATTCTTGAGGGCTCTGGGCAATGGAATACTCCTTTGATGTTTTATTCTTCCTTTGTTGTGGGAACAGGACTTCTACATAAACAAGAAATACCAGACCCTGCTACATATTTTTTTTTTATATCTGGAACAGATACAAGATGCCTGACTCTTTCCTAGCTGCTTAGTCATATTGATGCTAGGTTTGAATTTGTTTCCTGAATGCTTCTTTTTCAGAGGATGGAGTTTACTTCTAGTTTTATAGTTCATATGTGCCTTTTTTCCATCCTTCTGAAGATGCGATGAGGAAGAGAAACGTATTCACTCCTGGGTCCACCTGTGAGCCAGGTTGAGGTAGTCTGTGTGGCCTTTGTAAAGGTGAGGAAGTATTGATGCTGTTTTGCATGGACATATGGAAATGCTTACGCCTACCACTGTGTTTGAGAATGGTGTCTCTGACCCAGGATAGTAGCTTGAAACATCTCTTCACAAAATGACTGGGCTCAGACCGACACTCAGTAATGGCTTTATCATGTCTGTGGCCCAAGCACAGTGTCTGAAAGCACTGATTACTTCCTTTGAACATTGTCCTCTGTCTGTGGTATTGTCATCTCACTTTTACCTTGCCTTTCTCAAGGTCTGTGTCCCTAGCTCTTCTGGCGTTCCTTGATCCCAGCCTGGTTTGGTAAGTCCACAAACTGCATTAATTGCCTGTAAAGTTCATAATTTTGTTGTACACTGTCAAGCCTTCAGCTGTGTGCAGCTGTAAGAATTTGCTATCGTAGAACACTGAGCATAAATAGCAGGTAAAATTCATAATTCACTTCTATTAAATACTGTGTTTTTAACCATCTGTCATCTTCTGAAGATAATTGTAATAACAGTTGGTGATAGCTGCCTATTCCCTTTCTGGAAAAAAATGTAATTCTTAATCTACAGTAAGGTTTAAATTCTTACTGCTCCAAATATGTTAGACTTACTGTAGTGTTGATTTCTGGATTCTGATCCTCAAGCTTTTGTAAATGGGCTATAGGATTATATTAAGTCAGAATCTGAAACTTCTCAGTTCTCTGCTTGCTGGTCTGCAAGAAAGTTTTAGGGTTGACTGTTAGGGATCTGTTGTTGCAGTCTTATTTATTTGCTTTCCCTGCTTCACTTCTGTGACTTACTCTTATTTCTGGGAAGATCCCATGTTGATTTCTATTCCCCTTTCTGCATTTTCATTTGAATCACCCAGTAAACCAAGGCAATCGTTTTCTTAGTTATAGGTCTCCTGCTGCAAATGATTTCAAAAACAAAACAAAACCAGCACCTACTGGTAACTTTAAAAAGGCAAAAAGAGCTTGAATTTCCAACATTATCTCTGCTGAAAGCCATGACATCCACAGACTTCATGTGGCATAGTTGTAGCTCTGTTGGCAACTGTTTTAGTAACTACTTGGGTATGGAGGGTATAGTTGGAAAGTTTAATGACCTGCTGCTCACTGTTAGTAACCATGGTCACCATCACATTTGAATTTGCATGTGGAGTATTCTTGAAGCAGCTGTAAAGAGTTGCTGTTGTTTGGCTGATGAGCAGTAATTTATTAGACTGAGCTAAGGTATATCTGCAATTGGCTGAGCTAATCTGTGTAACTTTAAAGTCTGCCCCAGTTGTGAGGAGGATAGGGGAGAGGACAGCACAACCAATCATTTTAAAAATAGATGCAAATGTGTACACAGGGTTACTGCACCACCAATCTCACTGTGGTGTGTCCTGGGTTGAGTGAGTGGTGGAGCTTTTTTTGGTGGCAGGGGAGGGGGCTATCGGGGCGGCCCCCTGTGAGAAGCTTCTCGAAGCTCCCCCAGCTCCACTTCTGTTTGGAAAACTGAGCCAATCGGCTGCACCTCTGCGATAATGTACTTAAGAAGGGATGTGGTGACGAGCAGTCAGACTTGTGAGGAGGAGTTGCTGCAGCTGTGTGAACACCAAGGTCAGTGGAGGAATGGAGGAAGAAAGGAGGGGGGAGGTGTGCCGGAGCAGAGACCCCCCTGTATCCTGTGGTGAGACGGCAGGGCGGCCCCCCTGCCACCCATGAAGATCTACGGTGGAGCAGACATTGATTTATGGCCTGTTGTTCCTGCTTGGCTGATCAAAGTTCTGTGCCCAAAGAAGGCTGGGGTCTCGTGGGAAAAGGCAGCCCCGCTGCTGTAATTCAGTGCTGGGAGGATTGCAGCATGTGGGGGAGTCCCACGCCGGAGCAGCTCGGGAAGGGCTGCAGCCGTGGGAGAGAATCCAGTCGGAGGGAGTTAGTGACCCATGACGGAGCAGTGTGGGGAACGCTGTGGCCTGTGGGAGGAACTCATGTTGGAGAAAGTTTGTGGAGGACTGTCTCCTGTGAGAGGGGGACCACGATGGAGTAGGGGGTAACAAGTTTTGGACACTCCCCTCACCGAACATGAAGGAAGTGGCAGCACTGACTGCACCCCCCATTCCCTGCCCCTGTGCCACTGGGGGAGGAGGTAGAGATATCGGGAGCAGAGCTGAGCCCGGGAAGAAGGGAGGGGTGGGGGGAAGGTGTTCTCAAGATGTGGCAATGCTTCTCACTGTCCTACTCTTATGTGTTGTTAGTGTCTGTAATAAATGTATGTTCTTTTTTTCTTCCCCTAACGAGTCTGCCTTTTGCTCGTGATCATAAAAGGGGGATTTTTCCTCATCCCAGTCCTATCTTGAACCCCAGGCCTGGCTCTCTGTCCCTTCTCATTGCTGGAGGAGAAGGGAGAGAGAGCTGCTGCATTGTGGTTGGCTGCCAACCAGGCCCAAACTACAACATGGTGTTAGGATATTTACGTTAGACTTGGTGGTCCACTAGCTGTCTAACTGGATTCAGTGGGATTTTTGTAAGTGTGGTCGAGAAAAGACCTTTATTGTTCCTCTCTCTGGAATCACTAGATGTATTTGAGGTGGCCCTTCCAAACTGGAGGGATAATGTTAGAGGAGGGTATGAAGGTTTGAAAACTAAACAAGTTGCCAAGAAACATGGGCACCACGTGGGACTGAGAGATGGTCTTTTGATAGCAAGTGGCCATTAAAGCTGCAGAAAATCAAAGAGTTGGCATATCATACTGCCTTGTTGAAGGTGAACCTAGGGACACAGCTGTGGAAGATGAGCAGGGGCAAGAGCAGCATGGCTGGGTGTGTTCCGGGTGGCTGGCCAGACACCTGAGGAGGGGTGCTGAGTGTTGGCTACAAGTGCTGAGCTATAGTGGGGCCTTTAAGGGCAGGTGGTGTGGGGTATAAGGTGCAGGAGCAAAATTTGAGGGAGCTGAGGGTGGAGATGGGGAACTGCAAAACAGCTGCTCTAAACTGCTGAGTCGTGGAAGGGAGAAAAAGCAGTGACTGGTAAGGGAAATGTGGGTTACTAGGGGTATCTGTGTGGGATTTGGTGGTGTTTTTTAAGACCCTAAACAGGTTTGTCTTTTGTAGTGAAGGGGATATAGAGGGAAGTGGGAGATTATAAAGAAGAGTGCGTGCTGAGCACAGGAGAGATCAGATGTATGTCAAAGAGGTAGATGCAGGAAGTAATAATCCCACTTAGTCCTATATTTCTGTCTTTTAGATGTTAATTATTTTCAAACACAACCAGAATGGATTTCATTTTGTGTATGGATATATTTACCTTGAACCTGAGAAGCTGAAAGGGAAGGCATGAAAGGTTCTTTTAAGAAAAACTAATTTTCAGATTTATTAATCACGGCTGTTTTGAGTGGTCTCAAACATAAAATTTTAATTTAGTAAATCTCTGGCACACTTTCCTTGTAGGAAACACTTGTGCATATTAACTTCCCAAAACTCTCTACTAAGGAAAGTGCTCTTCAAGAAACCAGATGATAATTTAATTAAAATGTGAGACTGTAGAAAAACGTAAATAACAGGTTAATAGTTTGTATACCTAAGAATTTAGTCTCTGATTAACTAGGCTATGTAATCAAATATCTAATTTTAATCACTTGAGCAAAATGCCAGTGGTGTTACACAGGTGCTTAATCGGGCATATGCTTAAGAACCTTACCTACATAAGGTGGATTTGAGTGAAGTTGCATAATATGTTCTTCTCATACTACTGTCACCTCAGTTTTGATAACTGGTAAATTTTCTGTCCTGTTTTAGCTATATAATTTTGTAGCTGTTAACAGAGTTCATGTTTTCTGCAAATCTAACCACCATTTGATTAAAAGCACTCTTTAATGTTGTTGCTTACACTTCATTTAAGGTGTCTGGTTTTTACATTAGTACGTTTTGGTTGCAGTCTGGTATTTTAAAACTATAAAATGTTTTTTTTATTACACATTAGAACATTCTGAATATATTTAACTGTAGAATGAACTTTTAGATACTTTAAGACTGTATTTTGTTTTAATGAAATTAATATACTTTTTTCAAACTTCATTTTTTTTTTGGTTGAAATCACATGCAAATACTACTTTTTTAATGTGGAGGACTTTCTTTTTCCTTCCTTGTTCATGTTTCATTTGACAAGAGATTGTCTGAACCTGGGCACATAGACCTTTTGACTGTAAGTCTTGCTGGTGTCCACTGCAATAGTGTTTTATACTAGGATGGGGGAGTTGGAGTCTTTATGTAAATTTCATAATTTTGTACTATAAAAGTAAATTAAAGCTAAATTGTGGTGGCTAATGAATAAATGGGAAGGATTATTTTTGTTTTGTTATTTGCATTCAAATCAACAGCTTTGATTTGTGGCTCTGATAGAAAACCAGAGCTACATAAACTACTTCAAGTGGATTATGGGTAATGTGGTTGGCATATTAATCCAAAGATCTCAGTGGATGTTGACAATTTGTAGACCAATGCCCCGTGTTTCTTTAAGAGCTCTGTATTTGGGATTTTATAGGGTATGAGTAGATGCTATTTGGGGCTTTATGTTCCTTTTTTTAAAAAAATATATTAAAACTTTTTAGGAAGAAAAAACCCCTAAACTACAGCAAATTTGTATTAGTTGGCAGGGATTTATATTTAAGATTGATATGTCTATATTCTCTAAAACACACTGCAAGGAAATAGTATTTATATGCTGTAGTGCTATAGTGCAGATAATGGTGTGAAGACCGCTTAGGAATATGCAACAAGCTTTTTGAATTAAAACCCAGGAAAACCTACCTTTAAATATGTAGTTATTTGAACAAGAAAGGTTTGAGTTGACTGTCCAATGTGGCAGATCAAATAGCATATTATTGTTGCTTCTTTAAGCCTATATGACTTTCAACAAATACTAAAATATAATCTGTTGTTTTAAAAACCAACTTCCCTTTCCTCAAATGTCTTCCTCTTCTCTAGTTGACATATGTACATTACATTACATATGAAAATGAATAGCGTTTTAAAAGGTGGGAATATTTATAAAACATAAAAGCTTTGTTGCAACAGTGCTGTAAGTTGTTAATTATGGGACAGGCTTTCTCTGTTTCAAAATACAAGACTCATAATAAACCAGATAGGTACTATCTTTACATATTTAAGTGATAAATTATCTTAGCACAGGTTTAAAATTATACTAGAAAGCCATGAACAACCTATTTACTTATTTGTTTCAGACTGTATTTGGATAGGAACAAGAAAATACATTTGAAACAACCCTTCCCAATTTAAAGTAATTGTTGAATAAAGAAGAAAAAACAAAAGCAATAAAAATGTTTTGTGTATGTGACAGCTGGTAGTCTAAGCCAAAAACCATTTATGTAATTTGTCTGTTAATAGAATTAGTGTTGTTAGAATTTAACAATTTTAGAAGTGGTAGATGCGATGCATTTTTTTTTGAAGTTGAAACTAGAAGGCTGAAAATACTACTTTTTAAAGTTTTAATTTTTCCTCCAACTTTTATGTGGTTTAACAGCTTTCACCAAACCAGCAACTGGAAATTGCAAGGCTGGAAACTAACACAGCAATACAGAAATTATATTCCTGCTGCTCTGAGCAGATGAATGCTGGTTTGGTGTGTTATCGGATCTGGTTCTGGAGTGTGGCTCAGGCCTTCTACAGTACTGACTTGGTTTCTTCTGGAACATCAGCATCTAGTGTGTATATGAAGATAATATAATCAGTTTGTTATTTATGTCTCTTACGATGCTACCCACAGGTATTTTACAGCTAGTCTGGGAGATCATGGTAGGATTGTATTTTTAAGAAAGAACTTGGTTCAAGGTACATGATGATTCATAAGAAATGCATGGCAGTCCTTGAGGAGTTCTGTGATCCAGTACTTCAGCGCTTGTTTAAATACGTTAAAGCTTAGGTCAGGCACTACTGCAGTTTACTTCTGGTACGAGTAGACCAGTGCTTCATCACAGGACTGAGCCTGATGTGTGTCCTGTGGGCTGGGGCTGGATTAGTTGTCCTGGTTTAGCAGAAAAGTTCTGCAGATCATAACTTGAGCATCCTGATGTCTGTTCTCTAAACTTAAAATTTTAATGAACACCCCGCCCAAACTCCTACATTTTAATTGTAATTTAAAATTGAAATTTAAATCTGAAGATTGTCCACCTGCTATGTAGCTGTTGATTTAGTTATATACATATTTGTTATACTAGGCATGTTTATTTGTCACAGTTATTTTATGTTGAAAAGTCCTTGGTGGATTGTGATTTTTTTTTTTTTTTTTTTTTTTTTTTTTTTTTTTTTTTTTTTTAGGGAAAATCTGCTGTGCAGTTATGCTCTGGAGGTAATTGACTGTCTACTTCTAGTACTTGTCAAGTTTTGGTACAATTTGTGTCCTAGTATCTCATGATCTCAGTAATGTACTTCTCATACTGGTCTCTCGGAGGTAATGATTATTCACATTTTGTAGATGAGGAGTTCAGGCAGATCAAGTAACATGTCTGCTAGAGCTGGAAATTCATCCCGGTTCTTCTAAATCCTTGGCTGGCAGCCTAACCACTTAGACTTCAGTTCCTCCAAGATAAAAGCACGCAAACCCAGTTTTAAGCAGTATTTAAGCCCTCTGACATGCTGTAAGAAACAATATAGCTTTTGGCTTCTTACTTTTCTGCTATTTTGTGGCACTCAGTGTTGAGGGCCTGCAAGGGGATGAACAGATATCAATTCCTGCTGGAATCCATGTGTGAGCTAGAAGCTGCATGTACTGTGCATATCTCCTTCATGCATTTCTAAGATGAACTAGGGGTTGCAGCTATAACTTACAATTAAATCAATTTGCAGCATTGCCCACTTATTCTACATTTTATTATTTTAACCTTAATTCTTATAGTAATAAAAATTCCGTGAATAAGGAACTGCCTCAGTTGCACAGGAATGTGTTCCCTCATGCTGTTAAATGTGGTTTTTGTTGGTGTTCCTTGAGCTGATCTCTTACCCTCCGGTGCTGCAGCTGTTCCTGAAAAAGGACGTGAGATTTCTCCTGCAGTAGCTTGCGTAATGTTGACAAGGAGGAAAGTCATATGATTCCACATTAAAGCAAATGTCGCTCATGTGAGTTTATTATGTACAATCTTTAATACTATTATGTGAAATTACATGGTTATGAGGAATGTAAGATTTATACATGAAAAGTGTAATTTGCCTCATTTAAAAAATAAAATAAATTTTATTCCCCCCTCCGAGCGCATATTTCTAACGTGCCTTTTGTACAAATAGTTGTGATGAGTTGCTTAAGGCTACATTGCATGTGCTCGGTCAACCTGACAGTTTGCTAACCAATGGGAGTAGTGCTCCATGATCAGAGCACAGTCCTGCAATGTGACAAGGATTTGACCTGACAGTTTTACAGTTGTGCAACACATGGAGGCTTAGAGCACAAAAAGGGGGATGAGGGACTGTATGGCAGAGACGTGTAGCATTCCTGCTGCCTCTGAAAAAAATGTGTAATGCTATTGTCAGGTAAAGCTAAAAAGCTATTTTCTCCCATTTTTCTCTCCCTTGTGTTACTTGAGACTGGCTAGATGTGGAGCCAGCTGTATTTTTACTTTAAGATGCTGACAAAGCAGTTGTGTTTTTGTGAGGGAAATGTATTAATTTACTACTAATGGAAGCAGTTTGGTTTGTCTTTGGTAGGTTATTTTGCCTTTCAAAATGAAGATGCCTGTAGTTTGGACTGTTGAACTACTTCCTTATACTGTGCTGTAGATTGGCATGGGACATTCTTCTTTTATCACCTATTTAATGTTTAAATGTAACTTGATAACGTCCTATGTACAACTACTGATTTCTTCGGTGATCTAGTGAATTTACATGTGAAATATTTCTAATCTCATCAACATGGAAATGAATTACATCATGCAAGTGTTTGAGAGCTTGTCACTTTACATGTCTAATCTGCTGTGTGATACAAATAATAGATGGTTATTTAGCAGGGATAATGAGTAGGTTTTCTTTGGTTCAGTCTTGAAGATTGCTCTGTATTGGTTTTTTTCTGCATAACCCGTCCTCTGTAAATGATATAAGATGAAAAGTCAAAAGTGAATAATATGAGCGAATTGGGAGTGGATAAAAATCGAAGTATGCTATCGTGTTAAGAAACCCAAACAGCTAAACAGAAGAGATCTTGGAATGATTTTGAGGGTAGTTCAATGAATTTATTAATTAGCAAAAAGATTTTTTTCCTTTTTGCTTATAAGCAAATATATGGTTGCTTTTATTCTCATAGTAGTGTAGTGGTTGGAATTCAGATAATCTATTGAATTTTTTATTGCATGTTCTCTGCTTTGGTCCTGCATTATTTTATTGTAAAAAAAAGTCAGGAATTGTTACCTAGAGGCTTTCAGATATAGCTTGTGGCTTGCTTGCCTGTTTGTCATGTAATAACAAAAGCTCAGCTTAATTTATCTGTTACTCTGAGTTATCCAAGCACTTAGGTATTTCTTTAATAGCAGAGGGGGGTTTCTCCTTTCTGCCAGCATACAGAAAAATTAAATTTTGTCTTTCGTGTTTCTGTATTCCCTTCAAATGAAATTTACCTGTCCTGTTGCAGCTAATCAAGTGATATAGCCTCATCCTTCTGTAGAAGTAGTGACATGTAATTTCACACTTCACCTCTCTTTCTGTTCCCATTACAACATATTTACATCAAGCTAATCTGTTTGTGTATTACAACAGTATTGCTGATGTGTTTCAGAACTGTAATATGGGTGGGTAAACCCTATCTGCTAGAGGTGAGGAAGCCAGTGGTGAATGAATTTCTACCCTGGCAGCAGCTCCTGGCTGCAGTGCATTGCTGCTGTATTCAAAGACACCTGCCTCACCTCTGACTCTTGGAAGTCCGTTCTTTTGTGAACAGGAGGAGCAAATGGACTTTTCCAGCATCAGGTGTCTCCTGCCTGCTTCTACCGTGTTAGCCAGGGCAGCACTTGGAAGGTGGGAAGAAACAGGTGGAGATTTAAGAGATGCAGCTAAGCATCTGAAAGGAGCAGTAAGCAATAGTGGGAGGAATGTGAGAGACTGCAAGAGAAAATCCAAATAACAGGTAAGGGTAAGGAATGAGCTGAATTTGAAAGGAAATGACTGTGAGGAATGTGTGTGTATCCAAACAATAGCATTCATGGAAAGCACTAGTGTTTTCAGCAGCAAAAGTATTAAATCCAGCCTTTGTAAATGCCAATGAAGTCATGTCCACGTCTGTTTTTCAATTTTAACAGAAAAATAAAAATCCTTTTTGTAGAAGGAGCAGCAGCATCTGTTCAAACAACTTAATAGTAGTATATTATTGATGTTAAAAAGCTTTAAAATGCAGACCTTTTAATTGCTGCTGGGTAAGTCTAAAAAAAAAAGTTCTTTTGCAGTTGATTTACTTGTGTCAGTAGAGCACTGACTGGTGGATAAAGGCAAGGGGCTGGATATAAAGGAAAAAAAAATCACTGGAGACTAGGATTTAATTTTTTTTTTTTTTTTAAAAAAAAAAAGGCTCCATAGTGGAGACTAGGAATTGTAAACACCCTATGAAAAGCTTTTGGTTTTGACAGTTGGGTGGTGAGTTCCTGGGACCTGAGTGAGACAGGTCAAGAGATCCCTGTGTTTCTCCAGAACAGGTTCTCATGAGCTTTGTGGTAGCTCTTGTTTGTGAAGTTTGGGCTGTAGCTTGAAAGGAGATGAGGTGTCTGTTTGTGTAGATAGTTTTATAGAGCTGGAAGAACCTTGGCTGAAGAGCACACAGTGGATTTCAAGACCTCTTTTTCATCTTAATTTGACACCATTTTGACAAGGAAAACTTGAATCTAAGAGCTTTTGAGGAGCTATTGCCACTATGGATGGTCTTCAGTGCTTTAGGTTTTGTCTTGTCAACTCCTTAAGGTGTCTCTTTAGTCTGTTGTAGGCTCTTTTTTTTATGTGCTTGTAGCATCTCCTGTTCACAGTTGAAATGCTTTTGGAAACAACCAACTAACAGGCCAGTTGTTGAGAGAAGTTCTGAGCAATGCTTTGGTTTCCGCAGAGGTGGATTTAGATGCAAAGTCTTAAAAATAAAGTCCTCTTTCTTGTTATCATTTGTGCTGTTTACTTTTTGTTTGACTCACCACTTATTGCTTAATCTGTGGCCTCAAAAACATCAGCTGGGAGGGAGATAACTGAGCCTGCCACCCCAAGGCAGCATATGGCTTATTGTGCATGTGATTGCAAACAAGGGACTTATGTTGGAAATCTGCCATGTTTGGGTCTAGAGGGATCTATGGGCTAAACACATCCTTTTCTGCTTACAAACACAGATAGAGTTCTGGTTTTAGAGACTGAGTATTAATAGGCACCATCCTAATTAAATGCCTGGAGCATTTCTCCTTTCTGGCTTGGCTATAGGGGACTCTAGAGAGCAGCAGAGGGTGGGTGTTCAGCAGTGTTACATGGTTAGTAGGCATGTGATAAACTGCATCATACCTCTCAAACTACTTACAGTAATGCTGTTTATTTCTCAAGAGGATGTCATTCCCTGTGGATATTCTGGACAGCTGCAGTCATGAGGACTTGGAGAAATCAGGAGAGGACTACTTGACTGACCTTCGGTGTCTCAGTCGAAGCTGTACTGAAACCTTGTCTCTGCCAAACCATGGCAATGTAAGAACTAACAGATACTTTAGTCCCAGTTTTCTTGATATACTCACTGATTTAAAAGATTTTCAATATCTAGTCCATGACTATTGAATTACATAATTATTTTAGCAAAGGTTTTGTGTTTTCCAAATTCCTGTTTGTGTGTTAAGATCTACTTTTTTCATTCTGTAATAGAGTTTTTATCTGAGCATCAGTGACTATGCTGCTTCTAGACAATGGATCTGTATGCATTAAGTAATTTAAAAAAAAAAAAAACTTAAAATTCCAGCTGATGAGTCAAACTCTTTCCTAAAAAGCACTAACTCGTGCAGTTACAAAAATCTGTCATTGTAACTAAGGGGTTCATGATTTACTGAAGCTAACAGGCTCTTTTTGTACCTCAGTCCTTCAGTTTCTTTCATGGTTGGGTTCAATTATTGATGAGCAAGTTTCATTAATTTCAGAAGTGATTCTTACACGTTAAGTTGGTCAATATTGGTTCTGTCTGGATGAACCTTTCTGTTAGAGCTATTACCAATAAAAGCAGTGGTGTATAGCTTTAATGAAAATTAAGTGAGCTGAGAGGAATGTCTGCAGATTCCTTGGCTGAAGCAGTTTTGAGTACTTTCCTGCATTCTGCAGGTGCTGTATGCCTAAATATTTGTGTTAGCATCCTTGTTTGTGGCATAGTATATCATAATCTTCTTAAATTGGGTAAGCAAGTGTATTTACCACACCATTAATGTCTGTCTAGTTTTTATTAATTAAATATTGAAAATGTGAATTTAAATATCAGAATACATTTCCACAAAGGTACTCAACTCTGGAAAGGTGGATTGATTTGACCCTTCTTATATTTTTCCTGGAGAGAAATCAAGCAGAAAACTTTGGAATTTCTGAAATGTGTGTAATTCAAGGGAAGAAAACCCTTTTGAATCCAGTCTGCCCACCATAGCACAGTAGGGCACGTGTTAACAAACAGCAATTTTGCTGTATCAGTTTGTTTCTGTGCTTGACTGCCTGCCTCATTCTTCTGTTGTCTTTGACAGTTTGCATAGCTGGAACAGTAAACATACTGCTGGCTCTTTGCACAACATAATTCAGTTGTGCACATAAATGCAAACTGCTGACATGAGAGGGCTGTAACAGTATAAATTACTGCAGCTAAATCTGCCAGAGTTTGAGAGTCAGAGCTTTTATAATGTAAGTCTGCCTTTAGGAAGAAATGCCTAAAGTAAGGGCTGGGCTCTGATGCTTGTCCTTTACAGTTAAGCACTTGGTTTTCAACATTTGTCTTGCTTACACTGCTAAAGATTTCTCTGTATATTTTACTAGTGTTGTTTTAGCAAGAGTCTTAAGTATTGTACACTCTTGTTTCAGGTTTCTATTAGATTGGAAACTGTTGGCTTCGTTCCTCTTTATGGTGAAAAGGAGAAACACAAAGTTCTTGGCTTGTTTATACCAAGAAACTCGCTCACAGGTTTCATTTTAAGATTTTAATCTCTGTGTGGCTGTTTCTTTTCCTGTAACCAATACATGTAACCAGGCCCTTGCTCATTCCATACTAGTGTAGCTCAACTTTGACACTTCTGCATTTGTTGTTCACTGCATTCTTGTTCCCATACTATTATTTTTGTTGTGGATTCATATACATAAGTGATAGAACTTTGTACACCAATCAGAGTAGAACTGAACCCATTGAATTCAGAGGATATATAGCAAAATAACATGGTGCTCATCTGAGTCCAAGTACAACATGTATCTCTTCACGTAGATATCACCTCTCCAAATGGAATTTATTGAGCTTTCATAGAATCCATTAATTTGCCCACAAATTTAGATGCTTTTTATTAGCAGTGATGGATCAACATCAGACGTAAATTTGTCTTTAGCTTTAGGTCCTAACATAGCTTTGGCTAAGATGTCGTTGTATGGGTTTTTTTGGGTTTTCCTCCCTTTCTCCCTTCCTTTCCAGTTCTCCATGTTTCCTTCTCTTTCCATTTAATGCCATGTATACGATTTGCCGCAAATGCCCATAGCTCAAACTTCTGTATTGCTAATCACATGGCCATCAGCCTTTTAACATTCATCTGACTCCCTAAAACTTGCACAGTTTCAGTATTAATATACATTAGCAACCCAAAACTAAAATATATGTGTGAATGAGACTGCTCTTGGCCCAGTTTTTAGTGGAAGGAGGTACTAGAGCACAGTGATGAAAACCAGTTCCAGTATGTCATACTGCACAAAATCTGCATTTGGTTTTACTGTTCTCAGTATTCAAACAAGTTTTGAACTAGGGAGCATTGAATTTGCACGGGGAGGGTGTATGGCACCACATTTCTTCTAGGGTAGTAAGAGCTGCATTAATATAGTGCCAACTAGAAGATGCTTAACTTGGTTATTACAGTGTTATTCCTAATTGTTTAGCAGCTTTAATACGTTTCTTTTAGAATGGTAAGCATCACTGATTCTTTTATCTTCCCTTGTTTCTTTCAAGCTGTAGCCCTGTATCTTGCTGACCGGTGGTGGCCAATTGATGACATTCTGAGAACTTCTGTAACTACTAGACAGGGGCTTCAAAAGGTAAAGTGCTCCAACACTCACCTACCAATTATCCTTATCCTTGAAGATAATGGCAGGTAATGGCAAGTAGCTAGTGTGTGAGATGTTACATGTTTTCTTTTCATTCAGAAATGAGTTGGCTGTCTCAAGTCAAAAGCAAGGTCAATGGAAATAGAGGAATAGGTACGTGGGGGAAGGGACCTTGGTTGTGAAGATAGTGTCTAGAGCAAGAGTGACTCTCATACAGTAGCTTCATATGTAAGCTATTTAGATATTAATGATAAGAGTTTTTTCTTTACTCTTTAGGACCTTGTATGTCTGGTTGTATTGAAATGTCTTAGTGGTGCAGTGTACCATAGTAATACCTATTGGTCTGATCAGGAGACTAGTAAGTTAAAAATATTGTCAGGAACCTGCTTGATAGAGGTGAGTTGGAGCTGCTGGCTTGCAGTGGCAATACATGAGGTTTGGGAAAGTAAGCTGCCTGTTGTTCATCTTCGACCTTTGTTACCATTACTATGTAGCACGGAATTTTGTTTTTTTCGAACACTGGAAATTGGTATTTTTCCAGAAGTGTAATGAATATCTGCTCATGGAATCTTAGCATTTATCTTTAATTTTTGTATTTTTTAATTTACTCTATAGAATTTGTCATGTAGGGTTGTTTTCCATGTGTTTTCCATGGTGATTAAATCAGGAAAGATGACTTTTTTACAGGCGAGATAGTTGAGACTCTGGACACTGGGAAGAGGGTATGGTTCCTCCATTCTTCCTTTACAGTGGGTAGGATAGTGGTGAACTTAAATTTCATATGTAAAAGGAACACAGCAGGACAGAGAAAAGGTTTTGAGTTCCTTGTTTCATGCCTCAAACCTTTGTAACTAGTTCTTCTACTGCATCATATTCTGTTGTCTGCCACTCTCAGCAGTGATTGTGTGTGCCAAGTCCTGCTACCCTGTGAGGGCCATCATTTCTCCTTTGTAGGATTCTAATTACCTGCTAGCCTGGGAAGGGTGAGGCTGGTGTACTGCTGCTGTGTTTGGGAAATGTTTCTTAAATCCAAAAATAGTTTTGAGTTAAAATCAAAACATACCTGCTGCTGCCCCACTCCTAGCACTTCTCTCAGCTTTTACCCATCACATTAGTGACAGTGAAGTTGTGAAATACCCTCTGTCTAGTTGTAGTGCTTTAAACTTAACCTATTGCTATGGCTTCTGAGCATCTCCTTGTCTGCAAACTCCAGAGCTTCATCCTGATTTAGCACTTATATCTTCTCTTGACTCCATCTGCAGCTGTGTTAACTGTCAACTTTGAAAAATAAGGTCTGTGATGTGTGTTAACTAATCTGACCATTCTTCTAAAATGTTCTTCTATGTTTCCTTAGGTGAAGTCTGTTGGAGAGAGAATTGTTCTCTATGTTCTGAATCGAATTATTTATCGGACAAGAGAAATGGAAAGAAATGAGATCCCATTTCTCTGTCATGGTAGCAATGACTATGCTAAGATCATGTGGGAAAAAGGAGAGGCTATTGGGTTCTATTCTGTTAAACCTAAAGGTAAAACACTTGAGTATTGTGGGATTTGGGGCAGGTAGAAGGGAGGTGTGAGAGAGCTTATTTGAAGAATATTGTATTTAGTAGACTTTACAAGCCTTGCAGGCCTAATGAGTTGGTGTTTTCCTGAAATCATAAGAGGTCAGATTGCTAAAACATGGAAGCATTTAAGCTAGATGTTTTAACAGCAATCTAAGAAAATTCTTAGATTTCTTCATATTCTACAAAATACATTTAAAACTGTAGAAGTGAGGTATGCCTAAAAGCTTTCTTTTCTGTATAACAATTTTTTTATGGTTGGATTGGGCTGTGCTTGTTTTTGGTTTTTTTTTGACCTCACTCCAGAATGCACAGATCCTGTTTATCTGAAATGATTGTAGAATCTGATGTCATTATCATTTGAACATTTTATATCATGACAGCATAGAAACTTTGCTCCCAGGCATAAGATTCAGCTACACCTGGTGATAACAAAAAGATATTCTGTTTCCTTCCACACATATATTCCCCCAGGGATTACAAATGAGCTGGCAGGTTTATGTTATTAATGTTAAAGACATGCTGTTGTTTTTCTTTCTAAAGCATTATAGCTTCCCTTTACTTATTTTGGAATATATTGTTTTTCATTTGTTGCTGAATAAAATTTAATACTTGAGTAGGCTGTTTAGCACATTGATAACACTTTGTAGAATATCGGTATCTGGATCAAGGAGAAACAGTCTGGCATTTTTGTTTCATCTCTAGAGAGGGTTAACTAGTTCTGGATTAATGATGGTACTGGAGCCTTACTGGAGACTTGTGCCATTTAACATATATATATATGACTTTGCAAACTGTTAAAAATGGAATTGTCAGCTGTCTAGGTCACTAACCTATTCTGGTCTGGCAATCAAGATAGGAAAGCAACCAGCTAATTTGTTCTGATTGTCTTTGTTATCTTTATGTATTTTTTTAAAATTATGCATTGCATAATTTGTATCACTCTCAGTATTATTTTTAATGTAAAAATTTTTGCAGTGTGGTGGTTATAAAGTAGTATTTACATTGCGGTGGTTTTTATTGTGGTCTTATAAAGCTGGAAATTAGAGTAGTGATTCTGTTTTTAATCTAGGATGGGGACACTTTATGTCACTGTTATGAAATATAACACTTGTTATATTTCTCATGATGCCCTCGCATTTACTTGTCCTGGGTTAGTAAACACCGAAAGCTAATATTTCTAGTCATTGGCAATATTTCACCCATGTTCAAATGTGTGCTGTATTCTCCAAATTGAGTAGTCTATGTGGAGAAAGACAGCTCTAGAAACAGATGGTTAGGAAAGAGTAGTGGAGCTTGACTGGTATCCCAAAGGGTACCCAAGTAATGTAACTTCTCTGCCCACGTTTTCCTTGCTTGAGAAATGAAGATAAGCATGTCCACTGGTCTCAAAAGCACAAGGTTGCAAAGACTAACTATGTTATGTAGACAAGTATATGTTTCTCTTTGGCCTTGTTAGAGGAAAGGGTAACTTTTTGCATAGTTCACACTTACTCTCAAAATGAGGGCCTGAAAATGAATTGGATAGTGGATGGGCTATCTTAATGCCATTATATGGCATCTGTTTATCACCACTGAGTCCATAGCTACAGTTTGAATCCTCTGATACTGAGGTATCTGTGTGTTGTGACAGTCTGCTTCATCTTTGTTTAGTTATGGATAATGTGTTTTTTTTAGTGGAAGAGTTCAAGTGCCAAGTGTCCTAGGATTTCTTTTTTAGTTTCATTTAAAAAATTGTAACTATTGCTTCGGTCTTTAAACATGAACTAAGTTATAGTCTTCATATTTGTCCTGAGGAGTGATGTAATCTACATAAAAGTGCACTTCAATAATTTTATTGTCTCCTTTTCCTTCCTCCCTCTTTCAGCTTCATTTTTAGTATAGATTTCCTATGGATTGTATAGTGTGATTTCAAAGTGAGCCTTTCCTCTGTCTTTCTGCTATTCTTTTCTGGCACTACAGACTTTCTCTAACATATTAATATATTGATATATCTTGGCAACATTATGAAGCTTGCCCAAAGAGCCAATAAACGGCTGATAGCAATTATTTATTATTAACGTTATACATTATTTTTATAATTGTGATCCATATAAGATTATATTTTAAAATATATATATTGGTGTAGTTTTTATAAATTATAAAGGTGTTTATTTGAATATACTAAAATCCATGCTGCAGCATGTCAGTGCTAAAGTACTGATGGATATTCTTTCCCCTTCTATTATTTCAGGAACTAACTGTAGCACTTACAGTCATCAGAGCTATGAATTGTCAGTGATAGACACAATGTTTGTACGAAAGAAACATCGTGAGACACACTTTGGTTTAATCATGTTAGAAGACTTTGTGGATTCCTTTAAAGAAGCCACTCTTGGCCTACGATACCCACTTTCATCCTTCATGCACACAGGCAAGCCTTCATTTACTTTTCTGATCTTCTTTGTGCTTTCTTTACATATCCAAATGAGTGCTGTCACTGAAGCTCCATGTTTGTGGCTTCATCCTCAATTTCTATATTAAATTTTCTGCTCTTCAGCAAAGGCTAAAAGCCCTGATTTGTTTAAGATGGTGAAGTAGTTCCTGATTAGGTTTTTAATCCTCTGCATGAGATGAGATTATTTGATCTATTTTGGCTTTCTGCTACTGTGAAGTTTACCACTGTGTCCCCCTGCAAGCCCTCCATAATGGCCTGAGGTGTTTGTGTGATCTAATGTGTATCTTCTCTGTAGCACCTTTTTCTTGCTCACAGCTAAGCCTCACAAGGTCATTTAATTCATACTTTCATAGAACTTCTGTTCAAATGGACATACTCGGCTATGTTTTAACTTGGGTATAAGAAAGCACAGTTTTAATGTACAAGGAAAACACTTATGGCCCTTCCATTAGCAGCTGAGAAGGGTTAAGTAATCTAAGAAATGACATGCCTTCTGGAAATGATGTTGCTTGGAATTGCGTTCAGGCAAAGAAGCCCGTTTCCTTTGCCCTGTTTCTCAAGGCTTGTGCTACTCTTAGGCCATCTGCCAGGCTTCCTTCTAGGAACATTTTCATCTGGCCTTCTAAAACACTGGAAACTTTCTGCTTTTCCAAGTATCGCTGTCTGTTGTTGGATCTGACTAGATCTGGTTTGTTAGGCTTCAAACAGAAAACTGTCTTGAGCAGAACTGCATGACTAATCCATTTCCTTGGTCAAGGAATGATACAGCAGGGATCTTGTCCACTGAGATGGTGCATCAATAGTGAAACAGGTGAAAAACAGTAGTTTAACTGGTAGCTACTACAGAATAACATCAGAGCATACCTCTCCACAGGTATGTTTAGTATGTGTATTGGAGAAAAGAGATGGAGGGGCAGTGGAGAAAAAATATTCCAGAAGTGAAATTAATAGATGATAAACCCTGCAATGGTAATGTGTTCGCATTCCTAAAGAGTGCTTTTCACAAAGGCCTATCATAACATGGGCTAACAAAAATATCTTGATTATATTCTCTGCCTAAGAGCTCTTCCATCCTCAGTTGGGTCCTGTGACAGTGACCAGTGAAGCTATAAAACTCTCAAAGGGGTGCTTAGAAAAGAAGAAAATCCTATCTTTCTTTGCAATTTAAGATAACAATGGAAAGTGTTTAAACCTTGAAGGTATTTATTAAGACGGATTAGTTGGGTAAAGTAATATTTGTATTTGTTTCAGACTCAACTGTTTTGTTGATTATTTTTTTCCGTGGTGGTTTATGTGTATAATAGAAGATTGCAAATTAATTTGATTTCAGATAAACTTTAAAAACTGAGGTTCAGCTGAATATGTAGTATATATAATATAGTTTTTTTTCTTACGTTTGTTCAGCTTGTAAGCAATATCTTGAGAAGTACCCAGAGGATAATAACCTTCTGTGGGAGGTGGAGGGAGCAGGATCTTGGTTCCAGAGAACATCTATTATGTCTGCATTGCAAAAGGGAAAGCTCAAAATTGCAGGTATGTATGCTTTGTTTTGTTGTTTTCTGACACTTTGTAAAAGATGAACAAACACTCTACAATACTGACTTCTATGAACACTGCCCCTGGAAACTAGCAGAAAGGTTTTTATTTGTCCTGAGATCTGCGAGATCGTATTTGGAATGGTTAATTATTGTATAAAAGTACTATAATTTTCCATTTCCACGTTTTGCTTTTTTAAATCTTAACAGGGGCCCCACAGAGAAAAAATGAGAGTTCCCAAGCGGAAGGTCATCTTCATCAGTCTGTAGCACTATCTGAAGCAAGCAAACAGGAGACTGAGCTCAAAAACAAGTCGAATGTAGGTACAGACTGTTATCTCTTGTGATTGCTTTGTTACTAAAAAATAAAGTATGAGAAATACTTTTTGTCCATCTCATTATAACTGAATTGGCTCAAGTCGGTGCTATATATAAAAGGCAAGTGCTTTTGTTACTTCTTGGGTGGATGTTATGCTTCCCACTGATGGAACACGAATGACTAAGCTTGGGTTAAAAATACCTTTTTTTTTTTTTTTTTTTTTTTGCGGGGGAGGAGGGTGAGGAAGGTGTCTCCATGAATGTAGAGGGTCTGTGCCACGGCTGTCAGGGTGTATAATTTGAGCTGTTTGCTAGCAGATTTGAGAAGGGAGAGTATTTCAGCTGTCTCAGAGATTAAACTCTCTATAAAGGCTGTTGAACAGTAGAGTCATCGTAAGAGTGGAGGGAATGAGCAAAAGCATTCATAAAAGCACACATTCACATCACAGTTCAATAAAATGGAAAGTATTTAGTTTGCATTCAGAGTTACACATTGTCCGTATAGGACTGCAGTTTTCTTTCTACATATTTGAAATATCAACCAGATTTCAGCTACCGATGGATATGTGTTCATTAATACCTTTGTGTCTTTGAATATTATGGAGCGCTGCTTATCTTATTTGTGTAGCTGCTCTTCCATAGGATCGTAACTATGAAATAGTGCTTTAGAAAGATGCAGCCATAGATAGGGAGATGAAGGTATTTCAATAATTTCAGAAGTTTTTGGGATAACATTAGCTTTTCTTTTGCTTCACAGGCTGACTCTCAAAATGGTGAAGAATCAGTAGATGTCCATGCAAGCGTGTCTAGAGGTAAAAATAACCTTGATGATCAGTACTGTGATTACTGTGAATTAATAGGTTAGCAGGCTCTTTTACTGCTTTCAATCTTAGTGTGTTCATCTGCAAAGTGTATAAAAACATGCCTTCCTTTAAGGTGCTGAGGCTCAACTGGAGGATTCCAGATAAAATTGTTATGAGTCTTGGTAAAAAGATTACTTAAACGTATTTAGGAAAAAAGTACCACAATGAAATGCTGTTTTACTTAGTTTCTTCAATGAAATATTAGGGCGAGAAATTATATGCAGATCTTACACTGCATTTGTTCACTTGCAATTATTTTGTTGGTTTGATTTTTCTTTTCTTAAGACCCTAACATAGCTCCTGCTTCCATTGAGACACGAAGCAGTTATTTAAAACGTGCCAGAACAGGAAAAACTAGCCAGGAATCTGAACCTGGAACTTCAGCAGGAGATAGTGAAGAAGCTCTTCATGTGTCCGAAAGCAGGTAGGAGGAGGCCATATTTTGCTGATTTCTTGTTTTATTGCTTGGGCAGTCACAAACTACACCAGTGTGTCTGTGTTACTTGGTATTTCTTCTCCTTTCTTCCTACTTTACTTGCTTGATTTTAAAATTACTAAAAATAAAGCCTGATGTGAGAGAAAATTGAGGCATTACCTGAAGAGTGATTACACCAAAATGTAGTGTTTCTGAAAGCTTGGCAGATACTGGAAATATTAGTAAGAAAGCAGTGAGGGCGAGCGGTGTTCTGTTATGACTGAGTCTGCATGAAGGTAAAAATGTCTGTACTCATACAGCATAGTTTCTTGTGGGTACATGTCCAGTTATATTATCACAATACTATGTGTGAATTTTTTTTTTGGACAGGTGTCCCTTCCTTACCTCTTGTCATGGTGGCATATTGCAGTTGAATAAAGTCTGACTGTTTAGTTTGGGAGCTGGTTACTGCTTGCCACTTCATAACAAAAGAGTTATAGGGATCCACCCATCTTCAAAATAGAAACCTTTGTTTAGACAAATTCTGATTTAAAAACAGTCATGTCCAAACTTACATCTTGGGGGGGAAAAAAAAAAGTCATCTCCAGTTTAAAGGATGTTACCCCATGTAATAATTGCCAAATGGGGATGTGAAGAATTGTACCACTTGCATGAAATAACAATTCATACAAGACAGGGCCTGAAGTGCAAGTTTGAACTGACTTCCATCCAGAAAGCAGAACTGTGGCTCTTTTAAATAAACAAAATTCTCCTTCCTCCCCCTTCCTGTGTGTGAGTATATGTATGCTCGTAGACACACACTGCCCCTCCCTGGATCTCTCTCCCTCTCTCATCCTCTTCCCAAAAAACCCACTGGAACCCCAAAAACTTCTTTTGAAGAAGTGAAGATAACCTGATTATTTTCTAGGAAATCCCTCAAATTAGGTTTCTTAAACAAAATTAGTGTTTTGTTTTGTTTTTTTTTTTCACCAAATGAAGCTGAGGTATTCAGCTAGATACAGCCTGATTTTTGTGTTTAAATTGTAGATACAGCACTGCTGTCCTGTACTTCAGTGTGCTGCCCTAAGATGGTTCAGACAGGCCAAATGGTACAGTTTGATGCTGCCCCATGTTGAGAAAGCCTTTGCCCTGTTAGTAGTAATTGGCTCTTGCTATGTGAGAGGATTAGCCTGTTACTGAATGTCAGTATTTTGTGCCTTGCAAAATGAAGTCGATGAGGTGCCACTGGTCCTTTGAACAAGATGTGTAACGTGGTGTTTGAGCAGAGCTACGGGGAATCCTGATGGCAACAGGGCAGGATATCGGCGTGGTTCTCTCCTTCCATGCCCATTAGCCAATGCCACAGGGTTGTCTTTGTCAGGAATTTCCTGCTATGTAGTGCCTTAATCTCAAGACTGGTACCTGGAATAAAACCCTCCAATACTGCTTGTACGATGATACCATGAAGCAACCTCCTGCAAATCTATTGCATGTACTTTCTTCTTTGCTTGTGTGTAATACTTCCAGTTCATCTAAGTTTTATCTCAGATGAGAACTGAATGTTTGAGAGTGTTACTACCCATCACATACCTCAGAACTACTACTTTTTCTATTTGCTAATTTAATCTCTAGCTGATTGAATCTTCCTCACCTATGATGTATGTATTTCCTCAAATTTTTTTCCAGTCATGGTCTTTGTAATATATGTATATTCAATGATTATACAGACATGTTTGCCTTTAACTCTATAATTTTAAACTGCTTCTACAATGGTGGTGGGAAAAGTTGCTTCCTTTCTCACGCCTTTGTGGCTTTCAAATATTTAATGGATCACTGCTTTCTAAATTTAAAATAACAGATTTCTGACTTTTATTCCCATGAAATGGAAATGAGATAGATATCTTCATTTTATAATTGCCAAAGTGATATTTCCTAGTTGATGTTTTGTCTTTTTTTTGCCTAATGAGGAGCTTGCCATTTTCAGATGTATGTAGTTTTCTGGATTTTTACTTTCAATGACAAGCATGTGATGCAGCACTTTATAATTGGTCATGAAAGAATTTCCTTGCTGAGATCACCAAAATTATGTCTTAATGTAAATGTTTATATCTTAACACCTGATGCAGGCTGGAACCTCCTGCCCATACACCTGTAAGCACTGAAGAATTAGTAGAAGTACCTGAGAAGAGTACTGTTGATGAGGTTGAAATAAGAGTTGCTGAAAATGAGGGCCAGGCTGTATCAGAAGCAAATCAACACGTACCACCCTCTGAGAAACAGAGTGAGGAGGTGAGCTTGATGTGGTAAAGATAACAGATAAGCTTGGAATACAACTACAGTTTCCACTAAATACGGTCCTTGCTGCATTGATCCATGTCTTTGGATCAAAAAATCAATTCTTAGATTTTTTTTTTTTTTTTCATACCAGTGCTGCTTTGAGAAGTATATCTGAGAAGCGAAGGCTAGTGTGGAATTAGTTTCAGAGAATATTCCATTGTACTTATTTTGAACAATAGAGTTTGTTGAATCTTCAGTAAGGTGAATTTCTAGCTTGTCTACTAACCTAATTTTCTTAATTGATTTCTACTCAAATATTCTGGAGAACTGGAGTAAGGTCAAGATCTGATCCAGTATCCCTAATTAAAAAAAAAAAGTTTATTTGAAGAAGCCAATAGCTGGTATGATTCAGTGACTACTGTTGGATCTTTTTACACCTCCACTTAAACATCAAAGCAGTCAAGCTTTAAATCCAGCTTTTTATCTACAACTTGTTAACGGCTTGAATTGAAATGTGAGTGCCCTTTGTGCCTAGGGATTCCTCCAGGGTTGTGTGTTCTTTCCAATAGGTGAGAAAGTGGATCTTACACTGTGTTGGATTCAAGGAATAGCTACAGCATATATGCTTATGAGGTGCATAACTGCTTGGCTTGGCTTCTAACAGTGTAGGCTACGGTCAGAAATTGAGTACAGGTGACAACACCGAGATAATACACTGGTTAAGTTAGCTACTCTGCACTAAGCTCTGCCTTCTTACTGCTCATTTCTAGGTACCTGAGCTATCTGCTTCTCACATTAAACTGCAAATTTAGATCACAGATATACCTGCCAGTGTTGGGGAACAATGGCTGGGCATTAATCTTGACTTAGAAATGTGATTTTTTTTTTTTTTTTTTTTTTAATTTTTTTTTTTAGGTAACTCCATCAGAACCTCTTAATGGTGAGGTAACAGAAGGAACTGGTAGGCCCTCGCATACAGGTGAAGAAGAAATAGCAAATCAAGTTCAAAGTGGCGAATCAGAATTGCAGGCTGAGAATCAAGATCTCGTAACGCTGTTTGTTCCAATAATTGTTGAGCCTCAGGCAAAACCTTCAGAAAACACTGTATCAGAGGAGGTGAGAGAATTGAAACAAAATGTGAAGCCATCTTTTCTTCAGAGTGTACATATCTTGCTGTTTTTTTGTTTTGTTAAGTAACACATAGAAAGTAGCCCCTACCATCATATGAAATTCTTGGGAGAAGCAATTATTAGCCCAGATGATGTAAATCCATAAACAGAATATAATAATATTTATGTTTTAATATGCAGAAGTGTGGCATATATGCATGTGATACCAAAAAGAAAGATATGTTGCTCCAGTTTGCTGTGGCAGCAGTGAAACGGTTCTTTCTCACTAAAGCATCAGTTGGATATGAGTGAAAAGCTACATCCTTATTTTGTCTGGTAATTCTGCCCTGACAAAGTGTACAAGCAATTATTTAGTGGTAAAATACCCTTCTAGAACATAGATTTTTCTGGTTTTCTGTTTGTAGTGCAAAAGCAGATTGCTACGTGCTAGCAAACTGATAATTGTATATGTCTAAAATAGAAAAAAAAAAAAAATTCCCTGGGATTAATTTCAGAATGTTTTTACTAAACCTGAATAATCCTTTGAATAATTTGAATTTGAAAATAGAACAACTCCGGATATCAAATGCAGTTGACAAAAGAGTCTTGTGCAAAAAGGAAGAAAGGACTGGCTTGACTGTACGTGCAGCATTAAAAACTGCTGAATGCCAAAATATCCTCCAACGTTGCTAGTTATGGGCAGTAGTTGTTCTCTCTCTTGTATCTTCAATTAATTGTCCCTTTGGTTGTTTTTGCACCCTTCCTCTCCCAACCCCACCAGGTTTTAAATGCAAGTGCTTCCGAAATGCCGACTGAAGAAACTACAGAGGTAGAGCAGGGCACTGTAGAACAGCAAGAATCTGAGACGACTGCCAGTGAAAGTGCAGCTGCTTCGGCATCGAAGGAAGAGCCGTCTGGCAACGGCCTGCCCAACTCTATGGTAACTGAAGCAGCAGAGGAATCTGTTTCTGAAAATGTATCACCCAAAACAGCTTCCTCATTGGAAGATCAAAATGAGGAAGCAGGGCACAACTCGCAGGAGGCCCCTGTTGCCTTGAGTCAGAGTTCTTTGATAGTGGTTGAACTCGAGGGTTTTTCTTTTCAGCAGCCTTCTGGACAGGAGGAACAGAAGAACCAGTTGGAAAGCAGCCACTTAGAGCCTGCTGAGCAGATGGATCAGCGCATGCAGACAGTGGCGGAGCGGGCTGCTGACAGCAGCTCTGAGGAAGCAGAAATTGAGGTACCTGTTGTAGACCGGAGAAATTTGCGAAGAAAGGCCAAAAGCTGCAAAGGTCCACCCAAGAAGAAAGGAAAGCCATCTTAAAAATTAAATAGTGATTGTAATTTCATCTATTTATAAGAAAGTTGTTATTTTGTGTAAAACACTAGGTTGTAACTAAACCATATGGGACACAGGACACACGTGTTTAAAATTCTGTGTTGGACTTCCTCTTAGGATTCATCATCTTTCTTCAAGTTTTCTTCAGTTTTTAACCACTAGACATTGAGCTTCATTAAAGTATGAAAGTAAACAGCCAGTCTCCTCTTTTGTAAAGGATGTCCTTTTATAAAGGATACATGCTGAATAAACATAGTTGTGCTAGAAAAGGGAACAGTTTGCTTATTTGAGGTGGGAGTTGTGGAAGAAAAATGTAGTGTGAAATCTTGCCCCTATCAGGGTCCCTTAAATTCCCACAGACTTCTACAAGGCCAAACATCACTAGCTTTTTTAAATAACTTTGTTTTCTACTGTGGAAAGAAGCAGAACAAGAAAAATCCTTCCTTGCTGCTTGTTCCCTCCTTTTTTTCTCAGATGAGATTAAAAGAATGTAAGATTCTGTAATCTAGGTCTCAACATATAAAGGAAGGTGTATCTCAGTAGGTCAAAACAATATTAGCAGTATCTTGTCTTTCATGGGAATCACTTGAAACAGCTGAGTCAGTAGAATCATGGTCAACATAGTATCTGCCATAGTGCACTCTGATAATTAAGTTGTTTATGTGAGGAATAAGAGATGCCTAAGTAGTAAACTGTTCGTAGCTTCCAAAGCAAGCATGTTGATAAGCCTAATTTTTTTTCCACTATGGAGTGTAGACTCCAGTAAATATATGGAATTGTTTGAACAGCCTTCCTAACTACTTGTATGTGTTGAGTAGATACTTGATTACTTGTTACATTACAGGAAAAGGTTATGACAACTTTTGATCTCATTTTGGTCTGAATGGAAGCAGTGCTTTGTGTTCTCCAAATACCTGGCTGGTGCTGTGGGGTAACTGCTAAAATGTTGTGTCTGCCAGGCGTGTGACTTCTGTGAGGTCTGGCATTTCAGGTGGTTGTGACATTCATTAGTGTCAGTGTTACTGGGTGTTTCAGCAGATGCTTGTTTGCCAAACCTCTATGCCTTTAGGAATTAACAGGTGGTTGCTTGCAAATATTTCTGATTCCCACTTTCTTCTTTTAACTTGGATGTAATCCATTGGATGATAGCTTCCAAGGTCACAGTTTTTCTTAAAAGCAGCAACCAAACTTTGCTTTATGCAAACAGAAATAAAAACAGGCTTTTCATGCATGTTTCCCTTCAGAGGTTCTCTTGGCAAACCATATATTTAACTTAAATTGTCACACATACAGTAAGTTACTCCTTAGTTTGCAATGTGTTCCATTCAATAAATGAAGCTCTTCTCATCATGGGTTAAAAATCAAGAAATAAGAAAGAACAGTGGTTCTAAGAACAGGAAATTACAACCCTATTTGTCCTCCTATACACCTTTTCTCAGATAAGTGAACTAGTCTCCCACAATGCCTTAGAAAGTGGCATCTAGAAATTGCGGTTCAGGATTTCTGAGTACAAGGTTTCCTTGAGTAGTTGCAGTGTGCTCTAAACTCTTATCCCTCTGAAACTAAGGTAAGAATCTGGGTTTGGATTTCATGTTTATACAGCTTAACTGTATTTATAAGTTATTTTAACTGTTTAACACACATGGATACTTTATCTTTCAGCTGATGAAGTACCATGGTTGTCCTTAATCTGTTAGCAGTTTATAGGGAAAAAAAGGCAGTTTTAAAGAAATGTGATTTACCTGATTTTTAGATTTAGGGTGCATGGTGTATTACTTATATTTGGCTCATTCATTATGGAGTTAAATCTGGGTTTCTTGAACTGTTGCACGTAGCTGTTAACTGCCTATCAGTATACTTACAGGTACTCCTTGTGAACCCCATGACTGATAAATGTTCAAGGTATTTCATGATTGTTTGTAAACATATTCAAGTGAACCTTAAGCATTTTTAAAACTAATCAAGCATTTTTGATAAAGCACATGAGCCAAAACTTTTACGTTCTGTATGGCTTCTCTTACTGCCAAGTTTTATTGTATAAAAAAAAAGTGTCTAGGAAACATCTGTGGCATTGATATTAATTTGGGATTTGTGAGGGCTGCTGGCTTAAAGTGTGATTGTATACAACATATTGTGACTCATCTTCCATTTCCAGAGCAAGCTTTACTAAAGATTAATCTGCAGAATACTTCAGTTGTTACAAATGAATTTGATATCAATTGATATAATTGATACACTTCCACAAAGTTACAGTTTCTTTTGTGTATGGAAAGTGAGTTGCAGTTATTTTGTTTACCTCTCGCTGGATTTTTGATACGTATGTTTATCACTTGTATTCCCTGTGAGGTTGGAAGACTGTTTGTGAGAAAGTAATGTCACTTATCTGGATTTTACTTTTCATGGCTAAGTTGGAACCAGTTTCCATTGGTATCTTTTGACATCTGCATATTGAATGTATTTTACAAGATTACTGGATTAAGTCAGTGTTGGTTACTGCTGAGAACCAGATTTCTGATCTTATTTCAGTGAGTCAGTTTTAAATACTGAACTTAAATTCACATCTTTAAGTATACTCTTGAGTAGATAACTCTCTAAATCTGGGATACCTGAGATAGTAGCTGATAGCCAGACTGTTACGTACAGAGTATGGGCATTGGAATGCAATTAGCAATTCTGACAACCAGTACAGCCTTGAAAATTGGACATTGTTCCAGTTGTGATTGCAGCAGCACTTTGAACGAAAGGGCACAATTTATTTCTGTAACAACTTCTTTGGTATCAGTCATCTTGCAGCAAATACGACGTGGCAAAATCAAAATACTGACTTTAAATAGTAGTTTTTATTCTGTACTGGTTGTTCCATGGGAACAGTAGTTTCATAGTCTATACCTTCTGTTACATTAATGCAAGGGAACATATTTGACAACTATATTGACTGAAGTGTTTTACCTTGGGAAAAGCAGTATTTTCTAGGCTTGGATGATTTTTTTGGATCTCTTAACTGTCTGTCTTACTACCATCAAAATCTTAAAGACTTTTTAAGATCTTAGTGCACCAGCAACCAGTGAGTAAAACACCAACTTTATACAGGTTTGTACCAAATGCTATTACAACATGTTGTGGAACTACATGTGTACAGTGAAAGCAAGCAGTACTATTTTTGAGCTTTATTTAGCATAGGAATAGAGTTTAAAGAACATTAATTTGTGACTTCAGCCTTGCACTTAAATGGTAAATGGTTTTGTATTTGAATCCAACATTTGTTCAGATGTCTCTGTTGTACTGCTTGTTAACAAGATATCTTCTCCCACATTCTCTTTTGGTCTTGTTTCAGTTTAATGCAGAATTCTTATTTGTTGTTCTCATGTTTCATAGCCCTTTACATGAAAATGTATACATGTCTTAAGTTAAAAGAACTCTTGAAATATTTGAAATTTTTTGACCTTCACTTGTTGCTTTATATACCACTTCATTTGTAGATGTCAGTAACCAAATCTATCATTTACAATGTCATCAACACTACTAAGTGAAACATAGCAACAAGTAGGCCTAAGTTTCAGCTTGTCTGCTTTAAGTGACTGTTCCAAAATATTATTTCCAAGGGGATATACTTATAAACTTACTTCAACAAATGTGTTAGATGTTTTCTAAACTAGTAATAACCTGTTTACAAATCTTATGAAAGATGTGTTGCTTCTCTATTGTACTTAAGTCTTGTTATGGTGTTAGTTTTTACTTTTCTAGTACTGTCTTCGCTGCTTTTGAAATGTTTTGAAGTAGTAATTAAACTTCTATTTTGTGATTATCTTTTCCTTTAGTATTGGAGTCTTTTCTGCTACACAGGATGCATGTTTTTAAATGGTTGAGTTCACTACAGCTAGCATCATTTTACAGTCTGCCTGCTACCAAGGAGCTTTAAAACCTTAAATATTAATTGTAATATAATTTCTTGATTAAAACAATTTCCTGTACTTAATTAGCTTATGCATCAGACTTTTATAAAAACTGTAGAACAGGCTGTACCGAATGTTACAGTATGCATTCTGCTGTTTGTACCAACTATGCAAGATGATGCAAATTTAGCAGTTATTAACATAATTTGCTATAGATTAGCCCACTAGAAATGCTGTAATGCACTCCCTAGTGTGGTACATTAAAGTATCTTAAGAGCAACAGTTGTGTTATTCAGCCAACAAGTCATGTATTTATAACACAAAGTGTAGTAATGCTCTCGAGACAGCTGTGGAAAATGAAAGTATTCTTTTTATTTGTTCATGTGCAGTAAAGAGTAAAGCAACAAAAAAACAGAGGCTTAATTGGTTTTGACAGAATGCCTTCTCTCGAAGCAAATGTCTTACTGGCTTGTGACCCTCCCTTAGTTTCAAATCACTGGTCACTACACAAAAAAGTAAAAATCTGGAAGTTAAGTCCAGACTAGGCCACGGTGTTAAACTAACCAAATAGCCTGTAAGAGAAGGCTTTGGTATAAAGTACTAGCTCTATCAGATAGTGTGAGAGAAGTTACAAAGCTGGTACAAAAGCAGCCAGCTCAACTTCCTGGCCAGAGTTCCAGATCTGGAACATGATCTGGTTATGAAGATGATTAAGGGATTGGAGCATCTGTTGTACAAGAGGCTGAAAGCTGCAACTGTTCATCCTGGAGAAGAGAAAGCTTAGGAGAACTGTGCCTTGTGTACAAATACCTAGTGATGAGGGGGAATAACGAAGATAGAGCAAGAATCTTCTCAGTGGTTCCCAGTGATAGGACAAGAGGCAGTAGGCACAAACTGGAATACAGGAAGCTCTATTTAAACATAAACTTTAAACTCTAAGAGTGGTCAAACACTGGATCAGGTTGCCCAGAGAGGTAGTGGAGTCTCCATCCTTGGAGATACTCAAACTCTGACTGTATGTGGCCTTCAGATACCTGCTGTAATTGACTTTGCTTTAGGTAGGGGCTTGCACTACACAATCTCATAAGGTCCCTCCCAACCTTTACTACTCTGTAATTCTATGATCTGCTACTCAGCCTGCTTATTGTGTGTGTGACCACCTCTAGCCTTAAACTTTTGTTAATGCAAAAAAACCCAATGCAAACCTATTGCTGTTCTGGCTTCTGACGTATCTTAAAAGTTTTGTTTGAAAGCTTCCTCCTTACAATGTCCAGGGGCAAGGGTGTCCTCAAACTGGAGAAAGCTTATAAGGAGTTGACTTAGAATTTGTGTTAAAAGCTCCTTGGCTTGAAGTACTGCTTAAGAGTAGGAATATAAAATGGTGAGCATATTTATTTGTAGTGGTAGATTGTGCTAAGTTTGTTTACCACCAAATTCTTGACAGGAGGATTACTGAGGCAGTTACAACATTGCTGAAAGCTTCCCGTTTAGAAGCAGCTTTTGTTTCTTGTATTTTGAGGATGCAAGCTAAATATATATTGATCAGTTGATCCTTGTGACCTTTAGTTTTTCTTGAATATTTCTTAAAGCCACCAAAATAGCTACAAGTAGTTGTAGTATCAGGGTTACCATGCCATTCTCGTATTTCAGATCTTAAAACCCCTACAACTTCATAAACGTAAACCTCTGAACCTGTTCTCCTGCAGTGGTACATTCTCCAGCCCTTGTTCTTTCCATTAATGCAGACTCGGAGGCAAAAGGGAGAAAAACAAGAGGTAATGGCAAGGGGGGAGAGGAATAGCTGCCCTTCTAGTTTAACACAGCCACCCCACCCCCTGCATCTCCATGCTGCTACTGTGTTCTAAAGCCCATGCTTCTGTAGGGGCAAGTATCAAACTGTTTACTGCAGACTGACATCAGAAAGATTTTAGCTGCATTCTTCCAGCTCTTCTGCTTTCCCAGAAGCAGAATACTAGTATGTTGTTCTGTACCTCTAGCTATTCGAATAGGCCACTCTGGGAGCCAGGGGCTCTGTTTCCCATCACTAGGAATGTGAGCCGAATTAAGTGTTTATATCTAAGTCAGGAAACCGTTCCTGTAAAAACACCAAGGAGGTTTAGATCAAATCAATACCACATTAGCAAAACATGAAAACTGAATCACTTTATTTGAACAGTGTTTCGCCCGAGCAAACAAATATAAAAACCCAAGCAGTTGTTTCTGGCATGTTTAAGTTCCTCACCAGCTGGTGGGGTGAATGTTCTTGCATGGTCAAAGATCCCAGAGATCATGCAAACTTTGTTGAAACTCCACTGATTTTGCAGGAGCCCATGTCCAACACTTGGTATCAAACACAACTTAAACAAGTAGAACTGCATTAATACAGCCATCGTTTTCTGGATTGTTTGTCACTTGTGCATATTTCCCTAAAAAGAAAACAGAATTAAATATCTATAAAAGCTTGACGTAGTTCATATAATAAATTAGATTTGTTTCTTGTGTTCGCAAGTTCAATCCACAAGTCTCTCCGAAGTGGGGGGAATTCCTGTTCTAAAGCTGAAATGCATTTTGAAATGCAAATCTACCTTCTGCTGAGCTGCAAACTTAGGTTCTCAAAATATTTTATTCAAGCTTTTTTTTACAAATGAATCATTTAGGGTTCTAGGTAGAATTAAGGTTCACAGGTTCTTCTGTTGTCTAAGTCAACCTCTCTGTTAAATCAAGTCAGCCTGATCCTACAAAGATACTCCTACTCAGAACTTCCACTGAAAACAACACCACTGTTCATAGTCCACAGGGTTGTGTCTTCAGACTTGTAGCATTGCTTAGTGTGAGACACAGGCAAGCAAGTTGAGTCTTTGTTTTGAACTTCACCTATTTGATTTTGAAAGTGTGAATGAAAAGCCCAAGATTAAAATTTAAAGGTTGCATTTTTAGAGTTGCCTAGTAGTTGCTTCTGCTACAGCCCAAATAGAACATTTAACAGCGGATCACCTATGACTATAGGAAGTAGTCTTAACAATACATCAGGCACTGAAGTCTTAAACCTTTTTAAAGTAATTCTGCAGTACAGCTAGTTTAACTACTTACCCCAGATAACTTTGCCCCCTTGTGTCACGAGGCCAAGCTCGCTCACGTTCACCTCAATGACGGTACCCTTGGTGATTACACCCAGTGTGGTGTACAAAGGAGAAGAAGGGTTCTTTTTTACACCAAGGATAGGTAGGCAAAAAGTAGCTTTCAGTTCAGGATGTGTCACATGTGCCTTCTTGAAACGTAAGCCCTGTTGCATAAGGAGTGTTAGAATGAGTTAAACCCTCACAACTAATCTAGTTTAACACTTTCAGCATTATGTCCTCAGCTTTGCACATTTTGAGAGACCGGGAAGAATAAAACAACACAGAATAGAGAATGCTATCTGCCTACTGTAGAATGGCAGGTTTATTTTAAAACCTCATTAATGACAAGATAAAGTTTTCCATGTATGTTTTCAGGATGTCAGTTTTTAATTGTAGTAGAAGAATAATACTTGATCCCTCAGATGGCTTACATTCCATGAAGAAATGGGATGTTTATTGTAATGAATTTAAGCACTACTGATTTTTAAGACTAGAAATCTTTCCTTGTAAAACTGAAAAACCTTTCACATATTGTAAACTATTAAATATCCATCTTTTATAGTATTTTCCATCTAGCAACATGTGCTTTGTAAAGGATACTTTACCATTAAGAACCATAAACTTTTCTGTGTCAATAAAAATCTACCCAAGGTTTCTGTGTAATACGATCAAAATAGTAATGAGGTACAATCCACCAAGCAGTCTACATAGCAAGTCGTCTGATTCCTGTGAGGAAACAGGAACGGGTATTTATAGAAAAACTGTGTGTTTTAGTGAATCTGGTTTTTCTTCCTGTGCACTGCCAGGCTGCTAGAGCCCAGGCACAGTTCCTGCAGCAGTGTAAGAAAAGGTCAGGCTCAAGGCCCAGCATTTCCCTTTCATATGGTCACAACTGTGCTTCAAGCTTACTTAGGAAGGCAGAAGGAGGGAGTTCTGGAGTCCTAGAATACAGCTGGCTTCTGCAGCTGACAGTATCATAACAGCTTGTAAAAGCCCCCTCCAACTTTAGCAAAGGTCATTCAAATAGCTTTTAAAAACCTTCCCATGCTAATTTGACAGCTTGTAACTTTAACTCACTGGCATCATCTGAGTTACGGGAGTTACAATACAGACTGTGACTGCAGGGGCATCTCCCCACCCTCGGGCTCTTTGAAGTTTAGATTTCTGCAAGAAAACTAATAGGAATGTTCTACGTCAGTAGTAACCAAGTCCATTATAGAAGAAAGTTTCCTCACCACAGAAACATAAGTCAGTCAAAAGAACGTAATGTAAGTCAAAAGAATTCTTTTGTAAACATTCTTTAAGGCTCAAGAACATTACCATTGGTCGAATGAATCGCTCATATTTTGGAGGCTTCCTAGTAAAGCCATCTCCAACAAAACAAACTTTTGTAACCATTCTCTTCCAGGCCTTCTTCTTTCTCTTTCCTGTACGGATCACTTTTAAAACTTCTGTTTCTCCTTGTGCACGGACCTTGGGCACAGGAACCTCCCATTTTCCCTGGAAGTGGTGAGGGGAGGGGAAAAAAGTCAGTAGTCTTACATGCTGCATTGCTAAGTGAAATGGGACAACCAAAGTATAAAATAAAATTTCTCTAAAGCGTAGTAATAGACCATACAACACATAGCTACTTGTTATCATTTGAAGTTATGAAAATCAAGATAGTGCACATGCTTACTCTGTCCGAGATTGCTCAATTACTCAACATTTCAGGTTTTAATTCGACTTTGCATGAAGGCTGTAAGTCACTGGAGCATCAGCAACACAGAGCAGTTATTGTCACAAGTAATTGTAAGTGTCTGATTTTTAATACAGTTACTTACAGCTTTTTCTTTTCTTTTCTGCTTGATCATGTTAGAGAGAACCTTAGCCCGGGACTGGCCCTCACGGTCCAGCAGGTATGCTGGTACAGCTCCTTTAGGTGTTTTTTCATCATTATTTTTCTTTGTATTTCTCTTTTCATGCATTTTAATGCTGCAAGGAAAGAAAAGCAGTATTAAGGGTAGGGAAAAAAAAAAAAAAAGCTCATTTTCAGGTATATCCTTTTAACTTAGCTTGTGCCTGCTGAAAAGTTTCTTTTAAGAGATATTTGCAAAGAAGTACGTATTTATATTTAAGGAATAATCCTAAATAATTATCAAGGTAAACTAGTAATTTTACTTAATGTAACAACTGACCGACTGCACAGTGCATAAAAGCTCATCAATTCCCATCATGACCGGAACACAAGACATGCATCTTATTAAGGAATTTTTGAATTACTTAAAACACTTTGAGAAGTAGTAGCCTTCCTCTCTGACAAAAAAGTAACATACTACTACTACTACTCTTTGAGATTCAATGGCAATGCTTACAAATCTGAGGAACGTGTATGTGTAAAAGAGGTCAGGTTTCGTTAATTTTGAAGCCATTTAGCAGAAAAATGGCCCACAAACTAGTTAATAAACCCAATACCTTTAGAAGTAGCAGAGGCAAATAACTGCCTACACTTAGAAAACAACAAGGATGATATGGAAAGATATTAAGCTCACTAGCAATAAAGAATACCGTTAGCAGTGTTGATTTCAGCTGCTGAACAACAGAAAATCTGCAGAAAAACTTCTTTTATCTATGCCTGATACTGTCATTTATCCTGGAAGACAAGTCTCATGTTCTGCTCAAACACTCTGTACACTACTGTACTTTTTCTATTAACACTGTTAAGAAAATGCCTGCTGTCTCTTGCTACACTAACACAGCAGTTAATGTAAATACCTTTATATCTTTGTCCTAATTACATTAGTCACTGCTGTCGCTAGTCAACACTTTTCTCAAGGAACGCTTTTAGAAGCGGAATTGTTAACAGCCATAGAGAAAAGAGGAAACCAGAAACGTCTTCACTGTGTCAAACCCCACTCTCTCCCACAACCTGAGCGCTACTTAAAAGCGTAGCGTATGCTCCGAGCAGTAAGCGGTTCTTTGTAACAACATTAACTCCTCCTCTCCTCCTTCCAAGGACGGGATGACTGGGCGGTGCCAGAGAAGCGGCGGGGTACTCACGTCTTCTTCATCTGTATCTTCTCAGCATGCCTCTGCTTGTGGTAGAGCTTGGCCTTCAGCCCGATCATCTTCTTGGCTTTCCGGGACCGCTCGTGAGCCTCCCGGCCCTCCTTCTTCCTCCTCCTCTCGTGGTAGTCCAGGCGGTACCCATAGCGCTTGCGGTGCAGCTCGATGTACTCGTTCTGCGGCTGTGGGCACAAGGCAGCGCCGTCAGCGGGGCCGGGGCCTCAGCGGGGCCCGGCGCCGCTGCCACACGCGGCGGGGGCCCGGGCGGGCCGCGGCCCGGCGGCGGCACCCTCAGCGCGGGGCGGCGGGGCCCGCCCGGCTGCCTTCGTCCCTCCTGCGCCTCGCCTCGCCCCGCCGCCCCCCACCCCCGTCCCGCCGCCCCGGCTCCCACCATGGCGGCAGCCCCGCGGCCTCTCCCCGCGCCCTCCCTCCGGCAGCCTCCAAAGAGGAAAGGGCTGGGCCGCCCGCGGAGCTGCCCCGGCGGGAAACGCTGCCCCGCGGCGCTTCGGTTCCGCCTGCCGGGGCCGCGGCGCTCCGCGGCCGCCGGGGGCTGTGCGCGCCGGGCTTGGCGGGGCGGAGGAGCGGGGAGCGGCGCAAAGGGAGCCGCCGGAGCGGCGCTTTTTGCCGTCTGGGCCTGCCAGGTCGGGGCGGGAGGACGGAACTCGGGGCGGGCTGCTGGCGGGGACGGGAAGTACGGGCGCGCTTTCCGGTGGCATGGCGGCTGTCCCCGCAGGGGCCGCGCCGCCAGCCTAGGCTCGGCCTCGTTAAACCCTCGCTAAACGCTTCCTCCGGAGGCAGAGGGGAGCTCGCAGCGCGGCGGGGCGGGCAGCGCCGGTTTGCGGAGCGGCAGCGTCAGGGCGAAGAGGTCTTGGCGATGCTGAAAAGCTCACAGCCTTTCCTGTTTTCTGCTCTGCCTGCCCACAGTACGCGCTTTTCCCTGCCCCGCTTCCTCCTTCGAGATCAGATGAGCCGTTGATGCTTCGCTGATCGGTAATTGGTACTCCGGAGCTTACGGGAGCATGAGTGTAAACTGATGTTAATTTTTCTGCTCGCAGATTTTGCTGAGAAATACACTTATCGTTTGTAGGCATGCCTTTACGCTGCATTTTTAAGGTTTAGTAACACTATTTTTACAGATCTGACACCGATTTAGCCTGCAGAGCAGCGGCCTGAAAAATACTCACCTGATCCGACTTGAAAAACAGTTAAGTGTTATGATTGATTTATGTGGGAGTAACATAGTCAGCTGTTTTGTACAATATTTACTTATCTTGACAGGGAACGGCTTTAGAGGCAGGAGCCAGAATGTTGAGAATTACGAGAAAATTTTTGGTGAACTCACTGAAGTCATCAAGTTTGTGCAGTGAGGTAAACTTTTTCCCAGATTTTGATGCTTTTTCTGTGAGCAAAAGAAGTTACCCTGAGTAAGCTTTTTTCCCCCCCTTTCCTTTAAAAATTGGTATACAAACTGAAGACGTAGTTTTGTGTTGGAATTGGACTTCACATAAATCAGGATATGGAAGCTGAATTTGTAATTTTCCTGTAAACCTTTTTAGTTGTCTGTGACTTTTATTACCTAACACTTGTCATTGTTAAATTTATGTTACTTACACAAATAATTGGACATATTTGAAATATTGTGGTTACTGACAACGTGTTTTGATGCTGTCATAGATTTTTACTGGACTTCCCAAATAATACTGGGATTGGACTTGGTTTAAACCTTGGTGCTACTATTTTCATGCTTCTGCTTCCAAATAGCTGGTATTTTGAGCTTATTTAAATATCTAACAACAGGATCAGTTCCTGTAGGTATTTTTTTTTTTTAGTTTAGTTTTCTACAACTGGCAAAAATGTAGCTGTAAAGTAATTATTTATAATGATAAATAATCTATGTGATTTTATCTTTTTCCCTTTTAAGCACGTGTATTTCAGGAAGACAAAAATGAGAGTGATAAGTGTGACACAGCAAAACTTCAGTCTAAGAAACTACTGTTCTCCAGCAGGTATAAGTTTGAATTATTTTCTTAATAGTGAGTATTACTCTAGATATGAGTAAGAATTGTTTTATTTTATTCTTTTGGTCGTTACTTACAGAATTTGGTGTATGATGCACGAACAGAGCAGTTAAAAGGTTCAAGGACTGAAAAGAAGTGTTTTGCATTGCTGCTCTTACCTCAATAGACGTATGGTATAAAGCCTTTAGAAAATAAGAAAAAGGAAAAATACAGATATATAAGAAGTCAGGTCATTTGTGAAGTGTATTGGATCCCCTACCCAGTTGCCTGAAGTATTAATTGATTATCAAGTAACTGATGATATCCAGCATGCTGGACAAGGGCAGAAAGATAGGAATCTGATTAAATAAAATATTTAAGTTATCATTAGTGTATTTTCTTTGCAGATACAGCATAAACGAGAGTAAAAAGAATGAGATACTGGGAAAAGAGAATTTCAGTTAAAATAAATTTTTGCTGTTTTTTGAGTAGCTACACAGAGGTTAAATGGAAATCAGTTGATATAAGGTAGTGCTGGGAGTCAGGGCTGCTTTTTTCTGCATCAGGATGGAGACAGGAAGAAAATACTGGTAACTGGCGGGTAACCAGCTTCTCTTTCTAAGTTAAGAATTGTTAATGGATTCAGCACTGTATATCTCAGCAGAAGTTTTTGACCTGTGGTCATGTACCTGAGAACACTTACTCTTAGTTGCTAATGTTGTTGCAAGCTCTGTTGCTTCTTATTACTGTTTCTTTGTAGTTGTCTATGCAGTGTCCTTGCTGCCTACTGTATTTATCCCTGGTTTTGCTGTGCTGAATACCTCAGTGTGTCACATGGAGGCAGAGCTGCATTCCGTATACTAGAAGATACCGTGACTTAGACAAGCAAGAAATCTCAAACATACCAATGTGTTATTTTAGAAACTGGAGGGGAAAAGGCAGTGTTCGTTGGAGTTTTTATTTGCTGCGGGTGGTGGTGGTGAATTTCCAGCCTGCTACCTTGCTTCTCCTAAGATCAGTCTTTCTCCTCATTGAGACATTAAGCTGTAAGATGCCTCTTTAATGTCTCTTTGGTAAGAGGGATGATCTGTAGATGGTGAAGGAATGTTAGTTTAAATATTTTTGAATTCTGTTTGGCCTGTCAGAGATAAACTAAAGTAATAGGAAAACCAGTTCCTGAAACAATTTAAATAATTTGAGTGAATTATGGATTAGTTTCATAAAAATTTAGCTTGGCAGCTTATTTTCCAACTAAATAGGGTGCAAGAGAGGAAATACCTTTCTAGAAAATACGTGTTTAAAACTTCCCAGTCCCATGTTTTCTTAACCTAGGTCAGTTTGCATTTTGTCCCTTCAGTGTTTAAAGGAGGAATTACTTTTGAAATTTGAATGTCAGCATTACAGTTGTCTTGAACTGTGTCATGTTTTGTTATTGCTTCTGCAAAGTAAGATTTTACTGTACTGATGATACTTTTTGTTGTTGGCTTTTTCGTGTTGTTTCTGAGTTACAGCTGTTTTGAAGAGTTTCTCTTTTTTCTATGAGAGAGATATTTATTGAAAGTTAAGTACATATCTTTAGAAATTTGAGGTGATAGAGATTATGGATTGTCATGAGTTGTGGTTCTGAGGTTTCTTTGTTTTGGTTTTTTTTTTAGGCTTTTTAGGAGTTTTCTTAAATAGATTTTAACAAAATTAAATGTACCGTTTCCACACTGGGATCAGTCTTACAAATTGTTGTTTTGTTTTGTTTGTCTCCAGGAGATGTTAAATCTCTGCGTTCTGTCATTAATCCTCATATATCCAGGTATGTCATGCTAGCTTATTTTTCAGATGTAACTGGCACTCAGAGCAAATGGTGTGATACAAAGTCGTGGGTTGTTGCTATCCCCGTCATATGCATAGTTCGTGTGCGTGTTTTAAACTAAAGTTAGTACTTCATTTTAATACAGAACAGTTGTTGGTGCCAGAGAGGTCTTGTGCTGTTTCTTGTTTATACCACCAGAACCAAAACTGGGCTCTTGGGAAAGCTCCAAATCCATCGTGGCTGCTGGGAGCTGAAAGAGGGAGAAGAGATGTCCAGGCAGCTAGACCACCGCTGAGGGCAGGGCCCTGTACTTTATGTTCACGGGAGCGCTCAGCCACGTTAGACGAGGGCCTTGGTGACGTGAGCAGGGTAATTAGGGGCTGATTCTGCTGCCAGAGGAATGGCTTGGCAGTGGAGTTGCTTTGGAAGACTACTTCTGTCCTGAGGGTGAATTAGCCAGCGTTAGTGGTGAATATGGGGGCTGATGGCAAGCCTGTGATGGGCAGAGCTGGTGAAGCAGTTTTGGAAGCTACTGGTGAGGTACTTCAGAAAGGAAGGTTAGGCTGAACAGAATCAAGGTCAATTTAATGGGAATTTGGATGTTATATGTGGGGCATAAAGTCTATATATGTTATGAATTGTTTCAGGCACCAGGAGTTAGGGATTGGGATGGACAAGGGGGTGGAGGGGCTGCTTCTGTCTGTGGGGAGGGCAGGTGGGTGAGAATGAGGCCAAGAAGTGGCCTTCCCCTGAAGTGAAGTGTGGAAGCCTGTTCCAAAACTCCTGAGTACTACTGAAGAAAATCCACCATTTCAATACTAATGTACTTCAGTATCAGACTGTACACTGTGTCAGATATGCAACAGAGGAAAAATATTATTCATTTGGTATACTATTCTCAGTGAATATTAATGTTTATACAAATAACAATATCACTGAATAAAAAAACTACCTCAGTAAAAGCAATGTTTTTGCTTTATGCAGAATCCGAAACATTGGCATTATGGCTCACATTGATGCAGGGAAAACTACAACAACAGAGAGAATGCTGTATTATTCTGGATACATAAGAACACTTGGAGGTTAGACATACTTTTTTCGTATTTCAGTAAGTTTGAGAGATTTAGTAGTACACAGTAACGTGCAATGCAGTTAGAGGTTGCTGGTGGAATACTTAGCATAGAATCCAGTTGTTCCAAAGTTATGCTGCAATACTGTGAAATTAATTTTAATGCACGTTCCATTACGTCCTAAGGCAGCTGGACTTTGAGAGATTGTAGGTTCTTATTTTTCATTTAGTACATTAATTTGTTTAACAGTTAATTGGAGGTTCTCATTGTTTCACTTGTTGCTCATTGGCTGTTCTGGTAAAGCTGTTTCTTCAGTTCTCTTTTGACCTGTAAAGAAACCAGATTAACAAAAATTAACCATTTCTTTTGAAAGCCATGGCACAGGAAGAATTCCTTTTTTCAACAACTCTCACAGAATTTTTCAAGATCTAAAGGGCCACAGCAGCTTCTATTTGTGCTACCTTCTGACCTTTTAAATTTAATTTCCTGTTCTCTACTGTGTATGAGAATGGTAAGAGATGTTAGGCCTCTGGAGTGGTTGAACTTGGTGGCCTGCTTGTTTAAAAATGTGGAACTGCTTCTCTTTGTATTAAAAATAAAAATAAAAAAAAAGCACAAGCAAAACCGAGCCTCTTTTTGTTTTGTTTTGGGTTTTTTTGCTTAAGTTTAGTTTTAATTTAATTGCCTTTTAATTACAAAATTTTAAAATGTCAGTCACAATGATTGCAGCCAGGTTTTTTTAAATTATAGTTTGTTCATGATTTTGGACTTTGCCTTAGTTTTTAAGTTGCTCATGGTGTTACTAGGAGTAAGAATAACAAAAAACGTTGTTGGAGTTGCTTGTCTTTGACTTACAGAGCATTTGTTCGCTGGACAGGGAGCCTGGGTAAATTAGCTGATGTTACCATTTTCTGAAAAAGGCCAGTTTTCATAGCTTATACATATATAGAAGAAACAGTATTTCCAAATTTCTCTCAGCATCTGTATTCCAATACAAGTTCAGCTTTTGAATTACTTACTGAACTGTAATCCTGGTTCCTGTTCACAGATGTTGATGATGGAGACACGGTGACAGATTTTATGGTACAAGAGCGAGAACGTGGTATTACCATTCAGTCTGCTGCTGTTACATTTGACTGGAAGGACTACAGAATCAATCTGATTGACACCCCAGGTACTACACTTTAGTGGTACTCACGTTATTAGGGGAGAGTACCTGAGGTGGGGTGCTGTAGAATGTAAGCCTTAGTTTTAGATATGGCACAATGTTTAAAACTTGTTTAATTGCAGCAGTAAAAAGGCCTATACTGAGCTCTGTTCAGTTTTGGCTAACTATTGTTTGCTGGTGCCTAATCTAGCTTTGAAGGTGAGCTGACACATTTCCACACTGAATTGCTTGCAGTGCTGGGATTGCAATGTAACAATCTTACGTGTTACAAGGACTGATGGGTATATGTCTCTGCAAGTGAAGGCAGGGTTGTTTTGACAGGATTAAAAAAAAAAAAATACTGAACTGTTGATGTTGCCTGTTTGAATTATGGTGGTATTAAAGGGCGATTGTTTTGTAGGTCATGTGGATTTTACAGTGGAAGTTGAGCGTTGCTTGAGGGTCCTGGATGGAGCAGTAGCGGTGTTTGATGCTTCAGCTGGTGTTGAGGTAAAATTAACTAATAGATTTCTTTTTTTTTTTCTCTAATGACTTGATTCAGACTGAAATAATGATAATAGTACAGAGATGTTGCTCTGTATTATCTCTTTTGATACTTTGATCGAAATTCAGCTTCGGGAAGCTGACATTTAATTTCAAGTCCTGTAGCGTACAGGAATTTTCATAATAATAAGGGGCAAATAGGTGGGATTCCCATTAAAGTCTGGGCGGTTTTTGTTGTTTTGTTGCTGTCCTTTACGAACATTGATGGAGGTGGATGCTTCTGGCTAGCTCCACCAGCGGAAAGAAATATCTGTTCATTTTTGATTTTCAGATTTCATGTAGAAAATGAGTAATTTTCAGCCAGAGTTTCTCCCTCCCCAGCAGTCTATTCAACATGCCCTTTGGGGCGTAGTGCAGAAAAGGTAGAGACAGACTGCAATTTGACTTTATAGCATGAAATGCTGGAGTAGTTCAGTCCTGTAGAAAAGTTAGATGTTGTGAAATCACTGTGTTCCAACCGTTTTCCTAGGTGAGGGATGAGAGAACTATTGATCAGTGTGAGTCACATTATTTAACTTGCTATTGGAAAGCATTTAGGTACCATCGTATATGAACCTGACCTGACTAACAGCCCCCGCCCCCAACAACAAAACAATTAGATCTGCTTGTGGTGTTTTTTGGGTTTTTGTTTTTTGGGTTTTTTGTTTTTTGGGTTTTTTGTTTTTTGGGTTTTTTGTTTTTTGGGTTTTTTGTTTTTTGGGTTTTTTGTTTTTTGGGTTTTTTGTTTTTTGGGTTTTTTGTTTTTTGGGTTTTTTGTTTTTTGGGTTTTTTGTTTTTTGGGTTTTTTGTTTTTTGGGTTTTTTGTTTTTTGGGTTTTTTGTTTTTTGGGTTTTTTGTTTTTTGGGTTTTTTGTTTTTTGGGTTTTTTGTTTTTTGGGTTTTTTGTTTTTTGGGTTTTTTGTTTTTTGGGTTTTTTGTTTTTTGGGTTTTTTGTTTTTTGGGTTTTTTGTTTTTTGGGTTATTTTTGTTTTTTTTTTTGGGTTTTTTTTTTGTTTTTTTTTTGTTTTTTGGTTTTTTGTTTTTGGTTTTTTGTTTTTTTTTTTTTTTTTGTTTTTTGTTTTTTGTTTTTTTGTTTTTTGTTTTTTGTTTTTTTGTTTTTTTTTTTTTTTATATAACTGGGTAGGAAATTCTTGCATTATTTTCATGTGTTGGTAAGAGACTATTTCTGAATCTGAACTGATTTACATACATACCTGTTTGACTTTCAAATAAAAATGTGTGTCATAAGTGTCTCAGCAGTACACAAATTACTAGCAAAACCATGGTGGTTTTTGGTGTTGTAGGTGTAGCCTCATAAGTGCTTGCCTGTGTATGCTTAAGTATCTTGGCAATGAAGTCTTTAAGTCTCTGCAGGTCTGAGCTTTTTCCATATGTATCCCCTGTAATGCTCAGTTTCTCTCCATGTTCCCTTGCCCATAGGCCTTTGTGCTTGTGGAGGACGGGGAATGACGACAGCTGAGAAAAGAGATGAGCAAAGCTGTGCTGCTGGATACGGGATTGTCACAACACATTCAGCACAGTTCCCTGCTGTACTCTGAACTCGGTTCCTCAGAGGTATCAGGGACTGGATGGTTCAGCTGTCAGCACTAATGTTTCTGTTTTGTCTTTTGCTTTAGGCCCAAACTCTGACAGTGTGGAGGCAAGCGGACAAACATCAGATACCACGAATTTGTTTTTTGAACAAGATGGATAAAAGCAGGGCAAGGTATTTAGACAGTTATTTTGATCATTGCTAAAAACCTTGTAAGAAAATGTATCTAATCAAGTTAAAGTTTTTCTGTTAAGCAGAGAGCAAGCCAACTATGTTAATACATCTTTGATTATGCAGATGCACATTTTTGCATAATTGTAGGAGTAATTTTTGCCATAAATAAGGAATGGTAAACCTATTTCACTATGTCATTAAGTTTTGTGTAACCTAATATCTGTTTTTCTTATATAGTTTTACATATGCTGTTGAGAGTATCAAACAAAAGTTGAAGACAAAACCTCTGCTTGTGCAGGTAAGCTTAGAAATTAAATGTTTATTAGCCTTCTCTTGAATGGAACTCCTGTTTCGATTCTGTGCAGCTGTCTAAAATCTCCACTCTATTTACAGTTGCCTGTTGGGGAAGCCAAGACCTTCAGAGGACTGGTTGATGTTGTGACTAAGGAACAAATAATTTGGAAACCTACTTCTGATTTGGATGATGGAAAAAATTTTGAACAAAAGCTGCTTCTGGAGGCTGATGATCCCAACCTGTTCCAAGAAGTCCAGGATGCCAGAAATACCTTAATAGAACAAGTAAAGTTCTAAAGTAAATACATAATATATTTAAAACTGTTATTGAGGACAGTAGAAAAAATAGGCTGAAAGGAACCTCTGGAATTGTCTGGTGCAGTGACCTGCTCAAAGCAGGGCTAAATTCACCATTGGATCAGGTTGCTCAGGCCTTGCCAGTTGAGTTTTCAAGTCTCTGAGGATGGAGATTACAATCTGTCTAGGCAGCCTGTCCCAGTGCTCGATCATCCTTGTAATGAAACGTCATTTGTTTTTGCCTAATGGGAATTTACAGGGTTGCAAACTGCAACAGTGCTGCTTGTCCTTTGCTTGCACACCTCTCAGAAGAAGTTGATTCTATTTTCCCTGGAGCAGGCTCACCAGCACCACCATTTTGAGCAGTAAGAGACAGCGTTTGCATCTTCCTGTAGCCTCTCCAAGTTAGACAAACCCATCTCTCTGGGCCTTCAGCTGCAATACAGCCACCTTAGTGGTTTTCCACTGGACTTTCCAGTTTGTCAGTCTCTTTTGTGCTGGGGAGCCTAAAAGCAGGCAGTGTTTTAGATGCAGTTTCAAAAGTGCAGAGTAGAGGGTACTAACCACTTGCCCTGACCCATTTGCTGCGCTCTTGCTGATGCAGCCTGGTATGCAGTTAGTTTTTGTCATTGGAAGGGGACACTGCTGACTCACTTGTCCAGAAGCACCTTCTGGTTGACTTTAGTTGCAGAGCTGTTGCTTGGCAAGTTGATCCCCAGTCTGTCAGCACATGGATTTGTTCTGAACAAGGTGCAAGATTCTGCGTTTGCCCTTATCGAACTAATGTCATGTTTTCTTCACTTCCTTTTCGTCTGTCAAAGATGCCTAATGCATGTTGGAAATACTGATACATGATGGCAAAACATGCTGAATATAGAGACTTGGACCTCCCTGTCTGTGCAATACATGTGTCAAATGGAAAATACTTCCTGCTTTATACAGAGGGAACTGAAGAAACCAGACAGCAGGTTTAGCATTCAGTTGGCTAACATAGCATCTTGTGCTGTCATTGAGGTGAAAAGATACTTGGAACATTCACACAAGGCCTGGCAGATGTGACCCAGAACCCACAGGATATCCATACGCTTCTGGAGTGGCAGCTAGAAGCTGGATGGGATGTTGCAGGCTAGTCAAAATCGTACTAAATACTGTGTTAGTGGCAGCTGAATCCCACAATATACCTTGTTCCAGATCCACCCCAAAAGCCCACAGGAGAGATGAGAAAAGAAGGGTCTAAATATTTCTTTAGCATAAATTGTCATACTCTGAAGCTAAGAAAGAAACTTAATCTACTTGATACCAGGTTTTGCACAGTTGACAGTCTAGAAGGGGTTAAGAATGGAAGAATTAATGGAAGTAAAAGAATAATTTGCCCGTTGAGCAGTGCAGAACATTTGAAGGAGTTTGTCCAGTGTTCTGTTCTCCCATTATTTGGCATTTTAAGGTCTCACTTTATTTTGTGTAATTTATATAATTCTGTTGGAAGAGTTGGTTGTACTTGACTCTAAGCAAGTCTTCTCTCCAAGTAATATGTGGGGTTTTTTTACATTCATTTTGCTTTTATACAACATAAAAGTGTAGCAGTGATTACATTTGAATGCATACTTCTGTAAGCAAAAATATAGGAGGTTAACAACCATGTTTATCTTGGATATCGATCCATTTTGCTGGAAGGGCTGCCCTCCATGCAACTTTGAGTAACATTGTGCAGGTGCATAAACAGATGATTCTAGGCTTTCAGTTTACTTTGAAACATCAGAATCAGAGAGGTCCATTTTATATTGCTCTGAGTTCAGTAAAACATATACAAGCTAGTTTTCAAAATTTCCATGTTTTAAATGCAGATGATATTACTTAGCCTCTTATCTTAAGAAATGTGTTGTCGGATAGAAGGCTTTGTAGAACAGAGTTGGGATTTTTTCTTTTGGTTTCTGAGCCCTTCCTGAAGCAGGAAGGGGTGGACCAGTAGTGTGACAATTGAGATAAACTTGTGTTCCTAAAATATTTTTTCATATGCTTTTTATCCTATTAATACTCCTTGTCAGAAACACTAAAATTTAGTAGTTTGAATACCAGCCATCTTTCACACTTTGCTTTCACTTAATTAAATGAATGCTTTCCTTTCTCTCATGTTTTAACAATTGGCTTGATTAGACTTCCAACTGCTTATCAGTGATTAATTTCAGTATTCGGTCGATTGCTGTCGTAGCCACTAGAGGGGGCAAAGTGCCTTCCTGCACTTAGGGTGTCCCGAGTCTGTGACAGTGCAGGGGTGCACGTGAGACAAGGTTTAGAGAGTAGTGAGTTTATTTGTTGAGCTGAATGGTACAGTTCGAAAACTGAGACGAATTCTTGGATCTACAAGCGTTTGCCATGAAGAAGGTCAAAATGCCCTGAAGGCTTGTGTGTTTATTCCAATGGTAACATTTGTTGGCTCAGAAAGGTTACTTGCTTCCTTCAGACTTCGCCTTGTTGGCAGATCTGAAATACATTAAGTTATACCCTTCATGGCTGTCACTGTACAGCTGCAGGCTTTTTCAGTTTCAGGGAGAAGTACAAGCATTCCCTCTCCCACTGATGTTTTGCCTGACAGCAGCTTTATGAGTTCACTCCCTCCGCTTCCCCCCCATCCTCTCTTGAAACCTTCATTTCTGTAATTTTCTGTGGCTTGAGTTTATGATCTCTGATGTCTTTAAAGGCTTTGTTCCTGCTCTGTTTATCTATATTTCCTAAATAACTAAGAAGAGTGACTTACCTGTGAAACTGGTGTATGCCAAATAATAATGAACTATTCTGTTGAAGGTTGCAGATCTGGATGATGAATTTGCTGAACTGGTTCTAGGAGAATATAGTGAAAATTTTGACTTAATACCGGCTGACAAGGTAATTTTTACATTTCATTAATCTAAACAAATTTTTACTAGATTTTTTTCTGAAGAGCTGGCCTGGCATGTGCAGACTATGATTTTGAATAAGGGTATTTTTATCAACAAAAATAAAAAATCACACCACTTTTTGTAGCAAATTTACAGTACAGTGAATTTAGGAGAAAGTATATTCAAGCTTAGTATGAATTTTATATGATTATGCACTAAGTATGATTCTCAGACATGCTAGGCACAACTCTAGCATACCTTTCTTCAGGAAGGTGGGGTTTTTTTGTTTTTGTGTTTTTTTGTTTTGTTTTGTTTTGTTCTGTTTTTTTTTAAAAAAAAAAAAAAACAAACAACTTTTTTCACTAGGCTGCTGTGAAAGTGTTTAGGGAAAAATTAGTGGAATTTCCAGAAGAGTCAGTACGGTTTGTGTCCGAGCTGCTGATTCTTACTAACAAAAGTAGCATCTCAACTGCTATGAATTGGTTGTATCTTCAAGACATTGCGTGTTGAAAGTGGTGAGATACAGCATCCTGCATTAAAAGGACTTGTAGAAAAAGAGTAAGAACAGCTGCAGATCTGCATGAAATGTTTAGAAATCTGAAAAAGCGGTGTCTTTTGTTTTAGCATCTAAACATTTGGGTTTATGGTTTGGAGCTCATTAAAAGCAGTGAAAGTAGTTTGGATAAGTGATGTTATATTTGCAAACATACCTTTTAACTTTGGGGGATTTGTTAGCAATATTTGAGAGCTGGAATGCAATTTAAGGCTAAATTGTAGTTCACATGTTAAAAAGAAATAATTATTTTTTGCAGTTACGGTCTGCTATCCGCAGAGTCACACTTGCTCAGAAGGCGGTACCTGTACTCTGTGGAAGTGCACTGAAGAACAAAGGAGTGCAGCCACTACTGGATGCTACTACTATGTACTTGCCTGCACCTAATGAGCGTTCATATGAGTTCCTGTAAGTACAAAGAGAAAAGAAGAATCAGAAAAAAGGAAAAATAAATAGGAAGCCATAAAAGGATAAAATGAAAAATACTAAGAAAGCATCCATGTCTTTAAAAAAGTTTACTCTTTTAGGTATTAAATAACAGTAAAGATGTGTAGACATAAAAATACATTTTTTGGTCAGTGCAACTGAAATTGTATGAAGTTATCTTCAGTTGTCAAACCTGCACTTAGGAGTTCTAAAGTCTTATTTTTAATTTGACAATATTGCCATTCTTCAAAATCGGGGTCTAGGGATCATCTTTATTATTGGCTGAGTCATATGACATCTTATGTATCCTACTGGAGCTGGAACTGTTAAAAGTTAATATTTTTTGGGGGTATAAATTATGATTTAAAAAAATCTGCCTCCTTAATTTTACAGTAAGAAACATATTGCTTCTTAAATTAGTGGAAATGTAGGTAAATGTGAGTGGATTAATGCTACAAGTATGCTTTTTGTTGTGCTTTTTATTTTGTAGACAGTGGTACAAGGATGACCTGTGTGCCCTAGCATTCAAAGTTCTCCATGATAAATGTCGTGGACCACTAGTTTTCATTCGCGTTTACTCAGGTTCACTGAAACCTCAGTCAGCTGTATATAACATTAACAAAGGTTGCACGTGAGTAAGATAGAGATGTGGTTTAGTGTAACATTGGAATGTCTGTTAAAGTCCTGAGTAATACAATAATTTCATTTTCAGAGAGAGAATGAGCCGACTGCTCCTGCCTTTTGCTGATCAGCAAATTGAAATACCAACACTAATGCCTGGCAACATTGCCCTTACTGTTGGGTTAAAACAGGTAATGGAAAGTACTGATTCTGTAAGAGAGCTTGTTTCACCAGTGTGCTTTCTACTTCTTTGGTGTTGTAGCTCAGCCATGTTCTTGGTTATTGTGACATATGTAAACTTGCTGTATTTGAAATACATATACTTGCTTCCTCCTAAAACGAAATACTACAATGTACACATGTCAGTAATTGACTTGGGAGATGCAGTGCTGATTACACGGAAAGGACAGAAAACCAAAGGTATATTTTACTAGGGTTCTGAGCTTGTATTTCTATTGTAACTCTTAAAATGCAATGTAATGCCATGGAGAGAGTTCCTGTGGGGAAGGAGAGTGATGTTCCAAATAAGTTAGCCAAAAGCAAAGGTTTAAGTTCAAATAACTTTGTCTCATGCTTGCTTCTGTTAGCTTACTTATTCAGTGTTTTATTGTCTGAACAGGCTGCATAGATCTCATTTGCACAGATTTACTAAAATGTAACTAACTTTGGCATGCATAATCAAATTTACTTTACCAATACTGTTCTTCGTGACTTTGTATCTTGAGTGGTTCATTAGATTTAAAATGCAGTGAAGTGGACAAAGAAATGTTAGTCTATATTTGAGCACAGTTTTTCATCTTCCAGATCATATTAGTTATTTGAAGAGAGAAGTTACAGTAAGTGTTCATGAATAAGTGGAATTTAGCACCAATAGTTTTAAGGAATACAAGTGGTCAGGGTTTGTGGGTTTGATTTCTGGTGGTTTTGGTTTTTGGTGGTTCTTTTTCACATTCCTTCCTGTGTCTCATGGGTCACTGGGTGCTGATCTGTAGAGTGCCACTGGAGATACAATAGTGTCATCAAAGGCTTCAGCAGTAGCTGCAGCACGCCGAGCTGGAAGGGATGCTGAAGGAGCGAAGATGACTACCAGTGACGTGGAGAGCCTTCTGCTGGCAGGCGTTGAGATCCCTGACCCTGTCTTCTTCTGTACAATTGAACCTCCTTCAGTGGCCAAACAACAAGGTACAACGTAGCTACCTGAGAATATAATAAGATATTCTACAAATGAAATATTCAAGCATAGCCATATTCTCCTGTGTAAGGAACTGCTTGTCCCCAGTCCATGCACACCTGGTTGACATGAGTGACTTGCACAGATTTATCAATCAGTGGTCTAATAAGGCCCATTTTGGTGTTTTGCACAGATGATATATTTTAGATCGTGGTTGTTAGTATCCTTTGCTATTACTACATCAAGCAGTACTAGTACTAGTACTTTTCTACTTTTTATGTCTAGGAAGGTAGTAGTTCTTTATTTTGAAAGAAGTGATGGAGACACTTTTATTTCCTACTGTCATGCTTAGTTTTGCTGCAGTCACACTGGTGTGCTGTACACAGAGTTCTAAGTACAATTAACCTTGAAATGTGGTGGCTTGGTTTTTTTCAGTTGGCACTTGCAGTTTTACTCTGTGGTGTAAAGTTTTCACTTACCAAGATTTCTCTGTGTCTAGTTAGGGTTCACCCCCTGAAGTGTGACCTGTAATCTTACTCCCTTTTCCAAGAATCTGTTACTAAAGAGCTTGGTTATTTCACTCTTTTTGTAAATAAATACCTTAAACTCTGTATCTTCATTCCAACAAAGCTGAGCTTGGTTGGGGGTGAAGAGGAGTAAGGATAACTACCGTAACTACCAGTGTAGCATGATGGAATGGAGCAAGGTAGAGCACATATTTGGAACATGTTTGCAGGCTGGGCCACTGGGTTGTGAGGTGTTTCTGCTTTTGGCGGGGTTTGGATATTATTTTCTTTCTTTGTTTATTTGTTCTTGTTTGTTTTTTTTTTTTTTCCAAAGACTGCAAGATAGATAAATGCAGTCTCATCTGTGAGTTTATCATTCTGTAGCTGCTCTCCTCAGCAGTTAACATACTGGGAAATCAGGAAAAGAAAACATTTGCATTTGAACCTTTTCATGTTGAACTCATCTTGAAATATTTAGGCAAATCCTGTAAGAAGTTGGTTGACTATTTTTTCCTGTCTGTAAAAAGGGAGCAGTACTTTTTATTGACTTGATGAAGCACTTGCAAGTTTCATTCTATCTTCATGAAAGTACAAAATACCACTCTGGAAGTGGTATGTTCAGTAATTAAATAAGTACTCTGTAGTGTGCAGCTAATTTGTGGGATAGAATCAGAAGTTGCAAATTGCTTATAATTTGAGTTGACTTTGCCAACATCTGTGCTTCTCTAGGATCCTTTTGATTCCTTCTGAGAGTAAGATTGATGAGTAAAGTGATGTTTAGACATTCATTGATTCTCAAACTACTGAAGTGTTTTTAGATATTATGTTTGATATTTTTGTACAGACTTGGATAATGCATTGAGCTGCCTTCAGCGTGAAGATCCAAGTTTAAAAGTGAAGATAGATCCTGACACAGGACAGGTAAGATAAGCCTTTTATAGTTCACCTTATAACCAAGCTTTATTTTAGAACAGTCAGGACCACCCTTCAGTTAGTTCATTTACACATTGAGATTTTCTTGAATAAAAAGGACTCAAGATGTTCATATTGTATATGTACCAAGTTCTATGCATCAAACTAAAATGGAGCCTTGTGCACTTGTGCTTTGCAGAGTAGAGGAAGCCATCCTGTGCTCTGCATGTTTTTGACAATTCTGTATTTTAAAATGTTTGAACTATATACTCTTTAAGGTAATGTAAGATGACCTTTTTAATAGTGGTCAGTACTGGTAATTACCCTCTCACTTATGTGGTGTTTATGTCAGATGACCTAAAGCAGTCTCATTTTCTCTCTAGGTCCCTTAGAATTTGAAATATTTCTAAGAGACTGTTATGACCATGCAAGTCCTTGCTTAAACAGTTTGTATTAAAACTCGAGTTTTGCATGTGTTTCCTCTTCTATCTTAACTCTCTTCTTACTAGACTATTCTTTGTGGCATGGGAGAACTACACATAGAGATCATTCATGACCGAATCAAACGTGAATATGGCATTGAGACATACTTGGGACCTCTTCAAATAGCATACAGAGAAACCATCCTAAATGCTGCCCAAGCTACAGGTAGAATGAGTGAATGGAAGGATATCTTGTTTCTGGTTTTATAGCATGATTTACTTCAAATGATCTTACTATTAACTTTCAGGTGAAGTTTGTATTAGGGTCTTTTTCCAAATCATGGTTTCCTTTTTTTTTTTTTTTTTTTTTTTTTTTTCTCCTGCAGACATATTAGACAAAACAGTAGGAGATAAAAGACACTTTGTAACTGCAGAGTTAGAGGTGAGGCCCAGGTTAGGGGAGAGAGCAATGACAAAACCTGTCATTGAGTATGCTGCGAGTGTCATTGAAGTGCTACACGAAGAACTGCAAGGAGCTGTAGAAAATGGAATCACGAATTCATGCATTCAAGGTAAAGGAAGTGCTATGACAGTTACACTGGCCTAACATTTCTGTAAGAAGCAATTTAATATGTTTCTAGGAGGAAAAACTCCTTGGTAGCTTGAAAACTAAAAGATAGTACATCTTAACATTAGATGCAAAGGAAAATTCTGAAATTTCCTTCACTACAAAAATTGCCAAATACTCCTTTCCCTATGCCAGGAATGGAAGTCAGCATGTCTTTGGTTTTAAGGTTGATTCCTTTTCAGTCATTCAACAGTGAAGTTGGGATTCTTTCAGTTTGTATTATAATCTGCTATAAGAGATAAGGTGTTTCTTTGACATCACATAAACCACAGTGATGTGACAGAAGTGTTTTTTTGAGGCCAACATGTACATACTACAGTTCTATATGAGTTATTATTTTTTTGATTTTCAGATACGTTAAATGGCAAAGTATAGGCTTTCTAAAGGATTAAAAGCATCCTTTACATTTGATTAAAAATAGGAAGTATTTAATAACTTGTGGCCAAAGAACTCTCCCTTACAATAAAATTAACAGGCAGCAGATTGATAAATGAGAATTACTCTAGAAGCAGCAGCATGAGGTGTTTTTTCCATGTTGCTTTGTTGAACTGAAAAGCATCTCTCATCTCTGGCTGTGGAATGAGTCTTGACTGTATGCTCTCTTCACACTCCTTAAAGACACTTCAGAAGTGTGCTGTGTTCAGCCTAAAATTCATACCATTAAGTGCTTAAAAAAAGCCCCAAATCAAACAACAGACGCGGCTACGTTCTCTGTAGTAAAAAAGCTATGTGTTTTTTCTGTGGTTCAGGCCTCCCATCCAGTCTAATACAGTTTTTGGTCTGGTTCAGACTGCCGGGTTGGAGGGAGATAACCTAGCTAGGACACTAGACGTGGGTAGAAGTCACGTCATGGAATTGAGTTAACCCTGCAGTTTTGGTAGTGGGTTAGTATTGGGCTTTGCTGTGATCACACTGTGTTGAAAAGAAAAGTATCTGGCTTCTGGTTCAAATAAGTTGTTGTTTCAATAGACAAGTTTTAGATATTATAATGTATTAAAAAATAACTTTGTTTTTGGGAACAATTGTATGGATGAGCATACTTGGGAACTTCGGTTCTGAAAATTATCTGTACTTTTGGTAAAGAGAATAAGAAAGTTTGGGTCAGCATTCATTTGTCTCTTCTGGCAAAGGTGCATAATGACAAAATCACAAAATGAGGAACAAGACCAGTGCTCATGGGAAGGATAAAGGAAGGAAGGAAGTGAGAAGCTCTAAATTAACCCTGCAGCTTTTTTGCATGTGTGTTAATGTTCTGAAAAACAAATGTGCTTTTGGTGTGGCTTTTTTTTTTTTCCCCCCTAGGGCCCTTGCTTGGATCCCCAGTTCAGGGTATAGATGTTACAGTACAATCACTGACGGTGCATCCTGAGACCTCTCATACAATGGTGTCAGCCTGTGTCTCCCGTTGCATGCAAAAGGTACAGTGAAACTAAGCTGCTGTAGAACACAATAGTTGGTAATTGTTCTCTGACAGTGTAATGCCCTCACTGGGGTCTTTATAGTTTTTGGAAGTAGAGAATTTGAGGCAGTATTAGCTTGAGTTATGTAAGTACTTATTATGTTAATTTTCTGCAGATAAAAAAAAAAAAAGGTCAACATAACTCCCCTTCCATGTAGGCTTTGAAAAAAGCTGGTATACAAATACTGGAGCCACTGATGAACCTAGAAATCACAGTAAGTGAAGATCATCTCAGTGCAGCGCTTGCTGACCTTGCACAGCGGAGAGGTAGTGTTCAGGAAATCCAGAGTCGTCAAGATAACAGAGTTGTGGTTGCTGCTGTTCCATTAGCAGAAATGATGGTATGTGATTATCTTATTAATAGTAAAATGCAAATCTGATCTTTTATATGCTTAAAAATAATTAGGCTTCTGTTTATTAATCGGTAAAAACAGGAAAAGTAAGTTTGGAATGAATGTGTCTTATTGTGTTTTAATTATTGAAGGTCTGAGGTAAATGATCGCAAATCTAGTAGTGGGTTTGTGCCTGATTCAGATTGTTAAGCCAGCCTGTTTTCAACTGTAAGTCAGAGAAGTAGTAAATACTACTAAAACAGGTTTTACAGAGAATAGTTTTATGAAAGTATATTATTAGATTGACTCATGTACATACTGCACTTGTAATGCAGTATTATTAAAAAATTAACCTACTAGTATGTTGCAGTATATTTCTGACTCTCTCTCAGTGACCTAAGCAACTTTCTGTGTTAGCTTATCTTCCCTTTATCCTAAATTGAGTGACGTGTGTTCTCCATTTTGTCCAGGGCTACTCAACAGTTTTGCGTTCTCTAACATCAGGCTCGGCGACCTTCACTTTGGAGCTTGCTAGTTATCAAGCTTTGAACAGTCAAGAGCAAAGCGCACTTCTTCAACGGAGGATGGGGTTGGCATGATGGCTTTACTCTGTAGAACAGTAAAGATAATTTCTATCCTCCCTGTTAAGTATTTTCAGGAGCCTGTTTAGGTACACCAGCACATTCTTCTGGGACCAGCTGGTTGTGGTAAACGATGAATAAGAAGCTGTATGAGAAGACTGTGCTTTTAACTGTTCAAGGGGAGGTTCCAGAGACTGTTCTTCTAGCACAGCCTTCTAATTGCAAAGCAGCTGAACCAGAGATGCAACCACAACTTGGTGCTTTGCAAATTCTTATCTTACAGATCTCTGCAATGAGAAGTGATACAAATCCTTTTCATACAAGTGAGCATTAAGTGCACCTTAATTCCTCTAGTAAGTAAAGTCTGTGAAGTCTAAGTCTATAAATGAAATAACTTTACAGCTTTGGCCATCTGTATCTTGGTTTGTTTTCAGCTGAATAAAAGAATATGGTTAATAAGCATTTTAAACTGCACAACTACAAGTATTCTTGTACCATTAGAAACCAGTTTGAATCAGAGTTCAGGACTGGGGGTAACTTCTACCTGAGTTTGCTTTAGCAAATAAGTGGAATGGATGCTTCTGTCAACTGAGTAAGATCTGTGCAAAAAAAAAAAAAAAATACAAGAAAGGCAGAGTTCTCCCAGGACAGTGATCCCTACCTTAAATTATGTTGAGGGAGGATTTTTTTTTTGACCTTTAGGCATGAGTGATTGAAGTTGTAACAGTTCTAATTTGCAGTTACTGGGTTACATAGAAAAGTGACAAATAAGATACTCTGAAATAAAAAGATCATTTGCTCTTTATTTAAATAGTGTCTTAGCTTCATTTCCCCTCAAATTTAGAATATAAGGAAACTGGAATTGGTAACTATGGTATCAAGTTTCAGGATCTCACAGTGAAGAATCTCTACATCTAATGAAAGCTAAACCTCATTATTTTTACTCCAAGAAGCATGTCAAATAATAACTTTATTTTGAAAGTGAAAATTTTAAGTTTTGGTTCAGATATCAAACTGCATGTACATACATTCATACCCCAGAGGCACTTCAGGTTGTTGACTAGACGTCTTTGCAGCAGCTACTCCCCTCTTGCTTCATGGGCACAATACCCAACAAACACAGGTTCGGCTGCTATGCCACGGCTGTTAAAGAAGAATGTGTGCAATTATAATCAAGCAACTGGCTGGTGGTATAGGCAAGAAGAGAGATACTAGCACCCTATTTTAATCTCTGTGTAAACAAAACTACTTCCAGGAAATAACAGATGGCCTACTGAGGGAGTAAAAAAGGGCCCTGATCTACCACTGATTGTACTTCAGTTAAATACAGTTGCCGGTTTCAATCCAGTGTTCCAGGATATAAGAAAACAAGTTGAAAAGCTTAAATTCAGGGGCTAGTTGTCTTGATGCTCTGTAAAATCTATTACTTTTAGTGAAGAGAAGTCATAAGAATGTGAAAAAATGAATTAGTTGATATTTTCACACTACCCTAGCCCCAAATCCAATGTTTCCTTCATATGCAGCTCCAACTATGTAATTTTCAGTAATTTTTTTAGGGAGCCAGTTTAGGAAACAGGATTTTTTCCAGCTACATTATCATCAATTACTCAGTTCTCACTTGGCTTTAAAAACAACCAACCCCACTCTGTAGCTTAAGATGGTACAGTAAGATTGTATAAAAATATGTTTCAGAGTTAAAGTACTTGTCAAATTTCTGCTTTTTGGATATTTGAGAGCTAGATAGTACTGCTACAGTGAGTTGTAGGCTAATATAAACTGGTGTTTACATTGCACTTAAGAGCTGCAATGGAAGAAACTGGAGAATGAAATAGCTCAGCTGAACTGTTGCTTGCCCTTAAGCAAGACCTAGTCTCTGTGTAGAAGACAGGGTTGTTGTCTAGGTCTCTGGAATATATGCCCACCTTTTTGTTTCTCTTCTCCCATCACCGTTTCTCTGTATCCTACAGGAAGCTGAGTTTAGATCTGAAGAGCAGCAACTGGTTTTCCGGTACTGTTTCAACAGCTGTGGCCTTGGCCTTGGGTAGGCAGAGCTGCTGTTCTTCCAGTGACCATGATCTAGCCGTTACAAAGTTCTACCTACCCATTTCTTCACTCCCTGCCACCCAGCTCCAGAGCAAGCCAGAGCTGTTCATGCTACTTGGAAAGGCTCCTTGGCCTGCTACAGCTGCCATGGTCTGGATATACCATATATAAAAATATTTTTATATGTATAAATGCTAAAAAAAGTCCTTTGCCCACACTCTACAACCGCCTGACTGATGAAATCAGCTCTTTGAGTTCACACAACGTGAAGAAGGCCCCCTATATCTGAAACATGACAGAACTGCAGCTCCAAGGAAAGCTTATTTCATCAGTGGAAAGGGAATGGCTTCTCTAGTGTTTTTCTGGTTCAAAGCCTATATAAAAGCAATCATTTTCAGGAGGACATGTCCTTTTATTACGGGAGTCTGCCTATAACAGGCATTGTTCTCCATAAGTTTATAAGCCAGCAAAGCCATTTTAGCACCAGAAAGTAGTTTAAGGAAAAACTCTGCAACAAGTACAGGGAGTAGTCCTTAGCCTGCCCTGCATTCTGCATCTCTTCTGCTGGCATTACCAGAGCAGCTGCAGTCACCTGGATCAGATCTCTGTGCAGCTGTACAAGTGCCAGCATTAAGGAAGAAGATGGAGATGCAGCAATAGTTAACCAGGTCCAGAAGCAATATGGCTTAGGCTTAGTTCACTGTAAAACCCAAATCCTAGAGGTAGAGCCACTGTAGGCCTCACTGTCCAGTTGCACCAGTGTTTTCTGAGCCCCATCAAGAGACACACCATCCTGCTAAGTGATAGCTTTTAAAGCCCTTTAATCTTGTATTTAACATGTATTTGTTAACTCTCTCGATCTATCTTATTTTTCTCATGACTGAAGAAGATAACAAATTTACACATAGCTATTTTCCTATAGCATTGTTTTAAGCCAGCTTGAAATAAACAAGTGAAAACTTAGGAGAATTCAGTCATTCTTGATTAATTAAAGAGCTAGTTTATACTGCAAGCTGAAAGTCAGTGATCCTAACAGATAATCATGCTAAAACATCTACAGGAACATGAGCAGAGCACTTGAGTTTTAAGTGCTGACTGTAACTGCCATTGTATCTGGTTCTCTAAAAAGCTGATGTGCATCTACCCTGAAATACTTCACGCTGTTGGGAATTCCAATGACTTCTCATAAACTTTTGTAGAGAAATTAAATGTCATGTTGCATTCTTGCTGCAGTCCAACTTTGCAGCAGCTTTTGGGAAAACCTAAAAAGCTCTCTGACCGTATACATTTAAAAGTGGAGTCAAACTTGGACTTACAACCTAGAAATCACTAATTGCTACAACTGTGAATATACAAAGACAGCATTAGCAATAATTAACCAGTAACTTGTCTAGGTACTTTTTAGGAAAGAACTGCAAATAAGAATGTTATGAACTACTGACTTTGTTTACAGTAGTCATAAATGAATTAAAATTTATCAGGGACTCCTCATCTACTCCTTTCAGTCCCTATACACTTAGGGAATATCTGAAAGAATAGCGCGCTCAAGCTCACTTCTCATGCAAACAGCTCCACTCACTTGATTGCCTGCTGTAGCTCTTTAATTATTATCCATAACAACAACTTTTTTTAAAAGTCTACTTTTTCTCCTGTCTGTGTACTCCTCCCACATACCCTGTAATATCTTTTTTTGTCTGAAAAGTCAGTTATGATGTTGTTTTTTCCTTTAGAGGAAAGAGATGGGTATACAAATTCTAGTATTTCACTGAAGCTAGTGAGTTCTGAAAATGTTAGTTGCAGAGCTGTCTAGAACTCCTGTCAATGTATCTGTTCTTCTTCTGAAGATAGAAAAACACACAATGTGGCATTTATATAGTCAAATTAGCTTGCTAGCTCTCCTCCCAGCAGTTTAACCCTGTACTTGAACTCCAGTGTTTATCAGGCACGAGAACCAAGCTTTACTATAGCTATTAACCTTACCGGAGCATGCGGCATCGATGATTAGTCAGTCTGTTATAGGCATCATGCAAGTTGGTCACATTCCTGCTGCTCCAGAGTCTTTCCCCTACAGCGCTTGCTCGAGGCCTGTCAAGATACACTGAGTTTTAGAGTAGGTATGGTCTATAACCAAGAATGGATTAAAGTTTTTAATACCAGGTCTTATAGATCCAGAAGCATCAATTTTTATAGCTGCTCAGGTACAGCACAGAGCACTGTTACTATTAACATACAGTCCTGTGGGATTCATTAATGTGCCTTGTAGCTGGCTTTCTAAAATCCAATAAAGTAGTTCATACCATAATCTTGGTGTGAGGTTAGTTGCATCCACAAACTCCCCCCACAGGCAGGCTTCTCCACCTATTAAGAGCTTTTTCTGTTTTTCAGATCCTGAATTCAAAGAAGAAAGTTAGAATTTATATTGGCTCAGAAGATGGGCATATATCAACAATATAATTTTCCCATACTGAGACAGGATTGATGTGCAGTTGTTTGTTTTATCATATAAAGTATCTATCCTAGCACTAACTTAACATTTTGGTAGTCTTGTTACTGCGTATGAGAACCACCAGGCCATTTGTCCAGAGAACCCATTTTCCTCCTCTCTCAGAAAGGACATTCTGAAGACATTACTCAGCCTCCTGATATTCTTCAGAGATTTCAGTCCCAATTCTTTCACACATAGAACATGCCTTGAAAAAGCTATGAAGTCAGGTGTTCTCCCCAGTCAGCTCTGAGAGCTACCTTGCACGAAATGAAGGCCCCTGGGAAAGCATATGACATTTGTATCAGCTTTAGCCAGAGTGAGAGAACATGTATTTTCTGAGAACAGCCTAATGCTCTAGAAGCTTGCTGACATACGAATTTAATGTCTATCAACAACCAGTTTGCACAACTCTGCCTCCAATGCATTATGCATCTGTCCACCTAGTCCAGCATCCCATCTCGCACAAACACCAGTGCCAGATGCTTGAGGAAGGTAACACTCTGTGAGAAGTGAAAAGTTGCATCTTTTTTTATTTGAGAATTTTCGAGAGTTCTGGCTGACAGAGTCCTCTGATTACAGCGTATCTGATCATAGTGACTGCATGACCACTCTCAATAGCTTTATTCTTTCCATTTACACCTTACTATGAAGCAAAAACTTTCACACACAGAACATGCGTATAAAAAAGTAACAAACCAGGGAAGTTAAGCGGTTCAACGCTGTAGTATTTCTTCCAGTCTTGCCCATAACTGATATAGTCTAAGTACCAGGGAGCTGCCAGGATAGCAGTAAACCCAGCTCCAGTGACACTGCTCAGTTCATGAGCATAGTTGTTCTCCATCCACACTTGAACTACAGTGTCTGGTTTCAGCTAAAAGGGGGGGAAAAAAAAACAAACCAGAAAAAACCTCAGAACATTAAAGACAATAGTAATTGCTGTTATCAAGAAAACAGATGATGGATTTCAAAACTGGGAGTATGGTATTCTGTTTTGAAGAGGAACGTTTTAGAAGCTACCTTTTGTTTCCTGCCCCAGAGTCAAGCTGATTAGCTCTTGGCTGGTTTTGAACAGAGCTCACACTAGAGTGAAGTCTAGGTTATACTATAGGCAGTTAATGCCCTAAGAGGGTTCCTACAGGCACCAGTTACCTGACCAGCTCTGAAAACCTGAGCACCTGGCATCACTAGACCAGGAGCAGTTATGTAAGGAAAGAAAAAAAAAAAAAAAAGTGTGGAAACTCATAGAAACTTCCTTGACTTTTACTCTGATGCTCTAAAGCACATTATATTACCTGTGTTCACCTTTAGAAAGCACTTCAATGCTGGTGTTCCTGCTCCACCTATTTTACATGTTCAATAAATAATAATTTGAAGGCAGGCCCCACACATGGGAAAATTTGCTAAAGTCAGCAGACTTCTTGCTTTAACTCTTAAGAGACACAACCATAACTACTTAATAGTCTACTCTGGAAGCCTCCCACAATATTGTGATGTTATGCAAGAGTATCTTATTTGTTTTCCCATCTCACCTGCGCTTTGTTATCAAACACTTCTTGCCAGACCACGTATCCTTTGTTATAGGAGAAAACAATATCCAAAATCCTAGAATTTAGAAATAAGATGATGTTTGTGATCTTCAATGAGATCAGTAAAGATACACAAAGTAGCAACATTTTCTACCCTAAGGCACATCAAGGCCTTTCTCAGCACTGCACAGGGGACCAAGAAAAACCAGGTTTTTTCTGCTTTTGGCATTCAGTGTTCTGTCTCAAAAAGCATGTTCTCCCATATATGAGGATATACATGTGCAGTAACACAAACTGATGTTCAGAACTATCAGCAATTCACTCAGATGTCTCAATCTATGTTGTTTAAGAACAAGAAATAAATGGCTGCAAAAACCTCAGGACTTTTCTACCCCACCCTGTGTGCTGACATGACAGCAGATACCTAGTCCCACTACATCCACAGTATGCATAGAACTAGCCTACCTATCCTCATGTCCCACATTTTAAATCTGTGAACTTTATTACATTCAGTGTGTTAAAATAAAAGAAAGTCAGTAGGCCTCAATATATGGCAATTTTTGAAAACAATATAGGCTAACCTAAACCAGCTTCATTATCTTCACCTCAGAATTTAAAAATAACATACTTCTGAATATAGTAAGATTCCAGTTTAGCATAGTCAGTGCCAAATCCTTGCTTCTTCATGAACTCTTTCACTTCAGGATTAGATTTCCTTAAATAATAACAACAAAACAAGTTAAAAAAAAAAAAAAAAAGGATCAAACATTGTTTTGTTTTAAACCAGATTTCCCAACCATTTCCACCTATGCACTGCACACTAGCTGACACCTCACACACACCATAGCCTGGAATGCACAACAGAGCAGAAGCAGCAGGCTAACATGGTTTAGCTATTTTGAAACAGTTTCATCCTGATCCGAAATAAAGCCAATAGTCCTACTTCTCTGGTAGAACTACAGGAATCCCTGTTCTGAAACAGTCTCTGGTAGGTTGCCTCAAGCTCTTAAGAGCTCTGGTGTTCTTGGCTTCTCTGCGACTTTGTGGGAAGATTGCCAGCAGGTCTGGAAACTGAGCAGCCATAGTAACTGGGGATCTGCAGGAGTGACATCAAGAATTTGGGAAAATATCCCAAAAGCAAACACACGCTTTTGTAATAAAGCATTTGCCAGAAATTTTCTTACTTTTTAAAAATTAAAGCAAGTCCTGAGTGTTCAGATTTGATGTTTCAAGAAAAGGCACAAATACTAACCAGATCAGTCTGAATACTCATCCAATTAGATCTGCTCCAAACTCTGTATTAGTAGTTACTCCAACAGAAAGACTACAAAATATTCAAAATCCACAACCAATTGAAGAACTCTATTATACACGCCATGCTTTTAATAAAAGCATGCTAAAGTCAGTACTTAATGTTAGCAGATTTTCTGGAAGGCAGAACTCAATGAAAAGAACTGTTTTTCCTTTAACACAAAGCATCTAAATGTTAATTATCTTATACAGTACTTTTCTACCATACTAGTTCTCCTTCCTGACAGGTTACTTTTAATATAGAAATCCTTCAGAGTGCCTGAACATTTGTGAAACTACTAGTCAAAGCAAAATTCTGCACAACATCACTTGCTTGTTGAGGATCACAAATGCTCTACCTGTATAAATAGTTAAAGTAGGAGTGGAGAACTTTGGGTTAAGTAGTGAAAACTGTCTGACACAATCGAGTTCCACGATTGATGGATTTAGGCAAGTATAAGAGGCACTAGATATTTATTCTTTGTCATCGTACCAACAATCGAAGTTCACTTCATCTCCTCCCAAATGAATGTATGCATCTGGAAATACACTGCTGATCTCTTTGAAGAATTTTGTCATGAAGTCATAAGTTGTATTCAAAATGGGATTTACAGGTCCAAAGGACCCAGTTGGCTGTTCTCCACTGTAACAAGGGGTGAGAAGATCTTTTTGACCTAATAGAAACAATTAATAGAGGATATTCAGCTCCATGTTGGTATGCTAACTCTGATAGTAGGAAGAGGCAGTGACCCATATTAAAAAGGCTCATATTCATGACCTAAGTGCTCATCTATTCTAAGAATAATCAAATAGAGGCAGGATGTAATAAAACAACTTGCCCAATGTTAAATAAACCTCTAACTGGAAATCAGGACTCTGACTTCTAGACTTGTGATTTAACACACACTAGTTTATGGAACATGTCACTATGCCAGGAAAACAGCTTCTAGATGGCTACTTGAATAAAAAAAATCTTTAATGGATTTAGGAAGGAAGCCAATTAGAAGGAAGCCAAATATAATCAGTGTGCTCCAGAGGCCTTTCTTCTCTATTTATTACTCTGCAAACCCCTAAGCAGGTGGGAGGTATATGGCTCAAGGTAGATGTCCTACCTCAGTCTACTAGGAATTTACTTCTACACAAGAAAGGAAGGCTAGGTATTAATTGCAGTGAAATCACAGTCAGTGCACCTTGAATTAATGCACAAAGTTCCCTGGTCCTTGAGTACATATAAACACCACCACTCTCAGGATTCAAGCATTCTCTAGCAAGAGAATTATTACTCTGAAACCTAGAAGATAGAGAGTGAAGAAATGTTCAGTTTTGCTGATTTTTGTACACTGGCAGATTACTAATAAGCTTTACTAATAAACAGAAACATCTATCAGTTTGAAAGAACCTTCACAAAGCAGAAATCTCTACTCTTAAAGACAGCCACTCACTATTTCTACCCACTGCCTTATTGCTCTAAACTCAAGAGTACTGAATGGGGGGTAACAACAACATGAAGTTTAAGGCAGACAGAATATATCTGTGCCTTTGCACAGGAGGTGTCAGCTTTCTCCATTCACTGTAGCTCCTCTAACATGTAAAGGTCATGGCCATCACCGAGTCTGCCCCTCGCTCACCTCTTATCAAGGGCCTTTCAAAGCACTTTAAAGGCTGCTTTCTAACAAGTTCATTTGTTTGCTACACTCTACTTACCACAATCTTTTAACCGTTAGCACTTTTTTGGACCTACCTTTTCCCCAAGACTGTGTGTGTCCTGGAGTATCAAACTCTGGAATAACTCTAATGCCTCTTAGCCGGGCGTACTCAATCACCAGACGGATATCAGTAGGAGTATAGATGTGGTTATAGGAGTATGCTCCCTGTAAAGTATACACATTCAAAGGCAGTTTACAAAACACTGTAGTAGCAGCTCACAGAATTAAGATTGAAGTGTTACAATTTAGACTGGAGAGCAGTTTTACAAGTTGGCCTTTTCTGGTTTATTACATGTGCAACTGCACCGAGAGAACTTTTCAGTTGACTAATGGGGGAAAAAAAAAAAACCAAAACAAAAAAACCACACACAACAAAACCAAAAAGCTACAAAAGTTAAACCCTTCTTCCATACTAAGACAAACCTGTGGAGGACACTGTCCTTTCCTTCCCAGCTCACAGTTACTGAAGAAAACAGAAAAGCTAGTTTCTATTCCATCAGACTTTTGAAAGATGCTTCTTTACAGAAGATATGAAGAATGTTAGTTTTCCCCTCCACCTCTGCATCATTAGCTCTGAAACATAGGGCCCTTGTTACATGGCATGCAAGACTAATGGAAAAAGTCTGCCAAGTCAGAAAGAACGGCATCTTCTTCTAACACCTCTGCTTGTCAGTTTTGATACAATGCCTAATTTAGTATCAGGGTGTGTTCACTTTGTGACACTGAATTTGAGCGTTATTCCACTCCCACACAGCCAACAAATGTGATAAATGACCCAAACTGGTACAGTTTGGTGAAACAGATGCTAGCTAAAGAGTCAAACTATGCAAGAAAGGCATCATGACTCCTCATGATTAATAGTACCTTATGCTTCCATTTACCTAGAAATGGTTTCCACAGCTGAGTTACTCAAAAAATATAATGGTAAACAAGAAGCCTTTCAAAAAGAAGGCTATTGAGACAAAGGCCAAAGACAAAGGCCAACCTCCCTCTCTCCAGGTGTCAGTGAGGAATAGGATGGAACTCCAGTCATTACTAGAAAAAATAATTGGACTGCACCATCCAACATCTACGATTTTTAATTACAAAATTTTTCATTACATCTGCTCAAATGTTGCCTATTTAATTTTCATGAGGATCAAATTCTAGCATGCATTTTAAAACAGAATCACAAATCTTGTGCTTAGGCTTAGTCTGCTTAATTATTCATGTTTGATTTGGCTACTGCTGTTCCATGAGTGAGCAAGGACCTCATGATGGCTTTCATCAATTAGCAAAATCTACTGTGAATCATGAAATAAAGAGATACAGTGCACTGTATTTGTTTTAGAAAACAACCTCTTACTTTTGGACCTCTTATAACATGTTCTGTTTTGTAAAGTTAACTAGATCTCAGACTGAGCAGAAGTACTACTACAGTGGTTCCAAACCTAGAGCTGAGAAGAAACTCTAATGTTTGAGTGGCAGGAAGTATAACAGTTAAACAAACCAACAGAAATCCAAGCAGTGTTTACCACAACAGGTTATCTGCACGCTATTACTGTTTGAAGGCCTGCAAACACTAAGGTTCACCGTCACCAGCAAATTTGCACAGAAGAGTTAGGAAGATCATTTACCATGCATTCACCAAGGAAGATCTGAACATGGTCCACAAAGACACTCAAGTAGGATCCTAAATGTGGACTTGCTCGTTACTGGTCCTCTGGTATTATTTCACTATCAGCCAATGTAGATTTATTCAACCACTAGTAGGCTCTGCATTTTATTTTCATTAAATATGTCCCAGGTTTCTGCCCTCCCACCCTGCTTCAATGATGTTACTCACCTTGTCACTTAACTCAGGAAAATAAATACTTTGGTAGGGGAATGACTGATCATCTACTATATGCCAGTGCAGAACATTGAACTTGTTAAAAGCCATGGCATCCTGTAACAAATAAAGCAATACAGTTAAGCACTTTGCTCTTACAGCAAAAAAAGGTGGTCTTGTCCCAGTATATCCTGCATGCTTAAAGCAACAACAACAAACAAACAAACAAAGACAAAAAAAAAAAAAGAGAAATAAAAGGTGTTCTTTGTTTCACCATATGCTAGAAGCATACATCAAAACACACCAGCCTGTTTAAACTACTGCTCCATTCCTCTGCCACCTATCTGCACCATTCCTGTCTTGATCTGATCATGCTACACTGGCTGGTGGAAGGGGAATTGCTATAAACGCTCATGAATTTCTTCTACTTCAGTACATATGGGGTAATTCTCTATGCACCATCAGCTACTTCAGCTTACAAAAAAGCTTACACTTTTCTACCTAAAGACTTTGGGCTGAAAATCTAAACAGCATGAGAGAGCTTCCTACAACGTAGTACCCCTCTACATGTTTGACTTCTGCAGAATCATATTTCAAATGTATGCAAAATAAAACATGCATTTTTTCCCCACAGAAGATAGTGTTTCCCTTATGTTTTCAGTCATTACAGTATTATTACTTCCCTTTTTGAACTTGAAGACAAGCAAGATAAATGTTAACACACTTATTTTAGAATTATTACTCCAGATCAGCAGTTACACATACCCTGAGTTTCCAAGTTTGTTAGAGTCACTGAAGTGTTGTGTGCTGCTAGCCAAGTAAGTATTCTCTACATCACTTGTGACAGAATAACTGCAACACAGTTGCATCCAATCCCTTGCCACAATACAATTATTTTCACCCCTCTCCCTTTCTTTTTTCACCAAGCTGCATTTAAAGAAGTGACAAAAATCTGTTCAGGAACTCCCACCAAATCCAAAGGAAGATTTATACATTGTCCATTCCCCAAAATTATCTCATCTGGTTTATCAGACAGTGGAAATTTTAATTACTACATGTCTTCATGCATTTCTATCAAATATCATCCTTCCACATAGAAAATTATATCTCCCAACCTCCACCTCTGCCACTCCTTCCTCAGGACAATGCCCTTCCTGGAAATACAGCACAGTAGCTAAACACAAACAAGAAATGTACTTGAACTTCTGCCTTAAGCATCTAATTATCACACATCAGTGAAGGGATTACTGCTGCTTTTTATTAGGTTAGTCTGGATTCAAGCAGGCACAGAGGTGGGAAGGAAAGCACACTTGTTCTTAAACCAGCAAAATGGCATAAAAATCTGGTAAAGCATTAGAGCCATGGATGTAATTTATGGGACAAAAACAGAATAGCAACAGCTACAGAAATACAAAAATGGTTAGAAATGCAAGTCTCAAAAGTTAAGTTACTCTTTGGACACTGTTGTCTCTCTTAGAAAAGCCAACAAATATTGACACAAGTAACTACTTGAGTCTTTGAAGCAAACTCACTTGCAAATAAAACACTATATAAACACTACTTCCTGAACAAAGACTGATCTCAAAGGTAAAGTGATAAATACCCAGGGAGGGGTAAGTTCATAGAATCACAGAATGATTTGGGTTGGAAAGGACCTTAAAGATCACCTAGTTCCAACCCCCCTGCCATGGGCAGGGACACCTGCCACTAGACCAGGTTGCTCCAAGCCCCGTCCAACCTGGCCTTGAACCCTTCCAGGGAGGGGGCAGCCACAGCTGCTCTGGGCAACCTGTGTCAGTGTCTCACCACCCTCACAGGAAAGCATTTCTTCCTTATATCTAATCTGAATCTACCCTCTTTCAGTTTAAAGCCATTACCCCTTGTCCTATCACTACATGCCCTTATAAAAAGTCCCTCCCCATCATTTCTGTAAGCCTCCTTTAGGTACTAAAAGGCTGCTATTAGTTCTCCCTGGAGTCTTCTCTTTTCCAGGCTGAACACCACCAATTCTCAGCCTGTCTTCACAAGAGAGGTGCTCCAGCCAACCCGATCATCTCCATGACTCTCCTCTCGACCTACCTGAGCAGGTCCATGTCCTTCTTATGTTGGGGGCCCCAGAGCTGGACACAGTAGTCCAGGTGGAGGTCTCACAAAAGCAGAGTAGAGGGAGAGAATCCCCTCCCTTGACCTGCTGGCCACATTTCTCTTGATGTAGTCCTTATGGTTGGCTTTCTGGGCTGTAAGTGTACACTGCTGGGTCATGTTGAGATTCTTGTCAGCCAACACCCCCAAGTTAATCTCCACAGGGCTACACTCAATCCACTCATCACCCAGCCTGTATTCATGCATGGGATTGCCCCAATCCACGTGCAAGGCCTTGCACTTGGCCTTTTTGAACTTCATGAGGTTTGCACAGTCCCACTTCTCAAGCCTATCCAGGTCCCTCTGAATGGCAACCCTTCCTTCCAGCATGTCAACCGCACCACACAGCTCGGTGTCATCAGTGGACTTGCTGAGGGTGCACTCAATCCCACTGCCCATGTCTCCAACAAAGATGTTCAACAGCAGTGACCTCAACACTGACCCCTGAGAAGTGCCACATGTCACTGCTCTCCACTCAAACCATTGACCACCACTCTTCGAGTGCGACGATCCAGCCAATTCCTTATCCACAAAGTGGTCCATTCATCAAATCCATGTCTTTCTAATTTAGAAACATGGATGTTGTGCAGGACAATGTCAAATGCTTTGCACAAGTCCAGGTAAATGACAACAGCTTTGCTTCCCTTATCCACCAACACTGTAACCCTGTCATTGAAGGCCACCAGATTTGTCAGGCATGATTTGCCCTTGGTGAGGCCATGCTGGCTGTCACCAATCACCTTTTTATTTTCCATGTGCCCTAGCATAGTTTCCAGGAGGGTCCACTCCATGACCTTGCTGGGGACAGACACTGACTGGCTTGTAGTTCCCTGGGTCCTCCTTTTTTCCCTTTTTAAAAATGGGGGTTATGTTTCCCATTTTCCAGTCAGTGGGAACGTCACCAGACTGCACAACTTCTCAAACACGATGGATAGTAGCTTAATCACTTCATCTGGCAGCTCCCTCAGAACTCACAGATGCATCTCATCAGGTTCCATGGACTTGCGCACCTTCAGGTTCCTTTGATAGTCTTGAACCCGACCTTCTCCTTCAGTGGGCAGTTCCTCATTCTCCCAGTCCCTGCCTGCCTTTGCTTTCTGCAACCTGGGTGGCGTAGCAGGAGCACCTGTTCTGAGCATAGTTCAAGAATGACCTCAGAAATTAAGACTGGTTTTACCTGCACTCCCTTCCTGTCCATCTTAGGCCTGCTCTACAAAGCTCTGACACATGGAAGGGAAATTTCTAATACTATTTCATTTTAGAAAAAAGAAGACAGACACAAGAGAGGAAACTGCACGTTACTCCACCCAAAGGCTCCTCCATTTCAACCCACCAAATAAGCCCTGCTACAAGGATTTCAACAACAGAAAAAAGAGGTAGAAAATCAGAAAATCCCACAGCTTTGGCTGCTATGATTATACAAATTCATCATTTTCTCATCAAGGTGGGAGTATACAATTCTCAGTGTGCTCACTTAAGCTTTTCAGAGAAAGTTTTGTTTGGGTTTTTTTGTCTGTTTTTTTATTTTTGAAGGGATGAAATCAGTATGAATGAACATTTTCAATTTCCTGCCTTGCTCTGTACTATTTAATTACTGGCTTGCTCTTTGCAATCTAAGGAAGGACTACCAAAGCCTGGTTATTGAAAAGACTGGAATTTTCCTGCAATCACTGGGGCACTGAAGCTAGCACTTCCAAAGTCTCCTGTGTATTTCTTAGTGACAGTGAGATGTCTCAAAACACACTTCCAAGAAATACATGAGCTGGTTTAGGCAACAGAAAATACAGAAAACCCATGGTACCACAAATCCCAGTCTCCTTCAGATTCACTACTCATTGTGTCTGTCCACTCAAGTCCTCTCTAGTGTATGTTCTGACCGTCACTTAACAAAGTTCACTCTGTCCTTTCAGAAGTCAGCTACAGGAGATAGGTCCTCCTTTCATACCAGCTCCAGCTGCTACCTACTTCAGGGGGCAAAACACAACAACAAAAAGCCTTCATTATTAATGATACAAAACTGTCCACTTACCAGGTTTGTAAGAATAGATTTCAATGGTAAATAATGCCTTGAAGTATCTAGTAAGATTCCTCTATGAGCAAATCTTGGGAAGTCATCGATTTCAGATTCATTGACAAGAAACTATGAGAACAAGATTTAAAAATTAGAATTCCCATTTTATATTCATAATTTCAAACAAGAAATACTTATTTTTCAGTTTAACAGCTTTACAAGGACCATTTTCTGAAAAAAAATACTTACTGAAACTAGTAGATATGCTGTTTCTAGAACAGCACCTAATAAAGAATGTGGTGGTCTGTTATCAGGACTGTAGTTTAATTAACAGCTATACTTACGCTTCCATAGTCATCTTCATGAACCAACTGGCTGAAGGTTTCCAAGCCTGGAAAAAAAATCCAAGAAAGGGATCTGGAGTACAACCCAGTGCTCGTCCTTAAAATTTTAACTAAAACAGAATCATAACTATTTACATGGCTAGAAAGAATGCTCTGTAGCCAAGTTTCTTTCTCTTTAGCACAGTTTCCTTAATTGCTCAAGCACCACAGTTGAAGAAATTCTGAAGAAAGAACCATTCAAACTATTCATTATACACAAATACTGAATATTAGCACTACTGCTCAGCTGTACCAAATTAATCCTCAAACAGTATGGAAGTTACTGAGAGTAAGGTAGGAATTTCTGGTATTGTCATGCATCTATCCCTGTCTTTTCTGGAACTGGTGAAATTTCTAATTCAGTATGAAAAATCTGCTAATTTAGACTAACACTCCAGTAAGAACAGAGACTTAAACTTCAGCATTATGGTCTTGCTGGTGATGCATCTAGCATGTTCCATTATTAGGTGCAGACAGAGAATAATTTGTTTGCACTGTAGATCAGAGAGCTTTTTAGCACCCAGAATTTGGCTAGCTTGGCTGATTTCAGGCACAGCAAGAGCATACTTATGTTGTGTCCCTGGATCTGAGATGCTGAGCACTGGACTGAGGGTTTGACCAACACACATCTGGGTATTCTTCTGGCTTCTATGCCAAAGCTTACTTCCCATAAAGGACTGAATGAGGGCAAGGCTCAGTGGTCAGCTGGTTCTTAGTCTGCCATGAAGTTTATATAAGCCCAGAACAAATTGCTTTATAGGAAAAGTATCAGCTTACCTCTTAAAGCGCCCCATACCTCATCTGCTTTCAGTATAGCCACAGGCTCAGTTACAGTTAAATGATCTAAAGAAAAGAAAATTAAAAAAAAAAACTATTCCTCAAGAAAGCGTAGATTGAGAGAAGAACGCTAACAGGCATTAATGAGAGTCTTCAAGTGCCATATCTGCCTCTGGCTTTTAAACTCTGACCAACGCTGTTTTTAACAGTGATACCGTGCAGCTATTTTTCATTTATGTACTCCCAAATTAATGCAAGCTACTAGTCAAAGAGTCAACAGTTAATCATTAAAATGATAAAACAAATAAGGTGCTTAATAATGGCAATGTTAAGTATTGCACATAGGCCAGAATTGCTGCAAAGTTTAAGCCAACTGATGTAAAACACAGCAGATGATATTTTTGCATTTAAGACTAAGCCAGACCTAACCACAAAAGTTTACTTCTCCTTTTACCTTCCTTTTAAACAGATTATGCTTATATTTTTTTTAGAGCTATAGCTTGTCAAGTAATATTCTTAGGTGCTTACTATAAAAGTTTAATTACAAAGGAAGAAAAAAAAAATCGGACCCCAACATCTAATGAACACATGTATGGGAGCAGTGAAATAAGTGAAATAAAGAATAGTATCTGAATGTGTCCATAACAATCCTCCCTTAAGTTTCAGTACTTAAAAAGTACAGTACAAAGCACTGTGGGGGGGGAAAAAAAAAAAAAAAGCTAAAACAATTTTGCTTTTCATTTAAGATGATTCAGTACATTTTAGTGAAGAAACAAATAAAGACCTCAAGTACCTCAAGGTTCCATTTTAACCTAAGCACAGAACTGCATACACTGGAAGTTCTGGGTAAGGAAGAGAATTTAGAGGACTACAGTAATCTCCACAGGCTTTTCTGTGGTAAACTGTAGTTCAGTCAGGGATTTACTTCCATAACAGCAGGATTTTTTTCTGAACATGTATCATAACTTAAATGAATGCAGAACAACAAGTTTTGGATGGCTATTAGGAACCTTTTACACAACAGTCAAGAAGCCAGCAGGGAGAAGGGCAGGTAACTTCTACTTTGATTGCACATCCAATACTCTTGCTATTAGGATGGTCACTGACTGGTCCATACAATCTCTATTAAGAAATGAGCCAAACTGCTGAATCCAGCAAGTGACTAATAACTGCACATTTCAGCATTTGTTCCCTGAACAAGCTATCCCAATAAAAGCAGAAATTAAAACCTCACTGAAGTCTAGAGAACTCAGCCTACTACATGAGGAAAACTCCATATTACTTCTAATATGAAACTCCTTTCCTAGAGCAGACGGAAAACTCTGACTGTTCTAAAGAATGTAACCTTAAAATCACATGATCTGACAGATTCCCTGACAGGAGAAAAGAACTAGCTTTGGTTAAAATCTGAACCTCACAAACCAGTTCAAAGTTCAGCTAGTAGTAAAGCAGTGTAAAAATCTGACTGTGGCAGAAACATTCTACAGCATTAGCAATTTTTTGCTGCTGTACCTCACTGGCACGGAAATGTACAATAAACTTGCACACAAAAATTGCACTACTGGGCTAAATGTACCAAAGAGAGGGAGTAAACTTAAAATTAGTACATTCTATCATAGCTCAGGTGGAATTAATCCTGATGCAGATGTATGATTTAACATTAAAAGGACCTTTTTCTAAGGGTCTGTATCCTGGATACCAAACAACTGCCTTGCCTAGAAGAGAAGATTATCTCAAGGCAGATTTAGATTAATTGAGTATGTTGAATTCTGTGCTAGCCTGTCCAGACAAAAAGTAATACTATCAACTCATCCTTATTTCCGTTAAGAAACTTCTCTGGTGATGAGGAGTTCATTTGAGAGTACTTCTCCACTCTAGACTTCAGTCACAGAACTGAAGAACCATAGTAGAACAAATCCAATATAGCCATCATGTTTTTAAATCCTTTCTTGTATCTACTGATAGAAAGAAAGTGGATGTATAATACTGCCAGATGAATAACAAGAAGTTCAATGAACACTTTCCGGTGTTCCTGGAAAAAAACAGAAATACCGTGTACATAAGCCTGTGTAGGTAGCTTTAATTCAAATGTAGTTATTTCTAAGGAGAGCAGATGACTAAGCAAAGCCAGACTTCACTCAACCACTCTGTACTGAAAGAAAGGGTTATCTCTTGACTGTGCATAGATCTCATCATACATAATTGGGTATCGCATAGCATAATACCTCAGATTCTTAATGACAGTTACTAGAAAGGGCAACAGCAGGTAAATTAGCTAGCTGAACTGCAAAAATCATAGGTTACACTTCTAACCAGCTTCATGAATCACTGTGGGATGCAATTTCCCACAGTACTAAGAGCAAGAATTATCTTCGAGTTGCCACTGCCGTGAAATGTTCTCGACCGCCTCAGTAAGCATAAGACTTCCAGTTCCTTAAAAAGAAAAAAGAAAAAAACAAAACAAAAACCCCAAACAACAACAACAAAAAAAAACCAAACACCAAACTGCTGACTTTTACGCTGGACACGGGATTGGAAAACAAGGGCCAACGGTGCCGCGGAAGGAGAGGGGCGGGGTGGGGAGGCGGCGAGGGCTGCGCGGTACTCACAGGCCTCGCTGGCGGCGAGGTGCGGGTAGCTGTGACAGCCGGGGTCCCGGGAGTCGATCACCACCTGCAGCTGCACCAGCTCGGGCTCCGCCCGGGCGCCGAGCGGCCTGCGGCCCCGCTTCCGCCGGCGAGACTGCCCGAACATGTACTCGTAGTACCTGCCGGGGAAGCACAGCCGCCGGCGGGGCTCTGAGGCAACCGCTCCCGCCACCGGGACGCCGCCCGCCCCGCCGCGACCCCGGCCCCGCCGCCCCTCACCTGCGGAAGGCGTCCTGCAGCAGACCGCAGGCCGGCCCCGCCGAGGAGCCGGCGCCGTGGACCAGCTGGAAGCGGCCGGGGGCCAGCTGCAGCTGGCGGCCGGACGTGCGGAGCCACTGCGGCAGCGGCCACAGCGAGTCCTCGGGGACGGCGCCCCAGGCCGGCTCCCCCTCGGCCGCCTCCACCTCGGCCGGCTCCGGCTCGGCCCGCGGGGCGCCGTGGCGAAGGCCGGTGCTCACCAGCACAGCGGGCACGACGAAGAGCCCCACCAGCAGCCCCGGCAGCCCCATGGCTCTGCCCGTGGCGCGGCTGCGGCCGTTCCGTCAGCCCGCGGGGACCCGCTCGAAGCACCGCTCGGCTCCGCCTCCGCCATCACGGGGCGGGCGGGGGCGGGCCCTGGGAGCGCGCCTCACCGCCCGCCCGCCCGCAGGCGGCACCGCCTCCGCCGCGTCCCCTCAGCGGCCGCCAGGGCTGCGCGGCCAGGGACGGTGGCCCCCGCCACAGCGGGCGGCCGCGCCCCGCGCCCCTGGAGGGCTTTCCTCTTCCAGCTGTCATCGCGTGGTCCTGCCCGTGAAACCGCTCGGAGGAACAACGAGGGGAGCATTGCTGGGTTTGGAAATTTTGAGCGGTTTAGTTTCTGTGTGGAAAGGTCTTGATTTGGGTTACATTTTTACAACGAGAAAACTAACGCACCCTTCGGGCTGCTGCTAAACAATTTCACTCTCAGCCGAAATTACTTTTTAACAGAATTCCTACAGACTGTGTTAAAAAATATATCGTGAATAAGCAGGAATCTCAGTTGCAGTGAAGTATTTCAAGCTTTAACCAAACAAACTAGGTGTTTCGACAGTTCCCAGTACAAATTTTGGAGAGTTGTCATGAAGTGTTCAGAAGGCAAATCCAGCATTTGAAAGCTGGAAGTCACAGTGGGGAGGTGTTCATGCTGCAAGCCACCTCTAATTGAATGGTTGAAAACACTGAAGTGTCATTGCTGCTGCTTTGGCTGGTGCACCAGTTAAACCCATAGCGATGAGGGAGCTGACACCTGCATGCTGCTACTGCAGTGCAACTGGGGAGCTGGTCAGCCATCGCTCCCTCCATGATCTTCCTTGTGTGGAAAGTTAACTCTGTAGTCACATGCTCAGGGTTACGAAATAAGACTCTTAAGTTTAAAAAAAAGTGTCTCCATAATGAAGGTTGCATCAGTTTATAAAGAACACAGATGCCTTTCCATGGAATTACTAAGAAGCAAACCCTTATTCTTCTGTAGTTTGTCCTCCTCTTATGGCCTATGCCGCATTGCAAGTTTGGAGGAGCAGCAATTCCTACCTTCTGGAAGGCCCCCCTGGAGACGCTGGCGCCTCACCCACTGAGTGAATCACTGCACGGCTGAGCTGCACAGCAGTTTAAGAGGAGGTGAGTCCCAGCTACCAGGTGTCCCCAGCGCTGTGCAGGCTCACACAGTCAGATTTATGTGACCGCCTGCTCAGCAGGTCTGGGGAGCTGACCTAACCTTGCGCCCCTTCAAAAAAAGTGATGGCACACCAGATAGAGGGGGAATAAATGGCATGGTGAGGGGAAGGTTGGGACTATGCTAGGCCTGTTTAGACTGTGAACTGCATCTGAAGGGAATGAATCACAAAACATCCTGGTTTTGTCATTCATTGTGCCCACCCATGCAATTGGAGTGTGAAGGCTTGATAGAAGCTGTGTGATGCAGACTGTCCACAGCACAATGTTATTTAATCTTGTCATGCTATAAGTACAATGCAATTCTTTATTATGTGATACCAAGCAGGCACACAGCAAATAATGCTTGTATATCTCCCCTCCTACTCCCCAGCATGCCCCAAGTTAAGTAGAAATGGTGGTGTAGTCTTTTCTGGCCCTCTCAGAGGCAATTGTTACACTTTGCTGTCCAAGTTGCTGGATGTGTCTGTCTCCTCAGCTGTGCTCAACTGTTTATCTTGCCTATGTCTGTTCATCTTTTTAGGCATATTTAGAAAACCTGTATTATTTCATAGGTTTCTTTGGCACAACTGAGAGATTAGTAAACTGTTGGGGAAGTAGAGGGCAAGGACGAGTAGCTGAAGTTGCTGGGGAGCTGTAGGATACTAAACTAAGTCTACTGTTTACAGGTAAGTGTTAACCAGCCTGGCCATCTCAAAGGGCTGGTGGCTATAGACACAAGGAACATTTTTGCTTTCAATTCTGTTTTCAGTGGTTGTAGCCTCCACAGAGCAAGGTTGTTCTATACCAGTTAAGTGTGCCTATTTATTAGTCACCTAATAAACAATCTGCTATTTATTATTGTCACTCTTTAAATAAGCTATTCTGTGCACAGAAAACTAATTAAATTTTGCATCTTTTTTCTTTTCTTGGTAGGTTTTCTGATGATCAATCTTTCCTTGTGCAAATCCATTGATATGGTTTCTTTCTTTTACTCATTTGTATATTGGAAAAAACTTGCAGGAACTTCGTATCTCTGAGACATCTACGTCTCTGCTAGTTTTGCTTGAAATTGGCCACTAGGATTTGAAAGTTACATAGTAGAAGGGTGGAGTAGACAGACATGAACATGCTATCCTCATTTTCTGAGGAAACCGGGCTGTAGTCTCTTTAATAACCACAAGCAATCTGAATTTGCATTGTTATTTTTAGACACTGTTGTGTTTGCAGTTGTTTTGGGTTTGAGTGAGTGGTGGGGTTTTCTGGGTAGCAGGGGAGGCAGCTACAGTGAGAAGCTTCTTGAAGCTCCTCCAGCTCCGAGTCAGACTTACCTCTGGACAGGACCAAGCCAATCAGCTGCGCCTCTGCGATAACGTATTTAAGAAGGGACGTGGTGAGGAGGAGTCGGATTTGTGAGGAGGGGTTGCTGCAGCTGCGTGAACACCAAGGTCAGTGGAGGAACGGAGGAAGAAAGGAAGGGGGAGGTGTGCCAGAGCAGAGACCCCCCTGTATCCTGTGGTGAGACGGCAGGGCAGCCCCCCCCTGCCACCCATGGAGGTCTACGGTGCAGCAGAGACTGATGTATGGCCTGTGAGGGGCCTCACACGGCCACTTAAGGTGGCTGCACCAGAAGTCAGCCAGGACCCTATGGGAAGAAGCAGCCCTCACTGCTGTAGTTCGATGCTGGGAGGATTTCAGCGTGCAGGGGTGTCCCACACTGGGGCAGCGTAGGAAGGGTTGCAGCCCGCGGGAGAGACTCAAGTTGGAGAAAAGTTGTGGAGGACTGTCTCCAGTGAGAGGGGGATAGTGCTGGAGCAGGGGAAAGAAGTACCAGAAGTTCTACCTCCCCCTGCTGAAGAGGGAAGAAGCAGCAGCACTGACTGCACCCTCCATCCCCTGCCCCCTGTGCCGCTCTGGGGAGGAGGTAGAGGTATCGGGAGCAGAGCTGAGCCCGGGAAGAAGGGAGGGTCAGGGAGAAGGTTTCAAGGTGTGGTAATGCTTCTCACTGTCCTACTATTTCTGTTAAGTGCTGTTGTTGGTAATATCTATAATAATGCTATGTGCTTTTTTTCTTCCCCTAACAAGTCTATCTTTTGCCTGTGACCATAATGGGTGATTTGCTCTTCCCTGTCCTGTCTCGAATCCCAAGCCTGACTTATTTTCTCCTCAGTGCTGGGGGGAGAAGGGGGACATGAGCAGCTGCTTGGTGCTCAGTTGCCCTCTGAGCTCAAACCATGACAGCAGTGTTGTAATGTAACCTAGTTTTATATTACACCTGGGGACTGGTTCTAATCTCACAGGGAAGTAGAGGATAAGGAGGGAGCTGTAGAATTTAAGAGTATTTGACTGCAGGCTGCAGTCCCCTAGTATGTCAGCATTTTCAGAGGCCTGCTGTTCTCAGTGAGGTTTCCACTGAGCAAAGCAGACTGATGAAACTGCAGACTGGAACTGTAATTGTTTCCAGCATGTGCACAAGGAGAGAAGACATGAATGTGATTCATACTCGTAAAAAACCCTCCAAACCCGCAAACCAAAAAAACCCTTAGTTGATTCAATGAGCATATCAAAAGGAAATTTAAAGCCAATACAGACACTGGGCTAGTACTGCAGAGATGTAGAATGGAGCCTGAGGTTAGACAGCAACAGGCTGATGAGTGTCTGTGTTTTTTCTCTGTACTTTCTCAGTAGGGAGTGAATGCAAGATCTGGAATATTGAATGGATCCCAACCACACACAGTTGACGCTTTCAGTTCCTTAAAGACAGCTAACAAAGCAGAAAGAGAATGTTATGTACATGGCATAAATCAGTTGTCAATATGAAGCAATTTCCTTTAGATTAATCCCCTAAACAAAATCTTTATTCAGAAGGGTACAGGGAAAAAAGACACACTTACATTATTATTTAAACCAGGGGAATGACAGGGTCCCTGGCCAGGCAGCATGTATTAGCTACCTGGTGTCTTATGAACCTCATAACCACACCCTATGACTACGCAAAGAACTTCTTTCCATTTCCCCCTCCCCAAACAAACTCGGTATGCCCCCTCTGCCACATGGATGACAAACCCTGGTGTCAGTGATGGAAACACATCTGTATGCGCTGTAAGAAGAAATGGTTCCTTATGTTCTTAGGAGATGGTAGAACCAAGAGAAAGTATTTTATGTGGTGCGTTCCCTATTAGGCTGTGGGGAGGGGTCTGGGAGATAAAGGCTTTCTTAGTGGAAGTTATTAGCAGAATATAGAAGTGGTGAGATTTGGCATGGTCATTTATTTCACCTGAAAAATATGCACTGTGGTATTTAATTCTTGAGTAACTTTTCTGTCTTCTACAGAATTACTAGTTGTCTCTAAGTTGCCTTTTTTATAGAATCAGATATGAATGTTGGCAGTGGAGGAGAGAGGCAAGATGAGATGTAAATGGAATAAATGTGGATGAAGTGGGAGTTTGGGAAGGAATCTTTTGCACCTATCTGTAGAAATAAGGAAATGAGGCCATAATGGTTGGGAACAGTATTGGTAAAAACACCTCGGCTGAGACATTTTAACCTCATTTGTGTAAGGAGACTTTGACAACAGAAATAGATTTCAGGTAAGATGTACACCTTATTTTAGATACTCTTTACAGTGGGTTACAGAAGTGTCACAATCTGAGGGAGAATCATTCCATTTTGTTTGGTTTTCTTTCTGAATTTGTAGGTAGGTTCATACCTCAAGTGACTTTAATGGTAAGCTAAGACTTTAATGGTAGCAGATATGTTTATGCTTCCAGACTGTACTATGGTTAGCAAATGCTGTTTTAAAGTATCTCTGAATTTTTTATGACTTTATACCTCTAGTTCATAGGAAAGCAGTGAGAGTATTTCTCATAGATCACTGTGCTGCAGTATCAACTCAAAGGCTTGGATGTGAAAATCTATCATGCTTTATCCTTAGCCTGTTTTGTAAATTTGATCCTCTTTTATTGTAGACCTTTTACTTAGATTGTAAACTCTGTAGAACAGGTATGTACTCTTATCTATGCCTTTAAAGACTTACACAACTTTACAGCTTATACATACCTAGTGAATGAGTACTAGAAGTACTATTTTGCATTTTTGTGGAAATTTTTAAAAACTCAGAAGTGTAAACATGAGCCATTATTCAGATAAGGAACCTGCATCCCCTGGTTCTATCAGAGATGGCTTCTCCATTCTCTAAGGTAAAAGTTAAGTGTTAGTTGTAGTCTAACCCTTTCTTCTGGGAGGTCTGAAGAACTGGAAAGAAATTGCTACAGTGAAAAATAAAACATGATATGAATATAGCTGAGCTTGACTTCTATAACAGAACTGTACAGATTTCTTCACATACACATCCCTGTGTTAAATAGGAGAAAAATCAAAAGCAGTTTTGGACATTAAGGAATCTCAAAGGTTCATCTTGCTAAACAAAATGGAGGCACGGGGCTGGGCAGCAGTATCTTTTATAGGAGGAAGTGGTAAAGGTTGCTTTCAGTTCTTCCAATTCTACTGTGATCACAGCAGTCACTTCAAAGTGACTGGAGATCTCTCAGCAGTGCTTCCAAGTGTGCACAGAAATTTACCATATAGTGTCTGCTGTTGACTCCCCTTCTTATTTCAGAAATAACAAAGCAGCAGAGAGGAAATAGTGACAACCTATCACTAAGTAATATTCTGTGGCCAGTATAGTCTGGTCAACATGTGGGGATGTTACTGCCCGGTAAACTAGGGTGTGAATTGACACCAGACTGGGAATTCCACAGTGGTGTCTCCTGAAGACACTCTTAGAGTATGTTAAAGGCCCACCCAGTAATTTTTAAAATAAATTTATCAGTTAGCAAGAAGTGTGATTTTCCCATTATTTGGAAACCAGATGATGTTTTATTTGCTGCATTTCCAAGCTAAGCCAAATTCCTACGTTAACTGAAACTGACTTAAATTACAAGTAAATGTTTTCACACCAGTTGTAAGCAGTTCAGCTGTTTCACTATGTGAGTAATGGAACATGTCCTTCAAGTACAAGTAGTACATATCCTTTGCAGATGAGCCTGAATCCTTACATGCAGTAGTTTACTCTCTAGGTAAATGGTATAGGGTACCTCAGCTGAAGGGATTGCCTACAAGGAGGTGTTGTGACTGAGAAGGGTAGTATGATAATTTCACACTACGAGTAGCTGCTCATATTAATTTCCTATAGGGAAATGTTGTGAAGATTCTGCAGTTTGGAAATGGAATAAACTTCTAGCAGGGAGTCACTTGCTGCACTGTAAATTCTTAACGTAGCTTATACATGGTCATCCATATGGTGATTTGATGTCCAGATTTTGCCAGATGTATCTTCTCTTTTATCCTGGCCACTTCATACATATGTATTTTTAATGACAGCCTTTATATATCAAGAGTATCCAGGCACCTATCAGGTTTAGAATGTTGGAAATCCCTGACAGTTTAGAAAACCCATGTGTGACCATGGAGTGCTTGAACTATGGGCTTAGGACTGGCTGACTTCAAGTATGTTTATTGGCTGAGGAGAATTTCAAAGTGGAAGAAGATTATACAGTGTGTGAGGTACACACTGAGAATGTGGGTAGTGATGTTGACATACATAAGTAATTAGGGATGAGAACTATCCAAAACAGGATGTTTAACTGATGTAACTTGAAGAAAACTCACAGGCCAAAACTGCTTCAAACAATAGCAAGGACAGTTTGTGAATGGATGCACATGCCAGACACATGATCAGTATAAGTATGTGAACTAGCTACAAAGCAAACCGTGGACACAGCATATATAATATACGCATATTGTTTTGTAAAGGGAATAGTGGTTTAGGCTGCCAGCCTCACTGTCTGATTAGTGTTTCAGTGTTTGCTGTGTTGCTTGAATACAAGAAAATCTGAATGATTCTAGAACTAAGTCAAGTCTGTGGCTTCAGTATATAAGTCCCTAGAAGGTGTGAAAAACATGTTAGGAGAAACTGCCAGCATTTGTCAGGTGCAGAAACAATCTAGTCTACTGGCTGGCTATAAAACTCCTCATGGTCTTTTGTTGATTTGTCTTTTTGCTTCACAGCTGTCTGAGAATTCTAAGGTCTGGAGCCATGCTGACTCCGGATTTGGGGACTTGAGACTGAGAGAACAGCTACTCCCACATAGATTTCTACGGGGTCTTTAGTTTCATCAGCCCTGGTTATTTGGTCTGCAGCAACTGCAATAAAATATCAGATGTGGGGAAAGGCTGAAGCGAGTAAGGGCTCTTGCACAGTCTGTTTTGAGTAATGATTTGTGCCTCATCATTACTTAATGCTTTCTCAGACCACTGTCCACCACTGCACACACAGTTTGGCAGGATAGAACATGGTAGAGCTGTCCTGGATTAGAAGCGAGGTAGTCAGCAAATGAGTCACTATCTTGAGCACAGAGGAATAAGAGCTATTCAAGCAGGAGAGTTTCTTACGCTTCTAGGACCTCTTCCCTGAAGATCTCCAAATCTTTTACTACTGCAGCACAAACACTGAAGTAGTTCTGACCTTCTGCTAAATAAAGTTGTCCTTAAAAATAGCTCCATTTGTTCTTCTTGACTTACTTCTGGGCAGGCTTCCTCACAATAATGCACTATGTTCTCCAGCCCATTATCTGGCTGGCTTCCTGCAACTGCATTTCTTCAGTTATGGAACTATGTGCTATTAAAAGGTCTTTTAGTGCAAAACTTCTAATCATGTTAGAGCTTCTTTGTAAATATATAGAGAGGGTGTAACTCAGATGGGGAGGGGGAACTTGGGCAGCTCCACTAGGTTGTCTGTGCAAGATAGCTATGATAGCAGCTCAAGACAGTAATTTCACCAAAAGTTTTCTGATGTTAAGCATTCAGGGCATCCTGCCTCTTTGCTGCTTCCTGGGGGAAATAAAATGCATGATTCCAGAATAGCTCCAGCTGATAACATGACAAGGCAGCATAGCACATACACTAGGTACCGAGTTTGCTAGTGAGATGCTCCTGGAAGTAGACCAAGCCCAGTGTGGTGGGTTGACCCTGGCTGGATGCCAGGTGCCCACCAAAGCTGCTCTGTCACTCCCCCTCCTCATCTGGACAGGGAAGAGAAAATAGAACAAAAGGCTCATGGGTCAAGATAAGGACAGGGAGAGATCACTCACCAATTACTGTCATGGACAAAACAGACTCGACTTGGGGAAAAATTAATTTAATTTTTTGCCAATCAAATCAGTGTAGGATAATGAGAGATAAAATCAGATCTTAAAAACACCTTCCCCTGACCTCTCCCTTCTTTCTGGGCTTAGCTATACTCCTGATTTCCTCTACCTCCTCCCCTCAAGAGGCACAGGGGGACAGTGAATGGGGGTTGCAGCCAGTTCATCACATATATCTGCCTCTCCTTCCTCCTCAGGGGGAGGACTCCTCACACTTCCCCTAATCAAGTGTGGGGTCCCTCCCACAGGAAACAGTCTTCCACAAAATTCTCCAATGTGGGTTCCTTCCATGGGGTGCAGTCCTTCAGGAACAGAATGCTCCAGCCTCCGTCCTGCATTCAATCACAAATCCTGCCAGCAAGCCTGCTCCAGTGTGGGCTCCTTTCTCCACAGGTCCTGCCAGGAGCCTGCTCCAACATGGCTTCTCCATGAGGTCACAGCCTCATTCGGGCATCCACCTACTCCTGCGTGGAGTCTTCCCCAGGCTGCAGGTGGAGATCTGCTCCACCATGGACCTCCCGTGGTCGCAGGGGCACAGCCTGCCTCACCGTGGTCTTCCACACAGGCTCCAGGGGAATCTCTGCTCTGGTGCCTGGAGCACCTCATCCCTCTCCTTCTTCACTGCCCCTGGCGTCTGCAGAGTTGTTTCGCTCACATATTTTCACTCCTCTCTCTGGCTGCAACTGCACAGGTTTTTTTTCTTTTCTTCCCCTTCTTAAATATGTTATCCCAAAGGCACTACTACCATCTCTGATGGGCTTGGCCTTGGCCAACAATGGGTCTGTCTTGGAGCCGGCTGGCAATGGCTCTGTCAGACATGGGGGCAGCTTCTGGCAGTTTCTCAAAGAAGCCACCCCCGTAGCCCCCCTGCTGGCAAAACCTTGCCACACAAACCCAATACACCCAGCTGCACAGCAGCATTTTTTTCGGAGAGGTGACATCAGGCTTCTAAGATCTCAGGAGGGCAGAGCGCATCCACATGAACAGGCTGGTGAATCAGGAAGAGGTGTGGTACAGGAAGGCACCTGCTAATGTGTTATAAACCAAAGCCAGACCCACACAAACATAACTACTGTACATTTGTTTGAGGTTACTGTCAGAGCATCTTAGTCACTTACCTGTTGCATCATTTGTAATAAATTACACATTGAAGACATAGATCCTTCTAGATCTGTTGCTTTATACTAGAATAAACTGTGTACAAGCTCTAAAAGGGATGTTTCCTAGAGAAGCACCTTGTCAGCACTGAATGTGAATGTGATAGAATAACTGAAGTGGTCCAGAAATGCCTAGTAGGAGTCTCCCCACAACGCCTGAGGTGCAGAACCCTTGCAACTTTTATATGTTGGAGACTTCCTTAATAATCAAAGAGGATGAGGTCTATACAGAGAGGTAGTTATTTATTTATGTATTTATTTATTAAAATGAAACCTAGCAATATTACAGGGAAAGATGGCAGAAACTTTTCCTCCCTTCTGAAGCCTTGTCTTCGGCAGCAGGTGGTGCTATGCTCTCCCTGAATCAGCGTTTGGCTCTTTCCTGGAGACATCACGCAGAAAGTGGAGCTACAAACCTGATGGAAACAGCAGCTAGTCTCGCCTGCACCTTCTGTTATCCGATTAGAAACCTCCCCGGGATTCCACGTGCGCAGTTTTTTGCTGAGTGCCTCCATGCTGTGCATATATGGCAAAATAAATATTATTGATTTCTACTTCATGAATTCTTGGATTCAGGGTTGTTAACATTCAAATTTACTGCTTACAGATTGCAGGATAATAGTTAATTGTGTAATTGTTGCGGGTTCTGAGATGGCAAAATTCAGTGCACAGGGTAAGCCCCTGCACTTTAAGGACACTAAAAGAATTTTCCACTAGTAAAAAAGCTGAACCGGCTATTTTTAGAGAGACAAGAAACAGAATTATTATTTCTCAGGACCTGAGTGGATCTTGTGTTGTCTTCTTCCTCACTATCACTGAAAATGTTGAACTCAGGATGAATTCAGTTGCCAGGTCCTTGGAAAAATTTTGATCTCTTTCTCTTAATGATTTTACTCCATACTAAGCTGCCACTAGACAAACACATAGTGGTTTCAAATGGAGTCCCAGTTCTCTAGGCAGTGTTATGCAGAATCTGTTGTGATGAGGTGCCAAATTTGTGGACAGTACAATTTAGCAGGAGAGGATGACAGGCCTACAGGTAGAACTTCAGAGAGACTTTGAGGAACTTAAGGATAGGACTAACAGAAAACTCACGAATTTTAATTACAAGAAATCTGAGGGTGTAGAATAACCCTGTGCACCAGTGCAGTCTTGTAACTTCTTTGGTGTAGCACTGGAACAAGCTATCTGGAGAGGCCACAGTATTTCAGCCACAGGGGCTTTTGAGCTTGGCCAGGTAAAGCTGTCGCTGACCTCATCTGGTGTTGGTGTTAGTCTGTTCTGTGCAGAAGTTTTTCCTGCCAATACTCTTCAATCAATGCTGTTGTGGCTTAATGCCAGCTGCAGTAGATCTGTATTATATACTACAGCTAAATTAAGTATATGCAGTGATTAATGAGGTAAATGTGTGTGACTTCAAAGCTATTAGGCACGGTACCCTAATGATACTGCCTTCTGACCTCCTTGGATATCCTTAACTAGGTACAGCTGCTCTATGCCACCCGGCTACGCTGTGCTGCAGCTGGAGAGAAACCCTGCAGCTTCATTGTGACTGTGCCTTGGTGTGCTGGTGTAGTGAGGGTGTAGGAAAAGCTGATGTGGGCATGGAGCAGAGCTACCGCTGTACTTATATACTGGAAGGGGAGTTAAGCAGGGACTAAGTTGTAGGGAGAGAAGAGAAGAAAAAGGGGGCATGTATCACTCAGTGCTCCGGGTCTTCTGCTGAGGTAAAGGTGCATAAGTCAAGTTCTGGCTCAAGAGCAGTCAGATCACCTAGTAAGAAAGCGATTAACAAAGGTGAAAGGGAAAGATGTTCTGAAAACCTTTGTGATGCTTGTGTTGCAATATCTATTTGGTATCAAAAGCTCAGATAGTGTTGCGCACCGTTAATGTGTTCTACTGTGTTGCCAAACTAGATCTGGTGCATTGTTCACTGCTAGCAAATTGTTACTGATTTTCCATTGTTTTAAAATAAGACTCTGATCCTGAAAAGCAGCAAGCTGCATGCAGGGTAGTCTGTTAAGAAGAAAATAATCTAAAACCATTTTTTTTGCAATGTCAAATACAGACTCTTTAATGGAGGATGGAGTGGATGGGGGATATGGAGGAAGGAGGTATGAATGAGCCTCCTTAGGCTCATTTAATTTTTATCACAAACTTTGATTACAGAAGAGGCATGCTTTATAGAGCAGTAAAGAAGCCAGTGGATACAAACGCTTCCACCAGTCCTTATAAAATGAAACAAGAACATGTGTTAGGATTACAGCATGTATGCAAACAGGACCCAGAGTACATACAAGGCAGACACATTTTCTAGACCAGAAAATCAAAGATGGATGGATATCCCTTTTTGCTTGGATTTCATGAGAACTGCAAAAGGAATACCCTATGTTTTAGACAATAATATAGGTAACAGTATATTGAAAAATCTCCAGAGTGGTAAACTTTGAGGATACTGTTTTGTTTTTAACAACACTTGTCTTTCTCTTGGACCATAGAGAGTTGTAGTGAGAACTTGCAGATGCTTTCAATAAAAATTGATAGTAGGACACAGGTGAATGCATTATTCTAAAGACTGAGGAGGAGGCCAGTTCTACCTGTCATATAATCTGCAGCTGTTCTAATTTAGCTTGGGATTGTTCCATCTCTGTGATTTGGTTACCAAGATTTTGGCTAGCATGTTACATTTGGTGAGCAGTGTATCCTTTGCAAAGTATTTGGAGACTTCCTAACATAAACATTACTGTTAGTATTTATAGTCCTTATGTTCTTAGATTTGGGAAAAAAATCCATCTTGACCATAAAGGTGTAAGTCTTGTGATGTCTGTAACAAGCTGCTTGTTTTTAATTCTCTTCCTGTTATGTGTTTATATTGCTGTAGTCAGACAAGTTCATTCTGTTAGAAATGTTATAGACATATTCTCAGTGACAGATTTGATCCCTAGAGGTGTCAGGATATTTAGCAGTTCAGAGAAGCTGAGTTGGTTTTCATTTCAATAGCAGGAGTCACACAGAGTCTCAAGATTAATTTAACCAGTGCTGCTTTGTGGGATCCAAAAAGGAACAATTCACTTATGTTTCCAACACAGAAACACTGCAGAGACTGTACAGGATATTTTTCTTCCAGCACCACACAAGTGCGTTATCTCTCACTTCCTAGTGGTGTTTGTATGCAGGTTATTTCTGCATACTCTGTCCTCTCTGAGCAATGAATTGTACAACCAGAATCAGACGTGCTCTCAGTCCAGATTGTTTTCCATTTACTTTTACAGTTTAAAAGAGAAAGGGGAGGGAATGTGTTAGTGATTAGGCCGATACATACACTGAGAAATATCAATTGCCTCCTTAGTTTTACCATAGCTATCTCAATCATTATACATAAACCTTTTGAGAGGAGACATGAGAACTCTCCTGGCTTTGGCCGCAGACCACACTGAGAAGCCATTCAACTGGCTATTCACTTCTACCAGGGGCTCTTGTGTTTACCAGGGGTAATCTGCTGTGCTATGCTACTCAATCTGTAATTCTAGACGTCCAGGTCTTGTAGTTGGCAGTACACTAAATCACAAATTTTCTGGCTGGTTTAAGGGGCCTAATGAAATGCTAATCAATAAGGCAGTTGCTGGAGCTGTGTTTAGAGAAAAGGACTAATGGCTGCAGCAGGACAGACCTTAACCTGATCAGTAGGGTATGTTACTGGTGATCATCCCAACTAGATTTCTGAGGAACTAATTATCAGTGATGGTGGAGTAACCATCATATTTTTCATGGACAGGATAATAAATATTTTTGCATTTTTGTAGTCCTGTCTAAGCCTTGGCTCATGTTTATAGTCGACACTGGGTTTCAGGTAAGTACAAGTTATGGGGTCATGGTATTCACAGGACTGTAATTAATTTTACCCTCCCAGCCATTATGTGTCTCAAACAATTTGAAAATGTTTTCTAGGTTTTTAGTGGATATAGTGTAAAGCTGTTTTAAATCTTGATCTTTAGTAAATCTCAAGACAGGTAGTCAAATTAATCATTTAACCGGGAAGTTGACCTTAGAATTATAGACTGTAGCCTCCAGGTTTCTCTGAGACACTATTAGGACTGCCTCCCTTTACCTGATCATTGAGATGTTTGCTTTTATTTTTTTAAATGGCTATGCTCCTGCTCAGGATTTACTAAAAAATAAGGTATGGTGTGAGAAGTAGTACGTAATTTGAAACAGGACCCAGAATGAATTGAGGAGAGAAACTTTTAGGTTTTCATTGCCAGTATAGGAAACGTTACAGGACATAAAAGAGCAAGGGGTTAATGTTATTTTTTAGAAACAGAAGCTATGAGATTGCATTATGACACCATTTTGAATGGGATTGTAAAGTAAATTTACTAGAGTAATTCTAAGGGGTTTTTTCAGGGGTGAAATCAGAAACGTCACACTGATATGCCAAATATTCTAAAAATCAGTTCATTTGGTAATCTTCACATCTCTGTATAACTTCTGTTTCACTAAACCAGCTCCTTAATTTAATTAAAGGTACTTTCATTACAAGAAGAACTAGTGGCTACTGTCCAACCCTTAGGTTAGTGCCTACTTTTTAGTGGCATTCTTAAAAATGTTTAATTTCTACCTTTCTGTGCTCAAACTTAACCTAGCCCTGCCTCTTCTGAAATCTTGGTGAAACATCATTTTTATGACATAGTGTCTGCTGCTTTTCCTTTCCTTTATGCACTCACCTACATGCTTTTTCATCCCCTCCTCTACCTCACACTTCTACTATTGCACTAGAAACCTCATTTTTATGGGGGACCCAAACAAGCGTTCAATGTCATATGGCTCCTTGAGAAATGCCATTTTCATTTCAAGTAACATTTGAAAACACATTTCTGTTCCTTACAAAGAAAAAAAAAACAGGAAAAATCCCACTGCCCAATTCCAAATTGGAGGAATTAAAGGATATTAGTTTTCAATGTCTTCAGTATTTTTAGCTAACTGCTTAATATGCTTTTGGATATGGTTATAGTTACCAGCAACTTTTGTACTAATGGTTTCCATTTAATTTCCATTAGTTTCTTGCTCTGTTTTTTGTAAATATTACCTGTAATTATGTGCCATTTACTGCTGGAAGAATAAGTAAGTGCATATTTAAAATGCAGTCCACTGAAATTTTAGTCTGAAATTTAATTTTTAAGTGCATCTCTTTAAACATGATAGCACTGATGATTCAGTCACATGACTTGCCATTAACTGTATCACAAACATTTCCTGTAGCTTAACTCGCTATCCCTGTCCCTTGCCCTCTTGAAATAAATGGACTTCCAGCAACAGTTTTGACAATACTCTTGTCTACAAGTAATAAAACATCTGGAAATTAGGCTAGATGGATAAAACAGATCCATGTAATAATACGTATCTGGCATTCATACAACCTCTGTATAATGCACGTTTTTTATGGACCAGATGTGGTATTTATGTGTTATGAGGAACAGAGGCATGTTCAGTCATGCTTTTTATTGCATTTAAATGCAAGGTATATTTTAATAACTCTCAAAGGGAATTGTCCCCTATTGATTAGAAGCTGTCAGTGTGTTAGACATAAACCTGAAAAAGCAAATGAATCTGTCAGAAAACTGTGGATGTAATTTAAGTTGACATTAAGCTGTATACTTATTGTGAGTTGGCTTCAAAAAAAAAAAAGAAGAAGAAAAAGGCAACTAATAAATTTCTACTTATTCCTCCAGTGAAGGTGATCTATGAATCCTTTGATCTAAAAGTTGTTTATTTCTTCTCTAGGACTGTGTTCTGTTACATTTACAGGTCTATGAAATAATTATTCTTTTACATTTACTCTTCAGCCTTTCACATTTTCTCATTAAGACAACAGCTTTGCCTAAAAGCCAGCTGCACAGTCTCCATTTTTACAGTCTTGCACGGCATTTTCAAGTAAGGTCAACTGAACATCTATTGGTTGGAAAAGGGATTCCACTGAACCATGTCCACCTTGCTTTTGTCTTTGTTACTTTCCAAACAGCCCTGAAAAGCACGTAACTGAGCTGTTCTCTCCTCTGCACCTTTTCTTTGTCTAAGGTTTTTACTATTTCCAGCCTGAATCATTGCTGCTTTTTCAAGAATGACACCGAAGATTTTCTTTCATTTACCATTCCCATTTCTGTTGAACCCATAGAGCTCTGTCTACGTGAGATGATCCTACAATATTCTGCACTTGCTATAATCCTTGTTTAATGTCCTTTTCTGTGATTACTACCTGTAGAAGAGCTGTCAATGTCAATTCTCTCTTACAGATGCTTTAGGGTTTGGTTGTTTTTTTTTTTTATCTGCAATATCTCCTCAAATAAATCCTCTATATTTCCATATATATATTATAGCTTGTTTTAAAGCAAGCACACTGAGGCCAGCCTCGGCAGGTGTCAGTACCAGAATACCACTATAGTTCTTCTAGTGTAGCCTTCCTTCCCTTGGCTTTTGCTCCCTTTCAGTAAAAGTTTTCAGTGATGCAGACTTGGCAGCTATGAATTTTTTTTTTTCAATTTTGTAAGAAGACTCCAACTAATGCAGTAATTTGCTTAATTATATTCTGAAGTAGTGAAGGCCAGAAATCTTGTAGCCATCCTTGAGCCTGAAATGATTTTTTTAAGCCTGCTACTCTCCTTACAGTTTGTTTGCGTGTCACTGACCTCTCACAATCTCTACAGCACTGCCAGGCTTCTTCCTTGCTGCAGCTCTGTCTCTGCTGAAATTCTTATTCATTCTTGAATCATTTCCTGTCTCAACTATTTCAGCTCTTTCTTTTACAGTTCTTCTAAATCCCTACACTCTTAAGCTTCAGGAGACCCAGAATACTGTGTGTGGATTACTTTTTCATGTATATTCTTCATCCATCCCTCCAGTCAGGCATCTTTGAACTCAAGTTCAACATCAAGCTTCTGCTTTCCAGAACTCTCGCTGGATTTGTATCTCCTTTTCCAATTTTGAGTCTGTAACGAGCAGAGTGGGTATACATGCTTCGTTCATTAACAAGATTGAGGAATGCAAAAGGAAATTATGGATTAGAGAAAAAAGCCTGACGTTCCAGTCCAAGGTTCACAGTGTTTCTGTAAACCCCTCCTTGATTGTAGTAGTAAGGTGTCACCTATGGATTTATGCATAATCTGTAGCCCTGACAGAGAGGGACTAAAGCACTAGTATGTCTCAGCATTAACGTGTAATTTAGATATGAGAGACAACACAAAGTGGTTGCATTGGGAAAACAAACAAACAAACAAACAAACAAAAAAAAAAAAACAAAACCAAAAAACCAAAACATTCTAAGCCAAAATATTAGAGTGCTCTCAAAGCCCAAATTTGAGACTTTTTTTTTTTTTTTTAGTTTGTATGTGTGAGGTTTTTCTCCCTCTTCCCCCATTTTCAAATATACTCAACCTGCTTGTGTCTGACATCTTTACTGGCCAGTGAGGTTATCCCAGTATGAAAGACATACAGCAGGCACCACAGGAAACCAGTGTGGTCAAACATAAACCACCTGACTGAGCTCAAACACAAGAAGGAAGTGTATGGGAAGTGGAAAACTGGATATACTACTAAGGAGGGGTCTGTAAGTATCACTTGGGCATGCAGGCATAGAATTAGCGACACCAAAGTTTGGCTAGTATTGAAGCAGACAAGGCATGTGAAGTGCAACAAGAATGGCTTCTGCTGGTATGTTTCAGCAAAAGGAAGACCAGGGAAGACAAGCTGATCTACTAAAGAAGGGCATAGAAGAGGCTGAGGCACCCAATGCTTTATTTATTTCAGTCTTTACTAGCAGAATCTTGCTAAACCTTTCAGGTTCTGTCAGTCCTGTTCAATCTTTTTATCAGTGATCTGGATGCAGGAGTTGAATGCACCATTATTAAGTTTGCCGATGATATCAAACTGGGAGGTGCTGCTGACTCTCTTGAGGGACTAGAGGCCTTGCAGAGAGATTTAGATAGACTGGAACATTAGGCAATCATCAGTGGCTTCAACTTTAACAAGAAGAAACGCTGCATTCTGCATGTGGAGTTGGGAAATGCTGGATACAAGTATAAATTGGGAGAGGAGTGGCTGGAAAGCAGCCCTGGAGAAAGGAATCTGGGGGTGCTGGTTGACAGCAGGGTCAATATGAGCGAGCAGTGAGCCCTGGCAGCCCAGAGGGCAAACTCCATCCTGGGGTGCATTAAACACAGCATAACCAGCTGGTCAAAAGAGGTCATTATCCAACTGTATTCAGCATTGGTTGTGGCCTCACCTTGAGTATTCTGTGCACTGGAGAGCCCTACAATTTAAGGAGGATGTGAAAGTGAACTAAGAAGGATGTGAAAAAGATGAATGCATTCAGGGGAGGGCAACAAAGCTGGTGAAAGGACTGTAAGAAGTGTCCTACGAGGAGCATGTGAGGACTCCAGGTTTGTCTAGTTTGGAGAAAAGGAGGCTGAGGGGTGACCTTATTGCTCTCTGCAGCTCCCTGAGGAGATCAAGGTGCTGAGCTCTTCTCCCTGGGATCCAGTGACTGGACGCATGTGAATGGTTCAAAGCTGTGCCAGGGGAGGTTTAGACTGGACATCAGGAAGCATTTCTTTACCAAGAGGGTGGTCAGACACTGGAACAGGTTTCCTGGAGAGGTGGTTGGTGCCCCAAGTCTGTCAGTGTTTAAGAGGCATTTGGACAATGCCCTTAATAACATGCTTTAACTTCTGGTCAGCCCTGAAATGGTCAGGCAGTTGGACTAGATGATCATTGTAGGTCCCTTCCAACTAAACTATTCTGTTTTGTTCTGTTCTATTCTATTCTATTCTATTCTCATAAGGCTTCCGTGACTATTAGTGAAGTTTAGAGGAGAGAGATACTACCCACAGTAGAGCGGTATCAAACTAGGAAATACTGAAATAAGATGGATGTATACTAATCCATGGAACCTTGCAACCATGGAACAAGCAGAAACAATTTCTACAACAATATGTGAAGTCCTGCACTTGAGGCAGAAAAAACCCGGGCATTACTAAAAGCTGGGCACTGACAGGTGAAAGACCAGCTTTGTAGAAAAGGACTGGGTCTCTTGGTGGACAGGAGGTTGAAACTGAGTCAGCAGTGTGACCTTGCAGTGATGAAGGCAAACAGCATCCTGGGTGGTATAAGCAAGATCATCATCAGTAGGTTGAAGGAAGTTGGTATCTGTCACTGTTGGAGATTTTTCAGAATTTGCCTGGAGATTTTCAAAAGGACCATAAGCAACCTGATTTAACTGCAGAGGTAACCCTCCTTTGAGCAAGAGGTTGGACTAGATACCTCCAAAGACCCATTCCAGCCAATATTCTATGATTTTGACACAATAAATAAGATAATCTGATATCGGTTAGTCAGTTGAGGAATCTCAGCTCTCAAAACAAATTTAATCACTTAATAGGGAAGTGCAGAGTAAATTCTATGGGCTTTATGGAGTTTATATTTAAAAGTGCTGCATATATAAGAAAGATTTGACTTGAAATAGTTTTAACTTTGTCTATTCATAAAATGAACAATCATACATATATAATCGGTGTGGTTATTGATATACACACTTCCCCAAGGCCCTAATCTTTACTGTGAATATTTAATTTATTGTTCTAATTTCATTTAGAATTACAGTGTGGAGCCTGAGAGTTGTGATCTGAAAGCTTTGACTATGGAGAGTCTCAAAGAAAATAAGACTAAACACTGATTCACAATCCAAAGAGGTACCACAATATAACTACGAGGCATTTGCAAGCAGTATTGCTCAGTATACTGAGTAAGACCTGTTGAAAAGACTTTAAAGATTTATTGTGATATATTTTTGAGAAAAGCTTTTTTTAAGCGATAAAGAAAACCTTACAAAATATCAAGTTTCAGAAAAAAAAAAATCCAACAACAGTACATTTAAAGTGAACTGTGGATTTTAAGAGCTGCAGAATGGTTTTGATTGCAGTTAAACAGTAATATTTTCTTTGTATAGACCCCAGTAACAGATGTCGCTTTCTTTTTTGGCAGTCTGTAAGTAATCTCTTTTGTTCAGTGACCTCTAAGGCTTGTGTATTGCATTTGCAGTTTAATTTGTCAGAAGAGATGGTGTGATCATGTAATTTAACTCCTGCTTCTTGTGGTCATTAGTTACTTGTATTACCTGGGATGTTTTGTGTAAATGTTATTCATCATACTGATATAAATAAATGGTATCAGGAATATACTATACTAATCTATAATGCCTTTTATTATAATTTTCAACACTATGTTTGGTCAGCTGAAGAGCGCTTAGGAAGCCAGCTTCATTCAAGTCAATTGTGCAGATAGGAAGAATGTGCAGTCAAATGGTAACCCGTGCTTAGAACTGCCTCTACCGTTGCTGATAGTGCAAATGTCTTTAAAGCAAACCCCTGGCTGGAGGAGATTTGTGCTATTCACCTTTTGTGTTCCTGAAGTAGCACGTAGGTACTGCCATTTTTCTGCTTTCCAACCCTAAGGGCAATTGAATGTAAATGCTGTGAAAAGAAGCTTGAAGGTAGCTTCTTGCTTTGGCTGTAGCTGGAACTGGAAAAAGGGGAAATAAAGAGAGGAAGACAGTTTAAAGCCATATCTGTCTACTGCATTCAGTTCTGCCAAGATCTGCTGTGCCAAGGTGCCAATATTTCAAGAAGACTGATTAATATCATTAGCCATATGTTTTGTCATATGTAGAGTTATTATTTTTTTTTAAATAATCAGACAAAAAGACACCTCAGTGAGAAATGCGTACCACTAGGCAAAGAGGCTGAATAAATAGCTACACATTCTTATAAAGCTCAAGTTAATTTTCTGGTGAAAAATGAGGTTTGGATTTATTATCTTATGCTTTCTTGACACTTCATATTAGTTTTGCAGAATGATACAACATAGAATCTACCACTATCTAGTTTACAGGCTTTACTATTCATAAGGAAATGGGAAAATACTTAGGTCCTGAAAAGAGAAAAACGTCAGAAAATAGGCTTGCAGACAGGAGTTTGATACTACACATATGTGATGGCATAACATTTTAGTTTTTCAGTTCAGAAGTCAGAATGGTTTGAAGTCATTTAGAGTTGTGTCTTCCAACAAAAGAAACATGTAGAAAATTTGGTGGTTTGCTGAAGGCGCCTGATTCTGTTGCCGGCAAAGGCAAAAGGCAACTTGTCTCTACCTCACTGAAAGCACGATTGGATGCCTAATAAAATTACTGTGTAATACAGCATGATTGGCAGTTCCTGCTTAGGAAGCCAAGGAATAAAATAGCAGAGGCGTTGACGTTCACTGGCAAAACTCCCATTGACTTCACAGGAGCTGGGTATTAGTCTTAAATGATTAATGTTGAGAAAATGTACTTCAGAAACTTTGAGTTAATCTGTTGGTTCAGATCAGGGTAGAGTGGACAACTATGTCTACAGGCATTAGCAGGTCAGACCTATCTTTTCATGATTGTGGGTTTTATTGAAATAAGTGGATCATATAGAGGGTGTGGTACCAAAACCTATTGGGGTGGAATCTGTGCAATCCTTCCAAAATCAGTCCATTACCAGGGTGTGACTGAGTATATTTTGGCTGTGCAACTGTCAGACTCCCCTCTCTGCAGCTCCTTTTACCTTTATGGACAAATAATGCTAAGCTAGGAGGGCAGCTAAGAAAAATGTATGTTGTTAACAGTTAGGATACACCCTGAATTAACTATGCCAAGATAGAGCAAGACAGGAATGTGCAAAGAGAAATAAATACATGCAGAAAACAAGAAAGGAAAAAAATATCATTGTCATGAGTTCCTTAAGAATGTGTTTATCTATAAAAAATAAGTAATTGTACTATAAGTAATAATAAAAGAGGGAGGAGGGATGTACTTAAAGAGGGAAGGGTGGAGTTAGTTCTACATTTGTGAGCCTAGGTAATATAAATGCATGTCTGCTTCACTAGACATAATTGCCTAGCTCCGTAATAATTAGTAAGACAAAACCATGTCTCCAATCATCTGTCTACTGTCTTCAACAAAGGCAGGATTCACCTGATCCCTTTTCAGGTGTCTGATGTTTGTTCATGATAAGGGATTGCCTAAACAGTGAGTTTAACATCATTTCTCATGAGCTTTGGACAGTTTCTTGCCTTGCCTGGTGCCATGTGCTTGTCTCCCAGTCAAAGACAGGGAGGGTGTCCCTGTCCTGCCCTGCCTGCAGAGGTGCTGACTTGGGGCAGGCATCACCCACCTCACTGCGAGGGAGAGCGGCGAGAGACGGCTGCAGAACTCAGCACACGTTTTACAACTATTGTGGTTTAAAAAGAGGTGTCTAAAGCATTATACCTAGCAAGTAAACAGTTGAATGTGATGGTAGTTCCATGGTAGTAGTAGCTGTGGGGCTGTAACTATAACACTAGATGAAGAACTATTACTAGTTTGAAGAGATTCCCTCTTCTTACAAACCTTGTTGTAGTAATAAATTAATAAGGGATCTTTTTCTTTTGATCCCTTAAAACAATGGACCGGATTTTTTTGATTTCTCATACAGGAGTATAGTGGGTTATGCTGAAATACTCAGAATATTTAGGATATACTAAAAGGAAAAATTTGACATGTTAAGGAGTCTAAAAATTATTCCTTGTTTAAATTTACTCTGAAGATCATGGAAAAAAAAAATTGTGATTAATATTTGGATAGTCTGGGAGCCCTGTGTTTTAGTAGTTTAATTTCTATAGTCTGTTTATTGAGATGCATTAGCATGAAAAAGCTAAACCACACTGCATGACTTAATGCATGTTTTAGAAGTTCACACGTTAATGTTATTTGATAGGAAGTAAGATGTAGGAACTGAGAAAATTTAAAACTCTTTTGGCCTCATTCAACACAGCTCTTGTGTAGAAACACATCTTCACTAGACCTCCTCAGAGAAGCAACATAAAATAATTTTCTTTACTGATTTTATAAAAACTGTATGGAATCTGCTATGTCAGCCATAAAGGATAATTCTATGTTGTTTCTTCTTTTTTTAAAATCTTTTTTTTCCTTTTATCTGAGTGTGATCTGGAAAAATCAATGGCATCTGATAAAACTACTTACGATTTTTGTCATGTATTTCGTACCTCAAAGATTTCTCCCCGTTTAACATACTGGAATAAAGATCCCTAGCAGAATGAAAGCTTCTTGAAATGTACTTGAGCAGAAATGAACAGAAGGTCTTTCCAAAGTAGCTTAGTCATAGGAGTTCAAGTAATCCTCTAGGCAAATTTTAGGATTCTGCCTGCATATGCACACAGCTTTCATTTGCATGAAAATCTGGCAGCTATATTAACTTACTAAGGTTTTTAGGTCTTTTCAATCATCATATGAGCAATGAAGATGTAAAATTTGCTTGAAAAATGTTGGAAGTCAGATTTCCAAATATGATGAATTTTCATATAATTGGTGATCCATAAACTTCATGTGTTTATTTCTACTTGAGAAAATGAGACTGCAAATGCACAAACCCAAGTTCTAGTGGGCTTATGTGTGTGTGTGTGTGCTCTAAGTGTACTGGTATCTCACACAAGCTACTGAGCACTTAGAGATACCTGCTTAGATATTTTGGTAAACTATTACTTCTGAATTACAAAGTCCATGTATGTGTACTGTACTTGACAACTGCTATGTGAGGACCACTGTCTTAAGGCTGCCAGCCCGTGCCCCCATCTGTTTATTGTCATATGACAAAGCTTGCAAGTATTTTTCTATCCAGAACATGTGATATGTGCAGTTTATCACAATAAGCAATGATTTTCAAAGATGTTTAGAGAATGTACTAGTGGGAATCTTCTGATCTTTTAGCCAGCACAGGATATGATTGCTTCCACAGCTGAAGGTGCATTACTCCTGTAAGAAAAACCTGATGTTTCCTCCAATCAATTATTTGGATGTGGTGAGTCATGAGGTTTTGTTATTCTATTTGAGCAAAATTTGAAGTTTACATACAGATGAAAGTAGATTCTGAAAAGGAAATTGCCTGTTAACTAAAACCTTAGATACATTTCTTTAAGAAAGCCCAAGTGATCAGTGATCAGCTAGCTATCTTCCAACTATGCACTTCAAATTCTTTTTAATTTAATGTGTTACCTCTTTTACATCTTAACACACAACCTGTTACAAAAGACAGAAGCTATCTTTTGTATTTCCAAACTACTGTCTTTTCTTTAAGCCAAGATATACATATGTTGACATGCCAAGTGGCTCCTTCTTCAGGTAGGAAAGTAAAAACATGTTCAGACATGTCCTTGAGGTTGGGAAAAATGCCAGAAAATGTTTAGCTTATATAAAGCATCAACAGTTTCATTTTTACTACTTTCAGCAGCAATCAGATCTCTAATTAAACTCGATTAGCCTAAAATAAAGCAGAGCTTTGAAGATGCAAATCAATAATCAGAGTAAATGCCACACTGACTGTACTAAGAAAGTTCTGAAGCTTTGGCCACACTACACATTCTTCCAAGTTTAAGCCCTTCTACTTAACTTGGGTTTAACTAAATCGTCCGAATTAACATTTAGAACAGGGAGGGAACAGGCCTTTTTTGGAATACAATTCATGTAAGAAATCTGGTTTCCCCTCACTGTTGAATGATAAACTTGCAATGTTTTGCCTATTATGATGTGACATTTCTTCACTCATAAACTGTTTTGGTTTTTTTATTTTTTTTTAAGAAAGGTTTTGCTGCAGATCTAAATGCACCAGCACTGCAACAACAGTGGATTAATCTTCTACAAATGCTTACCAAATAAAAAAATCAAACTAACACCATGAAGGATTTAAACCTTTGTATAACACATGGGCTCTGTGGCAGGATCCAATTCACTGGTTTCCTTTGTACACAAAAACAATAAAGTCTGAAATAAAGGCTTCGAGAGAGTACATAAACAAGTCTTAAAACAAGCAAATGTGTCCTTTTAAGACCTTCTCTTAAACAGACACAGGCTGATGAGGACACTGAGGCTACTTGTGCATATAAGAATGCCTGGGAAACAACCCCTGCTGTAGGCAACATGTTCAAAAGTTAGATCTAAACCACAGAAATACCAACTCCATAGGACACATTTCATTCTGTTAAAATGTCTGGAATCAGATTACTTAGTCATCACAATTATCAGGCTTCACAGAGTAAGACTAGGTAACTGAGACTCTATTTTAACCTTCTCATGTTCTGCCAAGAGCCTTCAAAAGTGTTTCTTTCTTAAGTGTTCTTAAGTATCTGTAAAAATGCTATTTAAGAACATCCAGAATTAATGTGGCCTCAAAACTACTAATAATGCTGTTCCAGATGTTTGTGGTGAATTGTTCAGCAGGAAAATTAATAAAGCCATACTTATACAAACAAGCTTGCTTTAAAATACTTGTCTGGATCTGTCCTAAACCTATAAAAATCAGGAAATTCCATACTCTCTGTCTTTTCAGAGCAGTGGTCCCCAACAAAACATGTTAAGCTTCCAAATTTCTCATGCATTTTGAATTGGAAACAATATAAACTTTACAGTTTACTTTGGTTCTGTGGACCACTTCCCATGACCTCATGGCCTGTGTTTGGAAACTGGTCCTCTAAGATGTATATATATGACAATGGAAAGCATGACTACAATACATCTGTTGTCTGCCACTTTAATTTGGTACAGTGGATAATAGTAGCATTGAGACATAGATTTTTGGCAGGTGAGCAACTTAGATTTACACCCAAGGTCCTGATCTACCTACATATCCATAAAAACAGATTAGCTCAATGTCCCCTGGACACTGAAAAACAGAAGGAGCAAAAAAGGGACTTCTGTCATGTTTCCTCTTACCCACCCAAAGAAATCCAAAGCTCTCTCCTAAGTATGTGATGCATTAAGGGCATTTCAGCTCCTATGCCTTGCCTTCTTTTTTCTGGTATCTGTTGCTGTATGTCTTGACTTTTCAGCAGGCCCAAATTGGTGAAGAGTTAGTTCCCTCCTGACTTGAGGACAAAATAGCATCTAAGTGAGGGGAACAGTATAACAAGTCCACAAGCTAAAACATTTTTTTTTTTTTGAGACGTACATGTCTGTGTTTTCAGACATGAGTGACTTGAAGTTGCATAACCAAAAAAGCATGTGGATTCCTATCTCATGTCAAAAATCATTGTCCTTAAATACACTGAATAAAAGTCCTTAAATAGTCCTTGAGTATTAAAAGTCCTTAAATACTTTGTATTTAATTGTGCAGTGCTACTCATGAACATAAGAATAGCTAGTTAGATGTGTATTCTGTCCTTACAATGCCACAGCTATTCATTTGTATGAATACATTTTTGTCTTCCTGCTTTCAATACTAACATAAAAGATGAAGACTAGCAAAAAATCTCCATCATTTAGGGGTCTCCCTAGATGACACCTGTCCTCTGTTTAAATTACCTAGTCCCTTCTTATAGATCAAACAATTAATAGTATGAAGTACAGCCCTATTCTCAGAGGCTCATGAGAGTTGGTCGGTTCCAAGCTTAGCTCTGTAGGGGCTTGAAGGGGTCAGGAGGAACTGGCCCATGGTCTGTGCAGGACTAGAAGATGTGGGGAACTCATGAGTCCCTAGCATGGAGGCTCTTCACACAGTGGGAAAACCTGAAATGAGAAGCCAGTTTTGCTGTCACCACTGGGGGCCACTGCTACTTAGCAAGAGAGAAGCGAAGGGAAGTTGCTGCAAGGCCTGGAGTCCGCACTGACTGGAGACAGAGAAGCAAGAAAGTGTCCCTGTGCGGAGTCACTGTTCAGAGATGGGAATAGACAGCAAAGATATGCACAGGGAATTGAAATCTCCTGACAGTGAACATAGGAATGAGATGCTAAGACTTCTGCTGAATGTCACCATGAGTCACAGCAGAAGTGGCACCAGCCACTCTTTGGAGTGGTACTCTCAGTCCTGTGCTGGTCCACATATCTATGGGAGGTGGCTTGCGTATCAGTGATAATTGGGACCACTTGCTAATCAATCCTGGTCAAAAGTGGGTCATCGTGACTGTTGTCTTCACTGGTCAGCAGTTTTCTTGCTTAGAGGGAGAACAAGCAAGATGGAATAGGCAAAAAATAAAGTCAGATAGCAGAGACTTTTTGAGGAAGAATTAGAGAACAAGACTAATTGGAAAATTATAAAATGGACAGAGGAATTATGTACAAAAGAGAAGTAGATGGCTTCTCCTTATAGTCTGAGATGTACTTTTTTCTAAATATGACTTTTCTATATAGGCACATACTGCTGGAATAATGCAGAATTGTGAATTCTGGACTAGATGCAGCAGTCAGACTTTTCCAAGGGTTTCTGCTAAGAATTAGGAAATCTCAGGTGAAAATCTTCTCACTCTGGACATTAACCACATCCACAGCATTATTTTACAGCCAAATTGACCATTTTGAAAATATTTTGTACAAAACATATTCAGCATTAAATAGAAACCAAGGCCTGACTTTTCCTAGGTCCTACACATAATATGATGGCATAACTCATAGACTTCAAATGGGCCAGTGTTCATATACTTTACAAGTGACAAGGGACTTACACCTTGCAACCATTTGTCACACTGACGCAATATACATGTTTTCATATTTTGTAGAAGAGCAGTTACATGTCGCATACGCCAACATTTGCCCCTTTGCACTGCTAGTTTTTAGACAGCAGCAGGTATTTTCTTTCAGGTCTGAGCTGCCATGTCATGCAAGAATGACATCGAAAAGGCCAGCCTGACTGAACATAACCCTTTTGAAAAAAGAAACATACATAGCGGTGAGAAAAGGAGAACAGGGCAAAGAGAGACTTCTCCCTCCAGAATTAGTGGGCAAAGTGGCATAATTGTTGCTAAGAACTGTTGAATGCGGACCTCCCACCAAACACTCCAAATACATCTCTGACACTAAACAAGCATTGTAACAGGTTGGTCTGTACCAACCCAAACCTCTGTTTGCAGGTCAGGCTGGAAAAGCCCATCAAAGGCAAATGATAAGAAAAGCAGGTGTGGGTCACTGAGGGGTGTTCCTGGCCCCAACCCCCTGGGAGATCTCTGGCACTGGTACTGCTATTGTACAGTGTTAATTAGATCAGTCTAATTAATTCATTCAAAGTGTAAATTAGGAAGGAATGAAGATAAATTACACTAATACATTTAACCCCATGCTGTTTATTTAGCAGTTGAACAAAATAATGTGGTTAAAAAGAGTCTAACAAGGCAAAAGCCCAAGACACAGCTGTTTAATAGCATTAAAAATGAGATCTCAGCCTGTGCTGCGGGCACATACTGCTTGTTTGCATTTAAAAGGGTTGCCAAGATAGCTGTACTGGCAAACCCTGCTGCTGTAGATGCAGCTGATACTAACAAAACAAAACAAAAAAGGTATTTCAATCTCCTGAATGAAATAACCTGCACTGAAAAATGGATTATCTTGCTGGTACAGCTCTGCCAGTATTATAACTCTTGCTGGTGTTGCTAGAGTAGTCTGGAAGATGTTTTAGCTACACAGCTATACTGCAAAATGTTTAAGTGTCAATAAAGCTATATTATAGTTTGCTATACATTCAAAGATCCAAGAACTTGTCTCGACACAGAAGCCAAACCAATTTAAATAAAGTGTGAGGTGAAACTCATTTAGTTAAAACAGCAGTGCTTCCCTGCACAGTAAGCTGGATTCCCTGTGCACGGCTGGGGGGTTGTAACTAGATCATCTTTAAGGCCCCTTCCAACCCAAACCATTCTATGATGATATGACTGGCTTGAGTTGACAAGTGTGGCACTTACAATTCCAGAGATGAAAACTGAAAATATTTGGGGTTTTACATGCTTTCTGTTTTTAAAGGCCCCACTTCCAATTCACATAATAATTTTTTCAGACCTCTTATTAAAAGGAACAAACAATAAAAGCAACCCTAAGAGATTATCAATTTCACATGACTCTAGAAGCTGGGGCTTCGAGAAAATGGCCAATTATCCTGTGATTTGTGATAAAATCATGATATTTAGCAACACTTCAAAGATCCTATCTATCCTGCCATACAAACACTAGGAGAAACATGTTTAAACTAGTTCAGTGGGCATGTTAAACTGTGTCCTGGGATAGGCTAGGCCAGCTTTGTTTTCAGCAGTGTCAAAATACAGATTGGCCCATCTACAAAACTGGCTTAACCGGAACTGTGTTTAATTGTGACCTGACTTAGTTCTTAGACCAACATAAACCAGGTCAAAGATTTGCTTTGGACCAGGTTAATTTCTTGAGTGTTTTTTCCATGCTAGCCAGGCAATCATTCTTATTCTGAATGTGTTATAAGCTGTATTTGGCCAGAGCTACCTAGTTTTAACTCCTGTGCAGAAAAAAGCAGAGGCACTGTGGATGGTCTTTGTCACCTGAGCATAAATAGGAGCTCCTGTGAACACATTCAGGAGAACTGCTGTTGTGGTTTGTAAGTGTTCCAGGTGTGGAATTACAGGCAGATGAATAGGTAGTTATTTTTTCTTCCTCTCTCTCTGCTCCCACCAGTAACACTACTTTACACAGTGCATATGCACTGAGTTACATGCACACAGAAGGGGCTAGCTGGCTGTGTAGTTTGTTTCCCCAACAGATGATGTCTAGCTTCATCCAATCATTCCGCCCTGATTAACTTCAACAGGTTCCTCATTTTATGGAGGACAAGGAAGATCAGTACTTCATCTGGTCACTCTCTTACAGGATTATTGCGTCATTTTGTTCATGCAGAGTATTGCCCGAATCTGTGTGCTGTGGGCAGCTGTGTATGTTGTCCTCGCTACAAACCTCATTTTTCACTGACCATTCCTCATAGCCTTGCTTAAAATCAGTTTTACAGTTCAGGTGTTGCCGAGTGATATACTAGGTAACACTATTCTACCATTTCTGGTTTTCACTCATGCTGATAATTCTGCCTGTTTGAAGTTTGTCCTGACACTGTATGAAGTGATACGTCCCTGTGTTTTTAGTTGCATAGGATGATATAATCTGACCGACAACAGACTACGGAATATTCACCATAATGGAGTTAGCTCTAAGGAGGCAGGATTTGGGTTGAATCTCTGCAGGTTTTGTTGGGGGAAAATGGGAGAAAACAGCATGAAGGCATTTTATGAGAAATATTATGACAGACGGAAAATCCTGGACTCGTAACATGGACGATCGAATGTGCAACAATGGTCGAACATTCACAGTCTAATCCCAAATCCTCTAGGGATACGACTCGAGTCAGCACTGGTGTCCGTGATTACCCCTTGTGTAAGGTCATTTACAATTTCCAAGATCTTCTCACACCTTAACAGCTTTGAAACATACTTTATTACATACAGATGTGCAGCATTTTTAGACCTTGCAATCTGCCATACTTCATGTCATAATCACACCATATTGTAAAAAGAAATAATCTACGAGACAAATTACTCTTTCATCTGCTCCCTGTTCAGCCATGCTCTCCAGGCTTGCATATGCCCCCAGGCTCTCTGGAGTTTGAGATGTGTCCTGCTGTACACTAACCGTGTGCTTATCTGCAGACTCGGGAGTCCAGCAACAGGAATACAAGTAAGCCTCAGCATGTCAGTGAACTGTTTGCAAGGATTTTTTTTAACCGGACAAACCTGAGTGATATTATGAAAAAATGAACAAATTCTCCAAACTGTTTTATGTACTAGTAGTTTCCTGCTGGTGAGCATAAAGTAATTGTTCCTATCGTCCTGGAAGCTTCTTCAGACCAGCGTCATTGCTTTAAATGGTATTAGCAAATGGTGAATTAGCAATACGAACAATGTTTGGTATGGTACCCTGGATTTTTCTTGTAGAAAGCTGCATAATACCATTATGTAAACGCTGCTGTTACATCTAGAGGATGTTGACTTTTGAAATCGGCCTTTTGCACAAGCACGTTTTCCTCATACCCTGTTAACTGGCAAGTAATTAAAGCCAGGCTTAGCGCTGGGCCGCTGCAGCACTCCCGTGCGCGGCCACGCGGCGGTAGCTCTGCGCCGGCCCCACGAGCGCACGGTGGCTCCGCGGCCAGGAGCGGTGCTCGCCCCCCCCGCCCGCTGCCCAGCGGCTGCTCTCCTCGGCTGCCCCCCGGGGCTCGGCGGGGCACGGCCATGCGGGCCAGGGGCAGCGCAGCCCCCGCGCCCCTCTGCGCGGCCCTCGCCCCCTCCCCACTCACGCCCCCGGTGCGGTTGTTTCGGTGCCTGCAAAGCGGAGCGCGGCCCCTCGGCTCACCCGCAGCACCCCGAGGGATGCCCGGCTTGCCCCGCGGGGCCGTGGGGAGCGCAGGCTGCGAGGCCGGCGGGCAGGGCAGGGGAGGGGCGGCCGCTCTGCAGCCCCCGGCGGGGCGGCGCGGCGGCACCTTCGCACCTCCCCTGCCGCCGGCCGGGACGGCAGCTCAAGGGAGAGCGCTGCCCTCGTCCTCCCGTCCCTCCCCCGCCTGTCACTCATCCGCTTTGCATAAACGCTCCTCCCGCCCACACCCCCCCAGCCCTTATACCCCTTCTCCGCGCCGCCGCCGGGGCAGAGCTGCGGCCGGCGGTGCCAGCAGCAGGAGCAGCAACCGTCCCGCTCTTCCCTCCCTCCCTCCCTCCCTTCCTTCCTTCCTTCCTTCCTCCCTCCCGTCCCTCTTTCCTACCTCCCGCCCTCCTTCCGCGGCCCGCCTCCCGCCAGCGGCACCACCTCCGCCCGGCGCTGCGCGGCTCCCGGCGGCGCAGCCTGCCCGGCCGCTCCGCCGCGGTACCGGCAGCCGCGCCCCCCGCCCATGCGCGGCGCTGCGCCGCCCGCGGAGGCACCGGGACGTCCGCGCTCGCCCAGAGAGCCGCTGCCGTAAGTCGGTGCCCGCCGACCTGTTGCAGCGGCGGGGAGGCGGGTGGGCGGTGGCGGCGGGGCGAGGGGCGGCCCCGCTTGCCGTGCGCAGGGCGGCGGGGACCGAGGCGGTAGGCAGGGCTGCCGCATGCTCGGGACAGGCGCTGCGCGGGTCTCCGCGGCCGTTCCGGCTGCAGCCGGGCTGCCCCGCGGCTCCCCGGCACGGCCGCAGCCCGGCCCGCCTCCTCCGCTCCGCCCGGAGCGCCGGCGACCGTCGCCCCTTCTGCGGGCGGTGGGTGGGCGTCCGCGGTAGCTGTGGTCTCCGGTACGCGGGTGCCCTCCGGCAGTGCCGGCTCCTGCGAGGAAGGCTGCTAGCCGCCTCGGCGGGCTTCGGCTGCCGCCCCGGGAGGCGCGGAGCATCCCTGGGCGGGCGGGAGGCAGGGCAGGGGAAGGAGCCAGCGCCTCGCTGCTCCCGGAGCTGGCTGCGCTGCTGCTCTCCCTGCGCCGGTGCAGAAACTTTTGCACGTGGTTATTGCTCTGTAAAGGAAAGCAAATGCGTTTTAACTTCACGCACTGTTTATTTGTCGGGTTGGGAAGAAACCCAGCAAGTTTCCTTTCAGAGGCAGAGTTGTTTAGGCGTTGTGATGGAGTGAAGGGGGGGGGGGCGGAATTTAGAGTTGGGTTTCTTTGTCTGCGTGCGGTGAACAGTAGTGCATTCCTCGCAGGAGCAGCCTGTTCTGCTTCCCGTCTCACTGCAGGTCCTAAGGAAGCCGCTGAGTTTGTGCTAGAGGGATTTAGGTAGGGTGAGGGTGGGTCTGGCTCCGCAGAACTGATAGTATCGCGGCACATTTAGCAATTGAAAGCGGTGTTAGTTAAATTGATGGGATATTTAGCAGATTTCCTCTCCTTCAGCTGTTTCACTGATTCTAAACAAAAGCACAACCAACACCATGTAATTACAGAGTCGTATGAAAATCAGCCTACATCAGGGATGCGTGAGTAATTTGAAAATACTTAATTTTTCATTTGATTTTAGGCTGAGACATGCTGCAGAGGTGTTGAGAAGTAGGGCTGGGAGTCTGTTGTTCAGTCTTGAAGTAGTGTTCACTACTGGGCTGCTGTGACAAGCAGCCTGTTGAAGTATAATTATAAATCAAAGTCTTGGTTCAACCTCTGTTCCTAGATAAAATCTATATCTGTAATTTACTGACCACTTCTTGTCTTTTACATACAAATATTATTTTTTTCTAAGGAAAAAATGCCTGGAGGGAGTTGACTCATATTATTCAAGATGAATATTTGCTCACTGACTGTAAATTACCTCCGCTGAAGTATTTGAGGCTTGCATAATTTCCAACACCAAATAGAGAAATCAGAGATGTCATTTATACATTTTAATATTCTTGTAGGATTTTGGACTGAGCTAACTGTCAGAAACTGCAAAAGGACATGTTTACAGAAACACTGCCTGTTAGTAAATGATGATAATTGCTTGTAAGGGTGTTGGTTCAACTAGTCCGTGTGTGAACTCATCTCAGCAACCACTGTGGAGGAAAAAGATGTGTATAGATATGTATCTTTGTTCTGTTGGGGGAAATATGTTAGCTTATCTCAAATGTGAATTGACATAGTTTGGATTCTTCTCAATAGATGATGTTGTGATGATAAGGGGAATGTTACTGGAATAGTTAAAGACCAGCATATGTGAAATCTGCACGTGCTTCCTGAGAGATGGCATTGATCATTGAAAGACCAAATCTTCTGTTTTGGTGGGGTGAAATGCTGAGTGTATTACTCAGTTGCTGTTTGACAGTGGCTCTTATTTTTTTTACAGCGGTGTTTGATACTATGTCTGTGGGTGGGCTTGGGTAACATGCAGTGATCTGTCGCTCCTCTCTGCATATCGTCTGTAGCTCACTAGCCTCCAGTGTATGCATCACTGCAGGGTGGGTTTTTTGTTTGCCTCTATTTTGTTGTGGTTATAGGCTCATTCTGAATGATGCTGAGCAAGTGGTGCTTGCAGGAGTGCAGAGCCTGCTGAAAGATTTGAATGCCAGTGTTTGCAGCGTCTGATGTGAACTTTACCTGCCCTATTTCTGAGCCCTCTGTGCATGATAAAGTTTTCAGTGTGCTCCAAATGCCCCCAGCATGTGGGGGGAAAGGAGAGGAGCTGTGTTTTCATAGAGATCTTGACATGTTTAAACTGGAGAGGAGCTGTGATTCTCTGATCAGTGGGTGTTTAGCTCCCATCCTGGTGCCTGGTGAGGAAACCTTGCAGAAGTAGGTCCTCAGCGTGAGGAAAGCCAATCCACAGAGGTCCGTTGAATGCTCGGCACTGCATCATAATAGCACTTAAAATGGTAAAGTGCCTGGAAACATTTGAAAAAATTGCAGAAGGTGCTTTGCCTGGGTTCACCTTCCCATCCATGTCTCCAAACTCAATACTAGTTGTATACTAGTATTTCAAGCATGACCCTTCCTGTCATCCTTCAGTTCCAGCAGGTTTCAACCCTTGTATGGCCAGTAAAATCTGTTTGGCAGTATATTAAGTAATTTTCGTCTAAGATTAGTGCTTGATACTTGAATGCCATTGTGAGTCTTTATTTTCCAGACAATACAATTGCATTAAAGGTAATTTAATTTTCCTTGTAAAAAGATTTGTGTTGTGAAGACATACCAGCCTCCTTAAGTTGTTGTGTGGCTAGTGTATTTAATATGTTGGTCTAGGGAGCACTGGTTAAATACCTTTCCAAACTTTTGCATGGTGGAGCGAGACAGAGATTCTGCCTTGTGGCTCTGATGGGAAGGATTCCTCTCTGTTTTGGAGGATCTTGGATCAAGCAGTGTATATTGAACTTTTGTGCTTGTTCTTTTCAATCCCAGTTACGTTTCATCAGGGAAGTCTTCAGTTTCAGATTAAAGGCAATGTGCTATGGTAGTTTTACAGTAAGGTGCTTATTTGTTCCTTAATTGATGTTGGCTTGAGGGGCTTTTTTGCTGTGACTGAAGGGAAAGGTGTATCGCAAACCTGCTGTTGGATGTGACAAATCAGTTATTCTGTATGTTAGCACTGCTAGCAAGGAGGATGGTACTGGCTATGCTGCAGTTATTCTGCAGGTGTTGCACATTTCATGTATACAGATCACTTGTTCCAAAATAGTCTACTACCCAAATAAATCATATATGGTTTTGATTTTGTTGAAGGTTTTTGTCATAAGAATCTAGAAAAATAAGTGTATTTATTAACTTTTTTTTTTTTGAGTCTCGTAAAGCCCTTGTGTCATCTTCAAGCATGAGATGTGGGAATAGAGTTGTACAGTTCTGTACTGCTTAAACATGCTCAGGAATATGGAAATGTTTGTGTCTGTGAGAGAGGGAAGTATATCCACATTAAAAACCTCCACAAGTGGCCCCAGGTCACGCTCTGACTTTGAGCAATGGGCGCTTCCCAGGTAGGCCTTTGCCCTGTTCCTTATTTGAAGGTGCAGTGAAAGGGACTCTGGGCATGTGAATATCATAGTAATTAGGGAAGTTTGGTTCTCATATTTTTCCAAGCTTCCTCTGCAGTTTGGAGAGAGAAGTGAGATTATTACAGTAGTGGTCACAGCCACAGCTTGCACTGGGCTCCGTATGCTTCATCTCCTATTACTTGCATGGCGGCTTTTTCACCATTAGCTTTGTAAGACTGCCAGTATTCCTCCCTTTCCTTATACTCCATACTATTTTGGCTTGACTCTTAATTAGATCTGGAAACTTGCTGCTGTAATTATACATAGACCTGCATATCATGGCAGGTAATAGTAACGTTCATCTCCAAAGAGGGACTGAACAGCATGTGTTTGTTAGGAATAGGGTAGGATGGGATGTGTCTTCTGTTTCATGCCTCCTCCAAACCAGAAAACAAACGAGTGGCTTGGGCTCAGAGTACCTGACTCTCAAGGCAGCTTCAGAGGCGATGCCTCGGTGCCTTCAGCTGATAGTCAAAACACGTTTTTTTTCTGCTGACTCTGCCCATGTATATGCTGTATCACTATAGCAGGCGGCCACTGGCAGAGTTTGAGATGTAATCTCTAAAATGTATGAGTCATATTTTTTTTTTATATGGTTTCCCAAGTCTAAATTTATGATTGTTGCTAGTTTTTTATTTTAAAGTTCCCTTTTTTCATTCTCTGCTGTTGCATATGGAATCGTTATACCAAAGCTTCCTAATGGGATCAGTAGGTTTTGTTCCCCATGCACCTTTTGGCATTCCTTAGGTATTCTGTCTGGTAGCTCTTCCTGCTATGATTCAGTACAGGAGAATGTTTCAAGCATGTGCATGTGTACATATGTAATGAATCAACTGGTCTAGGTTGGGGAAGGGTGAGAAAATCAGTCCTGGTTCCTTTTCTTTCTCCTCCAACTTACTTGCTTACTGTATTGCTATGAAAGTTGGAGATCTGGTTTCCCAAGATAAACCTGCTCTTGGGCAACAAATTTAGAGTATGTCATTTATGAAACTCATCTTACAAAAAAATAAACACATGCCAAAGGTAGATGCAATTCTCTGTCCACTCATCTATAAATTAAGGCTTTTCTCCCCCATCTTAATGTCCATAATAGATACACTTTTTGATATGCAAAAATAACCATCTCATTAATCTTATTAATTTTTTTTCTTTGTTTATAGGTGTGAAAGAAAATGTCAGTCAGCATGCATGAAAATCGCAAATCTAGGGCCAGTACTGGCTCCATAAACATATACTTGTTCCACAAGTCCTCCTATGCTGATAGTGTCCTTACTCACCTGAACCTTCTGCGTCAGCAGCGTCTCTTCACAGATGTACTTCTTCATGCTGGGAACAGGTCATTCCCCTGCCACAGAGCTGTTCTAGCTGCTTGTAGCCGCTATTTCGAAGCAATGTTCAGTGGAGGACTGAAAGAGAGCCAGGACAGTGAAGTCAACTTCCATAATTCAATTCACCCTGAAGTCTTGGAGCTTCTTCTGGACTATGCATATTCCTCCAGGGTCATCATCAATGAGGAGAATGCGGAGTCGCTGCTGGAGGCTGGTGACATGCTCGAGTTTCAGGATATTCGGGATGCTTGTGCAGAATTTCTGGAGAAAAACCTTCATCCCACCAACTGTCTTGGCATGCTGCTGCTGTCAGATGCTCACCAGTGTACCAAGCTGTATGAGCTCTCCTGGAGGATGTGCCTTAGCAATTTCCAGAGTATCAGTAAAAGTGAAGACTTTCTCCAGCTGCCAAAAGACATGGTAGTGCAGCTCCTTTCCAGTGAAGAATTAGAAACCGAAGACGAAAGGCTGGTATACGAATCAGCTATCAACTGGGTCAACTATGACCTGAGTAAGCGTCACTGTTACCTGCCTGAGCTGTTGCAGACGGTGAGACTGGCCCTCTTGCCAGCCATATACCTTATGGAGAATGTGGCCATGGAAGAACTTATCACCAAGCAAAGGAAAAGCAAAGAGATTGTAGAAGAATCAATAAGATGCAAGTTAAAGATCTTGCAGAATGATGGAGTGGTCACTAGTTTGTGTGCCAGACCCCGTAAAACTGGCCATTCGCTTTTTCTTTTGGGTGGCCAAACCTTTATGTGTGACAAGCTGTACCTGGTGGACCAGAAGGCAAAGGAGATCATTCCAAAGGCTGACATACCAAGTCCCCGGAAAGAGTTCAGTGCTTGTGCCATAGGCTGCAAAGTATATATCACTGGGGGACGGGGATCAGAAAACGGAGTCTCCAAAGATGTGTGGGTGTATGACACCCTTCATGAGGAGTGGTCGAAGGCTGCTCCCATGCTGGTAGCTAGGTTTGGGCATGGCTCTGCTGAACTTAAGCACTGTTTGTATGTGGTAGGAGGACACACAGCAGCAACTGGTTGCCTCCCAGCTTCCCCTTCAGTATCCTTAAAGCAAGTAGAACAATACGACCCCGTGACCAACAAATGGACCATGGTTGCCCCGTTGCGAGAGGGTGTAAGCAATGCAGCTGTAGTCAGTGCGAAGCTTAAGCTGTTTGCTTTTGGCGGTACCAGCGTTAGCCATGACAAGCTGCCCAAAGTTCAGTGCTATGATCAGTGTGAAAACAGATGGACTGTACCAGCCACCTGCCCCCAGCCCTGGCGCTACACAGCTGCAGCTGTTCTGGGTAACCAGATTTTTATTATGGGTGGAGATACCGAATTCTCTGCATGCTCTGCTTATAAATTCAACAGTGAGGCATACCAGTGGACTAAGGTGGGAGATGTGACAGCGAAGAGAATGAGCTGCCATGCAGTGGCATCTGGAAACAAATTGTATGTGGTTGGAGGCTACTTTGGCATTCAGAGGTGCAAAACGTTGGACTGCTACGATCCCACATTAGATGTATGGAACAGCATAACAACTGTGCCCTATTCGTTAATTCCCACGGCATTTGTCAGCACATGGAAGCACCTCCCCTCATAATTGTGTGTATGTTGCAATTACAAATTATCAGGTAAGAAACAGCGCCTTTGAATTCCACTGTAATAATGCTTTTCACAAAGCTTCTCAGCAGCATCTCTGAGGAGCGTGAGTATATTCAATCCAATTTTATAGCTGGAGCAACTGAGACACATATGTTCATGGGCTGTTGTAAGCCAGGCACCACGTCTGTGACAAAGGCAGATGTTGAAAGCAGTTTGCCACATATCTTGCACCCAACTTCTCTTTATGAGGCCTTTTCCTGCATGGTTTAGATGTAAAGGACTGAGCAAAAATAAAATTTTCAACTTGCAGGGAAATGCAGATAATATTTTGGAAATTGAATCCTGCTCTATATTTAAAAACTAAACATATGCCAGACACAGGTTTGGTGCCATTTTCTTGGCGACAGGTCTAGGTCACTGTATATCCAGTAACAGTGCCCAAAAAAGATACTGTAAATTCTGATCTGAAGCCTGATAGTGAATTCACTTGCATTTCCACGTAGACAGCATACTTTCTCCATGCAGATAGCCTTTAAGGAAATTTGCTGTCTTATGAAAGGTGTTTTACAGGCATTTTCAGGCCTAATTTTCTGTCTCACCTAGACAGCATAGTGGCACCTGCATAGACCAATGTTGGATTTACTTCACTGATATACCTTAAAATACAGATTTTTTTTCAAAATAGTTATGGTCATATATGTTGGACTAGATATAGTGTCAGGAAGACATATAATTAATATTGCTGGCTGAAATAATTACCAGTCTATAGCACGCACTGTTCCAAAACAATTTAATTATACATAATGGGCCAAGCTCTTACCAGATGCAACTTCAGCATTGTATCTTCTCACCAGCAAGTCTGAATTTGGCCTTGCTTGTTTGCTTGTTGTGAATTGCTGATTTTTAGAAGGAGGGGAGAAAATGTTCATGAACAAAACTGCTAAAAAAATCTGAGTAACTACACACTTTGCCAATATTTTTCACATCTGTTTTTTTCATCCTAAGTACTAACTGTTACTTCAACTGTTACTGATTTTTCCTTATTTTTATCTTTTCTGGAGTTAGATCATTTAAAATAAGTCACTGACATTTTACAGAGCTATTAATCTGTGTATTTTGCAACAAATCTGGCAGACTCCCCTTAGTGTTGTGTTGTAATTTTCCCCCTGCCCCCCCACCACCTTGAGACTTTAATACAGAATCACAGTTGCCACCAGCCAACCAAACAAATACAGTGGTATGCTTAATCCTAAATAATCCATGCCCTGTGAGTGGTAGTTTCTTTTTTGATTTGAACAGTGTATAGCGTAACCATGAAGGCAGACAGGCTAGAAGGAACAAGGGAGTTAAATACAGTTGCAGTAATTCAACAAGCTCTACATTAGCATCCAAGTTACCTGGAAGTCCAGACTGCTGCTGGAGGTTTTCCAGAAAATAGGAAGAACAGCTTGTGTATAAAGACTTCCCTAGGTTCTTCAGTTTGGGACAGATCATAGTTTTTTTCTGGTGTCTTTTGCAGCTGGAGACATTTGCCTGACTCTTGCAGTAAACATGAAACCCAAATGTCTTTGAAGCAGTGTAGATAGAAGTATGACCTAGAAATGTAGGGCAGTCGTGAAATTCCTTTCTCTGTGTTACACTGAGGATTGATGTTGTAGATGTCTTTCAGCTGACTGGGAGCTTTGATTGAGTAAAGAATGCAGGGCTGGGCCCATGCAAAGCAGCAGGTCAGCGTGGAAATTTAGTGTGATTTTGGGCTGTGTTGTGCCACCAGCTGCTCTTGTCTCAGGTGGTTGTTTGTCTTGAAGGCACTGCCCTCTCTCCTCTCCTTGCTTTCCTCGACTTGCTTTTGGGAAAGCAGGGCAAACCCTTGAGATTTACTAGATTCTGGGTGATGGGAGTAATTGCACCTCTGTCAGCCAGCAAATGGAAGCTGATTTCTGTGCAGTGGCTTCCTCCCTAGCTGAGAACAATGTCTTGACATCTTCAGTTAACTGCTATTATTACTGACTTTTAGCAGTGATCAGAGTGTTATCAGAGCAGCAGTATTGAATGCCCCAACTCCAGTCTGTGCCAAGAAAAATATTGACTTATTCTTCTGAGACTGACTTAATTGTTCTAAAGTTTACAGTGCATAAGGGGGAGTGTTTTATCTTAAAAAACAGTCCTCAGAATATAACAGTGCAAAAAGCTTTCCTTTGCTCCGTGGTATTTTGTTAAAAGCCACTATTTTAGCTTAACTAACACACAAGATAACTGGCTTAACTAACACAGAAAATAGCTGGCTGAATGCAGCCGTAGACCGAAATCTCTTCAATGCTGTGTGCTCATCCAGCAAGTACTTTTTTGGGTTGTTGTGTGTTTTTTTTTTTTGTTGTTTTTTTTTTTTTTTTCCCACTGTCTCCTGCTGCTTTGTCAGTGGGTGGTAGGGTCAAAAAGGAAATTACTTCTGATTACCCTCTGTTTTCATGGCACTGTGTGGCCCTGGTCTGAAAGCTTTTAGGAAGACTTCAATCTGATTTGTCTTGTTCCTCAAACCTGGGGCTTTTGAGTAGGTTGGGGACTTTTTTTCCCCCATCTCTTTTGGAATTGTTTATATTTTTTTCTAAAGTTCATCCCATGACAGGGAACCTTGTTTTGGCCTCAGTGTTGATAATCTGTTTCAGTAGAAAGAATGTCACACTACCCTAAAGAATGTCTAGGAAAGAATAATCAACACTAAGTGCAGAGACCTTTTTAGACATAACAAAGATAGTGTGTTTCAGGCCCACAGTTGCAAAGAGGCTTGATGCTCTGGGCTGTGGTGTTTCCTATGAGTGTTCCCTGCTGTTCTTAGACATCACAGCTTGAGAGAGATGTGCTATTATGTGAACTATGAGTTTGCTGGAGCTCCTTTGCACTGTAATGATGTAGGGTTTGCCTCCTAAAATTCTAGCAGTGCTGTCAGAAATGCCTGTGATGAACTGATGGTGGTTTGGAAGCTGGCATTTTAATACAGCTTTATAGTGAAAAAGCAAAGCACAGTCTTGACATCCAGAGGCTGAATTTCTCATTAAAAATTGATTATTCATAAAGGACTCTAGGGTGGAGTTACTGATGCATGATGCTTTGCTGTGTGAAAAGAAATGAGGCAGACCTGCTGTAATGGATAGTAGATATGTTTTAAGTAAGAGGATTATATGTTCTTTTCTATATTGTGAATAAATTAAATTCAGAATTCTTCATGGTGAACAGAGGCATTGGGGTGAGACACCTTCACCTCTCCTTCTGCTTTGTTCCAACCAGGTTTGCTTTGGTCCAGGGATAGAAAAAACTCCTTGCACTAAGTGTTCATTTGAGCTTTTGTGGAAGAGAAGTTGCACAATGTTACGTTCACTTAAAACAAATCCATAAACCTTTTAAGATTTTGAGTGAACATAGAACTGTTGAAATATGCAGGATACAGAGCCCAACAAATTGAACTGTATTGGGCAAGTTTGATTTAGGTTTCAAATGACTGAATTTATAGCCAAAAAACGAAACGGTCTGTCTGGGTTCAGTAGGATGGTGTGGGGAGTAAGGCTAGTAAACTAATAAAATCAGAATCTGACCCTAAATAATTACATTCTTGGCTGGCCTATTTATCAGTAGTTGGCTATCGCATAGGAACACTGAGGGGGGGTGGGGAGGTGGGGAAGTCATCAACTGGATTGTATCCTAAGTGTAGCTTTCAGATTTTCTTTGACATATAACAAAAACCTTATGGTACATTGTCTCAGCAAAATCCTGTAAGTTTTTTCTTACTTCTTTTTATTTTTTTCCCTTCTCTCATGCTTTCAGTTTACTCCTTTATTTGGAGAAGAGAATTGGAACCTCAGATCTGGAGAAAGCGTTTCAATGAAGAAAAATCATTCAGCATCTCTTGCATTTGAAGAAAATCATCTGCACCTTGTAAATTATCTAACCTAGACATGAAGGAATGGGAGGGAAAAAAACAAAACAAAACAAAAACCTGTCTTCAGTGCTTCAGCACGTGGTCTAAATATGAATGGACGAAACCATGAGCTGGTCCTTGTGCTAGTAATTGTGGATTAATGCCAATATTAATCAATCCTTCAAAGGAGAAGAAGACGAGATAGAACTTATCTGAGCTGTGCAGCACACAGTGCTCAATTTCCATGGACTCTGCTGTTTGTATGTGAAATTTGAAATGGTTGTCACCTCTCTCTGTGGTGCTTTGAAGTGCCAGTGCCAGCTGCAGGGGAAGCAGGCCAGGCCCGAAACAGCGAGATGCCATTGTGAATGAAGATACAGGGGTATTGCTCCTGAACTCTGCTAACCGGAGCGTGCTTGTCTGTGGGCAGTGCCTACAGCATCTCTTAGATCCCACATTGCATTGTCCTGTGTGCAGTGAGAACCTTCTGCTTGATAAGGAACAGACCAGTGGTGAAATGTTTTTGCAACAGTGGGGAAAAAAAATTACATTCCTCAAACGCTCCTTGTTACTTTTCCTCCCTGTATTTATAAGTAATCCAAACTGTCCCCTTCCTGTTATGTTACTTGTTGTAGATACAGTTATTTATTGTTCAGTGCTTGCATGCTGAAACGATGCCTGCAATGGTCTTCATGTTGCAAGGGCTTGTGTGAATTGTATGTTTTGCACATTTTGTGATCGCTGACTTGCTCTGCTGCACAAAGAAAGAAAACTGTTGGATAACAGTTGGAAGTGGGAGGGAGGGGTGGCTTCCCAGTCAGAAAAGAAAGGATTACAAGGCAGGATCTTAAATTACATACGTACTAAAGGAAGAAGCCATGGAGGTCACCTTTCTCAGGCCACCAGCTCCCCAGGTTGCATGTGGTGTGTCTTGTAGATGGTGTCCTTGCTTACATTTCATTTGTTGGTCATGCCTTTCAATTTCTAATCTGGAAATAGACAACATCTCTTGCAGATCTCTCTTTGTGCAGCTTCCTGATTGCAAATACTGTGGAAGAGCTTCTGGATGCCAAGCCCAGATGAAGTCATTGTCCAAAGTTATTTATTTATTTATTGGGTTGGAGGAGGGGTACCTACAATATAGCCACATTGACCCGAGTGAGTGGAGTATGGTGATTCAAGAATAAAAACTGAAAACCTCAAGATAGGTTAGTGATGAAGTCTTAAAAAAAAAAAAAAAAAAAAAAAACAACAGCAATTTTGCACTGACGGGATTGCCTCATCCATCTGGATTTCAGATGATCATCTGAGTGGCCAGGTGTCAAAGACCCAAGTGCTCTGGCAAAATTCTTATGGGGATAAAAAAATGTATTTCAAACCTCTTAATCTTATAAATAGCCCTCAAACTCTGCTGCCTTTTATTTTCCTTAGCCAGGTGTGTCTTTGAACACTTGGTTGCTCAGATACAATCCTGAGAAACCAAACTGATTTTTAAATAAATTTGTTTCTTATCAGTCTGGTCTTGAGACAGATGAAGCTACTGTTTTTCTTCTGGATTTCAGAAGCTTATGTTTCACAGGTGCTTTCTTTGCCAGATCCTGTCACGAAGCATGTATTGTATTGTGTTTTTTCCTAAATGTTTCTGGAGCCCAACTTAACTGGTACATTCAGTAACATGGTTGGTGTGTGCTGCGGTATAAGTAAACAGCTGCATGCATGCATGCAAAACAAAAATAGTCACATTGGTGATGCTTGCCTTTCTTTGTGTGACAGTGATGTAGCTGTATTTGTGAAAGCTTTGTCACCTGAAAGTGTTTACACTGGTCACTGGAAGTTTCTCTGTGCTGCCTTACATTTGACTTGCTGTTTGGAGTAGACCCTTACATTTCAGAAATTAGTATTTGGAGTTCTGTGAATACGGAGAGAACATTGATTAATTAGCAAAGTCATTAACAGTTTTTTAAAGGGTGAGGTCAGCTAGATGAGAACAGTTTAATAGTTCTTCTGGTTAAACTGATTTCTTGAAATGTTAGATTAAGAAAGTGTTTAAACCCACAACCTTCCCTTCCTCCCCTCCCCGTGCCCCCCACCCTCAACTTGTTCTTTTCTCTTAGGTGGCTTTTAAGCGATAGAACATCTTAGATAGGGTAGATCTCTTCTCTGTGTCCCTGTACTTGCACAGGTTGCCCTGTTGAAGCAAGCAGCCTTGAATTACTGTTGTCTTTCATCTTGTGGATCACTCCCAGGAGTGGGAAAGGAGCCATAAAATCAGACTTCCTGAGCTTTGCATGTCCTCTCCCCAGGCGCTAGTGCCTGCACGAGGTACAAGGAAGTGAAGAACTGGGTCCCCGGGGGCCCTCTTGTTTGAATAGAGGCATATAGGTTTGAGACCTGTTTTCTCTGTCGAGCGGATTAGTCCAGATGTGAAACTGCACTGCAGCTAACTATTTAGCTTACGAAGTCTGTTTTGCAGCACTATGCAGCTACCAAAAGTGGGATGAATTTTCTGCAGCTGTTTCCAAAGTTGTGGTCTGCTTTCAAGTCGTCGATTAATTCCTGTGTGTAGGCTGAAGGAAGCTGAAGTCAGGGTGGGCCTCTGGCTCTGCAGGGTATATGCTAGGCTCTTGCTCTTTGAATTGATGTGGGAATCCTGGCTAGCTACTTGAGGATTCCAGTCCTGCAAAACACCCCACACTTGGAAGCAAATGCAGTTCACAGCAGAGTGCACACAAAAACCTTGACATAAGACAGGAAGGTTCCTCTTATTTTGCAGGCTGGTTGCTGTAGAAACATATAACAAAGGACAGCCTTCCTCTTCTGGTATAATTGTGCAGCCCCTTTTCTCTAGGTCTGACACCTGTCTGAATAAGAGTGATTAGAGCAGAATAATGTTCCCTTTCCTGGCTATTGAAGATGTGGTTCATGGGCTAAAAGAATACTGTGCAAGTGAAGAAGTAAAATTGTCTATGTTGTGTCTTTTTGTTTGCTACTACATCTTAAACATCTTAAAGTTTTGTAAAACTTGCCTTTTTTTTTTTTTTTTCCACAATGTGAAACTGAAGGTCAATAAATTATTAGAGATTTTTTTCTCCATGGAACATTTATTTCAAGTGTTGTGTCTTTCTACCCTTCCTCCCAGCCCCTAAATGCTTTGAATCCCTTATAATGTCCTTTACATGTTCTCTTAATAAAAGCACATTGACAACATGCAGTTTATGGCTTTGGTTTTAAGCTTCTGCTTCAGTTGCACTTCCTTTCCCTTTGTTCTGTTCTGCTGCTGTTACTGTGATCTCTATCTCAAAGTTCAACAGTTAAAACTCAAAACATTAAGAACAGGAAATGCAAGTTTGTTGGTGCTGGCAGTATAGTTTAGCTAGTTGAGCTAGTGCCTGATATTAGGTATTATGGTATTAGGCCACCTCACACTCTTCCTAATAATTCTTAAGGCAAAAAATGCTGGTTATGTGTAAAACATACCAGTTCTATAGAATGCACACACAAGGCCAAATCTTTGATCTTTTAAGCTTACTTACATTTTTCTGTGTACACAGGGTGGTGGTTTGTTGTTTGGGTTTTTTTAGATGCTATTGATTTTCTATGTTGGCTTAGCACTTCTCTGGCCTTAAGGTGTTGCTGACCACTGTCCAGATCTAAAATAATGTCCTGCAGGGGTATTCTTGCACACACACCATGAAGGTTCAGTTGCTCAGGTCTGCTAAGTATTGACCCGCTGTCTGCCTAGAAGAGGATTTTCCTCAACTGTGCATCTGTTGCTTTGGAGAAAAGGAACAGGGCCTTTAGTAATTCCTTGGTTTGTTTCACCACGTACCATCTCATCCCTTTGCCTATACTGCTATGAAGGAGCAACTAAAAGAGAAGGAGGTGTCCACAGTTCACAGCACAGTTCAGTGAGGATGCTGATGCTTTATTTGCCATCTCTAATCTATACAGCATGACTTGTGTAACCGAGCACCTGGTTTCCTGGCCCTGGAAATGAAATTGTAGTGCTTGTTTAACAGAGAGAGAGAAAGGCAAGGCAGCACCAGGAAGTATTGCTTTTTGCAAGAATTAAATTTTCTGAAATCTTCTGATCTACCTCTATCAAAATTCCTGCAGCTTTCCCCTGAAAGTCACAGGTTTGAGAGTGTTTTATTTTGCCTGAGTCAGGGCTCTAAGTATTAAGTGACTTCTTTCAGGCCTTGACACTGCTCAGTTAACGTGTTTGGTGTGATAACAGCTTTGGTTGGAGGAGTGGGACACTTACCTTAAAGAATCCTGAAATATGAAGGATACTGGAAGAAATCGGTCTTCCCACAGAACAGGATAAGGTTAAATTAGTTACAGTGCTTACTGAAAGCTCTTTGCTGGACAGTAACCTGGGTTGTTTGGTTTTTGTTTTTGGTTTTGGTTTTTTATTTAATTTGGATTTCCCCAGGACCTGGGATGCTTACAGCAGTGCTGGGAATGAACAGACTGCTGTAGAGTGACCCACTGGTGTCATTTTAGGGAATCATATTACTTACTGGAGGACTTTTGTTTGGTCCGGGATTCAAACTCCTTTATTTGGCTCTGAATGTGGAAGACGTCTCATACGGGAGGTCTGATTTTTATAATGAGAGTTTAAAATAGATGATTACATTTAGATTTAAAACAGCTGTTAATGTGTAAAATAGACACCTGCGAGGCATTGGCTTTTTTCACTGTAAGTATGAATACTAAATGCCTTGAATGATTAGAAAGGAATCAGCTTATTAGCATTGATTATTGTTCCATCAAGCATACCTGGGTGATCAGCCCTGACTTGGGAAAATCTCAAAGGCTGTGTCTATACAAATAAATTGAACATGCTCAGGAGCAGTCTCTGGCACTGAGGCCAGCTGGCACCAAACAGCCATGAGCACTTTCAGCAGCCCCTTGACCAGGAAAGACAGGGTGGCTGCACGCAAGCTGGAGTGCTCTGGCTCCTGACCCCTACCTGGGAATGCTCCAGAGCAGTGCAAGTTTGCATGGACCAAAACTGATCTGGGGCTGCTCAAACAATTTATCAGTACTGATGACTGTCTTCCAGTGCCTGGGAACATTCCTGAGCACAGTTTAATGCCATCATCCCAGCCAGGACATCTGAGTAACATCATATTTAAGTCCTGAATAACTGGGTGGAAGTTGTCTGACCCAGTGTTAGTAACCTAAATGCTGTTGAAGGTGGAGGAAGGAATGCTGTCTCTGAAACACCTGGACCTTGATAAGTGGAAAAGATGGGTCCCAAAGAGATGGAGACATGCTACTTCTTCAGATTCTGTGACACAAAAGCCTTGGAAGTGTGGAGGGAAGAGGGCAGGAATGCTCACACATAGATGAAGAATTGTTGGTGTGCCTGGAGGTAGGAGGTGGCAGCTCCCTGCAGGCTTGGCAGCAGCAGCATGGTCTTCTGGTATCAAAAAAAGGAAATGGAGCGGGGCTCTGTTGCAAAGAGACAGCGCAAGTGTCCTCGTGGGAATGCGTACGTGTGCCCATACCCCTGGCTAGCAAATAATGAGACAAAGTTAAGTCTCTTTTGTTTTAAAGGATCACTAGTCCTCACCCTTACTGGCATATCATCACTTTTGGCCCTTACACCTCTGTAAGACATTCAAAATTTACTCCCTTTCACAATGTGAAAGACTGTGATCTGGAACGGTAACCTGGTCTATCATCTGTGTATGTGTATGCACATAAACCACACAGAAACATAAATATCATAGGAAACTTATGTGTTTATTCAAACCTTTACATTTATGTGTGGGTGTGGCATGAAACAAAGTACAAACTCTCTCAGTGATAACATATGCACATACACAACAGGACCATCTGTCCACTGTGTGTCTTTAATAATGGTCTGTGAATTTTAGTGTCACTATTTGTTTGAAACTGTACATTTAACTATGATAATTACCCTTAAAACTAAAAATAGATGTAAGGCATGACTGTGAATTAAAATGAGTGGTTAAATAAATTACAAATCTCTTTCATAATCATGTTTAGGCTATGCTCCTAGCCTGGCAATGCTCTGACAGTCTAAGGAAACCAAATTAGACAATGTGTCCTTTTTTTGTGTATGTGTGTCTAGTTACCCTAGAAACCATAATCTTTATCTTTGAAGCGATGGGGAGCTGTGAAGGAGGCAAGTCCACTGGAATTTTTGCCAGGACCCCTCCTAATCCTACTCTCATCAGACATTTAGTAAATTACTTGATGTTGTGCATTAGGTGAAGTTCGTTAGATATTTTGTAATCACTGAGCAGAATTTGTGGGTCATAGCCTGTGCTCTGATTCAGTTAAAGTTTGTGGTTGACTGTGTTACTTAATTGCAATTACATATTTATATAAGCCTGAATCATGAATGCAAACTAAGATTTTACAGATCTGCAGCTCCTTCCATGAGATTTCAACATGCCTCATCACATTTCACCTGAACAACAGGTTTGTGAAGGAGCAAAAATATTTAGTCCCATCCTTGGGCTGGAAAGCTGCATCATGGGGGATTTGCCAAAGGATGCAACAGGAGTCACAGCAGAGCCTCCTCAGGTCTCCTGGCACCTTCTCTTGGAGCCACTGCATGCACTGTGCTGGTGAACAAGATGTCATGCTGCTTTGCAAGACTGGCTGGGAAAACTTGTCATCTCATTCATGTTGTTAATTGGCTTGAGGAGGGCTTAAACTATTTACGGGGATGCTGTCTCCCAGGACTAACCGAACTAGGGAAGACTTGCCGCAAGGTAAACTCAAGTGAGCTGGCTTTTTATACAGCACTGAGGGACCGTAGTTCTATCAGGCAGACGGTTACTCTTTAGCTAAAGAGCGCTGATAGAAAGCAGACAGGTTTAGGGAGCTGCTGGTAGAGTATTTACACAGACTCGAAATGTGATCCTGCTTCTCAGCATCCCTCCCAGTATGAAGAGGTACTGATCAAAAGAAAGATGCAGGTCAGACTTTTTATCTTACAGACAACAGGCTTTCATTCAAAAACCAGAAACATCCTGTCTTACAAATACTGGGAAGAGTATTTTAAAGACTGGGAATCACCGTAAAGGGACTCAGGCAATGCAGATTTTCTTCAAGGTTGAATAGCTGTCTGGAGTGGCTTCGCTCAGGGTTTGGGAAGCGACTGGGCAAGGGCAGGTCAGTGGGTTGGTGGAAGTGTCACTGGGCACATAGGATAGTGGTCCAGCTTTCATTTCCATGCCAACTTAGCCCTTACTTTCTTTCACCTCCATCTTTACTCTTTCAGCTCATTCCTCTGTAAACTCCTCCTCAACCCATCTCCCCAGCCCATACAGTTAGATGGGGGAAGCATCAACTCTTGAGGACATGAGGAGGAAGAGAGGTAGAAAGATTCTGATGGCATTTGCTTACATATTGCCATTGAATGTGGTCCAGGAGCTGTATCCCATGGCCTGATAATCCTGAAGAGGATCTGCTTTTGTCTTGCTCTACCTGAATAGCAGAGCTTTAACCCCTTTTTTTACATGGCTTCATTGCTGTTTGCAACCCCGTTTGGTATAGGCCCGTATCTATCTGTTTCTGGTTAACTTTGCAAAAACCCTGAAAATACTCATGTCATAAGGTAAGATCCAATGTGTTGTGTTAGCTAGTGTTTTGTTAGCTTTAAAAGGGTTAGTCATCAGTGCTGATGTATGTCCTCTTCTGTTTAGCTGAAGCATGCCTTTCATCTTTGATAAGGGGATCTGGAACAGTTGGGAACATGCAGACACTCTCTCAGGGACTGCCTTGACCTGCTCACAGGCATCCAAACACTCTCCCTGTTACCAGGGGTGCATTGAGTTGGGATTTATTAGCTACTTTGCATTTTCAGCAAATCAATTCCAGTTAACAGAAACAGTTCCCTTCTTCCCACCTCTCACCCAGATGAAAATACAACCCCTTTAGTCACAGAGTAGGTAAGCCTGTCTTTCCTCACCTGATGTTTTTTGCAGATTTTTTTTTTCCAACCTCCTTGTGATGGACCTTTGGTTTGCTTGGTTTTCTGTACAAAAGTGGAGCTTCTTTCCAAGGTGTGATTTGGCAGCAGCCAGGAAACCCACCTGCCTATGTCCTTCTGGCTGTAGCATTTCAGCGAGGTGAGCACTGTGGGATGGAGGGAAATCTGCTGGGGTAAAGAGCAGCTGCTTGTGGGGGATGCTCTAGCTGTGCAGGGATGGAGGTTTTGGTAGCACAAGGGGTGACTGTGGCATCTTGAGAAATACAGGAGGTTTTTTCCAGCTGGAGTGAACCTAATGCAAAGTCTCTGAGATGCTGATGGAAGAGAGTTTCCTAGGGACTCGGAGGAGATTTTGTGAGGTTTCTTCAATGTTCACAGTTGCTGGACTAGTGGGCAAGGCTGCAGGAAAGAATGCATATTTTTCTGTCTCACCATCTTCCTCCAAGAAAACATTGTATTTGTGTCCAAGCATCTCCACTTTGTTCAATTCATGCAGTGCATTTGGTTGTTTCTATTTAAAAGTTATTTTATTTGATGCCACAATAAAATATTACTTTATTGATCAAAAAGCCTGTGGGTATTTTTGGGAAAGGGTAGGGCACGTGCACCTCAAGCCTCTGCCTCATTCAGGATCGTGCTGAGCTGCCATTTGACATTTATTGGCCAGGACCACAGACAGAAAATGGGGAGAAACTTCCTGTAATTGCTGACCCTGGTGGACAGATGGCTCAGAGCTGACTGCAGCCCCAGAAACTGGGGGTGCGGCCCTAGATCCTGACTCTACGCTGAGGCTCAACTTCAGGTAACTACAAATGCAGCTGCCTATAAACTGAGGCACATTTTCTCACTCATCGCAGCTACTTCAGTCCTTGGAGGAACAAGTAATTTCTTTCTCCTGCTCTAATCCATTTCAAAGTTGCAAGGAGGAAAAATATTTATAGTTAAAAAAAAAAAACAAAACTGTGATAAGGGCTTTATAAATTCAGAGGTAAACTAGCTATCTGCTTAGACAATTGTACAGTCAAGCCCCATAACAAGAATATTTAAATAAAAAGGTGTAAGAGTAATTTTTAGCTTAGTTGGAATAACAAACAACGGATTCATTTTGATTTCTAAAATAGATACTTTTCCCCCATTTTTGCTGAGCTATTCTGGTTAAAATCTGGCCTATAAAATACTTTGGCTTTCCCCTTGTCATCTCAGATACAATCTTTACCATCTGAACATGTCTGCATGTATTTAACTTCATACAGCCTGAGTACTCCTGTTGAGTTCAGTGGATTCATTCAGAGACCATACCGTTAGCATATGCCTGTTTCAGGATTGAGGCTCATGCCAATAGGAAACAATTTAATGACGGAGCACTGCAAGGTACTGATAGAAAGGGTTGAGGCATGGCCAAACTGTTTAACTTTTTTATAGAGTACATCAAAAAGATTGTTCCTGTGACAAACAGAAATTACCTGCTCCTAAGGGTGCTTGAACAACACTATAGATAGCAACTGAGATGGCTTGGAAAATCCTAATATCAACCCTATATACAATTTTAATAGTTTTGGATTGTAATTGTTAGAATTTGTTTAGCATTCTTTTCTAGTTATGCTAGATTAATTTCTATACAGGATAAAATGCAGAAACTTTATGTGTTCACTGAAGCTTCTCCTGACTAAACAGTGGTATGTGCATTAAAAAAAAATACATAAAATACTTTCCAGCAGGTTGCCAAGAAGTGTATTGGCAGAGAGGGAAATGACAGTACTTCTTCTTCTCTGAATAAATAGAAAGAGATTAGCTGCTTAGTCATCTTGACAGCCCAGTCTGAGAGTTCACAATGTTTGAGAAGAATTAGACACAAAAATCTTAAATTTATTTATTTATGTTCTTATGGCCTTCACAACTCGTGATCTACCCATTCTCTGGTGCTGTCGAACACCAGCAGCACCTCTGATGGAGATGTGCTCAGTGATAGTGCTCAGTTAGCACTGAGCATATCTTGAGATCAGGTGCATAGACTAGGGATACCATCAGGCTGGGGCACACAGCTGTTACTCTAGCTCAGCATCCTACATGGATTAAGCACCTTATAAAATGCATCAGAGCAGTTGCAATAAACCCTGCATCACGCACCTGTTACATAACTAACCTTCCTGAGAAGTTTCTCTTTGATTTCCTGGATATGAAAGGGTTTCCTTGAAGTCATCTAGGCTGAGTACTGCTTCTCCCATGCCAGTCTGAGTTATCCTGTCTTCCAGCAGCTGCATTTCAGGGAAACACTCTGCCTTCACCTCATTTGTCACCTGAGCCTGCAGCAAGGGGCAGTGTGCATGCAGGACCTGGAAAACAGCACATATAATAATTTTACAGATTTATTAGTATGAAGGCCTGAAAATGAGTGTCTATCCAGCATGTTCAAGCACCACACAGTCACTGAATCCCAGAAGGACTAAGGTTCGAACGGGTCTCTGGAGATGGTACAGTCGAAACCCCACCCCACGTCCCAGCAGGGTCAGCCACAGCAGGTTGCTCAGGGCCATGTCCAATCAGGTCTAAGTATCTCCAGGGGTGGAACTGCTAAACACACAGACTAGAATATTTTTGCTTATGTTTAAGTGGAATATCTTATATTTCAGTTTGTGCCCATTACCTCTTGTGTTGTCACTGGGCACTACTCTGAAGTGTCCAGATATGTCTCCACATTCTCAGGTCATTGAGTACGTAGAATCATAGAATCGTTTGGGTTGGAAGGGACCTTAAAGATCATCTAGTTCCAACCTTCCACTAGACCAGGTTACTCAAAGCCCCGTCCAACCTGGCCTTGAACACTTCTACAGAGGGGGAAGCTACAACTTCCCCGGGCAGCGGTTGCAGTGTCTCACCACTCTCATGGGAAATAATTTCTTCCTTATGTCTAACCTGAATCTATCCTCTTTCAGTTTAAAGCCATTACCCTTCATCCTATCCCTGTAGTCCCTCCCCATCTTTCCTGTAGGCCCCCTTTAAGCACTGGAAGGCTGCTATAAGGTCTCACTGGAGCCTTCTCTTCTCCAGGGTGAACAACCCCAACTCTCTCAGCCTGTACTCGTAAGGGAGGTGCTTCAGCCCCTGATCATCTTCATGGTCTCCTCTGGACCCACTCGAGCATGTCCATGTCCTCATGTTGGGGGCCCCAGAGCTGGACACAGCACTGCAGGTGCTGAGAGCAGAGTAGAGAGGGAGAATCCCCTCCCTTGACCTGCTGGCCACACTTCTCTTGATGCAGCCCAGGACATGGATGGCTTTCTGGGCTGTGAGCATACATCGCTGGCTCATAGTCAGTTTTTCATCCAGCAGTACCCCCAAGTCCTTCTCCCCAGGGCTGCCCTCAATCCACTCATCACCCAGCCTGTATTTGTGCTTGGGATTGCCCTGACCCATCTTTTGAATCCCACTGTGTTTTAAAAATAGACAAATGTTTCTCTTTTTTATGTCATCTGTTGAACTGGCATTATAGTAGAAAGGATGTTTTATTGAAAATGTTTACAATGAATGTATGGTTTGCATAAGCCAGTAGAGGCTGGCTATGGCCCATCTAACAAAGATGAGTACTAAATTAAAATGAGAATGATATATTATAAAATAGCTGATGAATTTAGAGTCTCTTGTGGAACAGGCAGTATCTATCAAATTACAAACTCCATGTATTGTGTCTTCTTTCACCAGGACTTTTACTATAAGAACCCTGAATATATTAACCATGTATACAAGCTTCAGTGATAAAGTCTGCTGCTCTGACACTTAAAATATATTTTCAGAATGGAATAAAATACGGATCAATTTTTTTATGATAAGGCAGACAGCTAGAAATCAGTGTTATTTTATAGACAGGCTATGTGTTTCCAATGGACAAGGTAGATAATCTCTGGGACATGGGGCTGGCTAGCAAATACATTAGAACACATAAGATTTGGAAGGAAAATATTTCCTGTTATTAGCTGTTAAATGTCCCTTTCTGCCAGTAGCTGAGATCATTATTCTGTATCTTTTTGGTAATGTAGTGCTCACAAAGAAATTAGTAGGAAATGGCTGTGTGAAACAGACCAAGACTTACATAGGCCTATAGCCAACAAAGTACAAAACTTGCTAATAGTGCATTGCTGTGGCACTGATACATCGCAGACAGAGAAGACGTTGCTGCAAGTTCTAAAATGACGGTATGAGAGGCTTTGTTAGGAGGAATGTTTATTAGCAAGTGAGTAAATAGTGTATTCTCTTTGACACAGAGAGTAGAAGAGATGGTTTATTCACCAGCCCAATGCGTAGAGATGCAATGCAAATCATCAAGAAAGACATCAGCCCTTATGAAAATAATGATCTGAGACCTCAACCTTCCTGTTGTGTTTCAGATCTCCATACTTCTGCTTTGGACTCACTCTCAAAAAAACACATGCACACTGCTGTGAAGCTGGAGGGTGGCAATAGTAGTGCTGTTGGGATTTTTAAGATCAAAAGATTGTTTTTATTTAACTGGATAGTTGTAGTTGAATGCCTGATATTTCTGTAAGGATCTGGAAGGAAAAAGTGCTGCTCAGCCTCCACATGTTATTAGCTAAATCATGAAACCAAAGCTAGAAAAATAGTTTGCTGTGAACGCAGGACAGGCTTTCAGATGGCTAACTGCTGGTTTACTACTAAATTTAGAAAGTGGATTAGTTAACCTGTGCTATAGATCAGAGAGAACTACTTGCTTGTGTCTTGTCTTGACTGTGCTGCTGGCATTGAGTGAATACTTCCAACAATACTCACGGAAAAAAAAAAAAAAAAAAAAAAAAAAAATATGGAGTTTGCCTTCACTGTGGCCATTGTCCACAGGCATTCTCTTGAACAGGTCTATGTGGGTAAAGAGATCTCCAGAATAGGGAGAATAGGGAGAATAGGGAACAGCCTTTGAAGATTCAAGATTCAGATGTATCTTTGTTCTCCTCTTCCTTGAATTGTAACCACAACCTTCCACCTATTGTTTTTGTCCTCCCATAGTTTAAAAAATAATTATTTTCAAACAAAAACTTGAATGTTATCTCTTCACTATATCCACCATTCAAAAAACATGCTTACAATGGTCTTAGATGTTTATGTTTTTCTCTTTGCATTAAAAAAATACTTGATCACAGTGATACAGGCCATAGCTACAAAGTGATTAATGAGCTGTAGAGAGTTGTTAAGTGTATCTGATCAGTGCACATCCAATTCCACTTTCCTCTGATTATAGACAATCTCTCTGTAGTCTTCTCAACAGGGTGACTTTTGTTCAAAAGCCCTGCTGGAGATGGCCAGGAACTGGAATCTCTTTGCCTTCAATGGAACAATCTCTGACTTGTTGGTGATGCTGAATTTGTTATTTAAATTAATTTAAAAACTGGTCTTTATTAACTAAATAATCTTGAAAACCTCTCATGCTTCTATTTTTCCCCAAAATACATAAATTTTTAAATCTACAGGAGTGTCTGCACACTGTGAAAATGTAGCATCATGCAAACACATAGTCTCTGGTCAAGACTTGTTCCTAACTGCAAAGCCAATGAAATTGAAGGCGTAACTGTTATTGCTAAAAATCTTAAAAGTACGTCCAGTAGAATGAAGTTAAAACTGTTCATTTTTGGTTATAAAGACTAAAAGGGTGGAAGCAATTGACTTTTCTTATCATATAATCTCTAAAGGATAAGAAGTCTCTCCCATCTGGAGGCAACCATAATTCTATATAATTTAATCAAATTATCTTGTTTGTATCATACTATTGCCTTTAAATAAATGTTAATTGTTGATGTTACAGAGAACAGGCATTCCCCCGTGTGTTTCCAGGGAGATGGAGTTACTTGGAAAACACCAAGTGATGGATGAGTGTGACTGGGAACTGAAATTCAGAGCTTTAGAGACCCTCCCAACAATGTACAACTGGTTAGATGTACAGATGTACAGCTAACTTGAAAGGTCACACCTGTACATAAGCAGACAAAAGCCTAAAGATGCCCCTTCTTTTTCTTTGGACCTCTTTCTTTATGTTTTAGAGGCAATTTTCTGGAGTAGCCTTCACAAATATCCCCCTTTTTCCAAGGCAGGGAATTTTTCTTTACCTAATGCTTCATGCCTGTTTTTCCTAAATGCTGAAAACATGCTTGCATGTTTTGAATAGGTTGGTGTTTTGTGTTCAGTTCATGATGGAGTGCTGAATAGCCTTGGCTGAAGAGTGGTTAGTACTGCCCGAGTGTACCTGCTGTCAGCAGGGAGGAGTTTGGGCTGTGTGTGACTGCTGCTGTAGGACTTCACAGGGTTGTGCAGAGGGAATACTCTGCGACCTCTGTGTGTTCTGCCCTGTGGGTAATGGAGGGATGAGGTTCCATAATTTTTTGGGTCTTTTGTCCACCAGAAGGTGATGGGGAACTGTGATGTACTCCAAAGGGAAGGTGGGACTTTGTTAGGCACTTCTGGGAAATATACTTTTTGGGAGAATTTGGGAGCGAAGTTAAAAGGCTGCTTGTTTCCCAGAGGAGAAAAAAAGGGCTTGAGAAAGTGGTGGGATGAAGAAATGTTTATGAAAGGTGGCCTTTGTCAGCAACTTTCACCTCTTGATTGATGCTGGGTGTTCAAGTGACTTGACAAACAGAGCAAGCTGCATGGCATTGCACTTCACTGGCTTTAACCACAGCAGGGTTTGCCTTTTGCAGGTTGTGATCAGTTTTTGATCAGTGAATTGAGACAGATTATTCCTGCTGGAAAGTATGGAACAAAGAAGTAAAACATCCCATTACAAGAATCTGCTAATCAATCGATAATGTATATAAATCAGTAATATTTAGGAGAATGTGAATTTACCCTGGCAGAAAGTATGCCTGGACCTGTTGTAACAGCTAAGCACAACAGATTAGTGGTTTAATTTACTGGCAAATGTGTAGCCCATGCATTCTAGTTTGCTCAGCTGTGGGAAAAGGCCAGGTTGTCAGTCCTTCTCACCAGGGGAGAAGTGACGACAGCTGAAGATTTACTTGTCTGTCACACTTCCCTGCTATGGATGAGAAAGGAATCCAAAGGGAGGATTAAATAAGCAGAATGACTGAAAGGAGATATGCGAGAAGGGCCAAGGAGGCTGAGGTAGAGCTTTCCAAAAGCTAACCTGGCTTGTAGAGAAAGAAACTTCCTAACAGCCACGACTATACAGAGGACAGGGAGATGTTCAAGCCAGTGGAGATAGGAGACTATGCCTGCTTGAAAAGCAAATGACTAGGAGATGACAAAAGCCAGGAACAAGGCAGAAGGCCCTCTGAAGACCAGGAGTGTAGTTTTGGGCTGAATTCAGGACTGTGAACACAACCAGCATAGGGAGAACCACTATACAACTGCCAAGATTCAAGCATATGAAAATAAGGCAGCTGATTCAGGTAATCAATACAAGCAGTTAAGATACTTGTGTATCAGATTTTATCCTGGTTTCATGCCTATCTGCTAAGATATTACAGTAGTTGAAGGCTGTCTTCATAAAGCTCCGTTGTGATGTGTGACTCTTGCAGGGCATGGTGTTTTGTCATCTCACTGAGTGCTGTAGGTGCCAGGCTGGAGTCTGCGTCACTTCCCCAGCACCTCCACAGGAAGGTTAGGACCGTCTGGGCAGGAGATGGGACTTCTGTGGGAAGGGACATCTGAGGTGTGGGAGGGAATAAGTAAGAAAAGGGTTTTTAGAAAACTGTGAAACTAACTTCCTTTGAATCAAATACCCATTAAATTGCCTTTATGCCCACATTTCTTCAACTTCTCTAAAACAAAGCATAGTAGCCTGTGTGTATATGTGCGTGCATAACTACAAGTGTAGACCTACAAAGCACCGCTTGCTCTCATTCTCAGCTGTCCTTTGCAACACCCATTTGTACTCAGCAAACCACTTGAATTCACTCAGTCTTATGCTGTGATAAAGGTGGTGTAAGAAGCTTCATAGGACAGAACAGGCGTCTTAATTGGAACTGAATAAATCTTTCTAATCCTGGCTGTGAGGTAGAGTAGTATTATCAAATTAAATACTATATTATGCAGTAGACTACTGCAAACATGAAAAGTTCTATATTTATGAGGAAGGATGCTGAATAATTTTTTTTAACAACAAACTGGAGAGAATTGGCAAGTCTCTACAATATACAGTGGCTAGACAACCAGCTTTTCTGTTCATGGCTTGGACTGACAGAAAATTGTGTGGGAGTAGATAACGTTATTCTAAATCTGAGGAATTAAGCCTTACAGAGGGTCAGAGTATATAACCTGAAGCAGTAGCAGCTTGTGCTTGGACTGTACTGACCTGCACACAGTGCTGCTTGCTGGCTGGGGGCAGGAAGAGGACTCACTTCTGTCTGACTGAAAGACACCCCGCAGACAATTCAGAACTGGATCTGCAAGAACTTAAATTTAAGTGATTATATGCATTAGCACAATGTTTTAAGATCTTGGCTTTGAAAAGTCTGAATTTGCAGCTTAGTGTGAGGATCTAAGAACAGTCCAAACATACTTCTCTGGCTGATATACCTATTTTGTGTCCACTGAAATGGATCCCAGAAACCAGACGGTTTCTGGTGTATTTGTTCTTATAACATGTCCATGAGGGGCGGTTCCATGCTGTGTACTGGCAAAGAGGGACAGAGAGTCTTGTGTACGTGAGGTAATTTTACTGAGCAACCACTTCAGTACAGGGAGTCACAGGATTGTAACCATGTAAGCTGTAATTTGTACTGTGTTATGCTGTGATAACAAGGAGTTACAAAGGAAGTTTGTGGTATGGGACAGAAACAAATCCTGATCTTCCAGAGCCTTAAAATCCATCCAGACTGCCTGACTACCCTTACTCAATGGCTAGACTGAAACGTGGGAAATTTTGTTCAAAGTGAAATAATGTTGACATCTCAAGATATCACATACTTACTTTTTCCTTGATCAGTTATAAAGTTGTAACAGTTCTATCAGTTATAACAGTTATAAAGTTGTGCTCATATTGCAACTGTACTAATCTGTGCTTTACTGTCCTTGCACCTCTCTCATACATTTTGTCCCCAGATACCTGGAGTATGCTCAGGGTCCCCTGCCTTGTTGATAACAGAGTGACCTGCCATACAGCCAACAAATGTCAGAGTCCAGGTGCACTGGCACCCTAGCCCATTGCCCACCCCAGCTAGGACACAGTCCTCTGGTAAACTCAGTTGTGCCCACAAAGCTGTTAGGAAACATGCGTCTTCCTTCTCACCCTCAGCTGTATTAAAGGAAACAAGACATTTCAAAACACAGCCACACATGAGCCAGTGGATAAATGTTGTAAATCTTTGCTTTTGATTAGACACTAACCAAGAATTTCAGCCTTGCATTCTCACTTTCTTTTTTTTTTTTTTTTTTTTTCCTGTCTGTTCTGAAAGGACTTAAGAAAGAGTCTTTAATTCACCAGTAAATAGAGTCTATTGCTGCTGAGGAGGAGATTTAGAAGATCCCTTTAATTACTGGAACCAGATTTATGTTTAATTGCAAATATAAGTTTGTTCCCTGTTCAAATGAAGTAAGGTGATGGTAAAGTGTTACAAAAAGCTTTCATTTGCATCATCCCTCCACTCCAACTGAAGGTGCTACTACATAAAGGAAAGACTTGTTTAAATCCACATATCCATGTAGTTCTGTTGTTTGAACTGGAAAGGCAGGTGAAATTGGGTTCACATAATGGCTCATGAAATTTAAAGCGGTCTTCTCATGGCTTATTTCTCCTTGTTATACAATTAATGTCTTGCAGTGTGTCTTTACAGTCCAACTGTACAAGCCAGAAGCTGACCGAGAACCTTGCTATATTAAGTGGATGCTCTAGGTCAAGGTTTGTAAGTAATTCAAACAACTTCCTAACTGACAACATTTTTCTATGACTCCAGATGGTGAGTTGCTCATCTTGTCTTCCAAGTAAGCACTGAAGGCTGTCAATGTATTACTGTTTTCCTCCCATGCTTTGGCCCCCCTGCTTAGGTATATAAAATTATGTTAATCCTGATTCTCTCAATGCTCCTCCTTTTTGGAACCATCTGGTTTAAATTTTGCTTACCTGCTTAGTGTGAAACAAGTCTTCTCTGCCTGACTGCATAAGGAAGTCACAAGTCATTAACAGCTTATGTTAAAGTACCTGGTGGGAATACGCATTCTGCCTACAATGATATGTTTTCCTAAAGTGGGAAAAAAATGTATCAAATGCTGCAAACTAAGAATGATGATTGAGTTAGGGAGATAGCTGTGGGACTTTGCCCTGTCCCAAAAATCATTTACAGTTGCCTGGAGAAAGTCCAAACTGGTGTAAAATACTTCCATTTGAAACTTCAGATCCCCTCGAGCAGCAGCAGCTTCACTGGAGTTGCTTGCTCTCAAAGCCAGAAGCTGCTGTTAGAACAGGTTTGACCAGTTACTGCAGTTCAGAGAACAGTTTAAATAGTTATATACTAGTGTTGCTGGATTAATCTGTGTGAAAATACTCCTATTGCCCCAGTCACCACCACAGTGTGCTAGGATGAACCTTTACCTCTCTTTTGAGAGCTATTGAGCTCCATTGGTGCCTGGGATCAGCCCAATCACTGCATCAGCAGCAGTAGTGCCTAAATCCCCAGCTCTACAAGCGTGGCATTGAGAAGAGCTAAGGGAACAGGAGGAAAATATTTAACTGGAACAGCTGTGGAAGAACATGACGAGGTCCTGTGACTCTTTCTTCAGAGGAATGCTCTTTTTCTCTCTGTTGCTTCAGGGTATATGTCAGCCAGCTCTGTTTTTGGGTGTAATTTGAAAATGGCTAGTAAATAATGAGCTGTGGAGGAGAAGGCTTTCAGCTCTTAGTAATGGCCAAATTATGGAAAGAAAGAGAGGATCAACGGGTGTTGTTGAACAGGAAGGGAACTGAGAAAGGCATTCAGTAGTAGTAAATGGTGGGGAACAACATAAACAGAAAAGATCCAGGCCTGCTGCCTTCACATCATAACTGGGATTAATAGTTGTAATATCTCTAGCTATTATTAAATACAAAGAAAGAAAATTAATTTCCAATTGACCATATGTCAGGATATCCCACCCCACACAATGACATCTGCTTGGTGCATGCAGATGTTCCAACATGGACCAAAAGATGATTCCTACACCCCGAGCAAGCTGTCCAGCATGGAAAACAAACAATGAGTGTTGTCAGATGTCAGAATGTAAGGAAACAGTGGAAAGATCAAATGGAGATACAATTTGGTGGTGCTGCTGTCATGCTGCTGCAGAGGAGTTAAGGACATCAGGCCAGGGCTACTGATTCTTAAATGCTCATTCTGAGGCCTAATACCACATTTCCAGTTCTTTTACTCTCCTTAGCAGGGCGTGGTGGCAATGTCTTGTTTTCCTCGCTTCTCCAAAATCTGATCAGAACCAGCTAGAGTGAAAACAAATCGGAGAATATATTAGGCTCTGGTTTGTCCTACCAGCCATATTGCTGCGATGGTGTCTGTCACTGATTTTATCTCGGAGATCTCTACAAGAGCTCTTGGCATTTTAATATGTTATTCCAAGCCTCATATCACAAATGTTGATGCGAACTTTGGTTTCAAAGGAATTATGATCAAGTTTTCACTGGAGAAGGAAAAAAGACTAGCAGCTGAAACTGATTTTCTTAGATAAAACAATAGTAGAAAGGTTGGTGTCTTAGGCTCAAGGCCCATAGATGTCTGGCTAGAATTGACAGAAGGCTGTTATTTCTCATATGTGAGCTGAAAATGGATTTCCCAGTAGGCTGGTGTCAATATTGTGGAACTGCATGAGAGTTCTCAAAATGTGGGTATATGAAGTCGTCACTGGAGATAACAGGTTGATCTACATCAGCTGGTCTGCAGGTTCCCACGCCTGCTCCTCCTCCATGGTAAGGGTGAGATAGTTGGAAATTGTGTGCCCTTTGATGAAAAATGGATGGACCAGTTTGCCTTTGCCAAGTGATATCGTGGGATGAAAAAGCACACGAAGGGGCAGTTTCTGTGAAAAAAAATTAATGACTGCTAGCTTGCTATTCAATGGTTATGTGTCAGCATGTTATGTGTCCTCCACAGGATCCACGGGCCTATAAAGCAGAGTGCAGAAAGTGTTAATGGCCATGGCAGCTGTGCTGTGTTGCATTGATTTCTTTTGTGAAGGGATCTATAGTAGTGGGACCTAAAGCAGTTATTGCTTAAGATATATCTTCTTTTGGCTAGAGGGAAGATGAGTGCTTCCAGGGCTATCAATCCAGTGTACTTTGAGAATATAAAACCAGCAGACACCATAATGCCTATTTCTGTCTCATTAGTACATTGGCTGCTAATGGCCTTTAACTTCACATGGAGAAAACCACAAAGTTTCCTCAGTTCTTTGAATCTTTTAAAAAATTGCAGGTACTGCCATTTAAAAAATTTCCTCTTGCTCAGCCCTATCCTAGTAGTCATCAGGCTGGCTAGATAAGCTATTTGTCTTTCATCTATATAACACACTTTTGGCCTGAAGCAAAACTTGAGGTGCTCAGTAATGTCAGGAGAACTGCACTAAACCAAACATCCACTCCTGATATAATTTCTTCAAGGCTTTCTTTTGTGTGCAAAATATTCAAAGTCCAGCTGAAAGTTGAGGTAACTTCTTCAGGCAATGGCTTTTGCTTTTGTGTTAGGAAAAGACAATTACAAGGATTATCACTGGAAAGGACGAGGCACTGATTCTCCTCTCATTTCCACCAGCCTGGATCAGGACTAATTCTACTGACTTCAAGGATTTAGTCACTGTGAAGGAAAAATGTGGGTGAAAAGGTGCTCATAAAGCTGCAGGAGCATTTTGATGCCGATTAGCACTGTTAAACACTAGCAATCTACTGTTGCCAGCAACTGGCTTTCTAGACTTGGTGAGTGTGCTCTGAGCACAATCAAGAGTTCACTTACACCAGGTCCAGGCTTTTAAAGGGATATTTGATAAAATGTATACCAGTGCCTGTTCCTGTTCATCCTGTATTGCCTTTTGAAAATCCACTACCTCTGTTCTGTTTTGCTTACATGTCTCTCAAGCATTGATCTTTATGGTGGAGTTTAACATTTCCCTTCCTATCTTACTTCCATCCTGTCAAATACAGTTTCAAGTAACTGGAGCCACTTCTCTTTCATGATCAAAGTGATAGAGAGTCTTGTGTTCTCAAGCTTTCTTGGCAACATGTCAGGAACAAACCCTTCTTGCATGTAATATATAATAATATAATTTGTTGCATGGACTGTATTTCTTTGAAGAAAGGGTAACTGTAGATTTTAGGAAGGTTTTGAGGTACACAGCTTAAGGAATACAGGGAAAACTAAAGTCAGATACAGAAAGACTTAGCTTTGGTACAGGGAAACAACAGAGATACATAGACTGTAACGTCTCATAAGACGTTACGATCTCATCATTTGACAGGCTATATAATTTAGGCCGCAGAGTGTCTTTTAGTGCTCCTTGCAGTGAGAATTACTTGTGCCCTTCATGAGCTTTCCCAATTAGTGATAATTGCTTAGTAGTTTATTTAAATTCCATGGCAATCAAAAAAAAATGCAGAGTAAATTCACCAGTTATTTTCCTGATTTCATATGTTGTGGGGCCAGTGACCTGCAAACCCCTTTATGATCCCTGTGTTGTGAGAACAACTCAAGGACCGAAGTCAGTCATGGTGCCCTCTGAGTCTCAAGAAAATCTACAGGTCAATAACCTTTTATTTCTGTCCTTTTAACTGGGTCTAGTGGGCCATGAAGGTCTAAATGCCAGCTCTTTCAGATTCCTGGGAAGCTTCAAGCCCCTTGAATCTAATTCTCTCTGAGAGTTTTGCTCTCATATATTCAGGTCACTGATATTGAGAAAGCAACTCACAGCCATGTGTGAGTGGTAAGCTTTGGGGCATCAAATGTTGTGCATCTAGCGCTACATGATGAATTCAGGGCAGCCATGTAGCTCAGGAATTACACTTCTGCCTGGGGGTAACTCATAGCTATGTCTCACCTAACTGTGCCTTTCCGTCAAGAAGAGCAGTGATGAGGATTCCTCATGTGTTTTATCTGGATGAGGTCAATCAATCCACTGGTCACAGAGGACCTTCTCTCCCACTCTGCTGTGTTGTCCATTATAAAATCCACCACTTGTTTTTCAGTCATCCTATCTTTCACCTTGTTTCTAAGAATGGTTTGTCTAATTATATTAAAATCAACTTTCTATTCTCCTAAGTGTTGTATTCATTTCTATTCTGCAGACTTCCAAAAAACGTTACAGATTGCCTCAGGGCCATCTTGAAGACAGCTTCAAGACACGCTGACTTTGAGGGATGGAAAGTGAAACTCTAATTGTGTCCAACACCACCAGTGTGCAGCCACTCTACTGGTGGAGAGGGACTTGACCTTCATGAGACTTGTCTCTTCACCTTTTTGAACACTTGCATACGGTTGCACATACACACACATTCATACTGAATAGGGAAATGCCATCATATAGAGCCATATTCTTTTATTCTGCTTTTTCCTCCACCATCCGTTAAAGAAACCATTATCTTACTGTGGGTTAACAGTCTCTCTCCTGTCTCCCAGAGGAGGGAAGATCTCATGTAAATGGCAGCACCCACTACACCAGTGGTTCCTGGTGTCTTCCCAAGTGAGAGTGTGCAGGAATGTCACAACAGGGCCACCTTGGGGACCTCCCTCAAGACCAGTCCTTCCAGGAGCTGAGGCCATGAGCCTTGCTGGCATTGTGGCTGAAGACTGCTCTGCAAAGCACAGAGGGGCCAATGTACTCATGCGCACTCACATGGATCACGGGTACTTTTTAAGAGCCTGCTACAGCACTGGTGTGGAGGGAATAGCATAGTCCAGGGTTATGGTGGTTACTTCAGCGCAGATCAGCTGCTGGCCTGCACTCCTTTGTTGGCTGCTCTGGAAGGCCTCCTTCTCTTTCAATACAAATGCATGTGAGATACTGTGCTGTCACACTTGTAATCATGAGGGCTTTCCTTAAAATCAGAAAGGTAAATACCATTTGCACATTTAAAAGTTGACGTCCCCCTCATCTTTGTATTTCAAGTAAGTTGGTACCTGTGTTAAACTGAGTTCTGGAAGATAAGAAAAAGCTATTTTTATCACATAAGGAGGCCGTGGGATGTCTATTGTTGGACGTTTTTCAGAACAGGTTAGACAAACATCTGTCAGGAATGGTTTAGGTAGAGCTGAGCTTGCCTTGGGGCAGGGGGACAGATGAGGTGATCCATTGCAGTCCCTTCCAGCCCTATTTCGTACAATCCTCTGCCTTCTTACTGGAATGCAGTCAGTGTCCAGTTTGTGCAGAACAATTCACATGTTCAGTGTAGCAGAATGGCCTGAATTCCCCGAGCACTGGTCAGTTGTATCGGTTTGGGTGCACTGTGGGTCTTGCTGCTTGATGCTGCTCTGGCAGGAGGTTCATTCAGTGTGGTTACTGCCTTCAGTGCAGTCATTCCTGACAGCTCGTAAGGAAAAAGGCAGCTGGCTTCACTGGAGCTGTTAGAAGCCTGGGATCAGAATGACAATTCCACATACTGTAAAATTGCCTACTGTGGTTATTCGGGGACTTGCTGATCGCAAGGTTCAAGCACACCAACTTTCTAGGGTCACAGTTCTGGGTTCTGGGTCACTGGAGAATGTAGTAATTAATTGAACTTTTCAGGTTTGGCTATCTGGGTCACTGGAAACTGGTTAGTTTCTAGGGAGTGTTTCAGGGCCATGGGATCCTAAAGCTTCTATGGCCCTTTTGTGATGGTCCATTGCACTAAAAGCCTGGAGGAGTCTCAGCTGTACAGCTCAACCCTATCTTTCCTCCCTGTTCTGAACTGGGGACAGGCTGGGACAGGCTGGTGTGGGCAGCAGTCTGTCCAGTGTTGTTCAGACTTATAGTTGCAGTTCTCGGGCCAAATCCAGGATCAGAGGATGACAGGACACTTGCCATCTGTATCCACCCTCTCCTTATAGGTGCACAGAGCAACACATTTAGTTCCCTTGAGGAAAAAAAAAACCTATTTTGTTTTCAATGTTGTATCAAGGGCTGGATCTTCTTAGGAATACTCTTGAAATAAGGTGGATCCTCTTCAAGAGTAGGATGTCAAAGTAGGATAATCACTAGGTACCATTTGGTTTTGAGTTTCAGTAAGCTATGATTTTTTTAATGCAGGTAGGTATATCTTGTACTGGCCCAGCCTGATGGTTAAGCAGAGAAAGTGTAAACCAAAACCTGCTGAAACATACAGCAATCTTTCCATGGACTTTGGTGGGATGCCAGGAACATTGCTGCCTGAGACAGACTGCTGCTACATAGGAAAAAAACAGGGCTTTAACTTCAAGGGCTTGCACACACAGTCAATGAGTCTTTATTCACATGACAAGCTAAATGGTATCAGCAAAGTTTAAGAGTAAACTTCTGCCTGTCTCAGAGAAAGCTCCTACTAAGGCTGAATTTGAAAATTTTCCTGTCAGGAGAAACATTATTGTAAAATGCTGATTTGTTGAAAAGGAAACTTTTTTGAGAAACATATAATCTCTGTTGAAGCTATGGCTAGGAAAGGCTTCTCACAGATGACTGGGATCTCAGGAGAGGATGCCAGAGAAAAGGGGAAGGATGAAATGGGGGAGCACATGCATCTGACTCTACTGAATCAGACCAAAGATCCAATTTTCTGCCAAGTTGGAACCAGATGTCCATGGAAAGAATTTAAGAACAGAGGATGTATATGGTGATCCTTCTTTGCATACTTGCCATTGAAAAGCAATGGAAAGAGATAGAAGTTGAGCACGTTCAAGCTAGACATCAGCCCAGTGGCAAGGGCTCTCACCTGCAGGTCCCAAGTCTGGACTCAGATCAGGCTTAACAAAAGCTGCAGTCTGGGCTTCCCAGTATGTGAGTGCCCTGAAGAGTGTCACTGGCAGTGTATATGTGCAGCTCTAGCCTTTCATTAAACATTCGTTCTGATTTAAAATGAAAACATTTTCCAAACCCATGCATTTTCCCAGGATGTTAGATTTGCATGCTGTGGCCAGTTCTGGGCTTGTTCCACCACTGCTGTCACATGCTGTCTGCTGCAGTCAGAAGTATCTTTCCCATTCTGGTGGCAGGGAGCTTTGTATAGCAGTGCTGTCTCCACCATCTCCCTCTTTGCTCTTCCCATCAGATCATCAGATAAGTTTCTTCCTCATAGCTCTTGGGTGTGGTGGTACCATATCAAAAGAGACTATTAGTGCCTTTGATACAAAGGCAGTGCAGCAGTGTGATCTACCTCTGCAAGAAAATAGTACCTATTAATAACAGGCAAATGTAGGAGCAACATCTCTCACAGTTTGGGCAAATGAGTTGCACAGCTCTTTGATAAGTGGGAACATATTGGGACTGGGGTATCTGGATTTCTCTTTCAAGCTCTGAGGCAAGCCCACTCGTGTTGCTACCTACCTCTTGGTGCTGGCCCACCAAACTCTCTGCTTCCCATCTCAGAGTTTGACCCCTTCCCCAGGGGGTGAGAGAAGACATTTCATTGGCCTGGTGACATAAGCTGGGTGCAATGGCAAGAAACCAAAGATTTTGGAACAAAGAATTTGTGTGAAATGACAGCAATATCATTTTAATATGGTGGGCTACTTTTCTGATATTTTTGAGTATATTTTTACTTCATTAATACTTTTGTGCTACATTCTATATAACTGAAGCACACAACAAGTAAAAATGTATCCCTCTTTCCACCTAAATAACTTTTTTTTTTTTCCTAACTTGCATTAAAATCTGATGTGTATTCAGCAGAAGCAAAACAGTTTGGAATAAAAAGCTGAAAAGTGATGTGTTGCTAATCATGCAACAGCATGGAGCAATACATCTTTGATTTCTAACTGGCTTTAGAATGACGCCTTGAAACACAATATTGATGGGCCTGCAGTGAATGATTTATAGTCCCCAAGTATATTTTTTTCTCCTGATATTAAATAATACAATAAAAAACTGTAATGGGAAAGGTTACAGTCAAAGACATGTTTCTGTACATGTTTGTCTTCTTGATGAAACATTTTTGTTACACAGGAAACTTCTCCTTCGCTACAGAAATGTAATACTCAGGTTTAACATAAAGTGACAAGCAAAGTGTCACAAGGAAAACACAGGCTCAGCAATACAAGAAAAGCCATGAGAAATGCACGTTCTTATGTGAGAGATCTTATGTGTGATATACATGTCCACACTATGTAGATGACTTGTCAGAGCACTGCAGTCCTGGAGAGAGCAGGAGGGGTTTAAAACAGGATTGAGAGAACTGATGCTTGGGCATGGTGCTTTGGTGGTTTAATATGACAAGGTTAGGAATTTAATGCCAAGCTAAGTCCCACAAATAATATTTACCGTATTGAATCCAAATGAGAGTGGGAATAGAATATGCATGGAAGAAGGTGATGTGTGGTCAGAGAAAAGGAGATTGTTTACCAAGGTCTCTGAACCATGGTTCCTGTCTGCTTTGGTTGCACTGGCTAAGGAGATTACTGTCTCTGCCTTTCCAGTCATGCTCTTGCCGAAGGGTACCACATTGCACACCCTGCCTACTAAATTAAACTACTGTCCACTTGGGTTCAAGCTGTTGGGCAATCTGTGTGATCTGCTTCTTCTAAAGTGATAAAATTTGAGCGAGGGCCCACAGATATTGGGGGGTTTTAACCCATCTCAACTACTGCCATTGAAGTCACCAGGAAATGCAAGCAAAAGCCTAACACCCTCAGGCTGCAAAAACAAAACAAAACAAAACAAAACAAAACAAAACCCAAGCCAAAACCAAACTACCCCTTTTCTAATCAAAAAGGTAAATAGAATTCTACCATGTTCCTCATGGCTTTGAGTAATCAATATTGGCACACTGGAGGTCTATGCACTTCTGAACTTTCGATTTTATTCTGCATATATAAACTTGAGAAATTCCATTCCAAATTACACACAGACTCTCCTGCAAGACTCGCACTCTAGAGTCACCAGAAGTTTTTTTGAATGACAAATTATTTCTGTTGTTCTTATGAAAAGCCAGTATGTTACGCAGCCTGCCCTTTCTTCCAAATCACCTGATATAGTTATGCCACTCTGAAAATTTATTTTTAGTGATGAATATAGTACCTTGTTATTATAGGTGGAATGCAGGAAGCACAATGACTAATCCTTTAGTCAGTCATTCTTCTACAAATTCTTCAAAGCTGTAACAATTTCCCATTATGTCATTCTTACTAAGACAGATGTGGCTGAAAGATAAGCCTTGGGGAAGAAGGTAAAGTTGCAGAACAATCTTAAATGCACAGAGTAACCTATAGACATTGACTCTTACTTACAGTTTTTCTGATTTATAATAATGTTTCTTATGCATTAGATCCCATATCCTTAAGACATGAGGAATGAAAGAAATCAAAATGTCATTTATTTCGTATGCTGGTGAGTTATGTACTTTTAAGTGGGTTCTGCTGCTCAGTAAAACAAGTTTTCTTTGACAGATTGCTCTGCTACTGTATTTGATTTCAATTTCCCACTGAATAGCGCCAAGTGAAATCTGTTATGCTTTAAGTTGTGATATGACTTTCTCCAGCACTGTCCTCATATCAATCATCCCAAGCCTTTTTTCAGCTAGATGCTTAAAAATGAAATTAATACAGGGCCCATATTTCAATCAGTTACAGGGCAAACCCTGGGCAAGTACCCTTCTGCCCTTCATAAACACCAAGGAGAAATAGAGACTAAGAATTAAAACTGTTTCAGCACAGGGACACCCTGCTTGCCCCCAGTGAGATACCCTGTGAGGCATCCGACCACATTTACTTCATTGCAAATGAGATCATCTCATCCTAACATCTATATAGAGACCTAGTGTCTGGAGGAACTTGTGGATTACCAGACTTTTTGTTTGTTCTCTTCAGATTTGTTTGTGCATCGTTTTGGAGAAAGTTCAGATAACTTTTTACTAGTAGAAAGCAGCAGGAAACCATCTCCATTTCAGAGAATCCAGCCTGCTGACTGCGGAAAAGGCTTGTTTTCTCACAGCTCCAGGGATGCAGAAGTGAGTGATCATACAAGGCATAGGTTGTTCTTGGCTGATGTCTGGCTTTGTTCACGCTGGGAAATGGATAGGGGGGAGCTGTGGAGTGAATGTACTGAAATCGTCCCTGCAGATTTCCTTAGTGGAGAGTGGGAACAAAACCCAAGGGAGACACATAAACTTTTAGTTACCAGCTGACACAATGAGAAAGGATCAATCAAAAGTGCAGAGCTAAGGGGATGATATTTTCCTAAACTCAGATGGACCCTAATCACTGCAGCTCACTGTGGTAATCCTGGGGAGGAGTTTCCCACAAGCCACACCATAGCTCTTTGCTTGTCCTCTGACTTTTAGTGATCCATGGTGTGTCCAGAGTGGGCTTCCCTCCCTCCCCTGGGTGATGTAAGAAGTTCTCCAGAGGCTTTCTTGCTTGTATTAGTGGATATCTGCCTTCCCTCTGAGAAGGAAATATCTCTTAATATGAGTATGAAAATGCAAAAAAAGGCACTAGAGAGAGGGTTTTCTCATATGCAGAGTCAAAATTATTAAGTTTCACTTAACGGTATTCATTCTTCCAAAATTTGCTCAAAAGTCAGTTCACAAACCTACTGAAGCAAATGATTAAACATGTCTTGCTATTTGGTAACAATCACATTGAAGATTTTGGCTTTTCTTGTGATAGAACACTTTGTTTATTATTTCAAAGTGCCTTGAAATAGGTAAAGTAGAACAAAAGAACTTGGTGGGCTTTTTTAAAGGCATTTTGCTCCCCATTTTTCCTCACCTTTTACCTATGATGGACTTTGAAATTTTTTATCTATGGAATATTGTAAAGCTGCCACTGGGATCTTTTAAAACATTTCCTACAATTGGCTTCTCTGCTCAGCAATCATTACCTTCAGCCACGTTTTTTTTCTGTATTCCTTCCACTAACATATATTTTAATTTTACTGTATCTTGCCCCTTCATTGTTAGTATAAGAACTGCTTACTTTGCAATGGACTCCTGACTATTGTGTATTCAGAGTGAGTTGATTTAAAACTTATGTTCTGCAGGTCCTTTGTTCCTCTTCTGGTCCTGTCACTTCATTGCCTGTTGAGTGAGATTATTTCCCTAATATTTGTATTATCCACATGGTTGCTTCCCCTGAAACTTTCTTGGCAAAACTCATTCTGTCTATATTGTCTCCTACTATGTTTTATCATTTAAAAGTAAATACTTTCCTTTCTTGTATTGATCTAGTAAATGCCTTGTATCTTGAGATAGATACTCTTTTTCTTGTTTGTGCAGTTCTTTGTGTAAGCAGGCAGACTCATGCATTAATCCCTAATAATCTTAGTTCTACAAAGGGCTAATTGAGAGTCAAAGGTTGGTAACAATTGTTCTCTGGCATTTATATCACTGTGGTATCTCAGATCCTTCTGATGTCAAAGAAATCTGTTGGAATGTCCCCATCAATTCCTGACACAATAGATGAGTCTTACTGGGCATTTTTTACATAGTGCAGGGGGTTTTATTTTTTGTTTGATTTGGTTTTTTCAATTAAGCTTTTTCATACTTTTGACTCGTATATTACCCACCAGTAAACATGTGATTCAGCAGAATTATGGGTTATGTAAGTAAAAGAAAGGGAAGTTTACCCCCAATGACAATTTTGCTCTGTTTTTTCTGATATCAAATTCTTTTACTTCTAATGACATAAGTTTTGTAATGCATGGGTTATGTGCACAGAAAAATACTATTACTTTGAGAGTTGTTCTGCCTAGAATGCTGTTCTATTTAATTCTGTTCTGTCTTTAGTTTATCTGTCCCACACAATTAGGGTCACGTAACTTTTGGTCAAAACAGTCAAAGATCAAACTATTTTTGATAACTGGCTTACATTCTGGCTCGGTTAGAATCAATATGTGTTTTGCCACTTATTCCCTGGAATTAACAGAGCTATCTACTTAAGGATGTAATGTAAATGTAGTTGATCAAAATATGTCTTTTCTCTTATGTCATTTCTGCCTAAAGAATGGCAAAACATGTTTAATTCTTTCCCTACATATTTTGCTTTCTCTAGTATTAAGATCAAGAGATCACAGTACTTATTAAGCAACACTAACTCATGCAGACTCTGTAATTCCCACAGTCCCTTGCTGGCCCATGTTTTTAACTTGCAGCCTTTGCTCTCCTAGAAAACATGAAGCTACCTGGAGATAACCAGAGTATCCTGCCCAGGACTAGGAGGAAAAATGGATGCAGTAAAACAGAGGCAGCCTGTTCTGTGTTTGCACTTAAGTTGAACAGTTTGTGCCTTTCAACTGTTTTTTCTTTAGCAGTGGGCATGACTGTTATATATAGGAGAGGGCTTGGGGGAAGCTGGGGCAGAAACTCTTACATGGGGTTTCTGTGCTGTAGCCCCAGGCAGAAGCACGGTGCCACCTGAGACTGCTGTCGGTGCTGCACATGCTCTGCACAGTCGGCTAATGCAAGCATAGTAAATTTGATGTGTTTAGGAGGTGGCATTTCTGTGCATGCCCAAATGCACTGTGTAACACATCTGCTAGAGGCCCAATGCCTTCTGGATGTACTGCAAAGTCTATATATACAAACTTCATGTCCAAATGAACTTTCATGTGGGGTTTCGGGGCATTGGCTAAATAAGACCTGCTGTTCTGGTGGGGCTGAGGAACACGCAGGGGTTCTGGCCAGAGGCACTGTACCTGGTTTTCAACCTGTTTTAGGTTATCATTAGCCAATTCTGAATTAATCTGGTGATAACACCTGAGTGGGTTTTGTGATGTTGTTGAAATTTCTTTGTACAGAACACAGCTGGTGTATCACCTGAGTGTGACTTTACAGTACAGCTTGAAGGTAGACGTAAAAGCCCTTTGTCTCAAAAAGTCAGTGTTCAAACTACAAGCTTAGCAACAGTAGTCTGGAAAAAGCTGTATAATCTCCCCTCTTACCAAACAGATTTCCTAAGAACTGATCTGATCTGAGGCTTCTAGTAGTAGTTAAACTGATTATTCTGCGATCTCCTACATGTTTGTGTAGCTGTGCTGGCTCATGTTATGGATGTGGGAGGGGTGATAACTGTCAAGAGAGTAGATAAGAAAAATCTTTCCCAAGTGAGGATGTTGTTCCACATGTTTTCTTCAACAAGAAGCTTGAGAAATCTCTCTTCTTCCTCAACCATTCACTCCTTCCTTTCTTTCTTCCTTTCTTTCTTTCTTTCTTTCTTTCTTTCTTTCTTTCTTTCTTTCTTTCTTTCTTTCTTTCTTTCTTTCTTTCTTTCTTTCTTTCTTTCTTTCTTTCTTTCTTTCTTTCTTTCTTTCTTTCTTTCTTTCTTTCTTTCTTTCTTTCTTTCTTTCTTTCTTTCTTTCTTCTTTCTTTCTTTCTTTCTTTCTTTCTTTCTTTCTTTCTTTCTTTCTTTCTTTCTTTCTTTCTTTCTTTCTTTCTTTCTTTCTTTCTTTCTTTCTTTCTTTCTTTCTTTCTTTCTTTCTTTCTTTCTTTCTTTCTTTCTTTCTTTCTTTCTTTCTTTCTTTCTTTCTTTCTTTCTTTCTTTCTTTCTTTCTTTCTTTCTTTCTTTCTTTCTTTCTTTCTTTCTTTCTTTCTTTCTTTCTTTCTTTCTTTCTTTCTTTCTTTCTTTCTTTCTTTCTTTCTTTCTTTCTTTCTTTCTTTCTTTCTTTCTTTCTTTCTTTCTTTCTTTCTTTCTTTCTTTCTTTCTTTCTTTCTTTCTTTCTTTCTTTCTTTCTTTCTTTCTTTCTTTCTTTCTTTCTTTCTTTCTTTCTTTCTTTCTTTCTTTCTTTCTTTCTTTCTTTCTTCTTTCTTTCTTTCTTTCTTTCTTTCTTTCTTTCTTTCTTTCTTTCTTTCTTTCTTTCTTTCTTTCTTTCTTTCTTTCTTTCTTTCTTTCTTTCTTTCTTCTTTCTTTCTTTCTTTCTTTCTTTCTTTCTTTCTTTCTTTCTTTCTTTCTTTCTTTCTTTCTTTCTTTCTTTCTTTCTTTCTTTCTTTCTTTCTTTCTTTCTTTCTTTCTTTCTTTCTTTCTTTCTTTCTTTCTTTCTTTCTTTCTTTCTTTCTTTCTTTCTTTCTTCCTTCCTTCCTTCCTTCCTTCCTTCCTTCCTTCCTTCCTTCCTTCCTTCCTTCCTTCCTTCCTTCCTTTCTTTCTTTCTTTCTTTCTTTCTTTCTTCCTTCCTTCCTTCCTTCCTTCCTTCCTTCCTTCCTTCCTTCCTTCCTTCCTTCCTTTCTTCCTTTCTTTCTTCCTTCCTTCCTTCCTTTCTTTCTTTCTTTCTTTCTTTCTTTCTTTCTTTCTTTCTTTCTTTCTTTCTTTCTTTCTTTCTTTCTTTCTTTCTTTCTTTCTTTCTTCCTTCCTTCCTTCCTTCCTTCCTTCCTTCCTTCCTTCCTTCCTTTCTTTCTTTCTTTCTTCCTTCCTTCCTTTCTTTCTTTCTTTCTTTCTTCCTTCCTTCCTTTCTTCCTTCCTTTCTTCCTTTCTTCCTTTCTTCCTTTCTTTCTTTCTTCCCTTCTTTCTTTCTTCCTTTCTTTCTTTCTTCCTTTCTTTCTTTCTTCCTTTCTTTCTTTCTTCCTTTCTTTCTTCCTTCCTTTCTTCCTTCCTTTCTTCCTTCCTTTCTTCCTTCCTTTCTTCCTTCCTTTCTTCCTTCCTTTCTTCCTTTCTTCCTTCCTTTCTTCCTTCCTTTCTTCCTTCCTTTCTTCCTTCCTTTCTTCCTTCCTTTCTTCCTTCCTTTCTTCCTTCCTTTCTTCCTTTCTTCCTTTCTTCCTTTCTTCCTTTCTTCCTTTCTTCCTTTCCTTTCTTTCTTTCCTTTCTTTCTTTCCTTTCTTTCTTTCCTTTCTTTCCTTTCTTTCTTTCCTTTCTTTCTTCCTTTCTTTCTTTCCTTTCTTTCTTTCTTTCTTTCTTTCCTTTTCCCACCCTCCTCTGCAGCCACCTTTCAGTGGTGCTGATAGAAGTGCCCACAGGACATGCTGCAAACCAGGTTGCAGACAGGAATGCATGGCATGACTGAGGGCATGCAAGGTTGTGGTGTAGAAGTGGGTAGCTCTTGAGAGGGATAAATGAGAAATTCTAAACCAGCTTTGCCAAGACAAAAATGTGTTATGAATGACATCCTTCAGCATTGCTAATATAGCCATGGCCATGTGTATGTGGCTGCATGAGCCACGAGAAGAGATATTTTTTTCCAAGAAGTGCACAGTGTATAAGGAACGTTGAATGGACAAAAGAAATGAAGCAGGTTACATATGAACTTGGAGAAGATGGCATGGCAGAACATTGACTAGTTATGTGTTTGCTTGGTATGGCTAGGACTTGGGATTTATGTGAAAAAAAGGAGTACTTGGGAGGAATTTGATTCACTAGAAAGCCATGTCTGGTGAATTGCCTATACGTAGAGAGTAGTGGCAGAAGGATTGAAAGAAGTCAGTGAGTTGGCATGACTGGAGGGATAAGAGAGCTGTTGTGGTCAGTCAGTCAGCATTAGCTAGTCCAAATGGGACTAGTTGTATGACAGGTGCTATACTGAAGAACATCATGACCCTGAAATATTGCACAGTAAGATGCAAGATCCAGTGCAGATGTGATGGGCCCCAGAGAGCCTTGAAGATGGAAGGTTTAAAGAGAATTGTGCACTGATGTCTATCCCAGTAACAAAGTATTTACCCTAATGAATTCACTTTAAATGCCTCCTCTCCAGAGAGTTCATATGCAAACCTCTGAGGTGTGAGAGTGCTGGCCTCTCAGACTAGTTGTTAGAAGCATATTGGGCAATAGCCTCTCCAGCTTACTCAGAGTTTGGCAGGTAAGTTTTTTCTCATGGGTACCTGAGCTATTTTTAGATAATGCAGCTGGCACCTTTCTAAAGGCCTGATAATGAGTTAGGAATGTGCATCTCAAGCATGTGTATTTGTTCCTTCTTCAAGGCAAGCAAAACTGTCAAGGGCCAACAGAGAGATTTATGAACCTCTCTGGAAGCTGGGGGTTTCCCTGGCATTGTTCTCAGTAGAGACAGTGTAGGAAGGGACACGCTTCCCCTCGCATGAGCCCTGAGAGGAAGAATTTTGCAGATAGTGACTATGGGAACCAGTTCTTTAGTACTTACCCGTCAATAAAATATTCAATATCCCCTCTGGAATGTGCCTGCAGACTGTTCCTGGGGATTTAGAATTGCATAAGATGATAACAGGAAATAAAAAAGCCACTTCATTTTGGCAATGGCAGCATGAATTCAGCTCTGTGGAGATGGTGGGGTTCCCTACATGCTTTCTGGAAAGTTTTGAATTGAGACTTCTTGCCAACAATTGGAAAAAGGGTTCATTCTCCATTCTCATTGAATGGCCTTTCTTCCCCATAAGCAATTCACTCAAAGGAAGCATAAATCCACAGATTTCCAGTTGAGTGTATGATGGGAAGGCCTCTCCTTTCTACTTTTAGCCACTCATATGTTTATAAACTGAATGTCTGGTAAGGACATATTGGATTGTTAACTAAACTATTTTGATGACTACGATCCTGAGTGGGAGGTCAGATCTCCCTGTGTTTGATGCTGTACAAGGACAGGATGAAAAGGCAGTCTCTGTCTCCAAAATGCATGTGCACTCTGCGTGTTAGATGACCAGCAGAGGCATGTAGATGAACAAATGAGCACAACTGAGATCCTGTGAAGCACACTTGTAATGAGAGACAGGGGACTTGGTCCCTTCTCAACCTAATCTCCAGGTTGAGATTTTTGTCTGCATCTTGACAAGGAAGACTTCTCCAAAGAGAATGAAGAAGGAACTCTGTGACTACACTTGAGGCATCTTCCAAGAGCAAGGACAGCAGAGAAGAGCAGGGAGGTGGTGGTTATAAGGCTGCAGTCAGGTTATAAGGATGCTTAGGGGAGAGGGAGGCTGACGCCCATTCTGTTCTTCAGGATCTGATCCCACCTTCATACAAAGAGCTGGAAAAACTCCCAGTGAGCTGAATGAGTCTGCTGCTCCCTCAGGGTCAGCAGAGGCCTGGGGACCAGATGCCATCCTTGAAGCCATTTGTTGGACCTGCCAGGCATCTGGTAGGCAGCGTGTCACACTGGCTGCCTGAAGGGCAGCAGCTGGCAGGCTTGTTGGTGCACACCTTGTTTCCATTCCCAAATTCCCAGATGGTCAGGCTTATTGCCACTTGTGTACCACCTAGTCCCTGGGTGGCTTCACACCAGTTATGGTGCATACACACTGCTCCTTGGCAAATGATGTTGTGGAACTGGGGTTGAAGCTGTAGGAGCATAGTGGAGAAGGATTTTAAAGGTGCTGTAGGGAGCACAGGAGACAGATGGATAGCTGAAGCTGTCCCTGAAGGAGGCAGGGGATGTGGGGTGGAACTGAGGGGGGTTATGGTGTGGTCTAGATAAGGAAGTTGAGAGACTGGCATGTTGCAGTGGGGATGTAGATGAGGTAGGCTGACTGCAGTCTGAGTGTGAACTATATTTGATAGCTATCATATTGTGTAGGAAAATTCAGTAAACCAAGGACATTGCAACAAAAGGGGAAGGGACATGGGCAAGAAGTGTACAAAAAGATGAGGAGGTGGGAATGAAGGATATGAGAACATTGTGGAGTGTTGGAGGCATGGAGGGAAAAGCATGTATTGTGGAAAGGAGCACATGTTGCAGAATAAGGCCCTTTTTGGCTTACTCCTTATCTTGAATTGGGGATTCTTCGAGCATTGTCCATACAAATTCTATCCAGCCTTGCATTGGATGCTGCCTCTAGAATAAAGTAGGTTTTCTTTCTTTATTTTGAAATAACAGCATGCAGACTAATAGCCACAGGCTTTCAGAGAATGGATAAAGTATGCTAGTCAGAACTAATCCAATTATCATTCCATTTTCAAAGATCTGTTTTAATTTACCATAATAGTATAGGTCCCCACTCCCAGTTCCATCCTTTTAATTTGTGCTTGGTCATAAGTGCTGAATTCCCATGCTGGCAGCTGGAAGTAGCAGGACACTTGAAAGGAGAGAGCCCGTCATTACAGATATAACAGATTTCTGTGCGTGTCTCCCTGAAAACATGAACACTGGATGAGTATTTTTTGATATTTAGTGACTTTAGTTATTTTAGTACTTTTTGAAGAAGCGTGGCTGGAAGTTAGAGTTGCTTCTTTGGTTGAGGAATGGAACAGTGACTAGAAGATCACAGAGGAATAGTTTCCTGAGATAGCTGCCATGCCTGTCACTGTGGTATCTAGTGACACATAGTGCAACAGCACTGCAAGGAATTTTAATGCATTGCCACATTTGTAACTGGTTATGTCCTTGTTTACTGCTGACTTTGATCAGGAATTTTGCTCTGTATTGACTTAGAATATGAGACATCAGTAATTAAAACTATGGTTAGGAAAAATGTTTTTCTATAAAGAAGTATCAGTTCTGGTTAAGACTGAAAGTCCTGCAAAGAAGGGTGAGAACAGGATCTGATATAAGTGTGCATTTGATGCTGAACAGACCCCATACAAGAATTGTTTTCCCACAACCTTCGTGAGTGACACTAAACTATTGTTTACTCTACCTGAGCCTTAGTTTCCTGCCTCAAATTCCTACCTTTGTCCATGTGCTGGGAGGATGAACCTACCGAAGGCTGTGAAGTTCTTTACTATGCTACAGGTAGCCATAAAACATATGATTCCCTTGGATTATTTTTTATCAAGTAGGGTAAATCAAGCAAAGAAGCTGAGGATGGAGCATTGCTACCAGAAGCCCTGTTCTTCAGCAAAGAAAACCCCTTGGTTCCAAGCCCTAGACATGACTGAAATTCTCTCCTAACTTTGACTTTGGCAGAGTTATGACAGCAGAAAATTTGTCTCAGTCTCTTCCAATCTACTCCAGGTAATCACACAGTTTGAATTCACCTCCTTGCATGCTCATGCTGTAATATGAGCTATGGGCTTCAAGCAGGTACAGTGAAGTGCCCAGATGAGAAAAAGTGTTATGTTTGACTTTTTGCAGACACTTAACTTGCAAGGGGATGTTTATGTGAGATACAATAGGGACCTGTTCTCCCAGCTAAGAACTGTACTTTGAAATCAAAGGTGTTAAACTTTGGCTTGTCATCTGTCATAGCAAGATTTTTACTATTTTTTAACACCCAGACTCATTGCTAAATCTCCATAATCCTGAAATGTAACTTTTAAGTGTGATTTATGATTATGATTAGATTTATTGTATCAAGTTGCTGTTGTAAAACACCTGTTTTCCTAGGAAGGTGGGGCTGTAAATATCCTGGGAACAGGAGAACTGGGTTGATATTGCATAGTTTGTCCTAAAAGCTTTTTAATTTCAAAGCCAATTAGAAAAAATAACACCACCACCATCCCCCCAAAAGAAAAAAAAACAACTGTCACGTAACAAAATCCCATGTAATGTTTAGTTATCTAATAGCAGTAGATAAAAAAAAAAAAAAAACAAAAAAAGCTGAGCACAAACCAGCCTGTAGGAGCCAGAAAAAGAAGGCACTGATTCAACTTTTAACTGTGAGAACAAAAACGTTTTCAGAGTAACTGTCAGCTTCCCCAGATGTGAAACGTATAGGCTCTAAATTGTAACATCGCTGGGAAATCAGACAGATCTTTCACCCCTTCCCCTCACTCACAGGGGGCATTGTGATGAAACAAGAATACTGCAGATATTTTTCAAAATAAATTTATCAACGCCTCAGACTGTGCCTTGCAGCTGCCAAAGGTCTGGATTGTATTCAAGAGATTGTAGGAAGTCATGCAAAACAAACTTGAAAAAGAAAAACAAATGTTTTTTCAACATAAACCCTTGCAGTGGTGTTTTCATTTCAGGGCAGCCATCTTGCTATAACCCTGAAGTAAGAGCTTGCAATTGAATGTGCGTGCATGTGTGTAGCAAGTCACTAAAATCCTTACTGATAGAAAAGCACCAGTAAGTGTCCCTGATTTGGATATGTAGAGCACTGGAGGAGTGAACTCTTTGCTTGTGGCTGAGCAAGAAGAAGTGTTGCCTTTCCCCCAGCCTGGATCCTGTACATAGGTCACCCCATTCCCATCAAGCTTGCTGGACACCACTTCCTTTCTCATAACCAATATTCCCTTTCTGGATTCCCATGCTTAACGAGGCAGTTTGAAGCGGGTCATGATGATATAATTTTATCTGCTCATCAACAGGCTTAGAGGTGTTTTGCGGGCAGGAGAGCACAGGGAGGCACTGCACAGCACAGACCATCTACAGACATAATTTGTGGAATACAGAGCTACCTTGCTGCTCTAGGGGAGAAGAGGAAGGGCAGCCCTTGGCTGGGGGAAGCAGGCCCGCTCTTGGGGAGAGAGCCCCCTCCGCGCAGGGCTGGGAGGGAGGACAGGCTCTCTGCAGGGAGGCTGCTTGGGTCTTCAAGAGCGCTCTTTGCAGGGATGTACCTTGACAGCGATCGTGCTGCAGTACATCTACAGACCTATCCACCGGGAGGAATTGGGAGTTCAGTCAAGGTTCAAGAGTTGTCCTCGGTCAGCCCCGCGGGGCTCTCCTAGCGTTTTCCGCAGGACTTTTAAATTGTTTGACTCTGAAGTGCTCTAATCACAGGAAGAGCACAACAGGAAACCTCACCTCAGGAGAGCTGGACAGTGGGAAGGGCTGGCCTAGCAGAAGTAAACAAAAATATTTTAATTGCCTGTGAGAATACCAAATGGAAAAGTGGGAGGGAGAGCTGAGAGTTTGCTTGTCATTGAGACTGCTGAAATGTCCCTAGGAAGTCGAGGGAGGGAGGTGGGATGTTGGTGTCCTGCACCATTTCCATGTTTATGTTTTGAGTAATCTTGTTGAACAGTGGCTTCCTCTGCACTCCAGGAGCATGCAAGCTGAGCACCAAAATTGCAGTTCTGTCTGGTCCTTTTGTCATTGCACTGAGGAACAGCCTGAGGGCCTGACAAAATCAGTTCCAGTGTCTTCACTCAAATATGTCACTTCTACTTTTTTTTTTTTTTTGAGAGACAGATAGGATGTATCTGACTGTGACCAGAATTCAGTGGTTATGTTAAAAGTAAGGACCTTGTTTGTGTAAGACAAAAAGCAAACAAGTCTTATTTTCCATTGGGTGACGCCATAGATGTGTTTGCACATGAGTGCTTAAAAGTACACCATGTTCCATATAGACAAATAAAAAATACAGTCCCGCCTTGAAGAGTATGGACTGTAGTTTGATTTTCTGATAGAAAGGTGTTTTCTGTCCTGGTTTTGTTGTAAAAGCAACCCATTTGACAATAAAAAAGCTCTCAAAAACCTAACAGCACAGTTCAGAATGATGAGCCATTTTCATTAGTTTGTGCCATTTAAGCTTAAGCATTTTTTTCAGTTTAAATTTCTTGGACTGCTGAGCAGGAGATGGATCCAAAAATGAAACAGAATAATGCTCCTCCCCAGCTCTATGAAATCTCTGTCAGGGCCAAAGGTTTGAGCAAATGTATTATATGAAGAAACAGCTTTCATCTCATACAGAGGCTCTATTGTACTTCAGAAAGAGTTTTGGAGTCATCTAAATTTTTGCTTCTTACCCATGAGTACACAGCCTCAGACAGCTTGTTGTGAAGCTAGCACTCTGTAATGACATCAGGTCAGGCCAGAACCACTCCTCTGACATGGGTAGATATTTGGTTTTGCCCTAAATCATAATGTGAGCTGAAAAACGAGAAGTCTGCCTAAAAAGTTATCAGATCTTATGCACTTCTACTGGGATGAGGAAGAAATACAGCAGTGGTAAACAAATATAAGAACCGATTGTGACTGTGGCTTAGAATCACCAGGAGACCAATTAACACCTTTTTGTTAGGATTAACCATTATGATGTTTGCAGCAAGAGCCTTAAATTGGTACTTTCTTGTAGTTCAAAGTGTGACTACATTGCAGTTACAAGGGAAGTGGAGATCAAAGCTCCCAGAACAAATAATTACATGAAGGTAAATTCCATCTGATGTAGGAAGCAGCAGAAGCCTCCAAAGAATAGCAAACAGTCTGGCAGGGAGCAGCCTGTAGGAGTGTGAACAACACAAAAGGCAGGCTTTCAAAGGGAGAAACGCCTCTCCTCAAAATGATGGAGTGATTTGGCCGCTCGGAAACCATTTCGTTGTATGGGGCTGCTCTTTGCTGTGTCAGCAGCTCCATTATGAAGCTTTTATTTTCTGAGGTTCATCACTCAGCTGAACTGGTGCTAATACATAGCATAGAAAGACTGTGTGGGGTCTCTGTGCTCGGCTGGGAATTTTAAAGGTAATTAAGGAGGAAAAAGCCCATTGTGCTATATTTGGTGACTGTTTTATTTTCTTGGTGTTGGTCCTGTGCCCAGGAGAGGAGGTTGGAGGGTGGGAATAATGTAATTCCCCTCGTTGCCTCCATGTTCCTCTTGAGGCCCTTCAGAAGTAGTTTGCCAATGAGAAACTTGCATTTAAATAAATAACTCTGGAATTAATTGAAGTCATAGCTTTGATGTAGTGTGCGCTTAGATGATATTGTCTAATTTAGACTTTGAGCCTAAGGTAGAGAGGACTTTCTTTTTCTTACCTAAAATACCAAAAAAGGCTCCAGGCCATAAGTAAATGGTTACAGTGTTTTAGTGGTTTTCTGAACGATTCATTGTTTTATTTATTTACTTACTTCTGATGAAAGCACCAATGAAATGGGTAAATGACAGCTGAAGAAGCCATGCGCTTGTATTGCTTTGAAGAATAACAGGTTATGTAAGGCAGAAAAACCCCAACCAAGCACAACAGAAGCAAAATTTTAAAAACCCCTCATTTTTCCCATTTTGTCACTTTCAGAGCTTAGTATTTTTTTGTTAATTGTTTTTTCCCAGCTTGAAAGGTGCCAAAATGCACCTTTAAATAAAGGGTTAATGTGATGGAAAACGTGTAGCGCAAACAAAAAAAAAAAAAGTGGCCTGTTTTGTTTGGTGTATGAATGAAAATTATACAGTACAAATGTACCTGTCCTGAAAATGAAGTAATTAAAATCTCTATATATGGCACTGCAATTACTCGCCTTCTACTTAGAAGCTGGGAACATTTAATTCCATAAACAGTCTCCTCCTTATTCTCCTAGGTTATAAAAGATGTATTCCTTCAAAGACTGGGCATCATGGAATAATAAGCTAACACTTCAATATGGGGTTGACTCACCTGTTTTTTCTCAGCTTGCACTCAGCTGACCACCTGTATTCCTGTCAGTCTCCTGAGGCAGATAAAATATTTGTCATACAATTAAATATTTATTGTGTCCTGAGGGTATTCTGGGTGAGATCTGCACTAAGTAAGGAGAAGGTGTGCGTTAGCTGAGTTGGTCCAAAAAGCTGCACAGACAGCCTGAGCACAACTTGATTCAGCCTCTTCAATTTAACTTAAACTGACAGGAATTTGTATAAATACAACTATGTACAGTGTGTTTTTAATGATAAGAGATTTGAAGCCATTTAATTAACCTAGTTTAAATAAGTTACTAGTTATGCAACTGCAACTTTTTTTCCCCAACTTGTTGGTTAAAAGAAAAAGGCTTAGGTTGAGACATTTTTCCTCCCCTCTCAAGGGCAACGCAGGGATTAGCTGCCACCTTCTTGATCTGGAAGCAAGTACCAGAGCCCACTGATTTTATATATATAACATCCATGTGGGAACAGGAAAAAGTATCCCTACAAAAGTAAAAATATTTCTAGGTCAGTTTTTCCCCCTCCTTCCCACTCCCTCCCAGTTTGTCTTTTTGCCTGTTGGGAAAATCCGTTACAATATCGACCACCCAGTCAGTGTTCATAAAAGTAATTTAATGTTTAGAATTAAATTAACATTTTTCAGGCTGTTCACCCTTTGTCTGCCTCCTTGAGCTACCAGCACACTACTGGGGCTGTTGTGGGGACAGGTGGGTACCCCTAGCCAGCTGGGGACGTGCTTCTTGAGCCCACGGGGAGCACAGGGTTGCTGCTGAGTGGAAGAGCTGTCCTTCAGTGTGAGGGACAGTGTGTGCCCAAGTCCCTCCTGCTAGAGAAGGAGAGGGGTTTTGTCCCCTGTGAGGCACCAAGGTGTCTGAAGGGGTGTGTGAGTGCCGCAGGTTGGCCCTGGCAGCCCCTCTGCCCTGTCAAGCCCCTTCTCCCTTGGGCAGCACAGCAGCACGGTCCTTCAAACCCAGCCTGTACATCTGCCTCCCACCCAGAAATGTTCGTGATGCTCATGGGGTGAAGATGATGGGAATTCTGTCATGCCTCCAATAAAGCTCTTGATATTTTTTGCCTAAGGACAAGCCAAACAAATGAGACCATTCGCTACCCTTCTGTGCATGTGCTGGGGGGTGCCCACCCCCGGTGGGACATGCTGTCCACCCCTGGGAGCCAGGGCAGGCACCGGGGCCATGCGCCCTCCTTCCCTGAATCTGGGGGAGCCACAAAGGGAAGGCGGGTGTGCCTTTCCCTCTTCCCTTTTTAAACACGGCAAATCTGGTGTTTAGGTCAGGCTGATGTTTTGACACCGTCTGACAAAAGCCAGGAAGTACACACTTTGTGCTGACCCTGGGCACCTCACTAACTCTCACGTGTTTGTTTTCACAACAGCACAAGCTAAGGTCTGGATTTAACTTATGAATTTCCTGGCTTTTGTTGGTTTGCCTTACAGTCATAGCCTGGTTTGAACGTATTTCTTTCCATATTTAATATTAATGCTGGAAGGGCTATTTACAATAGCCATCTTCTAATGAGTGGGAAAGAGTACAAAGCCTTTCTGGAGGGGTAGCATAAAGTGTTTGAAATTGGTAACAGGCATGTGGGTTGCTGGCAGAGGATCACTTATAATAAATGATCCTTTTGTTTTTACTCATTAAGAGGTCAGTTCCATAAAAAAGAACACTTCTTACTCTTTTAGATGCTCTTATCACAAAAAGGGCTATTCTTTTATTTATTGCCTTGCAGAGGCAGAAAGGGAATTATTTGTATCAAAGAATGATTATGAAGCATGTCTTAAAAGACCATGTAAAAATAAAGAGCATGTTTGTTGGAACACGTAAAGGAGGAACTCTTGCTTGTTTTACTTTGATGAATTTGACTGTAACATTTCTTAATGGCTCTTTTTTTCCTTTCTTTTTTATTTTTTTCCCTCTGAGGTCTGAGTATAAAAGCTTGCAATCCGCTTGGAAGTTAATGGGAGGTTTCTTCTTACATGAGTTGGGCAAACTTCATGCTTCTCCTGAAACCAGTAACATTAATCATTGGAGATGACTTCCTAGCAATATGTTATCATGGCACTCAAGATGCATCTACAACAGCATTTTATACGCAATAATTGAGACAGAGTTACATTCTGTGACTATTCTGTTACAAATGTGGTTGTCCAGGAACTCAAAAAATTAAAAGAAGCAGGCATAAAAATAAAATAATTAGAAAAATGCGAAAAGAAGACAACTAAGAATGACTCCAAATTATGGTTTCTCAGAAAGAGTCCTGTATGCTACAGCTGCTAAGTCACAGGTGCTGTGACCTTCCTCTGTGCTTCTGAACCAGGTCCCAACGTGTTGTTATCAACTGCGTCTCATTCATTTCCTTATAGTCTTTTCTTTCATGTGATGCTTCCATAGACTACAGGAGGGCCCACATGTTAGAATTGCTTCCTGTGCAACTCTTCCACTTTGTGATTGAGTTAGGTCTTTTTTTTTTTTTTTTTTTTTTTTCTCTCTTTTTCTGTGTTTTCAATGGGAGAAGATTCCTTCTGGTCTTTGATGAGATGAATTTATTTAATAGCGATGCTTTGCAAAGAAATTATTTTTTTCCTTTCCTCCCAGTCAAGAAGGGGAGTTGCCTAGAAAGTTTAGAGAAAAAGCCCCCTGCAGCTGGCTTGGTTCCTAATGGTAAATGACTTGCCTTAGTGCAGTCATCCAACTCCCCCGTCTTCTCTGGGGTTGTAATACGCTGCACAAATTCAAGACACGTTTTAACCTGGCACAGACCTTATATTATTTTACAATATAATGACTGTTAATACAGAACATTAAATGATGAACAGAGTCCACATGGCATGTCCTCATGCTCTGCCATTATTGGTACTTGATTGTTTCAATACAGCTATAATTTGCCGGTATTTAGGCCATCAGCCGGCCTCAGGGGTGCAGAGGGGTGCCCTGCCGAATGGCCTCTGCCAGGCAACATTATGCCTGGGAGCTGGCCGAGACCATTTCCTGGAGGAGGCAGGTTTTGTTCTCCCAAGCAGACATCCTGACCCATTGTGGAAGGCTAGCAGGGCAATGAGCTGACACAGGGCTTGACACTGCCTGCAGAGATTGTGTTCAGACCCTAGAGATACAGAAATTGTCATTTGCTTGTTAGCCTCCTGCTGGCAGAAGCTCTATTTCCATTTGTTTCAAGCTAAAGGCTCCCTTTCCCTCTCTCAGCTCTTAAAGGTTTCACCATAAGAACAAAATAAGGGGTTTCTCTGTAAAAGAAAAGGGGTTTTGGACAATGGGTAGAGTAACAAAGGAGTGAATGACAGGCTTCCTTTGCCTGACAAGCAGCTGGAGTGAGGAGCCTTTGAGGGTGCAAATAGAAATCATTGTGCTGAGTGTTTGTGGAGTTACTTATTCATTAGATCTCTTTTCACTAAGTTAATGAACTTATGCAGCCTGATCCTGTTTCTAATTTAGTTGGTGTCAGTCACAGTTTTGCAGAGTTTGGGACAGATCATTGGATTTCTAAACTAATCCCATTCAGGTCACTGAATTTTACTTGCATACTGGTGCTTCACTGGGGTAAATATCTTTCAGAGTTTGCTTCAGAAAGGCATTTAGGTTTGATTCAAATGCATGGGAAGTGGAGAATCTACCCTTCCTTTGGTAACTTCTCAGGTTAGCAAACCTGGTAGCTTCACGGTTAGCAAACCACATTGTTAAGACTATTTTGAGTATATCTAGCTTCACCTTTTACCTGTTGCTTCATGCTGTGCCCTTCCCAACTAGATAAAATAGCGTTTTAGTGTCCAGCACTAACTCACTGTTAGAGTTGTTCACAATTGTGCTTTTCTTTGTTATTACCTTTGTGATTCCTTGCTGCCTCTCCTTCAGTTTTCCAATGTCCTCTCAAAAGTAGAGTAGAACATGGATGTTGCTCCCAGCAGCACTTCACACTCAAATAAAATTGCTTTTTTTTTTTTTTTTTAATATTTACCAGTCCCTGTTTATAGGATTTCAGTAAAACAATTGGCTCTCAAAGTAAGAAAAATCCATTTATTTTTGAAAGTTTGTACCTTTGGCACTTGAGATTACCTCAGTGCTGAAAGCTGAGGGTTTGAAAACCCTCCTCCTTATCCCAATGGCTGCCTGCTGAACCAGGGACTGTCAGAGGTCAGAGGATGGTGAGTTAAGTGAGAATATCAAAATAAGTCTTCCTTTCTCCAATTTCACAGAGAAATAAACTGGGTTTTGACATTTAGAAGTTTTCACAGTACTGAAATAACCTGGATACTTAGATACCTCTGCACAAAAGGCTTTTGTGATTGCAAAGTGCTGTTAGTTTTAAGAAGGCAAAAATTTTGTCACCCTAATTAGTTTTATTTTCCTTAGGGTTCAGGCATGTTCATCTAGGGATTTCTATTTGGTTCCAGAAGAGAAACCTGTTAGGACAGCTTAGGCTTTGTATATACTAGGAAGTCTTACTGATCACACTGTTATGGTTCAATTTCTGTAGTCATACAGGTTTAAGTAGTAGTTCCCTCTGTCCCAACAATTATTGATATTATTGGAGGGATATTATATTTCTAAAATAATATAAACTAAAACTAGAAAAAATATGTTTGTATGAGAATAGGGTTATCCAGCAAGAGACTTTATTAAAATTCAGCTTATATTGATACAAATTTCCAACGTAGACAAACCAACTGAGTTGTTTTACAAAAGCTGTTGGGAAGCAATCACCAGAGCTGATGATCAGTTCTTCATTCTATTTTCTTAATGTTTCAAACATGGAGAAAAGCGTCAAAATATTCATTTTGGAATTGAAGGAAACAAACCTCTCTGAAATAACACAGCAGTAATACTATCAATCCAATTTTGACAGCAATTGTCTCAGCATACTGTGTATAAAGTTTTCTTACACATATCCTAGCTGATAATGACATGATTAGGCTCCTCTATTTTGTAGTGTCAGCTGACCAATTAATTGGACTGAGAAGGTTCTGATTCCCATGGTGTCCCAAGGGGAGCGATTATAAAGTGTAGATGATAGAGGCGTTACAGCATCTAAAGGTAAGGTGTGTACAAAACCCGTGCTGGCCAGGGAAGGGTCACTAAAAGCCAGTAAATGAGGTGTGAATGCAGCTCAGCTGAGGGCAGACTGAGATGGGGAATAGGTTACCCTCTGGCTGCCGGTGGCAGAAACTGGTATTTAGAAATCTGTGGTTTATCAGGACTTCTCTGTGGCAATACAGTTCTAGAGCACAGGAATCTTGTTTGCAACACCTTGCTTGTTGGTGCTGTGAGAGAGAATTTCCAGTTGTAAAATGCTCTGAAAGGTATGGGGGTTCAGGGTAACTGAGCTGAAAGTGAGTGTTACAGGCGACCCAATGTGAAAGCTACTGAAGGAGAAGCACTTTTTTCTCTTTCTGTTGTGGCTATGTACTTTCCGTCCTCACTTTGTTGTTGTCCCTTATGTCCCCTGTGTGTTGGTTTAATTCACTCAGACTGCAGAACACTAGTTTAGTCATCCCTCATCCACCTCAGAGATTAAAAAGAAAACAGTTTTCCACTGGGTTAGCAATGTGAATCAGTTTAGGAAGGACTCTAACATGTGCTGAGGGAGTGGGAACCAGTGGGCAAAAGCAGGAGTGAAAGAAGGAGGAAGGAGAAAAAAAGTGGGGTGACAAAGGGTGCTGAGATTCACTCAGCTGGAATAGCTGTTTGAGACTCCTAATGAGTGCTTCTGAGAGGTGTATGTGCTGTGCAAAAAGGCAGTGTCCAACTTTGACTTCAATTATGTTTTATTTCAGAAGTTGGCACATGGAAGGTCTTAGCTGGGTACCTGCATCTGCAGATATGACTGCTGGTGGCTGTGCAGGAGGAAAATTGAGGTAAGGTGACTAAAGCCGTGGAAGCACAGTGGGATTTTGTAGAGGCTGAACTTGTTGTATATAGGTACCTGAGCTCTCTTACCAGATGCTTGATGGAGGTCTTTACTCTCCAGGAGATAAGTTGATAGGTTTTGATGAGATCCTTGCATGTGGCTAACACCCTCTTCCGTATGGAGTTTTAGCTTTGATAAAAATTGTACTGCTCCTCTTATTTAAACAATGAGTATGGCAGAGTAATTTTCAAATATTTTAAAATATAATTATAGGATTATTCCTAATATCTAGATGTACTGAAATGTTTGGTGTTGAAGACCCAGCATCCGCTCTGTGTGCATTTTGTCACTGATCTGTGTATATCAATCTATATGTGTGTGTGTGTGTATATATATATATATATATTTCACACTTTCATGAAGCTCCAGTCTGATCATGTGAGCCAAAAGTCCACTGGTGCTTAAAGAGTACTAGAAGTGCTCTCGGAGTGTATCCTCTGGTTTAGTTTCATCCAAAAGGAATCCAGTTTTACATTCTGAGAGCACCTGCAGTGGAAATCGAAATGCTGGTAGTAGGAACTATCATGACATTGGTTTCAGAAGTATCTCTCATCCATAGTAAAATGCTGCTGTAGGCACTCTCCTCTTCTTTTGATGATGATGTAACTTAAAAGAGCATCAGAATACATGGTTAAAATAAAACTGCTTTCTTTTTCCAATGAATTACAATGCTTTGTTTTGGAGACTGCCAGAAGCCCTGGGTCTGTTTTGCAAAACATGTAGATCATGGCAATGGAAGATTAATATTTGCTCCTACAAACTTCAGGCAACATTTGGGATTTGTTGTAGTACATGGTAACTAACCACATGTAAGAAGGTCTCCAGGCTTGGCTCCCAACAGATAAACTAGACTGAGCAAAGGAAAAATTGAGCGTAGTCATCACTTTAAATACAAGGAACTGAAAAACAGCTATGAAAGGGCTTCTTTAAAGTCAGCTGGGAAGCCTACAGCAAAGCTGGTGAGTTCTTTTAAGAATCTAGATCAATTGTCCTGTTACTGTGCAAAAGCTGCATATTGATATAACTATACAATCCCTGACAGAACACAGTGGGATGCTTTGCCATGACTTGAATCACAGTGTGGGATGGCTGATAACCCAGGAGTCAAAAGAGATCTCCTGTTAAAGGATTTTCAGTAGAAGAATCCTATTTATAGTTGTTACAAGCAAACCCTCCTTTTCTTTTTAAAGTCCTCAAGGAAGAAAATGAAGACATTGCACAAGAATTTGAAGCTACTACAATCAGGGTGAAAGCTGCTCATTCTTGGTTATAGCTCTCTGGACTTCACTGCTTGTACAGGAGATACATTTGAATCGGCAAGTTTGATATAATACTCAATGTTTGTTTTTTTTGTTTTTTTTTTTTTTTTTTTGTCTAGAACAGTAGTGTAAGAATACAGTGATATAATCTGCTTACCATCTTGGCATAAATGGTTAGCTTTTAGCTTTTCAGGTTCTAGTTTTTCTGCAGGGTGACATACTATTGTTGTCTTCGGGATATCTCATAAATTCATCATCATTGGCATTAGTGCAACTGAGCTTAATTTTGTTATTTTCTGCTCTAATTTTAAGTGCTACACTGTTTTTTCTCCTCTCAGGCTGACATTAATCACTTCAGGAAACACTTTGCTTTGTAGCCGGAGGCCCTCAGTCTTGCAAGTGTTCAGCCAGTAGTGATCTGATAAGCTTAGTGCTGAAAGTACTTTGTGAAAAGAGATTTCATTTATCTTGAATATTGGGTAACAAACTGTCAAGATTTCTTTTCCTTTTTAATACATCACTTCTATACAGCTTAGACATCAGACAGAACAAATATCCAGACCAGGAAAGTGAAAAGGTGCAGTTGAATGAAATGCACTACTGAACTCTTAGTTTTCTTGCCTGGAAAATGCAAAGGAAATCCTATATAATTAGGTTATCATGTTTGACTCACACCATCCGGTTTGTACGTTAAATCATCCAAACAATGCATTAATATGTGACTTCTTTAGTTTGAAGTTCTGTGTACCAGCACAACACTAGAACGAAACTCAGTTGTTAGTTATGATATCAAAGTAGAGTAAAGGTGTTTGTGTTTTGTTTTTTATTATATATATAAAAAGAAAAGGCAGCATGGCTTGGATTCAAGCATGGATTCAATTCAGACAAAACTTATAAGGCCCAAGGAAAAGTGAAATGGAAAACAGATTACAAAAGAATTAAAAAACACAAGCAGCCTTTGCCAACCAGGCATATGAAAATCTATGAATTTTGATGATCTGTACTCCTAAATCTTGAAGCTGTTTAAAAGGCTGAGACTTTGAGGAGGCGGCTACTTGTTTAAGAAGTTCCAAATCAGATACATGAAGCTCTGGTTCTTTTCATTAAAATAACCAACCTCTGTTTTGTTTTGATTTAAATTCACTTTTACATTAAATGTACTCATTGGCAGATACCTGACTCATTTCTGGATTGCTGTCCTTGCCCAACAGAAGTCATATTGGTATGGGTGGAAGGGCTATTGTGTGACTCAACATAGAGGAGTGGGGAGCTCAGATCTGTAATCCTGACTTAGTCAGAGGTGTTCCCATGAAGCCTGGTTTCATTAATTAACTAGAATAGTCTTTAAATTGGATTAATTACATGGACCTAACTTCTAAAGCTTGCTGAATGTGAGAAATAATATGGTGGGTTATGGGAAGTGTATTGGTGGGCAGTAGTTTAGAATGTTCATGAACCTTTCTCTGGGCTACAAAGCAACTTTCATCTGAGAAATGTTAACAAAGAACTGTGCAGCTTCTTTTATGTCTTAGTTTATCAATAAATGAACTGGGTTGTTCTGGCCTTTATTTTCTGCCTGGAGCCTGAAGCATTGTATTTGTGTATCAGTAGGAATAGTAGGAAACATATTCATTGTGAAATTTGCAACAGTATAGATGGAAATAATGAAAATACAAATATAAGGCATAAAATGACAGCTATATGGCATACTTTTGAAACAAAGCGTTAACTTGAGGTCTGTGGAAGGGATGAATTTGACGAGCTTTGTACTTCTTCCTTAACAGAAGTTTTTCTACAAATAACTTCTACGTTATTCTGGATTAATTTACTAGAAATTTGTTTTAAAATGAATTTAGATAACCAGGTCATCTCATTAAGGCAAGCATAAATCACAGTGTGCTAATAAGTGTCTTCAGGGTGTTTAGCACCTCTTGTACCATGTTATCAGATTTAACTAACTTTACTGTCAACAGACCCTGTGGTATCCTATCCTGGACTTGCATTATACCAATTTACTGGTTGTTATTCAATTAGTATTCACTTCCTGGTTGGTCTGTACTAATGTATAAATTGTGAATCAACAGCAACATTAACCAAACAGCATCATAAATCTGATCATCACATTCTTACTTAGACTTTCTGTTGTAGGTTGAAGTGCTGATTGCAACAGAAGATTGCAAGTTCAGTCCTCTGATGATAGTCAGTAGAAAAAGTGGGACCTGTAAAGTGTATGCCAGCAGTAGTGCATTAGGCTAGAGGGATGAGGAGGAAACCGAAATGTTCTGTAAGGATTTTCCACGCAAAATACCTTACCTGGGAAAAACAACCTTGTAATTAACAGTATTGTCATTCTGTTTCAGTTTTAGTTCTGCATTTGTTACTGGCATTGGGGAACTAGAGAGACAAAGTATAAAAAGTGTGAAAAACTTAATATTTATTGATCTCTGCTTCTGTAGATTCCAGTTTGTTCTTAAAAGACCTGTATTTCCCATGCATGAGAATACGCAGTATTTAGACAAACGTCCTATTCCCTAGGTGGTACCTTTAAGTGTTACTGCCATATAAACAAACAATACTGCTGGGTATACAGCTTACAAATCTTGCTCTCAGCTGGGCCAGCTGAGGGATTACTCGCCTACTGATGCTGAAAGAGCTGTGTATTGCAGAGTTTTAATAAAAGCTTTCTTCACTTTGTAAAGCAATCTCTGTGCAATTGGTTCATGATCTTGCAAAGCAGGCAGCTGGCTCACAGTATTTCACTGAGCTTTAATGGAGAAAAGCCAGGTCTGAAGAAAATTAGTGTAGTAATCTCAAGTGTTTTAATAAGATATAGACTTTCTATGAGCTCAGTCTTGTTATTTAGTTTAAAACTTGTTTTTAAAAAGAAATGTCAAAGAAAACACTCAACAGTCTGGTAAAAATCTCTTGAATGAAGCAGGCTATAAAGCAGGCTATCATCTTGTTCTAGTCCAAATTCAAATATGGCATAGTTTAGCAAGTCATTTACTGAGGCCAAGTAGCCAGAAAGCTAAAGAACATGGAATATTCAACTAGTGCTAGTCCTTATTATTGATTTCTTTAAGGGAATAAAAATACACGTTCCATTGATGAAAACAATCCATCAGTCTTTCAAAAGCCTACTGCCTTTGCAGTCATTTGGTGCTACGTCATTTAGAGACTAGACTTGCTCTGGGGGTTATGGTCTTCTTTTGAATTAATAAAACCTGACCAGTTTTTATTTGATTAACATTAAGATGAAACTGGGTAATGGTTCCTTAACTGAATTTATCTTGATGTTTCACTGCTTTTGTTTCAGACCGGAAAAACTATTTTTGTTTAACATTTGTCCATTTTCTTCCCCGAACAGTAGCAGTTAGACTAATACATTATTGCTGCTTCTTATAAATCTTACTGGACTCTTCTTTGTAAATGATTTGCTTTAGGAACATAAGATCATTACAAAATGAAAAACAAAAATTATTTTTTGAAGTATTGTTTTGGAGCAATATGCTTAAGTTTAATGTTTTCATTATTTGATTTGAACTAGAGGAAATGGATTTGCCACAAAGCAAATCTCGCCTATCAAAGAAGCTGCTGGTTTTCAGTGAACAGAACACCATCCCAAAACTTTGAACTTTAAGATCTGTTTAATTGCCCTGGGGAGAGGTGCTTTTCTCAGGATTGCCATGCTATGCTTTATTTTGTTCAGTGTGTAAGAAAGGCATGAACAGACGGATTGGACTACTTCTTAATTCAGGGGCTTAGCTGAACTGCAGTCTAGATGCATTTGTGTATATTTTGAACCATTAGAATTCTTCTCAGCTTGCAAGTCAATGAATACCAGGAATACATTCTGAATGCTATTGGTTCATGCATGTATTCATTTCTAAGTTTTAAATCTGTAATTTATCAATACAGCTATTTCCCACTGAGAAAACCACTCTCTAGTTTTTGAAGAATATTTTTGTCTCACACAGCCTGGCACTGTTGGAAACTAGTGGTTGGCATGTCTCCCTGGGATGTACAGATGAGGCACAGACAGCAGAGGGTCAGTCTGTCTCAGGAAAGAAGATGCCAAAAATGTGGTGTACTTGAAGCTTCTGGTCAGGACAAAGAAATACAGTATTTGAAAGAATGATGGGAGGGATGGGTTTACTGTGAGCATGTTTATAAAACAGCACGCATGTAAATTACAAGCCAGTTTAATTTCCCTAATCTGTTTGTGTAGTCTTCTAGAGCCCAGCTCTATGTGGTGTCAGCCAAAGGCAGTGTGAGTAACACTTCCCAGAATTCTTCATCCTGGGAAGGATTTCACTTCATCTGTGGCTCTACAAAATTGGAAGATAATAGTAATCTCTGAGGTATGTTGTTATCAAATCTAGTGGCCCACAATCTTTAGGCTATCTGTTAGTACTGATGTTTGCAAGTATCTTTGGAAGAGAGTGACCAGAACAACTTCTTGGAGTCTACATGGCCTTTGTATATGACTCAGGTTGTCTTGGCTTTAGTGGATTGCTGTCTTACATAGCCTATTGTTTTAACATATACTTTTGTACTACAAAGGGGTGCATTTTATCTTGCTTTTTTGAATGGTCCATTGGGCCCTTAACTAGCAAAGATTTCATGAGGAAAAATGTCTTACCTATACATACAAGTCCCATTGATTTTTTTCAATCTATATATTTCTGTAGGGTAGGATGATGCTTATTTTCACCATGTAGCCAAGGGGCAAGGAGTGACTTGCCCAAGGTCATCCATGGTGGCTTTAGGTGGTGAACGTTCATCTTCTAAGTCCTGGAGAGATCCTCAATTCACTGGACAGCTTTTACCTTTACTGCTGCTTTTTATTGTTAACAGTAACTCAGCTCTGCTAGAATTGGCCATGGTGGGGTTGTACTATAAACAAGAGAGTAACTACTACTTTTAATCCTCCCAACCGGACCCTTTTAAACCTTTAAACCTACTCAAATCAGGGTCAATGGACAAGGTGCTGGAAACAGCTCTGGGAGTTGGAAATCTGCCTATGGGAAGAGAAGGTCAGTCTGTGTAACAGTGAAATTGGAAATGGCCACTGGAATAAGATGTTTCTTCTCTTATCATCTTCCATGATGCTTGTATTTACATTGCTCAGGGTAGAAGACAGGTACTAAGTGCTGTCATTTGGCCTGCCTGTGTGTATTTGGTTATATCTTGGCTCTATAGACTGTAAATTGACTGTACTATAAGTTCATTCTATTCTTTGTGTTTGTCCTGGTTTTGGCTGGGGTAGAGTTAATTTTCTTCCTAATAGCTGGTATAGGGCTGTGTTTTGGATTTAAGATGAGAATAATGTTGATAACACACTGATGTTTTAGTTGTGGCTGAGCAGTGCTTACACTAAGTCAAGGACTTTTCAGCTTCAAATACTGCCCTGTCAACGAGGAGGCTGAGGGTGCACAAGAAGATGAGAGGGGACACAGCGAGGACAGCTGTCCCAAACTGGCCAAAGGGATATTCCATACCATATGGCATCATGCTGAATACTAAAACTGGAGGGAGTTGGCCAGGGGGGTTGGGTAGCAGCCCGCTGCTTGAGGACTGGCTGGGCATTGGTCAGCAGTTGGTGAACAGCTGCATTGTGCATCGCATGTTTTCTGTATTTTTTTATCATTAATATTATTTTTCCTTCCTTTTCTGTCCTATTAAACTGTCTTCACCTCAACGCATGAGTTTTACCTTTTCCGATTCTCTACCCCATCCCCCTGGGGGAGTGAGCAAATGGCTGTGTGGTGTTTAGCTGCCTGCTGGGTGTTAAACCACAATGGTGTTATTACATGTTATTGTTTGTAGTGAGTAGTCAAGATACTACTTGAAATTTTCAAACATCTCATCACCTGAGCCAAAATATTCCAGAAAGCCCTTGCCCCTATAGGAAAAGCTAGTTCAGAATGCAGAAGTGTAAAGAAGATTTTCTTTAACAAGAGACCATTTGGATTTTTAGCAATATGTTTCCAGAATGCTGGAGTACAGTTCTGCGATACTGCTGAATGTAATTTAGGCTTTGAAGAAATACTGGCAGGCATGGCTATTCTCTAACAGCAAATAAATACAGCTGTTTTGTTTAAAACATTGAACTATCAGGCCAAGCCATTTTCGGCAAAAGCTGGTCAGGATGATAGCTTTACTCTAAAAACTGAAGTTGGATGCAAAGTTTGGATTCAGAAAGAGCTTTCCCAAGGTTGCCAGGTCTTGTCTTACTGCAGAAAATACAGAAATGATGCATATAGGAGTTTGTCTAGTTTAAGGGGAGACAATAGTATTTTGAATTATTCCTGTTATGCCAAGTAGAAGCAGCAAGCTTCACAGAAGTTAGTTTTAATAGATTTATGCTAGTATTTGGCATTTCATAAAATTTTAGGTTGTTGTCTATAGTTTGCCTGACATTTTTTGACAATGGTTACATATTCCCCAAACTAAATATCTTGAAAGAGAAAAGCATTTAATTCTCTTGGACAGGGTACTTAAAGGCAGGGGGGGTGAGAGTGCAGAAGTATTACTTTAAAGCCTACGGAATATCTGAAAATTTGGTGGTGTGGATGAAGTACTGAATTTTTAACTCTTCTATATACACAAAGGCTGTCCTTCACAAACCTGTCTAGAATAAGGCTGCTGGAAAGATTGACTTTAATCTACATTCAGACCAGGCAAAAACTTTGTTTGGACATTGACATAATATTGTCTACTGTATCCCTGGAGGAGAATCTCCATTTCTTACCAGTCTGTAGGAGATCAGCAGTAGGTTGTTGATGTCACATAGTGCTTGGCTGCTCTAATGGTTGGCTTCTGGATGAACACATTTTGATTTTAAAAAAATATTAAGTGTTCCAGATTACTGTTCAACTTCTACTCTGATTGAGGTCAGTGGTACTGCTCACTTGGATTTCAATGTAAATCTTCTCTAGTCAACCAAACTACAGCAATTGAGAGCTCACAATCTGGGAGAAAGATTTGTTAAGAAATTATGCTCCAGAGATCCTTAGTTCTTGCTAATTTTGAAGATAATATTGACTTCCAGCTGCAGAGAATGGAGCACTGTTCACTATCAACTCAGACATTTGAATGTTCCAGTTACGAAGTTTGCCTGGGTGTTGTGAAAGTCCTCATTAAAATCTTGGCTGAGGGTGGTGTCTTCTTTAATGAGCTAAGTCTGCTCAGACTGTCTAGACCAAGACTATTTCCATAGGATGACATGGTTTTGTGCTTTGATCAGTATTCATAGTGTCACTTCTTTTTATTATGGCACAGAGTTAAAATGTATTTCTATTACATCAGTGTACCACAAAGTGTGTACTTTGAGTTCCTCCCCACTGCCTATATTTATATGTGTCATACCATAATCCCTGAAACTAATGAAGCCTGACATCCCAAAGAATTTGTGTTGTGTGTGCCCTAAACACTACTAATCTTCTCTTTGTAGCATCTCGTCTTCTTCTGATAGCCCTGATGTTGCTCTCTGTGGTGCCATTCCCCCACCCCAATATCTTACGAGTTCCCCTCACACTGGTCCAGATGAGCACTGATATATATTACTGCTGACTGGAAGCTGGACATGTACAGATCAGCTGACCAGCACTTGTGTACTTATGGACCAACCAGATGAAGCTTCTCTGGTTTGGTAAGGGAAAGGTGGCTTTAATTCATCCCCTCAAGAGGTGATTTAATCAGTCTTCTATCCAAACATGAATTGTCACAGTGTTTCTTGGAGATTTTTATTTCTGAGCCTTCAACCACTTTTGACAGACAGGTAAAAGATGGACAAAGTTGAAGAAGCTATTACAGGTGGAGAGAGATAGACAGATGGACAATTAGAGGGATTGAATAGGTCTTGGTTCCCCAGGAAATGGTGAAGTAGCTGAAACATACTTGTGTGTGTTCCTTGAACTACTTGTTACTGAAGGCCATTAATGTCACATGATGGGATTAGGATAAACCAGTGAAGGGTAGACTCCCACTGTGCCAAACACTGTTCAAACACCAAGGAGTGCTACAGTGTCATGCCAGAAAATTTGGAAATCAAAGAGCGTTCCTCTCTGGCCTACAGGTAGCGGATGCTGGCAGAAAGAGAGGTGATTCGATGTTTCAGATAATTATTGGTTACTCACTCTAATTTATATCTTTTGAGTTACTGGAGAAACTTGAGAACTGTGTTTTTTCCTAAGTGATATTTAAGAAGTAGGGCTTTAGATAGACTGCAGAAAGGATAACTGAAGCTTAAGGCATAGCTGTACAGTGAGGTGCGTGGTAGGGCCACTTGTTATTATGCAGCACATACAGGCATGTTAATTCTGATCCCAACAGCTGAACTGGTGTGTCATTATGATGCAAGGTAATTACTGTGGCCTTCCAGGCTATTGCAGCCAATCTGTGTTTGGGTGGCATCCTCCATGGCATGCTGCAGACTAGGGAATTTCTGCTTGACCCTGGAGACTCAGAATTACACCCATTAAAGCAACTGACATTTTCCTTGGCAGAAGATACTGCTTAACCCTGAAGGTGCTTGAATGTCAGAATTGACTGAAAAGCCAAAATTTGACAAGAAGAGACCTGAAGCAGAAAGGCCCGTGGCTTCTGCAGCTGCTCCTTTTCTCTGGAGTTTGTGTCTCGTTCCTCTCTTTTCAGTAGTTCCCCAAGGTGATAATTTTGCGTAGCAGATTGAATCCCTGCCCTGCCCTGAATTGCATCTGCCTATGTCTATTCTACTGAACTGCAGCAAGTCAAACTTGAAATCAAGGTAAATAGCAGCTGAAGATACGGTTTCACACTTAACATGGGCAGCCTAGTCCCACCTGTATATGCAATATACAGCTGTAGCTGGATAATAAAAATTTCACTCACAGCTGACCACATATGCCTGTATGGTTCCTGATGACTGGTGGCCTTCCAGACATCTAACGTTTTTTCACAGTGAATGCATGCTGAAATCTACTCTCAAGATATCTCTTCCCTGCACCTCCCCCCCCCCCCCCCCCCCCCCCCCCCATGTTGCATTGTCAGGGTAGGTAATAGTTCAGTCTGCTCACTTAGTTATCTGCAAGGACAAAAACTGAATGCCTGCACTCTTGAAGGGCTACAGTCTTCATGGAGACGCAAACATATCCTCTACCTTTAGACTATACTAAGATACTAGACTAATTTTGTGGCAAAATGTTGTTCTGCACAAACCATGCATCAGACTGGTTTTGGAGTAACTTTGAAATGCTTCTTGAGAAATACATTAGTGTTGCCATGTTTTGGGTTTGAACACATCAGAATCAATCGTGTTGGAATTGAGATTACCAAAAAAAACGCCAACCCAAACAAAAAAAAAACACAAAAAAACCCACAAACCAAACCCACACTCCCCCTTGCCCCCCATTCCAAACCCTGATGATTTTTTTTTTAAGTACTAGTGGCCAGTTGGAAATTAGACTTACATAATTGCAAGATGCTGGAAATTTGCTTTCAAGAAAAATGTCAGATGCTGTTGCAAACTGCACTTTCTTGTATCCTTTAAGAGAGTGACTTGGTAGGTAAAAGAATGCGAAGCCTGGTACCTGTTGGGAGAGGCTGAGAGGGCTGATGTCTCAAATGCTGTGGCTGCACAGCGGAGGGGAGGGGGCATTTGCGGGGCACAGGGGATGCGAGGAAGGGTCTTCCAAAAGACCCTTTGTGACCACTCCCCCCTCTTCCCCCGCCCAGTGGTGCCTGCGCAGGAGATGGAGGGTTGTATAGCCTGCGTGGGTGTCGGGGAGCCATGGGCGCCCCGGGGGGACGTGGTGGGCGTGGGCAAGAGGTGGGGACTGGGCTGTAAATGGCTCACACGTGGGGTGACAGGGGTGCGCCCCGTCACCGGGGGTGGGGGGAGGCGTGGGAAGGGGTCTCCACGTTCGTCATCATTGCGGGATCCAATGGTGCTGATCTCCTCTTTCTTTCTTTTCACTCTTTCCTTTCCTTCTTATAAATAACTTAATAAGAGGTCATGCTGCCTACCATTATGCTTTCCATGTTCGGGTTGCTTCTACCATAAATAAAGCATTTAATCGATTGTTTGGTGTTGTTTCACCTTTATTTAGTCTGAGGGGACCACAAACCTGCTATGGCTCACTGTGTTTCCCAGTCTGGGTCATAATATCAGTGCAGGCTGCAATACTGCTTAGCTCATCAGTGGCATCATCATTATTGCTAATGAAATTTCAAACTCATGTCATAATATATTTATTTTACAGTGGTATTTATATCACACTGTATAGCATACCTTTCTGTGTGTATGATATCAGTGCAAGCATAATTAGAACTACTTGTAATTTCCAGTATAATTAAAAATGTAATTTTCTACTCCCGAATAAAAATAAAATCCCAAATTTTTTGCAGTTTGCAAGATTTAAAATTTTTCAGTTAGGAAACACTGAAACTTACTAATGATTACCATAAGGAAGATATTTTTTTTCCTCTGAAAAACTGTTTCATCTAAAATGCCGATTGTCTCCCTAAAATAACTCATGCAGCCAGTTGGATTTTTAAACATGGTGACTTATAACACAGGGGACAAAATTTTATAATTAATCTTTCAACATATTTTTGAGCATCAGGTTAATAAACATTATTCCCAGTAATGCAGCATGTGACTAGCTCAAACAGTAAAAATTAACCACAATGTATCCCTTCTTTCCCTGCCAAAAAAAGACCAGCTTGTAAACCTGGTAGGTTGGGAGATTTGATATTAAGATATCACTGTATGTGCATTTACCTGAATTGGGTGGCGATGTGTATTTAATTCTAAAGATACCAATGTAACATTAGGTGGAAAACGCAAATCTGTTTTTTTGTTGTTTTTTTTTTTTAAATTGTCAAATTTCATCTCAACAGTAGAATTTATGTGGCTTACAGAGAGTAGCACAATGATTTCTAGCTACAAGCAAGGGCCAGAACAGCAAAGAATTGAATCACAGCAAAAAACCCCAAAAATGGTGGTGGCTACAGATACACTGCTCCGTGAGAACCGCAGGCTGTTACAGGTGAAACTGATGTGACAGGTGACAGCCAACTCCAAAAACTGCCATGCGAGCCTCGTGCACCAGCAGCAACCGTGACAGAATTGAGCTTTGCACCACTTTCTACATTGCGTCGTGCTTACCTAAATGTGCCTGGTTTGCTGTGACCTGGACAAAGGCTGGTGATGGGGGAGGGCACCAGGAGCCCCATGGTGTGTCAGCCTGGTGTGCTGATGAGCTGATGGGGATGGAGAACAGGTCTGAGAAAGTGCTGTGAGAGAACTGTTTCAGAGAAGCTGAAAGACCTTCTATGATTCATTCATTCTGATTTCTATGGCTTCCACTCCCTTAAGGCAACAGACAGTGCCACATACTTATCTGAAGTTAGTGAAATGTAAGACCTTTTAAATATTAATTTTTCTTGGGGCCTCTGGGTAGGTTCACCACCTGCTACCTCATATAGCAGCTGTCTAAAGCAGTTTTAGTCGCTTACTTTTTCTATTTTAAAATTGTCGTTTTGCTGAACTCCTCTTCACAGGATGACAGGACTTTAAGGGACTAAAAACTACACAGCTGCCCCACTACAAGTGTTGTGAGCCCTAGGCTGTGCTAGTGGGTATACTACATATGTCATTTGTGCAGCTTTAAACTGGACAGTTAAACACAATAAATCTGCACAAGGGCACTGGAATCTCAGTGTGTTGCAGCAGCACACCCAATCCACTTCTTTCTATCTGTACCTTCCCTGGATGTTTTCAAAACACCCAGGTGTCTCACAGTGGTTTTCTTTTGTCAGAGAGGCAAGTGGGTCCAGCTGCTCCAAAATTACAGGAAAGCTGGGCTCTAGCAAAGAGCAACCTGAGGTCATACCAGGAGTGCCTGAGTGTCTTGTAAAAGTTTGTATAGTTTATTTTTGTTAATGTTTGTCCAGTTTCATTGGCTTCATTTGAGTTAGTTCCCTATTACAGAACAATACCACGTGGGCATCGCTTCCAAAACATTTTTGTTAGAAGTGAAAGATGGACAGTTCCATCTACTAACTAAATCAAACCCAAGTTGTTGCAGTGAACAGCTACATGGCCTTGCTGTATGAGCTTCTTTTAGGCGTAGCTGGAAGAAATTTCCTTAAGACATAACTGCATTCTATCTTTGGTACTGGCATCAGCATAAAGCAAAAATTCAAAACATGGATTGAAACTGCTGTATAAGAAATACCATCCAGCTGTTTCAAGTATTATTTCATGTACACACCTTGACTTAATCATTGTTAGCATGTTAGTGGTGAGAACTGTGTAAGCTCCATTCAGACTGGGAATACACTTTTGTAATGAGCTAAATAAGACGGCCCAAAATGCGGAGGCACTAGCTTGTCTGTTGCTCCCCATGTTTTTCTCAGTATATGAAGTTATTTACTATTTCACACACAGCTGTCATTTTAAAATTGCATCCTTGGTTCTTAAAAGTCATCATGAGGACAGAGGTTTTTATTGGACTTAAGCTTCTGACTTGCTGAAGACCCTGTAAGAGGAGCAGAGTGCTATAAGAGAAGTTCCCAGCCTTTTGCTTTTAAGAGAAACCATGTGGCTCGTGGTTACGGAAAATAGTCCTGAAAATCGGATGTATTCAGCACAGTATGGCTTTGAAATACTGAGGGTGGTCTGGAGAGACTCTCACCAATGCCTGAATTTCCTTCCATGCCTCAGTGACTTATCACCATCATAACTGGGAGTTTCTAGTTAAAAACAGGCTTCCTTTCATAGCGAGAGGTATAAATACAAAACCACGTATGGAAAGACCAGTAAAAAGGACAAATAACTTGAGTAATGTCACTGTGCTCTTGCGCTGAAAGTGCATGTCAGTGGAGCCTTTCAGCGCACCATGTGAAACCACAGATGAGTCTTTCTAAAACTTCACAGGCAGTGCTTCCCTAGAGCCTGGGAAAACTTGCCACCCCTCTAGTACCCTTTACTCCCTTTAGGGAAAATAAAACCTGGCACTCCTATTGCCACAGGACATTAACACCTTTTGACAAAACGCCCATCAAAACTCCATGTAATTTGGGCATTTACCACAATTCATCAGAAGTATTTATTCATCATTCTGAATGCTGTCCCTAACTTTGTTGAGTAAGTGGCTTTTTCTGTGGCCTCAAGATCTGGTCCTAATGAAGTGAGTTGCGGGTACTGAACAAGAAGCCTGTAAACAAAACCATTGCTTTCTTTTATGGCATTTCACTGCTCTTGCTCTGTAATGACTGTGAAGGGGTGTGTGGCAGCCTAACGCTTCATTTGCTCTTTCTTATGATAGCTCCAAATAAAAGTTTGAATATCCCTGCTTACAGGGATCTGGCTTCTTAATGTGGGCTTGATGATTTTTATCCGTGTTTCACATTACTGCTTGGCTTAAGATAAACATATTAAAGGTATCTAACCTTACTCACGACTAAAATCGTTGCAGTTGTGAAAGATGAAAGCCAGACATTTGAGCTTAGTACAACAAAGCCTTCTTTAAAGGGCCAAAGATACCCTCTGTGTGTGTGTGTATTGTTGTTTTTTTGGTTTGGGGGTTTTTTCCTTCCTTCCCCCTCTCTTTTTTTTTTTTTTTTTTTTTTCATCTACACTGTCTCTGTGCTTTGATTTTATCCAAAGTTTTTAAAAAACCCTGTGCTTAAATTGACAGTTTCCAGCTCAGATGAAAACAGTAGGGAAGAGAGAAACTGAAGTTTCAGCATATTCTTACATTGTCAATTTAACAACAACAACAATGAAATAAACTCAAAAATGTCTTGGAATATAGAGTCAGTCACAGCTTAATGATTTAATAGAACACGAATGCTGAGATATTTGGCTTCAGATTCAACTCTGGGATGTTCATAGACTTAGGTCTTGGCTATGGGTCTTGTCTTTTGAATGCATGAAATAGAAAGACAAACCTTTTATTCTTTTAGGATCTCATAAGAGTTTTTGGCTTGCCAATCAATGTTTTTGTATCCATTGTTATTAGAAGAAAAACTGCATTCTTGGACAGTCAGTTACCTGGGGAAGATGATGTTTCTAACGTTGCCATAATTTGATTGATGACAGGAGAATTTGATGTCTTCCAGGCACATTTTGAGATCTCCTTTCTTTCCATTACTTTTGACCTTAAAGATCTTCCAAGACAGTGGCATCCGCTCATAACCAAACAAGTCCAAGAACACCAGAGACAGCTAGACAAGGCAAAAGCAACTCATACACCTGGGGATTTCTGTCAGAGGTGTTCGTAGTCAATTTACTTCTCAGGACTTCCTTGGGCATTGATCTGTTTTTCAAGCTTCTGAATAAGAACTGTAGTTTAAGACGAAAGTATGATATATGGTGAACAGTTGCAGGGTAGTAAATTGAAGCTGGTTGTTAAACTGACACCCAGACTAGATTAACTGCTATCTCTTTTTAATGTCAATTATTTAAATGCATAGTACCCCTTTAAAGGCTAGCTCTGCTGGAACGCTAAAGAGAGGGTCTATTCTGAGTTGTATTTAGGGAATATGATGTGCATTTTCTTTTCATAATTTAATTACATTTTTGTGCCCAGATATAAACACCAAACAGAAGCAAAGTTATGAAGAAAATCAGTGCTAGAATTTTCCTGCTGTATCTCTGCAAAGTACCAACTGATCATCTAAGCTAATATGGAAGGAATTAATAGCGGGATTAATTGCACTACTAATTGAAATTTTCATATTTAGATCTTCTGTTAGAATTATTTTTGTTGTGGTGACAAGGAAGCAAACTGAAAGCTGAAGATTATCGAAGTGAGGACTTTTAAACTTTTTTTCCTTCAAAAGAAATCCAAGCCCTTTGAAAAGATGACGGGCTGGGGGCACTGATACTTTCTGCAAAAGAGAAAATTCAGGTAAAGATGAAATGCAGAAAAATATACAGTAAACTTCTGCTGTGTTATGCAATGTGTGGGTAGGATTCTGGGGTTTTACACAGACTTGAGAAGATGAGATTATTTACAGGTGCCTGGACCCACTTTTATGCAAGGTTTTTTTTCCCAACACTGTATCAGAGTGAGACTGATCATGCATCAGGTTGCATCAACATGCATCAGTGTGCATGCATCAGACCCCCCACACATCATCAGGCATCTTCATAGCCCTGCTCTAGCAGTGTAGTTTCTATAGGAGTATATGGAGATGCTTCAGGCTGGAGCCTCTTATGCTCCAAGAGGGGACCCTCTCCAGACAGCCAAGGGAGCAGGGTGATACAATGCGCTGTGGTGTACCAAGGCACGGAGAGTAGGTACAGGCTGAACCTCTGAGATGGGAGGCAGAATGTGGTGCCCTCTTAACAAGACTGGGAGAGGCCACTAATGCAGTTGTTTCTGGAGCAGACTGGGAGGGCAGGGGTATGTGAAGCTGCTGATTTTTCAAGTATGTTTATACAGAAGATCCAGAATAAGCAGACTCAGAATGACTGTCGGAAGGCTTTCTCTAACAGTGTTGCAAGACAGTATATTAAAAGTGTTTTCAGTGGATGATTAATATGTTGAAAAAAAAAAAAAAAAAACACCAAAACAAACCAGCAGAAATAAATGTGGGTTAAGCAGTAGACACAGCAAAATGAACTGTTACCAGAAGATCATTAACAGCCCACAGTGATGCTGAGGACACTTCAGTAAACCCATTCAGGGAGGATTACTGCTATTAGGAATAATGATCAGTGGCAGCAGTGTGTTTCATATGAATAATGGGGGCTATATCCACCAGCGACAATCTCTACTGGAGCCATTTTATGTCTGCTGATACACATGACATTTTTCCTTGATCAGAGCATAGGGTGTAGTTTGATATTTTCATCATTACAAAAAAAAAAATAAAACAACAAACCAAACCAAAAACCCCATAATAAAACTATTAGAGCTCTGCAAATTAGTGTTACAGAAAAGATGGGCAAGCATCCAAAGTCAGAAGATATTTGAAATGTGGCAGAAGGCTGCAAAATTAGAGTTCTAAAATGGCTCATTTTTATTCTATTGACCTGCCTCTGTCTCTTCAGAGTCACAGCCAGGAATTTCTGCAGAAAATCTTTCCTGCTTTCCTATGAGGTGGCACATGAGAGTGAGCTGAATTATGCATCTTCTTGCAGGCTCTCTGCAAGGCACGCTCCTGTCCCAGTCTGCTGCTCGGGGTTCAGTGCAAAATTCCCTTAGGCCTGGGGCTTCTCCTGTGTCCTGGAAAACATCTTCAAATCTTTAAATGGTGATTTTACAGTAGGTAGAGTTTTGCTGATTGAGAAGTTATCCTTGAGATGTATACTGCTATGAGAGAAGAAATTGCTCTACTGGTTTAATGTAGACGTGGCAAGGGCTCAGATATGTTATGGAGTTTGGGAGCTTTTGTTGCTGATGATCCAACAAAAGGAAAGTCCTTTCTTCCCTTTCAAAAGGTATTAACTCCGAATCTAAAGATGTGTTTCACTGAAAGTTAGGAGGGTCTATATTTAATAGGGGGTCACTGGGGCTTATAAAAAATAGAACATGTAATACAATTTTTGCAGAGTAGATCCATACATTAAAAGGAATTCTCACTGATCACAAAAAGAGTACATTAGTTTCATGCAAAAGAAAATAAAATAAAGTATGGGGCAAAGAAAGGAAAAAACGTGGAATAATTCCCAGCTCTCCTTCTCATGGTGTACTTCAGTTCTTATGACAGGCACCATGTTCCAGCAGTTAAGCCCTTGTCTAGCAAAACTTCCACTCAGAAGAAATTTCCAGGCAAGATGTGAAGAGGGAACAAAATGGCTTTATATTTCATTTATATTTCAAAGGTCTTTCTGCAGGAACACTTTTTCAATAAACCTGTACAGAGCCAGCAAACTATATAAATAGTAACAAGTAATTGGCCTCTGGCATCTTGCATGAACAACGAGGATCTGATTTTTGCTCAAAGAAAATATGCAAACCTGTCAATGCAAAGCAGTGACAAAAGCTAAACAGGGACTGTTGTGTATCCTGAGGACTGTCTTGCATTTACAAGCGTCGTTAATTTTCAGTTTCACTTGAATCTCACTGGCGTAACTCTGCTGCCGCTGGGAATTATGCTTACTGATTTCAAAACCGGCCGAGTTAAGGCAGTGGTCTGGAAAACCCATCGCAATCTCTGATAGAAGTCTAGTCCTTGCTTGGATGGAGAGAGCTTTTCCTTTCTGAGACCAATCGGAAAGATGAGAGCCCCTGTCGCAGCATCCCCTGGAGCCCAGGCCATCTTGGAGTCCAGCATGGCAACTGATGCTATCCCCTGATAGAGGCATTACAGCTTTAAAACAAACACCTGAAAGTCTTTACAGTAACAGCTGTGGTCCAAAAGATGCTGTTCCTGCCTCTAACCCACTTTTGTCATCGCCAGACACAGGCAGTATTATTAAAGCTGGGATCTACTCTTGTATGTGGAGAAATAGACGTATGTGTTTGGACTACATTAGGACACAAGAACGTCACTGAAAATCCTACAGGAGCTAGATAGCATGCCAAGTTGTAATTAATTTACGACAGTTCCAGTTGGAAATACAGCTTCTCTTTAGTGACTGTCTCATTTTAATAGTTTTTTTGTGCTGGTATGGTGCACTGTGAAGTCTTCCAGCATGCCTTTGTTCTGGAAGTAACCGTGCTCTAGCAACATCCAGCTTCTAGAAATCAAATGTCATGAGCACTGAGATGTACTAGCTGATACAATATTTGGCTTCAGTTACTTGTAAATATGTCCTGGTTTAGTGGGAACATGTTTTTGTCCAAAATGTTGATGTAAATGTATCTTGTTTTGCCTGTTGTTTTGCCTGATGATTATATTTTTCCATGATTCTCACCACATACTGTTGCTGTGACCCCTGAGCTACTTGTGTTTTGCTCCACTTCACACTCATCCTCTTACCTCAGCAACCAGGGAGGAGGCTGTGTATAGAGTCAATTTTAGGTATTTATGTTGGAGACTACACACCTGAAATAACAACATGCAAATTGCCACACCATCAAATAATCAGTGTAGGAAAAAGGATTTTTTTTAATGCAGAAGCTTATTTTGTTTTAGAAATTATCTGGGCTGTTGATAGATCCCTTCTGCCATCTCTTCTGTGTTACTTGACATGATATAGTATAACCTGTTGACTCTACTTACAGCTTCACATTCCAGAGCATACTTAAATGGAAAATAATTCAGTGTTATAAGCAATCAAAGCTCTGTCTTATCTTGTTTTCCAGTTTGTTGGACAAGAAAATAGCTAATTTAGTGAAGTACAGTGTTCTGGATCATAATAGTGTCCCTCTTGTAACACAAAATGAATGAAATTAATGATGAGAAAAGGTTATGACGTAACTTTCCTTTACATGCTCAAGGAATTTGCTATTCAATGACTACTAAAGGCTGCTTAAGAGAAGGACATTGAAACGGCCTTATTTTTTTGATCAAAGCACACAAATCACGTCTGAGTAACTAGAGTCAATACAAGTCCATGGCTTGTTACCAGTTAAATGTCCTGGTTACTTAGAAAATGCTTTTCAGCAGTTTGCTATAGAAAGCCAGGAGTCAGTTGGGTAACTTCTTGATTAGCTTTTTTACCTCTCCTGTCTTGGTCTGAAAAGATGCTGTTATTTATTTGGTAAAAGCTAGTACCTAGTGTTTTCTCTGGGGTCACGGCAGTAAGGCTCTTAAAAAACAGCACCCTAAATCACAGGGTAGATGGGGCTGTCATGGCCAGGTAGCTGTGCTGGAAGCTCAGACTGCCAGCGGGGATTTCAGTGCAGGGTAGTATGAAGTCACAGGTCAGCTAGTGTCAAAAGCTGATGCTGCTCATCTGTCTGGGAGTTGTTTTACGCTAAATGAATGTCTCTCTTCTTCCAGAGAGGACACAAAGGAAACTGCTTGCAAAAATGTGAAGGGAAAATGTGTCACTTTGTGACATGTGACAAAGGCTACCAAAATATCAGGTGCGTAACTCCTTTCTTGCCTGGTGAGGACTGTTAGCTGACTTGATGTGACAACCAACCCACCACAGCTGCTGGCATGCCTTCAGCTTCACTGGTGGGGTGGTACACGCCACGCTGCCAACCCGGTGCTACAGTGCCCATTAAATTGCACAGTGTGCAGGGTCATTTCATGCACTGTGGCTACTGTGCTACCAAGTTCAGTTAGAAAAGATGGAGACTGGTTTACTCATGTGGTGAAATGTCCTACCCATGCACGTTAGACTGTGAGCCTGCTGGTTTTCCCCATGTCTCACACTGAAAAATCCTACACTTGATAAAATAAATGGGAGTTTTGGCACTGACATCAAAGAGCAGAGGCAAAAAATGCATTCCAAAAAAGGGGGGGAAGGGGTGGTTGGGGGGATGGAGAAGAATGGTTTGGGACAAACTAAATATCTCTGGCCTGAAAGAAAGAATAGTCTTTGGCTACACTAAAAGAGGTGGTTGTAAATCATACTTGCTCTCTATTGCTTCTGGCCAGGGACAGATTAGACTTTGAAATAAATAAAAGCACATCCAAGGCAGCTCTTGGATTTATCCCAGCTGTTCAAGGCCTTAACCAGAGACTGTTGGGTGTCCGAGTCTTTTCACCAGGCTCAGAATACCATGAGCTTCCAGCAGTGGAGCCAGCATGCCTTATTCTGTCCCTGTCTTTGGAGGAGCAAAACTCTTTTGTGGTGGTGATGACTGGGTCTTTTGTGGGACAGAGCAGACTGAGGGCGGAGAAGGGGAATGAAGTACAAAGGACTATGGCTGAAGAGGAGGAATGAGGAAGAGTCACGGGGGGCCTGGGAGAGGAGAGGGACAGTGATATCTCCTGCCTCTGTCTCACCAAGCCTTCTCTCATTTGAGCTAGTTGTAAAATCCATAACTTCCAGACTCTTTCCACCCCTCTCTCTTCAGCTATAGTTTTTTCTGCTTCCCACTCCACTCCATACAGCTGCAGCCTGTTCACCCTCCTGGGCTCTGTGGATGAATATAATGTGGTGGGCCTAGGACACCAAGGCAGCCAGGCTCACTGTTTCTCCTATAACCTGTGCACAGGGACAGCAAGTGCCCTCAGGAGCATTTCACTTCTTTGCTTGTAGCCCAGCAGTGGTGACCTCCAGCCCCAGCACATCTGGCTCTCCAGGGCCCTGGCAGGAGCAAAATACCCAGCGTGTTTCTGTCTGTCAGTGGCTGGGATGTCTTGATTGCTCTGGTCAGTGCTCCTTATGTTGTTTCCACATAACATAGCTCTAAGTATTTTTCTTTCTTTGTCCATGTGTTACCTATGTGTGTGCATGTGTGTGTGTATATATATGTATACACATACATACATACATACACATTGACCCTGAGAGTGAAGCACAGTCTAGGGGTCAATACATAGATGAAAAACTTGAAGGATTTGCTGTAGCATTCTCATAGCATTTTTGTGTTGTCAGTGACATAATGCAGATATAACAGTGCAGGTCAGACAGGGCATCTCACTGTCCTTCTGCTACCTTAGTTGAGAAGGAATTATTCTCCTGGAGCTAGAAAGACTTTTATTTTCCACACAATGGATTTCCTGAGGGAGCTTGACAACCGTATATATGAGAGGCCTCTGGAAGGCCTTGGAGCTCAAAACTCTGAATCTGAAATTGCTGCATCTGCTGAAGCTGGACCATGAAAACTCCAGCAATACCCTCCCCGCCCAATATGGAAATTCCTGTGTGGAAGGAGGTGGTGTTTCACAGATGTTTTCAGGATGTTCGGAGGCAATAGTGTGTATTTGAACAAAACTGTGTTCATAAACCAGTTAAACAAACATAGGCAAGGTGTGCAACTCAGAAGCATACTACATGTAGAAAGTGTGTGCTGGGTCTTTTTCTATGCATATTTTTTTTTTCATATTGCAAAGAGCAATATTGCTATTACAGACATGCAAAATCACTTTTTTTTTTTTAAATTTATTTTTATTTATTTTCTATAAAGCATACAGGAGGGTGCTAAAGGGGAGGGATTATGTGTCATAATAAGTTTGAATGTTTTCCCTTCCTGTTTGCAATCTAACAGTCAGGATGTTTCAGCCAATGAGCATCCTTTGGAGAAACTTTCTCTCTTTATATTACTCAATTTGAATTTTACAAAGACATTTTTGAAAACTAGCATCTATTTACTTTCAAAGACAATATACTGAGACCAGAGGTGACCTAGTATAGAAACCTAGAGTCACTTTCTTAATAAACATATATTGATGATTTACCAGAGCCAACAGTAACAGTAACCTCAAGGAACTGTATTTTCAACATACCTGAAAATGTATGAAACATACATGAAACATGTGAAACAGCTTAAAGCACAAGTGGGCAAGGCTGGCCTGAACTCAACTTTAGCATCTCATTATCAGAACCATTGCTAGCTTTTAGCGTATATGACAAAGTGGGAAGGAAAAGAAGAGAAACACCCAAAACAGTGGAGGCACAAAAGGAGAACAAGGTATAAAGGAGGGCTGGGTATGCTGTATATGCCCTGGGACTCCCTTCTAGTGAGAGAGAGAGGAGAGACCTGTGCTTGCAGACCTCCAGTGCTGCTAATAGAGAAACATCAGCTGGAAGCCCAGCCAGTGGCACAGGGCACACTCTCCATCACGTGCTGGCCAGCCTGGGACAGCAATGCCTGGATGTCCTGCAGGTGGCTGGGAGAGAGGACAGCGAAACAAAGCAGCCATTCATTCCTCGCCTTTCGGAGGTATTCTCACAGTCTCATCCAAGTGTATGAATCAGAAGGGCAAATACACACTGTATTTTCTGTCTAGAAGTGCAGTCTTTGTGTCTCCAAAACACTTCTCTGGCATGCTGGAGAGTTACACCAGTGTCTATCAGCTGCTTGCTAAATTGGGGTGAACTTTCAAGTTCCCAGGTGACTTTCAGGGAAGGTAGGTGCAGGTACGGATGGGAAAACAGGTCTCTGAGGACTAGAGAGCAAATGTTATGTCTAGAGAGAGCTACTCTGCTTTTGGCTTCCTTCATGCCATACAGTCCTTGTGTCCTGATGTAAGAAAAACATTTAATGGTCCTGGTTTAAAAAAAAGTGGGAGCAAATCTGAAATACCATCATTATCAAAACTTTGAAAAATCTTTTAAACACTTGGTCAGGCTTCTATGTCCTTATTTGTCTAACTAGTTTCCTCAGTAAATATGTGACAGATGATAGAAATAAATGTAATGGGAGAAAATAATTAACAGGATCTAGGAAGATTTATTGCCCATAGGAGTTACTGTTTCTGTAGAGAAGGGTGGATCCAGTTAATGAGATACTCTCAAGTGCAATCATATTATAAACATTTCTTCTGTCTGTCCTTAAATGGTAGTTTAGTAAGCTCAAATATACATATTTTTTTCTCCTTTACATGGCAGAAGAGACACATTAAGACTGAAATAGGACATATGCAGCTCTGGAAATTAGCTTTCTAATACCAGATGCTTCCACATAATTGTAGTGTACATAAATCTAGAATCTGCTCAGCTGGACAAATGGGATTCTATAAAGTAGATGCTCTCTATCATTTAAAGTAAAGTAGTACCCATGTTTAGGAAGGGGGTAGGGCATATTTTGATCTCAAAATATGGTGACTGAAGTTCTTGGACATGTAACACCACACTCCGCAATGGCTTTCACTTTATTTTGGCCTTATTGTTAGAAGTGACCTAATGTTTCACCTCACCCATACTCTCTGAATTATTTAAACAAGAGTAACAATTCCAGATTTGGCTTGTCCAAAATATATATAATATAATATAATATATATAATTTCATTCTCTCAAACATGGAGAAAAAGTTATTTGAAGAATTCTGGAGAAAAAGTGGACATGCTTTGACACTTTATTGACACTTTCAGATATAGACCTATTTGAATTAAAATGTGGTTTGGTTTTTTTTTTTTTTTTTAATGAAGACCTTCGAGAGAGGCAGTATTTCATTTTGGATCAAAAGAAATATTCTGACCTGTAACATTAAGTCTCTCTGGTTTTATAATAATAATAAAAATATTTCATAATAACTTAAAACAAAGCTCTGTTTCTTTTTGAACTGCTCTGAAAGCACTTACTGATGTAATCATATCTATCAAATCATGGGTCAATGTAAGATTCATACTCATCTTCTCTGGCTCTCTTCAGTCTTCTCAGTTAAATGAGAAAAATTCTGGAAATAACACTCATGAAATCTGTCAAGAATTCTTCATCAAAAAACCTGTTGACAATTTTCTTTGTATTTGGACCTTTCTCTCTTCCTTCTTGCTTTTTTTGCTTCATTATTTCTTCAGTGTGAGATCTCTATCTTGCCCATTTACACTATCTGGAAAGGCTCTCATGTCTGTGTGTCTATAACTGTCTTGTAAGTCACTGAGCTTGGCTCACTCCTGCTGCAGCAAGAACCAGATACAAAGAGTTGTTACTGGCATTCAGATTCCAGTTGGATCAGAGAAAGCCACTGAGGGCATATATGGAGAATATGGGGTTGTATCTGCTAGTTGTTTCATTTCAGATAGTATGAAAATAATCTCTTGTAAGTTACTGCTTTTTGTTATTTTTCTTTATCTTTTATACCTTAAGATGTTTTAAAAATATCTTAAGTTAAAAGATGTTATTTTGGCTAAAGAATAAGACTGTGACAGAAGTCTGGCTTCTGGCAGTGGTGCTGTAGCAGACCTGTGCTGCTTTGAGGGAGTGGTTTAAAGACTTTCACTATTTAGTTTCTTAGGGGTTTAGTCTCAGTGAAGAAAATCATAAGTAAGTTAAATTTCTCATTCTTTAAAATAGCTTGATGTCTATAAATACAGTGCTGAACTTGAGGAAAAAGGAATGGATATGTATCTATTGCCAGATATGACCCTCAGCTATAGACATGCACTCCTTCTAAATTTGAAGACTTTTCAATTCTTGAGGTGTTATATAGCAGATGTCATGATATTTCTCATTACTGTCCTTGACTGCAGGGTGCAATTTTTATAAAGCTGTCACCTTTATCTTAAATAACACTTTAAATATAGCTTTTACAGTTTCTTCTGTGGCCTCCAAATCACTTGTGTATGTGGAAGTCCAGGCACACTGTTCTGTTTTGAAGGACAATAGTTCTTAGGTATTGCATATTGAAGAAACACAGTACTGGGGGAAAAGCATCAGGATAGATAGTGTGATAGTCTACAGGAATGCTTATATTTTCTGACAGCTCCATTTTCTCCTGCCATCTGTGTCCTCAGTCTTTCTGGAAATTATGCTGCATCAGCAGTTCTGTTTTATTACCCAGAGCTAAATCAGTTTAGAACGATATTTGATATGGCAGCAATTTATTGAGTTTCCACTTTTTTTTAACACTCAAATTAAAGAAGTTATACATTGTGGACTTATAATTACTAGTATGTGTATATTTAGTATAAGAATATAATTTCCATATTTCTGAGCTTTCAGGTCTTTTTCCCAAATTGCTCTGAGCCTTTTAAATGGGTTTTTAGGTTAAAAAAATTTAGAAATTCTAGCTGTTTTATCCTAGGAAAAAGAAAAAAATAGAACCATATTTAAGTCTTGCAGTCTCCTGGGAAAATCCTTGGGACTCCTTGCAAAATCCTGGGGGAGCAACCTCTGCCTGGCTGTTTCCTGCTGTGCCAACAGCACCTCCCGCCTAGATGCAGGCTTATCACATTGTTTTGCACCATGGAATTTTCTACACGAGTCAGGAGAAAATCTGCCTTGGTGGGTAGGTCAGAAAGAAATATAGCAGTATTGGTGGAGAGTGCACTTTTTGGAGGGATACACAGACCATTGTTTATTCAATATGCAAGCGTTTGCAGTGTGGGTAGCTAGAAATGACTTTCATGGTTAACTCCTATCTATAATAATGCAAGTTCTTGTGTGTCTTGTGCAGGGATTTTAAGTTTGGAGTAAGTCAGGGTTTGTATGCATTCAAATCAGTGGGAGATTTCTTCACTGGTTTCAATGAAGCTCTCAGGCTCCCTTCTGAAGGATATCTGTACTTGTTTCATCTCTGTGGGTTTATAATCTTCCCATTACACCTTACCTTCTTCTCAAGTGATCATGTTTTTCCTGTTATGGGGCTATAAGGTAGAAAACTCATATCTTTTTTTTTTTTTTTTTTCCATTTAGTTAAAAACAATATAAAACACCCTCCGGCAAAATGTTCTTAAACCATCTACAGACAAACCCTTTGCTACCATTCTTCCCTTTGTTTCTTTTTACTGGACATTTTTGTTTCATTTCTGTGGGTGTCAAGATATTGTCAGAGGCACCCGGAAAAATGAAATACTGATGATGAACTCCAGTACTTATAAAAACATGGACAACAGATCCTTGGGGTTTGTAAATCAACATAACTCCACTGACTTTCTCTACTTGAATGGAAGATTCAGGAACGGGTAATGCAAAGTTAGCATTTTGGGGTGTGGGCTGTGTGTTTGGGTTTTTTTTTGCCACTTTATGAAATATAGTGAAACATAAATAAGGAAAATGTGCATTTGTGGCTCATTTTTTCCAACAGAATGACTTTCTCTTTTCCCTGTGATTTTCATACAGCTCTTAATCATAATCTGAAAATTATTTACTTCTAGGTACTATACATTTTTGTTAGACCCACTCACCAAAGCTGCTTCAAAACTTAATGCAACCACATGAAGTGAGAATAAACTGTATTCCCTCCTCCCACTTATTTACACTTCTTATATCTGCTTTTAGCTACAGCTGATAACACACCCTTATGATAGAAGTGGGATACTGTAGCATATGCGTACCACCAGCATGTTTCTGCTGATGGAATATGTACCTTGTGCTGGAACATGTGTTGATGTGACTCATCTGTCTGTTCCCATGGGTGATTTGGCTATCCAAAAGACTCTTGCTTCTCTTAGCCCAGTGACAGGGAGATGGGTGTGGGAAAATAAAGGTTACAAGCCCTTCTGTAGCTATGACAGGTGAAAACTGGCCCCAGGGAGTCAAGTGGGAAGATACTATAGACTTTATGAGGCTAGATGATAATTCAGTGCTTGTAGATTAATTTGGGATTTGAAAGCATTCTTATTTTCTATGGTATCCATGGGAGGCCTGGTGGCCTATGCACAGTGCAGGTGTGGGTTCTTTCCCAGGTGGCACTCCTTGTTCCTGCTAACTTTTCCCAGGTCCTTCTCTGGGATCTGGAATCAGCCTTTCAAATTTGCCAGAGGTCAAAACCCACAGTCCCAAAGAAATCATCTTGCAAGTAACTTTCATTTGCTGGGCTTCTCTTTTCTGGCTTGTCACTCATCTTTGTTGCACTGTGTTTTCCCTTTCTCACTGATGAGCAGATGATACAGTCTCCTAGGCCCTCCAACAGAATTTGCCTGTACCACGTTATACACCATGCTGGATGGAAGTAGTTTCCATAGTCCCTGCTGTCCCAGTAATAAGCTCTTGCTATGTGTCTACGGTGTCACATTAAGATTTTTCTGGTAACAGATGAAAGATTATTTTTCTCTTTGGAGCTGACTGTCTCATTCTAGGAGATCTTTCTGCTCCTCGACTTTGCTTTGTCTGTTGGATTATATAAGGTCATGGATAAACAGGGTGATCAGCTGGAGAGAATACTTGTAGAGGGACTGCTTTGAATGAGAATGCCCCTTAAAAAGTTTGGAAGTTATAAAAAATTCTACAAATTCTATGAGAAATTTCTACAAGTCAGAGGTAGTGAGGGACACAGCACATAGTCAATAGAGTATCTAACTGATTTTTTTTTTTTTTTTTTGCTCTGCAAGACAGGCAAAACTGGGAAAAGGATGACTTTGCACTAAAGGCAGCTAAGTCTTTATATTGACTTTTTTTATAACAAATTTCTATTAGCATGTTTTAAAGGATGCAACTTTTTGGAATGTCTCTGGAGAGTTTCAGGGTGATTTTATGATACTGAATTATGAACTGGCACATAAAATTCAGTATACTATGTACAAAAGACATGCATGTAGGACAGAGGGAGAAAGAGGGCATTATTTACAGATATGTATATGCATATACACACACATTGTAAGAAGTCCTGACAATATTAACCTAACAATTGGATGTGGTCACATGGGCAAAAAGAGCATGTGCAATCCTTATTGGAGTTGTAAGGAACAAGCCAGAAAATATCATTAGTATGTGACATAAACTAGCATATCAATTTTTGGACACGATGGGCAGTTTTAGTCACTTCACCCTTAGAAGAACAAGTAGGACAAGAAATTTCACAGGGAAGGGAAGCAATGCCAACAAAATGATCTCAAATATATGGAAAGACTAAAGATAAGCCTGCATTTCGGAGGAAGATGGCCTGAGAAAATTTGAAGAGAAATGTAAAATATTGATGGAATGATTATTAATTTTTTTCCTTACATAGCAAAAATTAACCAACATCTGATGAAAGTAGCAGGGTATATATTCAGACAAACAATTGGAGATTTTTCACTTCAGAAGTAAGACAGAGGAAGAACTCAATGTCATGGGCTGTGGTGGACACCAAAAGTGCCAGTGGAGTCACAAAAGGATCTAGAAAAGTTTTTGGAGTATGGATTTGTCTGTTGCCATTAAATCCAGAGGTGTGGATCCTGTCTCTGATTCTGTTTAGTCTGGCATAGCTAAAGACTGATGATGGAAAGATATGCTGGCACACACCATACTCTACACGTTGTAGCATCTGCTACTGGTCACTTTTGCAAAAGGGACACTGGCTGAGATAAAAGTTTTGGCATCTCTTTTATGTCATGACCTTGAAGACTAGTTTTGAAGTGGCTGCCAATTTACACTGAATCCAATTTTGAGACTGCAGACTGGTGTATACTACAGAGAGGGAAGGAACTCCCTTTCTACCAGTGCAGCTCAGAGGTCTGTCTTATGTGCGAAGGCACAAGAGAGGGACAAGGTGCACTCTGGCAGCTGTGTAGTTGTAGGGCATCACAGGTAAGAAGCCCTGGCTGAGGGTCTGACCCTGAGAGGCACCTGCACAGTTGCACCCACAAAGCACTGGAGTCATGTTTTAAAGTCTAAATATCTATGGGGTTTTGATTTGTTGCTGTATTTTCACTTTTGGAGCATTCTGGTTTTATGGAAAACGTTTTGTTTTCTTGCAATCCTTTTTTTCCTGTGCTAAAGGAGAAGATAATTTTTTGTCACATATCTTTTCATCTCCACTTTTCTACACTCATCCCTGATGAAGTCTTCCTGGAGGCCAGAATCATGCTCTCATGAACATTGTAAATGTCTCCAATGCTTGTCTTAGAGTGGAGTTTGAATCCCTCTTGATGGTAATTTTAGACAGGATATTTTGGAATAGCTTCGTTCACTCTAGTGACCCTGGTGAGCTCTGATGTTATAAAGACATGTAACCTACATGTTATGTGACTGTCTAATAATATTTTCTATGAGGCTTTGCAGCAGACATTTAACTGTAATTTGAGGCAATACTTAAGTAAATTAAATAAAAGTATTCCCCTTTCTGAAGGCTATGTCCTAATGCAGACAAATAGTTGTGTAGCTGCTTGTTTTTGTTAACCTTTTGACATCTAGATACAACATCATCCATCAAGGAACAAGAAATGTACATCATACTCATAGCATACAGCCCTGAGATTGCATTTTGCAGAGCGTTGACTCTGACAGGCCTGAGGGCTATGGTGGATAATCAACAGAGCATGAACTTACAATGTGAGAGTGCTAGGAAGGGAGCTTGTTCCTTGAATGTATGATCAGAATGACAGAATAGGAAGAGGGAAGCTGAACAGACCATGCATATGGCATTTGTCAGGGCACTTGGAAAGTGCTCTGTTCAATATTTTTAAAAACTAGGTAGACCATTGGAAATTAACTACATGAATATTAATGTTTTGGAAAAGCTTTTGCCTTATGAGGGATTTATGTGCACTGATGGCTACATCATTATTGAACTGGTGAGATGGCTTTGTTTGTATACTCTTGGACCATTTTCAGACTCTCTATCCACTATCACCCAGATGCAGGCAGACAAGCCATTTAGCAGCCACAGCCTCCTTGCATTTTTTCCTTTTAGGTAGAGGCAAAAGGTGGCACCTCTGGCACACCTGCAGATTTTGAGTGCTCAGGAGAACCAATACAGTCAGAAGTGACTCTGCATTGCCGATTATATGTCCTGTGCATTCAGCCAGGTGGTGCAGTACAGCCAGAGGTTGCTTGTGTAGCTTGCTGCAGCAGGGACGCTCAGCCCATGAGATCTAAAAGCATGGAAGGGAGTATTTGTGATTGTGGAGAGCTCTTTAATTGAGTAGATAAGAGATTCAGAGGCTAAGGCTATATTAGAAATTATTATGATTATCCAGTGAACAATGCACTTAGGGATGCTGTGGATTTTGTATCACTTGATGTTTTCAAATCAAGGCTGGACATCTTTCCACAGAACAATACTCTAACCCAACCAGGAGGCACTTGACTTCACAAAAGAGCTGTTTAATGCCATTCTATGGTTTGTGTTTTTGCACAAAGTCTGGCTAGATGAATACAGCAGTTCTTCAAATCTGGGAATTTAATGAGGTGCTTTGTCTTCACAGTCAATTATTTTAGTTATTCATGTACTAGAACAAAATAAGATACCCTTGAGACACTTCAAAGGAAATTGTATCCATATTTTGATATGCAGTGTGCAAAATTTGAGCCATGTCTTTCATGTGTGTTATAAGAACATGCCAATAGCAACAGCCAAATGTAACAACTTTCTGTTCTGTTCTGTCAGCATTTAATTGATTGTGAATTGTTTATGACCAGGCTTTACTTCTGATTGATTGGCAGCAGCAGCAGCAATGACTTATTTCTTTATCCAAAAAAATATTGAAGTTTCATGCTCAATTGAATTCCTTTTACATTAGAGTACGTTTGGTGAAATCTCTCTACTGAGTTCAGCAGAATTACCCGTGTGCAAAATGGGCATTCACATTGACATAATGCACCTTGTATTTTTAAATTATTTTTGCACATAGCTAAACAGACTGCTTCACTTTGATTCCAGAAGAAAGACAACACTTGGCTGAAGTGTAGTTTAAGGGCTACTGATTTGATGGAATGTTTGGTTTTGCAGTAGAACTCATTCTTGTACTCAACATTTCGTGTAAAGAAGTCTGAGGAACTCTACTTATAGAAGATCCATTTGGGGTCCAATGTTTGAACTAACCACTCTTTGATGCAAATGTTTTGGCATTGACTTCTGCTCTGAATCAGAACTGATTCAGACTTATTTAGAGACAGAAGCCAAAGAAGTACCTTGGAGACACAACAAAAGGAAAGGAGGTTTAGACATTATAATGGTTCCTCTCTGCTACTTTTCTGCCTGAAATAGAAAATCCTTATCCTTTCATGAACTATTGCCTTGTCCTGTCCCTGTTCCCATTAATGATCCCAGCTACCCTCCCTTCCCAGCCCATTATCCATAAATGACAGAAGTTTCATCGTTCTTTTTGCCTTGTTGTAACAAAGCACTAATACTTCCCATTCTTTCCTATATTCATACTGAATGTTTTTGATGTCATGTTGACATCATAGTCTTGCATAGAAAAGTATCTAGCATTGCTTTCCAGAGTGATAAATTGTGGAAGTGATGTGTGCCCCATCAGAATTGACATATGATGAAGATCCTCTGCCCCATCAGAACTGACACGTGGTGAAGATCCTACTTGGTATTTGGCCAAGATTTTGCTTTCTGTGTGTTCAGACTGGAGGATAAAGTACAGGAAATAATTCCAGAAGGAACAGGAGATGAGATTTAAGATCAATGACTTGTTTTAAGTTCCTAACTTCTCCAGAAAAGCTCTTGAATAAACCAATACAAGTTAGCCAAAAATACCATAGGAACAACTTTCAAACTTAGAATATGTATGTATACATCCTGATTTATAGAGGATTTTTTTTTAAGCATTCTGGCACATTTGAAATTCAGCATGTTCCAAACAGGTTTTGATTCTACAGAATTTTAAAACATAATTTATTATTGTTCCTTTTTTTTTTTTTTGTTAGTTGAATGAGAATAATATCCTTTTTACATAATTTTAAACCAGAAATTACTTTTTTTCATACATAGCTGTACCACTGGTAACAAATACCTTGGTTTCATTAAAATGCTATATAAAGTTCCTAAAGTGCAAATATTCAAAGCAGACCAGGGGGATAACAACACTATGTTTTGGTGACGTGATCCACACATTTAATTTGTCTCTTTGGAACCTCTTAGACATCTTGCTACATGACAGTGGTCAGAGTTTTGCTTTGGAACATCACACAAAGTTATTGAGTTGACTTGTGTGAAAAGTCTTTCATGCACTATTGAAAAGAGTACACAGATGCCCTTCCTGTTCTTGTCCTTACAATTTTAGGCTGCTTCTGTCCTTAACTAGATCTGGAGAGTGAGATCATACTTTGAAAACAGAGAAGAGAATTACAGCCCTCTCTTTTTTAAAGAAAATTGCCATGGGAGTATAACACAAGCCATTGTTTCACAACTTGGAGACAGAGAATTTAGTGTTTGTAGCACTTATTTTGTAGAAGCTTCTACAAGACATCTCTAATTTAAGTGGTGGATTTTTTTTTTCCCCCCTCTCCTTGACCTAACAAATCACTCTATTGGGAAAATTTTGCAACAGCTGGATTGCTCATTAATCAATGGTAAATTAAGAAAATGACCTAGGACTGGTTATCAGCTGGATTTTGAAGTATGTTGAAAAGTTACATCAGTTTCCAGACACTGTAACACAAGGTAGTGTAACACAGACATCCCCAATTAGGGATCTCCTGGGGAGAAGAAGGGAATGGAGAAGACAGATTGATGGCACCATGTTTTGCTGAATGCCATCTGTGAGGAGTCTATATGGTAGCAGTTCAATATATGGCTATATATCTGTGAATTTCATTCCCATACTAGCACCTGAGTAGCTGTACCATGTTGACATCGTAACCTTGTGCTGGCGGGAAGAACCTAGCATTGCTTGCTAGAGTAATAAAAACCCAGCCCCACAAAACACACTGTGATAGGATGTGTCTCTCACCAGTTTTCACAAAATTTAAATGCACAGTTCTATCCATTAAACCTGCAATGACAGCTTTCCTGCTGACTCAAAGTACCTGAAACAGGTTGTCTAGGAGCCCTTTCCAAGAAATATGTGCACTGGTGCCTAATTGAGAATTGCTGTAAATATGGTACAATACCTTTGGTTTATAAGTATTCCTTTAAATTTTAACTGTGGCTTCCCTAATTTTCCGAGAGCTTTCTCACTTTTTGGTAACTGTAATGCCTGTATATAAACTTTTAGCCAGATTTCCAAAGGAATGGAGGTTTCTGTGGTAACATGGTCTGTCTCTCCAGTTGTGTGTTAGTTTCCTCTCCCCTGGTAACTCTGCAACCTGCTGGCCAAATTTAACTGAGTTTGAAGGAGATAATAGAAATCTTAACATGAAATATGTCGTAATGGGTTTTTTTTGAAAATCAATAGCTGGAGAGAGGAAAAAAACCTGAAGTAGTGCATCAGAGAAAAAGGCGGGCATAACTCAGCTGTTTGACACCCTGGTAGCAGTCAGACAATCTTCATGTACATAGAAGATGACTGGCCATGGCACATCGGTAATATAAAGGAATAGGGTAACTGAGGTTGCTACGCTGGGAAGACAGAAGAGAACATGAATCTGTAGGAAACCCAACTTTTATTAATTTTGCTGTTTGCTAAAGTATGTGCTGGTTTTATTTGGTGGTGTGTACTTCCACCTGCCATGCTGTGACTGCCCATGGAACTTAAATCTACCCTGCACAGGAAATTTCTGCAATTTTCATTTTAGAACTACTTGGTATAGTAGTCAGCACTAGATTTCATGGTTGGATTCAGTAAACCCCGTTGTGTACAGTTATTGCCTTTATGCAAAATAAACATCTCTGGCAATGAAACAGGTTACTGGAGACTAATCTACTTTCTTTGGTGGTTCCTTAGCAACTACAGCTGTGAATTAGTTGCCAAGCACCTTGGTTCAATGCTTTGCATTGAAGCAAGCAGAAAAAAAAAAAAAAAAAAAGGTGAAATAAAAAGGTACAAGATTGAACTGTGAAGTTAAATGCAAACTAATAAGCAAGTATTTGTTGTCTGTTTTGTAAGGTCATCAGCTACTAGTTTTTCTCAGCTTTTCTTAAAATATATATATCTGTGACTGAACACTTCACTGTGGTCTCCTGGCTGTGGGTGCAGGGTTGTGCTACCTGGCGCAGCTGTGCTGTTGGGCTGTGAGCTTCACCTATACAGGCAGAGGTGGCAACCTGAGGCAGAGAGAGCTGGGACTCAAAGCAACCCCCACTGCAATGCTGGCCCTGCAATGCTGGCCCAGGCACACTCTGGAGGTACTACCTGAGGTTATCGATGTTTTCCCTGTGTACTGGTGATGGGCAGCATTTGCATCATAAACACTAACAAAAATAGGCTGGAGACAAAGGTCCTTCCTTTCTCTATGGTGAAAAGGTTTCATCTAGATCTATCCATCTCCTCCTGACTGGAACAGAGGTTATTTTTCAGGCAGGTGAGGGAAGGAGGTGGGGATCAAGATCTGGGGAGGGGAAGGCAGGAGTGTAACTGGGGCTGACACACTACAGGGCTAAACTGGGGTTGTTCACAAAAAGAAAGGGGGTATAAAAGGAAAAGGGTGGCTGGCCACTGTTTTGGTTCTGATACCTCCATCAAGACTGCTCTTGCCTGGCTGAGGCAGTGCCACAAGGATATGCTGGGTGGCTTCAGGGTGGGTGATCAGAGCTTTTCCTGAGTGCAAGGGGCCGTGGCAGGAGACCACGGGGGCAGTGTCTTTAACCATGCTGGGCCCCAGTGGTTCACACGGACACATCCGCCACAGCTGAGGAACCCAGACCACTGAAGGAGGGAGGAAGTGGGAAAGCTACTGGGGACTTGGTAATCCATCCTCATCTGCTGAGGCCAGCCATATGGCCATACTGAAGCCGTATGACCATACTGACAACGTATGTCTGGGGTCTGGGTCTTAACATAAATTGGTTTATGTCAATGCTGTCCTCGGGGCATTAGGCTCCACAGTCCAGATGGTGGAGTGCCCTTGGTAGAGAAACCATATGGTGGTGTATAGGAAAGGTTCAGAATGGGAAAAGAAATACATTGCGCTGTTCATTTCTCATAACAATTGGGTCAATGACATTTGTGTCAGCATTAGTCGATGGCACAAATGACGCCAAAGTCATGGCTAGGCATAATTAATGATGGCAAAGCACACATAGACTGCAAAAATTGGGCTGCGTCACAGGACTTAAATTGGATCTGAATTTTAAAGGTTTAAAACTGAAAGGCTTTAACAAGTCAAAAGTGTTAAAAGTTTTCAAGGCAGGTCACAACACCCAGAAACTGCGGAGTGAGCAATATTATTGCAATGTACATCAATTTGAGCATTGGCTGGTCTTCGAGAGCTGAGACTGCAAAGTTTCTATGGTTGCACAAAGAGAGACAGAGGGAGTGTGAGTCTGTCTGTTGGGAACGGGGAACCACAGGAAGCAGGGCAGGAATTGCCTCAGAAACTGTCAGCCCAGTACAGTATTTTTCTTTTCCTGTCGTAAGCTCCAAGACACTGAATAGAGTGTATTAAAACTCAGACTGCAAAATGTGTTTTTGTTTTATTCCCCCCCTAAAAAAAGACATTTTTGTTATTTGACCTCACCAGAGCTGCATCCTTTCGCTGTTGCTGCTTTTTAATGATCATTTAAAAATGATTAACAGTGCCTGGAGCCATGACAGCCTGACTTCCTGTGCTGAACTTCTGCATGTCTGGATTTGCAGGAGGGAGTTCCTGACGAGAGACTTTCCTATAAAACAAGGACACTTGGGTCATTGTTTAGAAAAACTGACTGCATGGAAGAGGTATAAGTCACGGACTAGGACAGATGCTCTGGAGGAGAGATCTTTACTTGTTTAGGATTTCTTTTTTTAGCACCGGAAACACAGTTGCTTTGCAATTTCTAAAGGCATCAGAGCAACAGAGTGAATGTCTGCCACTGGCTACATGAATCTAATCTTTAGTTCCATCTTCTTAAAAAAAAAAAAAAAAAAAAAGTGATGGGAAGGACTTCTTTAAAATCAGGTGGCATTACTTAAAGATTTCATGCAGGGAGAGGCATGACAAAAGCTCACTTATACCATGGGGAAATGAAGACTTCGTAGGGTTTACTTTCTGAAATAGTGTCTTCAGTATGTGGTTAACTACTGTCTCAGAAACAAAAAGTCCAGTGTTTATTGTCTGGTACTACAAGTAGAGACCAATTTTCGACTGACTGCAGGACTCCTGCACTGTCTGAATACCTTGTGGTCCCTGGTCACGTCAGAGTTTCTTAAGGCTTATTTCAAGGAGTACATTAAGGTTTGATCATTTAGACTTGTTTCTAAATGAATTTGTTCATCTTGAAAAGGAATGTGGCTACTCTTGACTGGTATAATTTTATTTTGAATGGGAAAATATTGATGTATAGATAGAAAAGAGGAGGAAATGCATTTTTGGCCACTTCTAATTCTCCTCTCTAGCTTTGCCTTCCTCTGCCAGGGCACTCAGTAATGGAGAATCAAATGCTCACATGTCTGTAGAACCATGCAGGCAAGTATATTGGGCATGGTGTATTGAGTGTATTGGGATGGTGTGCTTCTGAACAGGGAGTAATTTCTTTAAAATCCTATGTTTTCTCCTGGATGGCAGGGCAGATGGAAGGAGGGGGACCTTTTTTCTTGATTCCAAGGGGACAAGCCAATGGAAACAGCTCATATCCAACAGCAGAAGCGATACTGGCGTGCTGAGTTTGTCATCCACATGTTATGTAGCAGGTGCCTTTTAAGACGCTGATGGCTGTATGCCATCTGGCTGGCTTGTGCCACTCCAGAGACGATGGGTTTACTTTAAGTTTCCTGTATCACCTCCATCAAGACCACAGAATCATAGAATCACTCATGTTAGAAAAGACCCTTAAGAACATCAAGTCCAACTGTTAACCTAACACTGCCGAGTCCACCACTAAGCCATGTCCCTAAGCCCCATGTCTACATGCCTTTTAAATACTTCCAGGGATGGTCATTCAACCACTTTCCTGGGCAGCCTATTCCAGTGCTTGACAACCCTTTTGGTGAAGAAATTTTTCCTAATATCCAATCTAAACCTCCCCTGATGCAACTTGAGGCTGTTTCCTCTTGTCCTATTGCTTGTTACTTGGCAGAAGAGACTGACACCCACCTGACTACAACCTTCTTTCAGGCAGTTGTACAGAGCAATAATGTCTCCCCTGAGCCTCCTTTTCTCCAGATTAAACATCCCCACTTCCTTCAGCTGCTCCTCATAACACTTGTGCTCTAGACCCTTCACCAACTTTGTTGCTCTTCTTTGGATGAGCTCCAGCACCTCAGTGTCTTTCTTGCAGTGAGGAACCCAAAACTGAACACAGTCTTTGAGGTGTGGCCTCATAAGATCCGAGTACAAATGGATGACCACTTCATCTGTGTATATGTCTCAGATATTTCAAGCAGCCTCAGGTGCTTTCAGACAATGGAATCCTGATCACTGTTCCTAAAGTTCCACCCTGAGCTTGCCTTGAGGCCACCAAATATGTACGTATGGCTTGATTAGCATGTGTGAGCCACCCGCACTTCACTCTGATGTGAAGAGCAGGTATTAGCTATTTCAGGTTAGAGTAAGGAATCTCAGTATAAAATATCCTTTAAAATCAGACCACAGTTTTCATTCAGGTATTTACATCCCTGGGTCTGAAACCCATATTCAATTCTCAATTCTAACATGCTAAAAATATCTTCACTTGAAATACTTTTATTTCTTCTATTTTCAAAGCAGCTGTCTCATAATTTTGTCATCTTTGATGGGATAAATTATATAAAATTCTAGATTCTGGTTGAATTTAGGACTTAAGGTACACCAGGAGTTCCTCTGATATCAAAGGGAGGAAATAAAAATCTGTGTTAATTTGGACTGTAGAGTTAGATAGCCTTATGGTATGGTCTGTCTCAAACTGAATTTTGCCCCTTGAAAGATCATGCTGATCACTAACTTCAGTTATTGTCCATATAGCAAGGTCCCATGTTACATATATTAGTACCCATCTGTGTCATGGTATGGTGCACTGTATGAAACCTGAAAGCAGAGTCCCTGAGAGAGCTGCATGCTGGTGAAACCTGAATCAGATGGGCCTATTTATATTATTTAAAGGTCTTTTCAAATACAGGAACGTTTTTTGCATGCCTAGATTTTGTGAGAGGTTTTTGCTGGAATGAAAACTGAATGCCATCACATCAATTTTGAGTCTACATTTGTCGGTACTGCTCTTAATTACATGGTACTGATAAATTTCTGTGTGTCCTATCATACAAGATTTGAGATACTGAGAGAATGAGGGAGAAAGAAAGAGGTAATGAACACCCTCCAAAATGATCAGGGAATATGTGCACGTTCACATAAGAAGTATCATGTCAGGACAGGGAATCAAGGAGTATCCTTCTGACTGCTTAGATCTGCATTTTCCCCTTATGGGCCAGCCTAAAAAAAATCAATATTAGCAGAAGAGCCTTGGGATGTTCACTGTGAAGGACCATAAATGATCTGGTGTCAAAAATGCAAAGCAGCAATATTTCTGACAAGAGGGAAATTACCACAAAGTCACTGGGAGAGGCTGCAAGGCAATTATCCATGTGAGATGGAATACCACTTCAATATGAATTAAAACAGAAAAGAAACGGCATGGAGGTCTAGTTGGTGCAACATGCTATGTGCAGAAGCACAAGCATTAAATACTTCACTAATATGCTGGATAACAGAATCCTCTCTAATTTCAGTACAGAAATTAAGATTTCCAAAGCTCTTAATGACTGAACTTTCTGAATTCACCGAAACCCAAAGTAACAAAACAGGTACAATGGGACCAATATCCCAGAATTTAAACACGCTACATAATGAATGTTTGCCAGGAACAATTTGTGTTCATTAGATTTAATATGTTTGTTAATCCTGAGTTGATGACAATGAATTATTTCAAAACAAAACTAGTAGCATCTGTGAAACTGCACTGAGGTCATCAATATGTTTTGAACAAGGAGTATCTGTTCAGTAAACTAGGAACTGAGTTTTAGAGACCATTACACATCATTCATGATGACAAAGGTAGGTTTCTCACATAAAATCAATGTGTTGATGACAAAATTTAGAAAATCTACTAATACTAAAGATGGAATGGAAAGCAGCCAACTCAGCAGAAACAGATCTTCCAGCAGGTTTCAGTAGCATACTTTTACAGTTGAGACAGAGCATACCAGTGAAAAGTATGAATCAGTCACAGCTTCCATAACCTTCAAGGTTGAATTGAAACTCCATCACAGACATCTTTCAGCTGTGTACTTCATTCACTGCTGGATTTAACCTCATCCACCAGATTAGAAAGGCCAATGGGCTTCTTCATTCCTATTTGCATTAAGAATCTCTTTCTTGATCAGTAAATAAATAGACTGTGCCTGTTACCGTACAAAAAAGTATTTCTCACCAAACTGGGAGAGCATCATCATGATAAATATAATAGTTACTGCAAAGCTACCCTTCAGCAAGGACTACTGTAGCTAAACAAAGCCTATAAATGTAAAAGTCTTGAAAACATCAGTACATTTTCCCGGCTGATACCAACAGCTGAAACTTCTGACTTTGGCTCACTGATGATAGCGATATCGTTCTATATCTTTCTCTCTTTTTCTTAAGTGTTTCATAGCTTAGATAACAGCTGCTGAGGCTCACCTGTGTGGCTTGCAGCCAGCACAAGTGAGAGGAGCTGGCCAAAAAGGAAATGTTCCCAGTTCTTGTGTGCACCTGGTAAATTAATTCCCGAGAGACAAATATTAGAAATTGAGCTGTTTGAGAATTTCCCAATAAAAGTTTTTTTCTTAAATCAAAAAATATTTTGCTGAGAACAAAACTTTGTATGAGGTTACATTCCTCTGCTGATAGGCAAATTTTCTCTAAGAGAAATGCATTTTTCTCGTGTCTGTATGGCACATGAACCTTCTCCTCCCACAACCCCTCCAAGTGGCTTGATTACAGGGCTGTAATGTATTTGGTGGTGGCATTTTTGCTGTAGCCCCTGCTAGAGGTGTTCCATTTTGTATAAATACAACTATTCTGGATCGGGGACTTGATCTCTCTCAATCCATATGTCTGCTGTCAAGTAATTTTCCCCGGTCCAGTGAACACCATCTCTTTTTTTTAAAAAAAAAAAACAAAACACAAACTGCTTTCAGTGGTCTTGGCTTCTTTCCAAAGGAAGCAGGAAAATTGGACTTCACACTGTTCATTTGCCAACTCTCTGCCACAGGACATGGGAACCATTGCACAGGCAATCAAAATTTAACTGTAGAGCATTAAGCTGATGGCTGAGATATCCCGATGACATGCCTTTCAGAGATTCATAGCAGGAACCCACAGCACATATGTAGAATTTCTCTGAGAAGCTAATGAAGTACCATCTCTTCTTTCTTTTAAGAGTCACGTGTGCCCTATCTGTGGTGTGGTTTATCCTACCGGCTGTATAGAATAAAACCTAGACCATACAGTAAGCATAGAGACATAAAGTTAGCCCCAAGGAGATACAGGGGCTGCCTGAGTTCAGGGAGCAGGGTCCAAAGAGAAGGGAAATAGAGTGAAGGCCCATTACTTCCAGGCAGATGGCCTGGGATCACCATCCTCCAAGAGGTGGGGGGTGGGAGGAGACTCTGTCCTGCAGGGAGCAAGTCACAGATTTCGTGTGGAACTGATCCTCATCTGCATTTAAGTGGCATTCAAGTCCTGCAGCAAAGGTACCACACTCCAGTGGGTGCTGGGAGTCCGTTGGTCCTGCAGCCAGGATGCTGGCTTACAAACTCAGTTGCTTGCATCCCTTTCCAACTCATTGCTATCCTAGATGCATGTCTGAAATCAACCAACTCCACCTCTTTTGTCTGTGAATTTTGCCCGAGCAGGCTTTTCTCAGGATTTTTCCAACTTTCCCCTAGATGAGCCAGATGTGAAGCCTCTTTTTTCTGAGAGAACCAGAAAATGCAAAACTATGTGAAATGCAAAGAGTTAGCAGAAAACACCAAAACCTTTCCACTTCCAAGGCTGACTGACAATTTCTGTCGATTTGTATTCTATATTAAGCTTTCCTTTTAATGCTTTACCAAAATCAGTTAAGAAGAAAAATCAATAATGTTTTTGATATAAAAAGTCGTTTTGCTTCTGGGCAGAACAGCTGTCACACATGCTTTCAGAGCAGGAAAAATGGATTACATTTATGGGAGGATATGTGTGCAGTGTAGCATATTGTCCTTATCCAACAAATGAAGGTTTTCCCATGGGATATGTAACTGATTCTCAGTGACACCATCACTTCTGCTTATACATCTGTTCCGCTTTTAACTGCAGTATAACTCAATCATTCTGGACAGATCTTCCTTTCAGATATATATTTCCCCTAAACCTATCAAGTCACAGGCATGACAACATCTGAACCTACGCCAAGGCCTATTAATTAGAGGCCCGCTCCCTTGCTGCCGAGCGCCGGCGTGCCGGTAGCGGCAGAGCAGGCTGCCACTTCCCACAGCGGCTGCCGGCCGCACCGAGCCCCCCGGACGGCTCGCCCCCACTGTCACGGGCAGTGGCCAGTCACACCGGGAAATGCTTGCTGCTGCTTTCACCCCGAGCCTGCAGACCAGCACCAGATGGGACACAGTTTTCAAATCTGCTGTTTAAAAAATACCTAAATCTTCCACTTGACCACTTCAGCATTTAGATGGCAGTGCCTGCGATCCGGGGTCTGAGCTTGCTTTAGGTATCAGTGGGTGAAGTATGAGCAGAACATGTTCATGGCAGGGTTTAAAAATCTCACCATCTACTCTGTTGGGCTCCGAAGTACTTTTAAAGACCTGATCCTTGTCCATCTGATTTTATGCTTTTGCCAGAGGGACCAGAGGCACTTAAGAAAGTCAGGCAACAGTAAGTACCTGACTTCAGAGTGCTGGGTTTCTGGAGGAGACACTGCCTTAATATATGTAGAGTCATGGTACTGACTGACAGAAGTAATGGTATGGGTTGTGGTATTCAGATTTCTTTATGGCAGACACTTGCTCTAGAAAACAAATCTTTCTCATTTGCATAGATCTGTGACCTGTTTGCAGAGAATCTGACATGGCCAAATATGGGTTTGTTTAATTTCTTTATGCTTTACAGAGGAAGCAAAGACAAAAGGTATTTCTACATGTAAATTTAATCACAGGTATGGAATATATAGTGAGAATTAAAATTAACTCCTATGGAATGTGAATAATCACAACTAAATATTAAGGATTGAAATGCATATGTTAATGGTCATTAGAGTACTGCCCCTATTAACAAATGCAATACCTAATTAAAGACTTTTCTCCTCTGTGGAAAGGTGTACACTGAAAAAGAGCGATGGTTCCCCAATGGTTCGGTGTGAAAATTCCTGAAGTATAAAACTCATACCTGTCAACTAAAAATGAGTCTTAGTTTGGCCAGTTTTAGATGTCCACAGTGCAGATGTCTTAATCTCAGCTGGCCACCCTGTGTTCCCTTTAGAGTTAGTGGAATGCAATAAATGTCTGTCCTAGAATAGCAAAAACCCTTCTTCTTGCCTCTCACCAAACATGACACATCAGAGGGTGTCTCATCAAAACCTAAACTGTATGAGAACCGGCACTGTCTGCCAAGTGCTGGCTGTAACACGACAAGATAAAAGGCAGACAAACACACGTTCTTATTCCAGTTATAGGTAGGGTTGGGCGGACTTCAGCCTCTCCAATGTGGGTGGCAGAGACCATTCACACAGCTGCTTACCTGACTCTGCAGACACACCCTAGCAGTGGTCTGGCTCAGTAACAGGGGAGTTCTCTCAGCACTGGCTGCATCGTGTTGCCTCTGTGACTGTGAAAAAGTACAAGTATGGCAATAAATAAGGGACTTCAGATGTCAGGGCTATTTCTTCAGTATGTTTTCAGAGTAACAAAACTAATAGGCTTCTCTAAAAGGATTAAAGTTGCAGTATTATAAATGTCACCAGAAATGTAGGCAATTCTGTTTGGAGAAACAATATCCCTTTGCCTTGCATGATGAACAAGCAATCTCAAGGTACAATGTACTCTGTAAAAGGGATGTGGGGCAAGCTGTTCACTGAGATGAGGCAACAAGTTACCAAATTCTTTGAAACAAAGAGAAGATCATATAAAATGATAAATAATCTCAGCAAGTAGTGAGAGGGAGAGGTGAAAGTTTTCAGCATCTCATAGGCTCAAGGTCTGGTCTATATTTGGTTGACTTGTTAATTGTAAAATATACTCAGATTTAAGCACAAAAGAAGTGTGTTGCCTCTGCAATATCATATCCCTCTTTTTTGACAATTAAAAATTACAAGAAAGAATGATGCATTCACCATCTTTAATCAGTCTTTAGAATGCTACCCTAACATTCTTTTTGTTTATAGCTCTCTTTTGTTACAGGAGGTAAAAAATATTTTAGAAAGCACTGGTTATTTTACATGTTGACAATGCATATAGTGCTTTTAAAAGTGAGGAATTTGGAGCAATGAATAATCTTCCCAGCATGAGTGAGCAATAAAGCTGCCCAATACTGTGACTTTGATGTACATCTCTGCAGAAACTCAATAATATAGATTCTACTAATATTTCTATAACTCATTTTGGGTGCAGTATTGCACAGTCTTGTTTCAAATGTTTCTTTCCATCTTAATACTTAGGCAAATTAATATTAATATACTACAAGTCTGAAGGAGCAATATGAGTCTCACTGAGGTCTGTGGGAATTTTCTCATCAGTTTCTGTGGATGCAGAATTTCATGTTAGATGAAGCTTAATTGTCCTGGTTTAATGGGCTTAGGCTAGAAGTTAAGAGGTTTTTAGCTAGCAAAAAAGTGAAGGCCTTTAACAGCTTTTCAAGTGAACAGTTAGAGTTAAAAAAAAAAAAAAAGTAAATGTTTTTAAGGTAGAACTTAAATGTATAAATAAGATCTGAAATGGTTCCTTTGCATGTTCCCAAGCCCAGGCCTAAAAAATTTGTCTGAGCTCCCAGTATCTTTAGGAACAGCAAGCTGAAGGAAAATCAGGAAAAAACAATAATAATTTGAAGGTTCTGTGACTTGTGTTATAGGAGCTGCTGCTGAGATGATCTGCTTGGTGAAGTTAAATTTCCGCTTCTTGTTCTGTCAGTTCATGCTTTTCAAACACATTATTCTTTCTCTCACTTAGATTACTCAAACTGCTTATGCTCTGGGCTTATCTGTAATGAGCTAATGCATTATGTTAAAAACTGCTAAGACACATGTTAACAAGATGTTGCCCTCAACATGGACATGAATGGTTATACTCAGACATGTTATCTGGGCAGGCTTAATTCCACAGTCTTTTTAGATTTTACATCTGTGAAGTACTGATGATTATATATGTCTTGAATGAGAAACTGTTTTCAGGCACATAGAAGAAAATTGACTTCTTATTAATAGGTGCATTCTGTGTTTGTTGCTATCTTTGTTTCTGCTCAATAATCTGAAAGGCTGAATATTGTAGATATCAACATACAAATAAGCACCGTGTACCTCTTTCTTATCTTAGCATTCCTAGAGCTAAAGACATTTTTAATTGAAGGGCGCACTTACTCTGCCATGTGTAACCATGGGAGTAGCATTACCACATTTTGAGGTAGACTCCTGAGGGCTGTTAGAGGCTTAGTACAACACACTGGAATGTGTCTTTAAACCCAGCTACTGACTCCGTTCTTTTACAACTATAGATGTCTGAAACATGCAATTTTCCAAACTCAGGCCCTACCAAGTTTGGAGGTGCTTGCACGTTGTGGTTCAGACCCATTTCTTGTAGTACTGAGCACTAAGCTGAACCCTACCTGCACTGCACTGAGCACAAGGCTGCTAGTCTCAGGCCTTGAGGTTTCTGCATGCTATGCTCTAGCAGAGGGAGCACATCCAAGAACATTTGAAATTCCTACAGCATGGTTGTGGGGTACTGAGATGCCAGCTGCAGGGGAAGTTGGGTTATTGAAAAAGGTTTGTGGATCTCATTTGTCCTTACTTGCAGAATTTGATGAGAGTACTTCAACAGGGGCAGGTCAGTGTGTATGCATGCATCACAGAAACCTTTCTTCTTGCAACAGTAATGCAAAGCACGGTCCCGGGACAGACTCAAACAGGATTGGCGATAATGACGCCTGCTTGTCATTGCATGGAGGTGGTTCCTCAGGGCCTGCTGTGGGTCTTTCTGTACAGAGATGTACTTGCACCACCATCCCTGCTCTTGGGAGCATGCAGTGCAAAACTCTATGACATAAATGAGATGAACAGGTGGTAATGGTAATGAATCTGATACTGTACATCTGATATGTAGCCATTGCTCCCTAGTGATCATGATGTACCACCTACCAGGTAAGTTTTTTGTATCTTTTAAGGCAGCTGAATAGTGCTGGTAATATGATCTGCAATGATACAACCCTTGTGAAAGAGTTAGGAGAGCACATCCTGCCTGAACAGCTTCTCAAAGGAATACTGATGAAGTTTCTTTGAGTATCTAAGTGATGTAATGGATGTAAGAGGAAAGCTTCTCTTTTATTAGACTAGAGGCTGTATATTGGAAAAAAAAAAATGGTCTCAAGCTCAGTGATGGGATCCTTAAAAACTTTCAGCAATCAGAGCAGTGGAAGGCATATTCAATGAGATAAAATGAAAAGTTATATGGCAGTGTTCTTCGTTCTCTGCTTAGAAACTAATTTAATTAATAAAACCCAAGAACTTCTTCAATGTCCTACTTCTTTATAGACAAGCAATAATTGTTTACAAATTTGTCCAACAACCAGCTCACAAGCTTCAAAGGCAACTCATTACCAGACTAAAAATTCTTAAAATTACTTTCTTATCCATCTGAATTATATTTATCACCAGTTCATAATGAAGCTCAAATCTCCTCCTTTAGATCACTAGAGAGGCCTAAAGAGGATGAGCTGTGATAAAATTATTCAAATCTGGTGTGATTATCTTTTGATTATTCTTCCTCAGAACAGCTCACCCACTGACTTAATGAGTTTTTGATTAAAAAAAAATAGCAGTGAATGGTAGAAATAATTAATTTGTCAATGAGGACTAGCTTATCTGATACTCTAATTCACAGCTGAGTATTCTGTTAGCATTCCTCAAAGTGAACACAACCCTTCTGTTCTTATTGAACTTCTATATGCATCAGTGATGAAACACTATGTTTTTAAAAGCAGCATTAGCTGTCTAGTAGTTTGATGCTATCTGTAAACCCAGAATTACCTAGTGAGAAAACAAGTGCACTCTGGGTTTTTTGTGAGATATCTTTGAAGATGCCAAAACATCCATTGTTATGTTGGTGAGTCGGACTTAAGCCTTCCTGCTTGTAAGTTGGACTTCCTTACACACTCTTTCTGTCATGCTGGAAATCATTGATCCACATGCTGATCTGCAGGACAAATAATGAGAAATACATGTTTATTACTTATGAGTTTTGTTTTTTTTTTTTTTTTAAAGTGAGACATGAACCTGACCTAGTATATCTGTAACAGCAACAGGGTACTTCCAGAAATTATTTCCTCCTTCATATTTTAATCTTTCTACAGAATTTAAGAGATGAATTTAGAGTTGGGGCTCAGGGTTAGGGGTAAAAAGGATTCGGCTCTTACATCATCATTCTGTTGAAATCTTACATTTGCCTTCAATGGGAAGAGTCTCTGGCAGAAATAAGTGTTTTTCAAGTAGTGTTTCCATGAGCTATAGGCACAAAATCCCTGACAAGGACAGTGTAGCTTTATCTATAGTCATGGGTGAGTGCCAGAAGAAAAGCAGGAATCTTCTGTTACTCCTGTTAGGTTGAATAATCAGGAAAGAGTTATCATTTTTGATGGGAAATAACATAGTGAATAAGTTTGACTTCTAAGTAAAGATCTGGTAGTGAAGGAGGTAGTGGAGATCAAAAATTCACCTAAAATAATGTTTGCAAAATATGGTAATATAAATTGTTTTGCCCTCTTTTGAGTAACAAATGACACATCAACAAGACATAAGAGTTTCATCAGAAATGACTCTTGTGAATTACTAAGCCTATTACAGATAAAATATCTAAGGCTTGTTTTGTTTCTTAAGCAAGCAATGCAGGTGGGGAAGAGAGCAACATTTCTTTCTTCCCCATCAATTTCCTGTAAAACGACTGGGGGAGAAGACACTATCAGCCAGAAGAAATAAGCAGTCTCAGAACAACAGAAATGTCATATTGCAGCATGCACATAAATTATTGCATTTTGAGTTTTGGAAGTGAAGGGCCTCTCAGTAATTCCCAAGAGATCAAATACAGCATTCTAGATGTAAGACCAAGAACATTTAAAGTTTTATAGGGCCACAAAGAGTCATGAAGTGTCCAATGTCCCTGAAAGTAAGTGGGAATTAAATACCAGCATTTCTGCCTTTGAAACCTCCCTTTCATTACTTTGGACCTTGGAACAGAGATGTTGAGTGTAAAGATTTGATTTTGGTTTAAAAACATTCATTAAAATAATCTTTAGAAAACTGGTGGAATAAATCACTTCAAAAGTTTTTAACCAGTCCCAATGCTCAAGGCTGTGGCTAGGTAGGGTTCCTTCCTACTGTTTTGCAAGTAGTGAAAAATGGCTGTTTTCACAGAGCAAGCATGCAATTAGATGGCCTGTTGCTGGGATTTTGCTTGCATATAACAGTGGGCAGGGTGGCAACATAGGTGTGACCGAATAAGAGGGTCATCAAGATGTGGGCCTATAAAGAATGTGGCTTGGTTTACAGAAACATATTCTTCCCGCATTCAGACTTTTTTTGATGGGGGGATTGGGTGCAGGGGGACTCTGACATATAGTATCTTTGACTTTCAATTCTGAAAATCAAAACTGGACCAACACAATTCTGGAAACTCAGGATGGGTAAGGAGACTGCTCTTATGAAACACAGGACTATGACTGAGTCATGCAAATAGACTCAGGTCCTGGCTGTAGCACAGATCCCTCATATGACCTTGGCAAGTGACCTAATCTCTGTGCTGTGGTGACTTAGTCTCTGTGTCTTGGTTCAGTGTTTGCAAAATGAGAATAACAGTACTGCCTTTGTCTTGTTTGTTCATATTGAAAATTCTTTGTTGCAGGAATCATCTCTGCGTGTTCAGTGAGGTTCTTGGCTTGCACCTCTAGGTGCTATTTTAGTAACAGTACATAATTGCTGCTAGTTTTATCCCTAACCTTTTTGGGACAGAGTCAGATTTAGGAAATCCTCTCTTTTAACCCCATCGTCACCCTGGGAGATCCAAAGGCTAAAGAGGATCTCAGTCAAAGTCACCCTTGCTTTGCAATACAAAACAAATAACTTGCCTTTGGTAACCCTGCGTGACCTGGCATTCAGCTCCTTCATGGGCAGAAATCCCACCAAATGATCCTGCTCAGTTTGATCCTGCCAGCTTTGAAGCCAGTATATTGCATTGGCTTATCTTCCAGGGACTGGATTTGCAGAGTTTGTAACTAGCAATAAATTTTATTAACTGCCTCCATGGAGAAAACTAAAACATCTCTGCAGTAATAATGATGGAACAGAGTTGCAGAGCGTGAGAGGCACTGGAGACACTTCTGTAGCCTGAGAGACAACATTTGAAAGAAGGTGGAAGTCTCCCCAGTGATAGCTGATTTTACATATTATTGGGGTTCACTACAAATGCTCATGGTCATTAAACTCACATAGGTGGATGCTGCCTCTGTAGAGCCGGGGAGAGTATGAACAAATGACAAACTTACCCCACGTTTTTCAGGTACATGGGTCTTGTTAAAAGTGCGATGCATCAAAGACGTGTTGCTCTTATCAGGTATGAAATATTCTCAATTCTCAAGTGAGAATAATAAATATTTAACATGCCTCAGCATCTGTGTTTGCATCTTAACTGAGATTTTGGCACTGGTGAAGGCCATGTTAAAATTCCCACTTACTACAACTAGCATTTGAGCTAGCTTTCCAACTAGCTAGCAGTAGGATAGCATCTTAGATGACTAACAGCCAGTGAGGAAAGCAATGCAATCCCATGCAACATGTTAACAAATCCTGCCCCTCTGCACTCTCTGCAGGGCAAAAGTGTATTTCACAGTGGCTGTCAAAATAGTTTTCCGATAGCTGATTATGAGAGAGTTGCAGTATCAAAACTCAGTGTAATAAGGAGGAAGAGAGGAAATGTTGCTAGAGATGCGGTATATGTTTTGTACATCTTATCAATGCAAATAAAAAATGTCAGGACTGTGGTTCTGTTTTCTTACTGTGTCATGTTTAAGAATCATTCAAGTTTGATCCTGGAGCCATGGTAAATTTTTGTACTTATCTGGGCCAAGTGGGATATGCCTAAATAATTCCCCAATCCATTTTGCCCAAGTTGGGAGACCCAGAATCTTCCCTCTTTCACAGTAATACCTTCTTTGTAGCTGTGATCTCCTAGCTACACAGGCAAAGCAAGGTCTTTAAACGGGGTCTTCAGCCAGAGAGTTTGACAGGGTTTTCCAGTTTAATAGTTGTTCATTCTTCTTGCCAACTGTCCCTCCCTTAACTGTCCTCCCTCTGATCTGTGGTGGAAAAAGCTGATGATAGATGAGCAAAGGCGAGTGAAGGTAAACCATTTTTTGGAAGGAATTTTCTGTTTTACAATGACTAGATGGAGGCTTAATAAACATGAACTAGTCTAGTCTAATGAAGACTATTTCTGAATCTAATCCAATTTGCATAGTGCTTTTATACATGCCATGCTGTTAAACATCAAAAACACTTAATATCACATGATGCTTATTTTAACCATCTTCCTGAAGCTCTCTTTTTCAGAGATTTAAGTAACTTATTGAAATATTAAATGAGATATTCCATGCACATAAAGCAAGCAGCTAAATGCATGGCTGAGTGGAAGTGACACAAACAATATCAGTCATACTGCTTTATTTTGCAGTTGAAGCTACTTAACATCAGGGATGTGGTGAGTAGGAAGGCATGAAAGCCTGGAAGGTTGCAGAGGAGGAAATGTTCATTCCTTCTTGGAAGCTTCTCAGATGCCTCCTTTGAGCAAAGTTTAATTTGGATGCTGGAGCAGTCTGGAGGTTCACCCAACAAGCCTTCTGGTACACCACAGAGGTCAGTGGAGAGTCAGGCTTTCCACATTTGGGCCTGATGCTCTTGTTTTCACTTCCAGCTTCTGTGAAAGGTCTCTAACAGCTGACAGGGACCATGTAATTTTTCCCATGAATGAAAAACCTGATGATACGCACAGTGTTAGATCTCTGCCTGATTTCAGTAGACCCACCTGAAAATTAAAGTGTGCCCCAACAAAACCCGTGCTTTACCTGCCCTTTCCTTCTCTGTTTCACCTTGCCCTCCTTTCTGTGTACAGTTATCTCTGAGCCTGAAACCAGATAGGAGGGGAATGATGGGCATGATCCTTCTCTTGGATCACTGGTGTAGGGAACACACACAGTTAGAACTCAATCTGCAAAACAGCCCGTGACCTAACTCATCTGCCTGAAGTGAAGCCTTTTAAGAGCTGTATATCTAGCCTAAATTAATCACTGGCTTTAGAAGAGACCAGTGTAAATACCAATCAAACGTCAGGATCAAAGGAGCACGTGAAAATTCCCCTGTGCCACCCCCTAAATGTAACTGCCCTCCTGCAACTGCATTTTTCTCTTTGTTTCAAAAGCTATGCCAAGGGCTCGGCAAATATTTTAAATGCCTCCTATAATGAGGAAGAAAGCCAGGAGATTAAAGATGAACCTGGGAATCTCCCATGCTAGGACAAAAGTGCGCTGCAACAAATCAGCCTCTATTAAACATTGTATAGGCTGGGTGATCTGCAGCAGAGACAAGCATTTGTTGAAATATTTTCCCTCTCCAAACTGAGATCGCGTATGTGTTTATCTAATGGCTGGTATGTGCCTATCAATGGATTTGCTACGCCAGTGTTGCCATCCTCCACCTCCCACTCAGTGAGCTGGTGCCCCCCTGCCTGCACAGGGGTCTGCACAGGGAGCCCCACCAGCACTTGCTCTGTTTGCCCTGGCAGGAGGGGAGGTGAGCCTCCACGGATGGCAGACGTGAGGTGTTGATGCTTGTCTCATCAGTAGAGGGTGTGCCCCGTGAAATCCGCTGCAAACTGAGCCTGCTGCTTTTGTCTCTCACAGGCAACTTGTGTGTGTTCAGAAGGTCGTGTTTCATCATGAGCTCTTCAGACGTTTGTGTGCCAGAACTGGCAGTCCCTCAGAGCTGGCTGTTGCAGCAAATAGTCTTCCCTCACTGTTAATTGTGGAGAGTCTTCTTATGGCTGTAACCATAAAACTTGCAGGAAAAAAATTCCCAGCCATTTTCTTTCCTGGGAGAGGGAAAAGAGGGCTCTCTTCAGCCACCTGGATGAATTCTTTCAGACATAGGTAGGGGGTCAGAGTTGGCTTTGGTCATGTCTTCCACTTGCGTATATTAATGATATCTTGGTGTTTTTCAAGGGTGGGCTTCAGAGGATGGTAATTTACAATGGGAGAGCTGAATGCCTTCATCTCTGTATCTGCAAGTAATGGGTCTGATCACCCTTCCTGGCTGGCTGGAGGTTTATACTGTGTTGTGTGTAAGGTACAGAGTGGCCAGGGAGGCTTTGCTTTCTGGTTAAATGCTCTGTATGGCTTGGACCATACCACATCTTCCACACACTAATGCCTGTAAGCTGTTTCAAGGCTGAGGATGCCCTGCCCTCAGTTGGTAACTCCCAAGCCTGTCTGTTTAGACCTCTCATTCCACATAGCTTGTTCACATTGCACCTTCAAGATTCAGCACAAAGCCATGAGGTCCAGTCAATGTGCTTCACTTTTACCACTCCAATGCTGGTATTTGATTATGTGGTACCCTTGAGAAATTACCTTAGCTTACCCTTATTTGCTTGCCCTCTCTCTTGATGTAGTCAGAGTTATGCTTGTGTCTGTTCAAAGACCTTGTTCTGTAACTGTTACGGCTTTGGTAGCAGTTGTTATGTGTCAGGAGAGCTAACAAAACTGGCTAGCAGGCAGATCACACTCTTGGAGCTACTGTCTGCTAGAGCCTTCTCACCCTGTGTATCTCCCTTTTCTTGAGCTTGCCCTGGCAGTCATCCCTTGTCTTCCCTCAAGAGATGGTATAAGCGTGGACGTTTTTCACTGAGGACAGCTCTTCAGAATGATTTGTTCTAGGCTGCATCCACTTTTGTTTTCCCAAGGTAAGTGGGTACCTTCTAGGGAAAAAGTTTTTTTTCATAAATTTTCTAAATAAAGGTAATCCAAATTCCTATCTGGATAATAAAATGTTAATAGTACACAGAGAAGAATTCAAACATCTCGGAAATCTAAACATAATTACTTATGAACACGGAGCGTTTATTGCTGTCAAAATTAATCACTTTTCAACTTCCAGCTGTTAAAATCCATCTGGCAGTTCTCCAAGCAATTCTCCTTCAGTTACTTTCCCCTCAATTAAGTATTAGTGCAGTTCTCAGGCTCTTGTTACATAAGCAGAAATTTCAAATTGTGCTTCCCTGTTCTTTTAAACATAAACTGTCAGAAATTTATTCTGCTGCAAGGTTGTTTCTCAACTCAGGTTTTGCTTGAAGTTTATACTAACGAAGGAGAAACAATAATTTCACATGGGTCTAAGACTTGGTTGCCAAGTTCAGATGCAAACTTGCCAAGACTGCCCAGAAAGAAGTTTTCGGGCTGGGTGCTGCCATGTGCTGGGCAGGTTTTTGAGGTAAATGGAAACCGAAGAGACTTGACATTTTCCAAAACCTTCAGTGCTTTAGCAGAAGCAGGTTGCTCAGAGAGCTGCAATGGAGATGGGAGAGTATCTCTGGACGCACCTCTCTCTCTCAAATAACATTAAGAATAAAATATCTAAAATGTATGTGCTGTCATTTGTACCACAGTAGGTGCTTGCAAGGACTACTTTGTATCGCCATTAAAAGGCTACAGTATAGAAATTATTTGATCTAAGACTGATATGTAGCTGTGGTTTGTGTACCTGCATTGTTTTTTAGGCACTCTGGGACAGTAGGAACCCAGACAATTTATTTGGGAGTACAGGTTGCAGAGAAAGGTGTAACAGGGCCCTGACAGTATGTATTTAAATGCAGTCCAAGCAATCAGAGTTTTGCTCGTATGATGATAGGTTATCTCTTGATCTGTATCTCTGCACCTTGAGTGAAGAATCCACGGCACTATGATTTTTCATATCTGAGCCATGACTGCTTACACAAGTCTGTCAGTAAGTAGTCTACCAGCCTTAAAAACAGGATTGAAATACAGAGAAAAAGAACAATACAAGTCTGGACAATACTGTTTACTTACTTTACTCCAGTCATCTAAGATCACTCTTTTCAAGTTCAGCTTTGGTGTGTGTATTTAAAGGAGAATAAACTTAATGATGCAAACAAAGAAAAGTGACTCTTGTAAAATCTACTTCAGCAAATGTGTGGCCATGCCCCAATAAACGGCCATGGTTTTGGCAGGAACAAGTGTGATGTGCTCCAGTTTTTAAAAATGTGTGTATTAATTTTTCCTCTTTTCCAGAAGCAACAAAGCTAGATAATCTCTTATTTTAGCAATGAAAAACCACCTATGTATGCATATTAGGTATTTGTGCAGGATCTTAATTCGGGGAAGCCAGAATCTTTACACAGATAGTAAAATACAGTTCCATTGTACAGTTGGAAAGTTTCATTAAATGTCTGGTTCTGAGTGGCATAAACCAAAAGTGTCTGAATCCAGATCCAGTTGAACTGTTAAAGTGAGCTATATGTATCCAGCCAAGTTTGCACTATATAAAGCCTCTAAATTTCCCAGGAGCAATATTTTTTAATGCTAACAAATAAGAGGGTTTTTTTCATCTGTTGTTCCTGCATCAGTCCCTTTGTTAACACGTTGCTGCATCTGTTTGTGTACCTCCTGTGCCAGTGACCGCATTGTGTGCAATGTCAGGTCTGTCAGGGGAGTTTATAGATGTAAGGTGGATGGAAGCCATGGTCTGAGCAATATGTGTGCATGTTTTTGCTTGCCAGCCGCATCCTTTGTTTTCTAGCCCACTGCCTTATATTTGTGTTTCCCTCCTCTCCTCTCCTAACCGCCTCCTTCCCCAGAGAGCAGTTGCAAGCCAGTGAACAAATGTAATGAGAGTGGCAGCAAACTGCAGTCATGGGACATCTGTACCACATGGAAAGCAAATCACCTATTTTCATTAAACTTAGAGACTCAATGCAACGTAACTGTACAAATCTTGCACTCTTAGAAAGTCAAACTGTTGCTTCATTTCTGAATTCAGTAACGGGCCATGCAAGGCTTTTGTGTAGACGGTAGGAAGAAACAGCCTGAATATAATCAAAGCTTTCAAAATGTTACCTGAACTATAGTATCTGATTCAGTATTGTTACAAAATCTCAGAAATGCCCTTTTTCCTGCAGAAATAACATTGGTACAGGAACTCATTGTCACACAAGCAGTTGACCTCCCAGGGTAAGAAACCTCTTTGCAGGCAGTGTAGAAATTTAAGCACTTATTTCCCGGTGTAAGCATCTATATAAGCACATGCAAATGTGGAAAAATATCCCATGCAAGTATGTGGGCATATGTATTTGAGAACCTGAAAATTTTGAAATAGTTGAGTCCATCAGTTTTCATTTAAAAAAAACATAGAGAATCAGAAACAATTTACTTTGAACTATTATCATTTCTGACACCCTAATTTAATTTTAAATTTGATTTATTGATTTAATTGAAGGTAATAAAGAATGGAATTTAAACTAAACAAAAATAACCCATCCTAGACTGAAATAGGAACATTGCTCAGGGCTGATCAATAAACTAGTCTTTTAAAGAAAGAGAGAAGGCTTTTTATCAGTGAAATTGATTCTCAGCTGAAAACAAATTTCACAGGAAAATATACTTGATTGTGGAAAATGCACGTTGTTGTTGAAGAACCAGCCCCACATTTTTGAACTTCACCTGAACATGGATAGCTTTGTGTGTACTTTTTCTTAAGAAAACTCAAAAAACGCTATTGCTTTTCCTGACAGTGTATTCCTTTTTGTCACATTTCTTTGCAGAAAGTAAAAAAATAACTTATTTGTGCCTATTTAATTAAATAGGTGCAGGAATAATGTAGACAGTTGCTGTAGGTTTTAAAAAGAAGCTGCTTTTGTTGCAGGAGGGAAGAATGCCTTTCCTGCAAGTAGGGGTAGAAATGGAGTACAGTTTGTTATATGGAACAAGAGGCGGCTTTGCAAAGCAGAACACTGCTGATATGGCATGCAAAATGCAGTTTGTTGTCATGTATAACATGAGAAGCCACAGGGCTCTAGAGAGGATGCGAAAGACCTTGGTGACATGCAAAAGCTTGACAGTGTGTCAGGAAAGAGGCTCTAAACTGCCACACAGCATGAGGTGGGAGTAGTAGTTGTTAGTTCCTTGGCTTCTGTTATTTTTGATTTCCAATGGGGAAAGATGAGAAGTGGGCTCAAAATACTTTTCACCCACCTTCCTCTTTGCATCAGATGAGTGCAGAACAAACTCGCTGTTGGCTAGGGCAACAGAAGAGCCGGTCTGTATCCCCTGCAGGGTGTTTTTCTCTGTGGAGCGGAGGGTTTGGGGTGGCTGAGGAATCGCTGCAGTGTTGCCAGCTGCCTCCTCAGGCATTCTTGCACAGTGCTGTACTTGCAGAGCGCTGGGAATGGGAGGGTGACAGTAAACACCGTCGCATGACAGCATCTGTGTGGGCAAGCAGGAAAGGGAGATCCCGAGGAGGTTTTTTAAAAATGACAGATATTTCATAAAAGCCCGAAGAAATCCCTGAACCTTGTGATCAGCACATTGCTCTCCCTCCCTCCCTACTCCTCCCTGGGGAAGGGAAGAGCATGTTCTCTAAGCCAAGGGGTTTGCATCTGGTGCTGCCCTGTGCTTATTTATGGCTGGACTCCTGCATGACCAAAAGAGCTGCCTGCATGACGTGAAGATGCCACTGAGGTGGTTGCCGCAAGCAGCAGGGGCACCAGGATGGGTCAATGGCCAGTCCCAGAGCTACTTCACAAGGCTGTGGAGGCAAAGTGCTTCTCGGGACCTTTCCATCACTGAGAATGTCCCTCCGGGCATGGCAGTACAACGGTCTCTCACTCTCTTCTGCGTGCTGACAGCCCATCTGGAGGACGTCCACAGTCTGCTGCTCTTATATAGCATGCCTTGGGGGTCTGCTGGGAAAAGAAAGTGAAATTCCAGGAATTAAAGAGGGGACAGAGAGCTACAAGAGCACAAGGAGAGGCTGGATGAAGGAGTTAGCTATCGTGTGGCGTATAGTGGAAGTAGGGAAGTACATAAGGTAAGAAAGGGATTAGTTAAAAAAGGAATTGTTGAGACCTTTTCCCCCCTAGGCATTAAAGTGCTTTAAAAATGGCATGTTCCAGCCCCCAAGACTGTTAATAAATAGCCATAGTTACAGCACTATCCATGTGCCTCAGCTTTAGCAACTTGCACTTATGTCTGGGCCATAAAAATTCAGTGTTGCTTGGCAGAAAATTGTCCCAATGAACGTTGGCTCAGCATGTGAGCAGACCTGATGTTTTTTAGAAAGACAGATAGCTGTAGCACTACTGGTGCCTTAAGAATGAATCTCAGATGTAAGAAAATATAGTTGCACTTCATTCTTGATTTACGTTGTGAGAAATGTGACCACCTCTTGATAGTTTTTGCTTGCCACAAAACAACATAGATTTGTTCAGGAATCTCAAACACACATGGTCTTACCCTGTTCTCACATTCTCACATCACCCTGGGAAACATGACAGAATCTGGTGGTGTTCATGATTTAGGCCATGGAGAAAAGCGGGTTGATTACCTATGCAGCCAGTCAGAGCCAGTTTCACTGGTGTTGGATCTTGCCCTGAGAAGGGCCTGGATCTGTCCCTGCATATTTATGTCACTTGGAAATTCCTTAAATTGCTTTCCTACCATCTCTATTAAACAGCGGTCCCAGCACAGCACTAATTGCATGGGTATTCCTGGCCTCTGGGTTTCCACAGCAAACAAAACAGTTATTCTTTTTGCTGCATTCCTCCTAGCAGCAAAAACACCAGTGTGCTGGGGAAAAACCTATTGACCCACTGGGTACAGGAAAGGTCGTAAGTTCAGGCTGGCATGCATCTGATTATTTTCTCTGTTTTAACCGCTCTGTGGATTTTCTTCTCTTCCTTTTCTCCCCTTATGGTTAATGCAGGAAGCCTGAAGCAGTCTGTGGAAATGTACCCAACAAATTTGAAGGTTGCAGAGACCTGCCAGGTTGATACTTGTGTTTGGCCAGGTTCTCATTCACAGTGACCTGTACCTGTGTGTCCCAGACATGTCTCAGCTTCTTGTTGCCATCACCCCTCTGCTCCAGCTATTGCAGTGAGCGTGAATGTTATTGGTGGTATTGCAAAGAAAGCAAGTATCGCAGTGTTCTGTGACTGCTCAGTGTCCCTGCAGCCAGTTCAAGAGTGATAACCCTGCAATGTCCCTTCAGGCTCAGTTGATGTATGTGTTGAAGCAACAGGCATGGCCCTCTTCAGTCTAATGACCTTCTTGTTTTGCATTACTGCAGCGTTTGTATTTTTATGGAAATAAGCACCTCATTAACTGAAAACCGGCTTAGGCCACAAATTTAACAAGTCTGGCTGCAAACAAATGACACTACTTTTGAAAGTCATTTAGTCCCAACAGTGGCAACTTACCCCTGTAGTCAGTAGGAACTATATTTCCCACGCTTTCAGGTACCTCCCTTTTGATGCACGGCTTGCTGATGCTTAACACATTCATGTGTACTCCCTGCCCATTTGTAAACACAAGCTGAAGTGTATTTTTCTCCAGGTTTACCTTTTGGGAGGCCTCTGTCAGCAGCAATAGAGCTCAGCTTTGTTACCTCATGTGGGCTGTGTTGTTCACCTGCTGATTTCAGTTGAAACTAAAAGGCCTTTAAAGTGATCCTGTTTCAGAAGACAAAACCGGTTATGCTTTAATATGCTTTTAAGAGCAATTTTAGCTCAATATTCTCCAACTTTACCAAAGGCTGACTGGTTTATAGACAGACAATAGGTAAGGTGTATTGTTCCCACTCGGGGTTACTGCATCCATAGGATGCCAGTGTTACAGGCAGAGCTGTCGGGCATCCAGGCAGCCAGCTCTGGGAGGGATATTCACGAAGCGCCGATAGCACACTGCCGTTCCAGTGAACTCTCCCTGCAAACAATGCTCAGGGAAATAATTTGGGCTCCTTTATGATCACCAACTTTATGTAAAGAGAAAACTGAGAGGTAGTGGTATGTGGACTGTAGTGGGTATAGGCATCCCATGAGAGACCTTCTGTCTCGCTCAGCATCCCCTTCCTGAGCGAGTCCCTAAATTCCACAGTGAAGCCAAACTTACTCAGTAGACGCAAACTTTTTGCTAACTGCAGACCAGGCTGTGAACAGGATGAAAAGATTTCAATGTAATTGCTTTAGGCCTTTTTCCAGAGCACTGGCTTGGGCAGGAGACAGGAAAAAATCCTCTGTTCAGGCAAAAATCCAGGATGAAATAACATCCAAAAAAGACTTTTCACAGGAGACCAGGACAATCCCAGTAGTCCTGGCCCATTTCAGTTAAAAAGGGATGCTGGGTCACCTTCAGCTGATGCAACAGTGTTGTTTTACTAGAATTACTTACATCTGTTGTTACCCAATGGCTATGATACCCTCACCAAGGGTAGAACATCACTTTGTGCAAAGCATTTTTGCAGACACCTCCACACTGGGTGATCTAAGATGATCAGGAGTATGAACAATGAACTATTATTATTCCCTTTAATAAATGAGAAACTCATGGACAGAGTCTTGAAGTGAGTTGCCTAAAATTACATTAGAAGAGTGTGCTTTCACCACTCTTGTCTAGCTCAACATCAGTGCCTGAACTTGTAGACCTTTATATTGGAAAGCCTGAGTCTCTTCATCTTGATGCTTACTGTCATGTTAAAGGTGATAAACAATGCAAATAAAACAATAAAACAGTAAGCTGAGGACTGGCAAACCACCAGGATGAGACTGTATTGTATTGTGTTTTGCAGGTGCTTGGATACAGAATTGTTATGCTACCTGGAGCTTGTAACCTTACATTAGATTTGTGTCAGATGATTAGAGGCTAACTGAATATGGCACTAATTTTTAAATAGGCAACTATAAACCAGTAAACCTGACTTAAGTTCTGAACAACGTAGATAGTATAATGAAGAATATGATCAGGAGGACATGGAATATATGAGAAGAGTCAGTATCACTTTTACAAAGGAAAGGCATGCTTTGCAAGCCGTTAGGGTTCTTTGGAATCAGCAAGCCCATAATATTGAATTTGTGGATTTTCAAAAAGAATTGGATTTACAAAAACTCAAGGTTCCTAAACTGCCATGGCAGGAAAAAAACAAAACAAAACAAAAAGACAAAAAACAAACCAACCAACCAACCAACCAAACAAACAAAAACGAAAAAAACCCCAAACAAACAAACAAAAAAAAAACAGAAGGAAAAAAAGGCTGGTTTTCTCCAATGGAAATGGAAGTCACAAAGGAATTATGCAGAGTCTGTGGTGGGATCTGTGCTATTCACCATGCTCATATGATCTGAAATGAGGGCAAACAGTGAGGTGATGAAATTAGAATACAAAAGTGTTCAGATTAGATGAAAAAGAACCTTATTGTAAAGAACCATGGAGGGATCTGAGTGACCAGACAGTAAAGTGGTAGATGAAATTTGATGATGAACACTCAAAGTACTGCCAAAGAGAAAAATAACTTTGGGGCAAGTGGTCCATAACAAAAAAAAAAAAAACTTTTTCACACATTGCATAATTATATTATGGAATTTGTTGTTACAGGGATCTATGGAGGCCAAGAGTATAAATAGGTTAAAATAGTGACTGAAGAAGTTAAAGGAAGAAAGGAGTAAAAGAGGGGTATCCTTTACCTTTGGAAGTCTCAAGCACATGCTGATGATACACTGGTTTACATGGGGCATGATGTAGATAGTCATTGTGTCTCTGTCCTGCTCGTATTCCAGGAAATGGTACCTATTGCTGAGACAGCATGAAAAGAATTAGGAAGATGTTCCAGATCCTGACTTGTGATTTATTAAGATCATAAATCAATCAGTGAATTGACCGTAGTTTAGAAGGCAGATAAGAGTAGTCTCATCACAGGCCTTGCCTCAGAACCAGGCTGGTGATTCCCTTCTTAGATAATTCTGTTATTCTATAATTCTTATATAATTTTGTTATTATTCTAATATAATTTTGTTATATTAGCCCAATGTCTGAACCTCCTCAGAGTTTGAACGGAGTCCTAAAAGCTAAACAAAACCAGTGAGGGCCCAGTTTTCCAATGAATTCTGCTGACATCTGGCTATCAAGTGGTGTTCATACTGCAAAAATAGTTAGTAAGAATTAATTCTTATGAGTAATCAAGATATATACTATGGAAAAGAATCTTTGCATTACTCAATTTTTTTTTTCAATGTGAGGAAAAATGATGTGTTTAATATGCTTATTTGTTAGCCTTTAATATGCTACTCCTGACAAACACCTTCATGTCACTGTTAATTTAGTGAAGCCTACATTGAAGCCTGTCCCAAGGAGAGGGTCACTATGATAAATTCTGTGGTTATATTCTCCTCCACAATAAAGTATGAGAGTTTGTGTAATTATGCTTCCATACTGATAATCCAGTCCTCAGAGGTGACCGAGTATTTACTGTTGAACTAGAAAGTCAGTGAATATCAGACAGAATAGTAGAAGAGCAAATTCACACTGTATATAACCCAAAAGACTCAGCTGGGAGAGAATGGAGAAACAGGATGGCTCCAAGAGCATGTCAACCTCAGCTGTAAAATCTCTTTAGTAGAAGGAGGGTCTCTTTTTCCAGTGTGACTAATCAGTTTTGTGCTGGTGCAAATCTGTTGGCTTCACAGGAAACTCTATTTATGGATTCAAGTTAAATTTTTCAGGCTGAACCTTTTTTTCCTGGCTGCACTCACGAAGTAGGGGCCGTGTTGATCCCTCTTTCTATTAATCAGATAGAAGGCAGTGTGCTTGTCTGTGATATGGGAACCTGGAATTAAAATCTCTATGTTCCCTCCCATTTAAGAAGATGCCCGCAGTCCTGGAGCTGCAGGCTCTTTCTTCAAACTTCTGTTTCATTCCTAGTCTCTTCAGTGCATGTTTTTTCACTCTGTAGAAAATGTTCCTTGAAATTAAGATGGAAGTCCATATCCTACCTCTCAGGGGGCATCCAATTTATCATGAAATTATAGAGTCATTTTCTTTCCCTTCGGTTTCTGAATACTTAATTATTTTATAGCAAAATGGAACACCAGTAGGATAATTCAGAGCAATTATATATATATGTATGTATATATATATCATGTTACGTTCCCTTCTGAGTACCATATAAAACTTTATTCAGGGAATATCCAGAAGTGAATTCCCTTCCCTCTGGGTTATTGATTAATTAGAGGGACACGTTCCACCTCACTGGTTTAGTAGACTAGCCCTTCATTTTCATTACTGTTTGCTAAATGTCTTGAATAGGATCTGTTTTGTTGTTCTACTTTTTATTCATTGAACTAAACCATAAAACATTTAAATTACAGCTGGACTGATCTGTAACTTCTTTTTTGATTTAAGTGCCAAGCCAAAATCTCAGCTATTTATTTCAACCTGTTTTAAACAGAGACACAAATTCTTTATCTGTTTACTGGTACAAGGCTTTTAATAATATAAAATTACTACCCATACCACCATTCAGTAAGTATCCTTATCAATGTAATTTCACATAAAATTTGCAGTTGTAACTGTTTTCAACAAAGCTTAGCATTTCTGTTTCTTGATGCATGGATTTTCATTCTATTTCAGCTAATAGGCAGTACTTCAAATGAGCCCTTTTAGCTCAGTAAAGTAAATGGAAGCTGTGCATAACTGTACTGTGTTCAACATTATTTAATACCTTTCAGCAGATGTCTTTGTTGCACTAAAATCTATTTGCATGCTAATGATTTTGCCTCCTACAAGTTGGCTGAATTCTTTTTTTTTTTTTTTTTTTACCAAAGGAGTGAAGCTAACCTATTTTCTTCAGCAGCCATTAGTATGTATGCTCACAGGTCTTTATATGATACAACTCTTCTTACTCCACTGCTCATTGCCAGTCACGGGAATAGGTCACAGCCTTGGGATCTTGCTTCATCCACAGCTGCTGCCAGACTCTGGTTTAATGCACACATCCTGCCCAGAGGTTGCAACATTACTCTCAAGGGCAACACTTCTCTGCTGTTTGATGGACCCATCACTTTGACAGTAGAAGCAATATTGCTCTAGGAAAATCCAGTGAGCTGCTGCAGCTCTGGCACAACTCTCTGCCAGCCTCCTGAGTGGCATAGGCTACCGTGTGCATCTCATACCTTAATTCACATTTCTGTACTGGCTTCTTCTTTGCTTTCCAGAGCAGCTTGTTGTATTGCAGAGGAAATTGCTGATCAGAGTGATTTAGCTGAGTATTGGTGAAACTGGTGCCTCTGCTGTTCTTGTGGCCATTGCTGCTGCAAGTGTTTGTGTTCAGTCCACATGTTTTAGATCTGCAGGTTTATTCCATTTTTCAAAATAGTGGTTTTCAGGTAAAAGCACTGAAATCTCTCTGTCTGGGAAGAACATGTGCCTGCAGTAGCAACCACTAAATAAACATTGATTAAATTAGTGGGTGACAAGATGCTCTGATTACGGAGGTCCCACTGTTAGAGACAGGGATCTTTTTCTCAAAGCCCTTTCCCTGATGGACATTTTCACCCTGTCTATCCCCAGTTCTGAGTTCTTGTGGATTGATGGCAATATGTTCTTAGAGGGAAGTCCCACTTCTGTCATTTGTTCCGCTTGGTAGGTCATTGGACTCCAGTGCTCAGATTTGTATCAATTTCCTTCCCATGCCAAACTAGTGCAATGATGGGGACTAAAGAAATCAGACACTTGCAGAAAAATCCTTTCCAGATACAGTCACTAAGAGCATTGTCACTCATTGCAGGGTGCTGCAGTTGTTATGTGTCCTCCTGATATAATGAGAAGAGTTCATACTCTATACCAGGTAATCACAACACAATGGACATGAAACTGGATTCACAAGCACAAAGGGATGCTGTCCCTAACAATCTACAGTGGTGGGGAACTGGTCTCATTCAGATGAGTCTGGCATCCATTGCTATAGCTAAGCCAAGCAGAATAAAGGTTTGAGAGAATCAGTGTTTTTATGCATGCAAAACAAATTTGACTTCTACTTCAGCATTAATTCTACCAGTAATTGCAAATCTACATGGCAGTAGGCAGTTACAGAGCTCCCTAAAGACTGCTAATTGTTTATCTGGATATCAGTGGCACTCTGAATACCACGTAAGTTTTTTAAGAGCCATAGCCTGCAATTATTATAGACTTAAGTTTTCAGGCTCTCAAGTAAAGAATTCTGTCACAGATCTTTGTGTTTTAATTTATTACTGAGTAATTCTGGCCTAGTGAGAATCTGATTCTTATCTTCCAGCTGTGGTTGACTTTGTGGGTCTAATTTTAAGCAGGGGGTTAACAGCAGATTGTGCACTTTGTTCATTTCTTCAGGGTATAAATAATCTAAGGAACATAAAGACAGAACAGAACCTCTGGCTGCCCCCTCCCATTGGTGTAACTCACTTGAAATCACTGATATATTCCTAATTAGTACTATCACAAGAATGAAAACTGTTCCCAGTCGACCAGTGAAATGAATACAGTTCCCCTGTTCACATGTTTCAGGAGCTGTATGAGGTCAAGTACTGAAACAGGCACCCTGGTTTTACCCCTCTTCTTTTCACATTTCTTGACCCCAGCTGAAGAACAACAGCCTCACTAATTCACCAGGTTCCCTCAAAGTGATATAGTATGCCAGCTGCAGACAGAGCTGTCACCTACCTGAAAGCACCTTGTATTAATATGAGGAAAAGCATTATTGTTGGAAAACAGGCTTAACATGCCATTTGAGAGCCATTTAGGTTGTTTCCTAGTCTCTCTGAATTGACTATGCAGCTCCATTGCTCCTGCTCCTGCTCTGGCCTGCTTTAATCTCAGTGGTGGATTTTGCTCCTGACATTAGGAATAGCAAACTCAAGAGAACTAGACTCCTCAAGCTTTTCAGGCTGTCCTTTCCCAGCAGAGGCATGTGCTGGCGGTGGCTCAAACAGAGCAGGACTGAGCCAGCCCCAATGAATGCTGGTATTGTTATTTTTGACAATCTTTTCATAGCTGTCTGAAAGAAGAGGAAAGATAAAGTTGAAATGTTAATTGTTTCCAACAAAAGCTGCTAAGGAGAGTTTCTTGGCTTGGCACTTGGGGACATGTACAAGGCTTTGACAAGCAGTGCAAGCTATTTGGAAGCCTGTTGTGTTTTCTGTTGTTTTTCCTTTTCCACTCAGATATTGCTTGACAAAAAACAGCCCTTGCATGAAAAAGAGGTACAATCAGAGGACAGGGTGGGATCCAGGAACTCTCTACCTGTGATCTGGCCCTAATACCCTCTCTGGCATTGGCACATCCCTCTGGTTCAACATGAAGTTCTTCTATAATGGGGCTGTACAATGGAAATAATCATACTTAATGAGCTAGGCTTGGATAATGGATGTGCTTTCTGCACTTGCAGAGACATGGTAAAGTCATCAGTCTGAGTGTGCCCATGAGGAGGGCTGCACTTGCACATTCCTACGACAGGGTGGGTAGTAACTCCCCACCATGTGCCATGGGTGTTCTTCCTTGTCCTCACATTTGGTTTGAGTTAGTTGCTGGGGCTCTGCAGAAAATGTGTAGATCAGTCTCTGTGTAGGATGTGCTACATTAGATCTACCCATCCTTGAGATCCCCACTGGCTTACTCCATCTGTCATCCGTAGAGACCTTTCTCCTCTGGAGGGGTCGGGGATCCCATTTGGAATGGGTGAGATACATGACCTCAACTATAAACGTCTTGTGGCATCCTCATGGCAGCCTTCAGCTAGTGTATTGGAGCCTGACTGGTCAAGGAACAGGACTCTGGATTTCTCAAAAGGGATCAGAGAAGACATTCAGAGCAAGACAAGTGGGGCAAGGCGGATTGGCAAAGTGCTGTGGGAAAGTGAGAATTACTACCATAGCTGCCCTTTGAGGCAATGACTCTTTACTCTGTCTACCTGCATCCCCTGTGACCTTCTTAGTACAATGTTTATGTTCTGAAATAATTAAAATCTGAACAAACCTTTAGAAGATCCTTCATGTTGTCTCTCTCACAGGAATTTGTTTTCCATAAGCATCACACCAATTTTGTGTCAAATCTGAAAGCAGTGAGGAGTTTTGCCTTCTTTTGAAACTGGAGGAGTAGAAGCCACATCACTTTGTTCACTTTGGCAAGTAAAAAAAAAAATCTATGGCAGGGAGCTCACTTGGCCTAGTTTTCAATCTTCTCATGAAACATACACCACAGTTACATAATTTGTCTAACTCCCCTCATCTGATTTTGGGCCCTCATTGCCTCTTCTCAAAGAAAAGCAAGCATTAAAGAAGTAAAGATCAATAATAATAAAAACACAGCTCAGGACAGAGTATGTGCTTGGTAGATTACATCAGTTCTAGCTGGAGAAGCAAAACTTGATGGTCTGTCCACAGCCATCCATAAAAAGCCCTGGTAGCTACCTCCATAGTAGTCACTGTACTTATTAGCATGCAGAGATGTTTCTCCTTATATTCTCTGTCTCGTGCCATTCTCAGCCAAACGTGTAAGCAAGTACTTCTATTGAAAAAATAATGGTGGGGATTGCTCACAGACTTTAAATTAAGCACACACTTAAGCTCTTGCATGGCTTTGCAGTGCATACCACCTTGCAAGATCAACCCTCTCTATCTGCTCTGTTGTTTCCCCACATTATGGGTCTTGTGTGGGCTGCTGGAAAACTAAACAGCTCTGCTTGTAATTCACTGACAGTGTGATTTGCATGAGTGTCTGATTAAAAATAATAAACCCTTTCCTTTCAACTATCACCCTTTCTCTGTTCAATGCAACAAGGAACTAAGCTGACATCCTTGACTTTGCCTCATATGGAGGTTTTAATAAGGCTGGAGATGTGTGAGTATCAGGTTACTTCTTGGTGAGAACCAAACAGCTATTTCCTGAGGGCACTTGAGCTACTTCCAACTATCGTAAGAAATGTAGTCTTTAGATGACAAAACTAATTCTTATCCTTTATGCATTAGCAGTTGTGTTATGGCCGGGGCTTACCCTGTTTTACCCGGTTACACTAATGACTCCAGATTCTGAGAACTTCTTGGGATGGCTGTGATAATTACTGACAAAGATACTTTTATTTAGAAACCAGTTTTCTTTGAAGCCATGAAAGCATTTTTTTGGAATGGAAATATCTGCAATGTGGAACAAACTGATATATTTGGAGCTTGTTTGTTTATTAAAGCTAGTGCTTAATCCTGACTGCTCCATTGTAAAGTGTGTATACCACAAGGCCTGTGCTGAAATTATTTTACACCTAGGAGCTGATTTTCCTTAGGCTATTGCCCAGTTCAGCATTTGCATCATACAAATGCATACAACTTGATGCGAGGAAAGCAGAGGTTATCTCCACAGAGAGATATGGCTGTCTCCCAACCTGCACTCCAGCTCTGCTGCACACCACATCTGATGCCTGGAAATGATAAGAAACTAAAGTTATCTGACATCAGCACTGCTCCCAGTGATCTTACTGCACTAATTTGTCTTGCCTTGTGGTGTGCATGTCTCAAATGGCATTCAGCAGATACAGTAACATAGTCCATGAATAAACAAAAGGTCTTACTGAGGGTGCATCCCTGTGGTAGGCCCTGAAGATGTGTCTCAGGTTATCTGGGATCCTGTTATTTCTCAGTCAGCAACTGCACTCAGCCTGTAGCATGTCTGCAGAGCCTTCTTTCCCATGCAGGGAACAAACAGGGTAACTGTGCTTGCAGTGGTGCTCAGTGTGCCTCTCTCCACAGCACCTGCCTGGGTGGAAGTGGTTGACTGTCTCCTCCTTTCATCCTAGGGACAGAATCCACTTCACACCACTCTTGTTATTGAGGGGCTCATCCACTGAAGTGCACAAAAAGACTGTGACTGTCTTGTGCGGACTTTGTATCAGGTTCTACGTTACTAATTTTACGTGAGGTAGTGAGAGGGAGCAGGAGGCTTCAGTGTTTTTATTATTACAAGTTCCTTGGGTCGGTGAATCTGACTTGGGTGTGGAAGATATTTCAATAGAGTGGCAGTGCAGTGAGCTCTGGGGGACAAAGTTTTGGTTCCTGTGTATATGTAATTTATTATAAAATCTTAGCTCATACAGTTTCCTCCAGATTTCTCTTTTCATGGTGGAGTCTGAGATTTCTCCCTAGTTTCCTTCTCCAGACCTAAGCTTTTCAGGGCATTACCTCTTCCATTAATTGTTTGATCCAGCATCCCTATAAGCAATGAACTGCTTGCTCCTTGTTAGTGGTTAAATACCTGCCTGTGAATGGAGACATTCACCCTGCTAGGAAGTATACAGCTTCATCAGCTGCAGGGACAATTAGCACTAGACCATTTATCTGGGCACCACAACGTTGATGACTGAAGATAGATGATGTGTAGCCAGTGCTCTTTCTCATATAGGGCTTAGATAGTGTGACTGATGGGTGTTGCAGCTGACAGGATGCTGTAGCTGACCAGGTTCTGTAGCTGATCTTTGCAAACAACAGAGTCTTAATTTGTTTTATATCACTCCAGAAGGTTTATACTCCATGCACAGGGATTCACTTGACTTTGACCAGTTCTGACATGAGCAATTTCTATGAAAATTATCTGTATGTTGGGAAAAACACAGGGAAATGCATTTATCATGTCAAGAACTATTACCCCCACTCCAGGCAAGCTTCCAGCTCTCTCCTGCCAGAGGTCAGCTTTCTTCACCTGGGAACTTCCCCAGCACAGGAGGTTCCTCTAGTGCCACAGGGCTGATGTTACGTCTTGTGTTAACTCTTCTCTCTTGCTCAGGCTATCAGGAACACTCAGTAGGCAGTGCTTATCCATCAGTGGAATTGTAGGGTTCTTATGTCCTGCTTTCTGTGGAGGAATAATGCTAGCATGTGCCTCCTTTCTCTGTGTACCTACCAAACACTTGCTTATAAGAAATAGTGTGCCCCGAGAAAAGACACAGGGGCAAAGAAGGGACCCAGAGGGCCCACGAGGGTGCTGTGTGATAGCTGGCTGGGCTGGCTGAGGCAGAGTGGAGGTTGTTACCCTTCCTCTCTGAGGGCAGAGGCTCTTTTGGCTGTGCTTCTGTCTTTAGCTTCAAGCTAAGATTAATATTTCGTAGCAGAGACTTCTGTTCCTGTCCCCAGCAGAGTTTTGCATTGTCATTCAAATCAGTTTTTCTCAGTGAAAAATCCACTTGGGTGTGGAGCAAAACAGCAGTCTGCTCTGTTCTGTGAGGTTTGGAGGGCTTTGGGCCATTCAGCACTTTTCAGAAGAAATTCAGTACCCCAGAAGATCAAATTTCACTGTAAAAAAAAAAAAAATCAAAAGTAAAGGAAGCTCTGGCTTTGGTTTCTACAGACTAAATGGATAGATAATGAATGCAGTAATTCCAACAAATACTGTGGACATGAGCAAATGATAGGATGTAACTGAGATCTGCCATACCAGCCTCTGCCATTGCAGCTGGACACCTGCATGCTCTTAGTCCACCCATGGTGACCTAAAATGTTCTTTCCCCCTTCATTTGAATTTCACTTATTTTTCTGCTTGCAAAATAAGAGTATAAAGACTTTGAAAATTTTGATACTTCAAAATACACAGTGAGTGTTTGATATAGATTCATTTTAGCTATCTATAGGCAATTGGCCAAGATTGTTCATTGTTAGTGTGGGATGTTGGACAGTGAATGCACATGGTGCCATTTTTGCAGAAGGACTGGCTGCCTCTGTAACCAGCACTCTGCCGTGGAGGCAGTTCTGAAAACATTTATAACCTGAGCTAACTCATGAGCATTTCCAGAAATATTCTTGTGAATTAGATTTTGCTAGTCTAAACAGTACAGAAAGCAAACAGAGAAGATTATGAAAACCATCAAAGCAAGCTTGTGGTAACACAGGCAGTTTGAATGAATGTTAATGAAAATGTATTTTTTTATTACAATTTTAACTCTAATTCACACTTTAGCCACATTCAACAGAAGAGCAGTTAAACAGACCTATCAAACAGAAACATCTTTAAGACTTCCTTTATTTTGTGAAATAGACACTTTTGAAACTTAGCCATGTAATTTGTCGCTGTTGGCTAAATTCTCTGTGTATCCAAATTAATTTATTCTCTATGTTTATGGAAACCTACTGGCACGCACTGTGTATTGAACTGGAAAGTTACAATTTTTCTACAGCTGTTGTAAGAAAATTAAGACACATTTCTGATGGACAAATATGTTTGGAGGTTGGAGAGTATTCCTGTTATTGATCTGTGGCTTATTCACAAAAGTTTTCATACAAGACTGAAATTCCCTTCTGTGCAGTGAAATTTGTAGGAAGGATTTTGCAAGGAAGTCAAAGTAGTAGCAGGGATTTTTTTATAAGCTGATGGCTCCCAGTGTGAAATGGTCATTGCACAAAGATTTGAGAACGGATGCTGATCATTCAGCTTTTAAGTTTTTGTCATTTGAGGAATTAATCTGAATAATGATGGAAGCGTTGAAATAACATTTGAAAAAAACATTAGGTTGTCTACAGTGAAGTGACTATGAAAGCCTTATTTACACCCAAGTAATGTAAAATACATCACAACCATGTATCAAGAGCTCCTAACAATTTTTAGTACATAAAAGTTGTAGCAGATTAGATTGCTTTCTGTGGGACTAATTATGAGTTTACTGTTTGAGTGGAGTTGCTTTAATTCTGAAAGCAATTCTGATAGATTTCCACTGTTTCCCAAAGGGGCTGGCTGATGAACTGTGATTAACTGCAACTGAAAAGGTGTGGGCTTGCTGTGCTGCAGTCTTACAGTAAAGCTCAACTTGATCAGACAGTGAATGGATCAGATGGGAACCATCCAGGCCTGAGCTGGGATGATTGGGCAGGATGAGATAGGAGTTACTTTAGCTCTCTGCTATAGAAATATGTGGGGTGCACAAATTTCTGGGTTGATACCTATAGCCTGGTCTTGCAAATAGCCACAGCATCCACTGTATTTTGTGAAGCGTGGGCAGGAAAAGGTTATGTGCTATAATTTTGACATCTGATGTAAAAGTTTCATTGGGTGTCTCCACCAAATGTGACAGGTCTGCTGCACGGAGTATCCATATGATCTGTCAGAGGGAAGCAGAACATCTGGTAAAGCTCAGTTCTGACTAAGTAAGCTCAGTTGTAGATCCAAAAAGATTGGTCTGGTGGAAGCTGTAATGCAAGTGTGAAGGGACAGGCCAATGAACATGGACTAGTGAAGATGGAGTTCAAGTGTAAATAGCTGCAAGTACAATCAAAGTTGAAACACCAGCTGCAGGCAGCCTGCAATCCAGTCCATTGTCTGCTGAGGCTGTGAATTTCAGCTCAGGAAAATCCCTGTATGTGAAGGCAAGCTTTCTCTTTTGGGATTGCCACTTTCCCCTGGGCATGACAAAGTACTTGGAAATTGAAAAGTAAAGACATTTCAGGAAACCTTTCTGCTCCAAACAGATTACAAGGTATTCCTTGGGAAAAATGACAACCTACACTTTCTGCACTCTGCATACATGCAGAAATAGCACTTACTTATTTGAAGGATGAACTAAACATATTTTTTTGCTGTCAGGTATGTCTTTGTGTCAGCAAAACACGCAGTGAGAGCTCACAGTTTAATTGATTTCAAGGCCACCTTTTGCATGTATGGAAACTGGAGTGTTGACCACTTGCCTTTGTGTGAGGTAATTTGTGAAGTAACTCCATGCAAGTGTTACTTAAGTCTGTGTGGCTGGAGACAGTGCAATTTCCCCAGAGCTATCTGTATATTGGGCCAAGTATTGGGGACAGTATGTGTGCTTACTTGTTTTACATGGGTTTGTCCTTCTGTTGATACTCCATTTACTCTGAAGATGAATGAAAATCCTTTTTAGTTTCTAAGCACTGTGATAATGGTAATGTTATAGTGTCCCCAAGCATGCCACTGTTCAGAAAATACCACGTAGTAGGACAGTATCTAAGGTCTGTGCAGCAGATACAGCACAGAATGGGAGCTGATGGATAGCTGATGGGGAATGGCAGAGGAAGAGCAGATGTTGCTTCACTAGAAGGGTGGTGTTACCCATCAGAGGCAAAGGACTAACCTGCATAGAGGTTTGCTGAGTTGAGTTTCCACCATTCTCAGTGTGGTGCCTGCCCAGGGAGAGGGCTCCACCATAATGTGGAAAGCCTGGGGTTCAGGCAACCTGCATGCAGTTGAAAGTGGGAAATACTTTTCTACTATCTGCTGGTCTTGCTCCTACCTGAATGTTACTCGTCACTTGCACTGATTTAGGTTGCTAGCTGCTACTCAGAAAAGATTCTGCATAGAAAATTATTCACTTTTCATATAGCTACTCAGGGTCTGACAGTAGCTAATATTCTTATTTATGGGTGTAGCAGGGTGGATACATGTGCCAATAACACCAGGAAAATGACCGAGCTAAGATGTCTTGAAATGTTTAAGGCCACTGTGTGTGGAAATGCTTCCTTCTTCTGACTGTTAGATACACATGTTAAACCAGGTAAAAAGTTCTGCAAAAACTCTTTAGGCTTTAGAAACAACGACCGCTACTACAGAGGAGAAACACTTCCTGAACCACTCATTGCCTTTTTCCATGGAAATGGTGATTCTTTTATTGAATGAGAGGTAGTGACAAGCCTATGGGGTGAAACATCCATCTCTCCCACTCCCAGCACTGATAAGTGTTGAGCAGTTTTATATCTTCACCTTTTCCTTCCGACCTTCTGTGCTACAAAAGTGGGGGTGTGACCTTTCCCTTCACATAGTTCATTGATTTCCACGCTTGATAATTCAGGTCTTTCCTCTGCCCTTTGACACCAAATTAAACTTTAATTCCAATAAAGGTGGAAGGACTGCTGAGTGGGGGTTCTGCTGAACACTCAATGAGATCTTCTGGGAGTTAATTACACTGAAGGTCTCTTGTCCTCGCAGCTCATTAAATCCCTTCCCCCTCCCTGGTCTGCTGTTTCCAGCTAAAGGCAGCTCCTTGTTCCCAAGTGGCTGCTATCTTTTCTAGCAGCTTGCATACTCCTTTTGCTTTTCTACAGGCAGGCCTCTCTGACTGATAGTAGCTTGATTTGCACGCTGTCAGAAAAGCTTATCACCATTGCCATGGAGGACAGTAAAGCAAACCTGTCAATTAGTCCTGTACAGCTCATTTTGATTCTTGTGATCAGTTACTAACATAAGTAAACAGAACCACCCTTCAAATTTTGCAGTTTTAAAAGGCAAAAGGAAAAGTCTGTTAGTACTTTGGGGCAAATAAGAAGAAAGAGATCAATGGCAGGCATGTAATTCATCACAGTAATTAAATGAGTTTAAATACTGTACTAATCTCAAGACTGCTCAGGAAGCCCTTTATTTTTTTTTTTTTTAATATCACAACAGGCAGTGGGAGATAGTCCTTCCGCCTCCAGAAAGTGTTTCATCAGCTCAGTTGTTTCTCCACAGCAGTTTTATTACATGCTGTCCTCTCACTCATCTTGTCTAACCGCTGAAGCACACTGCGCTAGAAACAAAATTCTCCTAGGTCAGCAACTTCTGCCTGTGCTGCACAAATGAGCAGTGCTATAAGGACCCTTGCTCTCATGAGCAGCAAGTAGTGATTTTTGTTGCGTTTCCAGTTGTGTTAAATCTCAAATGACCTTTCTGTGTTTCTGTGGAAACACAGGGTTCCTAAGCATTGGAGATGAGCCTGGATTTACTGATTCTCTTCTGGACTTTGCCTTAGACTTTGTTTCTCATGGCTCTGGGAGTTTGGTTGTTCATGCTGTGGAGATGGGAAGAACTCCAGCAATACATTTCCAAAATTAATTTTGTTCAAGTGTAATCTCTGTACAGTATGGCTGACCACAGACATAGCACAACCACAAACCAGGCTTTGAAAAATCATGAGACTATCTTGAAAATCCTGACATTCTTTTTGTTTTTAAAATGTTCTGAGGTCTTTTGCTTGTCTTCTAGGAAATAAGTTGTCTTTCATGATAACATTTACCAGACTGTTTTCCCACAGCATTTTTCGTAAACAAAACCTAAAGTTCTCCCAAAATCACATGGCTTCAGGAACCTTTAAGAAAGGTACTAAATGTACTCATGAGAAAAGACTGAGTGAGGAAGGATCTATAAACTGCAGTGCTTTACCTCTAGGAGTAATCCTCTTATGAAGTTATTGCAGACCTGCATTTATAAACATAGTATGTAATTAATTTTTTTAAGAGGATCCTAAAGAGGACAGTTCATGCCATGGATACCATTCAAAGATTTTCCCTTTTCACCAAAGTAACAGGATCCAGGTTCTTCCAGCTCTTAACAGCACCTAACATCCCTCTGCCCCATCCCCTCCCATCTCTGGTGCTCTGTAGTAGCACTCTGGATGCTGCCATTTTATGCAAATCATCCAATACTCTAGGTTGGAAGTGGTGTCTGGAGGTCTCTAGCCCATACCTCTGCTGAAGGCAGAGCAAACTGCAGCATTATACCAGGTTGCTCAAGGTGTTTTCCCATCAAAATTTGAAAATGTCCAAGGATGAAGAATGGAGATCTCTTGATGTCTCTGGGCAGCCTTCCCTAGTGCTTAACCACTGTCATGGTGAAGAACGTTTTTCTGATGGCCAGTTGGAATTTTTTGCTGCAAACTGTGATTACTGTCCACTCTCTGATTATAAATCTCTGAGAAGAGGCAAGATCTGTCTTCTCTACAACCCTCTTCTTTATAGCCCTCATTAGGTACCTGAAGACTGTTATTAGATTCCTTTTATTTTCTTCCAATTTCCCTTAGCCTCTCAAATGTCATATACTCCAGCAACTAATGATCTTACTGGCCTCCCTCTGGACTCACTTCCCAAACTGAACACTGCTCCAGATGCAGCTTCATGAGCGCCAAATAGAAGTGAATCATTTCCCTTGGTGATACTCTTGCATTGCTTCAGGATCTTACTGCTGATTCACATTCAACTTGTTGCCCACCAGGACCCTCAGATCCTTTTCTGCAGAGCTTGGTGCCAGAGAGCCTCCAGCTTGCACCAACACAGGGTTATTCCTTCTGACTTGCAGGATTTCTCATTTCTTAGTTGAACTTCACAGTAAAGCTTTTGGCACACTCCTCCAGTTTGAAAGGTAGCCCTGCCCTCCTGAATCTTGACTGCTCATCTGGTTTTGTTAGACCTGCTGAGGATGGAGAATGATGGCACCAATCCTACTATCTCTTGCAAATATACCAAATATTTCTTCCCCTAATGATACCTTCTTGCAATGCATGGATGCTCAGATCTGCTGCCTATGATCACTGTCCTCCTCTGCAGCACAAAACAACTGAGGAAATAGTTGATACCGATAGCAGTGTGTCATACAAAAAAGCAACATCTTTCTCTCGGCCTCTGAGGATATTTTGGAACACTGTCCTCCCCTCCTCAAATGCAGCTTGCTGTAGCTCTTCTGTGCTGTTCAAGTGGCAAAGACTGATGAGTTTGCTGCCTGGTTTTGTGTACATGCTGAAGGCACAAAATGTTCGTTCAGAAAGCAGCCAATTAAACATCAGGCAGTTTTTCTGTGACTTGCTGTTAAAGGATAGGGAGGGAAGGGCCACCTGCACACCAGTTAACAGCTTTAAAAAAAAAAATCATTATTTCTAATGAAGTATCTTTTTTTTATGGAAAGGTTATGGAAAGGATCACATGCCCTTTCCTGTTTGTTCCTGTTGTCAAGGAGGGTTCATTACAAATAGCTGTCAGGCCTGCTATTATGGGCGTGCAAGGAGGAATACACTTCCACATCTGTGAAAACAAAAACCTCCTGGACTTTAAGAGTCCACTACTGATACAGCTAGTGCCAGTGAGTAGTGCATTATTCTGCAAATGGCAATAAGGTGTTGAAGGGCAGGCTTCTGCCCTTCTGATGTTTCTAACTGATGTTTCTAACAGATAACATTACCTTTTTGCATTAATTTTGTCTCTGGAGCTGAATCTGTGCTGCTCTGCCTTAGGCTGAAATTCTGTAGGCCCCCAAATACCTGCTCAGGGGAAATTTAGCATCATTCTGGCTTCATGTGCACATGAGTGGTTCCCCTCCCTCCAGACTGGAATGCAGTCCAAATCAAAACTGAGCCTCAGAAAGGAGCAGACAAGTTAGAATTTGGATCCTGATAATTATACAGTACTCCTGGATAAGAAGACAGGGAGCCAATAAATAGCTCATTTTCTCTTTCCCCTGGCTGGGCAAAATCAGTTGGAGAGGCAAAATTCAGAAGCAGATACTTATGTACATTGAAATTTTTGAACATAATTTTTAGTCTTTAGCTTGGAAGCCTAAGGGAAGGCTGCCAAGCATGGGAAGCAATATCACAGTAAGGAAAAAGTCAACAGAATTAATTCAGCTGAAGGAGTCATTTATCCTACAAAAAACAAATGATCATTTTAATCCCTTGTTTTCTTCCTTGTTAACACATGACTATTTCTTAGCTTTACCCTGTAGCTAGGAAGAGAGACAAGAAGTTGCTTGTTTAGCTGTCAGAAATACTACTCCTTGGCTAGCCACAGAGGGTTGATCATGCATGGGAACCTGTCTCTCTCCATCCAGGGAGTGATCAAAGGCAAACTGATTTAGCCCTCTGTATTCACAGTCCAGCACTGTTTGCGCTCATCTTCCACAAACACTATCACTCAGCAGCAACTGCAAGAAAATCATTAAAAGAGAAAACTGAAAAGAATGACACAAAATGCATGTTAGAGATTCCCCTTCTTGATAGAGATTAGGTCTCTTTTGGCTTCACTAATCATTGAGCAGGACCAGCTGTCACCATGGCTATGGAAATGATCCTGTCCTTCACATTCTGGCTATTTCATATGCCATATCCATGGTCCCACAGAGGGAGCAGTGGAGACAGGCTTGAAGACTACCCATACTGAACTCTAGTTACCCTAGTATCAGCAACAGGCTTCAGCCTCCTTGGTGGCTACAAGAGGTGTAAGAGGGCAAGCAACAACCACCCATTTCATACCAGAACTGTTGAGCAGTAGGAAGAGTAGGGTGGCAGAGAATAACTCTGCTGCCCTCTGAAGTGTTCACCATGCAGTTCTGCAGCAGTGTTAGGAGGACAACTACCGCTAGGTCTCCTATGGTCTGGCACTGGACAGAGATTGGCTTTTCTATACCCATCAAGTCTTGTCATGGCTGAGATGTGGGAAGAAACCCCATCTCTTCATATCATGGACAAGCACATCTCTGACTAACAGAGGGACAAATATTATAGTAGAGTCTCAATGTGGCAGCCTTAGTGTGGAATAAGAGTATCCAAGTGGGGTACCAAGCAGCCTGATCTAGCATCAAGGCCAGCCCTGGTTTGTAAAGTCCCCTGCGATGTTCTTTCAGTTTGTGTAAATCCTCTGTATGGGACCAGAAAAAAAGTCCAGGAAGCCATCTAAGCACATGATCTCCACAAGCTACTCAGATCACTGAAATAAGCCACAGTCCAAAGGGCTGTGCACATTGCAGGAACTTGGGGAAATCGGGTCTCTCTGCACTGTGTAAGAACTTGGAGGAACCTCTTAAACAAGGGACTTTCAGCTGACTTTGTATTTCAGCTGTTGAGTTTTGAGGTGAAGAGTTATCTTGCTCTTTGCCATTGACAGCCATGCTCCCTCCCTCACTCTGATGTAGTCAGCCAGGGTGGCTGTACAAGTGGTACAGCACCGATGCTGAAACAGAACCTGAACAGAGTGTGGTGATATATAGAGAAAGCAAAGATGAGGGAAAGGGGATTTGGAAAGAAATAGAGAAGATGGAGAAATTGAAGAAGGTACTTGAATGACATCTGAAATGGAGAAGATTATGGATCTTGAAGAACATAGAAACCTGGAAGAAGCAGAAAGAAGGAGAAGATGAGTGATAATTATAGAAATGAGAGAAAGGAGAATCTGAGTTACATAAGGAAAGAAAATAATAGAATAGGAGAAATAAGGTGAAAGTAAGAGGAAAGAAAATGGAAGCCAGCTGGGAAACAGTGTTGGGAAATAATTGGAGTGGAGAAGTATGGGAAGCTGCAGAGAAAAACACTGGTAGGAGAGAAAAGTCTGTAGTTGGATTGTGGTTGTTTAGAGATACCTGAGGAAAGAAAGAGAAGAAACAGGGTGGCACAGCACAAATGCATGTTGTGGCTCTGGAGAAGGTAAAAAAAAAGAACCCAGATGGCAAGAAAGAGGAAGAGAGCATTGTACAGGAAGGCATGAGGAAAAGGGATGACAGAAAAAGAGATTGCAAAAGAGAGCATGAGAGGTGGAATGAAAGTAAGTGACAAGTAAAGAGAAATAGAATCATAGAATGGTTTGGGTTGGAAGGGACCTTAATGATCATCTAGTTCCAACCCCCCTGCCATGGGCAGGGACACCTGCCACTACACCAGGTTGCTCCCAGCCCCGTCCAACCTGGCCTTGAACCCTTCCAGGGAGGGGGCAGCCACAGCTGCTCTGGGCAACCTGTTCCACTGCCTCACCACCCCCACAGTGAAGAATTTATTCCTAATACATAATCTGAATCTACCCCCTTTCATTTTAAAAACTACCCTCTCTTACTGTAAAAAAGAAAAACACCAGTAATGAAGTAAATGCTGGTCAGGCTTTGTTTATCACGTCTCCATTGTCATTGTAGTCTGTGCTTAGACAGAGCTCTCAGGAATGGGATTTTTTTTGTTTTTTAATCTTTGATGGTCTTTTTCAATACTGTCAATCTTCTGTTTCTCTCATGTTTCTCGCAATGAGAAGCTACTGTGCCTGTATCTGTGTTTCTAAGCATTCTCTTTAGAATAAGAATTCTAGGTTTTTCAAATCATAGGAGAATATGGTCAGTTAAAAAACAAACAAACAAACAAACAAACAAACAAACAAACAAACAAACAAACAAAAAACAAAACAAACCCAAACAAATACATTTTCAAGAAGAATACAGTCATTAGTACTTATTATTTAATTGCACTACTTAGGGTGGAGGAAATGCTGAATGTATTATCTCCACTCACAGGTGGCAATAAAATTTGCATGAGGCTTAGAGAAATAATACAAACGTTAGCTATTCTAAATTGTTCAGGGATTAAATCTGACACTTTAAACAAAAAAGCCTGTGATTGGGATCTAATTTATATGTATAAATACATGACTTGAAATGTACTTTTTCTTTGTATTGACAAAAGCCTAGGTGGCACTGAAGCTACTTTTTGAGTTCTGCCAGCTTGTACTGGAAAAGACTAACCTGATCAAATTTGACAGTCTTACAAAAAAGGAATTAAATTTAAGACAAATAGGAAAATTGAAACTCAGCAGGGCTCCAGACAACAATTAGCCAAGTGCTTAAATTCAGGTTGTCACAATTAATCTTGCTGAGAAGGGTCTGATTCTAAGTTGGAAGTTGCAAGTCTGTGGTGGAGTTCAAAGTGAGGCTACCAATTGTGCCAATACGCCTGGTACTAAAGCTGCACATATTTATGGAGGCAGCACAGCTGAAAAAGCCTGTGGGGTAGGAACCATTATGATACACACCAAGGTGAAACTGCAGGGGAAGGACCCCAAATAACCCAGTCATTGATGATTTCAAGGAAGTGGTTAAAATTTTTAAATTCCTAATGTCTGATGAAGTCTAACCTGGTATTTTTTTCTGGATGTAATGTGCAACATCCATAGGCTTTATCCCATATGCTTTCCAGGTAGATACTGCTGTTAGTTCAAGAATCTCTGCCCTATCCTTCTGTTGCTTAGCTGTCCTAAAATTATGTGACTGCCCATTGGGAAATGTATCCCTTTGAGTCCCTACTGGCTAGTAAAAAGAAATTATGATTACACATAATCTTCTGCAAGTCAGTGTTAAGAGCCCCTTTTAAATACCATGACGAGTAACAGTTGTCCCAGATGGATGAAGCTTTGATAAATACCATGGAACAGAACTAGGGTACAAAAATACTTCCATCCTCTGATTTAAATAGGATTATTTTCTACATTCTTCACATCCTTGGAAACTAGTGAGTCAGCTTGTTTAATATCAAATCAGACCAAATTCTGCTTAGAATTAATAACTGGCTGCCTTTTGGCAGCTTGCCTTCTGCATCTGATTGACTCTTTCACTCTGAAAATATATTTTCAGACCCACTATTGATGACAAGTGGATTGAATTATAAATCAAGGCCATGCTCCTGGGTTGTAAGTAATATAATCAAAGACACAAAATGTGCAATAAAGGTGACTTCTGATGAGTGCAGATATTGATTTTGGAATTTACTTTGTTGGTATTTATAATTACTTTTAACTGAAATATTTCCTGCTTCTCAGTGGCTTGTTATCCTGACACTTGCTTGTGATTCAGTGTGCCTTTGAATTTTCACATCCAGACATTTCGCTGACATCATCGGGACGGGACTTCCAGTTCTTCTCACTGTCTGAAGCTTTCTTACCTTGTGACAGTTTCATCTTTGAACACTGCATGTACTACCACAGCATGAGAGATCAGAAAGCCTCAGTGACAAAGCAGAGCTCTGGGAAGATCCAGATCTGCTTCTGTGAAAGTCCGGGGCAAAAATCCTGTTCATCAATGTCCAGTCTTATCAAATGTTGCTAGTTCATCAGGTGCATGCAGACATATTCATCACATAATTGGCTGCATATGTATTTACAATACAGTTGACTGCAAGATTTGAGTAAATACCACGTACAAATTCTTCATTCTTTTTTAAGCTTAGTTACTTCATGAAGTCATAAGTGGTTACCTTAGTAGTGGTCAACAACTCAATGATGGAGATCAGTGATGATAAAGTCTGCTGGGACCGGTACTGTTTAGTATCTTCATCAATGACATAGACAGTGGCATTGAGTGCACTCTCAGCAAATTTGCAGATGACACCAAGCTGAATAGTGGAGTTCATACATCTGAGGGATAGGATGTCATTCAGACAGACCTAGACAAGCTTGAGAAGTGGGCCCATGTGAACTTCATGAGGTACAACAAGACCAAGTGCAAGGTCCTGCACCAGGGTCAAGGCAATCCCCGGTGTTAATACAGGCTAGAGGATGAAAGGATTGAGAGCAACCCTGAGGAAAAGAGCTTGGGGGTACTGGTGGATGAAAAAACTGGACATGAGCCAAAAATGTGTGTTCACATCTTCAAAAGCCAACTGTGTCTTGGGCTGCATCAAAAGAAGTATGGCCAGCAAGTCAAAAGAGGTGATGCTGCCCTTCTACTCTGCCCTGGTGAGACCCCACCTGCAGTGCTGTGTCCAGATCTAGAGTCTTCAGCACAGGAAGGACATGGACCTGTTGGAGCAGGTCCAGAGGAGGGTCACAAAAATGATCAGAAAGCTGAAACACCTCTCCTATGCGGACTGACTGGGGTTGTTTAGCCTGTAGTGATAGGACAAGAGGGAATAGTTTTAAACTAAAGGAGTGGACTTACACTAGATACCAGGAAGAAGTTTTTTACTGTGAGGGGGGTGAAACACTGGAACAGGTTGCCCAGAGAAGCTGTGGCTGTCCCCTCCCTGGAAACATTCAAGGTCAGGTTGGAGGGGGCTCTGAGCAACCTGGTCTGTTTGAAGATGTCCCTGCTCATTGCAGGGGGGTTGGACCAAATGACCTTTAAAGGTCTCTTCTAAACCTATTATGGTTCTATGATTCTATGAACTTGCTTACCTGTGAATATCTTGACAGGTGTGCACTTAATAGATCCTGCACACAGATCCTGATAGATCCTGATAGATGCTTTGTGTGACAAAAATGATCAATTCCGGTGATTTGCAAAATATTTCCTATACACACACACACACACACACATATTAAGAGCTGCTCAGGTGTGTGAGTTTAGTAGCACCATGTTGAGACCTTGCAGCCTCAACTCCCCAGTGTGATTACATTTGTAATCAAAGATGTACAGTTTTTCTTCTGCTCTTACGGTGTGGAGCCTGTAGGAAAGACATACATCCTTCAGCTGCTTCTCTTCATCAGGTTGATGTTCTTCTTTCAGCCATTTCTTCACCTGAGCTCATCCACTGACAGAGACAATCCCCTTCCCTTTTTTTTGATTGAATAGAGTTCAGTGAAAAGTCATGTTACTGCCATTTCTCCTAGGATGACTCCAATGACATTACCTGTGACAGTGGCTGGTTTTGCCCTTTGATGGCTTCCCAGAGGGTAGGTTCAGAGTGTGCAAAGCATCTGGGATGGAATCATCTGGCATCCAGTCTGTTCTCCAAGCATAAAGATTTTCTGCCTGCCCACTGGGAAAGGACACAGAGAAAAACTCTCTTGTTCTTGCGTCCTTGGAGTTCTGCAAAGCAATGGCATCGATTTCAAACTGTGACACTCAGTAAGACTTTCAGTGAATGCTGAACCTGTGTTCTGCACCTGGTGTGTGTGGCTATAGACCTTATGATCCCAGGCCTGGTCACAATCAAGTTCAGGTAGAGAACTCTAGTGGCTGTTTTACAGAGATCTCTGCCAATCTGTTCAATCATATGAATCTATGCGAACTTCTCTCCAACAGCAGTGCTTCCCCAATGTAAAAAGATTACATGTACCCATGTTCACAACATAGAATAACACCTCATAGGATAGGATAGGATGCATAAGCAGTGATTGCAAAGGGCCTTGATGGGAGTGTGATGGAGAAGGAAGACCAAACTGAGAGAAGACCAATTGTTGAACTGAGGTAAGTTGCTAAAAAGGAAATAATCTGGCTAAGGTTTCTCAGAGAAGCACTTCCTGAACCAATGAATAAGGGTGCAGAAGTGTTTGGAATTGCATTTTTAGGAAACTAAGAAGTAAAAATTCAAAGAGGTATGAGTGGCTGATATATTTGCACTCACGTGTTGGAAAGTAGCATTAGAGCCTTTCCTTTGCTCTCCAGCGAGTGCTTCCTTTTCCAACAGTGAGGACGACTGTGCCGTAGAGAATTGGCAGTTCTGTCATTCAGTGCATCCAAGAAGCTTTCCTACTGACTCTGGCAGTTGTTGTTTCCACTAGGAGCACAGCTGAGACCAACAACAGGCATTTTAAAGGTTTCCACACAATTAAAAAGATTAATTTAGAGACATGTGGCCTATATTGACCAAATACTTTTTCTACTGAAATGACCATTGGCTTTATCCCTAAATGTTATTTTCCCAACTGACTTTTTTGCATTTTTTTGCTAGAACAAACCCTCATTTTTGTACTCTCTTGATACCCCTCAGTTGGACAAGCAAACTTCAGGTTAAATTTTGGTTGGGGTTTTCAAATCAGTAGGCATATCAGCAGGATGGGTGGGTTTCCTGAAATTAGAATCTGAGTCTCAGATTCTTAAAAATCACCAAGTAAGAGTGAATCCAAGCCAGTGTGTGGTTATACACTGTAGCTGTCACCTTGGTGACCCTCTCCATCAGCATGGACAACTATTCAGAGTATTGAGGCTGAAGTGCTTTCTGATCCCTGGAGAGAGTAATCCTATCAGGTCAGGAGGATGTAATATCCTTCTTGATGAACTGGGTGTTGCTACTATTTGTCACAAGTTCTGTCTCACACTCTTCATATATGCTTCTCATTTTTTGTTCAGGCTTTGTGATGACACCAAACTGATAAGAAAAGAGCTGTATATCAGGAAAATCATAACCAAAGGAAGATCGAATGATGGTGAATGGTTCTGGTTTTATCTTTCAAAGGTGTAACAAATACTTTCAGCAAATAACAGGTATTTGTGAAGTTTCAGGTGCCCTGAGATACCTGGAACTGATTTCCTAATAGGATCCTTATGGTTAGTCAACGTAGCAGCATGTTTGTACCCTATTCTAATTATGTTACTATTTCAAATGGACCAAATATAAATCCAGTGTCAGAGAAAAGACTGTATAAATATAGCCCTGTAGGTGTGTTTTTGTTTTTTCTCATCAGAGCTTTTTATAACTATTAATTAGGAGTGTCAAAAGAAAGAGGCCACTCAAGAATCCTATGGCCACCCTGTATGGGTAAACATACAGCACTTGCACGTTCATCTTCAAATCACATGTAATAACATCCTGTACTGGAACAACAGCAACCTATCCTGTTTTCCTGCCAAACATCCAGATTGCACCTTGTCAGCCATCCCTGACAAAATGCTGTGTCTATCTGCCAGTATTAGCAGTTACTGCCTTTGATGATTTGGGATAGTCCACTGTCACCACACTGATCTCTCCATGGAAAAGAGGTACTGGTGCCCGTTCCTTCTGAGGCTTAGCACCTGATAATGCCAGTCTTTGGGCTGACCTTGTCCTTACTGGTGAGATTCTCACTGCGCTTCACTTGCACAGATCATTTCATAGGCATTCACTGGTTTTGAGAAAGTAGTAGTCTGTAATCATAAGATTCCCAGAGTTCATAGGTTTGTCAAGACTCGACAGGGAAGAAAGCAAGATTCTTTTAGCCAGGGAAAGTGATAAGATACAATTGCAAATAAGCTTAGAACAAAAGAGTGTTTAAAAAACAGGATTTCTCTTTATTTGATTTCCTTGTTCTCACTGAGTGTCTCAGCTGACAAGCCAGGGAGTAACACTGGCCTCCTGAATGCCTATTCTCAGGGCTGACCTTCAGATTCAGCTTGGGAGCTGTGAGCATTGCCTGCCTTGAGGAGCCTTCTGAGAACACAGCTTTTTTTGCACCGCTTTCCTCAAAGGCAGACTCAGGTCTTGCTTTTTTGCCTTCCCCTCTCACCCCTCCCCCTTGTTTTGATTCAAAACTTTCTTTGTTTCTTGTATTCAGCAGAAACATGGATTTGGGTTGTACAGAGGGTTTTATACAATACAATTTCAAAAATTAAATGTTCATACTTTAAACAAATGTGCTTCTTTCTTTTTGAAAATATCTTCCTGCTGACCCAGCACTTTCAAAATGATGATGGTGTATAAAGCAATATGTACCCTAAGAACATAATTATAAGACAATGTGTATCATAAAAATTTCTCAGTGGATATGAATTGTACCAAGCATGGTGTCTCTAATTTGCTTTCAACTTTCCATGAAAGTCACACAGAATAGCAACAACAGCTTTAGAAACCAGACTGCTCTGTCCTTTATACCAGCTTTTTGCAATTCTAGGTGCTCATGCTATGCGTGTGTTCGTTTTGGGAACTCCCTCCCTTGTTCCCAATAATGTAATAAGCTTTCTCTTCACTTTATATCAGAAGCAAATTCCTATTCCTTTACAAAACCCAGTCTGTTAAATAGTAAGCAACAAGAATGCAAAAGCAAAATACTATCAACTGAACCACATCATTCCTCCTTTCTATGGAAGGTCACAGAGAATTAAATGGGCAATTATCTACTGCAGTGACAAAATATCACAGTAGTAGGCATTTCCTTAAGACAGCAGGAAACTGTATTTGATATGTCAAAAAAAGCACTGAGACACCTATAAAATTATTTCATTACAAAGTTATCAGAAAATCATGGAAAATTTTCACACAAGGTTAGCTACTGTTTCCCTGAGAATCCCTTTCTTCAATGTATAGACTAACCAGCTATGTTTTCAGGAAGACTTTTGATTTTGAGGAAAATGGAAAGATGAAGAAGTTTATCTTTGCTATTGTGATGCACACCCACTGAAGTCAGTGGAACAATTCCATAGATCTTGAAGAGTTTTGAAACAGGGGCTTGCAGAGACCTCACTTTGTGTTGGTTCACAGTGACCGTCTGCGTCATGCTCTGGGCACACAATGTCCCTGCTGTTACAGAACAAGAAAGCGTGCTTAAAAATGCAAAGGTGTAATTTGCAGAGAACTACAAAGGATTGCTCCACCTAATAAAAGATCTTGAACCCACACCCATTTCAGCCCCATTATGGCATTAGTTTTCAACAATTTGATCAAGCACCTGAACCACATGCCAAGTAAATTTCCAGGTGTAGAATTATATAGATGAAGCATATCAGAAATGTGGACATAGTGATTTTTGTTTGTGCTGGCATGGCTTGTTCGCTTTGGGTTGGAATCACTCCCTGCTCTGTGGTTTCGAGCGTGTACAAACAATGTCATCTCCTTGACTTGTTGGGACTTGGCAGGCTCAGATTTTCTGTGTCGCATTATCTATTTGTTTATTTATAGCAGTTAGGTCTTTCTTAAGCACATCCGAAATGAGCAAATCTAATTTTACAGGGCAAAGAGGCCTGGAGGCAGGAAGGTAAGAAGGGGGCTTATTCTCAAAATGTTCATTAGAGTTATTTGGAACAAATAACTGTCAAAGCAAAGTGAGGCGTTGACAGGTTCAGGTTCTCCAACTGATTTATATAAGAAATAATACTCAGTAGAGCTATCTTGGACACTTTCAGAACATACACATTTACTGTCAATATGCTGCTCTGCTGAAACAAACACTGTTTCTCAGAACTGCTGCACTGTTGATAAGAGGATTTCTGAGATATAGGGATGTCTTGCTGCTCACTTGTAGAGTCAGAGCAGGTAAAACAAAACGGTAACCCTTTTAGTCAAATGACAGGGCACAGTCATTAGCCGGTCCCATTGTCTGATCGTGCTCTAGAAGCTTTTCTTTTCATTTAGAGTGAAACAAGCCAAATCTCAAAGCTGAAGACCTGCTGCAAAATAGAACTGGGTATTTCTGATCATCAGTGTTGGGGATGTGTTGCCCTGCTCTGCTGAGGGAAGTATAAAGGACATTTCTCTGAAAAATAAATTTAGTTTTCCCAGTAGCTTTAACTTGCATTATTCAAAGATTTTAATAACTTTGGGTTGAGTGATAAAAATAGGTTTGCATATTTTCTGATTTATTTTGTCTGAGGTATCTGTATGCAAAGTATTTGATTACTGAATATTTCAATAGGAGCACATTAGTAGGCTCAGCACTCTGAGGCTGTAAAATGTCACAGTAACCTTTGAAATCTGTTATTATGATGAGTTTGTGGATCTAGCTCATTGACAGCAGTGGTGCTACTTCTGATTTACCTTAGTTTGAGAGACAGTATGAATACATTGTCAAAAATCAGTTTTCAGTAAGTGAAATAAAGAAACACTTAAGGGATGGAACTCAGAAATCTTATATGCTGTTCCTCTTTAATTATTTAGAAAATAGAAGAATAAAGGAAGGTAAAATAACACAGTGAGAAAAGTAAATCCTGACATTTCCCAAAGTGCAAACACTGTTTACCTGCTATCTGCTCTGTCCTTCATTTCTGTAGCTGGAAGCATACACCTGTATCGTTGATTTCACTGGACCAAGCCAGTGTGTCCTTGCTTACCTGCAAAGCTGTACCAGTTAAAGCTAAAGATCAGAGCTGTTTGGCAAACTGTCCCACTTCTGGCAGTGAGAAAAAGCAGATGCTTAGGAAAAAAAGACACTGAGGAATGTTGCCCTTTTTGCATTGTCCAAACTTCCTGTTGTCTGGTTTAGGGGCTTCCTGAGTCAGAGGGTCTACCAAATGTTATGTATGTACTAGCTACTGAGTGATTTTTTGCATAAATATGTCCGATCACTTTTTGAACCCATCTGTAATTTTGGTCTCCCGTGACAATGAGACCCACAGCTCAATAATGGTTGTTCACCCGGAATACTGCATCCAGCTCTGGAGTCCTCAGGGCAACAAAGACATGTACCTATTGGAGCAGATCTAGATGAGGGCCACAGAAATGATCAATGGTCTGGAACACCTCTCCTATGAGAACAGGCTGGGACAGTTGGGGTTGTTCAGCCTGGAGAAGAGAAGGCTTCAAGTAGACCTTATTGCAGCCTTTCAATACTTAAAGGGGACTTATAAGACAGATGGGGACAGACTTTTTAGTAGGTGCTGTAGTAACAGGACAAGGGGTAATAGTTTTAAACTAAAGAAAGGTAGATTCAGACCAGATACAAGGAAGGAATTTCTTAGAATGAGGGTGGTGAAACATTTCCCATGCCTGAAAACATTCAAAGTCAAGTTGGACAGAGCTCTGAGCAACCTAATCTAGTTGAAAATGTCCCTGCTTATTGCAGGAGGGGTTGGACTAGATGACTTTTAAAGGTTCTTTTACTATCCAAAGCATTCTGTGGTCCTGTGATTCCATGAACATGCTTACCAAACCACTTGCAGCTGGCCATAGGCTAACAGAAGGGTGTTGGTTCCGTGGGTCAGCTTGCAAATTTGGAGTCATACTGTATATACATCGTTGGCAGACTGACAGATGTCTGAATTACATCCATTGATTATTCATGTCAGTAATTCTGTGGGTTTGAGAATAGGTCTGGACTGGCTGTTTACAGGTATGAGGCGAGGAGGGGAAGTTTCTGATGTTGCCAAAATGGGCCAGAGCCGCAACATAATTATCTTGGGGAGTCTGTGCCTGTGTTTGTGAATATTAGAAGAAGAAATCAAACTCTCTTTTTAACTTAAAGATGGAAGTTGAGATCACTGGGGGAGTAAATATTTTGACAAATGTTGTTTGGAATTACTTTTGTTTGTATAGATAAAAGTGCAGTAATTTATAAATATATGACCAAATCAGTTCACTTTATTTTGTAATCCCAGTGACAAGCTTTCTTCTCTTTGTGCTAATTCCCCTGGTAAAATGACTTTGGTTTTCACTGCAAGACAGCTATTTGACCAACAATGGTAGGGTCAAGTATTGTTCAGGAAATGGTTTCTGAGCTCATTTCCCTCTGTTGTCTGTCAGTCATTGTAATTCTTTACTATGAATCAATGCCAAATAATCTCTTTAAATTTTACGAGCCTCTTCTTTAGGATGAACAGTGACTAAAACTACTCCACACTCATTATCTTCTGGGAAAAAGAGGGATAGAAGGAGCACTTGCAGAGTAGATAATGGAGCTCTGTATATTGTAAAAAAGTTATTGCCCTTCTTTATTACCACAGCATTATCCAACTGAAGTACCATTTGCAAAACAGTTTATTCAACAGGGCTCATATAAAGTACTTGTTTAGCTAAAATGTCATATCTTCTCTATTGCCACTTTTGTACTAATGCAATTGGAAGGCTCATCCAATGACCTTGAGACACTCTCTTCCTGTTTCCTCACATGAAATATTTATACTCTGTATAAATATAGTGCTTCTTAATTGACCTTTCAGCATATATTATTATAATATACTGTAACCATTATCCTTTATTTATTTATTGCAGTGTGAAGATATTTTTATCACTCATAATTCAATCATTGAAAACTAGAATACACTTAAAGTTGTGCTTTATTTTTTATTTTGATTGATTTGATGCACTTAAAGTTTACACAAAAAACCTATGATGAAGAATTCTGGTCTTTGAAATGAGAGTATTTGGTCACCTTGCGACTGAAAAGTGATCTAATTTTATAGAAACAGCTAATTGATCTCAGTAACCTCTGCAAAAAAAGGTTCTAAGATTTATCTAAGTCTGTTTATTCTATGTGCCAATGCCTTGGTGCAAACCTAGATCTTAGTGAGGGGAAGGAAATGAATGGGAAGTTTCTGCCTAACAAGTTTTTCCCCAAAAAGAAATTACATCTTATTAATTTTTGTACAAACTTCATCATAGCGTGTTGTTCTCCTTACACTTACAGACCATACAGCTGATGCCTATAAGAAAATGTTTCTGCTTCTCAGTGAATCTAAACTTCATACCGTGTGGTTGTGTGTCTTTAGTCAAACGTGGTATGTGAGATCTTGAGGCAGACTTGGTTCTGAATTTGAGAGAGTCCCAAAAAGAGCAATATTCAAGGTAATTCAGATGCAGTGTTTTGTTTCATATTGTCATGGTTTAAGCCCAGCAGGCAACTAGGTCTCACCCAGCCGCTTGTTCACTCCTCTCTGTGGGATGGGGGGAGAGAATCAGAAAGGTAAAAGTGAGAAAACTCATGGGCTGAGATAAAGACAGTTTAACAGGTAAAGCAAAAGCTGTGTACACAAGCAAAGCAAAAACCAGGAATTCACTAGCCACTTCCCATCAGCAGGCAAGAGCTTAGCCATCTCCCGGAAAATGGGGCTCCATCACGCGTAATGGTGACTCGAGAAGACAAAACGCCATCACTCCCAAAGTTGCTCCCTTCCTTCTTCTTCCCCCAGCATTATATGCTGAGCATGACATCCTGTGGTTTGAAATAGCTCTCTGGTTTGCTGGGGTCAGCTGTCCCATCTATGTCCCCTCCCAGCTCCTTGTGCACCCCCAGCCCACTCGCTGGTGGGGTGGTGTGAGGAGCAGAAAAGGCCTTGACTCTATGTGAGTGCTGCTGAGCAATAACTAAAACATCCCCATGTTATCAACACTGTTTTCAGCACAAATCCAAACCATAGCCCCATACTAGCTACCATGAAGAAAATTAATTCTACCCCAGCCAAAACCAGCACACAGATCTATCTTATAGTTAACCTGAAGACACTGTCTTTGATTGGGATGGAACAACGTTCTACTACTATACCTAATGACATCTTTTTTTCTGAATCCAGATATCTTATAATTCATTCCCAGTAGTCCTTTTTACTGTGTTTGTAGGAACAGTTTTATCTTTAGTATATCATGTTTTTCCAGCTGTTTTGAGAAGCAGTCTATAGAAAACAGTTATATGTTTCAAATGATAGGGTTTTTATCAGAGCATAATCTTTCTGAACAGGCCTTTGACTTTCAAAAACAAATCAATGACTGTGATGTCAGCGTGTTTATCATGTCAGTCCTGGGAACATTTTCTTGGCATCTGGGTTTGATCTAGGTGTGTCTAACTCTTATAAAGCCACAGCTGTGTGAATTAGATTTCCTAGGAAAGTCTGCCATATCTCAGGATTTCACTGGAATACAACTTCTGTCTCATTTCTCACCTTTGAATTGTTCTGAAGCCCACAGCATTTTTATAATTGAATTACAGGTTTCACAGGAGAACTTAAAGCAACACTTCCTACAATGTCATAGGCCAATTTTTCTCCCCTTCAGATTCCTATAGAAGAACAAAGAGAGATCAAAGTTTGCCTCATTATTTAAGCCCTGGAGCATGTTTGTAGAATACATTTTAAAAAAAGGACTTATTTTTTCTGTTTTGCATATAAAGTGCTAGTCTTACCTTCAGGTCCTTGCAGATGAGTATTAAAGTGAAAGACAGCACTGCAAACTCAATGTTTTCTTGTCATTTGGCATTTTATTTAGGTTTTATTTGGGGGTGGGGAAGGTGTCATACAAGAATCTACTTTTCTCAGGAACTGTCATTTCCAACTGTATTTTTAATGAATTAAACTTTGATCCCATTTCAATAATAAGCTGTCAGTTTTAGATTAGATCAATATGCATACAGTCATTCCTGCTTTGTATACAAGAAAATGCCTGTCTGCAGTATGTGGGTATTGAGAATCTGATCCATTTTTATTTCAGTTGGTTCCAGTGTGAAACATCCAATATTAGTTTAATTTCCAGAGCAAAAGCCAGGTAGTTTCATTTAGACTGATATGCCTCCCATCACGAGGAGCAGTATAAGGACCCTCTGCTTAAATGATTCAAAGTCAGCCTGAGGGTTAACATCCCCCAACATAACCATCAGAAAGGCAGAGCTTTTTCTATCTATCCTCATGTTATGATCATGACAGAGTGAGGCTGGCTGTTGAAATTCATCCATGAAACATTTCAACTCGAATTAAAGCATACTGGGTTGGCGTAAGATTGAATGAGGGACAGAGGATGTGGGGGTGGCTCTTTTTCTGGGATACTTTTATGCAGAATTAGATGTGTTCCTCTCTCCTGGAACCAAATCTCCCCTTCTGTTTTAGGTTCTTTCTGTTCAGAAAGTCTCCCAATCAGTGTTAGAGGATGACTCTCACTGTGCTCCTGGATTTCTGCTGGCGCCTTGGTGTCCATTTTAGCCAGAATCATCACCTAGTTGTGTAGTTCAGCCCAGCTAATTAGTTTCTGCAAAAGAGATATTTAGTCAGGGATGATTAGTGACATGGTGGAAGTTCCAGAACCTCAGTGCAAGGACAGAAATCACTCATGCAGACTTTTTCCCCTCCTCATGAGGTCACCTTTGCCTCAGGCAGCCAGCCATTCAAGCTTTCCTACCATCAAGGTGTGGCGACAACACTTTGGCATTACTGTAGCTTGTGTCAAAGGGAAAGCCAGCAGAATTACATCTGCAGTTAATGAAACCAAGTTTAATGTGGCAGAATTGATTAAACTAAGAAATGTGAGAGGTCTCTGTAGAATGTGGAATGAGATAATCAGCCTCTGCTTTCTGATGAAGGTCCACGTCTATTTTAGATAGATCCAGCTCAATGCCAAGCAAAATAATGCTAGCTTTGCTAATTTGCTCTCTGAGGAGTTAAAGTTTCTCAATGCATCCCATAGTAGCATGTTTTAGTTTCCTTTCAGTTGTGATGCTTCTGATACATACACCCATAAATGGTCTGGGGAGATTTTTAGCAGGTGCTTATGTTTTATACAACAGCAGTGGTCTGTGTGAATCATCTCATGCAGCCAGGTACTTCATCAAATGGAGAAGTGTCATGTGCTCAAGAGCTAGGCGAGTGAGGGAGCAGTGTTTAGCCTGGTGGAAAGAGTGCTGTGCTGGGGTGGCCATGGACTACTTGTAAGATATTGTGATGCCCTCCCTCCTTTTGCTGGGCCTGAGTTGTGGCAGGATTGAGCCTAGAAGAGTTGGGAAGCGAGCCTCGGGTCTTAGCTGTTTATCCAGCCTAGCCCTGCGCTGCAATGGGAGCTGTTATCTGTTGTCTGTAAACCATCCCAGAAGGACCTGCAGTCTCCTTCCAGCTCTCTAGATCAGATATCATGTCCCTTGAGGTTCTGGGCTGTTTGAAGTTTTATGACATACAGACCACCCTTGGCTTAGCTTGTGAGATCATTAGTAGGCATGTCACTCACTCCAAAGCTGAGAAGAGCCCTATTATAGACTGCTCCAAGCATCACCCAGCGAATAGCTCTCTCTGTATGTACAGCTGATGTATCAGGCAATTGTAAGGAGCAGCTTGTACGTCATTTGTGACTTTGTGTCAGAACCCACGGTTATAAATGCACCTGAATACAAAGAGGATTCTGTACAAGGCACATTCTGTCTGGAAAAGGCATTGCATTATTCTCTTGTTTCTGTTTGTCCTTGAATGGAAAGGGAGAAGTTCATCCAGCTGCACTGCGTTGTCATGCAAAAAGTTTTCCAATGAAGTACATTCATTGAGTACATAACAGCATTTTAGTCTTCAAAGACTATGTTTCGTTCTTATTACAGGGACTGTAAGAACTATGAGAAATCACCCAGTTGGGTAGAGATGGAGCTCCAGGCACTTCAGTAAAAATGCATCAATCTGAGCTGAACTGCAGAGGCTTACATTGGGACAAAGGGTGAAGGATTACATCAACTAGGCTGCCGTTGAAATCTAACAGGATATTGGCCTCACCTTTGTGCTTATGCTGCTGCTGGCCTGTGTTATTCACCAGTCCACAGTTCCCAAGAAAAAAGCCATGTAAGCATCAATCCAGCAGCATGGAAAACCCATGAGTTCTTCCAAAGCATACCAAAAAGATGAGGAAGGGACCAGCCGTGCCCATGGTATAACCCACTAGTCAATTAAGATGGCTTATGATGGAATTCTGGCTGCACTGGTTTTATGGCTTCTCAAAGCAGTGGACTTGCAGCAGAGTTGAACTTACCCTGCCATTTGTTGTGCTGCTATCCCCACTACCATTTGATAGCTCCAGAAGAAAAACAAATGCAAGCTATAATTTACATGCTGTCAACTCAATAGGAGATTAGCTGTTACTTAAACTGTAGAAAAAAACCACCCAATCTAGAATTTTTAATAAGGTTGGATGGCAGAGAAAAAAGGAACAACAGAGATGCTAGCTATCTTGAAGACACTTCACAAACTTTTAACCCTGTGATTTCCTTTGTAGCACGAGTCATGCAGCTAACTCCTTACACAGTGTTTTCTAAAGTTACCCTACTGGATTTAGACTCAGTTTTCAGTGGCATTTCTGACATTTTCTGGCCTTTGTCCTAAACTTTATTTCTATAGCAAGCATCTGTGGGCTGAGGTACTACCATCACCTTCTTTTGTGTGCTTCTTTTCCAGAAATGTGGGGTTTTTTCATATTTGGGTTGATACTGTAGTGATTAATATCTGAGTAAAAGCCTTCCTTGTCCGACTTTTTCTAATATTATTGGCTCTTTAAGGTGTTCATATCATGTTCTCCAAATCCAGGAGAGATTTACAGCTTCACTTTGTCTTATTGTAGAAGACACTTTTGTACCTTGTAGAGCTGTTGATAGCGCAGGCCAGGAATTACTACAAAAAACAAAAGAGTAGGAAAGAAATCCAGGCTGTGTTATTTAGACAATGAGAACTTAAAACACATTGGAGGATGCTGGAATCAGGATAAAAGCAAGCTACCAGTGAATGGCAAATATATATTGTATTTGTTTCAAGAGCAGAGGGATCCCATAGTTCCTGTCAGAGACATGAGAAATTCTGTGATCTCTTTGACTATTGTATTGAAAGGCTAAAGATGGAGGGGTGGCAGGAAGGAGGGGAATTCTACCTGGGTTATTTTTTCTTCTAATTTTGCTAATTATTATACCAAATAAGAGATGTAGTTATTCCACAAATCTCACACTGATGCTAGTAATCTATATAAAAAGGAAATGTCTTATGCCAGTGCTCTCCAACTACTTTGGCTTCTGTCTGAAAGGTAACTGAATTTAAGTGCCATGGGTTTTTCAAAGAAACTCCCCGGTATAACTCTTAGTTACACAAATAGATAAATTCATTCTTTGTCTGGTAGGTATAAATGCCAGTGATCACATGCCTGGATTTGCACTAGGTAATGACATGAACACTACAGTAATCATCCTAGAAATACCTTGTTAGCTCTGGAGTAACAGGTAATCTCTAGCTGTTTATATTTTTCTGCAATAAGTTCTGCTAATAAGCAAACCATGTAAGAGGACATAGCTCATAGCAATCTGGTTTGGCAATAGATGTAGCCAGCTAATTAGAGAAACAAGTTAATTATATTGTTTTTAGCAGGCTAGGGGAAGAGTGGAAAATGAATAGTGACACAAAATATTTTGATTTGTAGGCAACAGATTGGAGATGGAGTTGAAACCACATTGTTTAAAATTGCTTGAGGGCAATCAGAGTTTCTTAATGTTCTTCTGAAGCAAAATAAATTTTAAAAATAAGGGTAAAGCAGACGTCCATTTCACTTTAGATAAAGCAAGGTAAACATTGCTCCCGGAGAAACAGAAGAGTTAGGGAAGTTCAACTTCCGACACAGGGAGGGTTAAAAAGAGACCTTAAGCAGTGGCGTATCTCCTGTTAAGTGTCATGAAATAAAGATATCTTCAGTACATTGCAACAACGACAAATAAATCTGAATATGAGTGAGTTGTCTTGTTTTCTGCATTACCACATCCAAACAAACATTTATGTATCTAAATCTCTAGTGACTTTCAGTTTAGGATGCTAAATGGGAGGTAGACACCTACCAAGTTTCAAATCTGGGCCCACACTCGATTTCAATATTTATTTCAAACAAAGAATGGATGTGGAAAAGGGAAGGTACATATATTGTACATATGTATGTTCAATCCACTTTACTTCAGGCCTTGGTTGAGACAATTGCATCTTTCTCTCTATTAGTTTCAGTACCTAAGCTTTTATTCATAGGAGCAAATTTCACAGCATCAGCAAATAATTCTAGTTAGGTAGGTAGAAAAGTGAAGGAGGACACGGGGAGCAGTCAAAGAGAGATGAGGATGCGGCAGCTACTGTTGTGACAGTGATGATTGGAGAGGAAGAAATGTCTAACCATGGAGCAAAGCTAAAGGCAACCATCTCACTCTTGACTGTTACAGCGAAAGAAGATTCAGCAGTAAGTGATGCCATCATCAATATTTTCTTCACTTCAGAGTATTTTCAGACAGATTTGGAGACAACTATTGACAAGGAGAATGACAGGTGCCTTTAGTGGTTGTAAATAAAATATTTTTATCATGCTGTTCTTTTTTGCCTTACAATAGTTCCATTTTTGATTGGCACAAGAATATATATGTTGACATACTGGGCTTGAACAAAGGTCTGTCTTGTTCAGCATGCCGTCTCTGCTAACAGTGGTCAGTTACAGATGCTTAGCATATGCAAAATGCATGCACAGGCTAAACCTTCCCCTGATGCATTCTCCCTGTTTCCAGCAGTCAGTGACTCAGAGACTCCTCCATATTCTTGGCCTTCGCAGCCATTTGACTGTTTACACTGTTTTGGTTCATAGTTTGCTTCCTCTGAGGGGAAATTTTGGGCCTCGCTTTGTCCCAGTGTGTATCTTCTTCTATTTCAGAATAAGAAAGGAAACAAACTGGGTTCTCAGCCTCCTCCCAGATGCCTTGCCAACTCTGTTCTCTTGTCATTTTCAGTTGTGCAAATAATCTATTGTTGGATGTTACAGGTAAGCTCAAGACTGTTTTTCTGAGTGTGGTGAGTAAAATGGAATATTTTCCCTATGGAATATGCCATCATTGTTTATTATAGCTATTGATAAACTGAAAAAAGAACTGTTTAAAACTTGCACTAATACCTGTGTTAAACCTTCTGATCAACTTTTGACAGTTTGTTTTTGTAGTATTTTAAAACTGAGTAACATGAAGGGATTTCTTGAATAAATTAAGTTAAATTAGTTACTTATCTGAATATAAACGTATACATCCACACACATGTATGCTTACATATATAAAGAGGTCGAGAATGTACTCTTTTGGCTTGGAATTTCTAGTATTTTAATATTCAGGAGCAGTGTAATAATAAACAAAACCTAGATTTTGGTTTGAGGTTTTAACTTAATTGAAATATCATCCTTTTCTCTTTTAAGAAAAAAAAAAAGATGGCATCTTAGTGAATGTGTGGCATGCAGTACACTAGCAGCTAAGTTTGAATGGTTAGAAATTTCTAGCTATGTTACTCCTGTAATACTGACATGGAAAGATACAATTTATCCTGCCAGTATCACCTTGGTTTCCTCAAAAAAAAATTATACTGTTTTATTTGACTTAAAATAAAATACCAGTCTTCCCTTTTGGTTTGTGATCACTCTATAACATCTCCTCTCAGTTTGTAACAAACGGGATGGCATCTGTACAAACTGGAACAGGAGTAATGAGATAATAGCCCATCCTTTGCCATCACTTAACTCCCTGGAATTGGCCTTTATTCAGAAGGCTCAGTGTTCCATGATTTCATGCGAAAGCTGTACAAGTTGGCCAGATCCTGAGGCCCTGTTGGTTTCTCAGGCATTATTAATAGCTTTCTTTGTAGGTTCTTATTCACATGACTTGCTTTTAATGAACTTCAGATACCCATTCTGCTCATGTCAATCTCCCTTGCTAAAGAAATACTAGAGTTTCAGCTACAGAGGTTCTAAAAACTTTCAGAAAAAAGAGAATGAAACTGAAGGAGATTTTTTTCAAATGCTCTGAAGAAAAGAGATTGATGAATTTGGCTCTGGGGAACTAAAGCAGGACCTTGAAACATTACTGTTAAATATTAGCCCTAGAGCTATGTCCTAGGGTCTGCAATGCATAAAGCTGGAGGCATTTATTTCAACACTCCTCACTGTGGTAAGAGTTCAGTAAATGGTCAAAAAGACTCAAAGGAAAATGGGTCCTTAAGAATAGACTCCTGTATACAGTTTCCATCAGGCAGAGGAGGTGTCTTTCTAGCCTTAGACATGATTGTTATGACAGTTATGGAACTGACAGTGCCACTATACTCACCATTCATATTCATGGTCATAGATTTTATTAATCAGAAAGATTCATATTCATATGTAGATACAGGATTAAGTTTTAAATTGTGTAAGTGCAGCTGAATTCCAGATAATGAGTAATGTACCAAGAACAGTACCTTTTGGGGTCCTATATAGGCGGCTGGAATTCATGATGGTGAATTTGACTTGAAATATTTTTTGAGTTGAGCCAGAAAGATTGTCTAACAATAAATAGTTTGGCTTTTGGGGAGACAGTTACCTCTGCAACTGCATAAATTTCATTAAGCCTGATGCTCACAGATTGTCTGTATGGTATCTTTTATTATGCAGGCAGTCTGTGGTGCTCATCTTGGTAAAGAAAAGGCCTGTGAAAACACAGTCTCTTTTTTTTTGCTTGGTAGTTTAAATAATAGAGGAGGTGTACCTGTGGGAGTGGGAAGAGGCTCTGTGTCTCCCACATTTTCACAGTCTTGATGTCATTTCCTTCTCCCTTAGCATCCAGCTCCTGCCAGTTCTGTCCTGAGATATATAAAGCCAAGAGCAGTCTTGTCTGGAGGAGCTTCCACGGCCTATGCCACTGTACTGGGCCATGTCTGAGTATGGGGCTGGCAGAGTCTAGCCTAGGCTGTTCTATACCAAAACCAACCCCTTCTTCCAACATCTGTGTCTCTCCCTCTCGTCTCTGGTTAAGTGTTTGTCCATGGTTTCTTCTGCTTCTCTCCTCTCATAATTCATTTTCCTTTTCTGCAGATGATCTCAGTCTTGTTCTCTTCTACTTCATTAAAAAATACAATGGCTGAAATAACTTCCTTTGCCTGTGAATTTTACTTAATCATTTCTCTTTGAATTGTCATCTTCTGGATCAGATTTCAGATTACACCCCTCACTTCCAAGATCTCTGCCCAGTCTCAGCTTCTGTTACCCATCTCTCTTCTACTCCACTGTGTTTCTGCCTGTTTCAGTCCATCTTTTGCTCATGTCCTCCCCTATAAAGCCTATACTATCAGTAATTACGGTCAATGAAGTCATCCTTTCTTTCTGACTCACCAAATCCCAAGACCTTGCATTTGATCTGCCACTAGGGTCTCCAAGAGTTTGGTGTAACCTAGCCAGGTGAGAGAAAGAAATCTGTCTTTGCTGATCCCCACAGGCCATGGCAGAACTGTTAATCTAGTATGCTCAACTATTTTCAGGAGTTAACGTCTTTCATTTGTCCCTGGTGGCTATGATCCAGAATAAAACTGGTAGATTCTTTGAAAAACACAAAGCAGAAAGCCTGGCTATGATGAGACCTCTTCCATGAAATGCACTGGGGCTGTGATGGGACCACAGCTCTTCAGTACTAAAAAGAAAGGAAACTTACTGCAACATATGATAAGGTTTTCAGAGTGGGAGAAAATGTAGGAGGAAGCATGGAAATAAGCCAGTATTTACGCATCTGTATTTCCCACGAGAGAAGAGACATAGAAAATTATTTAAAATAATCTGTAAAGCTTTACTTCTCTGACTTCTCATGCAACTTTCTTTCTTCCATTTTTAATGGCTAGTTCCAGGATTTAATCTCTATTGGGGTGCAATCTAGGATCTCTCTATCTATTGTTCTTTTAATTCATGATGAGCCTCAGTGAAGGAACACCTTAGTGAAGTCTATACCAAATGGTAATGGTATTATGCATTTAAGTGGTATATCATAGCATTGTCCTCTTCAAGGAAGACATGTCTCCTATCAACACATACATAAAATTAGTGACTGTCTCTTCTTGATATTTCTCTTTTCCTGAAGGGAAGAGCTTAGATCAAAACCAGTAGGATCATAAACAGCCTGAAAAAGAGGTTCTTTTGCATATGTGTGCATGCATTTGTGTACGTGTGTCTGTGTGTGTAAGTATACCTTTAATCATTGAGCTGATTGCTGTGTTCACCAGGAAAGAGCTTGAGCTCATTATTCAATTAAAATACCTTTTTTTTTTTTCCCCATCAAAACCACATGGATCTTATTTGCATGTGTCTTTATATCCCCCACCCTGGATGTTTCTGTAATAGTAACCGTGGAAAAGAATTTCTGTCATTTTGTATTGATGACTAAAGGGTTAGCAGCCATCTAGGGGGAGAGAGGCGGGGGGAATTATCTGGGTAGGCTTACACTAGCCAGTTGACATAACAGCTACTTGGGTGGTATGGGATTTCTGGGATGTATATGGCCGTTTACTGCTTTCTCTTGCCAAAACATCTGGAATCCAAAATCCAGTCATTAGACAGCCACACATGTTAACAAAACAACTGGACAGAGAAAACAGGCTGGAAAAAAAAAAAAAAACAAAACAGCAAAAAAAAACCCCACCAAAACAACATGGTGAGGCATCATCGTTACCACTAGGAAATTAGACTTTTAAGGTTGTACTTCAAAGCAAGTATTTTTATTATAGCATACTTGAATGGTCTGATTATTGTGCAGCAGAGCAAGACTGTAGCAGATCCTCCTGCCTCACAGGGGAAAATACATTCATTGTCCAAGGAAGCTGTATGCTAAGTAGTTTTAGAAGCAGCGTGCAGATAAGAAATGTTGTTCTTCCCTGCAGCACCTCTCCTTAAACACACAAGTCACTGAGAGAGGTTGGTTTTAGGAGCACAAAGTATGATTTCTGCTTCCTGCTACTACACAATTTCGGACTTGAAAGAAAGTAAAATATGGTTTTCACTGCAGGGCTATAAAAATAAGAACAAAAGATAATGCCTCTGGCATCTGCAGGGATGATTTTACCCAAAGAGGTAAGTGGAAAAGATGGCTTTCTCTCCCGCTAGTACTGATCCATATTGCACATAGTTGGATAATTGTACAGCCAGCCTTCACCACATACTAGCAGACTGGGTTTATGGTGGCACTCATTCATGTTCTGCATCCAGTCATCACTGACACTTATAAAATGCCTAGCAGACACAGGGGCTGTGCTTCCCACAACCTTCACCTCCAAGCCTTTGCTGAAATGAGAGTGGGTGCAGAGTAGACTATGAGGAGATGGAGCCTTAGGATACTCTTGCCCCCACCGCTTCCAAAATCTCATCACTCAGCAATTATAGTGCTTTAAATGTAATCTTAAAAAATGTTCAGAAAATGTTCATAAACATGTTTCTGAATCCCTTTGTGTAGTTGGAACATTTTTAAAAGATTAAAACGTGGGGAAAGCTGGCACAAAGATTGTTTGAACAAGTGTGCTTGTGATTTCTTCTCCTAAGGTAAGTACGTGTAAGATTAGGAGATTTAACAACTGTGCTGGTGAATTCTGAGTGTTCTTTGCTTGAGAACATGAACATGTTGCTTGCAAAGCCAGGAATGCTGGAAAACTGAAAACCTGGGATCTGAGATTAAATGAACTGAGAGGAATTGAAAAACATAGGTGGTGCCGTAGAGGAAACCTGAGGTAGAGCATGTTTTCTGAAGGTTAGCACAGGATACTTGGGATGCTCCACTTAATTTTCTCCTTCCGCTGCTGACACCCTCTGACCTTTGGATGAATCAATTAGCTTCTCTCTACTTCACTTAACATTTTTTTAAAAAGTGACTTCCTGCTTCTCACCATGGGCAGGAGAGAAAAGGAGGTGGGAAATGAGCTTTAATTATTTGGGAAAGAAAATTTTTAAAAGATCCTTAGAGAAAAGTATCATTGCTTTAAAAGTATTATTATAATAGCAGTGCAAATGGAAGATAGCTTAGAATATTAATTTTATCTCATATCAGAATAGAGAATAGAGCCCCTTACTCCAAACTCCAACCAGAGAAAGGTTCCTCTGCCCACATTTCTGCCCCTGCAGAGAAGGTGAGAGAGCAAACAGCATGTGAAAGTTTAGCCCAGCTGGTACTCATGCTGCTGGGAGAGGCCCAGAGACTACCCTGACAGTCCTAGTGTAAGAGAGTCTGTCCAGGGAGAAAGAACACAGGGCTCCATGCTTCAAAATGCAGAGCTGACAGGACAAAGACACGAGTCCTTTTTTTTTGAAGGCTAGAAATTTCTTCAACTTCCACATTGTCAGAAGTATCAAAAGGTCACCAGCATGTGTCATGTTACTCCGGGGGGAGACGGGGACTGATCAGCTTTGGGGTGGTATGTTTATAGAATCTGACCCTCAGTTTCAAAAATCAAAGGCATTCCTCTTAGCCTATGCATCAGAGAGAGATTTCCTTGAAGTCGAAAGTTTCATCGTGTGGCAAGAGGACCTGTGAGGGATCGTTTTATTACAAGAAGGACAGGGAGAAAAAGTAGGTGATTTATTTAAGTAGCAGGCAGTCAGTCTCCCAGAAGAGAGAGCCTATCTTACCCTCCGCATTCTCAGCTAATGAATGAGCCTGGGAAATTGGAGCAAGATCAAAGTTCCTTTACGATGAAATTGCTGACATTCTTGAAATAGCTGAGAGTTCCTCTATTCACACTAAGTATGAATCAAGTTCACTGACACACAAAGTGCTCACAATGGGACAGTCCACTGCATTGTTACCTTGACTCTCAGTTTATCGCCCTGCCTGACCTCTGCCTAAAGCAGTTAAGAAATTACTGCTGCTTCACCCATTGTTCTCTTCCATGTGAAGATGTCAAAGGTCAAGATGTGTAGCCAAATAAAAGGGGAAACCTTCAAAATGCCAACTCAAGAATATGGGGCACAGTGTTTAGGTTGCTGCAGCCTGACACAGTAAATGATATTAAAAGAACAAAAATAGCCCCAGAGGACTTCCAAATCTAATGTGTTCTCCAACACAAGCGTGCCAGCAAGGTGAGGTTAATCTCTGAAAGGGTGTGCTATTAATCTTAGGTCCACTGATTTAATGTAGGAAGTTTCAAGCTGATATATGACTCCCCTTGAAGGAGGACCCTGTCCCAACTCCTGATCAGTGGTCCTATAGCCTGACGTGTTCATGGGGTTCAACCCACAATCTAGGTGGATGGGTCCAAGTACAGATTAAGGCTTTAAAACACGCCACATATGCAAAAGGTAGTAGGAGACAGATATTGCCAACTACAAGACTTTCACATAATGCCTTCTACTGCATATTAAAAATAATTCTGAAAATCATATTTTATTTAAAAATAATTATAGTATAATTCTGTGTGTTGTTAATACCATTTGAATTTTTTGACATTTTAGGTATGATCAAAGTTTTATAAAACAGGAAAACTTGATCAATATTAGGACTTTTTCCGACAATAACACGTACCTTAATGGCTCAGAAAAGTAACAACTAATTTTAATGAGACCCTTGAGGGTGATGGCAGTAACACAACAGACCAAATTTTCCTCTGGATGGCTTGTATGAGCAGGACCCACCTTTCTAGCTGCTGCAGAGCTTCACCCCCTGCACACCTAACACCTCCTCAGTAGGGATAATAAAACTTTGCAAATTCACTCTGAACAAATTTAGGTGCAGATTCTGGCTGACTGATTATCTGCAAGTAAAGAGGACTATTTTAATGAGGTAGATCATTACATACTCAGTATTTTATAAAGATGTGTTTTCACTAGAAAAAAATCTAAGCTGCAAAGCTGTTTCAGGATCAAACTGACCTCAGCAATTGTGATTAGTCTCACAAGTGCTCTATCACTTACTCTGCCTCCTGTGTCCCTTCCACTCTAAGCTTGTCACATAGGAGAAGTTAAACTGCATTAACGACACCTTGAAATGTCATTTCATCAGTCCAGATCCATCTGAACAAAGAAGTGGCTTTTATTTTACTCCCAGGCATTGCTCAAAGGCAATTCCTTCCAAGGACTTTTCCGAGCACTGTGGACAGAAGACCTTCCTTTATACTCCTGCTGTGCTCCATGTGGTGTGTAACTATTTCAAAAGTTCTGTTGTTGGGTGTGTAACTCATTAAACCTCCAGAGGTTAATGGTGGCTTTCAGTGTGGGGTGCTCCGCGTCTGTATAGGCATAAATGACAGCCTTATCACTAACGTGCTGATCCTGCCTCAGAGTTCATTGTTAGGAAGTATTACTTATCTGCTGTTCTCCAAGGTCTGGCAAATGTAACACACATCGTTGGTCCCACATTGTGGTAAGTTTGTTAATGCTGAGGCAGAGTGCTGTGGAAAATCTGCTGTGTTACAATTTTCACCTGTTTTCCCATAATAGCTTTTTGTGGCACAGCTAATGTAGGTAATGATGGTGTTACGTTTCATCCTTTCATCATTATCCTGTAATGACTTTACGTATGTCCTATTGCCATGGGTAGTGAGGCATATCCCAGGACACTTGGAAAAATACTGTCTAATTAGTGCCTTAAGTGACTCGAAGGTGGCTATGAAGTACACCTTTGAGAGACTGAAAGATCACATAGCAAAAGGCCCATGAGAGGTGATCTGATGTTGCCTTGAAATAAAATAATTTGCTGTGCGCTACACAGCATCTGCATGAAGCATGGGGAAGGTCCTGAGCACCATCTGGCAGGGTTACGGGTGCTGGCAGGGCAGACCATGAACTAGCTGAGGTACTCACTTCTGCACAGCATATTCACGAGCAATGATGTGGAGGTACTGGGCTCCTTGTTGGCTGTGAACCTGTGGTATCAGACTGCTGAGATGCATCTTTTTAGAGGGGATGCCTGAGTTTGGACACTGATAGGGATGGATGCAAGGGGAAATAAATAACAGGCAGTTACCGCTTAGTGATCTGTTTTCATAGCAGGAAAGCTAATATAATGCTCATTTTTTTTTCTCTTCTCCTTGCAGTTTTGATCAGTAACCTGTGCAGCCTGGGAGGCTTTGAGGATGATAAATCCCCTCTGCTTTCCTGCTGTGTGCCTTGCCACACTAATGCATGGAAACAAGGTTGCTTCACAGTTAGTAGTTAGTGGTATCAGCAGTTGCTGTGCCACACTACATTTCTCACATCGGGAAGAGCGTGGGTCCTCAGTTGTATTTAAGAGTTGAGATGATGAGAAAGCTGAGGGTCATTGACAGCAGGGTCCTACTGAAAGCATCAAAAGTATGTACTATGAAAAGGCAAGTGAACTTTTGAGTTATATTGTGGGATTGTATGCTTGAGTCTGCCGCTGGCTTTATGCTTGATTACTTACAAATCTGTAGGATTACCTGCTTGCTGTGTCTTTTCTGTGTGTATCCTCTTGAAGAAAAAGGCCCTTGTGCATTTCTCTGTATTTCAGCCAGCCCAAAGGAGTCCTGATCGTACCTGAGACCTCTGTGAGTCCCTGTCCTACAAACACAGAAACAAGAGTTTGGGAAGTATGAAGAAGGTGACATCTGTATATCATACAAGCTGCCTTCTAGGTAGGCACCAACATTTTTATGTGCCCCAAGTGCTACAGTAATGATTTCACAAGTCATTATCTTAAAGCCCAGATATGTGAATAGTAGAAGGCAATGAGTTGTCAGAGCAGCAGGACTTTAAAAATCTTTGGTGCTAGAAGGAAATTCCCAGCCTGTGAAGTATGAGTGGGATAGGCAGCAATTTTCATTTGGGAGCGGGTTGACACTAATTGTTTCATCAAAGAATAATTTTCTTTCCAGCAATTGATAAAAGCTTGAAAGTGATGTTGTGTAGCTGCTGTGGTATGTTACTCCATTATCATAGGAATTTCCTACAGTGAAGTATGTAGTGGTGGGATGTAGACAGGTCTATTTGGGAATAGCCTCAATGAGGAGTCTTGCATTCAGAGCCCAGCCTAAACTGCCCTGGTGTCAGGGAGAGCCTTTCAGTGGACTGCTGATCCACCATCCCCCAAGATGCAGAGGGTATAAGCAGACCAAAGGCCTCATGTACTTCAGATAGACATACTTATTTCTTGAAGAGTCATCTGTGATTCAAAAGATGCGGTGTATGGGATGGCATGTTGATCTTACACATAACAGCCTCCATGTCTTTTGTGACAGACTCCTTACAAGTGTCTTTTCTTATAATGGAAGCATTTTAAAATGACAGCTATTTCCATGCAGTATCACTCTATTGTATCCCTCCAAATACATCCCCAGCTGTGCAATGCAACCGCTGGGGTTTGGCTGCATTGATAGCCTCTGATGCCCCACCAGGCCCCTGAGTGAAGCATTCTGTGATCACTCTCCCATGATAAAATACAATGTGGGACTTCAAGAATTCCTCTACGGAAGAGAACATTTTTCAAGTGTTGAAAGACACTTGGAGGATCTGCAAAGCAATCCTAGCACTGTCTTGAAATTCATATCCCACTGCATTTCATCAGTATTTCAAATAATGGTATCATTTTTACTTTTTCAGGTTGAAATAAATCAAAGGTATAACTCAGGATCTAGTCTGAAGCTTGTGGAGGACAGTGGAAAGACACTATGTTGCTTTTTTTCTAACTTCAGTAGGCTTTGCACTCTTGCCCAGATGGCATTCTCTCCTTGTAGTGGCTCTGTATGTGGCTCAGCAGCAATTTGCCTTTGCAGCCCTCTGTCTCCCTGTGCCAGTCCATCTCCTGTCACAAACATGGCCCTGCAGTGGCAAAGGAGGATTACCTCTTTTTATAGTCTGACTTAGTTTGTTGATATCTGTTTCAATCCCATGATTGTCTTTGCATAGGCAGATCTTTGCAACAACAATTCTACTGATGAAAAAAAGGGATTTGCATACTAGGCAAATCATCAGGACTTTTCCTGTATTTTTCTATACTTGTGTAGGGTAAGCATGGTGGACTTTGCAAACAATTATGAATGTAATAATTCCACCTATGTCAAAAGTTTAATTGATACCAAGTAAAGCTGTTCTATGAATGCTCTTCATGGGCAGACCTCTATGGGCCATAACACGTGCTATGGAAAATGATGAATCTTCCATAGAGAGAAGTATGCAGGGCTGGGGCTTTTGTTTGCTATTGTGTTCACAGAGATTAGGGCCTGAGTTTTTTTGCTTTTATATCAATTTAAAAATGAACTTTAATATACTGATGTGCAGAGCAGAAATTTAGTAAATGTACATGAAATGTAAATTTACCAATTTACACGTGAATGTCAAGGACAAACTGCTACTTGCTCAGTGCTATTGTTCATCCCTAGAGGCAAGGAGATGGAACAGACAAGTCTGGAGCCCAGCCTGCCAGGCAGAGAGCTGCACTCCAGGAAACATCCGCTCTCTACCTGGGCTTGTACTGGAGGCAGCATCATTGCTCGGAGAATGGGGTGTATCTAAGCATAGGAGTATTGAGAAGGACTGTGGAGATGATGTTACTTTTCTATGGAATGGAAGGCTGTGTCCAATCTGATGGCTGCATTTCAGTACAGCACTGGAAATTTAGGAAAGGACCACAAAGATCAACAAGATACCCTAAGGTCTGTCAGGACTGCCTTATGGTGAAAAACACAGGCAGGTCTACTTAGCTTATCAAGCAGAAGGAGAAGATTAAAGGTGACTTATTGCCGTTGATGCATACCTACGTAGAAAACCAATTTTCTGATAGGAGAGAGAGGTCTTTAATCTAGTAGACAAAGATATAAAAATATTTGACGGTGAGTAACTGCTGCTGGATAAATTCATAGACATGCTCATGAGAGTGGTTGACTCCTACTCTTGTTTATCTGGGGACAGGAGGGATTCTCAGCTACTTCAAAGCTGTTAGTTGAAGAATGCATGGTATTGCAGAAATTGCATTGTATTTCAACCACAAGATATAGACTTGACAGCAGAATTACAAGGGAAAATCCTTGGACTCTTTTGCACAAATCAAGCAGGATAAACATAACGATTTTTCCCATCTTGAAATTCTGTAAATCTATGAAAATGGATAAGGACTGTAATAAAGGCACTTTTTTTTTTCTTTCCATTCGACAGATCCACCAATGTGATACAGTGCACCAGATTCCACTACGTTGGATGGCAAATATTTTCTGTTCTACCAATTTCACTAAAGACCTAATGAAACAAAACATAACCCCTTTACCGTCAAAGCTGCTGACATTTTCTATTAGCTCACCTAATGGAACTAGCAGGGCATTTTGCCTGTAGCTTTTTCCCACTTTGCCCAGTTATTAGAAAGAGACACTGGCAGCTCTTACAGCCTATCTCACAATTACCTTTTTTGCTTGAGGCAAAAGCTTGTAACCCTGTCTCTGTTCTCTGGTGGGACAGCTGCAAAATTGAGGGCTATGGTGCAAGTTATTTTTAGATACTTCATAATATGTCTCACTATAAACAGGGTAGGAAATCTGCAAATGAAAAATGCCTTTAGATTATCTCTGAAGCAACTGATTGAGAGGTGATGCAAGAATTGAGTCAAGTCTCTTCTTAGTAGTTAAATTGTAGTTCTTATTTCAGTATTGATCATGTCTGAGTCTGCTGAAATGCTTCAGAGATCTGCTGCTGCCTGTTATGGTTGCTTGGGTCTTTTTTGTTATTAAAGATCTCAGGTAACCCAATCCACGGGTAAAGGATATGACTGTGATTTCCTGTTTTATAGAAATACATGTATATATGTATTTTGTATGCTTTTTTGTACAAGGTATAGATATAGGAAATCAACTGTGGGGAAAGAACTTCATGATTTTTGAAGGCCTGCACGGTGATCCATCTTTCCTTCTGCACTTCTGCCACTATGTAGAAATGACAGGAAAATATATGTTGCTTACAGGATACTGTCGAGGAAGGAGAAAGAGAAAGAAAATCCGTGCTGCTCAGTCCTGGCAGAATGCAAAAGTGGTAAAGGAGAGTGAGGGTGAAGATTATGTGTGTGAAATAGCATTTCACAGCATGTGTATTCAGCTGTGAGGCACCTGCCCCTGTAGGAATGTCTGTAGGATGTGGCATTTTTGTCTGTTTCAGTAAAAGGCAAGAGAATACATGCTTTATTTTGCAGGGGAGGCATCATTTTCTTCTCTTTTCACCTTTATTATTTATCTCCAGGATGAGTTATTAAGCTGTTTATGACAATGATTTAAGTGTTATAGTTAATGGAAAAAAGTAATGATGAAACAAGGAGTAAGCATTTACAAATATATAGCAAGCTTTTCCCACAAGTAGAGAAATATACAATATATTGGGTGTGAGATTGCCATGTGCCAGTAGCCTACAGATTTTTCACTACACTACAGTAGTGGAAAAACATTGTCTTCTCAAACTATTTTTATTCCTGACTCACCTCTAAATCAGGTTGAACGTTCTCAGGTTGCGTGTCTATGTATTGTGATTGGAAGAGCTTCTCTGGAGTACTGAGTATCTGCAGCCTCTCCTTACTGTGGAGTTCTAATAGCCACTTTCAAAATGAGACCCTGGGGTAGGGAGGGGTAGAGGTGCCTCAGCAGAAGCCTCCACTGTCTGATCCCTACTAAGAATAACAAGATTAAAGTAACTGTAGAAGACCTGGGGCTCCTTGGCTCCAAGGAAACTGTGAACAAACCATGATGCCAACAGTAAAATAAACAAAGGAAATCCCCTGAATACAAAATGGAGCTATTAACAGATAGAGCAGACTTGCTAGAAATTTGGAGGCAAGCTGGCTAGGGGTGTTTCACTGTATATTTGTAAGCAAGGCAATGCAAAAAATCTAATGGGGGATAAGGAGGTATCAGGCCTTGGTATCATAAAGAAAATATATATGCTGGATGGCAGGGATCAAAACACCAGAGGAAGAATTCAGAGATATTTCCAGAGAAATATTCTATGATTTGTGCACTAGCAGCTTTCATTCTCAGGCAAAGCTGGAAATCCTCATTATTCTTTTAAAATGTGCGATATTTTCTCTACTGCATACCAGGGAGTAGTATTTTGAAGAATATGACACCTTTTTAACAAGCGTTTTGCCAAGTGATGACAATCTCTGTAGATTTACAGAAAATAAGTATTGGAAATTAGTCTGCTAATCATTGCAGTTTTTATAACCTCCAAAATATATCATCTTGCAAGAAATTTTAAGATAGAATCAAACTATTCAGTATGTCCAAAGGGGCCTATTTATTTCAGATCTTTTGCAAACGTAGTTTCCCTTACTTTTCATAGAAACGCTAATATGAAAACATATTGTGAAGATTATCTGAGAGGAATTACTCACATTTTTTCAGTTCAGAATGGTTCTACATCTCTTTTGTTTCCATATGCAGTGTCTCTTGTAGCCAATAAAAGTAGTTTCAAAACTATTTGCCAGAACTACAAATTTTAAGCAAACATTGTATACTTAAGGTACAAAGTAAAAGACCAATTCAGGATTATGAGTATCTGCAGAAGAAATTGCACTGGAAAAGTTCTGTTTATCCAGTCAGAGCACAGAAACAAACAATGTGGTTTAAGAAATTGAGTCCTGAATATATTCAATGTTCACATCTAATGGCTTGTTCACTGCCTGTAGGATGAGATTTGCCTTACAGAATTGTTCTGAAAATATTTTCAAGCAGTGACTAAATTCTAGAAAACTGTGATTAAATGAGAATTTTAAAATCACATTATTAGTTACTCCTCCAGCTCTGGAAATTGCAATGAATGATGTAAAGTAAATACCCAGATTTCCTTGCTGCTTCAGTTGGAGCTATAACACTAAAGTTTGGAGAAGTAGTAATTGCAGTCTTCCACTACTTCTGTGTTGGGATCATGAATTTCTAATCTGAACTGGCATCCCTGAGATGAGTCCCCTTTCCAGGACTTTGGAAATATCTCTTTAGTATTCATAGCATAGGATCTGCAACTTTTGTTAGAACAACTTAGTGAAACCAAAAGTAACCTCATATTAATGACTGGGAAGGAAAACTATTTTTTAACACACTTCAACTGGCTACTTGGAAGTGGTAGAAAAAAGTTTCTGTAAGCTATTCAATATCAAGGAAGAAGTGTCTGCAAAGCCAGAGGAGGAACAGATTTGTTATTGGCAGAGACAACATCAGGCATTGACTAAGTATGTGGTTGCCCAGAATACCACAACTAAAGAAGTATATCAGTATTAGGAGAGATGTGGTTATTCAGTAACGGCCCTGTTGAGTCACTGTTCTTTGCGTTTAGAGGTACTCACTGTTATTTGACTATGTTGTGGAACAGGAATTGGAAAAAACTATCTAAAAGTGGAAATGCAATAGAGAGGGAACTGGATAGATGGCTGAGCAAAGACTGAGGCAAGGTATTATTAATTAGGTTTATAATATAATCCTTAAACTCATTCCATACATGGATAACTTCAAAATCAACAGACTGAAGCCCTCATAGTTCTTGAATTAATTTAATTTCTCTGGGATATAGGTCTTTTTATGGACAACCCAGCTAGGTCTTGCTCCCATAACTGCCGGCTTCTTTTCCCATGGGTTTCTCAGCCAAAATGAAGTCCCTCCACTGCAGAGCTCTGCTGCTCCCAGTGACTGCTTCTGCGAGCTGTGTGTCTCTTAACCACTTGCAGGTCTGCTCTTTCAGGACCAGTAAGGCCAGTGCTCCTGTTGCTTCTGGAAAACAGAGTGTGATTTGCTCTGAACAAACTCTTTCAGGGCTGGATCAAAATAATAAAACACTTACAAGCAGGATGAAGTTAGTTGTGAGAAGTAGTCACAGAAAACAGACAAGCTGGGAGGCACATAAACCTTTCCACGTATTTTCTTTCTTCTGGTACCACCTACTTTCCATGTGGAGTCCCAGGTAGGTGAGGGATACCCAAGGTCAGCCCACAAAGCTTATTTTGTTTCTCACAGTTTCATGCTTCCCAGCTCTTGACAGTTCTTCTTTCTTTCTCTTTCTATAAATGCACGCACACAAGACCCGTGTCTCATTAAAGCTTTTGAATGAGGCAAAACCAGACTCTGTGTGCCTTGCCAGAGGGTAAAACTTCAAAAAGGTTGTTATTTGCCTCATTTAATTATTAGAGACCTAAATTAAGTACCCACCAGTGCCTTCAGTTCCTATAGGAAGCTTTATCTTTTGCATTTATCAGGAATAAAATCATCAACAAACTTATGTGAATACATAGAACAAGTAAAATACTGTTGTCTTGGAATATTTTCATGATTATTTAGTGCATCAGTGCATCTTTATCAGTCAAACAGTCCCTGAAGAGTGTGAATATCTTAAAGAAAATCATGAGCACTCAGGGACAGAATGTGCAATAAGCCAGGAATAACACAATCTGGTTTCAACAGGAGACAAAAGGCGGATCTTAACTAGAGTTGCAGACTTGGAGATGAAAGCTGGAGCTATGAGGTGCTGCATCAGCATGGTCCCAGATGCCTCACACTTATCAGCCTCTTCTAGAAATTGCAGTGTTGCTCTGTCAGGGAGTGTCCAGAGCCAGCATCATACCCACCGAAATCAGGGTATCATCAGAAAGACCTGAGAACACTGCTTGCATTTTAATAGTGCTAAGCATTTTAGGTGAGTTTTCCCACTCACTCTTCTATTTTGTTCTAGCTGGTCACTACCCAACGGGTCAGAGACAGTTTCATTTTCATGGCACTTTACATATGTACTTCACATCAAGCTTTGAGAACCATGGGAGAGGCAGGCTGCAGAAACATGAACGGCTGTTGGTAACAGCAGCAGCAGTGAAGAGCTCCATGCCTCATGTGTTCGTTGCATTTATTCTTTATTTCTGTGCATTTACTTCATAAACTTTAGAGGTGTCTTAGTAGTTGCTGTGGCACAGTTACTACAGCACAGCAGACTCATGCTTTAGCCAACACGTTGCACAGCCCAAATTTCCCTCACTGTGTCAGAGAGAGGTGCACTATAGGCAACTGGAGTGTAAATAATTAGAAAGTGCAGTGAAGCAAATCCAAAAATTACGGCATTGCACAGATTGATTAGCATTCCCAAACCAGAGATGCAGTCAGCCTAAAACCAGTATGTCTGGTTACTGTGCAGGTGTGTACAGGTTCATGACCATAAGTTTTGCTACTGAAATGGGTCTTATTCTTCATCTAGACCATGATCCTGTAATTGAATATCTGTTAATAACTTTGAATAATAATTTCACTTGTATGAGCTTCTAGGTAGGAATGGCAGCCAAAGCACAAAGCTCCTTCTTTGTCATATTTCAGCTGGTCCTCTGGGACACCTGCGCAGAAAAGAGTCTCTGTAGCAAACCTAAAGATAATAACAACATCCTGGGCCCACTTATTAACATGTGCAAGTTCAAAAAGTGAAGTGTCTGGGATGTGAACCCAATGTTTTTAAAAAAGACTGAGTATTAAAGATGAGCTAGAAAGGAGCAAAGGAGCTGAGAAGCCTTTCAGAAAGCTGGTTTGGGTTTGGTTTTTTTTTTTGTTTGTTTCTTTGGGTTTGGTTGTTTTTTTTGTTGTTTTTTTTGTTTTGTTTTGTTTTGGTTTTTTTAAGTTTTACTGTGGGAAACAAGCTGGAATTTGAGAAATTATGTCTGTGTGAGAAGAGGAGCACAAACAGTCAAACATAGCCTTCTTGCCATATAGCCCTGCAGTGCAAATGGGAGTACATCTGGAGGCTTTATCAGGCACTGGAAGCCCAGCATTTGCATTTTTTCCTAGTAAATGAGAGATTACATTTAGGTTTGCAAGAGAAGATGGAAAATTATTAAGTGGGGTGGGTGAGGAAAAAAATATGTTGAGGCTGGGTGTAGTCTGGGTTGACTGTGGGATGATTTAAAGGAGAACACACAAACCCATCTCTGTGCTGTGGAGCAGAACCTAAAGGAGACAGCTTTTTGACACCATTTCCCACAACATTATCCTGAAGAAACTGGCTGCTTATTGCTTGGATGGGTGCACGCTTTTCTGGGTAAAAAACTGACCGGATGGCTAGACCTAAAGAGTTGTAGTAAATGGAGTTAAATCCAGTTGGTGGCTGATCACAAGTGGTGTTCCCCAGGGCTCAGTACTGGGGACAGTTCTGCTTAATATTCTTAGCAATGATCTGGATGAAGGGATCAAGTACACCCTCAGTATGTTTGCAGACACCAAATTTGGAATGAGTGTTGATCTGCTTGAGGGTAAGAAGGCTCTAAAGAGGGATCTGGACAGGCTGGATTAATGGGCCAAGGACAATTGTATGAGGTTTAGTAAGGCTGAGTGCTGGGTCCTGCATTTGGGTCACAACAACCCCATGCAACCCTATAGGCTTAGGGAAGAGTGGCTGGAAAGCTGCCTGGTGGAAAAGGACCTGGGGGTGTTGGTCAACAGCCGGCTGAATAGAAGACAGCAGTGTTCCTGGGTGGCCAAGAAGGCCAGCGGCATCCTGGCTTGTGTCAGAAATGGTGTGGCCAGGAGGACTAGGACAGTGATTGTTCCCCTGTACTCAGTGCTGGTGAGGCTGCACCTCAAATACTGTGTTCAGTTTTGGGTCCCTCGTTACAAGAAAAATATTGAGGAGCTGACACAACGAAGCTAGTGAAGGGTCTAGAGCACAAGTCTTATGAAGAACAGCTGAAGGAACTGAGATTGTTTAGTCTGGAGAAAAGGAGGCTGAGGGGAAACCTTATCGTTCTGTACAACGACCTGAAAGGAGGTTGTAGCGAAGTGGGTGTTGGTCTCTTCTCCCAAGTAACAAGTGACAGAATGAGAGGAAACAGCCTCAAGTTGCACCAGGGGAGGTTTAGGTTGGATATTAGGAAAAATTTGTTCACCAAAAAGGTTATCAAGCACTGGAACAGGCTGCCCAGGAAAACTGTCGAGCCATCATTTCTGGAGATATTCAAAAAAGGTATAGATGTGGTGCCTAGGGACACAGTTTAGTGGTGAACTTGGCAGTGCTAGGTTGATGGTGGGACTTGATGATCTTATGGGTCTTTTCCAACCTAAATAAATCTGTGATTCTGTGTGAACTGGTAAACCTCCTGCCTTGTGAGAGGAAGAGCTAAAGGTTGCTTTGGGCAACAAGCACCTTGTTAAGACCACTGATCACAACACCTCTCCTAATCCTCTGGAGGCTATCTGCACTTATACCCCTAGGTGGCATTTTCTCCTGAGATCCACCAGTGACATAGACTGTAATCAGTCTTCTCCCTGACTGATTAGGATGATGAGGACATGCAGTGCCCTCCACACACTGTCTTGGGATCTGTCTCTGCCAGCAGGGAGTCTTGACAAAGATGGAAACATTCTTGTTAATGTTTTCTCCCCACCTACTTTGTTGAAATAAAAATTAGATTTTTTAAAAAAAACTGTGACATATATGAGAAAATTACTAGCTAATGATACTCCAACTGAGATGTGAGAAGAGGAAAATGAAATATATATATTTACATAATAAACAACTGATCATGCTCTGGAACCACCTGGTTCTGCAGATATTTGGTGTGCTTTTCTTTCTGTCACCCTTCTCTAACTGTTTACTTTTCCCTAAGATGATCTGGGGTTTTTTTCTTTGCTTATACTTCTAAGTATTTTGGTACTTTACGCATGACTGCTGATCTGAGGTTCATGGCATAATCCCCAGTAATAAAGTTTCTACAGAGCATACACTCATGCTTCCTATGGTGTTCCAGGCTTCCCATACCTTTGGGCTCTTGGTCTTGAGCACCGCTTCTATACATGCCTCATTTACGTGAACAAAAAATCTGAATTATAACAAACTGGAGCCTACCTGATTCCACTTCCACAAAAGTCACAATCATTTTCATTCTCACAAATAAATGTACTAATAATCATTAATTCTTTGCCTTTTTGCAAACACAGTCTTAGAAGAGATAAATTTATAATTGAAACAATAACACTTTAAGAAGTTTCTGAGGCTGCCTAAATAGATACTCAGGATTGCTAGACCTTCTCTATCAATGAGTAAGTAAATGCCTTCTGTGATCTCCACTAATTTAGAGAATTCATGTTGTTTTAATGCATTAAATATGTATGTTTCGTGCAAGAAATAACGGACTTGATGTCTGTGGAGCAGCATCAAAAAGGGCTCCAGAGTCCACAGCTGGGACTGCTGTGAGCCTCCCCAAAGCAGTACCCACAGTACAGCACAGGCTTCAGCATCACTTCAGTGAAGGCTGAGCTGACACTTCAAAATTGTTCATCAACACAGAATGTGCACTAGTGTCTGGATGTACAACAGAAAATAGCCATTGAATGCACTTTCTCTAAGAGAATTTAGTCTGAGGAGTCTGTGAAGATGCTGGTTGGAACTTATATGCCTGGTATTAAAATGCACTGAGAAGAAAGGTTTTTGTCGAGTAGGCAAGGTAAAGAGGGAATAGATGGGCTGAATTAAATAAGAACATGATGCTAAATAATGTTAAGATGGTGATCTGTGTTAATAAAAAGCAGGTGGGAAGACTTCAGCTTGATATTCTAGTGTGAATTTATTTTCCTTCTCAGTTAGTGTCATTACCTCATGTTGTATTTTTATAAAATACTTCATTATGATGGAAGGTGAGGACATATAGAACAGAAAAAAATAGCACATGGTGAGGGCTGTTTTCTCTCGAGGAAATATTTAGAGTCTTCCTTAGAAAGTTTACCAACTGCGAGCTCGGTTACATGGGCATAAATCTTCAGTAACACTTTTGAAATCAATGTAATTATAAGGGATTTATAGGGGTATAATCTGCCTTTTACAGATTATTTACCTGATAAATGCTAATGATTCCTTGGAAGTGAAAGTGCGGGGAAAATTGGGATTCTGCCCAAGGAACACAAAATGGGACTCTAGTGTATAAATTTTCCTTAACTTTTGAATTGTTGCCAGCAGATAAATTCTTCCCAAGGAAATACTAAAGAAAATCTTTTCTGAATTTTATGTGTTAACAGTAACAATGAAGCAGAACTCCACAGCGTTCTCAGGTTGCACCAGAGACAAATTTGTCCCACAGTAACTGCAAACAAAGCTTGTATCTCTGCTTTAACTTTTTCCTATTTCTTCATGGCAGTGATGTGGAGGATTCAAGGTGCAAGCGTGTATACACAATTTGCTTACTGCTGTGCTGCAATGCAGCCAGGCACTCCTCTCACTCTGCTCAGGGCTGAAGCAGTATCAATCTTACCTCTGATGTACAAGAGTTATTAAATTTCATTTTAGTGTCATTTCCTGTGGATGGCCAGAAGTCTGTTTTCCTCAACCATTAACATGAGACTGGGGACACTTGTGAGATTTCTACAAAGCTTGCTCCATTTTGCAATTAGTTTTGTGTGCTAGTCTCAGATATTCATGTGTTACTGAATGACAGCAATGCCCACTCTTGTTTTAGGTCAAAATCTATATCTACGAGTAAACTAAGTGCAGAATGGCAGGAAGGGTAAGGCTAATATATACATTCTGCACATTCCTTTCTAGAAGAAAATTCAGAAATTACTCTCTCCAGATAAGCTGCATAATAAACCCCACAATTTTATGTTTATCAATTAGTGTAATGAATGCATATTGTGGTTTTTTAATAGGTTGCCTCTGAAAAATACTTTAGGAGAAAAAGGCATCTGTAATAAAAAGGTAGCCTAGTAAATACAGAGGAAATAATAAAACTCTAGAGAGAAGCAATGCAACCAATGGAGTCTGTTTTATCTCCTGTGGGCTCAAACAATCAGACCCTTCCAAAAATAAAAAATCCTCTAAGCTTAACTTTCAGCATGAAATAAATCTTGCCTAAGCATTTTGAAGCTTCATGATAACAAAACAAATAACTAACTTCATATCTTAAATACTTCCTTTCCTTCACACTCACTAAAACAAAACAAGGGAGTGAGAGCATCCAGCTCTCCCTGAAGACATATTCACCCACTGTTGTTTCGACGGGCAGCTTTTTTCAAGACCTCCCTCTGTGTATGATGGCATCCTTATCATGGATAATGACCTGCTGATAGCCTCTGGTACAGCCCTGGACACCCACTGAGTGGGAAAAGTCTGTGGTCAACCATCAGGCAAACCAGTCTCCCTGTGCAGATGCTGAAGTTGCTCCATGTTTTCCCCTCCACAACAAGGTGATAGGGATCAGGCTTTAAATGAACCCTATGATGCTCCCACAGAAGCTCAGAGGGAATTTGCCCCTGATTTCTGTTAATTTAGGTCTGAAAAAACAGTTCTGTACTTTTAGATATATATTTAAAAAAAAAAAAAAAAGAAGGAATAACAAAGAACTTTGATTATTCCCAAAGAGATTAAAAATATGGTGCCCTGGGTGTTCCTTGCATTTGCCATTGAGCCTACTGTTTTCAAGTTTTAAATCAGTGAGGGTTAAAAGTCCATTTAAAATGAGAAAATGGATGTTTGAGTAATGATGGGACTTTAGGAGCAGCAATGGCAAAAATAATTAGGTTTGCTAACTAGGAATTAATTGACATCTTCAAAAAGTATCCCTTAAGGACTGTCTTTATTGGGCATGGTTCCTGACGCAGAAATTGTCCGTAAGTTTTTAAACAGTTTTGTCATCTCAGCAAATACTCCTGTGTAGATGCAGATAAAACTGTCATAAAATATTCTTCTGATATTCTCTAACATGCTCGTATTTGTTGTTTGGCAATCACACTAGTAATCTTCATGTGTCCCAAACAACACAGAAATTGTCTACATGGTAAGAGTTTAGGGATCACTGATAAACAGGGAGTTTGGAGCTCTGTTAGTCTCTGCCCTGACTGTGAACCACGAGGAGCCTCTCCGCAGCACAGCACAATCCAGCTTGCCCTTGCAAGAGACCGGTTCCCCACAGCTACCTAGACTGGCACTAAATGGGGATCAGTCTCACTCCCCCCATCCTTTATTGTATAAACAATGCTGTGTTCTTCTGACACTTTTCCATTAGCCTTGAAAGTTTGAAAGTACCAGGGATTAGTGGTGATAAACCTAAATCTGTATTTGAGTACAGATTATTTTCAATGCTACTCACTGCATTGTGGCCTGCTGTCCGATGTTCTTGTGCTTGGTATGCCATGTTTAGTTAAAATGAATATAGAGTAAGTATATCATTGTCTTGCTGCAGTAACTTCTAGAAAAACCATGTTGGGGAAATAATAATAACCACAGAAATAAAAACAATAACAACAATAATAATACATTTTAATTATTATTAATGAAATAAATAGAAATTACAAGGAGATTTACACATACTTTTTCTTTTGCTATCTTCAAGGGTTCTTCGGGGAGGACTTGTCCTGCACTGCTGGCAACAGCAAAGTTTTAAAATAATATTGAATAGCTTTAATGTCACTGTTGATTTCTCAACAGCCTCTGTTCTTTCTCTTAGGGTTCTCATCCCTTAATTGTTTTCACGTACCTCTTTTTAATACACTCAGGATTCTCCAATCAAGTTTCTTTAAAAAAACACATGTACTGTTCAGACCTCACTGCCAAGGTACAATAATGGGCTACAATATGGCACTGGAAGCTTTCTGCCTGAATTACCTTTCTCGTTATCTCAAACTTGTTAGTGATACTGGCAGTCAGAGTTGACAATTTGCCTGCAAGTGGGGTGGGTTTTCCCTTTTTTTTTAAGAGGCATGGCACATCCGTGATCAATGTCTGGGAGTTTTCTAAAATGATCAGGATTTTGCCTGTAACCACCAAATCTCACCCAGGCTTACTCAATTTGTAAAACATACATTTGTAGCTGAAAAAAAAATGATCTCTGTATTCTCCAGGAGGTATTTATCAGGCCTGTCTTGGCAATAGCAGTACGTGGTTTATGGTCAGTTTCAGCTAACAGTGGCGTCCCATAAATAAAGGAATTTTTTTTACAGCTGTGGCTTAAGGCCAAAGCCTCCTTCATTCTTTCAGCATATTTACATTCAGTTTTTGTTAGTGGCCATGATGCATTAGCCACTTGTCTCCAGCTTCGACTGTGTTATTGAAAGAGTATTGTGCCAATACTCTCCTGGGATGCATCCATGAACAAGTTACTTTTGTGCTTATCATCATAGTATTTCAGGACTGGGGCCTCTTTAATTAAATCCTTCAGTTTCTCAAGCGCTCTCTTAAGGTTTGCATCTGTTGTTCTTTGAATGTATTTAAGCAGTCATGCTCTAAGGCTGCTGGTTCAGACAACTACGTTGGTCGTAAATTTTTCTATGTAAAGCACAGTTCCAAGAAATCATCACACTCCTTCTTTCTTTGTTCAAGTAATTATGCAGTGATGTCCATAGCATTATTACGATCTTTGCTGGGTTCCCTTCTCTCCCATCCACGCCCTTTGCATGACACCCTCTTATTATCTTGCATTTGTTTAGCTTTAGCCTAGCAGCACCAAATCTTTCCAAAGCTACCCAATGCCTGTGACCATGGTCTTCATGGTTGCCTTATCAAAAGCTAAGTTTGGATCCCCTGGGGGGTTTTGATTTGAGTTGTCCTCAGTACTGCTCCTCCTGACCACGATCTACTCTCTTTTCAGAGATGCAGCCCTGAAATCTAGGGAAATCTAGCCCAGCATCTAGGGATGTAGCCCTAAATTTACATGACTGGCCCTGTGAGTTCAAATTCTTTTGTTCTTTTTTGACCTCAAGCAATTTCTGTGCTTCTGTTTAGAAACAGTTTGTTCCTCTATTTCACTTCAGTACTTCTGAGATTTCTGAACTGCAGTTTCATACTTGACTTTTTCTGCCTGAAACCAACAATACCATCACGTGCCCTGGCCGCCACTGTTGTCATCAACAAAGATATTGGCTGGCTGCCTTCCTCTCGGCTGCCACCCATCACCTGCAGATGCATGCACCAGGGTGGAGGTTCCTGTGCTTTCCTGTTTAGCTTCCCAGGAGCTGTTGGTTACCACAGCTCAGATGTGCTGTGCTGATTTTTTTAAGCTTTGTTAAGCAAATGAAGTGACCGAACAGGCAGAATGAAGACCCCATGGCTTGAAATCACCTTCTGCAGGTCTACACCTTGAACTCTGATTGGTCTTTTACTGGCTTCGTCTTCTTCCCGGGGTTTGTTCATCTTGGTCAGCCTCTGGGTCTGTTCTTCATTCATTGTTCTTGTGTATCCTGACATACGGTTACTTCATGCAAAATGAGATCAGTACCCTGACACTGGCCTCTGTATAACATTTATCTGTTTGCCCAGATCTTCTGAGAAGGTTTCAAGGGTATAAATGCTAGAGAAATTTAACTACATAGTTTCACTGTGTAGCTGCCTCATCCTAGTGTAAGCCTATCTTAGGTCTCCAAAGTAAAGTTCATAGTAGTGGTTCACTTGTTGATAGTAGTGATTTCATGAAATTTAAGTGGACGTGCATTTACTAACATACAGACCTGATCTCTTGTGTCAGAACATTAAGTTCTGGGCTGGACTGCACTCCTAATATAGCAAAATACACACAAACATTTGAAAAGCTGTTTTCTCTTAGCTGAAAGAGTGATCTTGATACTGGAAAATGCTTGTTCTATGAGACTACAACATAGTAAATCTGGGAGAGTTTTTGTTAGCTAACAGCAAAGGAGTCTAACTCTGTATTAATAATAAGCCTTTTTAGGCAAAGTCCTAGAAATTTTATCAGTTTTAACCTCAGTAGCTAAACTCTGTTCTGTAATTACTGGTAGAATACCTCTGCAAAAAACTTTAGTGCCTGCAGTTCAGGTAGTCCAAGACATTTCAAGGTATAGTCTTTGGGGATTCAGATTTTTATAGAGTGTTGTCTGTGCTTGGCATATTGTTCAGGTATAGTGTGAAGGCCAGCAACAATGAAATGACTTGGCTTCTTCAGTGTTGATCATTTTAGCATACTCATCTTTAAACTGAGCTTTTATTGGTCATTGATTACTGAATAATTTGTGGTTTTTTTCATATAGCAATGTATGCAAATATCCTACAAGCTACTGCACCACTTCTAAATTACTAGCCAGCTGTACCCTTTAAATTAATTTTGAAGACAGAGAAACTGTAGACAATTTGCTTATTGTGCTACCTTATCCAGTCAACTGGCATTTTGGAAAGCTTGTTATTTTACACTCCTCTTTTTCTATTTTAAGGCAAAATCCTCTGGGCCTTAACTTGGGAAAAGCTCTTGCTGATTTCACAGTATGCTTTCCAGCATGAAATCATCACGATTTGGCTTATTTTGTGTAATAATTTCTTTTTTCTCAAATGTGAAAATGCAGGCTATGGGTCAGAATTATTAAATTTTCCAGTACATTATGCAGAGTCATCCAGTTTCCAGCCCATTAATCAGATTTGGCACTATGGCAAAGGAGCCAGGGGAACACACTGTCACTTGTCTGGCCTTCCCAGTGATGTCAGAACGTGCTATGGCAGAGGTCGACCATAGCAAAGGTCTATCACAACAGTAGCCCCCTTTTGCCCACCCGTCTCCTCAGCTTCCTGTGCAGGAAGAGGACAAGTTGCCAAAGGAGTGACTGAGCAGGTTTGCTGAGCTGTGAAGAGCTGCCACCACCTCCCCTTTCCTTTCTGTGCCATAGCAGCCCTCACCACTGCATGTTGTCTTCTCTATGACAAGCCAGTGGGACCTGGGCACACACCCCTTGATCATCTCACCCATGAGCCAAATGCGATTACTTTATTTTCCAGTGAAATATCTATATCCCCATGACCAACAGGATACTAGGAGAATTTTAACTGCTCTTCCCACTAGACCGCACAAGTGCCACTAAGTTGGCATTTAATCCTCAGCATCAGAAAGGCTGAATTAAGCTGAGCATTTTGAGGGAACTGCTTGTGAAACACTGAGCAACTGGAAGTCATTAACTTCCCTTCTGAACAAAAAAAAAAAAATCAGCTTTGTTGTGTCTATGTTCCCAGAGCTTCTCACTCTAAACAGTGTTCATATTCTTAAGACTTGTTGCAGAAAACAGTTTATTCCAAGTAAATACAGGAAATTCCTTTTTGGTATTCCAGTATGTCTTGGACAAACCCACTGCTGCTGTGGGTTGAGGTATTTGCACGCAGATTGGTGATCTAATAACCTCCCCTCATTAAAGAATCACCAAATACATTTGGTTTTCTTCTCTGGAGCCAGATGAGTGAAGCAATAGCAGAGTTACACTGCAAGCCCAAGCAACTGACCCATCTCAAAACAAAGGAACCTGCAACAGATATGTAGGCATTGTGGTTTTGCTAGGTCTTTTGGTGAAAGACAGGATTAGAAAGTCTGCTTCTCGGCATGAGAGTATCAGAAGAAACAGCTGGAATAGGCCTGGGCTGCTTCCAATCATCCTACTATGTTGTTAGACCAAAAACAAATTTAAGAGCAAGAAGGCTTTTCTGTATACAGGAAACCCAAGTTGCAGTCAAACACCAGCAGGGTTGAGAGGCTCAACTTTGGTCCATGATGCTGACCACAACCATCACCAGCTGCTCCGACTCCCAGTGATGACCAAATGGCTGCCTGGGGAGAGGAGGAAAGGAGAGTCAAAGCGAGTGGTGTTCTGCTGTAAATAGGAATTTAATTGCATTGGAATGCATTTTGGGGGTCAATGTCTGACAATTTGTATCTTCTCTCCTACATTTTAGCTGTATGATTTCAGCTTTTCCAGCCCAAATCTTGTTTTGAACTGTTATACATTGGAAGCAGTAGCCTGGAAGCTAATGGAGATACACAAACATATGATCCCCACAGAAAAATGGATTAGGCTCTTTTGAGCAATATACTTTATGCTAGGGACCTTACTATGAACTCAGATGGTGAAATACTTGTGTGTTAGTCTGTTCAAAAGTTGAAAGATCTTTTTGTAAATCACCTCTATTGTACATGAGGGCTTTATTATGTACCAATGTGTATTTAATTTTTGTCTTTGGAATGGTTTGCATTAGTGTTCCTCAGAGCACATCCAATTTAGATTTAATAAGATAGTGCTTGTCCGTTAATAAAATAATAATTAAAAACATATTTCTTGCCATTCAAATTCTATGCAATCAATATATTCCTTTTGCCTCTTAAAGTATGTTTTTAATGATCAGCTGGAATTACTTTTATGCAGAAAAACTGTTTTTAATAAATTAAAACTAATGATACATTTGTAAACTTTAATTTTATAAGAGAAAAGGGACTAAACAAACCCCATAGTTTGTACATAAGCAAAAAGCTACAAACAGATTAAAATTGAAAATGCTAAATAGGAAAAATAATTTATTGATAGTTAAAGATAGTCCTTTAAAATATCTCTATTTTCATCTATTTTAGTGCATGAGATCAATTATTTCTCTTTCACATAGACCAGTTAGTGTTCTAAAAGAGAAGAGTTTCTCCTCATTTCAAAGGCCCTTTTATTACCAGCCCACAGAAATGAGAGGCTGAAACTGTTGGTTCTAGCTTTGGAGCCTCGCTCTGACTGTGCGCTGGGGACCTGCAAATCCTGATGCAGGATGTTCCCCTCTTTGGCTGTCAATCCCACATCCTTGCTGGAGTCTGAGAACGGTCTGTGGGTCTCCTTCTCAACCTGCTTCCCTTCTCCATGAAGCATAACACCTCACCACAGGTTTCAGACTAGATCAAAAACAGAGCAGGGGAGTACGGAGGCAGAGTCAAGGATGTGATGTATCTCCTGTTCCTTCTTCTTGAGAGGCCAGGAGGAGAGCTGGTGTCACAAACTTCTTAAATCATCCAGTACAAATGTCCAGGGCTGCACTGAAGAACTTTTATTTTCACAGGTCTTGGCACAGAGACATGTTGGAAGTTTAATCAGGAATGAAGGATGTGGCTAGGATACATAACTTTTGGAGTCAATTGCAGCTGGGTCCAGCTATGGACCTGCCTTGAAATGTATGGGGTCTAATCACCAGACTAGTTTATTAAGGGTCAGAGAGCCCAAAATCATGGATGGAAATAGTGTATGGCCTCTTCCCTCCCTGCACAATAAACCCCTTTCTCTGTTCCCAGCAGAGTGTACCCATAACTGAAGATCAAGACATTGTCTTGTAGATATTTTGAAACTAATAAGAAATGATGACTATGTCAAGCAAAATACTTGCAAAGAGGTTTTGTTATGGGGGGATCAAAGGACAGATGAAAGAGGCTTTTATTTATAAACCACTTTTATTCTTTAACTCACTGGGGGCTGTCATAATATAAAAGACAACCCTTTCTTTGACCTTTCTGTGCAGCTTTACAAAAAAATAAGCATGAGACAAGTTTATAAAAGCATTACTTGAATTCTAGAAATAAAAAAGTAATTGTACTCAGCACCATAAAACTACAAGAATGATTAGCATCATGTGCAAAATGTAAAAATAACTTGATGATTTTTTTATCATAAAACTATTAAGAGGGTCACTGTATTGTAATCTGCTCACAGAAAGAGTATGAAATACGTAAAAAATTTTCTCTTTTTTGCCCAAGCTACTTTGTAATGCATTCTAGTTTCTTTTTCAGTGTCATGTATCCATGACATTTTTCTGACTTTCCAAAAATACTCGTGTTTATACTTATACTAATAGGATATGACCCTATCTCACTCATAAGACTTGTCTTTTTAAATTGTTGCTCTAAACCATATGCTTTGAATTTACATTAGTACCTACAATAACATCACCAGTATAACTAAAATATAATTCAAAAAATATTTGCAGTCTGTTAACATTTCATTCACTATGCACAGTTGCTAAATCCTACTCTGAACTGAAAGCACCTTTCTTCTAGTGTACGTCTGATATGCAAATTTTAATTAATCTCTTTCTAGGCATCAGTAGCTACATTCACAGACACTGACACTTCAATTGTCTGTGTCCAAAATTTTGATCCTTCAGCCTCCTGTTCAGCTGCTGCATAACTTGAGAAGAAGCCAAATTTCCTCTGTTCTTTTATTTCTCCCAGTAAAATCTACAGGGTGCTCACGTTTGCCACAAACTGGGTATCTGTGCAATCAGTCAGTTCTGCAGTGTAGCTCATAAGTATCCCACTCTTGCCCTGCCTGCCAGATATCCTCCCTGTCTTGGTCAGCGCCTTTGAAACTTGCCTACTAAACTGGCTCTTGCACAAAATAACCAGATCATGCTGCTCATGCAGAACAGAACATGCAGCTGAGAGTGGGAGAGAGAAGCTGAGGTCCCTATGCCTACTTCACACAGGCGGAGTAGGATTTCAGCCAAGTTCCCCAGAGCAAGAGCATTAAGCCACCAGAAGAGCTGGCCACAGGAGTGGGATTCCAGCTGAGGCTTTTCATGTGTTTGTTGAAAAGGACCAGTCTGATCTGGGCTCCAGCCACAGCTCCCATCTCTGAATTCAAATGGAAGGGGTCAGGTACCAATTGCTTTTGAGGCATTGGTGTTGGGTTCTGTTCCTCACCTTGCTATTTCCAGCTTAGCTCAGGAGCTCCCTGACCTCTGGGTCTGCCTCCTTGTGCATTTCTTTGTGTGAGGGTCAGGCTTCTATTTGAAGGCTGAAGTCTGCAAACAGTAGGTGGCTTGGGAGTAAATACTCATCTGCAGAAGCCAGGCTCCTTTAGTAGGTATAGTGCTATAACTTACTTGGCCTACTGTAATAATTTCTCTCTATTTTGTTACCTTGTCCTCTTGTGCCTGAAATCCACCGTCAAGATTATGAGCTAGGCTGTATTCTGTTTAAAATCAGGAACTTGTACCCCGGCAGTCAAATCTCTACTCCCAACTGACTGAAGGTGGTCAGGCCTAGAGGAACAGTTGATAAGGCATTTATGCTTCAGTCTTGTAAACAGTTTTTGTGTAAATAATGTCTTGGGTTCAGTGGAGTGTCTTGCCTGTGTAAATAAGACAGTCAAGTCTTATTTTGCACACCTCTTGTACCTCGAAGAACTGGGGTCAGCTGCTCCATTTTAGCATCTCTGGGCATCTTTGCCATTTTGGAGATGGGAAGTGGAAATGCTAAGCTGCCCCATCGTAGACTATTCTCTTCCTATATTTCTTCCAGACTGCTACTAAAACATGTTAATGCATACTTGCCCTCCTGAGATTTCTAGCCCAATTAGCAAATCTGTACATTCTGAAAAAATCTGAAGAAATTTGTACTTTGCCTGCTTCTCTGAGCTGGACAAAACCTTCTGAGATCCACATAGTGTTTCTCCAGGCTATAAGCCAGGGTCAACACCACACTCAGTTCATTTCATTTAACTGAACTGAAACTGCATTTAGGGTATGTCTCGAGATATATTTGTTAGCAATGACAGACATGACTGAACAGCTTTCTGCTGACAGGTCCATTTATTGAAGATCTGAATTAGTGAGGGATTACATGATAGGCATGGTTCATATGATATTTCTGGGCTTAACTCTGACCAGAAGAGGTGTATGAAGAAACAGGGTTAAATTAAAGAAAGAAAGAATAAACTTAGTCACTGTAGGATTCTGGAATCACCTTCTTTCAGAAACATATGTTTCTTCTTAAGCTTGAACTCTCCCTAATACCAGTGCTTCAGATCTGAAGACAATTTGTGCTGATATCAACAGGAAATTCTGTTATCATGCCAATGAATGTATCATGACTGAAATTTAACCTGATGTATGCTCAACTGTGGGTGATTTTGTGTTAGGTTGCATATACTCAGAATTAAAGCCTTTCTGCTTCAAGATAAAGTGCAGACAACATTTCTATTGAAATCAGTATCATTTACCTGAACAAGAACTACAGGACTGGGCCAGCATAATGAACAAGTCTAAGATACAATTTCATAAACTGGAACAGAGGAATATAGTCAATGTCAAATAAGACTAAAAATTATATCAGTGTTCTGTGTCAATTTCGATCTTACATTCTCTAACAGTCAAAGTGAACTAGTTCTACCATTACTCTAGCTCTCTGAATCTTACTCATTCACCAGAGACAAAACTGCTCTATATCAGCATTCACAAGGACAGGAGTTTCACTGGAAAACTCAGGTTGCCTATGGGGCCAAACCACAATTAGTTCTTGCAAGGATGATCTAACATTATTTTTTCCATGAATAACACGTTGGAGCCTTTATTCTATTTTGAATATGCTTTTCATGCTTTCTTACAGTAAACAATTTTGCTCATTTTATGCAAGAAAAGAAGCAGCTGCCGATTTTTTTTACAGTGAATGGCTCAGGTATGAGTTAAGCAGTTGCAATGCACAGTTAGGGCAAAATCTTCCATTCACTTCCAATTCCAGTGAGAATGAATAATCTTGTAAAAAGGCTGGTGGCTCAAAATCTGTGATTTTTTTTAATCTCAGTTATTTCTGCTGGCTTGATAGAACTCATCACCTCTTCCCACAGCCTTTGCCTGACAGTAATGTATAACAAGCACTGGACAGGTCTCACAGTGCTTTGCAAGAGAGGGTGGAGTGGATGTCCACCCAGTCAGGGAGGGGAAAAGGCAGGTCTGAGTGCAGGGTCATTCCATGATGTGGCTGTTCCCAGCCTACTTCAGTCCTGCTCTAAACCAGATGATACTTCAAGTGGTGGTATCCTTAATGACTTTGATCAGAAGCAGACCCTTCTCAGTGAAATCTAGTGAAAGGGTAAAGAGCTAATCTTGCAAATGTCCAATGTCTGTTGGAACATGCACTGTAGCCTCAGCCAGGCTACCTCTTGGCTTCCTGGTGTAAATAACTAGGTTTCTCAATAGTTTCCAGACAAATTTTCTTCCTGTTTAGGTACAAGACCTACATCCACCAGGCAGCCGGAGACTGTATTAATTTTTGATGATGGACCCAAATAGTTCTTGCCATCTTGGGAGGGAACCAAATAGAAATCAGCACAGTGCTGGGGGCCCTACTTGATTTTCCTGTTACAAGTCTGGGGAAGAGGGAGGAAGAGGAGGAACTGGCCCTCATCATGTAGCCAAGGGGCTCTGGCTCACTGTGACCATATGCATCTCTCCACCATGCTGCTGCAGAGACACTGGCAGTTGAAGATGGGTTGGAACATCTCCAGTTAAATCCTCAGTTAAATCCAGTAAAGATTGTGAGTCAGACAGAACTTCTGCATTCACAAGAGAACTCGACTGAGTTTGAACCAAGAACTAATGTGAACCATTGTTTTTCAAATTGAACCTGAACTGAAAACTACTTCAGTGCAAACCCCAGCCAGACTTGTGTATTGGTACCATTTCAAAGAGTATCCATCTTGGCTTGAAAACTTCAAGCTACACCAGCATGGTGCAAAGCAGAGTTGAGTGGAGACGCTCCCAGTCCTGAGGACCAGACAGGCTCAGCATCAGAGGCAGAAAGACCATGAGAGCCAGGAGATGCCAGACTGCTGAGCCCTAGTCCAGTGCCATGTCAATGCACTGCAGCACCCGAGGAACCATCCTGGCCTGGCACTGAGACACATAAATGAGCTGGTGTGTGTGAAGCTCTCCTGGGAATGTCCAACAAGTTCTGCAATGAACCAGATCAACCTGTCCTCAGACTGGTGCTTCAGTGCTAATCGCCCTTACTGTCAAAAATGTTTGGTTTTCATCTTTTGCAACCATGATGTACTTCCCACCTGAAATCATGTTCTGCCACCTTCTGCTTCACTAAAGAATCAGCTGCTATCAGCAGACTTTACCCTTTTGATTTTCTTTCAGATAAATCAGATAGATCGATTGTATCGAGTTTCCCACCATCAGGCATGCTTTATGGATCATTCATTCACTGAGTCGTGTAGCTTTTTTGAACTATTCTCCATTTTTCAACATCAATTTTAAATGGGAACACTGGATTTAGACATATTACTGCATTTGTTCATGACAAGTTACAACAATAACTGGGCCAGACTGAGTGGCTTAGAGATAAAATATCTGCTTTTTCCCTATGTTCATGTTCAGCCTAATCAAACTAATGACCCTGGCTGAAAGAATAAGACTGTTACTGCTATTTAATTCACTTATTTTTATTTACCAAAGAACTTGTCCAACTTCTAGACACCTGTATAAATAAGGCTTGAGAAAAAGGCAAATGTTCTGGCTTCATTTGTTCTGGCTCAAAAAACCTTATTCTTCACTGAAAAAAAAAAAAAAAAAAAAAAAAGGAAAAAAAAGTAAATGAGTGTTTTAGTTTGCTCTGCAAATCCGGAAATCTTAATTCAAGAGGCAAGGTCAGGGACATGGGATCTTCTGTGGTGACTTTCCCTTTTAGTGCTGCTTGAAGAATTCTCATTTCAAGTGGAAGGAATTACTGCCCTCGTAGGGGGCTTTCATCCCAAACACCATGGCACCACAAAGGAGAAAGTGCATGATCCCTTACAATAAGTGGAAGGGACGTAACTGTTTGATTGCAGAGAGTCACCTGAATTTCCCATGTCACTGGAGGAAGAAAAATTAGTATAGTTATCTGAGTCACTGAGATGTGGAGGGAGACTTATACTGAGACATTTGACTTCAGTTTTCTGTTGCTGTAGTGCCTTAGAGCACTTCAATCGCACACAAACATACCACTCTTGGAGTCAGGGTATAGGTCAGCTCCATTGCTTAGTGACTAAGAAAGCTAATATTCTCCCACGTAGGTGGCTTTTATTCACTTATCGAAAATATAAATACATAAAAAGCCTTCCTGTGTTGTTTTGTTGGTTTGTCATGTTGGTTTTATTTCTGCCAGTGAAACAAGTCTGTTCCCCCCTGTTTTCCATTATTAGGACTTTTAAAAGAGGTAGGTGGTAGAATAATTTTGAATAGGGAGCAAGTTTTTGTGTGTGTGTTACCTATTACAAAGTCCCCAGCCAGCAACAGTGATGTGTACCTCCATTGATCAGGCACATCTTGCAGGTGGGGAAATGAGTTCTGTCTCCTTGCAGGGCTGTACACCTGCTTCTCCTCAGTATATTCATTACATTTGTTCCCCTGTCTTTCCTACATCACCCTCTTTGTAGCTATTTTGCTACCTCCGAGTGGTTAGAAGTAGCAAAATCTATTATGATCACCTAGTCTATCACTCTGTCAGTCTAAATTGCTGCCTCTAGCATATCTTCGCATGTTTTGTCTCTCTGGGGTCTCTCTTGCAACTGGAGGCTAGAGATGATTGTAAGGCCCCCAGAGAGCAACTTTTTCCCCTTTCATCTACTTCAGAAAATTAATCTGTTCTGAATGAAAAGATGGATGTGTATAAATACATACACAAAATGCATCTATCTATCTATCTATCTATCTATCTATCTATCTATCTATCTATCTATCTATCTATAACGAAATTTCAGGTTTCTTGCGTTTATTTGCAAAAAAAAAAAAAAAAAAGGAAAAAAAAAATAGCCAAAGACAAGGTAGTTCTTACAGATTTAATTAATAAAACGTATGCCTGACAGAAGTTCACAAAAACATCTGTTACTTCATTTTGAGTAATGCCAAGTCTGCAGTATGAATGGCATCCTGGCCTGCTTCCAGGCTGGATAATTGCATTCTTCCTACCTGTGAGTGTTCCTGCCATTTCATTTGGATGCAGCATTTCTTCCACCAACCTTTGCCAAACTATTCTATGCTACTGCTGTGTATCCTTAAATGGCTGCCATGACTTCCTATCTGCTCACAAGCAGTACCTGACAGCTTACGGGAGGATTCAGCCTGCTGGAATCTCTGTAGGTGAAAAGGATGCCATCATCAAATCTTTGCCTTGGCTCTCTGAGGCTGAAAAATTTAGAAGGCATGATAATATGGCCAGGTACAGTCAGCCATCCATCTGAGCTGGAAATTTCATTTTCAGTGATATTTAGAAACAACAGCCATGCTAATATGCAGTAAAAAATATTGACATAAGGATGGTGCCAGGCATGCCCAGCTGCACTGCCTCCTGATCAGGGCTGGATGGGGCCTCACTGACTCTGCATATGGGCAGAAGCACCCTGTGGACCTACATCAGGCTGTGGGCAGTCTGGTCTACTGCAGGGTTTTCTGTCAGGCACCTTCCACCAGGAACGGGGTGATAATGAGACAATTGTGAGAAGGGTTTTTCCAGGTTCATGCAGGGCACAAGTTCACATGTGAGCAAAATTGTGTCTTGTTGCAGTTGTTGAAAAGATTGAGACTTGAAAAACAAATTAGCAAATAAAAATATAAAAGGTCTCAACTCTTCCTCATACCTCTTTACTGTTCAGGTTTCCATCTCCCAGTGGGCTGGTTCTGGAGCCTCTTGGCACTCAGTACTCTGCATAGCACTCTGAATGGCACAAATACTTTTTCCAGGTAGTGATTTTGAGACACAAAGTGTTGGAAACAAAGAAAAACCTTTTGCAAGAAACACTGGATATGCCTCAGCCTTAACCTTTGACAGTGAATTTGATTTGTGTACAATAATATCAAAAATGGATTTGGTAGCATTTCACTAATTTTGGTTGAAATTTGATTCCATTTTATGGAAATTCTTGGGGGGCAGTATTCACTGTTAGCTTAAAAAGTGAATGTAGTAAGGAACATTTCCCATAAAAATTCTTTTTAAAATCACCCAGAGGTCTCTTTTTAAAAGGAGTCTTAACCTGTAATTCCCTTAGCTCAAATGCCCCAGCTCAGCCATGATTCCCAGAGATGAAAATATTTCTGATCTGATGGCTCCAAACGAGAAACATGGAACTTTTAGGAGTCCTATTGACCCCAGCTTTCAATAACTCCCATAGCAAGGTTATTTCAGAGCTCAGGCTCCCTAGAACTCGAGCTCCCTAGCACCTTTAGAGCAGTGGTCACACGGTGGGTCACAGCACAGAGCTCCAAGCTGGACAGTTAATAACCCAGGTGCTGCTGCAGACAGGTTGCCTCCAGTACCAAAGCCACTGTTTTTCTAGTTAGCTTGGAAAAAAATCACTGCATTTTACACCACCATAATGGTGGAGCTGCTCTGCAACACATATCCTGCACAGACATAAGCTTCATGAGGTGAAACCTGAAATCTGCTCGGGGCTTGCTGGAAGTCTATTGTAGCTGCCTTTTCTCACAAAAACCTACTTTGTCAAAAATTCTGACTTGTTTTCTTTGATTTTCCCTTTTCACAGGATTGAATGACAGGATGCAATGCCAGAGTGAGATCAATCAACTCCTTTTAAATCCCTAGGTAACTCCACTAAAGTCTCTGGGCTTGCCTCTTCCACCACCAGAAATACCAGAATAGAGCTGGGCTCTCTCAAAGTCTTTTCAATCATTTTAAGCCTGGGAAGCAGGAAAAGGACAACTGCATTCCTACAGCTTACAAAAAGGCATGAATAAGAAATATCAGTGTTTGAAGTGAGAGTGCTAATCACGAAATGTATTTTCCCTGTGAAGCAGGGATATTTTTGAAAAATGACTGTGTTTATTACAAAATTTTATTCCATCTGAAATAAAAATCAATTGATCTTGTTATTTCTCAGGATGTGACATATTTCTATTTCATTGTTATTCTTTATAGCACACAAAATTAAAAAAAAAAAGAGAGAAAAAGAAAAATGGTAATCTAGTAGTCTTTCCTTCTTTAGATGGTTATTAGAATGGAGTAAAATGTGATGTGGATTATCTGTGTAGATTCCTTTTAGATTCCCAGCTTCAAATCCAGAAACATGAATAATGACAAAGTAGCTCCTAATCAGTTACTAAACAAGGTTTATTAATAGACAAACTGTGGGAAAGGTAAACTTTAGAAAAGTTAAGTGCCTGAGAAGGGAGAGCAGCTAGCAAACAGAAAAAAATCCAATTTCACAATGAATTGTCAAGTTAGCCACTTAAATGACACAAAATTGATTTTTTTTTCCTATTGGAATTGTGGATTGTTTTTTTCTGACATACATAATAAGAGCCTGAAAGTGTATTTCAGTTTGCTTTAGTTTGTTTTTTTTTTTCTTCCATGTGGATGGTTTTTATTCCCTAGTTTTCTACCTGAGTTATCAAGCAGGTGACCTAAATATTAACAATGATGCTCTTTCTTCTGAGCTTTGTGAGTTACTGGATGTTTCCTGTATATACACAGATATCTATACATAATGTTTTCCATAAATGAAGGATATCATGTCTGAAACACTTGAGTGACTTGGGTTGTCTTTATGCAGGTAGGCATGCCTGGGCATGAAGTCTTTTGCGTCTACTATGCATTGGTCTGAAAAAATCCACATAACTGTGTTTGTGTTGTGTCAGCAGAGCTTTATCACACCTGGTACCCAGACAGGCTGCTGATACCTATTTTGGCATCTCTACTCAGCACTGCAGTGGGCAGTGTAAACAGGTTCTGAATTCCCCAGATCTGTCAAAAATTAAATTTATATTCATAACCAACCAAATCTTAAAGATATTTTTCCCTTTAAATGTCTCTCCAGATATTTTTTTTCAGTCATGTCTTTATAGTGTGCCCTCACTGACTTTCTACTTCTATAATGTTTACACAGGAAAAGAAAGTGTGGGTTTCGAATGTGAAAATTTTGCAGACAAACTTCTTTCTGTCTTTCTTCAATCACTGTAAGTGAGAAAGATGGTAAAACTTGCTATCTGCCCTGTAAAGCTGTGTTCCAGGCAAGCTAGGTGCTTTGGACACAGGGGAAGGGCAGATGTAATGAGACAGAAGTACTTCTTTTCTTTTTGCTTTTGATATTCTGTTTACCAACACACACTTCCTCCTCAAAATCTTTTGTAATTTGAGTAAAGAAGGAGAGTCAATGTGAATGAACTTGAAATAAAACCTTCTCATTGAAAACCTGCAGTAAGTGCAAAGGTACACAAGGTTTGTTTAGCTTGCAGCAGAGAGGGAACATCTGGAAATAACCCTTAAAGACAGCAAATATAGTTTCGTTTACATTTTGTCTCCCTCCCTGTGTGCAAATGTGGACGTTATAATGGCTGTTTTGCTTTGCTCTTATCAATGACAACATGGTCAGTGGGGCACTACCCTTTCCGGAACTAGCCATTCTTTTGTGAAGGTGGCTGTTTTCCCCCTCTTCTATGCACACCGGTGTATTGCAGTGAGTTCTGAAACAAGACTGCTCATCCACCTGCTGCTGCACCCCAAAAATCCCTGTGGCTGGATATATGGAGGACCAATGACACAAGAATAGAAACTATCCCATGCAATAGTTAAGGATAACCGTGAGGTGACGTTAATTGGCTTGAGCCTATCCATACAGCTAAGAGAAGATTCCAGGTAATCTTATGCATGGCTGTAGTTGCCCACTCAGTGGCTCTACAGCAGTAATTTAACCCTTCAAAATGCAGGTTGTATAAAAGAATACATGCTAAAAAGAGACAATCTGTTGGGAAATACTAATTCTGTGAACAATAGAGTCCCGCTTTCTAATAGACAAGGAGAAATAATTGCAGATGATTGCTTTTCTTCACTGTCCTATTGAAGGAGGTATTAGCCTGGTTGTCGCCTCCCGTCAGCTCCCAGCACTGCTTCCTGGGTGCTTCCCTTCCCAGTAAGCTGCTTCTCCACAGGTTCCCACCAGTGCCAGTCCAGTGCAGATGGGAGATGCCTGTGCGAATACTATCAGCTGCACCAGTAACCTTTCTCCTGCCACTCAGCCCCACCCCAGCCTCCAGTTTTCCCCAGCATTTTGGAAATGAGAATGCTGCCTGGACCACCTGGTGCAGCTCCTGCCCCGCTGGAGGGGAGATGGTGACCTGCACACAGGTTTTTGCCCACACGTTCACTTACAATGCCTCCATTACTGCCCCGTCACGTGAGTCACAGCATCGAAGCTCCGCTGACCCCTGGCGCATGCCTTTCCTGTTTAGGCTACGTAGCAACTTTGATGTTTTGCCGGGTAATACGAAATTACTACCCTTGCAGTTTCTAATCAACCACAGCATAGAATATACAATGAGCACTGAGGCTAAGATAGTATTTTCTCTTAATCATTCACACTTCACAATACTTAAAGGTAATGCACATCATTGTCAGGAACACATTTTCCCTATTCCTACCAGTCTGTTAACAAACATTTGCTGCAGATAGTTCAACCAGTAGAATAGGAAAGACTCTTGCCATCCTCTTTAGGTGAGGCTTTAGTGCAAGAGGTGCACTAGATAAATAACTTTGTGGGGTGAAAATTATTATTGGATGGTGCTCTGGAAAAGCACTGGTTGAGGGAGGCAGCATTCTCAGTATTTGCTGTTACATCATGGCTGGGTCAGTGACCTTTTCAACTTGGCTGGAAATCCACTGAGAAACAGCTGTGGTATTTTTTCTCTTGAAATGCAAAAAGGAAATTCCTTGCCTTAGTGTCTAGCATTGTTAGCATCACTGCAGTAAACTTCTGGGGGATTGTGTAAAACACTTGGTGTTGTTTTTTAACTGTGAAATGCTGATTTGTTTGTCATTTATAGGGGTTACCCCAGGGTGAGCCAACACAGTTTAGTCTTGAGTTACTTTGGTCCTTGAGCCTATAAAAATGTTGCAGACCTTTAAAACTGCAATGGGAAACAGATTACACAGAGACATATTTTACTCCCAGATGCTAAAGAGGTTTGGGAAGAGGCAACTGATTGCAGTATTTGGATATTGCAATTCTTCTGTTCTCACGCTAACTCTGATAAAACATTTGTTAAAGTCAATCACTGAGATAGCAGGGAAATACCTACTGTTTTCCAAGTTAAAAAGTTACAATATGTGCAAGAGTCTGAGAGGTCAAAATGTAAAATGGAAGCAATGTGAATTAGCAGTAAAATCTCCAGGGTGGGACTGGAGACGTCCAGAGATTTAAAGGAATTAAGTAATAATGTGACTGAATTTCTAGCAATAATGTTTGCAATGGGTAGATTATCATAATGTTTAATTATAAGCAATTTTGCCCTGCTGAAGTCTATAAGCTTTTCAGAACTTAATCCAAAGACAGAAACAGGTTATGGCATGTAATTTGAAAAATCTTAACCAAGACTTCACTGAAATCAACAATTAATCTGGAGACCTGAATGGCACTATATAATTCTTTTGTCACATGGAATAAAAAGATCAAGTGTTTTGAAAAGACTTGCTCCTTACCTCCCTGTGTTGCCACCTGGTCAGCCCTGTTTGGGAATACCCACCTGGAGAAGTACCTGAATTCCTGAGAGACAAAGGCAAAAGCTAGTATGAACAGTCAGAGAGCCTGGAGAGGAGCTCGGGGTAATGGAAGAATGTCAGGAGCTGTAGCCTGCTTTGGGATTGCCTCCCCGCTCACCTGCTAGACTGAGCGAGCGAGCTGTAGGATGGACTGTTTACACTGGGAGGGACAAAGCCATTTTAGTACTTCTCATTTAGGCAAACAAAAATCAAGGAAATCCAGAGAAACTCCAGTTGCATGTCTCAGAAAAGAGCGGGCCCAGCTGGATCCATAACAAGCAAGAGAACAGCAGCTTCCCTTCCTCTCTCACCACTCTGCCCCCTTGCTTGTTACCACATATGCCACGTATGGCTTTGTCTCTTGTTTCAGCATTTCTGCCATTGGTCTCTAAGTTTCTGTGTGCCCACAATTTCTCTTTGCAATATAAAAGTTAGTCTCTTTAGATTTCATACTGACACATTCACAATAGTCCTGTGGTCTTTGTAGCTCTGAGAGTGACATCCTTCCTGGCACTCCTGTGTGAGGTTGTTTCCAAACCCTGCAGTCTGTCTCCTGCTGGGTGACAAACCTCTTCCCTGTTGTTTTGAAGACCAGGGTGGGAAAATCCTCATCCTCATGAGAATACCAGCACCAGAGTCTAAAACTCCACAGGCTGAAGCAAGATAAGGTTTGTCAATGTATCACCATGCTTAATTTGTGCTGACTGTTGTTTCTCCTTCAATCTACCTTCAGGAAAAAGGCTGTTGAACTAAATGACTGTGTCTGTGGCACTGCATGCCATGCTTCTGCTAATGCAGACAATTTCAAAGAAACTGTGAAATAGGAACAAAATTTCTGCTTTCCAAGAAAGAAAAGAACCTCACTAGGAATGATCTTAGAAAACAAATGACACAGTAAGCAAGTAAGATTTGGGAATGAAATGGACATAAAAAATATAGTCCAAGTGAGAAAGGCTGTGAGGAATTTCTGTTGGAGTAGAGAAAGCTAGGTGGCTTGATGGTAGATTCAATTCCTTGCAGACAAAGGCAAATTAATCCAAGTTGGATGGAAAAATCAGAATGACATGTTTCTTGGCTCCAAATTAATCACAACCCTACAGAAAAAAAAGTGTCACAGCAGACATTTTAGCCAGACCATATGGTCTGTGTGCAGCAGAAGTGTTGGCAAACTGATAGAATGTAGCAGAAAAAGGACAGAAAGCAATATTGAAAATAATGTAATATAATTATATAAACCAGTGACATGTCCTCTCTGTTTCTTCCTGGTCACCCAGCTTGAAAATAATACTGTAGAAATACTAAGGGTCCAGGGAAATACTTGACCAAAATGGTTAGAGGAATAGGAATGGGTTTTGGTTTGGTGTTTATTTTTGTTTGGGTTGTTTGGTTTTGATTTGGTTTGGTTTTCTTTTGTTTTTTTGTTTTGTTTTTTGTTTTTTTTTTAATGTAAGGAAAGTGTGAAAAGTGTAGAGATGCTTAGATTAGAGAGGAAAAAGAAGTGACAGCATGACAGAAGTGTACAAAATAATTAATGCTGTAAGGAAGATTGCCTTTCCCACAAAATAAAAGCATGAAACTGAATAACAAGACATTCACAACAAATAAACCGACCCCATTCATGTAATGTATAATGGGTGAGTTAGACATCTGCATAAGCAATAGGAACAGAAAGATTTTGTTGGACAGGAAAAGAAACAGAAAAAGGGTTACATGTGTGTGATTTGAGGCCTAAATCAAATTACAGTGTTAAGGAGCAATTTACCCCTATGGTCAGGTTATACTCTTAATATCTTTTATGAACAATTATTCTGAGAAGAATTTAGACACACTTTGAAGCAGAGTACCATAATGAATAGGCCACATGAGTTCCCACAAGGAAGGCAGCTGTGTTCCCACCGCATGCTGTGGTGGAGAATAGCAAGACCTGCACCATATATAAGCTACATTACTAACGCTCTGGAAAAATCTGAGGTACCAATGTAACATATCTGGGACTCCCATGGCAGAAACAGCTGTGGATGTGCATGGGGAGACCACTGCTGTCTAGAGGTATTGGTTTTACTGTTCCGTTTGGGGCATTAACTGATAGGCTATCCACACAGCAGTCGATTAAGTCTCCAAGATTTTCAGCACTGTATTGGCCTGTGATCCAACCAGGCATCCAAAAACCTAGAGAAAAACATAACTTCTGAATGGAAAAGGGAGCCACATCTGGAACAGCTGGATGCATAGTAGCCTTATCTAGATTTGATTTCATAGAAAGTTGTGTGGGCTGAAGTACTCAACTGAGAGCAGACATCTGTGGAGATGCATCCTTAGAGTTTTCTGAGTGAGCAAGGATAAAAATTTCTAGCAGATGTAGTACAGCAAGTAATTGTTCAAGATCACTTTACCGTGTCTGACGTCCTTGTATAAACTACATACACTTGTTTATATTAAAAACTTAGAAGCATTTCTTGATGACGTGCTGGTGGAGTAATTTTGTTCAGTAACTGGAGATTATGTCTATCTTTTGTCTTGCTCCAGACAGGAAGTTAAAGAGTTGCTTGTCAATCTTATCACCTCCTTTTTTGAGGTACAGCTATATGTTAATTGGAACTGCTAGGAATTTTTTTCCCTCAACAAAGTTTTATTTTGTGAAATGTTTCCATAGAACTTCCATCTGGAACATATATAAAATGACATATTAAATGCTTTCTACCTGGGTTCTCCAGAGTATTGAGATTGTCTACAGGAGACCAAATCCAAGTTCTTGATATGCCTGAGATGTAGATTTTTGATCTAATTCCAACCCAAATCAAGGGGTATCTCCTGTGTCACCAGTAGCCCGAAACAGCACAGAATGCCTATGCACAGAGTCGGCAGTTTAATCTTCACTTCAATATGGAAATCATATTTCAAAAATCACATATTTTGCCAAGGAAATAGAACAATAGTTATATGGGCACTCTAGACTATCTGTCACAATTTACCACATGGCTCAATAGCTATACTGAACTTCTTCCTGTCTGGTCTACTCAGTTTGCCACCTGGAAGAACTCTTTGCCCAAAATTCAGCCTTTTACAAGAGAAACTCATGAGTCAGTTGCTCAGACTCTTGGACAAGCAAGCCCAGAGATGCCTACATGTGGTGATGGTGATGCAGCTACTGAATTTGCAACCGTTCATAAAATGGCTGAGGTAGGAAGGGACCTTTGGAGATCAACTAGTCCAGCACCTGTGCTAAAGCAGAGCCACGGACAGTAGTCTGCCCGGGACCGTGTCAGGAATTTTTAGTATAACCTGTTGTGATAAGACAAGGGGTAAAGATTTTAAACTAAAAGAGGGTAGATTTGGGCTAGATACAAGGAAGAAATTTTTTGCCATGAGGATGGTGAAACACTGGAACAGGTTGCCTGGAGAGGTGGTGGATGCCCCATCCTTGGAAACATTCCAGGCCAGTTGGACAGGGCTCTGAGCAACCTGACCTAGTTGAAGATATCTTTGCCCATTTCTGGAGGGGTTGGACTAGATGACCTTTAAAGGTCCCTTCCAACACAAACTATTCTACGATTCTAAGTCAAGTTTTTAACACCTCCAAGGATGGAAACTCACAGCCTCTGGGAAGCCTGTTTCAGTGTTTGACCACCTTAGAATAATTTTGTTTTGTTTTGTTTTGTTAAAATAGAGTTTTCTGCCTCTTGTCTCGTCACTGGGCACCACTGAGAAGAGTTACTCTCTATCTTCTTTACTCCCCTCATCAGAAGTTTATTGATATTGATAAAACACGTCCTGAGCATTTTCTTCTCCAGGCTGAACATTCCTAGCTCTCAAAGCCTCCCTTTGTATATTAGATGATCCAGTCCCTTAAACATCTTAATGTCCCTTCACTGGAATTGCTTGCTTCAGTAACTACATGTCTTGCTCATTCTGGGGACCCCAGCACCCCACACAGTACTCCAGATATGTCTCGCCAGTGCTGAGTAGAAGGGAAGGATCACATTCCTCAATTTAGTGACAATCCTTCTAATGCAGGCCAGGATGCTGTTGGTCTTCTTTACTGCAAGGGTGCATTGGTGGCTAGTGCACAATTTACTGTCCACCGGAATCCCCAGGGCCTTTTCTGCACAGCTTCTTTCCAGATTGTCAGCCCACAATGTGTACTGGTAAAGGGAGTTATTCTTCCTCAGGTGCAGGACTTCACAATTCCCCTTGTTGAACTTCGTGATGTTCCTGTCAGCCCATTTCTCCAGCTTGTCAAGGTCCCTCTGGATAGCAGCACAAACCTCTGGTGTTATGAGCCACTCTTTCCAGTTTTCTTGTACCTCTACTGGTGTCTGTAGTGCTTCTCAAAAGTCCAGGGGACAAAAGTGAGGAAGGGAGGCTTTTCAGGGAACTGATCAGGCAGGCCAAGACCAGCCTCACTATCAGAGTTGGTTTTACCATTGATTCCTACTAGACCAGGCTTCTAGGTTTTCTTTTCAAAACTATGGTTGATTTTTGCTTTTGTCACATGTGTCTTAAACTCTTTTTGTTTGGCAGTTGGAGAGAGGACTTCAGTCCCAGAGAAGAGGACACTGTCTTAAATTCCCTTCATTGTTGGGCATCATTGGTTGTAGTACTGTTGAGCTCAATGGCTTTCTTCCAGGGCTTTGCCTACCCATTAGAATTTTCATGGAGGGTCTGTGAAATCATTGTCATTCCCACTTAAGTTAGCCATACATCTCTAGGATGCAAGTGAACTGCTTAACTGGAAATATCTTCTGTCTCCTAACAGCAAAATATTTCCTGGCTTGAAAAAAATAGGTTTCTTCATCAATAACAAAGCAGATGATTATTGCAATAGTGCCTTTTTTCACACATGCTTTAATGAATTTGTTTAGATTGTGGTCAATGAATAAGTTTCCTACAAAGCAGAGAGAGCACCAAATTAAAACTTTGCTTTGTGAAATGATTCTCCAAAATGTCTATCTCTCTCCAGACTCCCTTTTAGCTATCTGATAATCTGGACAAATGCTTTGTCTGAAATCAAGATGAGAGCTGGAGTTCTTACCTCTGTCACTCTCTCCCTCTCTCTGTCTACACACACAAAGTTTAATAGATAGCATATGCTGTTAGCTGAGCCTTTGTTCCTGCCCCAACAGAGTCAATGCACTGCCAAGTTTCACTGAGTTTCAGTGTGTCTCCCCATTTTTGGCTAGAATTTCCTGCAATCTGAAGCAGTCTCACATAAAACTTTGAAGATTCACAGTATATTTAAATGGAAAATTTGAACCATCATTCAGAGACTGCATTTTTCAAATCTGACTTCTTTCAATGACCAAAACTTGGCAGGTTTGCCTGCAGTCTGATAAGGATGGATAAGAGACTGTTGAGACTCCTCCCTGTCTCCATACAAAATGCTAAGCAATTGGAAAGTGACAAGTCTCATGAAAATAATGAGTAAGCAGTAGAATCCTCTGCTTTTTTTTTTTTTTTTTTTTTTTAAACAATATTTCATCATTGAAGACATTAGACCTGCTGTCAAGTTTAGGATATTAAAAAGGTGTCTAATCTGTGGTCTTAGAAAGATCCTAAGTATGCGGAAAGATATGCTATCTTTCCCTCAATGGCTGGGTAATTCTTTAACCTGCCTCCTCCAGGGAAATTTTCCAGGTGAAAGATTTTCTGATTTTTCTATATTTGGCCTGTTACAATTTGTTATTCTTTCTCTTTCTTTTTGAAAAGACCTTTCCTTTGATTCTCTTTGATTAATTGTTGAAGAATTACACAAGCTTTTAGCTTTATGCCTCTTACTAAAGGTCAGATTGATTAAATCATAATGTACTGATAAAATTTCATTAAATACTGTGAAAATGTGGAAGCTAGACATTGTAACCTGGGATGGGCTGGTCCTAAAAATTCCACAGTCTGCTTTTTATCTCTTCAGTGTAGTGGGGGAACATTTGTAACAGCATCATTTGCTAATGAGTTTTTTTATATCAGATGTTTCCTACCTGGTGGAGAACAATGCTGCATGGTACATGCTGTTTATTAAGTCTATTTGAGACAGGCTGAGAAATATTTTGCCTTGAATCTGACTAATGGAATATATTTGAAAAGCCTCCAATAGGCCTTTATCATTGTAAATTGTATCTGGCACATCAAACGGGTGTGAACTTAAACACAGACAAGTCTAATGGCTTGGGAAATGTCCTGATAGACTATCAGGATTTTGCAGCCTAATGAATTAAATACCTAAATGATCTTGAAATAATGTTAAGGAAACATAGTTGACAGAAGCTGAGAAAAGAAGAGAGATTCAAGGTTGGACTTGGCATTCCAACCCCAAGACATCACATTGCTCTGTGAAGAATAACAAAAATGCAGAGTTTCGAGTAATGGAAGGTCAGTTTCTTTGTTTTTTTTTTTTTTTTTTTTTTGTGTCCTGGACTCCCATCCTAACCCCACTTGCTTTTATAAAAACCAAATTGACAAGCCAGCTGAGTAAAAGTTAGCAACTGCACCAGTTACTAAGGACTATATTCTGAGATTCTTACTTCAGTAATGAACGTGCTTATGTATCCCCATGAACCCATAGGTTGCAGATACTGACTAATTTTCAGCAGGCACAAGAATTTTGAGAGGCCTATGACAGATCAGCTGAGCTTGATGCTCTGTATTAGGTAGGATGTTTCATAACCTCCCAAGCTGAGGTCCTCTCCAATCTCTCAGAAGAAGGTCTTGGGGCACACAAGGCATTTCTCACTCTTCCTTTCGAGTGGCCCTGAGTATCAGACTTTTCTGCTCTTTTTCCCTCCCTTTGAACTTGGATTGCACCATGTGCTTTGATTTGTCATCAGTGATAGGTCTGTGTACATCACCAGCTCAGTGCAGTAGAAGCTGCTGCTAGAGCAAATGAGTCTGCAGTGTGGATCACAGGGCAGCCCTGACTAAGGTGTTAGTTCCATACTTAGAAAAAAAATCGTGATCCACAGACAAGGTTGATTTTCACTGCACGTTCCTCCCTACCAGAACAAAATCACACTTGTGCCAGCAATACTGGTAGCCCCAGTAAGTCAAGTTTCTTTCTCTCCATGTACCAGAACACCACCTGCACAAGATCCCCTTGGGTATGGCCCTCCCTGATTTTGGGAGCAATGCTATGTTGTGAGTTTTTCATGCAGAGGAAGAATCAGAGCTTTGGACCTGGGTGGACAGAGTCAAGCCCAGCTTTGTTATTGTGGCATAAGAATGATTCATTGCCTTTGTGCCAAAGAGAACACGTGTGGGGAAACCTAATAAATATCCTTATTCAGCCAACATAATGGGGAGAATTAAATTGGTTGGCACTTGGATCAAAGCTCATTAGCCTTGCATCTAACACTTGACAACCAAAGATAATATCCGAAAAGGGGGTTTTCTTATGCCATTTTCTGCATGTGTTGCAGTGATTGTTCATGTGTAATGAGATCATATCTTATCAAAGAATGAGAAATAGCATTTTTGCCGGTTGTCAAGACCTATCTGAATGTAAAGATTATTTAAACACATTTTTTTGCTATGAGCTCATATTAAATGTCAACAAGTTTATCCATCTCTAATTTAGTTATATGGTCATTACATGGAAAATCCACTTCAGATAAAGTGAAGCATTTTCATCCTCTAGTTACACGAGTATCAGGTCACAGCAATTATGTGCATGTCAGATACCTCCTATGCCACTGCAGGGTTAACTTGTACATGTTCTGCACAAATAATGAGGATCTTATTCTGCACAACAATGTAGTGAATGTGACATTGCATCAATAGGATGAAGGAGGTGGACAAGCCTGGTGAATGAGCTGAGCCTCTGCAAAGTCTTTGACAGAGTGCTCCCAATCTGATAAATATCCCAAATTACTCCTTCCCTGTGGATGGCCTTCACAGGCAGCAAAAGGAACAGCACAACACAATATCTGGTGTAAACTTCCTGCAGTATGTTTGACCGTCCATACCTCTCTGAGCTTCAATCTTTTTCTGTGGATTCCCAACACACCTCCTGTGAGAGGATGGAGTAAATGAGCCATACCTGCTACAGCATTTTAACCATCTAGCCTTTCCTTTCCATCCTTGCAGGCAAAGCACTCGCACACACCTGATCACTTTCCTTTTCAGCTACTGCAGTCTTCCTCACAGGACTGCTTTCTCCCTTTGTTAGGCTGACAGGGTGCTGCTGCCAAAGCCATCTTTCTTATTCTGGCTGTGGCATCTGCCTCTCTGATTGTTGGCCTGTTTCCTCAGTGCTTTCTAAAGTGGTCTAATGTCATAGTCTTGAAGATCTTCTGCTCTTCCTAATCTAACCTAGTGCAGCTGCTCTTGCTAATCTAACCTAGTTTCTCTACCCTATTATTTCCAGTCATGCTGGCTACCTCCTTTGTTCCACAAAAGCCTCCATCCCCTCTTTCCCTGCCCTCACCAAAGATGCTCTTACAGCCACCTCCTTCTGACACTTTTGGCATTCAAGGAGTGAAGGAAAACAACAAAAAGAGCCATCCATATGTCTTGCTATTGCTATTCTTGTTATTGTCACCTTTGTACTTTCTCTTCCCCATCTAGTCTGCCTGCCCGTGACCTTCACTTGTTAAGTATATGCTAGGCATGTTCATTTGTCTGAGGAGATAGACAGTATTCTCTAGTCTGCTTCATTCACTGGTCAAAGACCCCCACATAAGAATTCCTGTCATACAGCAATATTCTCCTATGGTACAGAGCTCCAGCATTAGACAAGCATTTTGGTCAGACATGACCAGATATACCTAGGAGGTTCTTTTAAACTATTATATTAGAGTCATGATAAATGAAAACCCAAAGGAAATGGTAAAGCAGGCAAATTTAAAGCAAATAAAATTTTGTAATAACAGTGGATCAGAAAATATCTTCCTTTGTATCCATAAAAATTAATCTTGACTTTTTTTCTGGAGCAATTTAAAAAAAAAAAAAAAACAAAACAAACAAATATGGTCAAATAAGTATTGCCATCTGGATCCACCATGCGAGTATGTTGAACCGCAGTAAAGATGGGTCTTTGACAGAAGAATTTGACAGGGAAAATGCCAACTGACCATTAGTGAAATCAGTATGATCACAGTTCTGTTCTTATTTGTCTCTGTAGCCCTGTTTGGAAAAAAAGCACAAATTGTGCCAGATAGAAAGCGAGGGAATAGCAAGTTGCAGTCATCAGCCACAGCAAAAGCCAGTGTTCTCACTATGCTGACCTTAATCAAGGCCAACAATCACTTATCTAATGTATTCTTCCTGGCTCTAGCCACATCCATATTTACCAGATCAACCAAAATCTGCCTTTTGTTTCAGTTTTTCCCCCTCAGTGGCTTGAAGAAAAGTAAGCAGAAAAGCAGCCAAAATCTAGTAATTCATGAGAGATATTGTTATTCACTCCATATGATGAGTTCACTCTGAGATTGCTGTTCGAGTCTCCTGGCTGAAGATGCCAAGGAAGAGGTGGGGTCAGGTCCTTCATGATTCAGTCCATACATTTGTTGATGTAAAATGCATCTATTTCACCAATTGTGTGTGTGTGTATGTATGTGTGTGTGTGCATGCCATGGAAAGGCTCATACAACAAAACACTTTCATGGTACCCACATCACAGTCTTACTAGTCACCTCACAGAGGCAGGGAAATGATCTTATTCCTGTTTGTACAAGCAGGCACCTGTGCTAGGTGTATGATCTCTCTCTCATCAACTTTATGGTTATCATGCCTTATGGTTAGTGTGCCTAATCCACAGGCCTATCTATAACTTGATACAGAAAAACAGTTGAAGGAAATTAAGAGAATCCTCAATCAAGAAACACATGAGGCCCTGTGCTTTAGTCATGGCACTCCTTCCACGAAGGCCATTGTCATACAAAGACTGAAATTCCGTGGACATATTGTAAAAAGGGTTTTATGAGCTGAAAGGTGGACAGTCTCCCTCCCTAAACAGAGGAATGGACCACTGTGGAATGGGGGCAATAACACAGCCTGTCCAGAGTCCTTCTTCCCTTTCCAACATCAGTTTTACATGAACTCAGCAAATCTAGATCCTCACTTAAATAGAGGGCCACAAAGCCCAAGTGTGTTGTCTGTTGGATCACTGTCAACATCCTGACAGGGTCAGGCTTCTTGGAAGTATCGTGAACATAAATCTCAGCCTTTACCTGATCCACAAAATATTGAGTTTCTCTGCATTTAAGGCCTCCTATTTGTTGCCCCAAAATATTTGCCACAACGTAAAAATCATGTTGCTATAACAATTTTTTCATCTGTAAAGGCCTGTTTAAATAGTTTTCAACCTTTAATTATATACACTGAAATTAGCTTTCCATCTCAGACCCTCATGCTTCTCAAACCAGTCCTGTTACTTTATATTGTCTCTTCCCAACCCACCATTTCTGGTATCTGACTATCTTCTGGGTGGCCTTGGATAGGCCACTCCTCCTTTGTATGAACTTTCTTCTGCATCTCTAAATTTGACTAATAATATTTACCAGCTTCACAGAGCACCACAGAGAAGTAATGGACTATGGAAAAATTAAATGCTACTGCCTTTACACAAGCTGTATTTCTCAAATTCTGTCAGCAGGGCTGATTTTTGAGGGACTCTCAGAATAGAATATAAATCTTTTCAAATACCTTCAGATTAGTTATATTTTCGTGCAGAACATGTATTTTTTCCCATTAGCAGTAAGTTCTAAAACAGAGCTATCCAATTGTTGGCGGTTGGCAGGAGCTCAACATTCCAGTGTAAAGTAATCTTTTTTTTGTCTGCCAATAATGCAATATTAACAAATTTGTCTTGATATTTATCTGTTGTTATGCCTGTTGTTAGACTATATGAAGAAAACAAAACTTGGAACACTGTAGCAACCATTATTTTAAGATATCTGATATGGCACTGAAAACTTTCCTTTGGGAATTACCAGTTTTGAGGCAATGCAGAATCATATCATGTAAAAAGTTTCCTTGCCCGTTTTCCATCACTGGACATTTCAAGATGCACCTTCTTTCATGGTCTCAAGAGCTCAGATTTCATTTCTACTGATTGGAAACTTAGCTCTGTCATGTTATTGCTGGTAGATTTAACATAAAATGCAAGACCAGCTGGAAAGAAATACATATCACATCCAGTATTTAAATTTTCACAGTAAAAATATTTTGGGTTTGTCGTCTAGTACTCACAGTATCAAGACTTCACATATCAGTGCTGGACAAAAAGTATGAAGAATGACATGGTTTGTCAAACTTCATGCTTAGCATTAAGAAAGGCCCCAGATGGATGTATGAATGACCAGTAAGGTCTTAGGTTAGGATAGAATCAAGCTGATTAAAATCAGCCTTGAATTTGCACAGTCAAAACACATGCAACTTGTCTGAGCAAAAGCTCCTGCAATATTTTTCTCAATCTTAAGTTAGGTAACATCATATACTTATTCTAAAAATGCAAATTAGCCATTATCAGCCTGATAATTAAGAGCCAAGATCTTATCCAAGATAAGTAAAAACCAGGCTTAGTTGAAAGCAGTGGCTTTACAGAAGATTCTTGAACTAGGATTTCAGAATTCAGTATTCTTCTTAAATACCCAACTCGTCTCTGCCAGAGTAACTACAGTTCTCTTTCTTGCCCTCTTATTTTAATGCCAGGTATTTGTTTGGGGCAGGATCCTGCTTGGCTTTCAAAAACATTCAGAGTGTGAAGAAAAGCATACAAAATTAAAGGATGACAGAGCATCAATTTATTAGTTACAACTTGATCAGATCAGTGGGCTGGAACTGAAAAGAAATTATGATTTTTATCCAGATTGATGACTATTTTTATTGTAATATTGATAATCAGCAGAGACTTAGTAATAGTTGTAACAGATGTGACCTCCCTAATGCTGCTCATAGGAGTCCTCTTGCCTAAGAGGGAATAGTAATTATCCACTGTTTTTCAAAACCTCCAGCCTGCAATTGAGTTGTCAGAGTCTCCCAGACACTGCTTCAGGCACCACAGATGGTACCAGCTGACACACTTGGGGCATATCATTATGAGCATGTGTAAACCACATGATTTTGACTACTTTCCTGATACCTAATGCACGACAGCATGTCAAAGGCAGACGTCTTTCATGAGGAAATATGGGCTCCACAGAGTTGCAGCATGATTGAGGAGAATGTTCAAGTGAGGACACATCTGAAAGAAATTGCTAGCATGAGTTACAGCAGGGAACGATCAGCTTCTGTAACAAAATGCTTGTTTCCAGCCTGAAGTATCCAAATTGTTTTTATATGAGGCCCAAGTCAATGCTATTGAAGGCCTTTTCTGTTTATTTTAATGCTTCATCTTGCTGAAGAACATTGCTTAAGATGAGAGTGAACACATTAACAAATACCTCTAGCAGCCCATTACAAATTATTTGTGTGCCAGGGGAATAGCAGGTTTGTGCAGCTAATAAAAAGTAAACAATTGTAAATGTTCACTTGGAATTTACAACATTTTGGTTTTAGATAATTCAGTTTGAGGCAATTGGTTTCCTAAGTCTGACAGTAACATAAATCACAGCTTGAAACTCACTGCAAGTAAAATTAAGTCTGCCTAGTGAGAAATCGGAAATATAACAAGTGTGATAGCATACAATCTTTTTAGAAAAACACCTTCAAAGTAATTTACAGTAGTTCAAAATTAACATTTGGTGCTGAATCTCTAACAGCAGCCATGCAAGGATGTATGAAGAGTATCTGAATGCAAAAATTATTCTACAAATGTATCTCACCTTCCTTTCTGTCAGCAAACTATTTGTAAACCATATCAAGTTCAGCCTTTTTATAAAACCCTTCACAGTGCTTTTAGAAAATTGTTTTTTCTATGCAAACTTTGTATAAACAGTTCACTACAAAAGAAAGAAATATATCAATAATGTGAAAAATATGGTGTGTTGCTTATCTGTACTATGGGTTGTGTGTAACTGGCTGTTTGACAAAAGTATATAAGCAGTTTCTGTGAAAACTAGGTCTAGATCCTGACATTACTGTGATTGAAATAATATGCAGATAAACTAGGTACATAATTTTAGTGGCTTCTATGAACTGAAGGATTCAAGTGGAAGCAATAAGCAAAGGTAAATGTCACTTGTACATAAGCTTAATTGATATTCAATGTCTTGTAAACCTTTAAGTGTACAAGATTAGAAGTAATGCTTGTAAATAATTTAACTCATGAGGTTTCTGAGCTTAAAAGATAAAAGGAAAGTGAATTTGGAAAGATGAGAACCTTGGCCAAGTTAGCTATCGCTTCTGTGTCCCTCTGGTTGATTTTCTGTTTTCACCCTTTGTTTTCATTCCTGTTTAGGCCAGAGTCAGCATGACTAACATATTCTTTTGACATCTTCCTTGCCATCTACATAAGGAAATGCATAGCCTACTACAATTCCATGAAAATTCAAGAATCCTTGTAAGAAGTGCTATAAAACATAGTGGGCCACATTTTAGGTTAGTTTACATTCTGGATAATCCTAAGTAAATTGAAGGGATTTTCTGTATATAAAATATGTGTTGGGTTAGTTTATCATATAAATTGGTTAGAAAAAGAATGAGACTAATAAATTAGTATAACTGGCATAAGCATGACTTAGACACTGTATAACTGAGAAAACTCTAAGACAAAAGAGAGACCTCTTTGATTAATTTGACCTTTGTTTTTTTTGACTCTCCAGCACCAAGCTTCAGCTTCTGTTCTCCAGCTTAAGAGATCTGAGTCAAAGAACCAGCTCAGAATCAGGGTCCAGGTCTCCTGTCAGTCAGGAGGCCATGCCTTGGGACCACTGAGAACAGATGGGGGTAAACCCATCACTTCTTCCATTGCAATTGTTCAGCTCTGTATAAAGAGTTATTTATTCATGGAATAAGACTTATTTCTGTTGAGTGCCTGAGCTGCTGGATCATTGATAGTGTAAGGTTCTTTCAGCACAGATATTCAAAGAACAGTTCAGCAAAATGGCTTTTCCATTCTCACCATATTCTCATTAATTCAACTCCAATGTGTAGCATACAGCACAATTTACATTGAATCTAGTTAAATCTGGCTATGTGTACTCAAACTTCCTGAATTTTACATTAAAAATCTCAGATCAGATAAAATCACCTTATATTCTGGATATATGGATCTACATAGCATCACAGTATTGTCTTACCGTAGTCTTCAGTTCCAGAACATATATTTTAAGTAATTCAGTCCTATCAGATGAGATAGATATTACCCTTTAAAAGCCTGAAAAGTGCTGTGCCCCTGACATTAAATGCTTTAGGTGAACAAAAACCTGTTGGCTTTCTTTCATGAAAAAAAATAATGTGACCTTCCGAAATCTAGGTTTCTACATCATCAACAAAGATTCTCACTTTCAGATTAATTCTCTTTTTAACATCACATTCTTTTAAAAAGAGGAAACAGTTGCTCAGGTGACTACAATAACTTAAATACTTGGCTGACAGCTTCAAATTACTGATCATTTTGAACGTCATATTTATGCATGACAAACTGATCTCCATTTCTCCCTCAGATACAGGCGGTCCATCAAAGTTGTTGGTTATGACTTGTTTGGAAACAGGCTGCTGTCAACAGCATGAGAGCTTGCCATTAAGGAGGCAGACATCTATGAGGAGCTGTGGAAACACCACAGCTTTTGGTTTTGACCAAACAGACTGTCACTCTGTGATCCCTGGCTTTTTTTGACTCGTTAGAGGGTCAATCATCTCAGGGCCTAGTTATTATTTCAGTGTTTCAGATTTTCTGTTTGAGCCCCCGAAATAAATCATGGCTGGCAGCCATTTCACAGTAGAGTGCTCTTTAAATGAGGCCAGTATGCTGGGATGAAAATCAAATAAGGTTGTTTCCCACTTTTTAGTCTGTATCTCAAAATGAGACTGAAGTTCCCTAAAGAGCTGAAACAGATCTCTGAAAATTTTTACCAATTTTTTTTTTTTGTTGTTATGTATCGTAGCACTTTTTAATCATGACCACAAGTAGCTGTGGTATGAAATGGGTTATCATTACTTCTTGCTTTTCTGGACATAAGGAGCAACCATATTTTCAGGTTTGTGGCACTGAATCTGAATCTGAAGGAACATTTCCTGAATTTCAAGCAACTTTTTCTTCCCTGTGTTGCACTCTGATCTTACTGTCTTTAATCATATAATTTACAGGCCTACTATGTCCAAAGTACTTGCTGTTCTTTAACATCTCCCATTTGTTGACTTAAGTTTTGATGACTCAAGCTTTTTAACCTTTGGGTTAAAAAGGATCAAGAACCAAATTATTTCCAATTCCAAGATTGTTAAGACACTAATTTTTTCAAAACTACTACACTGGTTTGCACACTAGTTATAAAGCTAAAACTTTGTATCTGATCCACTCTGAACTTTTATTCACTGTCCATAGTGAAATTTGGATCTGAAGTCTCCCTGCTTTGAGATCTGATTTTACAAAAAAAAAACAAAAACAAAAACAAATCAGAACTAAAATCAGGACTCTTCATCTCATGTAGTGAGTCATACCTAGTATAAAATTTTTAAAAATTTCTCTTCATTCCTGCCTAATATGATGAGCATTCATAGTGATGTAAATGGAGGATATCCAAGACCTCCATTTGAAGTTGCAGTGGGAATTTTAGTTAGTCCAAAGTGATTAACTCAAGCTGATAGCAGGGTTTTGACTCAGGCAGGTTTTCCCTATGATAGATCCCCAGGAGACTCTTAATGGTCACAGGTTCCCAAATCTCAGCTTCAGCCTCCAGTGAAACTCCATTGCTTTCAAAAGATGAAGAATAAACAATATTTTCTTACTGTTCATGTGGAAAATATCTAGTGCTCTAATCCATGTGTGTGCCTATTTTGAATCCTACTATGTCCATCACTTTTAAATGTCTTTGCTTCTAGGTAAATCATTTTTCCATGCCTTTACATCTAGATAATGCTATATTTCCATAGGCCTGTGAGTGTACATGTGTATGTAACTGTTTCCTGCACTATATACCCGTTCCTTCACACTCAGGCAAGACAATATGTTGAAACACAGAATTAAAAATAATGGAAATTTTATATGAAATATGAATTTCCAGTGCTGTATTTTATTCTGTCAGGCAGTCCAGACACAACAACATCACATCAGGACACCAGAGACTATGGTCTCTATTTTCCATCTTTTTGTGATAGCCTTAAATTTCAGTGTGATGCTGAAGACACCTTGCTTTTCAGGTGGGAATTTAGTGCTTGTTTTTTGTTATCCTTTTGTTCACATTCCATATTCTATGATTGCCAGAGCTCTGTCACAGAAACACTATTGTAATTAGACAGTGGTGAAAGACTTTTTCCTGAAAGCAGTAATTAAGCAATGAGTTCTATTCTCCTGCAATGAACAACAGGGTACAGCACAGTCTTCACAGAGTTTTGGTATGATAACAGGCGGGGTGGGGAGGGTAGGAGCTCCCAAGCCAGAGGCTCTGCTCCTCACAGGTATTCCCACCAAGATGTATGACTAAACCAGACAGATTCAGACAGAATTAGAAGGGTCAGGAGAGAGAGAGAGAGCAGGAAAAAAAAAAAAAAATCTGTTGGAAATGTGCCTGACATCTTCATTCAAAACAGAAAACACTTCCCAGCAAGTGCATTGTCAGCACTGCAACAGTGTCAAATAAGAACAAGCTTTTGCTTAGAAGGAAAAGGGAAACTTTTCTAAACTGATTAGTAGTCAATTTGGATATTCTGTTATCTATTTAAATTGAGGTAGCTGGGTGATAAAGAGGTCAGGGTGTGAAGACACTCAGACTAGTGTGATGGTTCAGACAGATTTATGCACTTACTACAGCATTTAAGTTGAGGACAACAGTGAGCAAATCAGCCCTCATGCATTCCAAAACTACTAAACCCTGACTTCATACACAGTGTCTATAAAAAACAATTATTTCGCAGGAATATAGATCCCACCACTCTCTGAAAAAGCAGAGTGGCTGCATTTTGGAAAGTTTATATTATATTACTTTTCTTTCGGATTTCACAGTGTTAATTGTGTAAGTGATTAGATTAATCCTGAGATGAGTTTTCAGGAGGGACTTGTACATGATCCAGGTAAGATCTCATGATTTGGCTCACAGTGCATAGAGGAACAAGTTGTTTGGGCAGGAATGATGTTTTGTCTTTTATCAAGCTGTTTGCTCACTCTAATCCATGCTTTTGTTTTAAACAAGAATAAATTTTCTGTCTTGTGACTGAATGTTGAGTTTAGGACCTGTTGAGCTTTTGTAGAGCATGTGACACATGTTGAAGAGGGAAACTAAACACAAGATATTTCTGGGTATAAAGACCCTTGCTACCAATTTTTGGATTTCACATCAGTCCATTTCAAGTGTCTTGTGCTGACATAATGAGCCTATCTTGTGTCCTACATTAGATAGTATGCTACAAGCTGGTTCCTGAGACTTGAAACTTACTGGAAATCAATCTTTTCATGTTTGCATTATGTCATTTTGGTTTAACCTAAGGCCTACTTTGCTCCAAGGGAAAAAACAAAAGCCTCTTTTGAGATTAATTTTTACCTGCAGAGAAGCTGTGAAGTTAGCCATTGGTCAGTAAGAGAGGAAGGGCCTGTGTTTCAATACACAGCATTCACCCACAGGGAAATAGTTGCTCTTGTAGCTTATTTCTGCTCTTTTTTTTTTTGCAGTCAGAGGAAAAAAAAAAATAAAGGACAGGTGTGAGAGATCATCTGGGGACAAAGGGCTGGGGACATACTCACAGAAGCTGTAGATTGGCTTGTGGTAGGAGTAGAGACTGCTCTTTGTTCTCATCCTGCTTACCTGCCAGCCAGCATCACTTAGCAGAAAGCTAGGGAATGAAGCCTCAGAAGGCCTGCTGAAAACACAGGTCCCACCTCATCCCCTCTCCTAGGCCATGGGAGCTCTTGGTCTGTTGAGAAAGAAGGTTTCGCTGCTCAAGGGGTTCTAGCTTCTACCTTCTGGGGAGCTGAAATAAATTTTCCTGGGAAACCATCAGCGCCTTGTAGTGCCTAATGGGACACTGTTTATAAAGTGGCTACTTTAATAAGCACCCCCAGGATTTCCCTGCTCCATTAATGCACCGTTAATTGATTAGTTAATTTAGAACAACCCGAGGGGGCAAAACAAGCTAAGAACTGTATCTTTGCAGTATACAAGACTAGAATATCTTGAAATCTCAGCACAGGGATACAGCTGGATTGTGGGTACAGACTCATGAACAGGTTGTAAGGGTAAAAAGAAACTGCATGAGCAGAGCATCAGAATGACCCCCATTTAGTTCCAGTGTGTGGGCTTTTATACCACAGTGAAAGACAGATAATTGAAGGTTGCTTATCTTTCAGTGAAGGAGAATCATGCCTCCCTCATGTTTGAGGAGTAAGAGCTGGTACACAAGCAATTACAGTGGGTTAGCAGGTGCACTGTAAGTTCACCTTCTAATTCACCCTGCAATGACTCATCCATGTGCCTACACCTTGTGGTTTTTTTTCAAAAGTCCTTTGATTTGCTTTAGTTTGTCTGTTTCAATTCCTGCTAGTGTTAAAGGCTCATTCCTGTGTTAAAGGCACAGCTGCTGTAGAGCTTCACTACTGTTGCCCACAGCAGTGTCAGCTTGAAGCCATCTCCAGCAAGACCAGTAGATGCCATTCTGAGACTTTGGTGTGAATGGCCAGTAAATGGGTTTAGTAATTTCCAATTTTTAAATCTTTCACTTTTTATGAAGTATTTTCTTTTCCTCTTTTACAACTTTCCCTATTGATTTCTTCCTTCTTTGTTTAAGGAAAAAAATGAAGAATCCTTACTTTTCGTGTCCTGATGGAAAACCTTGGAGCAACCATCTACTGAACCTACTTTTACAGACCAGACAAGACTCCTTCTTGGCATACTGCCACGAGTGTTGAGACTACCATGCTCTGGTTAGATAGTATCTAATTGCTTAGACGGCACCCAAGATTCAATTGCTGTTAGAAATATAACACTGTAAATCATATTAACATAACATCAGAATACAAACCCATAACTCTTTGAATAGTTTTCAGGCATTGTCAGCTGAAATAGAGATGATATCACATTTTTATCATATATACCCAAATCTGACTACCAGCTAAAGCTGAAGGTTTATTTAACTATCAAACAATATTTTATTTTCTAAAAGAGGTTCAATGAGTAAAAAGTATTGGAAAAGGGAAATTACAGGTGATCTGCCCATTCCACCTGGATCCAATTGCATCTAATAAATTGTTTTGGGTGGAAATTGCTGAGTTACAGGCATTTGGTATCAGATGACTGATGTCCTTTAGGTAGACTCAAATTCTGACTCTAGGGACAGAGATCTCTTAAAGTAAGATCTGACATTGTGCCCTAAAAGTGTAAAGGAGTTTTTGAGATTACAAATGCTTTTGCTTGAAATGTTTTCAGCTTCCTCAGAACAGATGGGTCTCACTAAGAACAGAGCCAAAGTAGGCTGCCAGTGTAAGTCATCTTTTTTAATACAGAGCCAGGTAACCATTCATCTTCCCTTCACTCGCTGTTTTCTGTCAGCTAGCATGATTTCTGCAGTTGCTTGGTGTGGCTGTAGAAGTTGGAGTGACTAAGAGTAACTGAGTGAGCCTTACCCATTTTCTAATTTACAGACAGTACCATTCAGAACACATGAACTCTAAATGCTTGCAGTGAAAGGGTTTTCAGTGCTGAATTCACAATTTCCTGCTCAGACTTGGTCTTCACCAGCTGCGATTTAGGGAGCCAGGAGAAGAGTGTGTCCATAGGAGCACAGGAGGGCAGAGCTTCTGCTGGCTGCTTGTTGTCTTTTCTACTACAACCAAAGTGAAAGGCAAGAGGTGAGACAAACTTTGCTTCACTAAGTATGCAGCTCTAATAAAACCTTTACCCAGGGCACTGAATGCAACAGTATACAGTGTTGAGTGAAACTCAGAAGGTTTTCTTATATAGCTTGGCTGCTTTTCTGATGTACAGCCAAATTGTAAGCATCTCTTGAGCATACGGAATAGGCTGGAAATTGTGCGCACACAATCCTACCTCTATAAAGCTTCTACCTTCTGTTGTGAATGGAAACATCACAGTAATAACCTTGTGATGGTGTGTCTGGGTTTACAATTTTAGTCATAGCCAGTTTTAAGAAAAAGATAACTAACATCAGTTTATTTTTTAACCCCTTTCCCTCCCACTCCCTACCTCTGAATAATTTCCTTGGACCCTTGTGAAAATCATCATTGCTTTTACATTTGTTCCAGTCATTTCAATCCTAGGGAATAGGATACTTTAGCATAGGCCAGGCCCCATTCTTTCTGGAGTTCATGCTCTGTCTGCCATGACTGCTGATGACTGGGTCTCCATGTTGTGTGTTGCTGTTCACACAAGAAAGAGTACCTTCTTCCTGCCTTTTGAAGGTTTTTTAGGCAGACTAAACTTACTGCATCTCAGCTTTCTGATACATGATTTTAGCAAATACTCTTTCAATACTCTAGTAAAGGGCTCTAAATTCCTCAGGGCTGTCCACCAGATCTGTGGTCACACATCCTCTTGATACAACCTGACCCCAGCTTCCAGTTCTGCCTACCGGTTGGTACTCCCCTCAGCTGCTGGAAGTTACTGGCCCCTCATGTCCATCCAACAAACTGATCGTGCTAGGTCATCCCTCAATATCCCATCCCATCCCCAGCATCGCAGCTGGGTTAGCACAAGCCTGCTACTTGCTCCATGCACATCAGTGTGACTGGAGGCAGAGCTAGTGCTGCAGCCTGGACAGCTGCTCTGAGGAGGGGAGGAGAAGGGAGGACCCAAGGTCTTGCTGTCCCATGAACACGGCCTCCTACTCATCCTGTGCTGCCCAGGGAGGGGTGCCTGGATTAGAATCTGGGCCCTGTTCAAACACACAGCATGTGTGGGCTTGCATAGGGGAGGGTTTAAATAACAAAAAAATTAACTGTTCTCCAGTTTCTTTCTTAGTAATATTCTTTCACATGGAAACTAAAAAGTGCAGACTAGTCAAATAACAGCAAAGCCTGACCTATTATGAGTGCCAGTCCCTCTTGGTGAAATCTTCATCTCACATTCTCTCTGTAACTTTTCAGTGCCCAGCCTCATTGATCTCAGTTTTCATACCCTATGGAGCAATTATAACCTTTAATAATTACAGCTACTTGCGTATTTTTCCCCAAGGCAAACAGAAAGCAAGGATGGCAGCTCACCAGCAATCTGTGTGAAAGAATTCTGTATACTGTGCAAAATACATTAGGCAGCTCAGAGCTACAGTTGGTAGAGAAATTTCCTTTATGCTGAAGAACACTTTCATCCTCACGAAATGTACATAATGCGAGATGATTTATATGCATGGCAACTCCAAATATTTGCAAATACAGACACACGCATATTCATAACTGTAGAAATATTCATAATGCACCTGTCATCAAAGCAGTCCCGGGTAAATATATTGCACAAAAGCTCCACTGGGGCTGACTGTGATATCTCAGCTTTCTTCATAATTGAGTGCACACAGATTTGGGGATGTTCTACTCAGTTCAGTTTCCATTTAGTAACTGTTTGTGTACACAAGTGGTATCATTTAACATACACAAATTGAATGTTAATCATGTCCATGCACAACAGATAGACCTTGCTAACCAGTGTCCAGAGGCAGTGTGGACAAAAAGTGCAAGCAAAAACATTGCAGAGATTGAGGGATGCTAGAGGTCTGTGTATGCTCTACACTGTCAAAGTAGTGCTCATTCTCTGTAAGGATTTCTTTGCCTGTTGCTTTCAAAGTAGACCTACTCTTCTGTTTCACCCCTTAAATCTGGAACATTGGGGAAAGCGTATAGCAAAACAAAATATAAGATTTCCTTCACAATATAGATGAGAGTGAAACTGTGACTAGTATGACAAGTTTTATGTCCTGCAAATGCTGCATGGGTAGGGCACACAGCAATCACCTGAGTTAATATAAACACACATTGTTCCATTGGGGCATTAGAGTAAATTAGGTTTCTACTCATTCATATCCTGAGGATCTGGGCCACCTATTTCATGCTGTATTCTTTTTATTGTATTTAGCATAATATATTGCTCTGAAATGTGCAGTTAATTACAGAATTTCCTGGTTTAAATTCCATAGTAACTATTCTTCTGCCAGAAATGGATTGCTTTTAATAGGATTGTATCCCTTTTTGGCAATATGTGGTTATGTATACTCTGTTCCCATCCTTATTATTCACGATCTGTAGCAAGAGAATACAAGTTCACTGCGTGAAATTCAGCCTGTGATAAAGTCAGTGGCAGGCCTCCCAGGCATTCAAGAAGGCTAGGTTCCCATCAGGTTTTTTGAATTCCCACCACACCCTTCTGCTTGTCAAGCTAATGAAACATCTCCACTAATTGCACTGGAGGGGAAAGCCTGGTCTGCCTATAACCTTACAACACACATCATTTTTCCTCAAAGCAAGTAGGTCTGTCTATATCCTTTGAATCTCACAGTCTTTCCTGCACTTTTAACCTCTGGGTGTAGACATGCAGCATCCATCAGGAGGTGCCTCCCTCCAGGACAGCTCTGGAGCAAACAACCATCCCCCTACCCACCACTGTCTAAAAACATAGCAGGTAAACAGAGCAACCCCTGAGGAATATGTGAAGGACACAGATCCAACAGCACAGACTTCATAACCTTTGCTGTTGTTGTTGTTCCTGTCTGCTCTTACACTGAATAGCTCCCTTTTGACATGGGGATAATGCCTGTGAGTGTAATTGGGCAGCCTTGCAGATTCAAAATATGCTTCTAATAATTTTTTTTAGGGTTAATATTCTTTATTTTCCTTATTGGTTTAATGTGCTTTTGTTGTGAATTTCAAATGCTTTTTCATCAAGCATAATCACTACCGTGCATCAGACTGAATGTAGACTTAGTCCTTTGTGAAATGTAACAAATATAAACATAGAAAGACAAGCACATATATGCATATATATACACAAATACACATTTTTATATAACACAAGATAGTGTATTCTATTTATCATAGAAACCCAATACAATAAGATTGTAACATATAAGTGTAGCTGAGTTACCTGCACAAATATATTCTGTGCTAAGAAATTTTTGTGTTCACACTCTGGATTTTGCTCTGGAGAATATTGTTTGAAGAATTCATTACCAGTGTAAAACATTTTCTACAGAACCTTTTCACAAGAAGATTTTTGTAGCTTTATGATACCAAATATGCAAATTCACAATACTTTTCCTGTGAAGGGTTTTTGCAGAAAAAAGGGAAAAAAGGAAGAGGCATTTCTATGTACTTTCAATTAAAACATTTTATGCCCTATATATGATATACTATACCTGAGATGCGTTCTCCTACAGGGCATATGCAGATCCTCCTATATAATTGATACTACTAGTCAGACAGTGAAGTATCTTCTGCATGCTAGATTTAATAACCGAGCCAGAAAGACCCATTAGTGAAGGAAGTACACTGTGACACCTGAAGATATAAAGTAAAAGTAAGATCAGGAAAGAAATGTTCAGTAGCAGTCAACATAGCAATTAGACACAGAATGTTTCAGAAATGTCTCAGAAGGACAAAGGGGTTGCATCACTACACCAGAAGATGTGACAGCCCCATCCTAAAATGTTGTTGTTTCAGAGATGACCCCAGGAAATGTGGCACTGCCTTGACAGATTCATTTGCCAAGTTTTGGGCCAACAAGCTACTGTAAGCATTTTTCAAGGACAATCATGTCTCTCTTTCACAAATCTTGAGCTGAAAACATCCAGAGCTGAAGAGAAAACCCCACTGTGGACCTTGAGGGCTGCTTACCACACAGTGTGGGAACTGCTGTTCTAAGGTAACCAAACACCCAGCTGCCTCATTTGACTCACTTCCTACCTGAGTATCGTGAAAAGGAAAATGAAGCTCTATAAATCCTCTTCTCTCAGGAGATCCACAGTTATCTTTCCTATTGCGAACTATGGAAAGTTATGTGGGAATATTAGCAAAAACCCTAACAAATTCATAGTGCCTATCTCTCCTAGTCCAAGTGCAACAGAACTAGCAGTGGCATCAGACAGGGGAAAGCCACCACCCCACCATGCATTTGTGTGGGAAAGTAGGTGACAAGGGCTGGTCATTATTAGGCAAAGCTTGACATGTTTACACTGAAGCCTTCAACATACTGCTCATTCCATTGTAAGTGGATCAAAGAAAAGGGCATTATTATATATTTGTGTAGCCCCAACAGTGTGTTAGGCACTTAATTTGCCATCTGAGGCTGTTCCTTTTGCTGTGATATTTCAGGCAGGGATTCCCATTCATCACATTGATCCCACTCTGGGGCTGGAGCACAAGGTCAGCTATCACTGGTTCTGTCATGCTCAAAGGCTGCAGTGCTCTGGTAATTAAGGCTGTTAGATGGGAGGGCCTCTTTTCCTGCTATTTGATGTAGAGTAGGTGCAGATGAAAGATTTATAGTTTTAATTCAAATACGGGACTTGTCTTTGACAACTTAATTGTGCTTGCAGAGAAGTTCTGGACCCTTTCTCTTGCCAAGTCGTTACAGAAAGGCCTCACATCTTGGATCTACCAAGAAGCTGTTTGGATTAAAGAAATAACTGAAGGGACTCTGCATTAGTGCTGATAGAAGCAATAAACATTTGCTTGTCTTTCTCCTGCTTGTCGTAAATATGTTACTTAAAATAGTATATTTTCATAGTTCAAGACAAAAGTAGGTATATGTTTTCCTAACTCTTTTCCTGTGTCTATATTCATCTCTATGAACAGAAATTTCCTTTGTTATAGCACTCATATTAAAATTGATTAATGAGGCTGGGAAAATGAAAAGCTAGATTGAACAGGGTACTAAAATCTAGTACTTATTCCTTTAATAAAAATGTGATTATAAATAATAAAATATGGTTCAATTCTATGAACAAAATTGCTTTTACATTTGTTTTGTTATACAAAGTCATTGCAACACTTTGCAACTATCACAAAGATTTTCCTTGTACCCATCTAGTAGTTGCTAAATATCAGGACCGCAAAGAAAATTACCTAAAGGTCAGGAATCATTCAGGGCACCCAGCCAGAACATGCAGATTTCTCACAGATAGGTATGTAGTGTTTGAGCTCATGCTGATAGCCTTGATCATCAGCGTTGTCTTCTGCCAGAAGCTGCTGGCAGAGGCAGACTGTTATGTTCTGTGCGGACAGAGGGAGGAAGATGATGTGCTTTTTGTCAGCAGACTACGGAGTAATTCTCTACAGACAAGGTGGGAAATTCCCAGCACGGGAGCAGCTGGCTCCTGTTGCCTGGCTCTGGAAGAGGTGATGGATGGTCAGGTGGGTGGAGACCACCAAAGTGCAACCTTGCACATTGTTTGGTTCACTTGTTTGGGCATGGGGTCTGCAGAAAGGCTGCAGGTTCGGGATCCAGGACCTTACGCCTGCTCTGTTTGGTATATCCCCACAGCATTTCATACAGGTTGGCCCTTTTACAGCAAGGACACTCAGCTTGTCCAAAATAACAAAGCTAGTCTGCTCCATTTCTGTGGCTCTCATTACAGAGCATCTGAGGGTTTTACAACCATTGCTGCGATCATCCTTATAAAAGCAGCTGAAGCCCAGAAACTTAAAGACTGTCATTTAAAAAAGCATTTCAGCCCCTAAAGTGACTGATAGTTTTCTGGTGAGATTATCCAGAATTCCCTAGCCAGGCATTTTTCTCAGCATAGATGAGTATCTTCAAGCTCATAAAAGCCTTCAGACCATTGCTATCTGGCCCAGAGTCTCATGAGAAGCAGAACAAGGAATTTAACCCCAATCTCATGAGCTCCAAATACACAACATTTTCTCCACATACACAACACACTGCCAGCAAGGTGTGACTCAGGGCTTAGGGTGTGCTCCCTTGTGACTCTTTTCTGAAAAGGAGAGCAGAGGTGGGGGCAGGACATGTACATACTGTTGGGAGGAAGCATGAGTGCTACCAGTGGGACAAATGGGATCAAGGGACAAGAGGACATGTCGCCTCCCCAGAACATCCAGCTCCTGCAGCATTTGGACAATGCTGCTTCCCCTCCAATGCAGTTTCCCCTCTGGCCCCAGCACCCTAGCGACTGTGGAGAACAACCGGCCCCATTTAAAACAGCAGGAAGGAAATAAGGGTTATGACCTCTCAGGTAGAGGCAAACAAAAGCAAGCCAACCGAAGAGAGCAGCACAAGGGTACAGGTCCTTGGCCTCTTCACCCTGAGGCCGTAAGGCAGCAGTGAGTGCCTCTCTTTAAATTAGCGGAGGCCAGAAGGGCAGGAGAGCCATTTGTGATACCAGAGTTGGGACTGTACACCCCAGCAGATGAAAGCTGTGCCCTCTTGTTTACCAGTTCTGCAAATAACTCCCCCTTGTATATTAGGCTACAAATAAATCTCATCACTTTTACTGGATGATGGTACCAGCTTCTTCACATGTGTTATAATCTAGATTTAGGCTATGTATCAATGGGGCAAGAGGGATCTTACAGTCAATAAGTGTTTTTCCCTCACATTCACACATGTACACGCCTGACTGCCACGTCACCTCTGCAGGAAGCAGATTGAGGAGAAGATTCATTCACCTTTTCAAAAATGAAAAAAGGCAGCTCTTTATTTACAGGCCTCCCTGCTCAGTATGATGTGGAGCCAAGGCAACCCAGCAGTATTTACATCGGACAAAAACACCAGATCTACATTTGTGTGGAGTTTTTTAACTTCAGAATGTCTTTTTAATTGATACACCCATGGATCTTACCTCTCAGATTGGTCCAAAATCCAACTTTCCCTTGCATTTGCTTAGTGTTCCTAACAACCTGGCAGCACACACTAATTGTACACACATGGTCATAGGATATGTCTTTATGAAGGAGGGAGTTTTACAGCCCTTGGTTTTAGTATGTTTCATAGTGCAATTTAACAGTAGAGCAAAGCTGATCATGTCACTATGTGCTGATGTTTCTTCTTCAGAGCGCACTGCAGAAGCAAGAAGGAAACATACAAGAAAAGATTTGGCCTGGGTTTTTAAAAAGAACTCAAGTTCCTTTAATAAGACAATGTTGACAGAACAAGAAGCATCTTACCAGTGTAAAGGAGAGAAATGTCTGTAGGAGATGAAGGTTTCGATGGTTTTGAAAGTTTTCTGATTAGGCTGATTTGTGCTTGGTGCAGTAAAAAACGAGGTTGGAAAGACAACTTTTCAGCACCTCTGAAAACCTGAACAAATTTTCTCTAAATACCTGAAAGTAGATTTAGGAGCTTAGCATTAGCCATCAAGCTTTGTAAATGCTGGCCAATAATAATGACAGATTTTCCCAGCTGCATCTTAAATCCATGGCTTCTTGTTATAAACTCATTAAGTGAGAAACATGATAGATATTCCTTTAGCACATCCCTTTGTGTTTCTCTAGTCAGTTGTCATCTATCTGTTATTCTCCACATCATTTATTGTATGTGTTACCCTCTCCTGAGCTCTAGAGGAGGCCCCAGACAATTCTAGCACTGCAGATGTGTGATTTTGGCAGGACTGCTCAGTTGCTGTTCCTCAGAAATAATTTTGCCTCAGCACAGGGATGAAATGTTGCAGCAGAGCCTTTCTAATTAGCTGTGAATGCTGAAAGGAGAAGTCTTTCCCCAGTGTAACCACCACACTGCCGGACCCTGCTTTCTGGAAGGTGGTGAGAAAGTATCTATTGACCAAAATTATACTGAATCAGATGCAAATAATTTAGAGAGCCTTTTGGAAGGTGAATACAATTTCAGATTATTATTATGCATCTTGATTGCTCTTTAGCAGGGTAAACTAGCCTGTGCTGAGCTTTGAGCTGCCATGACAAGGCTATTACCAGCTTTGAATCAGTTCATTTAAAACTACCTCAGACTCTCAGCATGGAAAGACACACTCTCCCACTCTCCCTGTCTGGGTTTAGACCAAATACATGCCTGGAAGTGCCACAGCATATTAACAAGCCTTCACAGTTGTTTAGCTAGAATCTTTAACAACCAGAGTTCCTTGAGCACTGGGATGGTTGCAAATAGGAGGTAACCATGAGATAAATGTGCGGACATTTCTGACAATAATGTATGCAGAGTGTCACAGCATGTCCATCCTTGTATATCTTTCTGGATTTCCCATATGCTTTAAATCAGGCCAGCCATTTGCAGCTTGGAAGTATAGAAAAGAAGGTGTCAGAAGACAAAATGAAAGGGTGTAATAATGCTGCAGACAAGAATATGTATCTATTGGACTATTTTTTAAGCAGGTCTGACTTATTTGTATGAAGAGCCTATTTCTTTATTGGAGATATGGCAATACGCACATTACGGACCACTATCATTTAAAATACAATTTTGATTAATATCACTCAAAAGCTAAACATTGAGATAGTTCAGTTCCTTCCAAGAAGGAAATTCAAATCCACTGAGGAAGTCACTGATAACATGTGTAAACTCTTCTGTGGATGGAAAATAATGAAACATCCCAGAGCATCATTATTCCTCACTACTTCCTGAAATCTGTTCCTCAAATCCCCCAAACTAGCAACCCAGTGTATTTACGATTTGCCAAGAGGTCTATGGGTTTCTCAGAGCATTCACCCAGCTTTGTGAGGAAGTGAGGGATTACAGGGAACTACACAAGCAGGTCAGCCAAGGTTCACGTCTTGACTTAACTGTAAGTTGACGATGACATTTTCCAGATATTTATGGAGAGTTCATCTTGGGAGATGCTCATTTTATAGACACAAGGTGGAATTTCCTGAAGTAGGTATTTCCAGAACCATGTGCATCCTTACAGAGTAGCAAATAAGTCCATCTCAACAGCTTTTTCAAAGACACTTGAAACATGAAGGCATGACACTGTTCTGTAGGTGAAAGGAGAAAACTGAAACATGCCATTTATCCCCATCCATACTGCATCCTTAGCCACCATTCACACACCTATCTTGTACTAGACAGTTCCCCGAATGATGCAAGGAAGTGGAAGAGTAGTTCCTTCCTCTCCACACCAGGAAACTGCGGGGACCCTTGATAGCAAGGGGTGGGCAACACCTCTACTGAGTCATCCCCGAGGCAGGGGAGCCCAAAGCCTCAAACATTCATTAAGAGAGGTCTGTGTCTCCAAGGCAAGCTGGTGCAATTCCTCCTAAAGCTCTGGAAAGCATCAATAACTGCATTCTGCTGTTAAATGCCATCACTGTAAATGTCAACAGCAGCAGTGCAGGCGGGAGACTGATTAAAAGCAAATACTACACTTCCAATTCTAAATCTCTCGCTACTCTTTAAAATATCAGATGGTCAGTTTCTGCAGCTGTCTGATTGGATGGGAATGACCCAGTTGTAAGTGAGGACTGGAGAAGGTGAGGACTGGAAGAGCGAGAGATCACTCAAGACCCTTCATGCATATGCTGGTTGTCTTCATTCTTAGGAGACATTTTGACTGCAAGTTTAAATGGAGATTTTAAGCAGGTCAGTGCTCTGTGGACATGAACTAGTTCATCAGCAGCTGCAGAATGACGGTCAGCGCTGTTGCAGATGCTTGATTTCAGTGCATTTGGATATAATATTTGTTGAAAGATAGGAACAGTTTTCCCTTGAAGAATATGTTATTGCTGTTCACTACAGCTGTTCATAAGTGCTTCCAAAAATGATAACCACTCTTGCCAGCCCTCATTTTGCTATCATTCTATTTTATAATGCTTAGAAAAACTATGTAGGTAGATTTTCAGATTATCATTCCTCTATTGCTCCATTTCCCTCTAGTCTACAGATACAGAGGATATGCCTCTTTTGTCTGTTGGGCAACAGTAAGTTCCTCAAGGAAGTTCCACAGATTTTTGGTACACCTGGGAGCATGGTGGGATACAGATTCAATTGACACTGTAGGTTATACTCCTCAATATATAGCAAGATATGGCTATGGCCATTCAGATTTTTGTGATTTATATTGCAAAATTTATAGGTATATCTCTGTAATCTAAATGTAAAACCTATTAATTGACTGATGCTGAAAGGAGCCCATTCTTGTAGATCCATATAGAACAAGGAATATTTTATATCTGATGTGAACAGGACATCTGTTTGTACCCACTGTCTTGGCCAGGAGTATCTTGCAGTCAGTAATACTCAAAGCAACAGCAAAGCACAGAAATTACCATTCAGCACAGTGAGCACCAGTATATAGAGAAGGAAATGCTGCTGTATGATGCTAATACGTTGGCTGTTTAAGATGGGCATGCCTTCATCAGGACTGTATTCTTTCTCTCTTTGGGACAACATTAATTTTCTTTTTTTTTTTTCTTCACATATATTTGGTCATCTGGTGCCCACACTAATTTATAACTTTGATAAAATGAGCCAAATGTTTTTATTTTTAATATCATTCTCTGGAGAGAGAAGTAAAGAGCTTGAATTATTCTGACCATAGCCCACTGTTGCATCTCTGTCACTTCAATTAAAACTCAATTATTTTGTCTCAACAAAAATATAGTTTTCCAGGCAGAGTTCTGTTTGCAAAAGAGACAGCACAAATCCTGTTACCTGTAAACAAGATTTGTGCATCTACCTCCCATACAGGTATTTGGAAAATGCATTCCCATAGGCATCTGACCAGGGAGCTCAGCTGTGCTGTTGTTTTTAAACTTGATTTAAAGGCAAGATCATAAATTTTAAAATGTGGATGTTAGTGTTGGAGTATAAAAACCCTGAACCAGGGCAACAGCATTTCAGAAAATAAAAAAATACGTTAACAAAAAGGGTTTGTACAAGAATACCATTGACACAAGTTACAGTCTCTGTTTAATTGAATCAGTTCTGCTGAAACCTTTTAAAATCTGGAAAACACTATCATAAATTTTTTACTGTAGTAGGGCCAGTATAACGATAACAGGTTTTGGACCCATTTCCTAACATTCCTTTTTTCTTCCTTTCTCCTTTCGTGTTAAAAAAATTAGAAACAGCATCCCTGAGCCATTCTTTGCTGTGTTATCTACACAGAGAAAGAGAGATGCTTTCCCCCCACACCTTTTCCTCCCACATGCATTTTCTGTCTGGATACTTGTCTTCTGTTTCCTCTCATGAAAAGGTAGCACATTGGATTAAAGCACCACCTGGACAGAATCTGTCCAGCAGACCACTAGCTAGAATATACTGTAGTGCCATTGTAAAGGACTTTGGCCTATTTAGATACCCAGTGCTTTGCAAAGGCTGTGGCTGTAAAACATGAATCTTGTGCCTGCAGTTAGCATACCAAGATGCAGTCGCTTATCTTGCTTTACAGCACTTACATCCCAGCTTCTCCTGTGCACAGGCTATGCATCATTTTACACTACCAACAAGCTCTAAAGAGTTTGCAGAAACAAAGTGCAGTGATTTCAGCTCACAGTGCTTCTAGAACACAGGATTATCGCATTCCCCAATCCTTCTGCCTGTGAGCACTTATGTTCTAAGCCATAAGGTCTCTTGATAGAGGGTAAGGTGGGCATATCTGAGAGAGTTCATTATTACAGTGCTGGAGCTCTGAGAAGGGTAGATGTGCTCGAGGAGTCTGTTTATCAGAGGTGGATCCTGCCTGTCAACACAAGGACTGGGCATTGTGAAGAGCCCGTACCAGTGACAGTGGGAATCCCTTGGATACAATTCTTTCATACTGTCTCCAGATACAGAGATCTGCACCTGAGCTGGGATCTATTAAGGAATATGACTAAGGGGCTCTGCTCTTTAGAGCCAGTGGAAATGTGAAAAGTTTCCATCCTTAATAATGGTGGACAAGCATTAAGATAAATTGTTTAATAGTAGAGATTCTATGTGTGCTATCACTTGTCTGGGTCCAAACGAAATGGCACTGAGGCTTCTCACTTCAAGATTTCCAGAGTTAGGGTAAGTGGTTTGGAGATAAATAAATTTTCAAAGAAGCTTTGCTTGTTGACATAAGGGGCATTTTTCAAAAGGATTATTAAACATGTACATATTCACCCGCCTGGTGACAAAGAAACTTAGTGCACATAAACGTTCCCTTTCTAGTTGGACTTTTGCAAGTGTCATCTAGTATCAACAGTTTCTTCCAAATTTCTTTTGTCATGACTGTCACTACATCTCATCATGAAATCTTGTTTCAAGAGGAGATTCAAATGGTGAGGAATTTTTAAAATGGGTTTATTTAATATGCTTTGCACTTTAGTCATAGCAGGAAATACTTCTTTCTTCATGAACGTCTGCTTCTGTGGGCTTCAGCTCTCTGGGCTGAGCATAGCAAGAAGCTTTTATTTCTTTCAGACTGTCAGAGTTTCTCCCATCTGGCAATCAGGAAAGTGCAGAACAAAAGGGTGTCTCCAACAAACACCAGCTTCAGCAAAAGTTTTTTTTTAGGTTTTCAAGCAATTTTGGGTCTGCATCATAAAGCAAAAAAGAATGGTACAATATGTGAAGAGCTGTACTGTGTAAACAGAATGCTGTTGATGTGTGTTCCACAGCTGGACTTATGTCTACATTAACTTGTTCTGATGCGATAAAATTTTAACATCCAGACTTCATGTGTCAGCTGATGCATGATGGGGGACAAATTAAAAACAGTTTCATTAGCACAAAACAACACTGTATCAGGAGTCTGTCAATTAGGTGCTAGCACAGAACATTGTCATTATGCAAGTGCCTTTTGGCTATAAACAACTGTCCAGCAACTCTACTAGAAACCTGGGTCTAGAGCAGTGCTAGTAGGAGGCTGATTTCGAAGTTCATTAGGCTAAAGCTTGGCAGATCAATTCTCAGGCCAGATGTGCATTTTTCATTTTCCAAAAAATCGAATCAATCCATTCAAGCACCTTTGATCTAGAGTTTGGCAAACAGCTCACAATTCTCAAAGTTTCATATGGATGTCTTTATTCCAAACTTTACATTAACAATTGTTTCCAGAAAAAAAAAAAAAAAAGCCCACAAAACAAAAAACCACAAGGCCTTGTAAGCAGCTAGCCCTTCACGATAGCTGTATTATTAGCTTCCTAAATTTTCCCCCTTCCCCCTCCTCAGATATTGCTTGCAAATGGCAGATATCAAAAATCCATGAACATGCCTAGTAGCCTTGTTGTCATACTTCAGTGCCAAACTGAAACCATACCACCCTTGACCTGCAGTGTAATTGCTCCATTTTTCATGGTTTCCTACTCTGTCCTGGCCATTTCAAATTGCACTGACCTGCCACCCACTATTCCAGACAAGTTACCAGCCAGGAGTCCAGCTTTTAAATGAAACAGAGTTTTAACTCCAAAATGGCATGAGGACTTTAACTGCTTCAAGATGTATCATGTATTGCTAACCAAAGCCTGGAGTGCTACCTAATATATGACATCCCTATGGAAATGTCAGCAAATGCTACCGCAGTGAAGAAATAGCAGAAGCTGGCTACAGTAAAGGGAATGAGGGGGAAGATTATAGCTGTACTGGTAAGCTTCACTGCTGGAAGTTTTCAAAATAGGTCTGCAACTACAGCTAGATTTTTACTGAATTGTGTCACAGATTTCCAGAGGATTTTGTAGACTGAACAATATAATCATCAATACAATGAAAAAAGGCACTGGATCGTTAAAATGTATTTTTAATGGACAACTAGCCTTTTAAAGTAGTAGTGAGTAAGCTTCAGTAGAGACACAGTTTCATGCTGACATCTAAAATCATAGATTTTCCACAGTCCTCCTGATACTTCTGGAGGTCCCTCTTTATGCTTAGACCTGGATTAAAGTAAAGGTGCTGTAAATGCACTTCATAGTACCTCAGCTCCTTCAGATGCACAAGGGTCTAATTTTCGCTTTCATTAGTGTTTAGGATATAATATCCGTTTCTAGCCCAAGCTGACACAGAGCGCACCTTGAAAATATAATTGTCCGCCTTTCTCTGCAGGAAGCCTGGAACAAGGATTTGTGCCATATAAACCATCTGGGCGTCTTAAGCACTGTAATATTTTACTCCATCGGCATATCGGTAACAGAGGGAGCATGTGGCAGAGGAAAATGCTGGCTGGCGCAAAACACCCCCTAATGCAGACACAGCACATGCTTAGCCAGGCTTAGTGCAGATCAGACATATGGTCTGGCCTTAGCAGAGCAGTGCCACTCCGGACTACCCAAGGAAGACTGCTGCCCTGCCTGGGGGAGAGGGCAATGAGGTTGCAGGATGCTACCTGGACCATCTGGGATGGGAGGATGAACCCACATTCCCCATCAGACAGAGCTCTTGGGCCCTCCCCTGAGCTGGTGATGCTTTCAGCTGGCATTGCTGGCACCGGGACAGTGTGAGCGGGGATACCAGCTCTCTGAGCTGAGCAGGTCCCTTGTCTTCTTGTGCTCTCCTAAGGTAGAAAAGCAGTGTTTTGGGGGAGAGGCACCTGTTCCTCCTAGCCGAAGTCTGCTTGGTCCAGCAGGGACTCTTTCAGCTACAAAGAGGGGCTGGGTTTTTGCATGCTGTCAGGCTCCTCAGTGTTGTTTCTTGATGAACGGTATTAATAAGGCAGGTGTTTTACCCAGCCCAATTGCTGTTTTGTCCCTGGAGAGGTGTAATCCAGGGGTGTGGGAGAAGGATGTTCATGTAGTAAATCTTTTATTATTTAAATGGGAAACATTTTTTATGGGGGATATGAGCAGTGTTTAAAAGCTGCAGAGCTAGACACTCCAGGGATCAGCTGTAAACGAAAGCTAAGCCTTGTGAAGGCTTCTACCTTGGCTTTTTATTGGGATTGCTATTGTGACTGAGGCCTTGATGTTTTATAACCCTGGCCATATGGTTATGTGGTTTTGGAGAAGAGAGTTTGGCGAAGGGCAGTGGAAAGGGGGGGAGGGAAAGGAGGTTGTTGTTACTGCTGCAGTGGAACGAGTATGTTCAACTTTCCCATTCTCGTGTGTCCTAACTCACAGCATATGGACACCAATTCCACAGTCTTTATGGAAAAATCACATGGGCATTGTTAAATCATTTAATCTAAACTTTGAAAGAGAAAAATAATAAGGTGATTAAGGACAACCTGAACCTCCTTGATAATGTGATGCTGAGGGGATGGAATCGCTTTTTCATTACCAAGCTAGGACGAACACTAGCTCTGAGTGCAGGGAAGAGGTAGGTGGTAGATTTTCTGATTTTTTTCAGTAGGGCAGCTGCTTATGTTCTTTCCATTATAAGAGAGACAGATGCACAAAGCAAGAGCTTCAATGCCTTCTGCAGCGAGCTCTATTAGTTCTGAGCTGAAATTGAACCATGCTAATTTTAAAGCCCTGCAATATAGCCATTTTATTTCCTCCAGCTGTGGGTCTTAACTTTCAGCTAGAAAGAGAGGGCAGAAAGACAGAACGAAAGAAGGACTGGAAAAAATAAAACTGCAGGATGCCTGTCAATACCTACATTTGAGTTATGAGACTCTGAACAGGACTAGAATTGAAATAAATTATTAAAATATTGTACCGCCTCCCCCTGGAAATGAGCACAATCCTTGTTCCCCTCTAAACATTTAGGATGCTCAATTCAAGAACTGCTGTTCCACCTGAAATTCTTCTTAAGGTATTAGAAATATGGGGAGTGCCTAGAGTATCCTAACAGTGCACACAGTAAGGCCTGCTATTACAATTCCAATTCCCACAGAGGCATCAGTGGGAAAACTTTTCAAAGACGCAAAAGGGAATTGGGTACTTACTTCCTATCCAGTGCCTAAATCCCCTCTGTGCCACTGGAGACCTCTCCTTAGTTGAATAACCAATGAACTCTGAAGAACCCATTTCCAGATGTGAAGCTGGATTTATGATAGTTGAAATTCTCAACAGCGGCAAAGTACTGAATTTATAGTTCACGTTTGGATTCTTTCAAAAAGGCTCACTTGCTAGAATTTTGTTGGAGGTTTCCCTATTAATCAATATGGAAGTTAAGATGAGGAGAAACAACAAGGAGTGATTGGCAGGTGCCCACAGGTTTGCAGGCATTTGTTTTGATGACATTTATGAAATGTTAGAGAAGCTGAGTGTTCCCAAAGTATCGGCCCACACTTTGCAGGAAGTCTAAGTCATTTCATCCTACAGAGAAAAGGAAAGCGTCTGTTTCTTTAAATCATTAATGAGATGTGGCACATGCTGCACCAAGGATTTAAAAGCTAAATACACTTTGGGATCTGCTTTATATCTCTGTTCTTTGACCATCTACAGTAAATAAATGCAGATTAATTCATTGTACTTAAATAATATTTTTCTTCACCCTGTTATTTTTAGAGGCAGTGTTTCTCAGTCAGTACACACTGGCAGTGTGCAGTTTAGGTAGCTCTAGGGATGCTTCACAGTTTGGAAGTGAGTAAGCATCAGTGATGAAATTGCCAAACTGCTTTGTAAGCAGTAGTGCTCTGGCTTTGCCAGAGCAGATAGATGCCTTCCAGCTGTATGCTGACTGCAAAGTAACAAGAAATGGCAAGCATTACTGGATGAGAATAATTCCTGGAAGTGACAGAAGAGTGGCCTACCCAAAAGGAATGAGGAGGTAGAATTGCCTTACCTTCTTGGGGCCAGAGCTATGGCATTTATCTGAGACCTGCAAATTTCTTCCAGGCTGTCTATGATACTGCAATGCCAAACCACTAGCAACTCATTACATTCTTACCAGCAAAGCCTGGATCTGGCAGCTCAGTGCTGTAGTAGCCAATACTAACTTATTTTCCTAAGCAAAACTATTTGTAACAGGTGTGTGCCAGACACATTTCCGATCTCATTAAGAAGTAGAAAAATCAAATAAGGCAAAAGGTGGATTTCGGCTGCCATCCAACAAAGCTCATACGTGCACATGTACTTTCAAATGTGAAAAATCTCATTGCATTCAAAGGACAAACATACAACCTTTGTATTAGCACTTAGATTACCACTCGACTTACAGTTGTTTTTTATCCCAAGTGTTGTAAAAATGTTTTATCATCTGCCCTAAAAGCTTCTGTCTTGGAGAGATTCTGAGTGGGCAGTAAGCTCCATAACTTTTGCTGTGTGAAGGCTGACAGTATGCATGCCTGCATCCCCTGCCTCTGGAAGCAAGGCTGGAGAGGAACACAGGCAGAGCACAGCCTTGATGGGACACGGCCAGTATGGAGTCTAGCGGCTCAGTGTCACCTATGGGCAGAAGAGAAAATGTAAAACTTGACCTACTCTGATCAATCCTCAACTTGGAACTGCTTCATGGCTCCTACTGAGGGTGGTGGTCCTGGGCCAGGCTGACAAAACTAAAAGCCCAGAGTTAAGCCCCATATGGGTAGGCATCAAAACAAGTACCCAAAGGACTGTGCAGACAGACCTAGGTGTCACTACTTCCTCTGGAGACTGACTGTGGACAAGTGTGCAGGCTTATGAAACAGGTGATCATCACTAGCCTCCAACATGCCACTGGAGAGCTGCAGGAGCTGGTGCTAGCAACTGGGCTACCCTTCAGAGCAGTATATTTCTAAGGAAAGAGATAATGTGTAGAGTTGGATCCCTAGTTCATTCCTTTCTCTGTGGTACTTTGTACTGAAAACATTTTTAAAAGAAATTTTATTTTGGATCTCCTAGGTCTTCTGTATTGTTAAGTTTCTGGCGCAAGGATATAACCCCTACTTAGTAAACATCACCTGTAGTGCCACACTAACAACTCCAGCGGTACTTCAGGCAAGCAAGACTAAAAAGACCCTCTTGGCTGCTAGTAAAGAAACACTGGGTCCCACTACTCAGTGTCCCATACCCTTTAGTTAGCCAGACTCTAATTTGCTGCCTTATCAAAAGCTTCCAATCCTGTACACACAGGAGTTTTTGTACCTGGCATACATACTTTCCAAATAATGCTTAGTTGTTTTGTGTTATACCAAAATACGTGTCCCCTGAGTAAGGCATCTGCAGTGCACCTGCAGACTCCCAGCTGCCTCTCCGGTCAGCGTGGTATGGTTGTTTGAACTGTCTTTAATCTGAACTGTGAGAGTCCTGGGGTACTTGGAGTAGTAAAACTCCACTGTCATAGTAACCACTAATTATTTCAAAATAAGCCTCTCTTCACCTAATTCATAGTTAATAACTCCTTATATTCTTCACAGATATTTTCTTTCAAATCCTTGATCCTCATGAAGCTAGAACAGCTCCTCATATCCCAAGCAAACAGATGAGGAAAAACATAAACCCAACATAAGAGGGACATGGACCTCTTGGAGCGGGTCCAGAGGAGGCCCACAAAAATGATCAGGAGGCTGGAGCACCTCTCCTACACAGACAGGCTGAGAGTTAGGGTTTTTCAGCCTGGAGAAGAGGAGGCTTTGGTGAGAGCTTATAGCGGCCTGCCAGTCGCTAAAGGGGGGCTACAGGAAAGCTGAGAGGGACTTTTTACATGGGCATGTAGTAGTAGAACAAGGGATAATGGCTTTAAACTGAAAGAAGGTAGATTTAGATTAGAGACAAGGAAGAAATTCTTCACTATGGAGCTGGTGAGACACTGGCACAGGTTGCCCAGAGGAGCTGTGGCTGCCCCCTCCCTGGAAGGGTTCAAGGCCAGGTTGGACGGGGCTGGGAGCACCCTGGGCTGGGGGAAGGTGTCCCTGCCCATGGCAGGATGGATTGGAACTAAGTGATCTTTAAGGTCCCTTCCAACCCAAACCATTCTATGATTCTATGACTCTATCTTCTAGATACATGGAGAAGGATCGGATTCACTCCTGTGCATTTTTAATCCCTGTCACTGCCTATATTATATACACAATTTTCAAGCACAAATCCTTTAATTAATAATTCCACTTTAAAATCAGTGACATAATATATCCTTTGGGAAGGAAACAATTTCTGAGAATAAATGAAGGCCCAGCTTTCTGGATCTTGGAAATAGCACTAGGATCTGTTAAAATGCAAACCAGCTGTTTAAGAAGCTCCTCAGAGGCTTCTAAAAGACAGAGAAGATTTGACAATTGATCTTCAAGCAAAAGTGTTTAATTTTAAAAAGAAAGTAACATTAATAAGACTTTGATGTCTTACTGTCTAAAATTAGACATTCCTTAGCTCACTAATTTCCTCTGATTTTCATTTTGTACAATTAACCTGCAGGAAACATACCCAGTGCATTAGCTCAACAGTAACTGGACGACAAGGAACAGATTGACGTGACACAAATCACAAACAATACAATTTCTTAAGAGGCCTTGTAAAGGGCAAGAAGTAGCTTTTGTTCTATTCATCCGAATGTATTTGTGCAAGAGCTCTCCAGTTTACACTAGCAACCCGAAGCTGTGCTTCCAAATCAGTGAGCTTTTGGGTTTTAATCACTTGAAGTAAATGAGCTATTCTAGTTACCAACAGGGAAACAGTTGCCAGTCATAGTAGAGAAGAAAGCAGACCCACTGCAGGGCATGAAATTAAATTTTCCAGGTAGTAGCCAGTAATTGATACCACAGTGTGACCTTTGCCTAAAGCAGCCAATTTAGAGCTGTATGGAACAGCAACTGGGACAGGACAGAGTCTGTGACCACCAGCAGGCTTGTTAGGTAAAGAAACGACTGACAGTACTGTCCGCCTCTGCTGGTAGGTAGCACTGTGGCTTTGTAATCTGCATGAAGTGAGACTCTCACCTGATGCACACAGTGCCCCAAGAATATTTCTATGCAGACCTATTTTTGATACCTTTTTGTAATGTGGCAAAATAACAATACAGCAAATTTGCATACAAACAACAAAGAACTGACAATTTTCCTTGGTATTAGCATATTGTATGTGCCATTAGGCAATGGCAATTTTTTTCCCAAACTCATAGCTCAAAAATTAATGAACCTGTCTGAGTAATCTCCATAGTACCCCCTGCAGAAATCAAGCATAGCTTCTTCCAGGAGGACTCTGTACATCACTTTTATAATTGCCAAAGTCTCTGGACTCGCCCTGATTCAATAGCAAGTGAAGCTGGTGATTCCTGTATGAGATCCATACTCAGACTCCAGCTGTACCCACAAACCAAGGCACCTGAGTAAGGCACACAGCTGGCCTGGCCATCCTGGCCAAGAGAAACAGGTATTGATGGAAGGGTATTTATCTCAGCTGTGGGCTCAGGCTGCCTCCAGAGGTGCCCATCTCACATTTGCTATTGCTCAAAGAGAGAATCAAGGGTTACCGAACTCCTGAAATAGCCACCTCCATTAAATGACCAAAGCAGAGGAGGCTCTGTCTTGGTCTACCCACTGAAGCCAACAAAAGCTTTTTTCAAGAACTTCAGATGAGAATCTAAACTGTCATCTGTTACAATTAAATCAAGAGGAGCTTTTTCACCAACACCACACTGTCCAGATCGGGGTCCAAAACTGAAAGAACACATAATGTACTCTTTGTAAAATGGTTGTCTTTCACACCTTTAAAAATGCAATAGCTTCTTAAAAATAAGTTCTCATGCCCACTCTACTGAGGGCCTCCCTATGGATTTTTTTCAGCACATTTTTCTCCATAAAATTAATAGGACTACATGTGTATTTAAAAATAGGCAGGATTCACCAAATTGGCGCCTGGAACAAGCCTAGTATCACCGAGGCTTCCTCATGAAGCACCTTTTCTAGGACTGAATATCAAACTCACTGCTGACATTTTTACTGCTCTGCTGTAGGAACAGTAATGCATTCTCTCAGGCCACTGGAGTTTGAAGCTCTGTGTTGAATATAAAACTGATAGATCCAAGAAATGCTGAAAATGTTATCAGCTGGGAGAAATTAGATACATGTCATTTAGAAATGCTTCTCCAACCCCAGTTGTTTCCCAGATTATTTCTGCTTACAAATATGCATCCCTAATCAGACACGAAATTCTAGCTATTTGATTAGAAATACCTCCCAAGTTTGGGCTTATTAAAATACAAAACCGAGTGCAGAAGCAGGAAGAGATTTAAAAAAAAAAATCCCCACACAATTAGATTTAGCTCTCTCAGCCAAGTCATTTTATGATTGTGGAAAACTAGAAAGTCACAGCTCTCTATTCAATTTAGATTGAAATCAGATTCTAATTCAGATTTCAATTAATATTCTAATTTTATGAAAAATGCCACAATAGTAAAGAGAAAAATGAGCTGAAGGTACTCTTCATACAGAATGAAATGGTAGTCAAAGTTCAGAAATGCAGAGATACATAAAAAACATATGCTGTTCACTACGACCACTGCATACTAGGGAACGGCAACCAAGCAGGAGATGTCCTTTTCCCTTTTGCTTGGATTGCTACAAAAATAGCTTCCTAACTCTCTCTCATGTCACCTTCCTGCAAATGTTATAAACTTATTCAACATGCCAGTCAGACCGACAAAGGCAAGATGACACTTGGCTGTCCTGCTGTCATAGCTAGACCTCACTCTCAGCCTGCTGTCACTGAATTATATTACACTAGCAGGGAGTGTTTGAGTGTCTCTGAACCACAGAAAAAAAAAAAAATAAATTTGCTGATCCAGTAAAAGGATGAAATTACTTCCTGGCACAGGATATGTGTGACATGTGCCCTTCCACCCCGGCACCCACCCACCCACCCAGACAGAGCCCTTATTTCCTTCCTGGCACTGAGCAAATCCTCTTCTGCCACATCCCCTTCGCCTGGATACAAATGCGATGTAACTTACCCTGCCGCAACAGCTGACAGCACCTCCCCTGCACCACCTCTCCTTGCAGCCTTTCACTCATGTGCCTTCTGTACCCACTCTTCTGTCCGAAATGACCCTGCAAGGTAGCTCAGCTAAATAACTAAATCCATGGACAAACAACAATTGACAGCCATCAGCATGTAAAATCAAGGAGGCATCTACTACTGTTTGGCTCTCTGTTTGGCTGTGGCCGTCTGCTCATTCAAGAACTTCCAGCAGACTGTGAAAGCCAACCTACAGTGGTAATGGAAATTGAGAGTGCTGAAGGACTATTTACAAATAAATAAACATTTTTCCTGTTTTTAAGAGGAGGTTTCTGTGAGATAACCTGATGATAGGGTATACTGTAGCTAGAATGGGAATTTTATGTGAAGAATCTGCTTGAAATTGTAATCTGGAAAACACCCCAGATACTATACAAAGCTGAGATAGAAAGCATAGGATAGCTTTTAACTGACAGCTTAATCTTGCTAATGTGTGGTTCTGAAGCCAAAAAAAATTGGGACATAGTGCTCTGCTACTTGCCCTTGCATACAGATGTTCAGTGTAAAGGAGGTAAAAGTACCCCTGTGCGGTGGCGATACCAAAGCTGTGTCTGCTGAGGCACCAAAAGCTAGTGCTTCCCAGCAGGGAGGAGAAGCCAGGCATTGGGAGACTGGGGCCAGGCTGTGCTGGGGAGCACAGGCAGATGCCTGCATCAGAAACGGAGACGCCAGAGCTCTTGCTTCAGCACCATCAGCTCACGTGGTGAGACAATTAGCCCAGAAATGGCCCAAACTGAAAAAGCCTCCCAAAAATTAGGGCTTATTATCTTAACACCAGACTGACAGAGGTAGCAAGCACCAGCCCTGCACAGCCAAGCCTGCACAGTGTCATGCTGCTCTGTACTCCCCCAGCACTTTCTCTGTCCACTCAGGCTTCCCCAGTCCTACCATCCTCCACCTGCTATTGAAGAAAAAGGGAGTTGCAAACACTTTGTTCCTTGGAGAAGCCTGGTTATGGGGCTTAATGACTGGGAACAAGCTTTCAGCCTTCACCTCCTCTTGCCAACGCTCCTCTTGCTCCCTTGCACATTGTTTTAAATGTCAAGCCAGGAAATTTCACTGTTAATCCCTACAAGAGGTAAGACCAGATAGCCTGTCTCCTGAATGTACTCATTCATCATCAGCTAGATAACAGCCTCATGAAAAGAAATTCTACAAACACATTATTTCTGTCCTAATTAAGTCCTCTTTCGGTTAAGTTAAAGGCACTACACCCTCGGCCAGCCTTTGGTAGCTCTGACCTTTTTGAGGTGCCTTGTTGTGGAGATTGGCAGCTAGCCCAGGGCAAAAGCACTCCTCACAGAGTCAGGCTGAGACCCTGGCCAACCAGCACAATGAGGAGCTTAATAGCCAATCGATAAGACAGCCATCAAAATTAATGTTAAGGGCATCTTGTAGGGAATGTAATTAATCTTATGATAACATCTATGAACTAACAGTTGACTGTCATTAAGAGATGACATTGCCCTCAAAGCTTTTGGTGAAACCAAGTGTCTAGCTATGTGGATGTTATTGTTCTGCCTACATCAAAAGTTGAGGGAAAACACCAGTTTCTTTATAAGCAACAGTGTAGGCTGTGTATGTCACAGCTTGATGTTCAAATTTATGTAGCCACATGAAACTTGGTGTTAATTTTTGGAGATATACCTCCCTTTCCTCCCAAATTACTTCTTCGTGGTACTCAGCAGCTCCCTTGTTTGTTTCACTTTTATAAACTCTATCCTGAGCTAGGAGTTACATTTTTTTTAACTGTTGTATAAGGAAGGGCGATATTTTTAAAATGTAAGAAACAGGCTTAATTTATCTAGTAATTATGGCTGAAATTAATATCCTATATGAAATGCCATTAATGTCTGCTTTTTGTTTATAAGCATAAATATGCATAAAGGCATGCATTTTTGTACCTGTACAGTATTTTGTGAAAAGAAACAACTCTTTTAACCTCAAAGAATGTTCTGATCCACACCAGCCAGAAATGTTTAATTTGGACAAAATCCAGATGTGGTTCTGAACTTCACAGCTGTCAGTTTTCTTCAGCAAGCTAATCCAAAATACCAGGTTTTTAATGCTCTTTCCACACAGCTTCCCGCCACAACAATATGTCTGGATCAGGGTCAGAAATTCCTGAGTTTATGGCTTCAGTTTAATCTTTTTGTATGTCTCTCATTTAGATACAGACCAAAATAGAAGGAAACATAAGAAGCTTTCTGTTTCTCAAGATGGCAGAGTTCTCACAAATTCAACAATTTCCCTGGTGTTTTTATTCTGGGATGAAATCTGACAACACAGATTTTGACATTTTGATGGGATTAGGCCCTAGTTTCAATTCAGATCTGAGCCTAAACTACACCAACCTTGCACAAAGTCTCATTTAAATGCTGCCTAATGTTGAAGCAGAGCAGAAACGTTTTCCAGTCCTATTTTAGGACATTACTCCATCCTATCTCACAGATTTTTACTATGATATTCATTAATGCTCTAATTTCTCTCTCCAACCATCTGTTTCAGCCATTTCAGAATACCCTTTGAACATGCTTTGCTGTGAAGCTTCAAGCAGGTTTTCTTTCCTCATTGTAAAGATGGCATAATGAATTCATTTTTTTATCTTACAGATGATGAGAACTGTCAGGTTTTATTAGTGATGTTTCTCCATAGTGCTAGCCTTCTTAATAATCTTTTTACCTGATGTTAGATTAAAAGTAGCACAAGGTACGATATTTCTGTTGAGGTCTTCTGATCAGAAAGTACTCAGTTCTGACCTGCAACACACAAAGAATAAACGGAAACATCAGAAGTGAAAAAACATTTTGCACTGTTAGAAAACATTTTACCAAAAATAAGCCTATACCTGTATTTATTAGGATTATAATCTGTTGCTTCTGTGTAACTTTTCACAAGAACATCTGGAAGTAAAAAAGGGCCATATATAGGTAGTGCATAGTCTTGAATTCCTAGAATACGGCAAGAACCTAAATCTGCAGGGCCCCATCTGTAACATTTCTATTGTTCATCTTCTGAGAATCTTGAAAGCAGGCTTTTTACAAAGAATCACTGTGCCATCTTAATTACAAGTTTAGAAAAAAAGCCAAAGAAAATTTATGGCAGCACCCACACTCACAGGAAATTCAGACATCTTCAAGCACATAAGCCATCAAACCTGCTAAAACTGAACTCATTTGGAGCAGGACTTTGTTTTGATGCATGTGAGATAAGCCTGAGGCTGGAGGTGACTGTGTCAAAGAGAGTGAAAGAGAAGGAGCAGGAGGAGAAGGGTGAGGATGAATAGAGCCCCAAAACATGCTTTTTCTGTGAGTCTTTGGTGAGCATTTCCGTACTCAACCTACTGCCTTCCTGCTTCTCCTGCATCCCTGCAGTTTGCTGTCTGTCCTTGGGCATGGTGCCAACACTAAACAGAGTAGCTGAGACTTGCTGGGCAGGAAACTAGTGTTTCCTGATGCCTTCTGGGGCAGACCGTGCCCATAGGGCTGGCATAAATTCTCCTCCTCCTTTCCAATATGTGCCAGCTACTTACAGAGTTTGACTGTAATTTTACACTCTTTCCACATTTCCTCTGCTTGACACATGGTGCACCATCTCCTCAAATTGTTAATCATCAGTACAAATTCCATCTGGCTTCCTCTGAGTTGTTTTCAAAAAGATCCTGCATTTTTTGATCTAGCTGTATATTTATTCTTCCTGATCTCATTTGCATTCATGCACATACACACAGACACATCAATTTTACAACACTATTAGCATCAGCTTAAGGTGAACTCTGGCAGCCAGACAAAACACAGCCCATTTTGATCTGCCAGGCTTAAAGGAGCTTAAATTGAACTGAAAGCAGTGACAGCAAGATAACATAACTGATTAAGAACAAAACCTTTTACATATTGTGTAAGATAAGATTATTGGGAACCAACACACTTGAAAAATGAAAATGAAGAAATCCAATTTGCCTTCCTGAGTGGAAGGGGAAAAAACCAAAACCCAACCAATAACAAACCACAAAACCAGCTAACTTCCCCATCTATTCAATCCTTTACTCACATTCAGTAATTTGACTCAGGCATACAGCATTTCATTTTCTATAGCCATTGTGTTCTTGATATTGCAGTTACATGCTCTGCTCTCTGTTCTGAATGGGTTTTTCTTAACAGCTCAAACAAATGGCAATGAGTTTTTGTTTCTAAAATGAGAAATCTCTTTGCACTCCAAGAAGATTTCTAACTTGGCTACAACCAAACATTAACATTTTCTTTGCTCACTAATAAAGCAACTACATAGTTCTTTTATTCCTGAAAGAGAATGAAATCTGAAGGGCTATTTGAGCTGAATTACTAATCTTAGCTAGTGATTCAATGCAAAGTGAGAAAGGCTTTGCACAAGCAGGCTCCCCACACAGTTTCTCACACAAGAACTGGCAGCAGTGTCCTTCACCAAGCTCCCACCAGCTCTCTGGAAGGGACAAAATTGCAATGACCTATGGGCCATTTCTGCTGCTAAACAACCTGTAAAGCTGGCAGGGGTCAAGAAGGTCTGCACCCTGAAATGTAGCTCAAGTGGCACATGCTTCCCCTTTACTCATAGGAAATTTGGAGCAACATTCAATGGCAGGGTAACAAGGGAGGTGTGCTGAATTTAGCATTTTAAAATATTACTAGTAAAACTGCATAAAAATAAGCCATTGATCACTCTGCATATTGCATGTATGGACGTCATTGAAAAGCTGTCACAGCAGTCATAACATTAGTGTCTGGGAAATCATGATTGCATATCACTGTACAACCAGATCCTAGCAGACCACGAAAAATTAACAGCTTATTTTTGTGTTCTCTGAATGCATCAATCAGTTCCTTGCATTGCAGGGAGCAAATACTGCTCTTGACTGGGCTGAAACTGAAGAGCTTGCATTTCTATGACTAAAAAACAAAACCCTTGACCTTCTTCTCTTCTCAGAGCCAAAAGCTATTCTGTTGCCTTCTGCTACTTGCCCTTGTGAGTTCTTTTCTTCATCTTGGAGAGAGATGGGTTGGCCCTAAAGAGACAGTGATAAATGTAAAATTCAGGTAAGAACAGGCTCCTTTACTTCAGCTGCCCTTTTCCACCCTAAGCTGCCTCCACCCTGTCTCAGACTTCCTTGGAGGAGCAATCAACCCTCAGAATTGCCATTTACTGGCAGTCCCTGCTACTCCACAGCTTTCATGCCTTTTTTCCCCACCTTTTGCTAATGGTCATCTTTCCCAAGCTCTTCAAAAGCAGAATAATACACGCTTTGCAATTTGGTTTGTATGTGTCTTTAATTAATCTTCCTGTTCTGCTGAGCTAATCTCACACTTTCTGCACCCTGCAGATTAGTTTGCTGTTCATTTCTACAGCTCTTTGATGAGACAGACTCTTTTTCAGGTCTGTGATATTGCTTTCATGTCTAATTTAATTTCCTCTGTTACAATAGGAATTTTATGAATCTACTCACATTGCAAATCCTCTCCATCATGTTCTTAAAGATTTCCAAACTCCCAAGAAATTAAGCTGTTCCTCTCTCTTGATTTCATAAATGTTACGATTTGCTATAGCGTATTTTACAGTGTGCTTGTACAGGAGTACCTGTGGTAATATGTATTTATAGGACACTCATAATTCTATAATGTTGCAACATTAGTCAAACACTAAGTCTGAGGAAAATGAGGATGGGAGTACATTCACCTACTTCTTGGATTACTTCTCACAGTTTATAAAACACTTAATGCCCAGACCGTGACTTTGGTGGGAGCAGAGGGTCAGCTCTGCAGCCAACAAAAGTAGATGAAGCTTGAGCAATTCCAGTCCTCTTATGTGTGTGCAATAGCTGGGACTTGCTCACAAGTAAGAAACATTTGGTTTCCTCAGAAAGAGGAAAATCCTGCTCTCAAAGTGTTGCTCCATGTTGTGTTTTCCAAAACAAACAAACAAAAAGGGGGCTGTGAAGTTCAGCCTGAATCCCTGACCTGGCATCGAGCATAGTCCCACAGTATCACTGGCCCATCAGGGAGTGAGACTAAGTGTTATTCAGGGGTTGAAATGAGTGGCCAGAAGCAAGAAAAGGTGAGAATCTCTTAAACCAACTTTAACATAACAAGGAGCTGCACCCTTAGTCAGGCCAGTGGAAGCAGGTATACAGAGACATTTTTCTGCTATACAGAGAAAGCACTTATGATTTAGCTCAGCTACACCCAGGGTCCAGCAGTTGTGACTGCTCCATAGCACATGGAAGACATACAGCTCAGATTTTGCCATCCCTTCCAAAAACTGTGATAAAAGTCCCTTTTGCCTAATATTTTGCCCATGTGTTTGGGAGTTAATGGGCAACGTCTCCTTGAAAGTTGAGGCCTTTAGGCAGATTGGTGTTTGGATACAGGACTGAGAAACTAGCAATTCATCAGGTATGGAATTTTTTCTAACACATTTACTATCTGTTAAGAATACTTTATTCTAAGAAATGTGAAAGTTTGTTCAAAATAGTGGTGAGAGCTGATGACTTTGGGCAGAACTGAGGAATGGTCAACAAGGAAAGATTCATTGGCACACCAGAGACCTGGGAAGGACATAGTGTGCCTATATGGGATCCTAAACTACACTGTGATATGAGCAAAGATCTACATTACTCCAATAACCTTCTCCTCAATGAGTTCCCCTAAAGCTCATAATCTCAGTTTACAAGGGTAAGGATTCAGCATCTGTCCCGGAGCTGTTTTCCCTTTGATTCCTGACACCTATCCCAGCTGGAATTGCATGAAGAACTTGGATTTCCAGAGGCTCAACTGGTTGAAACTGGGTAAACAGGTCCCTGGTGGGAGGCTGATGACCAAGACCTGGTGCTTGGGAGTGCAACGTTGTAGAAGATCAGGACCAACTTATTCTGTGTCCTAAGAGCTGCCTCAGATGGTCAGCAATGCAGGTCAAGACCTGCAGTCAACAGTCATCTACCAGCTCAGCAGAAGGGCAAAGCAGAAGTTGGGAGGAACGCCTGGGCAGCCGAAACCAGCTGAGTGCTCATGGCTACACAGCCACTGTGCTTCCTGCTGGCATCTCCTCCCTCCTGGCCACTTGTGGTAATACTCAGTGTAGGGACTGGTGAAGTGGATGTTAGTTTTGCAGGATTTAATGGTAGTTGTGTGTTACAAGCTAGTGCAAGTATTTCTTCTCTGCTACCTTGAAACATCAAGCAGTGGGAGCAGAAGTTCATGATGCAGTAGTGTTTGCCATAGAAAACCTAGGAAAGGTGTCAGAAGGCAACAGGGTCAAGATAAAATGCAATGCTTGCAGCAGATAAGGGAACTGTAGTGACCTAGACAGTAGCTCCAGGTATTCCTCCTACCTGCAATAGGTAGTAGGTAGAGGAGATTACCGTAGACAGGCATCGGCCTGTCCCGGGGGGCACCCATTCATTGCACTGCACTTACCCCCTCGGCTCTGCAAGGTCTTGCTGCTGAAGAAACAGCCTTTACAGAGCTACAGGCTTCATTTCTATTCCTAGCCACAGGCGCTCCCCCTCGGTGGTTCTTATTTATGGGCTGAAGTGCTGCTGAAAGCATAAACATTCAAGGCTTCGGTTGCTTTGTTTGCCTGGGGTGAGAATGAGGTGGCAGCTTTTGCAGCCCCATTCTGACCATTTTATTCCTGTCAGGGTGCAAACGCCAGCTGAGGTCTGGCACCTTGTTTTATTGTGTGAAGACTGGATAGAGATTTCTCAATTAGCTTTAAATTAACTGCCTCTTGTCATTATGAGTTCCCTGAGGATGGGTGTGAGGGTGCTCTCAAAAAGGTTGTTAGGCTGTCTGCCTGTGTGTCCACTATCCGGGCACCCACCAGAATGCACCTGCCATTTCTCATCCCCACATTTAAAACTTTAATTAGGAACCTCCTGCATGTCTGGTCTTCACAAGCACCATCTGGCATGCTGCAAAAAAATACGGTCTGTTTTCATTACTGGCAAATCCTAAGAAAGTCATTTGTGTGTGTTAGAGGCAGGGACTGGAGGGGCAGAGGATCCGGGTAAAAGCTTCCAGAGAGTTTCAGAGTGGAAAGAATATAAAGGGAAAATGAAACCTGCATCCAAGCTTGGGTTTGCACTTAGAATATTTATGAATATGAAGTTTTATGTGAAAATTTGTCAGGACTTCTGCATATGGACTATGCTGCAGCACACCGGAACGTGACCACGTCTACCACTTCCCAAACCAGAACTGGAAAATATGAGACTTCTTCTTATTTATGGCTTTGCTTTTCAGTGTGCATCATCACCAAGATTCAACATTTTGTTTCCTCAAAATTCACAGCCACACAGGATTTTGTTACAAGCTAGAGTGCATCTAGTTAAATGCAAATCCTTGAACTGACTCTGCTGCAATTCTGTAATATCCTGCACTCAGAAATGTCTGTGACTTTTTCATACTAATACATACATCTTGCTTTTCTGTAACTCTTCTTAGAGAATTGCTAATATGTAGATCATAATTCTAAATGCCCAACTGTAGCTACTGAGACACAACTCTGATTAACAAATGTGTGAATAAAGAGCAGGCATTGCATTGGCCAAAATCTTGAAAGCCTATCAGAAGGTGGCTTCCTGGGGTTGCCTGCAATATCTGTCAAAGAGAGAACAATGACATTTTCCAAGGCATGTCTTGGAAATGTTAGAGATGGGGAACCCCACAAACTATGATCTGTATTTTTAATGCCTTTTCCTCTAATAGTCTGCTGTTCAGATGAACTACAATTGCTCCAGCCTTGCATGCCACAAAAAATGGGACACACAGCAATGGGACAATAATGTATCCCAACCAGAGCTGGCTGTTGGGAGGTCAGATTTATCCATGACAAGCTGAGAGACAGCAAGCAGCACAGCAAAAGAAACCACTTGACATACCTTTCTTCAGTGCTGCAATTTACACAAGAAGAAAATACGGAGTTTTAACAACTCACTTCTTCAACAAAAGAAGCATGTGTCCAACTAGCAAGGTAAAGAAAATACAAGTAAGAGAAGTGGTTCAGATGTACCAACAGTAATTTTAAGAGATGGATAAAGGGACAGAGCCTTAGAAAAATAAGTAGCACTTACAAGAAACAGTGGCAAAACACAGACCCGGTTGGATTAGGTTTCTTACTGCAGGAAGTAGTTTAATAGGTGTCTCGAGGTTTGTATTGGACCACTATCTTTGCGTGGGGCTAGTGAAGACAGCTTTTGGATGTGTCGGTTTTCACAAGAAGTAGCACAGAAGTTCTGTTTACTTGTAGTCGTTTTGCACAGTAACTGCAGTGCAAGTAGAACTGTTCAGTCTAAATTATAAGTAAGCGCCTGTTTCTCTCAATCTCCTCCCTTATGCCTCTGTGTTTAAGCCTGTTTTTTTGTTTTGTTTTGCTTTGGTTTTTTTTTCTGAAATCAGCCGTAATATTGCTGTAGTGCTATATTTTATGCTATAATTGGCTGCATTTTCATGATTAAATTTTTGTATATAGCAAAAGACTGAAGGCTCATTAGCTTAATGTATGCGAAAATATTACTAATGTTCAATTTGGTTTGAATTTTGGATGCAAATTCCAGTCAGCACTTATTCCATGGGAACCTCTGGTCTTAACCCTCGGGGTTGAAATCCCCAGGTGATAAGAAATGCCATATAACCTTTAGCACTGAGGAAACTGGAAGACACTGGGCCATTTTTCTTTGTGGTTGCACACAGAGAGGAAGGAGCTACTCTTTTCTCATCCTTAATTTGGTTTCCTGGAATCCCCTGGGGAGTTGTGGGGGGCCATGGCAGGCACACGTGAGAATGGCAGTCACGCCTTAGGTCTCCAAAATTCACCTTCAGCCCCTGCTCACCAAAGCATTTGGGGGGGAGGGTTTTCAGAAACTCCCACTGAGAGCAATCAGGACCTGATGGGTGCCTGCTCACTCAGTTGAAAACCCATCCCTAATTGCAGGAGGTGATTGCTCTGGAAAATCTGCTCCCCTCTCCTCCCCTGGAAACTCTCACACTTTTGAACTCTCTGGACACAATTACAGGTCAAAGTCTTTCTGACCAGTCCTGACATTACGGTTTCAATGGCATTTTGCCTGGGGGCATTAACATGTCCTGCTCTGAAGTGGAGTTGAGAGGACCTTTATTAGCTTGTAACTGTTGTTTTGTTAATCTAGTGAATGGCTCTATAAGAAACACCAGAGAAAATGCTTATTAATGGAGAAAGCTTTATCCCTTGTACACCTCCATGTCTCCAAAGAGATCAGAACATGATGAAATGTAGAGGGAAATGTTACTTTGCCTATACCCATAAGTCTAAATTATTTAGCATATCACAAGTTTTGTCACATCCTTAGAGAAGTCAAAGGCCTGCATCTCACAAACCCATGGTAAAATGCTGGGACAGCAAAACGGCTATTAAGTATTTTTGCCACAAAATAACATTCACTGCTGTGTTTGGCTGGAATACTGCACTGCACAGATAAATTGCTCTGAGTGAAAAGTGGGCAGAGAAATGGATTTTATGTCACCTATACTCTGAGAAGATAACTTTACTAATTTTTAAAAGACCTAAAAAATACTAACCTAATATGAAATTTTTTTTTCTCGGAATGTGAGCCATTTTCGTAACTCAAGTAACACAATGCTACTAGCTATTGTAATAGGAACAAATAAAATTTAAATTGCTCCTTACCTCCTACCCCAATATATAATTTTGCACAAGAGTATTTGATTTATCACACCTGAACATAATGACTTAGCTGCATTTCTTTCATACACTATTCTCTTCACCCTCAAGAGAAAGCGGAAACAGTGCACTTGCTGTTCACAGACCTCTTTCAGTCACAGCCGCAGAACAATTAACATTACCTCATTAGCTTTTGTGGTTCCTTGAAAGCAGAAAAATCTAGATTTTCCTCTCTCCATCTGCCACTATTATTCAGCACAGACGGTTGGGTAAGAAGTAAGTTGCTTTAATTTGAACAAAATCTTCAAGGGCAAAAATCCATGACTACTAAAATGAATGTCCAGACTATTCTGCTGCTCCCAAACTGGCTAACTGGGAAGCCAAAATTCATTTTTATGCTGGTAATAATACAGGGAACTATTTCATTCTCTCTGCTTTTTTTTTTGCTTTTTTTCTTTTTTTTTTTTTTTTTTTCCCCCCTTTTTTAACAGTGACACAAGTATAACACTTGTGTAAAACCTGAGAGGCGACAAGGCACAGCTTGTACCACAGATGGCTGGCAGAATGCATTGCACTCCTCCTACCCCTGAATCCTGAGCTACAGACCTCTGGTGGTTGGAAACAGGGGCATGCAGAATATGCAATGGCCCCAGTTGAAAAACTGAGATTATGACCCTGTCTATATTTAGGTCACATATTACAGTGAATCAGGGACCTCTGGGTTTTCTGAACCACATGATCTGCCAACACCAGGGCTGAAAGGGGAGGTGTAGCATGTATGTATGTTGGCTGAAAGAATGACCAGGTATCAGACTGACTTCTGACCATCGCAGGAGATGTAGGGTATGTCTGCACTGCACCAGGAGGTGGGACTGTAGCACCTGGGGCCTTCCAGTGCCAGTGCTGATGTACCCTGATGGCAGAAATTACATTTAACAGACACTGACTCAGCCTTAGAAAAGCCCTTCAATATATGTTTCTGTATAGGACTTTTGCTTTTATGTCCCGTCAGCACATTAAACATCTATGAGGTCACAGTAAATGAAACAATGGAGCATTACAATATATTTTGCCCTCTGTCTCCACATTTCTTGAATTACACTGAATTCACTCCAAGTAAGGTATAGAAGCACCATGAGTTAGGAAAACACTCAGCATATACATTCCTGGATAAATTTATTATCAACACTTTCAATGGTCTCAGTGTAAGTCTCTATGTCATTGGCTAGACGTTTTCTCTGGAACATGAAGGAAAACGGTAACACTGTTCCTCAAATGCAGCATTTCATTACCAGTAAAATTAGTGCCTTTCAAATCTTGGGATGCAACTGGGCACAGATGTTTAAAGTAGCTACTGAATGCTCTGGATCCTTCCTTCCAAGCAGGTGAATACAGCAAACATCCCAGTAGCATAAATGTCTCCAGTAGAGTAAGGGCCAATACCTAACTCTTCAGGTGCCAGTTTCTGGTGAGGAGTGATCTTTTGGGGATGCACAGCTGTCCTACAGCTTACTGTGCTATACTCTTACAAAATTTACCCAAGGAGAATTTCATACCCACCCTCTTCCTCCAGCAGGTCTTTAAACATGATCAATCTTATTTAGGACCTGGTTCAGTAAAGCATATAAGCAACTACTTAATTTAAAGCAGACATGTATTGCCATTGTTTTTAAGGTAAAAAATTTAGGGTAAAAGTCAGCCAAACAGTCCTAGTGAAAATACTAATTTGAAGAGGTAACAGAATAGTTATTCCAGAAAAACATTAGACAAACTACAATGAAAAAGCAAAAAAGAGTAGAGTATATCTATTTTTACCCTTTAAAAATTGGAATTACAGGTTAAAAAACTGTAATTACAGTAAATTTGCAGAATATTTTAGTAAAGAAAGGCAACTATTCTCATTGTTTGCAGAAGATTAGACTCCCATCTAGCAGAACGTTACTATGGTGACAACTGCTACAGAAAATACAGTAAGACAGAGCTAGATAATTTTCAAAAAGTGAAAACTTAACCTTGCTTGGAGCAGACATAAACATAGCAACTTAAATAGATTACTCCTGTCTTCAGGGCTATAAGGTTGACCTAGTGAATGAAAACTCTCAGACTCTGAATGCTCCCTTGTTGCTCATCCTCCATTACTTGATGTCTGGCTGAAAGGGTAAGATGGAATGATATGAAAAATAATCAAATAATAAATACTTGTTAAAAAGAAGGATTAAAAGCTTTCTGACCCCTACAGTCTGTTGAGAAGCTCTTCAGCATTGTTATAGCTATATTGGGATCCTTCTGTGACATTGCTCTTCACACCATGCCTGGGGAAACTGCATCTGAAATGACACAAGGGCTCCTTCTGGGTCTTTCCAAACTGCAAATATTTGCATATAGACAGCACCTTTTAACCACCTATCTGTCACAATCTTAAAATTTCTAATAAGTGTAGCAAGCAACTAGGTATCAGTTTCACCAAAGCAGCACAGTTCATGGGTATGATATTTATTTTGCTTACTCAATTAAAAAGTTTGGATATGAGTAAAAATTCATTATCAGCAGCAACATTGTACTGCATATGACAGAAGATACTCAATTAGTATGTCTGTCTGGAAGCTAAGAGGATATCAGCAATTGCTATCAAAAATAGAATTCACATGGAGATCATTACAATTCAAGCAGCTATTTGACCCGACTTTTTAAAAGACCAGAATAAAGTAGCCTGATTGGATTCCTCAGGGAATCTGGTGTTCAGCTGGAAGAGGCTTTAGCTTTGTTAACTGTCTAAGCACTGGCAAGTGTTTAAACTGGAATAATAAGGTTTGAATTCCCAGGGTCAACAGGCCAATGCAGAGAGCATATTTTTAAAAGAAAAGCATGTTTTATAAAGCAATTAATAAAACTCAAACCCTGAGGTGGCATCTGTTCCATTTATTTCAAGAAAGGCATTGCAGAGTATCAGCAAATTGCCTTATTTTTTGTTTGAGTTCATTTGAAAATGTATCTAATTGTAAAAGAGTCCCAAGAGGACTGCCATCATGTACAGCCATCATATGTAATTCTCCTGGGCTCAACTTTGTATAAGAAACAGTAAAATGCATTTCACTGAAACTAAAAATCAAACCTGATGTTTGACAGTGTCAGACACACATTCTCACTTTTGGGTAGGTTGGTATTACCAGACAAAGCAAGCTCTTGTGCAGTCCTAATTTATAAGAAGAACCACTAAGTCATTTCTATTATTGTTTTTCATTTTCTTTGCTTATTAGTTATGTTAAACCAGTAAGTGAGCAGAGAAGAAGTATCATTGGAGATACTCTTTTAGGACATCTCAGCCTGGAAAGAACCATAATTACATGGATATTAAATTTCTTAATCAGCCCTCTCTTTTCCTCCTGTGTTTGAAACATTAATCTCAGGCTTGTTTCAATATGAGTTACATTGTAACTTTTTGTACAACCTTTGGTCTAATCATATAGATCCACTGTAAATCAAAGGCAGCTTAAGGTTACCACCGAGCAAGCCTTCTCCTCTTATATGTGCTGTAAACGCCACATGGCTTGTATAAATCAAATAAACTACTGGACATTGTCAGGAGTTAGGTTTGTGCTGCTGCTCTCACTATTCCAGGCTTGAAAAGAATATTTCAGTCTCAAGAACTCAGTCAGCAGTTAAAATAAACAGCACTAACAGATCATTACAAATTTGTAATGGAAAGCAAAAAGCAAAATAAATATACATTTTTCATTTTTGAAAACTTTTGTTTAAATTTCCCAACACAGTTTGACACAGTTTGATCACTTATATCACTCATTTCAGGCTCTGGTGCAGATTTAGCTGCACTGCAGAGACTGTGCAAGTAAATTAACATCATACATTTATAACCTGACCTGTACACCAGAGACTGTGGAAGGCATTAGCATGAGAAGCCTGCATGTGGGATCTAAGGATCTGCATGGGTGAAGATCAGAGAATATTTTCAGAAGACCTGTATTTAAAATAGACATAGGTACCTCTCTCCTGTTAAACTCCATGTAACAGGGCACCAAAATATCTCCTCACATGTTTATCTAGTTCTTATGGTGACAGTACAAGAACTAAGTATAAGACAATTCACTTGAACTTGTGTTAATTCAAGTATTTACCCTGTCCTCATGACTGAATCAGATCCTTAACGGGGCATGTGTGCAACTGGAAAGTGTTGCCATGTCCAGTCAAAATTTCTGTACAATAATTGATACTAATAACCCTACAGCAAAAGTGCACCATATGGAACAAGCTGTGCCTGAAAACACAAATCTAAGAACTTCATTTTGAGTTACTCTGTAAAGTATGACTAGAATTTAAAAAATAAAAGGTTGCTTCTCAAAGCAATTTTGAGCAGTAAAATCCTACTCAAGTGAAAATACTGTTCAGTGCCTCAAGACAGTCCTTTTCCTTGTTTATCCTTTGAAGATAACATCTATTAATCTTTGAAACATGTCCACCTTAGGGATTATGATAGTACAGATGTGTGGGAGCCTGCTTGGAAGCTGCAATATTTACCTGCTAGTCATAAGAGTCTTGCAGAAAACTGAAATCAAATACCCAAAGAGTAGGAAGAATTTTGATTGCATTTTCTGGAGGTGAGATAAGTTAAATCCAAAGTAAATAAGGGGCATGAGCTTTCCATAGTTAACTCACTTTATATCAATAGTTATTTCTTTTGTAATCGATGGCTAATCCTGTCGGTGATGCTCATAACTCATTATCGATAGTCAATTCTTCAGAAAATTGCATGTAGACTGTCAGCTTTGTTCAGCTGTTTTTAAAATCTCTCACTCTGGGTTTAACTGATAAAAGTTGCCTCTCAGTTAAGCTCTGTGTTCATGAGAAAGTTGTCCTGGTTTGGGCTGGAATAGAGTTAATGTTCCTTTTTGGTAACTAGAATAGTGCTGTGTTTTGGATTTAGCTCTGGGTTTGGTATGAGAAGAATGCTGACAGCACACTGATGTTTTCAGCTGCTACTGAGACTTCAAGGTCTCTCCAACTCCCCATGTCCTGCCCGTGTGCAAGTGCACAAGAAGCAGGGAGGGAGCACGGCCAGAGCACCAGACCCAAATTGGCCAATGAAATATTCCATATCTTGGAACATCATGCTCACTATATAGAGGAGGGGTGGTCGGGAAGGGACTCTCTTGCTTCAGGGATTGTGATTGCGGGATCTTGGTATTTTGGGATTGCTAGCCAGGAACGGGCTGGGTATTGGTCAGCAGGTGGTAAGCAATTGTATTGTGCATTGCCCATTTATATTTTCTATTGCTGTCATTGTTTTCATTTCATTACCATTATTAAACTGTTTCTATCTCAACCTGTGAGTCTCCCCTTACCTCTCCAATTCCCTCCCCCATTCCCAGGTTGGGGGGGTTGGGGGGTGTGGGTGAGCGGCTGCAAGGTGGTTGGCTGCCAACCAGGCTCAAAACATGACAGTTCATAAGAAAGTACAGAATAGCCTTCTGTCATAAAACGTAAGAGTACTTAATGTTCCTCCTTCCTGGGTAAACAAACATCTTATGCCTTTAGAGCTGCCTGAAGCCCAAGGCAGGAGACACAAACTTGTCTCTGTGTAATTTCAATACTAACCGCACATCATCCTCCTCATCTTCCAGAGGCAGGAGGATGGGATGCTCTTCAGATGTAGCTGTCAGAGCAGAAGGCTCCTACTCTTCCCATTTGTCATCTCAACCAGAGTCATGAGGAGGTAAAGTGAAGGGCGTTGTCTTGACACGAAGAGCTATGATTTTCAATCGTTATCTTCAAAGCAGGCAGCATCTCGTCACCTGCTGTCTGTTTCACCTGCCAATTAAGGTAAGACACCCTCACTTTGATGTTTAAGGTTGGCCAGCAGCATAGCTTCTTCACAGCATTGCTCACAGTATGAGGAAATGTTTAATTCAAAGCTATTCAGTGTTTATTAATAGAACAAAGGAAAACACACCCATGTCTCACTTCTCCATGTACCTAAAGCATTACCATGGCATTGCTGACCTGTAAATTGGCTTTTAAATAGTATCAGTCACCTGACTTTGAGGATAAGGAAATGGCACTGCAACTTAGGAGCCATTGCTTCTCATGGACCTATCTCCTGACCCCATCTCCTGACCCCAGATTTAAATATTGTCACTTCCAGCACCACAAGGAAGACGACCTTTCCCAACTTCTCCATATACTGACTCGAAATGGAAGAGCCCCTAGTAGTTTACTCGTGTGTGTTTTTCAGATGGTACTGCAGCTGCAAGTCTGTAATTGATTTCAAATCATGGATTAGATCACATCCGATGTGATCTGCTGTTATCTCATGTGTGCTGCTGGTTGCTCAGCAGTTTTTCAGGCTGGTCACTTAGACACCCATATGAGAATCTAGAATGGCAATTTAAAGTTAAAATTTCCAGGTACGTTAGTAATACTGTTTAATCGTTGGAACCATATATATTCTGGCTTCATCAGAGTAATTGCATCCAAGTATGGAATCTGATGAAAAACTGCTGTTGTCCCTTAAGGCATGTCCCTACATGGAAATAGGAGCTTGCACAGGATCTGTAGCATTCCCACAGGACCGAACAATGACCTTACTAATGCAGAACTAAATGAGCTTCTGAATTCTCTTTTATATGCTGCCTTTCCCACTAACTACATTCTACAGCGCTACAGGGCCAGCAGTGCTCAGGCCTTGGGGATACCAAAGCTTCAGCTGCGGCCGACATTACAAAAGTAAGTGCAAAGACAAAATTCCTCCCGTGTTCACTTTCTCCCGCACACATATGCAAAAGCTAATCAATCCTGACACTATAGGATTAGCTGGAAAACAACAAGCACAAGGTAAAATTCAGGTCCCAGTCTCACTGTGATTACAACCTTTAGGAGACCAATTATCCATCCTTCTTTGTGTCCCATATGGGAGAGAGAAATGCCATATTACTTTCTGGAATGAAGCCTCCCCTACATGTTGTAATCTCTCTAGGAAAGTCCATGCTGGGATATTCACAACCTTGACATCACTGCATTAACTTTTCATTTGAAATCTTCAAATTAAAGGAAAGAAATTGGTATTTCGTGCCCTTCAGGTCTAAACAGAAGATTTAGAAAATGAGTTCCAGCACAATAACCTAAAAGAAAGAAATTTACAGGATTTGCTACTTCTGCCATATCCTATTACGATTATCATAATTTGATGTGTTTGACTTGCTGTGGCCCTTGGGGAATCAAAACAAGGAAAAGGCACCTGGCTGGGCTCCATAGCGCTCTTGGGTATAGCACAAGGGTCTTGGCTGCTCCTAGTGTTCTGTATTCTAAATAATGTTTCAAAAAATAGTATAAACTGTGCTGCTTGAAATAATGGTGGGGAAGTAATACCTACTATATTCTTCAGCAGTCAGTGTCTATAAAGAAAGATTCCACTTGATCTGTACTTGCTCCATATGTACCTCCTCCCTCTGTTTTTCTACAGTTCCCACTCTCAGGTCCTGAACCCTTAGAGGAAGCAGCAGTTTTCCATGAGCCTCAACTCACCTTCTGCACTGTATGACATATTAAGCTCTACCATTACAAATATTTTCCAAATCTGTCTTGTGTAGAGAACAATGGTGATACTCAAGTGTGTTAAATGTGTACATAGCACTTCATTTTCCAAAGTGCTGCACAATGTGAGGATGAATGAATCTTTAGAATACTCATTAGTACGACAGGTAAATATTGTCCCTGCTGTAGGGGACAGCAGACAAAGATTTTTACATGCTGTAGGATTAACACAAGTGGTGTCCAGATGGTCCACAGAAGCATAGGTTTCACAGTTTAATGATAAAAATGTCTCATGACCTTGGAGGAATCCTGATTCTTCATCCAGAACCACTGACGTGTATAAAATAACATAATACTATTATTTGACACTGTCTTGAACATTGTGCTGTTTTGATTTGAAGACACTTGACCGTCATGTTTGGGGGAAGGATCTGATTTTATTCAGAACGAGTTCAAAGAAAAGACAACCTATGTCAAACTGCTGTAGCCAGTGCCACAATGGAACAGCATGGCTGGATTTATTCACCCTGCTCTGTTGTTGGTGTGTGAGGACCTCTCCCAGGGTCTCTGCAGGACAGGAAGCCGACTTCCCTCATGGCACTTGCTGAGCATTTCCTTATAATGTGGGTACAAAAGGACAGATATTTCACCAAGTGAAAATTTTACCTGAGTCATTAGGAACAGGAGATCATTATTATCTCAACAGCATATCATAGTAGATATCTTTAAAATCCCATCTTTACCTGCATGCTTGCAGAGCATCTTGTGTTTTAATTCTAGGAAGAAATCAATTTCACTACAAGTAGTTTGGATAGTGGATTTTACTTTTTCAATGTCATTCCATGTCCTGGGTTGAGTGAATGGTGGAGTTTTTTGGTGGCAGGGGAGGGGGCTATCGGGGCAGCCCCCTGTGAGAAGCTTCTCGAAGCTCCCCCAGCTCCAAGCCAGCTCCACTTCTGTTTGGGAAATTGAGCCAATCGGCTGCACCTCTGCGATAACGTATTTAAGAAGGGACGTGGTGACGGGCAGTGGAACTTGTGAAGAGGAGTTGCTGCAGCTGCATGAACACCAAGGTCAGTGGAGGAACGGAGGAAGAAAGGAGGGGGGAGGTGTGCCGGAGCAGAAACCCCCCTGTATCCTGTGGTGAGACGGCAGGGCGGCCCCCCCCTGCCACCCATGAAGATCTATGGTGGAGCAGACATTGATTTATGGCCTGTGGCTCCTGCTCGGCATAATCAAGGTTCTGTGCCCAAAGAAGGCCGGGGTCTCATGGGAAAAGGTAGCCCCGCTGCTGTAATTCAGTGTTGGGAGGATTGCAGCATGCAGGGCAGTCCCACACCGGAGCAGCTCGGGAAGGGCTGCAGCCGTGGGAGAAAATCCAGTCAGAGGAGGTTAGTGACCCATGACGGAGCAGTGTGGGGAACGCTGCGGCCCATGGGAGGAATTCAAGTCGGAGAAAGTTTGTGGAGGACTGTCTCCTGTGAGAGGGGGAGGAGCAGGAGGAACAAGTTCCGGGCACTGCCCTCACCGAAGATGAAGGAAGTGGCAGCGCTGACTGCACCCCCCATTCCCTGCCCCTGCGCCACTGGGGGAGGAGGTAGAGATATCGGGAGCAGAGCTGAGCCTGGAAAGAAGGGAGGGGTGGGGGGAAGGTGTTCTCAAAATGTGGCAATGCTTCTCACTGTCCTACTCTGTTATGTGTTGTTAGTGTCTGTAAAAAATATATGTTCTTTTTTTCCTTCCCCTAACGAGTCTGCCTCTTGCTCATGATCATAAAGGGGAAATTTTCCCCCATCCCAGTCCTATCTCGAACCCCAAGCCTGGCTCTCTGTCCCTTCTCGTTGCTGGAGGGGAAGGGAGAGAGAGCTGCTGCATTGTGGTTGGCTGTCAACCAGACCTAAACCACGACATTCCATTTGTGAAAGTGCCAGTGTTGTTGTCATTATCACTCATACTAACTAGAACTACTATGTAAATGTATGGACTGGGAGAATCAGGACACTCTGAAACTCTCCTCTTGCCATCGAGGCTGTGTGGGAGGGTGAAAATGCTGTATGGGAATGAGCTGACAAAGACAGTCTTCAGTTTGGTCAAAAAAATCTCTTTTGCTAAAGGCAAAACCTCTCTCACTAGCATGTCAGATCACTAGGTTCATAGGAAGAAAATTTTCTAGGTTGAAAAAAGTAGAAAAATTCTGCATAATGAAAGCTGAGTTCTGCAGATGAACACAGCCATTCATCTAGGAGCCACAATCAGATTGTGGTATTTGGCTGTAAGGAGGGAGATGGGTAGAAAGAGACAGCCTGCCTCTCAGGCAGCTAGTCTTCCCTTTCCTCTAAGTTGTTGGAGCTTTTTTAATCACATTCTGATCTTCTTTTGAGGGATCATAAATTGCAGCGAGAGCCCTCTCACTGGCCTAATATTTTAGGATGGCGACAGCAGGAGTAAGTCAATACCTCCTCCTTTAATCATTTACACAGTGCCATGTTTCAAGAAAATGAGACAAAATGACAGCCAACCCCTGCAATTCCTCTTCCTGACAAACCCTGCAAGCCAGTGCCAAATGCAGTACAACCCATTGTTTTTGTTCAGTTTCTCTCTCAACACAAGCCATTGCTTTCTTACTGTGGCTTCTATGAAACAAAACCTTGGCCATTAAATAAACAGAGATCCTTAGCACTGTACCAGCAGGTCTTTCCCCAGTAAAAGATGCTGCATGCAGCTGGGAGAGAAACACAGCCAGCCCAGATGGTGAGACCCCCATTGCGGGCTATGCCAAGAACTGTCACCCCCCTACCCATCCTCACCTTTGGTGGGTGGCAGGACAGCAGCAGAGATGACAGCGCCTGCCCTGGGATGCTCACCCCAGCCGTGGGGGCACATGCCCCACTCTGCAACATCACCCATTTCAAAGCCAGAGAGAGAGTGATGCACCATGGCAGTTGCAAACATGTTGAACCACCTCGTTTCTCATACAGTATGTTACCATCTTACAGCCCCGTCAGTATTTCTACTGACTCTTAGCAACGCAACCCACTGCCTCTTGGTGGCTGTAAGAGCTGCAAAATGGGGAAGGCAGAAGCCTTAAGACTGGCCAAAGCTGCATGGCTGTTGGCTCCCCTTTGTGCTCAGCCCCCAGCCCCAGAAGGTGCTGTGATTTCCTCATCCTCCCCGTGGCTGGACCAGGGACAGCAATGGCACATATCCACCCCAGTGGGATGCCAGATATGAGGGTCAGAAAAACTGTTTAGCAGTGAGAAAACACAATGAGCTCTAAAGCATAATTCAGGGAAAAAAAAAAAAAAAAAAGATGATTTTTAGTATGATAACCTCAATCCTACATCACACTACTGGGATAAAATAGAAATCTCCATTCTTAATTCCTGAAGAGGGCCACAGAAGCAGATGCTTCAACTTAAAGGACAGTCTCTGACCCCCAGCAAATCCCAGGGAAAGGAAAGAATATTAAAAAAACTCTTCACGGTCAAATGATTCTCAAAACAGGCTGGTTTGGCCTAAGCCCCAGAGAGCCCTAGAACAATTTGGAAGATGATCTAATCTCTATCCACTGCCCATGTTGACAGAAAAACTATTTGTGATGAGTTAAAGCAAGGAGCACATGGTGCTCCTAACAGCTTTACCAGCATCCCACGAATGCAGAGGTCCCTCCCTGTGGGGGAACGCCAGTGAGCAGGCATAGCTCTGCCGAGGTGGAGGAACACCAGCTGAGGAAGCCATTACCTGGTGTTTGCATTGGCCCTGGTCATCTGAAAAGGGAGAGGAGCTTGGCGTGTAGTTTTCTTGGGTTTCTGGGGAGAAGAAATGAGAAAAAAATATGGACAGACAGAACAAAGCTCTCCCTCGTCTCTCAGCTGTCAAATTTAACAAGACAGCTCAGGAAAGGGAGACAAGTAATCAGGAACAAGGAATCCTTGGAGTAGAGTTATAAAATGTCCAGAAAATATGCTGTCTTGGCCTGAAGTGCTCCTGCCTCCCACACTGGGTATAAAGGAGGGACACCTGCCAGGAGCTGTTTGTGCTGGAACAGGGTGGCAGAGGATTCAAGCTTAGCTCCTCGGTGATGGGTAAGGAGGTTTCTGACCATCCTAGAGCTGCTGGCTTCCAAATGGGTTGTTCAGACAGCACTGCACCTAATCTTTCCACACTGAGGCTCAGGCTTTGCCTCTGTGACTTTGATCCTCCCTCATGTGCTCTCATGCAACATATCTTCTCTCACAATCCACATATGAATAAAATACAAAAAGGTGACCCCTGTCTTCATGCTACATTTCTTTGCTTGATGTAGATACTTTGGCAGATGTGCGGTGTTTGATCTGAAAGAATAACCCAGGAGGGAGGAAATGGGAGCAGTAGAATAATAATACTTTGCATTTCCATAACCTGCCATACCAATGGCCTTCAAAGTGCATGTGAATGGGATTCAGAGATTTGCTGCTACACATTCACTGTTCTGCCAGCCAGCATCATTCTGTTATCAATATTCTGCAGGTACCTGCCCTTGGAATTTGTATGTGTGCCTGCACTGAATAACACCATTGCCTTCCCTGGTATGCCTATAGTCAAGCATACTTATGCAAAGCAAACATCAGCTCGTACAGCAGCAGCTTCTGAAAAACAAAATCCCTATACTTGCCTCTTAGCAGGAGGAAGATCACAACTCTTTGGTGTTTGATTCTGATGTCACGCTTGTTCCCTTTTAATGGAATTTCCTTGAATTCAAAGCAGACACAATTTACATGGGAGTGAGATCCTCATATGGCCCTGTGAGTGTAAACAGCTCTCAGGTGGTCACACATACTGGTCCAGCACAGTAATCACTCTGGGACTGAGTTCTTCCATACCTTCCATAGCTGATGTCCCACTGAACACTTGTTAACAGCAGTGAGTATGTGTGACTCTTTCATTTTTCAGTGTCTGACATCACATCAGCACCAGTGGGATTAACCAGCCAAGCCCAATCACAGCAAAAAGTACCATGATGTCAGATTTTAAACCTGAGCTCAATGCTGTGAGCTCAGCAGTCATTTCTAGTGGTGAGCTGGAGGGACAAAAGCATGACAACAGAATGAGAAGGGCTTGATCATCACTGATATTAACTGCAGTTTCTAGCTTGGGAAATATGGACTTGATTAAGCATTATTATGTGCTTGTTAAAAAAAAAAAAAAAAAAAAAAAGCCCACATGAACTAGTAATGGTAGGAAAGATTAGAAGGTCCTCCAGGTATAAGCAGAATAAAAAGTATGCACATTTTTCTTTCCATGTACATTGTTTACAATGCTGAAAGAAACTGGCCTGCTGAAAGAACCAACACTTTCCAAGCAAAAGCTTTTATCGCTTTATCTCAGGCCTGTGAATAAACACAGGGTCATTAAGGAGATGGATAGGAAAAGTCGGTTTATTACTGCTTTCAGATGCTGTGTTTTCTACACTGGGTGTAGGCACATGGCAAATTTTACAGAGTCATAGTATCCTTCCTTGTGAGGAAGAAGGACATAAAATATCAAGCCAAATCCTTATCAGATAAATTATTCTACAAGTGAGTGAATGCTTGCGTCTAAATATTTGTTTGTTCTGAAAAAAACCCTCCAGCAATAGTTGCTGATTAAAATGAAGCACTGGAACATCAGTATGAGACAACAATCAAGATCAAGCTGAAAGTTTCCGCGATGAAATTCACACTGACACAATCGTGTAAAAACAGCATGACAGCAACACAGCAAGCTATAGGAAAAGGACAATAAAGGACATAAGAGACTGATTGTGAGGCTTCAGGCTGCCATCGTGGCCAGATGAGCTTGCAGGCAGCTTTCCAGACCCCACATCATGACATACAAAGTCACAGAAGCACCTGGTTCCCCAGGGCGAGAAGCTACCTCCTTTTTTTAGCAGAGAGCCACCAGGCAAGAGCATGCAGAGTTTCCATAGCGCAGCTGATGCACGGCAAGCTCACACCCTACCTTACGCTGCAGCAACTCCTGCCCACTCCAAGAGCTACTTCTAAGTGTGAACAGTAAAGCAAGGAAGGCTGTTTGCTGACCATGTGAGCAGTAAACCAACATTTTCATGTCGTTGCAAACCATAAGCAATCATCTGAGAGGACAGAATAGTTGGGAAACCGTTCACGGGCAGAAGATGGCAGGAGTGAGCTCGCCAGGGCTCTCCACATTCTCCACGCAGCCTCTGCCGAGAGCTGGCAGGCCCCGTGGGCTCACTGTCTCCCCACGCTGGCGGGAGGGGTAACCTTGCTCCGAAGGTTTCGGAGTAACACCGTCCAACCATCATTGCTTGGTGAGCCTCCAGCCTGGGAGATGCACTTGTTCTCCTTGAGAGTTGTGTGTTTCCCTGACACCATAGCTGGCATCCGTGTGGGAAAATGAAGAATTGATGTATTTGTTCTGGCTGAAAACCAGTGGAGAAAATGCATGATAGTCGGTGGGGGACAGCCAGCACAGTACTAGCTCCAGTGTCTTCTGCTGGACTTTCCAAACTGGATTAAGCTGAATGGCACCAGAACATCAGATTAAAATCTATGCATACTATACGATATGCATAAATACTACGTGTATTAAACTATATGCAGACTGCATGGCATAGCAGGGAAGAAGCACAGGATCAACACAAGCATAGAAATAGCTACTAGGCTTTTAAATTCCCACTTTCATCTTTTACACAGTAACAGTCCCCTAAATACCTCGTGTAGCCAAGCTCATAAATCACACATTAAGCAATAGATTTTGTCAGACTTTCCCACTGTCCTAAATTGTCTAGGTTCGATAAACCCTAATGATACCACTTTCTCCATTTTCCCACAGTGTCTGCTGGTGAGGAAAGGAAAAACTTTAATTTCCAACTACAATAGCCATCTCAGATTTCAAATAAGGTTTATGCCACCCAGAAAGCTTTCTAACATTGCTGCAAAAACAGTGTCCAGAACCACAGTGCATGGAAGCCTCAGCTCTGTGCTGCTACATAGTGCAGTGGGTATTTTTTTTACACTGAGGAAGCCAGAAACTCCAGAGAATCTGTAGGATACCTCTACAGAGTCTGCAGATAACAACTGAGAAAAGTAAGACCATGTCAGCAGGGTAAAATTTGCTATATAGGCATCTGTGCCTTCACTGAAAAAAAAAAAACAAAAAAAAACAAAAAAAAAAAAAAAACCAAACCACTCCAACCCAAAACAACAAAAGCCAGCCAACAAACAAACAAAAAACCCAAACCCCTAACAACTGAAAACAATTGGTATAGCACAAATGTAAACTACAATTACTTTTTTGCCTTAGTGTGCGTGCATCTGGGACTTCAAATTTTCCTCCAAAGTGGAAACAGTGTTTTGCACATAAGACAGGAAAAGAGGGTGAGGTTTTCTGTTTGTTTGCTCTTTAAGGATAACAATCTATGATCCATGTCAGAAATGAGTGCATTATAAACTACAGAGGATCAGGAAGTGTTTGAGTTTTGGTGACACTCCTTATTTTGAGGGTTTTCAATGTTTAGAAAACTATGTGTGACCTGTGCCTCAGGGACACAGCGTATGTTAGAGGAAGTGGAGTAGTTACTTGACTGCTGAGAGTTTAGCTTCGTGTTGGAGTAGACCAAGTGGCTTGCGTTGCATGAGCCTAATGTTGAACTGGATTCAACACCTTAAGAGAGGAATCATTTGGAGGGAAGAAAAAAAGCAAAATGGACACATTTTCTAGCTTGAGCATTTCTCTTCAGCTCAGCCTCAGTCCATCCATGGCTACAGCAATGTTATCATGAAGCATGTAAAGATGTGAACAGGCATCCACCACTGACAGAATTGCCCCTGCCTTCGAGGGACTCATCTTTGCTTCTGTCTTCCTCCCCATGCTGCTGCCTCAGGTTCCCTCTTCCTGCCCTTCAGCAGTCAGAAGTGTGAGCACTCCCCCTGGTCCAACAGTGAGGCTTGCAGTCAGTCTGAAATAGGCACTGTGTCAATCAGAGAGTTAAAAATAGTAAGAGGGCTGGTTTGTTTTCCTCAGTAGTCTGTCAAAAATTACGTGGCTTTTTCTCAGGTTAATGTTTGCCAACCTGTGTTCCTATACCACACAGGTAATCACTGAAACCTATGTTTCCTCTCTTAGTCTGCCCACTACAATGAACTGAGCAGCCTGCGATAAGGCTGGCATGCTATTTAGACCATGTATAAGTTGGGAGATGCAGGAAGGAAAGGACAAGCTGAATGCTGGAATCCATGTCTCCCTTTGTTTAATCCCGGTACAGAGGACCTACCCATGCAAATACTTCAAATCACATCAAGTGTGAGCAGCTATTCAGGACCAGCTAACACTATATTATTACTGAATGAGTAACAGCACACTATCAGGCAATATTAATGTTGGGTGGTGGGTGGCAAAAAGTCATTACAGGCTTAGTTATTATTAGTTTGCATTGAATAACCTCACCCTTAACCTAATGGAAATATATTCTTTCTTCCTAAGATACAAAATGCCCTCAGAGGCAACTGGCACATTTTACTTGTACTTTGGTCCTTTTGACTTCTCTGTCCTCCTCTTGTCTCCTCTGTTGTGTCTTTAGACATGCCTAGTGATAGGGGTGTGGTAGAGTGTAATGGAGGGGAAGAAGCAATGAGGATCCAACAGTCTTAGACTGTGTAATCTTGCTGTCCAATTCAGTTTGCTACCACTTAGTCAAATTTTGATATGATAATTAGCCTCTGGCCCCTTTGTAGCCTGCTCTGCTTAACTCACTGGAAATTTTGAAGATTGGCATTGGGTTTTCTCTCTCTCTCATTACTGCTGCTGCTGTCTGAATGCTAACTTGCAATCACCACAAGTAGGAGGACCAGGAGAGTCTGGGCATGCAGAGATAAATCAATCCAAAGGTTATTTGTATCACATTAAATTTTTCCTGCCATTTGCTATATACAACAAGAGGCTCTCAAATGAGGTAATGCACATGGAAGGCATTGATAATATATTTTGACAGGTATAGTAAATTAATTTGGAGACTACTATAAACAGTGTGAGAACACAGATTTTATTGCAGTTTCATATGTGGAAAGATGGCAAAAATATCTCTTTTCTTAGTAATTTAAGAGACTCTATTTGCTTCCAAAATACTTTGATGAAAACTTCAGCTTCTTAGACAAGGGAGACTCCACTTGACTGGCCAGAGTCCAGCAGAGCTTTAGCAATTTAAACCAGCTGAAACCATGGTCCATAATACTGTGTTTACACCCTCAGCCCTGGAGAACATTTAAACAGGACAGATCCAAGTTTCTACAGCCAGTGGAAAGACTAACATTAATTTCAGAACTAAACTGAGCCATTAGCCAAACTGAGTTGATTCATTTTAGATGAAATGGAGATGTGTAAAAAAACAAGTCAGATTTTCAGTTTCAAAAGCACAGATTTCAGAAGGTGAACTGATTAGTGAGGCCAGCCAGGCCAAAGAGTTGTGAGGTATTTCAACTGTAGAAGACCTATAAGTTATTTTCAATAAAAGCTACAAGGACCTCTCCGGAATTCACTGCACAAGGAAAGGAGAAAAACTTGCAGGAAGGGGCTACAGATCGAAATGAATGGAGAACCACCTTAGAAAGTCCAGCGCAGCATCCATTTGGAAAGGAGGAAAGAGCTAATCAGCAAAGAAAACTTCATTTTGGAGGCCAGGAAGCTCAGGGCTGGGGTAAACATTGCCAAAAGTCAAACAGAGTTAGAAGTTTGCAGAGGAAATTAAATAGTAATAATAAAAGGAAATAATAAAAAGTTATTTAGCTATTGAAACACAAAGATTTTAAAGGAGAAAAGAAATGATGTTTTTGTACCAAGAGGATTAGAGCTGGCATAGGTGTGTAAAAACACTAAATGAAACTCAGATTTGGTTTTCTGTAAGAACATTAAAATCTGGAGAAAAGGAGGAAAGATATGGGATGAGTGTCAGGAAATTGAAAATACCTCCTCAGGGGAAAGGCAAAACTCTGAGAGCTGGATACATTCAGCCAGCGGGGAGCAGATCCCTCACCGCAGGACGCTCAGAGACCTGGCAGCCACTCCAGGTAATTTTGTCAAGCCATTGAAAGAGAAGGATCCACATGACTTGAGAACAGTAAATATAGCAACCGTAATTAAGAAAGTGAACTTGCATCTAAAGGCATGTTAGCTTGATTGTAATAGTATGGAAGAGTAGGGAGTGAATTCTAAAGGAAAGGAATAATTAGTGATGTGATGATTAATGAAAAATCAGAGAAAGAACAACAGCCTCGGCCTGCCAGCTGGAGGGTACCTGGCCAGTGTAATGCCTTTCCTTGCAAGAGGGCTGATTAATTGCTTAAAGGGAGGTAATTGTAGCTGAGAAAAGCTGTCTGAACATCATAGAAGCAGAAATGGTATGGGATATCATTAGTTAAAATGGAGAGGAAAAAAAGGAAAAGCACCCACACTGTAGCAAGGAAGAAATGGCTTTAAAAGGAGATGGCAACAAGTTGTGCTGAAGGAGAACTTGTAGCATTTCCCGGGGAACCAGGATCTTTTCAGCTGTTTCCATCAAGGACTATGGTTGAAAAAGTAGGTATGTGTTAATTAAATTTGTTTATTAGCCTCTTGCGGGTGACAACTTGGAACAGAACAACATCTGAACATGGTACAGGTAGAAACAAAGAAACTATAAGTATAGAATAATAGTAGTAGTGTGAAATTCAACACCCATTTCAAGATCATGCCTTTAGTATCTAATAGGAATATTTCTGCAGTAGGCTGGGGATTCACCCATGAGATTCGCTGCTACATCTCTGCAGGAGTCTGGGGAAGTGACAGAGAAGGAGAAAGAATGGAGAATTTTATTCACTTACAGGTGTTACTATGAGTCACCAGGGTGATATGGCTGTACAAAATGCAAATGTCATCCTAGAATTTGTTAAGGAAAATACTTCGAGTAGATGTAGGGAAGTATTCACAGCCTTGTTCACTAACCAGTGTTACTGGAAACATTGATAACAAGACCAGTAACCCATACTCAGGAGAAAGAAATTCATATGAAGGAGGTAAGAGTAAAAACCCTACTCTGTTGAGAGCCTGGGATAGTTTAACTTAAGTAGCAAATCAAGGCTCTAGTGTGCTTGAAATATTGACATCTTGGTTAAGTAGAGTGTGCATTTGGGATTCAAAAACCAGGTATCCTTGCATATAAGTCTTCCTAGGGATCAGCCCTCACCTTCTAGTCCTAGTTTCCTCAGAAATCTCTGAGGTGGTACTGACCTGAGAGAAGGTATATTTCTGATGATGCCTAACTCCATCTCTGTTAAGATATCCCCTGTTTTCTATCAAGTCTAGACTTCCTCACCTATTGCACCTGAAAAGGGATAAAGGGACACCCTTAAGATAAACGGATGCAGTAATCTGAGAGGTTGCTTTGAAATCTGTCATCATACCTAGGTTTAGGTATCTAAAGCATTCCTCTGGGTACAGGTAATCAGAGGCCTGTCTTACAGAGGGCTAAAGGTAAGAAACATGAATCCTACATTAAGGGCTAGATCCAAGTGTGTGCTTTCTTATTCTGAGAAACTGAGGTAGGGAGACTTTTAGAGAGTTTTTGATGTAATAGTCCAATGTCTAAAGTACTTGTCCGAGTAATGGGTGAGGTGGGCTGAGTACCTGCCTCAGCCTGGAAAGCTCAAACACATTTTTTTCTATGTTTCATAAGAGAGGGTCATAGCCTGTAAGCTGTAGGTGAATCTAGGGTATGGAGATAGTCCACCTTTTGTGTTAAAGCCATGCCACGGGGTATCTGAAAACTAAGTATTTGTGAGGCTATGGAGGGAGCAAGTAAGACAGAATGGAGCTTATTAAGAGATCTTTACTGAGCAGAAGACAGGCAGGCAGAGAAAACAGCATGAGCTTTGCTCCCTTAGGAAATTGGAATAAATAGTAATTAAAGTAAGAAGTTTGCCCTTTCCTGGAGACAGGAATGCAACCTGTCATGTGATCTTTGTTATAAACAGATGATAATTCATTAGAAGACTTGGAAGATAAATGCATGTGTTCTTTTCCATAAGATCACGTAGTGAAATTGGGCTCGGATCACAACGCTCAAAGGACATACATGTAAAGACACACAGCTAGTGAATCCCAGTCACACATGGGTGTTGAAATGGTTGCGCATCTAGCCAGTTTATCTGTGTATTATCTGGGTTAGCCCTTTGGGTGGAATACATCTCATCTGATCAATATGGGATATCAAGTGAAAGCTAGTTCTCCAGGTGCCCCCCATAATCAGTGAATGGAGACAAGTGGTCCAGCACTCCTGCCTGTTGTGCTTGTCCCATACCAAGGCAGACCAGCCTGCCACCTTCACAGGTATCTCTGCTGGCTACAGGGAGAGCTGAGCAGCCAGCTTAGATAATATATCCTGTGTCTGAGAACCAACACCAACTGCGACATATCCCACCATATGGACCTTAGCACACAAAGGTCCAAGTCACGGGGACTTGAGCTCCTCTGGGGTTCAGATGTTTCTGGGAATTGTACCTGGCAAAAGGCAGAATAGAGAATAAAGATCATCTTGCTTGTGAGAGACTTCAGGCCAAACAGCTGTGGATCAAAGGGTTTAATAGCTCCATTGGCAAAGATGATAGACTTTTGCATGTTCAGCAAACCTAATCTCTTCATTTAACTTAGAAAATTTACAAGTTCTCCTGGCACAGTTGGTGGAGCTTGTAACCTTTGTGATCAGATGAAGCCAGTGGAACTTATGTTATGAGTGCCAAGTAGTTCAGATGTTCTTTTCCCTCTGTCTTCCTTTAAAACAGCAGAAAAATAAATGTAAACAACTACCATCAAGATTAAAAAATGGAGCATTTAAGTCCCAGGAAATCTTCCAAATCAGAGATATCACTACAGAAATAATTCTGTCCCACTTAACTTTCTACTTTCTGTGAGAAGTGTTTATCATCAGCATGTAGCAAGACTACAGAGATTATCAGTGTTCTACAGTTGGCAACATTCACTTCAGGAATATCTTTCCTGTTTCAGGACTAGATTTCTCAACCTGAATTGTTTCATTAACTTTAATGCTTTGCTTTTCATTACTCTCCCATTGGGAAATGACTTGACAAATTAATTAGGATTGTCAGTTTGATGCAGGAGTTCACTTATGACACACTTACTCATTTTCCTGTTTGCATTTGTGTAACAGGACTCTGCGTGTGTAGGTAAACAAAGAAGAGTCCTGCAGGTCCAGGAATAAGTCAAATATAAAGAAAGAAGCAGGTAAGCCAAGCTAACTCCTTATAGCCAAATAATTCTGAGCTCGCTGGACACGTCAACGGTTTAGAAGGAGCTAGACACATCAATGGTTTAGAAGGAGCTGAAGTATGTTAACAAGGAGAATGCTAAGTGGGAGCATTATGGGGTGTTATGGCTACTCTGAATGCAGAGGGCAGCCCTGGCTGTCCCAGGGTGTGCACAGATGCAGCAGTCCTGGGGGAAGGTGCAGCTCAAACCAACCTCCTGGGCATGCAGGACCCCTGCACTCAAACATTCCCAGCAAGTGAGTCCACTTCTTATCCACACTTCTGGTACAAGCTACCCACAGATAGCCTCTGCACGCTGCAGTTGAGGTGGGGTGGGAGAGCTCTGGAGAGCATTTTCCAAGGCAATAGAGAGCTTTTAAGTGCTCAGTTTGATTGAAAAAGGCCCACCTCAAAACACTTCACATGGAAAAACAATAGCAAAGGCTCATCAGTGCTTAAGGTGAAAATTCTGGTTACAGAGGTTTCACGCTGTGGGGAGTCTGACCCAGTGCCCAAGATGGGAAGACATTAGACACAATCCTCTTTGTGTTGACACAGGTAGACTGCAAAGGTGCCATCAGAGAAGGAAGAAGCATTTCTCACTTCTCCGTCTTCAACTTTTCACCCTGCAATACTTGTAAGGTTGTTTCAAGCAACAGAGCTCTTGTGCCTCCTCTGACTCTTGTGCCAATGTAAAACTCTTGCCACAGGAACAACACCCTGAAACACCTCTGGTATTTATGACACATTGCTTAACTAAATGGGGGTCAGAGCCATGGCAGTTTCACAAACACCTAATTTTTTTTCAGAAGGGATAGTAAGTATTGGCTTATAGGAGTCAAGATCTGTGAATGTTTTCTGGAAGTGCAAGTGTGACTGTAAGACCAAGAAGGTCATCATGAGAAAGGAGACATAGTCTTAGTGATGTGACTTTTAGCTTCCATCTGGGGTGAAACACAAGTTTTTCTACACATCAGGGATGTCAGGTTCTGTGAGCAACACTGGGTTTATTACTGGATTAGTGCATCTGAATGTGGATCTAGATCTGCATCATCTTTTCCATAAAATCCAGAAAAGACTATAACTAGGGCTTTGGTTTGAGCTTGCCTCCAGAAAGCTTGTTCTTCGTCTTCACTGTCTAAACTCAATTTTGAAGTCATTCCACCTTTTTTTCCTATATGCTTATATACACACATGCATATATAAATCTCTTTTCCACCTTTTCTAAAGAACTGCCACATTTTCATAGCTAAAAATCAGGTTGTATGCCTGCATTTGATAGCTCGCAATGGAAGAGCAGGCAAACCGGCTATTTTTATCCCTATTTCACCAATCTCCTAATAAAGCAAGATTTTTCTAATTTTCTCTTTGCCCATCTTTCCTCTGACCTTTTGAGCCTGATGCCAGTTGCAATCACATTTGACAGAGGGACAGAAAGTCTTAATTCCTAGTTTTGCTAAATCAGTAACTACTTAGAGGAGAAGATTAATTTCTCCATTGGAGTCAAGGTCTCAGGACACCAATTCCTCCACCAGCTGGCACATCTCAGCTGAATGCCAGGCCCCCCAGTTATCTGCTGGTGGGGCGCAGCAAGGAGTTGAGAAGGAAAGACTTGGAGGGGATGTGGAGGGCAGAGGAAGGGGCTGGAGCCTTCCTGGGGAACATGACTGTGAGGCACTGGTGTTGTTGCTCTGACATAAGGGTAGGCTGTTCTCATATGCTGAAACTGTTTTAGCATATACTACTCGTTGTATTTAGTAAAGAAACATGCAACAACTTAACCACATTGTAAAAGTGCAGAGAAAATGGCATCACAATCTCTTCAGAGAGAGTATTAGTATGCCTAAACAGCTCCCAGACACACTTTTCTATTCTTCCAAACAAACTCCCATTTATCTCGGTATTAGTGGGAGCAGACCAAGAATGTACCACTTGGAAGTGATTTTTCTCTTTCTGAATGAAAAGGAATTTTGCCTTTTCTGCACCTTCTTGGTTGGTTGGACTCACATAAAAGTGCCTAATTCCTGTGGCTAAACTTGGAACTAACCTATATGCAGGCCAGCAATCTCTCTCTTCTTGACATATTTCTTCAGTGGAAGAATAATAAAGCCTTCACTAGTTCCCTGATTTCAGCTATTTTTAAAATGAAATGTAGTGCAGGTGTCTTTTGTGCCATTCTTTTGAAACGGGGGACAAGAGGATGTTGCTGACTGGTAGATCAGCTCCAGGTCAAGTCTTTTACAAACAGCATAACCCAATGTTAGCAGGATCAAAATTACTTTTTAGTTTCTTGTGTGAAAGTGACTGAATTCACACTTGCTCTTTCTGACTGATAGGCTCAAACCTTTGCCGTTACTGCTCATGATAAGCTCTAATACATGTTTAGTCAACAACTTTAGCACTAGTACTCTGTCTGCTCCAGCACAGATTTATTCTTTTCCCCATCATTTGGACCCTGAACACTTTTGCTCTTAGTGACATGGAGTCCATCACAAACTTCAGTTTTGTTTTCTTACAACAAGACAGCATTTTTCTGCAGACACATACAATCCTTCTGCAGAGCCATGGAGGACACCTCATGGCCAGCTGCAGCATTTTCTCTAATGACATAACTAATGCTGATGATATGTGCCATTACTAGGCATTGAGCTGACCCTACAGGGTTGTCCTGGGTTTGAGTGAGTGATGGTGGGGGTTTTGGGTAGCAGGGGAGGGGGTTACAGTAGTAGCCCCCTGTGAGAAGCTTCTCAAAGCTCCCCCAGCTCCAAGTCAGTCCCAGCTCTGCACCAAGGTCGAGTCAATCAGCTACGCCTCTGCAATAATGTATTTAAGAAGGGACCTGGGAGGAGGAGTTGGACATGTGAGGACGAGTTACGACAGCTGCGTGAAGCAGTGGAATAATGGAGGAAAAAAGAAGGGGAGGTGTGCCAGAGCAGAGACCCCTCTGTATCCTGCAGTGAGACAGCAGGGCAGCTCCCCTTCTGCCACCTATGGAGGTCTACAGTGAAGCAGACCTATATATGGCAGATATATGGCTTGAGGGGGGGCCCCATATGACCATTTAGGATGGCTGTGCCTAAAGGAGACTGGCATCCTGTGAGAAGAAGCAGAACCCCCTGTTGTAGTTCAGCACTGGGAGGATTGCAGCATGCGGGAGTGTCCCATGCCGGAGCAGCTCGGGAAGGGCTGCAGTCTGTGGAAGGGACTCCAGCTGGAGAAAGTTGGTGTCCCACGCCAGAGCAGCTAGGGAAACACTGCAGCCCTTGGGAAGGACTCACATCGGAGAAAGTTTCTGGGCGACTGTCTCATGTGAGAGGGGGACCACGCTGTAGCAGGGGAAAGAAGTACTAGAAGTTCCCCCCGCCCCAAGATCGAAGAAGCAGCAGCACTGACTGCACCCCCCAATCCCTGCCCCTCCACTGCTGGGGGAGGAGGTAGAGATAACAGGAACAAAGCTGAGCCCAGGAAAAAGGGAGTGTTGGAGGGAAGGTGTTTTCAAGATGTGATAATGCTTCTCACTGGACTACTCTATCTGCTATGCATTGTTGTTGTTAGTGCCTGTAATAAGATTATGTTCTTTTTTTCTTCCTTTCACAAGTCTGCCTTTTGCTCATGACCATAATGGGTGATTTATCACTCCCTGTCCTTTCTCAAATCCCAAGCCTTGTCTTATTTTCTCCTTCTCAGCACTGGGGGGGAAAGGGAGGAGTGAGCATCTGTGTGGTGCGCAGAACTGAAACCATGACAAGGCTGAACCTGCAGAAGGAAGGTGCAATAATGTGATCACAGTCACAACATCACTATAATCCCAGCCCTTTTTCTGCTGTCTCTCTGCTCTACTACAGTTTCATTATGACTTTTAAAGTTCCACCGTAGGCCAGTTTGTAGTCCGTTTGGTCTGAATTACTGACGGCTACATAACTTGTAAGACAACTTATTTTATTCTTAGTAGTGGCTAAAAATCACTGCCTTTGTTCCTAGCCATGTCCTCACATCAGGTCCCAGGCAAATATCTTCCTGCAGCACCTCGGGGCACCCAGCACACCCAAGTCTCTGGCTGTTTCCTTACGTGCTGAATCCTGCCAAGCAGGAGCATTCACAATCATGAGTCAGGTCTCAACACTGTGTGAGAGTCTCCTGAAAAAAACAGTAATTCTTCGTCATTTTACTCTTAAGGAACTTCTGGGGAGTTACAGCCTGCAACTTGTTTTACAGAAAAGTGGGAGGGTTGTTCCTATGCTCCTGTGAATCCCCATGGGAACTATAGTTTCCCACTGTTTTCATTGCTGCCTGCTCTGGACCCAGGCTGAAGGCAACAGAAAAACACTGAAACCTCCCTCAGCACTTTTTGCTCTGGCCTGCTCTGAGGACAAAAACAAGTGAGATGATATAGTTAATCTTTACCAGGGAAGGCTAGAGTGAGGATCCTGAGCTATCTAGCTGCCAGCTAATGCTGCCTTGGCAACAGTTTAATGGGCAATGGCCTGTACTTGAATGACTTCAAGAAGAGATGTAATCAACCATTTGCTATCTTTCTTCTTTCCATTAAGTTCAAAGTACTATATAATCACTTCAATTTTCTTTCAGCGGTGATAAGGCTCAAGTATAAGCCACAAAGCCTGAACTCTCAGTCAGCCTCCATGTTTTATCCTGGATTTATATTCAGCCATCATCAGGTGCTGTCTTTCTGCCTGACCCCATATGGAAACTGGCCTCCAAGGAGGGTCAAGTATTCACTTTCATGCTCCTCTGTACTGAAATGTTTTTCCTGGCAAGATTAGATAAAGCAATTCCTTTTCATTTCAGGACATCCCAAGTAGATGCTTTATAAAAAAATCCACTTTAAAACCATGCTTTTTCTCATTTGCTATAGATTTATAGATTGAGACTGTGGCCAGGCTATTTTTATATTCACTGTGCCAGAAAAAAAAGCCCAGTAATTTACTCTGATTGTAGGGGAAAAAAAAATTAAAATCTTAAAAAAAGCATTTAGAGGATACTGTCAAAGACTCCTCTCCTACTCAGTACCTGGCCAGAATCTGCCATATGAGTCAGAGCCAGATCCAGTAAAAGCATTTAGGGGTGCAGTTTAATTAAGTTCAACTTAAGTAAAATTTTCATTATTCCTGCATTTTACATTGAACAGCATTTGATAAAGCATAGAAGTGGTGGCAACAGGAGCTGGGATTTTCCCTTCCCTGAGTCCTCACCATGTGGCCCTTCTCTTGTTCATGAGGTGAAGCTTGGTTTCTTTGCCTTGCAGCAGCACTAGACCCAGGAGACAGGAGAATGCCACCAGTTTTCCTGGTAGCACTCCTATGGCCTAGAGTGAGGACATCAGCTAGGATAGTCCCTTGAGATCTGGGAAATGAGGGTTCATACTTCTGTGAAGAAAGCATTAAACATCTCCTTTCCTTTGTGAAGGTCCTTTCCATTTGGCTCTCAGCAAAGTGGGATCACACTTTCAGATGGTTTCTACAATGTGCCTGAAAGCCTGCAGCACCACTGCCTTGCAAGGAACTCACTCACATGGTGATGCTCTGCCTGCCCAGCTACTCCTCAGCTCCCCCGCACCACCCCTGGGCTGTGGCTGCTGGACCCCCCAGCTCCTTCCCCAGACCTGCACAGAGCAACTGCTCCTGCCCCCAGTCCCGAACAGGAACTGAGGCCATTCAGGCAAGCACTGGGGCATGTCCTTCACCCAGTGACCAGACAAACAAACACCTGCTGATGTACTTAGCCCATGTCCTCAACTTGGCAGTGATCCTGAAATGCTTTGAAAGATGCTGCTGTCCTGCTGCTCTTTACTGCAGCCTCTAAGTGTGATTTCCACATCTCTGCATCTCTGATGCAGGGGTTGTGATGCTAAAATATGGTCCGGCTGCCCCTGTCCTTGGTAATCCTCTTCACACTGTCTGAACAGTAGCTGGCATGGAGATGGGTTCTGCCTCATGCAGTGCACTGCTGCTTTGGCCATGCTGTGCCTCCTTGCTCTGGACCCCAAGGCCATGACCCTACCTTTGGTGTGGGTGACACTGCCAAGCAGCTGCCCTGCGCAGCAAGGGGCACATCCTCACTGGGGAGTGGGGCAACAGTGCAAAACCCTCTGCTCTGAAACTCGCTGTTGAATGCCAGGACACAGTCGTAGCTCTGAAGTGTTATCAGTCATGTGGTAGGTGTCTCCAGCATCCTTGCACACATGTGTGTATTCACACAAGTGCTTTCATGTACCTGCATACACACACACACACATATTCCCTTCTGTACACATACAGGTACAACTCAGTGCACAGCTGGTGAACCCTGGTATCCAGAGTACACCCCAAAAACTAAATACAGGTATATATCCACATTTCAGTGTGTTGATCACACAGAGAATGAGGGAGATTTGTGGTGTGTAACAGCATGACAGGACATGAAACAAAGACACAGAGCACTTGCAACATACTTTGGAGCAGTGAAATTAAATATTACAGGTAGGGCTGGCAGCTCCAACCATTCTTAAGGTAAGAGCCTGTTTTCATTTCCTTATAGACCAAATGATGACTGCCTGGACTGACATTTACGTGTACCAGATGCTTGCATCACGTTTCTCCAGTATTGGTTTCTGCAGCTGTAGAAAATGTAGAAAGTTGTAGTTCAGGCACTTAAAATTACAGAGCTAGGGGAGAAATGTTGCTTTGCCTTTGTTAAAAAAATATTCTTGATGCCTTTTCTCTGAGCATCTTGAGGTGTCCTGTCACCTTTGGGAAAGATTTGACAAGCTGAATAAGACTGCTTTCGCCCTACGCATCTGCCTTCTGTCATGCTGTGAAATAATTCCAAAGTCTGTCCAGTTTATAAGTTTAAAAAAGTACCCCCACTGAGTGAAGACCTTTATTTTATCCACTTAAATCCTGAAGACTACTTAAGCAGCACCTGCCCTGCACACATTGTGCTGTGGTCACACCTGCAGAGCTCTCAGGTCCCCTGTCCATCCACCTTCAGTGACAGAGTGACCAACTCCAGCAGAGGAAAAAAGCTCTCCCTTTTGCCTGCCATGACCAGGGACTCAGAGCCCTGAATGCTAGATACAAGCCAAAAAGGCTGACCTCTACCCAGCTGTGCTATATACACCCCAGCACCTCCCCTCACCCTGCTTGGGATGGAAGGAACCTGATGAGACCAAGGAACCTTCTTCGGATGAGGCAGGAGCAAGGGGCAAGGGTTTGTAGGAATGAAAGGGACCCCAGTTCTGTGAGGCACCACATATATGCTTGCTCATCTGGGATTTCACTAACCTGCATCTTAAAAGTACCTTTCTTTGCCCATTCTCTGAGTAGAAAGCCACTGCATGTTTCTCTGATGTTTAAGCATCTTCCTTTAAATTACAGACTAAATGTCTTTGTGGGAAGTTTGTAACTATTTGTTCTCATGCCAATGCTGCCTTTTAACAGTGGTTTTCTTGCTTAGGTATTTCTACTTGGCTACATTTGTAGGCTGCAGCAATATTGGTAGACTGAGCAAAGGCAGAGCCAGCATGAGGAGCTCAAAGGGAGCCTGGAGTTTCACTATGAGGAAAAAGCCCTGACTCCAAAGTAGAGATGGAAGAGTGGCTCACAGTCCAAGCCCTAAGCTGGAAGCACTCACTGTTTGTCCTCTACTAGCATTGGAAAAAAAAAAAAAAAACAAAAACAAAAACAAACAAACAAACAAAAAAACCAGTCATCTTTCACCTAAGGGTCCAAACCAGAAAACTAGCCCAAAAGCAGTGGACTGTAAGGAACACCCTGTTGTCATTTGGGCTGCAGCTACAGTGTAGTACAAACTTCAGTTATATAGTCATAATCTGTTTTTTTCTAACAGCATCCAGTGTGAAAGATAGACCAGCCTTAAGGGTGAAACAAATGTTCTTCCAATAACATAAAAAAATCTGGCTATAAATAGTCTAATATACCATACACTCAAAAACAAGTGTCTAAACTTAGGGAACACTTCTGATCCTAATCTTTCTATGCTTCAACTTGCCAGCTCTAAGATGTAGATAACTCTCACCATTATCCTACAGAGCTAGTGGGAGGATATATTCATTACTGTTTGTGAAACATTCAGGTTTCATAATGGTAAGTACCACAGAAAAGCCTATAAAGCAGTTAATAACTTCATCCTTATAGCAGGATTTATAGGGATGAGTAATAAATAAGGTATAAAAACTCATATTAAATAGCAAGGATGGAAACAAAGCACTGAATAATTGCTCACTAAGGGGATTCATCTGCCCTGTGCACTTAATGAGGAATAGGTATATGGGAAAATTAATATGTGATCTTAAAACTTTGTATGATGAATAAGGTATGAGAGCAACAGAAGTAAGAGTGTACAGGCAATCTTCATTCTGGCATTTGCTAAATTTTGATTAGTTGATATAGCAACCTTAATAATGTGTTTTAGCATGGTTACTTGTCTGTGCATGTGTTGTGATACAAACACAGGGGAAAAAAGATACCAATGCATTCATCGTATTATTTTTACATTCTCACCATTGCTGCTTTTTTATTCTTCTGGAAAGCATTATACAGGGTTGATGTATAAGGCAGCTCAGGTTTCCAATACAATATCCTGGGTTTAGGTGCTTGTCCCACAGAAACATGTGCCAGACTGGGTCTCAGCTTGCTCAGCAAAGCAGAGAGGGAATGTAGCAAAGTTGTAGACTTTGTTAAAATCCTCTCACAAATGAAACATCTGCCCACAATGTATTTTTCAAATGCTTCAAAAAAAGAAGGAACTGCTAAAATTAACATTTTGTCACTGCTTGCTGAGCCAGCAACTTTCCCAACACTAGTCCTTGTCTCTGCCCATGGTGGATTTGCTGGCAGTGACAATGGCACGTGCACACCTCAGCTGTGAAATGACTGTTTTTTTTTTTCACATCTAATTACAGAACTGATATTGGAAATGGGATTTCTTACTTGGGAAAGACCTTTTCAATTGCTCACTCTGGGTGAAAAACTTATGAAGGTATGAGTGGGAGGTAACAGCTCTATTCCCTGCTGCGCCCCAGGCATGGTGGCACAAATGGACCCCAGTGCCACCTCCATGGAGCGTGACATCCCCTCCAGCCAGCACTGGCATAGGCAGGACTTTGGATCAGGTCTGTAGAGAGGCATGATCTGATGGCTGCTGAGAGCTATAATATCTCAGGGATGTCCTGTAACTGTGGGTCTCTCCTGAGTATTGCTTATCTCAAGAGAGCTACTAAGTTTAAAATAAAAATTAAAATGAACTTTGCAATTTGGTTTTCCATTAATACAAACAAGTTGCATTAAGCATCAATGAAGCCAAAAATAAAACATTTAATGCATTCATACATATATATTTATACACACACACACATAGACACAAACATATTTATATACGTCTCTTTGTGTTTCATGTATAGCACAATAATAACATGTATCCTGCTAAGGAGGTGTCACAATGTGCCCATAGTCTCACAACAGGCCAAGGGCATGCCTGGGTAGAGCAGACAGGTTCCCTGCTTCCCCTGTTCAGCCCTGTCCTCAGGACTACACTATTTAGTATCATGGGAAAACAGCCTGTTAATGATACTTGCAACCTGCAAGTCAAGCAGGCCACTGTAATTAAATGGTGACTGTCTCCTCTGCTGCAAAGGACTGAATTTTGGCAGTGCAGAAAGAGGAAAATGCTCACCATCTCACTAGCACACACTGGACCTCAGAAGCAATGATGTGGACACAGTTGTCCAAGTACGCACGCTAGCTCAGGTTTCCAAGGCAATATCCGGAGCTTAATGTGCTGATGTCTCAAAATACATGTCCCAAGCAACCTAGTGCAGTGGTATAGATTCAACATTATGCTTAAGGTCATTTTTAATATATGTCCTTTATGGTTGTTCTTTCCCTTTTTATTTCTTCTGTGCTGGAATAGGTATTTCATGTGGTTTCTTGGTTTTCATTCTGAATTTTATAGTTGTGGCTCCCTTTTTTCTTTTTTTTTTTTTTTTTTTTGTTGTTGTTGTTGAACTTCCTGGTCTGTTGCAACTTATTAAATTATTCTTCTTTTTTACAGGGCAACTTGCATGGTTTCCTCTATCTCTCTCTGGAGATCAGGGCTTCAATAAATATGTTTCACATGGCTTTTACAGTGTTTCTCCTTTTTCATTTTTCTTAACGAAGAAATAAAGAAAGAAAACATAACACATACAAAGAGATAACTAAATGTGGGAAAGAGCCTCATTCCCTCTGGAGCACCAGCATCACTTCCCTGCAGCTCCTGAGCAGGACCTTCAGGACCAACACAGGACATAAGGCATTTATAGCTAGCATTTTCTCTCTCTCTTTTCTTTATGAGTTGCTGGTTGTGGGCACTTAGTTTATTTCTGAGCTAGTTGCTTCAGGGTCCTCAATAATTTATGTTTCAATAGTGAAAATTGCCATCCAAAATACCCCCATAAATTCACTAATGACACCTCAGCTTTTGAAAGCTGAGACGACAAAGTCCTCCTAGTGATATAATTTTATGTCAAATTCCTAACTTCTTGACAGCTTTCTGATACTTACATGGACAGTTTTAATTGTTTAACTTTGCTGACTGAGCCCTGAATGAGTAAACAATGGTATCTTTTAGAGCTATTCAAAGCTTTGACTGAGGACTGCTGACCATACCTGGACACATTGCAAAGGTCTGCACTTTTGTGGGCCTCTCCTCAGTCCTTTTGTATTATCTTCTTGGTAAGAAGAGCTGGACATTGTCAGTACAGCATGACTTTGTGTTGTCTTCCTTTCCTTCATGCTCAGACATAGGTGAGGCCATTCTTGGCAGCTGCTGATTTGAATGACAAAGCCTCCCTGACACAATACAATACATCATCTCTGTAACACAAAAGTTGTGAGGGAAATAAATCTTTGCCCCGACTGATTCAATCAGGTGTATGAGAGAGATATATAAAGATATGGCAGGCTTTGTATGAGATCTCCATGCTGCATATTGCATGCAGTGTCTAATAAAATATGAAACATTTAATTACACTGAGTGATTACTGTCATTTCTTCAGGACCCCTAGAACTGTGGTAATTTGATGAGGGAAGATTTGAAAAATGGTGCATTAGAGCAGAAATGATGAAACACACTGCATGAAAATAACCAGCTACCTAACCAAGGTCATTTCAGTACTTTAAAAAGAAACCTCTAAGTTTTGATCCAAAAGGCATCAAGGCATCTCCTTTAAAAAGAATGTCATGCTTCTGGACCAAGATACAACAAACAGCTTTGGTTACACTTGCAGGCTTCTCTATGGATTTATTATTTTTCAGGATTAAAACGGACTCACTGGTAAAACCCAGTGGGGTGTGATCTCTGTGCTTATTCAAAATTATTCTTCACTGAAAGTTTCCTACAAGGCAACCTCACTGTATTATCTCTCCTAAGCCCTGATTATGCCTTTAGACCATCAGGGTTAGAACTAACATGTGTGACTTACAATTCTATCACCCATGAACATATTCTAAAAGGGATTTAGGAGAGAAGGAGCTAAATTAACCACCCTGTTTGGCTATTTTGCAGAAGATCTGCCTCCCTCGTCAGGGCTCCAAGAAGGGTACAGAAGGCTATGAGTTGAGAAGGACGTGGAAGACCAATTTATAGGACTTTGTGGAGCATCCACACTGATGTGGCATCTCGGAGGAGATGGCCCCAGGAGGAAGTACAGGAAAGGCAGACATGGAGGATGTTAATGCAGCATTCACCCCTCTCCTTTGATGAGCTTTGCTTTTTGATCTCCCCACTCTTGCAAGATACCACTAAATGATGACAGCTGCTGAACATCAGCTTAGTCTGTTTCTTCATAAGCGACCACTCAACTTGTGCACATTAATCTACGGCTGGGTATGCAGTGGTGTGGTAAAGCAAGAACACAGGCAGCTGCAATTGCTTTCAAATGCCAGTTTGCTTATTTAAATGAGTTAAAGCTGTGCATGCTCCTGAAGTAGCCACTTTTATAAATGAGACTAGTAATGACTCAACTTTACAAGGAATTGCGCAGCTGTGATGGCACCTGTCCAAATGTCTTTAATGCTCATCGCTGAGCTACTAGGAGATCCAACCCATTTCTCAGGGGGTCTGCAGGCATCTGGGGTTTAGCCCCTGTATAGGCACCTGTCTTTTAACCCTGAGGCCTCTTGCATATGACCACAGTGCAACATCTACCCAGCAGCTCCCTTCCTATTCTCTGTTCCTCAGGTGCAGTCCTGGCTCTTGAATGAAAGCACATCCTGTCTCAAAAGGCTGAATTTTCTGTCCTACAAAATATCTTTGTGAAGCCTTGGACAGAGAGGAGCAAGAAGACATGTGGATATAAATAGCCTTTGCAGAGACTGTGTAAAGACACTGTTGTGTTTCCTTTTAAAAGAAAACACGAGAGATCGGATGTCATTAGAAAAATTAACATACCCGTTAAGCGTAAAATCCCCCAACCCAGCTACCCTCTCCTCAGAGATCCCTGTCACGCTACTAGAGTCTGGCTTCTCCAGCTTATAGTGATACCCTAAGTCAAGTCTGAATGGCCACCAAGCCCACACCTGCCTATGTCCTTAGTTTCCCTTGTGTCTCTCTTAGTGATATTTTTTAGTTTGCCTCTCTTTATCTTGGTAACTTTTCATGTTCTCCAGTCCTTCAGACAACAAGAAGAGCCACCTCCCCCTCCACTTTGACAAAAGTGCCATCCCCAAGCCCTTCATCATCTGTAGGTGATGACAGAGTTCATGCCATCACCCCTGGCTTGGTGCAGACCTGGCCCAGCTTGCCTATCTGTGCAGGTTACTTAGGTAGTGACAAGTACAGCAATTCCTGGGGCAAAAATCTTATTGTACCTGTCAGGATCCACCAGCTGTACAAAGGGGCTCCCCAAATTGCTACAGCAGTCCTGGTACATTAGCTGCATCTTTGCCTAAAAAGCCACAGACTCCAGGCATGGGTAGGATTTCTTAGCCTGCCTTTTTCATTTGTCTCTTGAGTGGGACTTACATCACTTAACTGATATACCCAAAAGGTAAATAAAAAAAAAAAAATAGAAAAGTTCTACACCACAGGCAATTCAGCTAGACGACTGAAAGATGCTATTACAGGAACCTGAATTCGTAGTCTATTATCAGTGAAAAAATATTGAAGCCATTACAACATTTTTATCAGTTATTTATATGGGATTTTTTTTTATGAGACCAAAAACATTTATAAAGCATAATCTGCCAGATCATATAATTTTGATATTGTGATTTGTGAATATATAACTCTGTTTTATTACACAATGAAAAAAGGCAAAGGGAAAGCTTTTAACTTTACTCTTGCATTAAGGTGAGATATTTTTGCCCATACGCCTGTGAGCATAATATAGCTCCCTGTATAGACTAGACTTTTCAGGAATGGGTTTCAGTGAAAAGTATCTTGTCTTTTACACAAATATCTATCAACAAACTTTCTCAGTGTGAATTTGAGATACAAATTAAATACACACACTTCAACTGCATTCTTAATATTACTCTATGGTTATGTGCTATTTGTGCTCTTGCAGAACATGTAAGCTGCAACCCTGAAACAAGAGGCATTTGGTGGGCACAACTAGCACAGACAAGCCTTATCCCAAAGACCCAGCAAGCTCAAACAAGAGCCAAGGGACATTGGAATAGGTGCTGGGTGCAGAGAAATAAGACAGTGATGGTCAACACCAGCTACACTTGGTTGTGGCTCACTGGCAACACAGCAGCTCTCATGTCTTTCCAGGACACCATGGAAAAAAAAATGAGTTTTAAGGAGGTCTAGTTAAAATTTTAGCTTGGACTGAAGGAGGTGGTTCTGCAGCATAGGCATAGATCGGGAAACATTTGTGCAGCTGACAGGGTTAATCTTATGTTCCTGGCTAGGACTACTCAGAGATAAGAGGTAGGGAGAAAGAAGGCGGCAGCCAACATCAGAGTTGTACAGGGTACCACAGAAAGTTCACAAGGCAGCAGAAGCATCGCCTGAATGATTCTGAATCCCCTGAATCAGAGGAGGATGTTTTAGTCCCATCATTAGTGTTAAGACATTTTCTTAAAATGAAAAAGATGTTAGTCTGATGACCTATGAGGTAGTTTGTTCTGAGCTCCTCCCATAGCTCCATACCAGCAGGCGGTACCATCAGATACCCTCACATTAGTTTCAGGGCAATTACAAAACAGAGAATAACCTGCAGAGAGAGTCTGGTTACTTATTTTTAGCATTACTACTTAGAACAGTCAGAATGGCAGAAGGTACTTACTCTATAAGAGGGATTTTGCTACGGCTTAAACCCAAAACAGAACATCTGAAGTACATACATATTAGCCATCATGAAATTTTCTTTCTGAGCCCTATGATGGCCCCTCTTCATCCAAACTTTACAAGCTTTCAAAAAGCTTATCAAGTTTCAAGGTGTTGTGATTTTATAATGTGAGATCTTGAGTGCTTGGTATTTGTTAGTCATGGGCTTCACTGAGCTAAATTTGCCTTACCACAAGGAATGTACATACCCAGACGATTTCCTCCCACCTTTCCATCACACGCCTAGGCAGGCACCCAGTTTTGGGAGATGCTGAATTAGTCATGTGACGCTGCCTGTGGCTATTAGGAAATAACTCTCACATCTGTTTTCTTGGCATGAGACAAAAAATGCACTTACACATCTGAAACCTGGCTCTTATGAACATGAAAGGTGTGCACAGTGTTTAAATCTAACCGCTGCTGTTGAGGCAGTTTTTGATGCTTCTCTCCCTTGGACTTCATGTTCCAGTTGTGTTTTTCCTCTACTGGAAGGAAGCCTCGCCCCTGACACCAGTGCCTGCTCTTATTGAAGTCAGAAGGGAACATGCCATTACCTTGGGCTACAGTCTCAAAGGGTAAATCAGCATAACTTCTGTCTCCAAGAGATATGCCAGTGCACACTGGTTGCAGATCTATCCTTGCAGGTTCATACATCACCTGCTCTGTAGCTTGCTGATTTCCTGGATTAAATACAGGGAGATGGGAAGACACCCTCAGAGGTGATGAGTGCAGTCCTAGCACTGCACAGCACGGCTATATTTACCTTGCAGTGCTAAACAAGCTGCAAGCTGCCAGAGAGAAACTGATGTCATCTGGGAGGAAAAATCTGTAGGAACTTGCCAGCTTTCTACTATATCAGAAGTAAGGGCTTGCACTTCTCTTTCAGGTTCATTCACTCTATGACATGCCAATGTTGGTAGACTTCAAAGTCTTCCCTTTTTTCTGTGGGGATCAGCAGTTTCTCAGCTCGGGGTGGGATGAGTAATCAAAGCTTTGTAAGCATGCCATAGCATTTACAGGGGATATAATTCACACAGAAGTAATATATATATTCATGGATTTTATTTCTGAGCTTTCTGCTGTCCATATGCAACGAAAGAAGAGAATTAGTGTAAAACCATACTGATCTGATGTGACATGTTTTACAGTCAGAGCTCACTCTTCTCAAAAGCGTAACTCTGTATGATACAACCAGGTGAACGAAACAGATATAAATGTCTAAGAATCACTACTGTAGGCTTAAGTCTTAATGAATTAAGCAAATTCTGTAGCTGTCCCCAAACAATTTACTGACTTCAGTAAGTAGTGCTTCAGTAGTATTTGCAATATAATTTCTATTTTTAAAAAAACGTGCAATAAGACACTAGGGTGAATTAATCCAACACAACTGAGACAGTGTGCTGGCCACACCTTTCCCTCAGACCCAATGCTTTGGGGTTTTTTTCCTCTGCTTACTTCATGCCAGCTCTCAGCCTTTGCCTCTCCCTCATAAGAGTCCCTGCTCTTCCAGAGCATTAAGTGCCAGTACTGGCAAGAGAGAAAATGCTGACCTTTCAGTAGCCCCTTTTTCAGCACATTTCCCTAATTCAAGCTGTTCAATATGATTCACTTTAAGCACCATGTTGTCCATCCAGTAATCGAATGTGAATAACAGCAAATCTTTTCAGGCTTACTGCTTTCTTTTTTTTTCATGAAGCAGAATATGTGCGGTGACAACAACTAAATTACTTCAGACCAGTTCTAAGAAAACTAAACAGAGTTATGGTAAAAGTAAAGACTCATGCCCCAGTCCTTTACAATCATTTAAACATGTGCAGAACACTAAACCGAAATTTTTGCCCTAAACATGTCTCACTCAAATTTTCCCAGGGAGTATTACCATTTTCTCAATTCATACACCTCATTTAGGAGTCCCTCTTGTTTGGAAAGCACTACTCTGATTCAGTCCCAGCTCCCAAAGTAGCACAGAGACATTTACTTCCTCAGACTGGAACAAACTTGGCCTTGCTTGAGGAGCTGGAAGGTGGTTTGCAAAACCAGGATCCAACTGGACTCAGTTCAAAGCTTTATCACTCCCTTCCAGGCAATGGCAAAGACTCGGTCCCCATGGAAATGAGTGGCAATGGTTCTGCTGACAATCTGAGGCCACAGTTTTAACTCAGCAGCATCATAACTGGCCATTGATTTTCTAGGCCAGCAATCAAATACAAACACTGAGCCATTTTGCCATGTTGTCACAAGAGGAGGAAAACTGGTAAGTGGGTTTAAAGAGAGCTCACCCATATGGAAAGAAAATGCCAAGGTACAGAACAGGCATGCACACTGTGAGGAAATAGGTCAGAAGATGTTCAAGCCCTGACAGTACATCAGATCATTTTTGACTCGTCTCCTGGTGTATGGAAAATCTTTGTTATGGATTGAGGGAAGTTGATTCCTGGAGGAAAGAGGACTCTGAATCATCAAGGACCCTTCCTAAAGCTCTCTCACAAGATCTCCTCCACCTCAAGGTTATCAAGAAAATCACGCAGTAGCAAAGCAAGAGTAGCAGAAGAGATGCCCTGAAGGCCCTATGATAATCAAATTACAGTTAGTATTTTCCAGGACTTTTCAGTCTCTTAAATTATCCTGGTGTGGAGGGCAAACTGTTAATAGGCTTATTTGTGGCCATAATACTAGGTTGTAGAGCTGTGCCAAGCCCTGCTTTAGCAAACAGAAATCATCCCATGACCAGGGTGTCCCCAGCCCTGAGCAGAAACACAGCCTCGCATCCTGGTGATCAAGGACCACAAGCTTACTTAGCTCATCCCTGACCCCACATAGTCCTAGAGCCCTTGATCTGAGTTTCCCCTCCTTCCTTTCTGTGAGCTGGAAGAGCCAAGGACCCCATCTCCTCTCTGTGCAGACAGGATTTGTAAGCTGCTTTTCAATTCCATGTAGCTAGGCTGCTGCAAAGTGCCCAGCGCAGCCTCCCTTGGGCACTCAGTATGCAGCCACAGCTCTGAGTCTGCAAGGCAATGAAATGCCCAAGCAGCAAATCTGCAAAACAAGACTGTGGGGATGGGACCCAAACAGGGCAGTAGTTGCCTGTTTGCAGTGTCACAACATAGAGCTTTGTTGGGGAGGGATATTTGGGCTTTTTTGCACTCAGAAACAGCCCCACTGCTGAAGGGGCACAGTTATGCCCCTGACTCCTGCTTCTCTAAGTATTAGATGGAGGCATGTTGCAGCACTTGACTCAAGCAATTACTTAAGTTCCTTAAACATTGTTGACAGAGGCTTGTTTCTCATTAAACCACCTGAAAGTAGATCTACTGACAGTCCCAAGAGGAAAATAAAGAAGAAGGGTATTTGTTTCCAGACATAGTTCAAAGGCAGCAAAACTAAGAACTTCTGAAACAGAAAAAATTATCAATTTTTTTTTTTTCACAGCCTGAGATAAATTCCCCAAAAGATATCCTACTGAGGGAGACCAGAAAGGCAGAGATACTAGTCTCTATTTCATGTCTACCACATGGGGTGACAGGAGGTAGCTTGAGAAGTGGCAAATTAGTGGGACAAAAATCTCGCTCTTAACTCAAGATGTAGATGGGCATGAACTCATTGAGGTCAAAGACACAGTTACAGGCTTACACCAGCATAATCAAGATTCTGGTTCTGATAGCTGCTCAGTGAAATATAGTCAGACAAGCAAATACAGATATGTTTAGAGATAGATAGATAGATAGATAGATAGATAGATAGATAGATAGATAGATAGATAGATAGATAGATAGATAGATAGATAGATAGATAGATAGATAGATAGATAGATAGATAGATAGATAGATAGATAGATAGAGAAAGAAATGCATCTGAATTTTCATGCCTTCAACTCTGCCAGCAGGTCCAGCTGACCTGGTGAAATGCTGATCTGACTTAGCAGAAAAGTGAACACATATAGTCAGAAGTATCAGCTGTCTTCAGCAAACAGCAGGTTAAAACCCTCTCAGCTGGTGGAGGTACAGGAGGCTTGATGTTGGCTGCAGGCCTGCTTTTTTTCTGATTTTTTTGTTTGTTTATATGCGTTCTCTCTATATAAGTAAAATGCACCTGGTTTTGTGAAAGGACACAGCTGCACTTCCTCAGTTTGGACTTTAAAATAATTTTTTGCCAGAGTGTACCTTATCTCTGCGCTTCCTAAAAAATTGCTGTAGTCTGGCATGCCAAAAAGCTAAGCTGTGATCAGGCAGATAGGAGAGTTTTAGGAAATCCATATAGAAGAATTCCTGGCTGTTAGTCCTTTGGTGGCCTTAGGAACTCCATTACAACTTTGCCAGGCTCTTGCTTTTCTAATTTACAGCATCACTCATGGTCGCCGAATGGCTCTGTGCTTGGGAAGGGTTTGCTGCATGGCCATATGATAAATATAACCAGACCTCTGAGATCAGTCATGTGTGCTGCTGCAAACTTTGTCACCGCTTGGTTTAGTAAATCAGTGCTTCCTCATCTCCCACACATAAAATGGAAATGAACTTCCCTTGCTCCTGCAGTTGCACCCAGTTTGGCTCTGCAGCAAGACATCCGGGTAAACCTGCAACCTGAAGGGGTATTGATCATACCCCCTATTTCCTACAGGCAGCAAGCACTGGTAGTGGGAGAAGGATCACACGAGGAGCAGTCAGGATGAGCCAGGAATGAGGCAGATGCCTCCCTTTCTGCCCTTCTGCAGCTGTAGAAAGACTGAAACCACAAAGTTCCTCATTTCCCTCTAGCACATGAATAGTTGAATGACACCCCATCACTAAACCAGTTTCTGATCTTTCTCCCTTCCTCTCATCTTTAGTCCACTTGGGCTTGGAGGGGGGAGGCATGCAGCTATGTTGACCAGACTCCCATGAATCTTTAAAGTTTGTCATTTGCTTTTGTCTTCCAAATAATTTTTCCTGGCTGTCAACAGGGAAAGTCACTCAGATCCCAATATTAGAATATCTAAATAAGCAGTGACAATTAAGAAACTGAACAAATGGGTATGTCATTCTCAGATGTTGTGGATGCCAGACATGCCCTTAGCCTTTGCTCTTTCCCATAACAAGGCTGAAAAAAAAAAAAAAAAAAAAAAGAAAAAAGAAAAAAAACAACAACTTTCATGATTAATGAAAAAAGCATATTGAATATATCAAATAATACATTGTCTCAGCTCACCGAAGCCCTGACATCCTGATTTTCATGTCAAGGACTATCAGAGGTGATCTGATTTTCCAAGAAATTTTACTAATTGCTCTCAGTCTGTCAGAAAACTAATTATCTCCTCTCTGCTATTATTTACTAATCAGCTGCATACATTCCTACAGCCTGTCCTTAAATCATCAGCTAAGAACAGTGCAGTACCCAAATGCTGGAGTCTTTGCTGGCATGTCCTGATCCTTAGCAGCATCTCCCAATACCCATGTGCTAACTTCCAGTGTAGAAGGTGCACACTGGCAGGAGTAGGCTGAAAAATTTATCCTCATAACATGTCTTAACACTCAGCATGCAGGATCTGGCATTCCTTTTGCTGCACGGTGATAGATGCAGCTCTCAGGCTCTGCCTTTCTGAACCAGCCCCAGCAGTGGTGGCCAAATGCTTTAACATCCTTGAGAAAGAGGTGCCTCGCATGCTGTCTGGCTGGTCGTTAAATAATATGATTCCACTCCCTTCTGCCAACTCTGGATGGGAGCAGGGGATCTCCGTGATGCTCCCGGGAGGCAGCTGCTTACTGCTCCCCAAGCTGTGGCTTGGAATCAATGGAAGAAGAATTAAATGCCCTTACCCTCTTTGTCACCCCCATGGGTGACATACTGCATGGTCTGGCAATGGCTTTTGCATCACTAGCACTTCTGTCCCTGGAAAATAAAGGAACACCTGCACAGCTGGCTGGCACCTTTCCCAAACGTTCACAAGGGCATTTGTCCTGGGCCTGTTAAAGCCAATGCAAGTCTTCCCCTTCGTTTCAATGTGTTTCTTAACAAGCTTAAAGAAAACCCCATATAATCTCAAACTATGCATCAGCACAAGTGAAGTAACTTGAAATTCAATCCTCTGTGTTTTAAAAATAATTAGTAGAATTTCAATGATAAAAAAAGAGACACAAATTGCTTTGAGTATGTATCATATCTTGTGTGCAAAAATACCTATTAAGATCACAGGTTTTCAGCAGCAAATTCTATGCTAGCTAAGATTTTATTATGTAGCTTTGATAAACAACTGAAACATTGTGGGCTGATGTTTATTATGTTTCAGATCTTTGGTTGCCTTAGGTATTATTTCTAGACAGTATGTGAAGCCAAGGCTTGTGTTCTTCAGTCCAAGAAGAATATCTAAAAAAAAAAAAAAAATTACAGCCCATCTCCTGAGCCTACCACCTGCAGAAGATCAGCTAAATTGAAGGTGAAACAAAACAAATAATCCAGAGTCGCAAAACTTCTTTTCAGTGTTACACTTAAGGTAACACAGTTGTATATCGTCCCCTACAGCAAACAGTGAGTGTGTAATAAAATCCAGGGTAAATAACAGTGACCACTAGCATTATATTGACAGAAAATAATTCTGTGTAATTGCAGAGTACAGAAATTGAAATAAGAGTAGAAACTTGTCTGTTCACAGCAGTAAATATCTGTTATATACCTTCTATGATAGAATCAAAATGAAGGAGGTGGTAAAACCCAAATGAAACACTAAGGCTCTAGTGGAGCAGTGCAGACAATAAAGTTTTTATATGCTGGTAAACAGGATGGGTCAGGATAGATTTAATAGTAATTTTCATAAAATTGGAAAGTAATATAAATTGAAGTTCTCTAAAAGTGGCTGGTCCAACCTCCATCTCAATCCAGGTTAAGTCAGGTTGTTCAGAGTCTTGGCTATATTTTTAAATATTTTTTAAACATTCTGAAAATATCCAGGGACAGAGATGCCTCAGCCTCTCTGCACAACCTGTCCCATCACGTGCTACCTGTCATGGTGAACAGTTTTTCCTTTAAATGCAGTAGGAATTCCCCTTGCTTCTATTCACATCTGCTGCCTCCTGTCCTTTCACTGGGCAACTCAGAAAAGTCTGGCTCCATCTCCTCCATATCCCCCACTAGGCAGGTGAAGGCAGCAGTAAGATCCCAGCTCAGTTTTCTCTTCCATGGACATCATGGTTGCCTTAGATTCTCCTTGTATGTCATCCACCCCAACCTCCTCTGGACCCCCAAACTCCAGTTTCCACAAACTGTCTTGTAGTGGGTCCCCAAGCTCGATGCAGTATCCTTGAAATAGCCTCACAAGTACCCAATGGGGGGAAATCATTGCTTCCCTTGACCTGCTAGATACGATTTTGCTGACATTGATGAATTTGCAGCTCTGCCCTCCCCACTGCAAGGGTACATCACTCAGCTCAACTGGTCCATTGGAACCCACTACTCCTTTTCTGGGTGTCCAGGTCTCTTGTGTCTGGGTCCCCCAGGTTCCAGCCTCTGCTGCTGTCTAAAATTACTCCGGCACAGATGTAAGACTTTGAATTTATCTTTATTGACAATTACTCTGCCCAATTTGGTTTCAGGAGTGATAGGAGAGGCCATATCAAAAGCCTTGCTAAAGAAGTCAAGTCATAAATTCAATAGTATGTGCTTGGGAAAGAAATTAAGTCATAAATACAGAACATGGATGCCTATACCTGCCCTATTCAATAGTTTTAGCACAAAAAAACTCCTGAGAAAGCCCTGAGCTTTTTTGATCTGGAAGATTAAAAACGCCTTAGTGATGTCCAGGCTCTATTTCAGCTAGTTAGCTTGGATACCACAAACACTTCAGACACAGCTGCGTGGTGCTCACTACAGGTCATTCTCCCTGCCAAGGAGTTTAGCACATGTGGGGCTTGAGCTTGTCACAGCTACATGTTGTCTAGTGTCCCAGCTATCTGATTTATACCTAGCTGAAGGGTCTTAATGGTGTTGGTTTGTGCAGGCATATTCCAAGAACCTTCAGATACAAAAGATCATTTTAAGAGGTATCATTCAGTTATAGTTTCATTAAGGAAGACAGACAATTAAGGACCTCAGGGAAAATAAAGATTAATTTGAAGGCCAGGAATGGAGACTGGTATGTGAAGGTGCTCTAATAAAGAATTGTAGGAAGGCTTTCATGTAAATATTATAAAAACATACCAATGTTTCACTGTGTATTACTAATGAAAAGGAAAAACAGTTCTTGACAGAAAAAGATGGCAAGTAACTGTAAGATCAGCCAACAACACACAAAACCCCAGAGCCAAGGAGCAGGGACCAGGGGCAAATGGTATTTGGGCATCTACCTAAAAATGAGAAAGCATCTAAATTGCCATTGGTATTGAGTAGCCAGTAACTAAATATATACATTCAGAAATTATTTATATAAGGAAAGTCTGGAGTAGTATATTAGGAATGTATGCGCTGGATGAAACTGTTGTACGTGTCTAAAGAGACAAGCCTACACGCACTTAGGGAAATAGTACAAGTTTCACTTGCTTAAAGGTTCAGGATTAGGAAAGAGACAAGAATACACTGACTTGAACTAAATTCACTTGAATTTCATCAAAAATCTGGGGACGCTTCTGCTAGATGGTTCGTTTAATTTCTGACTTTTCCTAGTGACAGGGTAGCTGAATCAATATCTCCAGTCTCTTTTAGTCCTTTCTTTTTAAAAGGTTATCTGTGTTTAATTTAAGCATATTCAGTTGATCAAAACCTTTCAGCCATTTCTGTTGATTTTTCAACTTTCTCGCAAAGATTTATTTTTTCACATTGTGGATTAGATTGTACTTTTTTTTTTTTTTTTCCGCAAAAAAGATTTTCTAAATCAAAGTAAGAACAAGCAAGCCTCTCATTAGCAATGAGAAAAACAGAAATAAATCTAGACTCATTCAAAAAGCAGGCTGTAATCTTTTCTAATTATTTCCATAACCCTAAGGAAGCCACATTTCCCAAGAGAGCATCTGAGATAATCCTTGAATATTAAGAAATGAGCGGAAAATGCAGCAGATTTAGCAGGCAAATTGGAGAGGATTGAGCACCTGGGAAAGAAACATGCTTCAGCATTCATTAGACTGGCTGTTATTTCTCACAATCTGGAAAAAAACATCCATCACTTTTCACTCCTCAGTCACCCAGATGATTCAGAGAGTTTTACACTACAAATAATTCTATTTAAAAACCCAAGTATTTCAAGTACCTTATTGTTACATGAGCAGTAGACTTGAGTGTGAAATTTTGCCAAAAGTTAGAAAACAATTTTTTAAAAATAGGATCCAGGATGAGAATTGTGCCACAGAAATATTTTATTTAATAGCTTTCAGCAAGTTAATATCCTTCCTCTTTCCCTCTACCTCTTTAGATGAAAATGTCTAATTTTGTCTTACTGCTAGGAGTGGTATTTTCTATTTTCTATTCACATTTTATATTCAAGAAATGTCGGACACTTGTCTTCTTAAAACATGAAGCTGTTGTGCTTTTGCGGAATTTCACTTGGAAACACTGCAAAGACTTTTCTTCCACCTTAGAAAAGGTATGCAATTCTAAGAAGCTGATTTTCTTCCCATTAAATACTCTTAGAAAACACTGTGAGCGCTTTTTGCATTCTTTTTCAAGCAGCTGCACTTCCCATGCAACCAGTTACCCACAAATCAAACATGGCTGCTCCAGGGTACTGTATTCCTGCTTCCTAAAGACTCAGACCAAGTTCAGGTAACCTTTTTTAACATGGGATACCTTATGACTTTTTCCTCCCTCTTGCTTTCAGATAAGGCTTTGAAAATTTAGGACTGTCCACCTCCCTATGCAAAGGTGGAGGGAGAACAGGAGTGGTGGTGGAAGAGCAGATGCCTACCACCATGTTCACCTCCTTCTTTGGAGGGTGCCACTCCTATGTGTGGTCCTTTATGCCTGAAAAACGTTCTCTGTGAAGCTCAGGTCACATGCTGAAGCTACTCCTTCACCATTAGGCAAAGAGGAAAGAATTTAATGTTGTCTCAAAGAGCTCAAGCCTGGTTATAGCAATTGAGCAAATGCTCATTGAGCACTGGGAGAGAAAAAGGGGTTTGAAATGACGTTTCAGTGCTTCCTCTGAGCTCAAACAGACTTCAGTAAAACAGCAAGGACACCTAAACTCATGTGTATAAGCTACCACATCTTTCTTTGCATGAATAAATTTATGTATGCATATAAATGCCCCCAAAAGTTATTATACATATGAGCTTTCCAGGTTAACATTAAATGCTACTCTTTAGTCTTAATCTATTTCACAGGTGAACTGGCTCTTCTGAATTCCTTAATTTTGTAGGAACAGGGAGGGACGATGGTGTCTTTGATTTTGGCATTTTCATGTGAAACATAATGACCCAGCATGATGGTGATTTTATAATCCCTTTTTTCTTTCTTTTTAAATCTGTATTCTTAGCATGTGTAGAGGCATCACTTTTCATATGCCAATAATTAATTTTACCTGAAAAGCTGCCACACACAAATTAAGGTGGGTATCTTTCTCTTTGCTTGCTTCTCACCCCCACCACATGCACGTTAATTACAAGCAGAAAGCAGAAATTACACTACATACTCCACAGCATCTGCTTAGGCTGTAATTAATCCAGCCTTCACACTGTCCCCATGGTAACAATGCTCAACAGACTCCCCTGACTTGGAGTAGTCAATAGAGCATCTTACGCTACATATTTTATTCAAATTCTGGCCACAGCATTACTTCTGTGTTAGCAATGTAGTGCTGGTGTTGATGGGAACAGAATAAGTCCTTGCTCTGCTTGACCCCTCCTCATGAATTACCTCATTAAAATATATAATGGCATTCAAGCTAAGTCACATTAAAGCAGACACGGTCTTTTTCAAAGACTAGAAAGAAGCCTGCTACCAATTTTTTTATGTTTAAAAGAAACTCTTAAGCTTCAGAAAATTAATAGAAATATTTTGCAGTACTGTGCTTGCAACTCACATCATAAAGGCAATTATGAAAATATCAATAGCAAAAAGGTATTTGCTTGGTGTATTTCTTATCTCTCTAGTTCTGCTATCTTAACAATTTATCCAAGTACGTGTTTTGTCAAGGTGTGATTCCCATTATTTAATTCTTAATGGAGGTTGGAATAACAGCAGCTGTTATAGCTAATGGAAGAGCTGTTTGTTTCAGCAGCTGGGTAGGCAAGGGACCTCCATTCTTGGTTTTCAGTCACACTGACTCTGGCTAGAGACAAGGCACTGGGCTGGATGTCTCCACCATGAAGGTGTCAGGCTGCTCTGCTGGCTGGGCGACAGGACTTGCTGCTTCCCAGGGATGAAAAGCTCATCTCAGTCCCCTGGCAAAGGCAGTCCTGATGGCCAAAGGCCAGGAGCAACCCATTGCCAACCCAGCCTCTTCCACAGCCAGCATGGTACTGGGAGGCTGTTTGGATAAAACCTCTTCGGCCAACCTCAAAGAGGGAAGCACAAGCTCTCCCTGCTGTTTTCCACCTCACATGTGCCCAGCAAGTTCCTGTCCCCAGGGATGGCTGAGGGAAGTGGCTGGCAGAGGACTGCTATGCCCCCCAGACAGGCTCCCTTGGTGGGGCTGGAGCAGGGTGCTGCGTGGGGCCAGAATCATACCTGCTAGTTATCATCCCATAAACCCACAAATGATCCCTGTGTAAAAAAAAAACAAAACCAAACTAAACCAAACTAACAACAACAAAAACAAACAAACAAACAAACAAAAACCATAGACAAGTGACTTGAGAAGGGATTTGAGTATAACAGCAGGCACAAAGGAGACAGGAGCAGGCAGCTTCAGGCCGTGACTGTACACCAGCGACAAGTGGATGGAGGGCACGTTGGCTTGGAAAACCTCTGAGTGTTTGCATCTCATACACTGTCATATCTTTCCTCTGGATATTAAATTACAACTTTAAACACAGTATACACACAGGGTTGAAAAAATTACTTTGTTATTGTATGCAGACAACTATTTTGCTCTGAAGATATGTACAAATTAAATGTTAATCTGAGTCCAGGGATAATCTAATTATTGCTTCCTTTTGAAGTAAGAAGAACAATATTTACTGAGTAAATTATGGACCTCTACAGGTAAAACTTGCTTTGAAGATTAAACAACACACATGTTGTTAGTTATTATAACCATTCCTGACCCTTGTTGATTTGTAAAAATTTAAATTAATTTTGAATTTTTCACAGAGATGTTACACTTCAGAAGGCTCTACTTCACATCCTTGTCACATGTCTTTTAACAGTAGCTGAAATGGCAATGTAACAGAGAGCACGAGATACATGAGAAACTGCTTGTGTGATATGTGTAGTTCACAGCTACTCTGCAATACCAAAGAAATCCCCATCTTACCATAGAGGGGACGCTGGCAGCATGGGAAATCATTCTCACTACCACGGGCCAGGCTTGTGGGCCAGGTGCCCACACTCTCACACCTCTGCTCAAGGGGAGAAGAGCCCTGGCCAGACGACTGCTGGAAAGGGACCAGAGCATCCTGGTTTTGTGTTGGGGCAGGGAAGGGTGGGGGAGCGGGGCAATCACAGAGTAGCTACGGACCTAGAGCCAAGACCTGGCACCTCCAGGAAAGTTTAGAAGCTCCAGCGGGACCAGAAAGGGTAATCTCACATTCCTCCTCTTCCAGTTGTGGATCCTCCGTCCATTAAAAGCCTTTCCATGGACTGAGGTAATCCTTCCTGCTACCTGGTTGTGAATTCTTGCGCCATGTTAAACCCAGTCCACTATATTCAGCCTTACTTTCAGCACTAGAGATACCCAATAATTTAATTATATACTAAGCCCCAGTTAACAAAACCCCCCAAATCAAATAATAACAAATTATTGTTATAATAATGTAATTTAATAGAATACTTATACAGATTTTTTTTGCATTAATAACTCCCTGAACACTGTACAGAAGAAGCAGTTTCCATTATTTCTTATTCTCCCCATCACTTATTTTTGAGTCCGTATCACTTTGTCTGGCGGTTCATAATCTGAGTTTGAAAAACACCATGTTGAAGTGGAGCATTTTGTCTGAGTCTTTCAGGCTTGGATTCAGGTCTGCCTGTTCCAAATATCTGACAGCCTTCAGATCTCTTTTATGTTCAGGCCCATCTCTGTAATTACCCCAGAATTGCTGACAGAAGTTGCAGAAATAATAGGTTGGGAACATCTGAGTAACATTTAGGGAAATGTTTCTGCTTATCAGAAGGCAATCGGGAAATTAAGTGTTGAGCACTAATTGAGTTACATTTAATTGAAATTATAAATGGAAGGACCGCAGTAGCCCAGATGTTCAGAGCTCCCAATTTCACAGAAGGAAGAATATTTTGACTTTAGTTTCTGTAAACCGTGCTCTGTTTGGAATATTCGAGAAGCATGTTGGAGTCCCAGCCATCCCATGGGGTTTTTAGTAAATGACACTCCAACACGGTCTTGCCTGCAGGAAAAGCAGAAGTGATTAACCCCTTACAAATAAATTAAACTTCTTCCCCTCTTTTTGTCAGTCTCTTGCAAAGCTGATATATTGTCCTTGAAAGTTGCTATCCTGATCTCTTTGAAGAATTATGCTGTAAATCAAATGCAGAACAGCTGGAGTCAGATTTAGAAATGGAACCTGTCTCTGCTGTGCAAACAGAGATTTCTAGAAAAGCAGCTGATGTGCCCTACCTTTTGTCAGTAAGTACTTCATATTGTGAAATATCCTTCAGTGCTCAGCATTCATTTTACATGCCAAGAGCGGTTTCCCAGGACGGCAAGCCACCTTTCACAACCTGCACACAACCATTCAACCCCAAGATAGGTACCAGAGGGATGAAAGCCAGATGGGGGGCGGGGGGGGGGGGGGTACCTGACTGATGCAGGGGATCCCCCGGGGCCCCACCGCTCCCCTGTGTGGCAAAGCAGGGTTGAACATGCAGCCAGCTTCCAGCACGACCTGTGGCATCAGCCTCAGCAGCACTGAATGGCTCGGTCCTCCCACAGCGAGGTTTTCTGGGCTACCAAGCTGCCAGTACCACCTAGCTGACAGCCATGTGCCAACTCCAGAGCTGGAATCCTTCCCTGCACATCCACAGCTCCTGTTAAGGGCCATCTGGAGGAATATGCCTTGTAGCTCACCTGAAACACTAGCAAGCACCTGTAGTTCTTCAGGGATATCACTCCTCATCCACAGATCAGCCACAAGCAAGCTTTGCCTCCCATACCACTGAGTTCCACCTGATGGTAAAGAAGTTTGCTGTACCAGACATAGGGAAATATCCATGGTGGGATAGAGTCTTCAAACCATCTGGAAGAAGGAAGAGAATCTTACTCACATATACAGCTATGTGCCATCTTTTTCTATACATAGGGCATCTAGAAGCACTGTCAGATCTCATAGTAAATGACTGATTTGATGCGTGCTTCAAAGAAGATGACACCTTAGCTTTGGATCCTCAGAGTCCTTCCTTTGCCTGAAGTATTGATACTGTCCAGCCTTCATTGAGATACAAGCTGTTCTGATTTTACTAAAGCATCAAGCACTTGCAGATAATTTTCTGAAGTCCGTGCCACCTTGTCAGTTCACCTGGTGGCTGCATACAGGTTTAAAATTAGGGCACATCTGCTCATGTGGGACTCCACACGGGAAAGCAACATCAGCAGAGAAGCAATTTCACTCCTGATATTTTCTTTTTCGCTCACAATTTGAGTACATCACTCTGAAACCTTGCTCCTTACGCATATGGGACATCAGTAGCATGTAGTCAACAGCATCAAAAGATGGAGAGAGGCCCCAGTGGTTGAGAATTGTTACCCTCCACTGACTGAAAGCAGGAGATGCTCCATCAGCACTATTAAAGCTATTTTTGTCCTCTTGGCTGACTTTGTATCTGGATTGGGTTTGGTCTGAGGAGTTTATAAGTGACCTATAATGGCTTGTTGTAGCACTCATTCAGCAGTGCTAGGACAACTGTGTGCATGTAGGAAAAGTGGAAAATTTTAATTTCAAATGAGGCATTACTTACTTTAACCAGAAGCGACACCGATTTCTCATGTTTCTTCCACTACTCAAGAGGAGCACAAGTAGGTCTACAGCTTGACCTGAGCATTCTCAGTGAGCTGAACACAGGCAGTGCAGCCATCCCATTTGTTCACTTGCATAGGAGGGCAGGGGACTCACGTTGGTCTTGACAAGCTGTCTTCAGTTCATGGGAGTTTTCATCCGTGCAGGGCTTTGTTGTTAGCAGTGGTAACCTGGGTTAGTGAAAGGTTCACACCTCTGCACAGCTCCTGCAGGCATGGTTTTGCAGTTTTATAGAAAGCTCATAAGATAGTTCCCTTGGGTCTGTTAAGCAGCCTCCATAAGAGAAATTCTTTGTTTCAAGTTGCATGCTTCACTGTCACTTTTGTAAATATCCGATCTTCATTCCATCTGGCACTGGATTTAAAAAATATGGCATCTAACCAGTTCTTAGATTATCAGTCTAACAAACAATAAATAGTGTGATATTTACTTTTTTTTTTATCTCCAAATAAAAAAGCTTGTTTCATGAAGGAGCCTAGAAAACATCCCATGGTAGGGGACACTGTTTGTGTCTTCCGTATACTGAGAGTGCCTTTTTCATGTTTCTTTTCTCTCCTCCTGGTCTCCACCCAGGATATTTCGTGACCCAGCCTCAGAATTTGGTGGGTGCTGCAGATCTCCCTGTGGCAGAGCCCTTCCATGTAAGGGGTGGGAATATCCTTATCTGAGCCTGAGATGGAGAAAAGGCAGACACTTTTGCACAGCTGATCTCCGGGAGAGGAAACACAGCTCTCTGGGAGTTTGGGTACCAGCTTCTGACCTGGATAGAGCTGCTGCCAACACTGCTCTGCATGTCAGTGAAAAACATTGACATTCCCAGATGACATACCTGGACCATTTAACCACCATGGCCCACAAAACACTTGCAAGTTCCTCCACAATCCTCTTAGCCTTTAGTGATCTCAGTAGCCTATTGTCTGATGCACTTCTGCAGAGCAAAGGGCTACATTAATGAGAACACTTTAGATTAATGTCAACAAGGTTATCCTTTGGGGTTTTTCCTTCCTATTGATGAAATGAAACACTAGTTTCACGTGAGCCTGCTGAAGGAAGCCTTTATGCAAAATTCAAGCCATTGAATTCAGGCCATCCTCACAGTCCTATTTCAAAACCTGGCAGCAGGTGAGACAGGAAAACCTTTTTGAGGGTTAACATGTAGCTGTCCTTATGACTAAGATTACCAAGAATATTCACAGCTACTTCTGCAGTGCTTTTATGTACAGATCTTTACTAGGGATGAAAAAACAGCAAATACATCCATTTACCTTGGCAAAAAAAGGTCACAAAGCAACTGCAAATCCTAAGAATGAGCAGACATCCAACCTGCTACAGTATGCTAATGCCTCACGATCTATGCTGTTTCTACCTCTGTAATACAAACTTGGCACAGTTAAGACTTTGGATGGTAAGGACTTGGGGTTGGAATTCTTTTCAAACAGAATATTCATTAGAAGGTATCTGAACAGTCACACTATTTCCCCATTTGTCATCAAATGCTTAAGGAAAACTGCTTCATCTGCAATTCTCGTTTGCTTTCAAAATTCAGTCATAGCAAGTTGTACATGTTTCTTACCACAGCACAGCCTCTTTGCTTTTCTCTGAATGAACAACACCATTAACATGATTTTTACCAGCTCTATAGCACATTACTTCAGAATTTGCACCTACTTGATTAAGAAGCAGTGAAAAATCTTACACTTTTTTTAACTTAAATGCTAACCTAAATAACCATATAAGTTAATGCAGACCGCAGGGCACTCTAAATAGAACGATTCATGTTCCTTACATGGCCAACATTAACAGATTTTTTTTTTTGATCACTTTAATAAACAATCTTTGGGGAGTTTCTCTGAGAACTTAATCTGTATTTAATTTAGTCATCTGAAAATTACATGGATGAGCTCTGTGAAAAATCTCTTAAAAACACAGTTTGCTGTTTACCTTAATACTCAAACAGCAGCCAAGTGAAGCATTTGCTCTATTCTGGCCTCATCCTGTAAAAGAATAAATGCATAAATCCAAAGCTCTGGATAGAGCCCACTGTAACCTTGAGCCCTTCATGAATTCCTTCTCTACCATTTTTATAGATTTTCTGGAAAAAGCTTTGTTGCAAGTTTCCCTTAAAAAAAATCTCTCAAAGTTGTTTATGACAGCTTTATGAGAATGCAACAACATTAAGGAGAAAATTCTGGACAAAATCTAGGTATTACAATAGAGAAATCCCCCCTTTGTTTAATGATGAAAGAAAGTTAAAAAAAAAACAGAGAAAACCCAGACCAGTGCAGTGGAGATTTGCAGTACAGCAACTGCTCCTTTAATTTAAACACTGAAATGAATGACTAAATTTGATTTTGAGCTTTCAGAGGCAAGATGCCTTGAGAAGCATGGCAAAAAGAAAACCCAATATATGGGATGAGTTAAAAATAAAAACAGCAGGCCTTGAAAATAAATCCACTTCAAAACAATGTAATAAAGGTGAAGGGGAGAGCTTCTTAATATATTTTTCTAATTAAAAAATAAGACGAATCATTAATATATGACTGAAAGTGGAGCCTACTAAAATGGCTGAGTCTTATTGGGGGTTGCATTTAAATACTGCTATGTATTAAGAAATGTCTAAATAATGGACAGAGTTCAGGGGTGCATAATATATCTTGTTATAAAGAGCACCTGCCGAGACCATACTGGCCTATAGTTTAAACATTTTCTACAATTAAAATACCTAAATCTAGAGGCCACCTGTTTCCTGCCTTTGCCTTCCTCAAGTGCCAGAAGTTTTACTGTAAACACAGGTGAGCAAAATAAGATGTTGCCTGATGTTAGGGGACTCGAGGAATTTGCACAACAGCTGAAGTCCCAGCCAGCCACTTTTTGACTCCCAGCCCCTCAATTAAAACTGATGAGAGAAGCAGTATCCTCTCTTCCTCTCCCAGTGGCAAGACGCTTGCATGGGAATTCCCACACCAGGCTGGGACAGCAGCTATCCATCCAGCAGTTTGGATTTGACAGTAACCAGTACCAGATGTTTCAGCAAAGGCATAATAAAATGCAGAGAGTAATTGCAAAGAAAACGACTCAGCTTTCCCAATTTCCCACTGGTTCCTGGGCAATGCACACATCCTGGGACATACTGCATCCCAAGAAACTGCTCCAGCTATTCAGAAATTTGCCAAAAAGCTGTCCAGATGGCAACCCTGAATTCATTGCTGACTGGTAAAATAGAGAGGCTGTGGACTGTCCTTTCTGTAGGACCCTTAAGAGAGCTTGTATTCCCATTTTCATTTTAGTCTAACTGTGAAAAGTAAAGAAAGTAAAACATTTCCAGAAATTCTAAAAAGGTTTTTTCTCTTATAAGGAGACATATTAAAGAAGTGTTGTCAGGTGAGCGGGAGTCTTGAAGGCTGGGAATAGAAACGAAAATACATCTGCAGGCACAGCCTTTCCCCGATGACACTGGCACACCAATTAATACCAGCTGGGAATTAGGTCCTGCTTATTAAGAGTTTCAGTTGCTCTGTTGTTAGCCCCAGATATCAACTGAACAGCGAGTCTAGTAGCCCAGTAAGACACAACTCAGAAAGCTCTGCTTTTGAGTATTTCCAATAGCACCACAGTCCCTGAAAAAGAATCCTCCGCATCAAGAAACACAAGCTGACAAACACGTACTACCTAAACTCTCACCCTTGCAAAAGATTTTGCACAATGCAAGGCTTAGAGTAAAATGAAAACCAGATGACACTTGGGGCTTATCCAGACCAGTGGGCAGGGGCAGTCCTGCGCTCCTCTGCCCCCTGAGCCGGGCAGATGTGAGGCAGCTCTGTTCCAGCAGCAGTGCTGCTGCATCCCTGCCACACCAATGCCGATCCCATCAGCCACGATAAGCAGCCCCCTGGCCAGTCCAAAGGACAGCCCACGCCTGCTCGAACAGGCATATCCTTGGTTTTGCCCACTGGGGTGCCTGAAGCACAGCTCTGGCTGCGCCGGACCAAGGCAGGCGCACCTGCAGCAGGGCAGAGTGCGAACCAAGCAAGGGCATTTTACTTTTTTTTCCTTCTGGTTTCAAACTTCTTTGGAGGACCTGACAATGAACCAAAGTTACAGTTTTGCAGAAATGCACAAGATGTTTATTCAAGTCAACAGAAGTGTACAAATATTTCTGAAAGACAGAAAGGGACGAAACATGTCCTGTTTTCTTAGTGCCTAAAACACAAATGATCCCCATGAACCTAAAAGCAGAACGCTAGCTGGGAAAGCAGAGGAGTTTGACAAGGGTTCAGTTAACTAAAAGCTTGCTATTTATCCCCTTTCTTTTATTTTGACCAGTGAGATGGTTTCATCTGGTAAATTTTAATGCACAAGGGCACTTACTGAAATGAGGTACAGTTATAATACAATAAAAAACTGATTTACAGCATCTCTGCACAGAAACTGGCAGTAGTACCAAAATGATGATAAGCTTTGGGACATGAACAAACACTTACAATTATGCAACTATGTTGAGATCATAAAAAACATCCTCTTCTGAGCAGTTCCTGAGCCAGGGGATAAGGAAAATGACCCCATAGTTAAGGGTTCATAGCACTTTTCAGCAAAGACTATAGCCATCATTCTTACATTGCTATCTTCTCATGTTATGTCACAACTGTTAGAAGGTTAATGATCCACACTCTGAAATCTCAAATAACAGTCCCATCTCTCTTAGCTTGCCCTTTTAAAAAGAGGATTCAAGAGAAAATCAACACCAACTTGCATAGCTCTTGGTGGTGTCTTTAAAATACCAAAGTGTTACATCTTCCTTGCTATCCATTGCTTCTTGCACAGCATTTGAAATCATGTCATAAATTAAAGATTATGAAATAAAGGCTTCAAAATAACTTAACCATTATATTTATCATGGGGAAAATGTTGCACTGAATATTAAATACTTTCCTTAAAGCCATTTGGTTGTACAGAGAGCAACTATGGACATTTAGAAAAGCAAACACAGTTATATTTCCAAAGTGCTACTGAGATTAGAAAATGAGCCTCAGAGGTAAACAATCTTCTCCTCTACTCTGCCTCCACTTTCTTCATCCCTCAAGCTCTCAGGCTGGTGGCTCGGCAGCACTGCATCTATCCGTGGTAGCTGGATGGGTCCCTGGTTTGGAATGCTTGTCTGGGGATGCTGGGTCTGTGATACGTTCAGATCTGTAACACACAAAAGAAGGATACGTCACAATGCAATCTCTGACATGCCTGTGCCATTGGAAAGAACAAATTCTGACTTTTTCATTAGCACCATTTTCTAGTTTGCTGCATATGTCTAGTAAGGAAAACACTACGTATTACAAATTATACTACAGCCTGGTGGAAGGTACCTTACCCAAATTTACTGAAATCTGTTCAAGTCTTTCCACTTTCATACAAGGTATGATCACTGTTACTATTTTTACAGAAAAATTTATACCCGTACTTCACTAGCCAGACACACAATAATGGAAAGTCATAAATGCTGTCAGAGTTGGGCTGGAGGGAAACATACAGCTCATAATTAGTAATTTTATTAGTAATAATACAATTGCAAAATTAATACATTTTCCATCATCACACAGAATTTTGTTTGCAAGCCTTCCTTTTAAGGATGAAGAAGAATCAACTGAGCAAACACAGATACAAGTCTACTTGACTGGCACTTGCAGTTTGTAACAGATGTATAACCCATTAAGCTTTTTCTGCCAAGTTTATCTCTGTTTATTTGCACAAGCTACCTAGTCTATTCTTGTCTCAATCCTTTAAGTGTTACGTGGAGATAATACTTGCACCCAAACACTAAGAAATTATTTCACAAGGATCTTCATTCATTTATATTTCAAATTTTCTCCTGCAAATGCAGAGAATCATGTACTTGTTTTCCAGAATTGAGCTCTGAAGGCTTTTGTGACGATCTGTGCACTACTTTAAAAAAAGAATAACCATGGTTGGGTTTTCTTCCTAGTCAGCTCTCTGCACCACTTCAGGCCATCAGGAACTACACCTTAGTAGCTAGCTTGTCTACATCTGTATTTCTGCAAAGCAATTTTTACCATAAAAACAAGCTGCATAACAAGGGAGCGTGTATCCTCATACCAAGGGATGAGAAAAATCTGCAATTGGCAGACTGCAATACTGTTGGAGAAGTAACTGGAGAAGCCTAATTACAAATTTGAAAAAGCCCAGAAAAAAACATGCAGTTATTTTCCACCATCAATACTGTAATCTTGCCCTCACAGACTCTGCTACTACATCAGGAGGTTTAACTTTTCATTCTTCCCTCTGCAATAAGGATGCTCCAAGAAGAAGGGGAGCTTGGCACCCTTCTCACAGCATGGGTAACGCCAGAAGCAAGCAACTCCAGCACTGGGGTCCTTTGAGCCTTGGTCATTCATGCAGAGTGCTAAAAACACATTTCATGCCTGCTCTGGTCCCCACCTCTCCTTACATGTATTTGCAATGAAAATCTATTATAAAGGAGATATCTGGGGCTTTTTTAACACACCTTGATGCTCTAACCGGTAGCAATTTAAAGTGACAGCTGCCCACATTTGGCATTCCCCTGATGCATGTGGCTTCCACCAGTCTTACTGACTGAAGCAGGAGTTGAAGGCAAAACAAGCTTGCTGGCACCCTGCAAAGCCTAGGCTCTCTGGCTGCTCCCTGCCATGGGGTGTGTGGAGCGGTGGGAGATGATTATGCGACTGGCATGTGGGAACACATCCTATCGCTGCCTCTGCCTTCAGCACCTTCTCCTCTTTGATATTCACACACAGCTGGGGGGGAGCAAACAGGCTTTGGAGCTTCAGCTACCAGCCTAAACAACATCTTTGTTATACCTGCTGCTGAGACCGCAGGGCAGGTGGCAGGGACAAGGTATTTATACATATGCGGTGTTTGGTCATAGTGGGATGACACTGGATATTACAAAAATTAATCCCAAATTCCCTTTCTTTTACCGTTTTACACTGGATTTAAAGGATCAAGTTTTGGTCTTAGTGAAAATCCAGACTAAGTCTTGATTGCAGGTGAGTTATTTGCCGTACATAACATAGAAGGATTTGAGTCCCTAACTTACTCGAACAGCCCTGCTTTGTTAAAGATGACTTTTGCATTTATTTCTTTTTGATAGTCGTGTTAGAGAAAGATTACAACTTGCTGTCTACTTTTCTTTATAGAAACTGGGTACTTCAGTTTTATTTATTTATTAAAAAGAGCCCAGCCACTGAAAGGTCCTCAGCCTCCAAACACTTTTATTTTGGGGTAATTTTACCCACATTAATATTCCTTTTAAGTCCTGTGAGTCTATTCACCTTAACAAAGCTATGTGCATAAGAATACCAGGCAGTAAGCACTTATTTGAAAGATCTGTTTCCAAAGTTTATGAAGTACATAATTGGAGAAGCCTAATTACAAATTTGAAAAAACGCAGAAGAGAAAGAGAAACACCTTACATGCAGTTATTTTCCACCATCAAAACTAAACAGTAATTGCTTCACCAATTAAAACAGTAGCTGTTTCCAAACCATTTCTTGTTAACTGTTACAACTCTAAGCAGCAGAACTGAGCAGTGGAAACTGTCAGTGTTTCAGTGTTCTGCAAAAACAAATCAGATTCTGTCACTATTGAAATAAAGGATTTATGAGTTATCACTAGTTTATCTGCCTTTTTTTTTTTTTTTTTTTTCAGAGTAGGTTGCGTCTGGTGAACCTGAATAGTAAGAGAGCACCCAGGAGGTGAGAGCCCAGCTGCCACTGGGGTGACAAGTGGCTTCTTGGGCTGGAAAGGTTGTGCTTAGTCCAACTGAGGAGGGAAGGGGCTGGTTTTGGCTGCGCTTTGGGTGACACTCGGTACAGGCTCTGCCTAATAAAAGCACAATGTGTTCCCGGGGGCCGACATACCAAGCCTGCTGGCGGGGAGGGTGCCTGCTGTCTCCCTGCCCAGTGCCATGCTGGAAGCAGCCAAGCCAGGAGACCAGCTGGTATCACAGGCGGCAGCGCAATGCACCCCGAGAGCAGCTGCTCGGGGAGGGTGGAAGAACTGCTAGAAACCATAGTAACAGCCCCAGGTGAAGGCAGAGTGGAGAAAGGGGACTGATCCACCAGCCAGCACCAGTTCTTGTTATAAAGAGCAGTGACAGCTGCTGAGAAGCCTCCCCAGAGCTCCCCGGTGCAGCATAGGGAACCTGTTCAGCTCTTGGCCCCAAGCAGAAGAATGGTGGTAGAAATACTCCTCTTTAACTGATCTCCCAAAACAGGGAAGAAACCTCCAGAACCAGCCTTGAAAGCATGAACTGCTGCCTACTAAAAACTCTGACAGCTGAGGATGCTTAAAAAAACCAACAAAACAAACAAAAAAAACCCAAACAGACAAACCAGCCAACAACTATCCATGATCCATGCAGACAGCAAGGTAGAGGAGGGCTGGGGAAGGGGGCTGCTACCAGCAACCAGTGGCGGGGAGGCTTTCCCATGCTTCCCAGGCAGCTGGGGCACCCACAGGAACCTCTCCAGCCCCTCTCCAGGCCCATTCTGTGCTGCGCTACAGCTGACAGTCAGAACTCAGTATGGATCAACAGCCAGGTAAATAAGGACCATTGCCCTTATATGAGCCTCCTTCATTGTAACTCAACCACCAACATCAGCCGCAAAATGAGGTTTGTTTCATCCCCTTTCTTTAAATTCAGCATTTTCTTGTCCTTTCTTCTGCTCTCTCCCAACCTGCCCAGTGATGCGCAGGCAGGCTGTGTTCAGCTCAACAGCGCACCCACCAGACCAGCACCCACATCACCAACATCCAACAAAAGCGCTGCCACTGCCCCTGCCTGCACCCCTCATGCCTGGGCTGCGCTCTGCCCACTGCCTTGCTCCTGCACCCCTTGTACAGAAAGTACAAGCAAAGGTGACTGCACCTGGCCACAGCCCTCCTCCTGCTCATTTACACTTAAGGAACACATGTTTTCTTTCATACTTACACAAGGCTAGAAAATATTCCCAGATTTACAAAACTTTAATGAAGCCGAGCTGTAGCTCAGACCCTTCTGATCATGGGGTCTTCTGTGAGAGTCCCAGGTCCCCACACCCTCCCACTTCTGCAGGAGACAAGGACTGTCGGCATCTCACCCCCAGCCCCTGGAGTTGATGTGCAAACTGAAACACCCTTTAACTGCTTCTCAGTTATGCAAGATTTATTTGTCCTACAACGATCCAGGTAACTCTTTCCTAAAGAGCCAGAGCCAGATCCACAACCACACCATGTATATCCTAGACAAAACTGAACAGCAGACCAGAAAAACCCACTCTTTCGGTGTGGGGCTGGTCACACTCCCCAGCAAAGAGGGACATGCTTGAGGCTGGAGACCAAGTGTTAGGTGGGCTGTGACAGCACTCAACATTTTGGGGCCATGTAATCTATTCAGCCCAGCAATGCCACACTGCAGCACAAAATACCACTTAAGTCCAGCTTTTTCTCCTTTTTATCTCAGCTGAGACTGTACCATTTAATAAAGAACACACAGACATCCCCTGTTGTCTTCCCCACTGATTTTCTCAAAAGGAGTTAGAGGCTGTTTCTAACAAATTCTGGAAAAAAAAAAAATCACAAATGGTCTCATGCACATGGACATATTCTGCCAAACCCAACATGAAAAACAAATCAAATTTTTTTCCCCGTTTTCCATGAGGTTAGCTCCAGTAACATGAGGATAGGTATCAGGAAATTGCAGAGAGACACTCCCCAGAAATAAAAATACTTTTCTAGGCAACCTAAATATAACAATAATGGCACACTGCAGGCCTACAGCTCATGAGGCCACATCTTTCACAGGCATTTTTAAGGGGACCTCAGTTCTCCAAATGGGGTCCGGGTCCAAACTCGGAGAAATGACAGCTCCTGGCTAAAAACATGCTAATGTTGAACTGGAAAGGCAAAAAAGCGGCTTTTCGCATCCTGCCTTACCCTACCTTTCCTGTAGCACTAAGGGACAGGATTAGTGGCATCACATAAACTGCTTTCGAAGTGAAGGACAAAGGAATGGCATTTGTAGGAATCTGAGATCAATACATACTAAAACAAACACAGCCCATGCTCCAGGAGCGGGGAGGAGGGGAAGGCAGGCTACAAAAGCCAAGTAAACAACTCATTAGTCACACTGATTCTCACCTTCTCTCTGCTGTCATAGGATGTAAGCACTTCCACATCAAATAAATGCCAGGGATTTTCTCCTCTCTCTCCACCGGGGATCAGAGCTCTTCAGGTAAACCTGGAGTGCCCTCAGTGATGATTATGGGAAGGATAGGAAGACATTATCAAGGCACTAGGAAACACTCCAGGCAAAAAAAACCCACTCTCAAGTCTTGGTGTTTTTCATAGAAAGCCCTCAGTTTCTCTCCTTCAGCTCTGATCCTAATTTCACAGCATCACAGGATAATTCAAATTGGAAGGGATCTTAAGAGACCACTGGTTCAAACTCCTCCTCAAAGCTGGGTCAGTTCTGAGGTCAGGCCAGGTTGGATATTCTGGGTTTTTTCCCTCCCATCTGTTTACCAAGGGGGAAAAAAAAAAAAAAAAAAAAAAAAAAAAAAGAGGGGGAGGTTTGGGGGGAAGTCACCACAGATTTTGCAGAAACTCCGAACCTACTGCATATATACACTAAACTAATTTGCTGTGACTTTCAAAGATTTGTGTCATATGTTGGCCCTCTTTACAAAATAAAATTTCATTAAATGAAGAGAGATTTGTGCCACTTTTAGTAACAAATATGTTAAAGATTCTCAAAACCATTACTCCTCTGAAAATAATACATAGAGTTAGGTTTTGGTTTTACCATTTATTTATAATGACTGGTACCAAGTTCATCTGGACTGACAGCTGACACATCAATTTCAGGCCAAAGCTATTTGAAATGTCAGAGCTGATGTATTTAATCCCCCACTGGCACTCATGCATAATGCAAAGCACAAGTAGACACCTAAAAACCAGTACTAAGTCTACCGGGTCTGGTATATTCAAAGGAATTCAAGGGTAACAGGCTCTCATTTGCCATTACAGTTCAATAGCAAATGGAAGCCTAACTCCCATGAGCTCCACTGAAAGTCCCCACTGGCAAATCCCATAGCACCTCTTTTTCTCTAATGATGCTCCCAGTGGTTTCCATGCAGATTCATTAGCGACAGCCAATTCCCCAGAGAACTCCAGGCCCCTCCACCTCCATTTCCTCCAGGTGAAAGGCACTACGATCAGTTTTGATTGCTTTTTTCCAGAGCCTACTAAGACTTTCCCAATTTGCAATGGATTTTCCATGCCGCAGGTTCAGTTGTTTATGGAGCTGACGGTTGGTGGGAGAAAGGGAACTGCGCTCAGCACCACAGGACCTGCCGGTGCAGAACAGCCCTTCGCCCTGGAACAGCCAGGACAGCACTGCTGCCACACAGGATCAGACCACTTGGTATAGAAAAGGGGTCTATATAAGCATTGAGGATCCCAGGACAATTCCCAGCAATGTCACTGGGAGTTGAGATTTCAGATGCCATCAAGAAACCAGGCCTTAGCACCTCAGTAAATCTGATTTCACAGTGGAAACTGAATTTGGTACTGGGTCGCAAAAAACACTGGGAAAAATATTTTGACCCTGAAGCTACCAAGTAAAGAGGCACCTAATCTATCTCCCAGCTGACTGAATAAGGCAGTAAATCAATCTGAGAATTTTAATGCTGCTGTTTACTTTTAACCAGCCCAATCCCGTGAAAAAACAGCAGCTGCATTTCTTAAGCAAAGAAAAACCTTCATGAATAAGAGATCTTTTCACAAAAAGCAGATGAGCAATTAGGTTGTAACAGATCCTACATTAATTAGTTTCATCAGCTTTTGGTGCGTGTTTTTTTTGTTGTTGTTGGTACAAGACAGAGAACAGAAAGAATTTAAAGTCTATGATGAGTAAGGTCTGCAATGTAATTCTTCACGTCTTTACTTTGGATTTTTGATCATGGTAAAATTACTGGAAATGCCATTATTCTGCATGTTTCTTTGTTTAGTAGTTGGCTTAGATAAAACAGTGCAATTAAATTTTCAGGTTTTGCCTCATAATTCATTAGAGAAGTTTGGTCTAGAGATTTGGGACCAAATTCTTGGCTAAGACAAAATTTACATTTATTCCACCAAAACTGCTTTATAATGAAGTTCCATAATGGTTCCAACTCATTTATTTGATACTTGTATTAAGGCTCTAGGTTTTGGAGTCATATGATGATGCAGCTGTCTTGTCTTTTATTATAGCCCAGTCAACACACTATTTCTAACACTGTTGTTATCGAAGAAAAGATTTAAAAAACATCTCAAGCTCAGACACTGCCAGTGATACCACTTTAACATCAAGTTCATAGCATGCCCCTAGGTTCAAATAATTTAAAATTTTAACCTACTTACATGGTTATGTTATCAGTTGTGTTGGCTTTAAAGCATGCAGCTTCTGAACTATTTTTGGCATGCTGCTTTTTAATGCATAAGAGAAACTTAAAAATAGGTCTGACTTGGAATTGTAACTTGTCTGTATATTAAGTACCCACAGTCTCACCTTGGCAGGGCATGCTGCCTGCCAGCTGTCTGCTTCTGCTTAATATTAATTTATTTAGGTATGAATTCCCTATTAAATTGTCTTTGTGCTAAGCTTTGAAGCTTTAGATGGTCAATTACAGACATGCACATGGTCCAACAGGTATTCTGCTAACAACGAACACATGTTTTATTGACCTACTTCTTTTCCAGCTCATTAAACACAGCTGCACTCAAATGATCAAGAGAAAATAACCATAAAACCCCAAGAACACCCTTCCTACAAAGGATCCCCAGGAACGTGATCAGCTGCCAGCACTGGGCGGCTGTTCCACCCACCGCAGCTGTGCCCACGCAGGGCACCTCTCCGAGGACAGGGGTGACTCGTCTGTCCGCTGACAACAGCAGCAGCAGCAGCGAAAAGCAGTGGGGAAACCTCTGCAGACTCTTTGTTCAGGTGCCTAATGTGGGTGTATCTGAAGTGGGCTGCAACTGTTTCCCCCGGCCCAGAATCTGCAGAAGATGTTTGGCCAGCAGGCTGAAGTCTAAACAACCTGCGGCCAGTGGCTGGCGCTTCTGCTTGAATGTTTTCTGGAGAAACAGAAATCCCATAAAGTCACAGACCCAAACAGTGTTTCCAAAGACTCAGCAGACAATGAAACCAGCCCCGCTTCCTGCTGACAGCCCGCACATCCCCACACCTCCCTTGACCACCATCCCAATTTTCACACTGCTGGTGCGCAAAACACTGCAGTGAAGCTTCCTCTCCTTCCCTCCCAAACATAGAAATAGCATTAACCCTGAAAAAAAAGTCTCTGGCACATGAATTCATTCCCTTTGAAACAAAAGAGGACATTTACACATCAAAACTATTATTCTGAGCAACCCGTTTCCACAGACAGACATTACTGTGCTGATTAAATTTGCTTCATATTTTATGGATGGTTTGGTTTTGTTTTTTTTTAAACTACAATTTTGCTTTGAAATAAACATTAAATCAAAGACCTTAGCAGACAATTGGCTTAGTTCCCAGCTTTTGGACAGTTTTTCAGGTGCAACGCAAAGGATGAGTACTCTGGGCTTTGGGAAACATTTTCTTGAGTAAAAGAGGGCACAAGTATGTTGTAAAAGTTAAAATAGGAGGTCATTTATAAAACACTCCCAAGACTACTCCTAAGCACCTTGGTTTTCTACAGTAGTTTTCCAACAACAGACCAGATACACCACTTGTTACTTACAAAAACTGATGAGATGAAAACTCAAAGCCAATATACTGAATTGCTGCAGAAGCAAAAAATAAGGCAAAGCACCTGTTTCAAATCAATTACATGCTCATGTTACCCTTTAATAGAAGCTGCTGCTTGTTGATTACTGCAGGAAAAAAATATGGGCATTATTATAAGAGTGAGCATTTGAGAGAAGCCTCTTTCTTATCTGATAGTCACAGAGATACTTGTTCTCTCCTGAGCTCAAAACACAGGAAAATAGTTGCTCATTTTTGAATGCAGTTTGAGTACTAGCACAGCCATTTTTGTTCATTTTTAGACAGTTAGGCAGGAATTACATGCACGGATGTTTTCTTCTTGCAGTCATTGAAAAAAATTGAAAAGTTGCACATTCCCCAAGTTTTACAACATATGCATAGGAAACTTCAGGGTGTGATCAAGTATTTTCAAATGGGTGACCTTTTTAATTGTTTGCTAAACGCTCTGTGAACATAGAACTGCTGTGAAAACAGCGTGCATGAAAGCTAAAGGGAAAACTGTACATCAAAGCCAGAAAACAGCACAATTCTCAAATAACCATGTGCCTCCATCCCTTCAGCCAAGTCTTTTCCTTGAGTGCACAGAATGTACTTGGATCCACTTTTTTTTTGTTCCCACTTCTCTCCGCTATGGGCAACACTGGTCTCACCCTTAAGCCCAGATTCATCACCAACTCCTTCCACCTTGCCTTTACTACAATTGTCTTCGTCTCTGGTGCCGCAGCTGCACTCCTGTAAACCCTGGCTCTGATTTGGTCTGACGCCCTCCGGTGCCTTCCCACCATCCTTGCTTCATGAGCTGCAGCTCTGCACAGGTCTCATCCCACCACTCCAGAGAGCAGGCCACTTCCCCACAGCACAAAAAAAAGGTGACGCAACATTGTAAAACACCCTCCTGCATTCATTTTCACCTTCACTTCCAAACTGCCTCTGTTTCTCAGACCTTCATCCCCTTCCCATTACCACTGTATTGTAATGGCAAGCTGCTCTGCATAGGAGACAGTTTCTCTGCAGTTCTGCTTGTCAGAAGCAACTATCCTGCAATTCTCATCCTCAATTAAAAAAAAAAGAAAAAAATAAATCTCTTTTCATTCCTGCCACCAAATATACCAGTTACCCTGTCTGTCATATATTCTTTAATGCAGAACATGGCCAATGACTTTTAAAGGAACACAGGTTTCTTTGATTTTTCTATGGCAGACCCTAAACAAATACAGTCAAATCAAATTTAATTTTTTACCATTTATGATCCAGCTCTAGATCAAACTTCCAAGACCCACTCAATGAATCTCAGCAGGTGACTGTTGGAAGACTTCCTATTTGATCAAACTAAAAACAGCTTCCATACCAACACCAAGGCTCCTCCACTCTACTGCCCTACTAAAAACTTACACCCGAAGGAAAGTTTTATATAACATCTGGGGAGGCAGAACAAGATACTCCATGAAATCTCCTCTAGCAGTTTGTCTATGGCCAACATAATTTATGTGGAAGGCAATTGGGTGCTCTTGTGATGAATGCCAGTAAAATATAGACAGACAATCTTCCCCAGTTTTTCAATAAATATTTAAGAGCAGATGCTGCTGAGGAGGTTTCACATTACTAAGATTTCATCGCTTTTACACAACATGCTACAGGACATTTCCTGGAATATGTAAAGTATTATACTAAATAATTAAAATGAGATTGTACTTTTCAAAATAAGCCAGACAGATACACTCGGTGATTCAGCTACATGATTTTACAGGGTGTGTTTGCATACTCAGTATCTTGCAAAATTTGATCACCCATAAACAGCTTCTCCCAGCTATTAGGATGCATTATTTATTCACACTTGTGCATCTATTTCAGGCTCTAGCTCCATTACAAAACTTTTACAAAACATTTTTAATGTACTAAAGCAGGGCATGCAGCCAGGTCTCCACCCACAGATCACATTACCTAAGGAAAACACAGACCTCCCAAGGCATCTTCCTGACACCAAACAGCAATTAGAAAGACTTTTGTCTGCTGACTGCTTTTCCTGAAGAATCACCTCTTTCTCTGCAGACTTGCTGTCAGAGTCACAGCTCTGCACAACCCTGAGCTGGAGCTGCTTCATTATATGCGAGTTGTTCAGCAAAAGACCCCCTGCCCAGGGTCTTCTGCTTCTAAACATTCTCCCTTCCCTCCTACATCCCTGAAACCTGTATCTATTGGAACAACCTTACCTATGTAAAGAATAAATCTGCATGTAAAAGATGTGGTCCAAACCATTCCAATTTCATTGGGGCCAGTAATTCCACTGACTTCAAAAACCACTGCACTGAAGTTGCTGGAACCGTAAATATAAGAAAAATTAGAAACTATCATGTTGTTGTTATTTAAGAAGTCTGCAGGCAATGAAACCCTGAGTATGGTGTGCAGATTTACACTAACACCGGTGGTACGTCAAAAGACCGTGATGGACAATCTCTTCACTCCATTCATCACCTTAAAGATACGCACTATTTTTAACTTCCCTCCTAATGAATGAGCTCCAAATGAGAAGATATTAGAAAGAATAAAATCAGACATGCATTACACAGGAAATTCTGTACTACCATTAATGTACAAAATAAAACCAGAACATCATTAACTGCCTAAATTAAAAGGTTATGTAACACTGCTGCATCTACTGTGGTTATGTTCAGAAGTGAGAAAAAGTATTTTGAGATGAGAAAATTAGTAACAGAACTACAAAACCCTAGTGCTGCAGAGCTGAAAAGCAAGTGTTACTTGAAATACACTAATTGCAGATGACATATAATGACATATTTTTTGCTTTGGTATCACACTGCCATGTGATTTAATTCCTTTTGCCATCTGCTTTAAACAAATGGCAGTGTTATTCCCAAGAGGCAAAAAATACTTCCCCTGTGATTCACTTCCACCAAGTATCCTACAGACACTGATGTCTTATGGCAGAGCATGAAACTCGGTGTTCTGTGGTATGGATAGTAGAAAAATTTGCTGTTATCTGTTGCAGAGTTAAAAGTAAGATCGTACTTGCTCTAATAAATTGATGCAATTTTGAGCTTGGGAGATGTGGGTGCTGATGTTACTCAAGCTCCTATCCTTATACCTTTCCATTTCATTTTAATCTCACTATAACTTATGTTGAGCAGTGAATGGGCTCTGTCCTCACCTATGCAGCCATCCATGCTAAGGGTAGAGGGATATACTGAACACAGAAAGGACAATTTGGAATTAATTGTATGTTCTCAATTTGGCATCTACTCAATTAAAAAAAGACAAACAGTTTAACATAGCTCAAAATATCAGATCTGCTCAGGAGGCTCCCTGATAAACTGGGAGCTCCATGGTCATGTCATCCGTTTAAAAAATTTTCCTCCTTCCCTCTTAAGTGAAAGAACAACAGAAAGAATTCGCTCACTGTGAAGGGCAAACTGTGAAAAAATGGCACTATTAAAAATATCGTGAAACACATCAGAAAAACCTCAAAGCAGGCAGAAAAGCATCTTCACATGCCATTCCACAGGTGGTAAGGTGTTGGCCTACCATTGGCTATAAAGGATGCTGTTTATACTGGAGATGTGTAAAGTGTGTGCACGATGGGGCACAATTACGTTCTAGCTCAGACGACGAATGGGTCAGATGTACGCGGAAGGAGTTCATACAGCAACAATAGTACAGAAATTAACTCACAGCGGTCACATATGCAGAACTGTGATGTCTTTTTTTGTGGGAGCTAGTCATTATTTAACAGGTTCCAAGCAATGAAAGCGATCTTATTCAACAAAGTCCCCAATATGGGATCCCATTAACTACCTACACCGCTGGCAGCAGTAGCTATGCTTATTTGAATAAGGCCCTGAGTTACTGAGCTTTGCCACTTGCCAAAATCCTGTGCTGACTTGAAACATGGGGAAACAGCTTGTACACCTTCAAATGGCTTTTTAACATTGTAGTGCAAAGCATATTTCACCTGGTTTTTAATCACACTTGCATCAGCTTCACATTGTATACCTCTTCTGACAGCAACAAATTTGTCTTACACAAATATGAGAATAGAGCCAGGCCCATACAGCACTGTCCTCAGTCTCTCTGATATAAACATATGCAGGTACTTTTATGCAATGCCATTAGGCCATAACCAGCGTTAAAGTAGCTAAAAAATAATGCATTGATCTAAACCTCATCTCAATTACCAATGGGAAACTAAAACAAATCTGATCTACAGTTTTAAAATGGGTTCAATAGAGCAATCACCATTAGCCTTAAGGAATGGGAAGGGAATTTCTTATTAAGAATGAGAAAAAAAAAAAATGGAGTTATAGAATACTACACATTGTTTCTGGGGTTTTTGCTTTTTCTATTGCAAATTACATATTTTACATCTCTAGAAACCACTTTCTTTGATGAAAACCACTATAAATGGATTATTTTGCCAAAATCAAACTGCCTCATTTGCTTATATGCACATATGTACAAATTTCTGTCTTTTAAAAAAGATTAAAATCACATTAGACAAAAGAGAGCCCTATTTTTGCTCCCTGGTTTTGCATTTGGCTGTTTATGGAGATCACAGGTTCTTCTATGATCTCCATAAAGATTTAAACTCTATTTTTCACTACATCGTGAATAAAGATCCTTCATGCTAACACTGCAAATATCTGGGGAAAAAAAACCTCCCACAAGCAAGTTTCAGTGCAGTTTTCCAGGTCTATCACTTTTCAACTCTGTTCCTGTAACTACATCTGAATACAAAAAGAAAGGGTAGTACCAGTGAACAATGCTGTTCACTTCAAAGCTTAAAAGAATTAAAATTGCACTGATTCCTGAAATCAAAGAAGTGAATTCACAGGTAAATCCTTAGGCCTCACTTCAGCTAGTTAACCCAACATGTCAATTAAATGCAAGAGTAATTTATTCAATTCTCAGTCTAGTCTGACACAAAACCTATACTTCCCCTGATTCCTAATTAGCCAAAGTACTTGTCCGCTTTCATGCAGATAATTTCATAACCATTAGTGTAAAGCATTAACACATTTTTCTTTCAATCATATTTTCCTGCTGTTGACTGACACACCTTTTCTAGCGAGTGTACTTGTGCCAGTTTCAGCTTTGTGGGAACTTGCCCCAAGGTCTTTAGTTAAGTTCTCTCCCATACACATAAAACAATGATATATAATCATGATGCTAGCCATATGAAGAGACATATGTCTTACCTTAGAAAATATGAATGGAAAATTATGCACTGGCAGAATGTAGCTATTTCCATTTGACTATATATTTATGAAGTTAAATTGCATAGTACTTAACATACAATGGAATGCAGCATGATTAATCCCTTGACAACATGTTCAGGTGGTGCTTCTCATTAAATAATTTTTTTTTTTTGACAGACCAGGCTTCTTACAGGATGCCTAGTAATTCCAGGAAAATTAATAAAACCCAAGAAACTCCTTTTGTGTACACACAAAACTTATATATGCAAGATCTGGCCATGTATGTATCTGGTACTTGGCTATTTCCAGTAAACCATACTAAGTATTTGTTTCTTAGTTCTATTTTCACTTAGGAACGTTTTTGAAAGATGATTATGAGACTTCTACATAAAGCTAGTTGAAAAATGCAAAGAAATGTCATAAAACATTCATCCACATGAAAATATTGCAAGTTTTAGCTAACTTTCAAATTCCTGCTAGTCTTTCTCTCATTGCATCTCTGTTGGTTCCTTCACAGTGATCAGAACCGACTACATCCTGCAGAGCTGTCAGGAAACGGAGGCACAAGGTCAGAGATCTTCTTAAACTCTGCTAAACTCTCTGGGGAAAAAGCACAGCCAAAAAAAAAAAAAAAAAACACCCAACAGAAAGGAAATCAGCTTCCTTGTATGAAACGTTTGTACTGCTCAGCTTGATTCACATCGCTGAGAAACAAGTGATTTACTTCATTTCCACATGCAGAGCCATTTGCTGGGGCTTCGGATGACATCTGTTTTTCAGGGGGAATTTTAGCATTCCTCTCACTTCCCACTCCCCATACGGTGGCTCCTGATGCATGACAGAAGCAAATCTGAATTGTGCAGACTCATGCACTGCGTGATCAGAGCATATACTTGTCACTGTCCAAATCACAAATGCGGCTGTGGAATGCGATGGCACATCTCTCCGGGGGGAGGCTGCCAGTCCTGCCTGCTCTAGCAATGCGCTGGTGGCTTCACAGCACCATCTGCACCATCAGGATGCTGCAAGGATTTGCTGCACTTTGCCAAAGGTGCCTTGTGACTCAGTCAAGGCATTAACTGCAGGTTTTACAGATATGATTTAGCCAAAGAGACTTATACAAGCCTGGTACTCTACCTCCTAGGCAGACTTTGTAGCCAGTGCTGGTCCTCAAGCTGCTGGGACTGCAACTGGTGCCCTGTTGCCAGAGCAAGATAAGGATGTCTACACAAGATGCAGTGACAGCAACTGTACACAAAGCTGGCCCATTGTAGGTGAAGAGCATCTTGACATGCAGAAGCTCCACCAGCTTATCGTAGAATCAGTGCAATTAAACTGGTACAAGCCACTTTAATTATACCGGACGCTCTCATGTGGGCTCAATAGAAAGTATCCTTGTTAGCTTGCATCTGAACACTTGCCAGTGCAAGCTAATTCACTTCTGAGAGGTTTAAACCCACATACGTGTTTCTTTTCAAATTTGCACTAGCTTAGCTAACCCATTACTAAAATGACAACTTCAGTCAAACTAGAACAAGTTTCACCAGGCTAATTATTTAGGCATTTTTAGAAATATTAATCTCTTTTACTAATCAGCTTGGTTGGCTGATTGTGGTGCTGAGATAGCTTGCCCTACCTTTGATTATAAAATGCTATTTTGGCAATCCATGTACCAAGGACTACTATGGCTGTAGTGGATGTCTGCTTAATGCATTACAAGGAGGACTAAGAAGCAAGTTCCATAATCAAGGTCTTTTTTTTATTTGAACAACTTCAAGATATAATCTAAGACAAGTAAAAACCACTGTAACCTGTGTATGTTTTCAACTTCTGATCCTGCTGCCCACTGGTCTTTACCGTGACCTGACCTGCACGCAGCTGGTGTGAGGACAGAAGTCATCCTACATTGCTACAGAAAAATGGGAGCTTGGACACTGCTCAAGTATTGACTTGCCATGTCTTACCTTAATTTCACAACTGTGAAGGAAAACACCACCAAATGAATTATCTATGACACCAAAAGCATCCCATTGTCCCGTAAGACTTTTAGCTGTTGTTTTTACATGCTCCTCTAGAACTCTCACAATAATGAAATAATAAAAACAGCAAGTCAGATCAAAACTAGCATGGTGCAACATGATAAATAAAACCCAGACAGTTTAGAGTTTGTCATCAGTGCGATTTTAAGTCTTTCAAGGAATTTTCAGTGCAATGCAGTACTCAGTGGCCTCTTCCACTCATTTTGGTAGCCACTGTCAACAACTGCCATGAAATCTATGTATCTCTGGAGGCCCTGGTAAAATACAGGAATAAAGAAAAGTAATACAGGAAGAGCTGCTTTTACTAACATGGAAACTTATTGTCAAAGATTACATTATCCCTTAGAAGTGAAGTAATTTTCTTTCCACATCTACAGAGTCTTTCAAGATACTTTCATTTCATTCTCAGTGAAGGAAGAAGAGGATGTTTGACCACTGATTATTATTTCCAGATGGTCAATCAAAAGCTGTTCTAACCAGAAATCATCAAGTAATGTACATGTTCTAAAACAACCAATAAAATGCACTTGAAACAGCAAGAGTGACTTCATGTCACAAAAAAAAAAAAAATCAAAAAGCACTGGGAAACGATTTGGAGAGAGCAACATTCTGAGTACTGATATGCCGACACAAACAGGGGTTTTGCAGGTTTTTTTCAAAAGTTTTCTGTATTTCTGTTCTGTTCATTTTCTCACCTACCCTCAACAAACTCGCAATGTGGCATGCAATTGTTTTGGCAAAACCTATTGCTTCCATTGGGATAGCGGGACCAACAGTGTGGAATTAGAAGGTAGAGAGGCCAGGCAACTGGGATCCCTGTCCAGGGACACAAGCATTGACAAGATTATTGGAAGAAAAACACAAACGCTCAGCCTTTGGAGACAACTACTGTCAGGCATGAGGGACAGATATCCCTTCAAGGAAGATCTTATGTCTCATCCAAGTAAGTGGACCACCATGTAGAGAGGTATCCAATACCTGAGGGAACTGGCTGTGCGGGAGATGGTTTATTATGATCCAGACAATGTGCGACTACCCACAGACCCAGATGAAGTCCAATGCGCCCGGCCCATGTGGCGGAAGTTTATACGAAGTGCTCCATCATCGCATTCCAATGCACTAGCAGTATTTGACTGGAGAGACGAAGAGGGACCAACTATGGATGACTTGGCTCGCCGACTCCGGCACTATGAAGAAAGTCTCTCTTCTTCCATCGTCGCGGCTGTGGAGAAACTGTCACAAGAAGTCCAACAACTCAAAGAGGACGTGTCCTACTCTCCACCTCCACAGACTAAGGTTTCGGCTATCAGGAGCAAACGGCTCCCTACTCAAGCGAGACAGCATACACCACAGGGGAACCTATGGTATTATCTGCACAACCATGGAGAAGACAAGAGGAAATGGGATGGGAAACCCACCTACGTTCTCAGAGAGCGGGTTTGAGAGTTGGAAGGAAGAATGGCTACAAATCAAGGTTCTTCCAGGAGAAGCGCTGCTCCAGTCTCAGCTAATCAGTTACCCAAACTGCGTAGAAGAGTTAACTTTGCTCTTGATTCTGAGAGGAGAACTTCTGAGTCATACTTACAAGAAGTGAGTAACCAGGATGAGACCGAGGTTCACACAGACCGCACTAACCCCTTCATCGATAATGGATACTATGAGCAGCATTAGAGGGGCCCTGCCTCCAGCCAGGTGGAGGAGAGGGACAACCGTGTTTACTGGACTGTGTGGATTCGATGGCCTGGTACATCTGAACCCCTGGAGTATAAGGATCTGGTGGACACTGGTGCCCAGTGCACCCTGATGCCATCGAATTTCCAAGGAACAGAGCCTATCTGTATTTCAGGAGTGACAGGGGGGGGTCTCAGCAGCTGACTGTGTTGGAGGCTGAGGTGAGCCTAGCTGGAAATGAGTGGCAAAAGCACCCCATTGTGACTGGCCTAGAAGTTCCCTGTATTCTTGGAATAGATTATCTCCAGAGAGGGTATTTTAAGGACCCAAAAGGGTACCGGTGGGCTTTTGGTATAGCTGCCTTGGAGACAGAAGAAATCAAACAGCTGTCCACTCTGCCAGGGCTCTCAGAAGATCCTTCTGCTGTGGGACTACTGAGGGTTGAAGAACAACGGGTTCCAACTGCTACTACAACTGTGCACCGATGGCAATATCGCACCAATAGAGACTCTGTAGTTCCCATCCACCAACTGATTTGTCAACTCAAGAGCCAAGGGGTGATCAGCAAGACTCGCTCACCCTTCAACAGCCCTATATGGCCAGTGTGGAAGTCTAATGGAGAGTGGAGACTGACAGTGGACTATCAGGGCCTGAATGAAGTCACACCACTGCTAAGTGCTGCTGTGCCAGACACGCTACAGCTTCTATATGAATTGGAGTCAAAGGCAGCCAAGCGGTACACCACAATTGATATCGCCAATGCCTTTTTCTCCATCCCTCTGGCAGCAGAGTGCAGGCCACAGTTTGCTTTCACCTGGAGGGGTGTCCAATACACCTGAAACCAACTGTCCCAGGGGTGGAAACACAGCCCCACCATTTGCCATGGACTGATCCATACTGCACTGGAACAGGGTGAAGCTCCAGAACACCTACAATACACTGATGATATCACTGTATAGGGGAATACATCAGAAGAAGTTTTTGAGAAGGGAGATAAAATAGTTAAAATTCTTTTGAGAGCTGGCTTCACCATAAAATGGGGTAAAGTCAAGAGCCCTGCATAAGAGATTCAGTTTTTAGGAACCAAATGGCAAGATGGACATCATCAGATTCCAATGGATGTGATTAATAAAATAACAGCTATGTCTCCACCAACCAGCAGAAAGGCAGCACAAGCTTTCTTGGGTGTGCTAGGCTTCTGGAGAATGCATATTCCAAATTACAGTCAGATCGTAAGCCCTCTTTATCAAGTGACGCGGAAGAAAAATGACTTTTTATGGGGCTCTGAACAAAAGCAAGCTTTTGAACAAATTAAACAAGAAATAGTTCATGCTGCAGCCCTTGGGCTAGGTCGGGCAGGACATGATGTTAAAAATGTCCTCTACACTGCAGCCGGGGAGAATAGCCCTACCTGGAGTCTTTGGCAGAGAGCACCAGGGGAGACCCGGGGTCAAACCCTGGGATTCTGGAGTCGAGGGTATAGAGGATCTGAAGCCCGTTATACTTCAACTGAAAAAGAGATACTGGCAGCATACGAAGGGGTCCGAGCTGCTTCAGAAGTGATTGGTACAGAAGCACAGCTCCTCTTGGCACCCCGACTGCCAGTACTGGGCTGGATGTTCAAAGGGAAGGTCCCCTCAACACATCATGCAACTGATGCTACGTGGAGTAAGTGGGTCGCGCTCATCACACAGCGGGCTCGAATATGAAACACCAACTGCCCAGGAATACTGGAAGTAATCACAAATTGGCCAGAGAACAAAGACTTTGGAATGTCACCAGAGGAAGAGGTGACCCGAGCTGAAGAGGCACCACCATATAATGAACTACCAGATAATGAGAAGCGATATGCCTTATTTACCGATGGGTCCTGTCACATTGTAGGGAAACATCGGAAGTGGAAGGCTGCTGTGTGGAGCCCCGCATGTCGGGTCACAGAAGCTGCTGAAGGAGAAGGCGAATCCAGTCAATTTGCAGAGGTGAAAGCCATCCAGCTGGCCTCAAGTATTGCTGAGCGAGAAAAATGGCCAGTCTTTTATCTCTACACTGATTCATGGATGGTGGCAAATGCCCTGTGGGGGTGGTTGCGGCAGTGGGAACAGAGTGGCTGGCAGCGTAGAGGCAAACCCATCTGGGCTGCTGATTTGTGGCAAGATATTGCTGTTCGGATAGAGAACTTGGTTGTGAAAGTACGCCACGTAGATGCTCATATACCCAAAAATCGAGCAACGGAAGAACATCAAAACAACCATCAAGTGGACCGAGCTGCAAAGATTAAGGTGGCCCAAGTAGATCTGGACTGGCAGCATAAGGGTGAAAAATTTATGGCTCACTGGGCCCATGACTCCTCGGGCCATCAAGGAAGAGACGCAACATATAGATGGGCTCGTGACCAAGGGGTGGACTTAACTATGGACATTGTATCACAGATTATCCATGAATGTGAAACATGTGCTGCAATCAGGCAGGCCAAGCAGTTAGAACCTCTTTGGTATGGAGGGAAATGGTTAAAGTATAGATATGGGGAGGCCTGGCAGATTGATTACATTACACTCCCACAAACTCAGCATGGTAAGTGTTATGTGCTCACAATGGTAGAAGCAACTACTGGATGGCTGGGAACATATGCTGTGCCCCATGCCACTGCCTGGAACACTATTCTGGGCCTTGAAAAACAAGTCCTGTGGCAGCATGGCACCCCAGATAGAATTGAGTCAGATAATGGTACTCATTTTCGAAATAATCTTATAAACACCTGGACAAAAGAACATGGCATTGAGTGGATAGATCATATCCCCTATTGTGCTCTGGCCTCTGGGAAAATTGAGTGGTATAATGGGCTACTAAAGACCATGCTGAGAGCAATGGGAGGTGGAACTTTTAAGCATTGGGACACACATTTAACAAAGGCCACCTGGTTAGTCAATACTAGAGGATCTGCCAACCAGGCTGGCCCTGTGCAGTCAAACATTCTACGTACTGTAGATGGAGACAGAGTACCGGTATTGCACCCTAAAAACATGCTGGGGAAGACTGTCTGGGTTATTCCTACTTCAGGTGAAGGTAAGCCCATACGTGAGATTACCTTTGCCCAAGGACCCGGGTGCACTTAGTGGGTAATGCAGAAGGATGGGGAAGTCCAATGTGTACCTCAAGGGGACTTAATGTTAGGTGAAAATAGCCAATAAACTGTATTAGATTAATCACCACACCACCTTATCAATGCTTTATTATGGCAAACATGAACGTGGATGAAGTTACGACTGGTTTCAGCAACTGAGGCCCAGCAACTGCTGCAGACTGTGAATACAGACAGCATCAGATGCATCAGCCACCAGCTCCGACTGCAACAGAGACTGCATGCCATCCTCCTGCCAGGTCCAAGGACACCTCTGCCCTACTGACTGAGCAGTGCTCCTCCTGCCTGAAGGGACTGTTATGACAGATGGAACCTGAAGCTATGGACCAAGTCAACTCATGATACATCCTGCAATGATGGACCATGGACTAAGGGAATGGTATCTGTGTGCATATGTTTATGACCAAGGAAGAGGATAGTAAATAACTAGAATGTATTAGAAATATGGAACGTGAGCGTAACGTAAATGATATGGAATAAGGGGTGGATACTGTCCTGGTTGGGGCTGGACTGGAGTTCCCGTTGGTCTGGCAGCGGGAGGAGCTGCAGCACCCTGAGACCCCAGGGGCTCCCCAGGGCCCAGTGCCCTCACCTGTGTGCGGGGGCGGGGGGAGCACAGCTGGAGGGCTGGGCCCCGATTGGCTGATAGTCCATGTCACGTGACATTGTGCTCACTATATAAAGGCAGGAGCGGGTGGGAGGGGCTCTCACTTCTGGGAGTGTGGCTGTGGGGCCTTGGTGTTTGGGATCGCTGGCTGGGAGCAGGCGGGTGTCGGTCAGCAGGAGGTGAGCAGCTGTATTGTACATTACCCGTTGGTACTGCTGTCAGCGTATTGTTCTGTCACTGTTATTAAACTGTTTTTATCTCAACCCGCGAGTCTCCCTTTGCCCCTCCGATTCCCTCCCTGTTCCCAAGTGGGGGGAGGGTGGGTGAGCGACTGCGTGGCATTTAGCTGCCAACCAGGCTCAAATGACAACACATGGCTACCAAGCTGTCGTCATTCCTACGGCCATTCTGAGAGGTGGAAAACTGCCTGTACTACCTGTAAATTAAATAAAGTGTTACTTACCATTATTGAAGGCATCCTTGTTGCTTTTGCAGGAAAAAGACATCTGCTGGTAAGGACCAGTGGATTTCCACAATGCATTGGTTAACATTGGCTGACAAGAAGTGTCCATCTTGAGGTCCACTTGATTTTCACTAGTCTTTGCAGTATCAGAATTTGAGATGTTTAGCCCATATACACCATCTTCACAAACAGGAGAAGAGTCTGATCTGTTGAGACTGCTTAAAGACACACACAGTACAGCTTCATTTAAGCAGAACGTATTTTTGCCATGTAAGCTGTCCGATTGATTATGTCCTGTTATCTACAGATGGGGAGGAGAAAAAAAAAAAAAAAAAAAACACAACAGAAAACAGCATTTTCACCTTTGTCGAGTACCAAAATCATAGAATCACTTGAGAGCTGGAAGGGACCCATAAGGATCATCAAGTCTAACTCCCTGCTCCTCACAGTACTACCTAAAACTAAACCACATGACCAAGAGCATCATCCTGAGGAATCCTTATACCAGGATACATAAAATTAACTGCCAGACAGAACAAGGATTCATAGAAAACAGTCACCTAATTTTCCAAAAGTTAAGCTCAAAACATGTTAAATTGGATGTACATTTAGGAATAAACAGTGATAACCCAATACATTTTGCTTTAGCTCCCCTCAAAACACAGGAAAACTCAGTAATAATTGTGAAATAGCAAATAACAAAGGGATGCTACTTGTGATTAATATTTTGCCCTGTGGCTCAATAAGGTACCACTTAACGTATGTAAATCTGTGTACACTGCAATCCCAAAATAATGCTGTACCCCACGTAGACAGGTAATCATAGAGACGAGAACTGCAGCAGTCAAATTGGGGATGGTAAACAGCATTCAGCAAGCAGCCACGGCTCCCAGGGGCTGAAAAGGTAAATCATGCAAAGACTCCCTGCCTACAGGTGTTTACCCAGGCCAAGCTCACAAAAAAGCAGGAGTAGGAGTGTGAGTTACTGCAATGTCTGGCCATTCAAAACTAGCTAGGTTCAGTGTAATGGCAAAACCACTGGGCTGGGAATACTGGCTGGCTTAGATATCTCTGCTGCTGCAAGGAGTGTGGTAGTGGAAAATGCAGGACAAAGACAATCTCAAGGCCTGGAATGCATCCAAAGCCATATAGTTTACTTGAAATAGAACTACAAGTAGTCTTACAGATTAAATATTAGATTAAGAACTAGCACTCTTCAACACGCAGCATTTCATTATTTTGCCTCTCTGCCTCTGTAATCCTGGCCATCCTTGCATCAGGCTATTGTCCTTCAACTTCCCCTCCTCGAAAGATTTCAGAATTCCTACCCATTAAGGCTGATGGGCAAGTTCAGTTTTGGTTTTATCATCCACTTCTTAAGCACTGCCAAACAAGTCAAAATTGTATCACAATCTAAACCTAATAAGAAGTGCCTTCATTGTTTGGGCTGAGAAAGCATATATGGATAAGTCATGTTCACACAAGCTGGATGAAAAGGTGGAGGTCAGAGGCCAATCCGTCACCCCCCTCATGCAGGCACAAGCTTAGATGCCAAATGGTCACTGCGTGTTACGGGTCAATTGCCAGCTGAAGAGCCAGAGAGGTGATGGCCTGAAGAAGGGCCCTACAGATTTTCTTGTGAAAATTAAAACCTGGGGTGGGGGGAAAGCTGTTTGGGTCAGTGAGCTTTCAATATATGCAAAATCTAGGCAAAATATTTTGATTTTCAGGGACTTCAGAGAACAGTAATGGAAATCAAGACTACACCCACCAAGGCAGGGGGGACTAGAGATAAGGTCCTACCTGGCAATTGAGCACCCAGGCAGCTGAATTCAGAGTCAGCCTCTATCTTTCACCCTCAACAAAAACTTAATCATTTAGTACTAAATGCTTAAGCAGCTTCAGAGTTACTTTAAATTGCATCCCCTAATAACGAGCACCTGCAAGAAATTATATTGTCTGGGATGGAGCTACACACCAACCTCTTCCCCTAACAGGCTGCTTGTTTCAGGGGAGTGGGACATCAGGGCCTGACACATCTGGTTTACGGGATTTCCCACTCCTGGAGCAGCCACTTCTCCTCACTGGAGACAGTGCTGTTGACCAGGAACAAGGACAGTAGCCAAAGACTTTACTAAAAGCTTTCTATGCCTCAAGCATTACAACAATTTAGCTTTCCTACAAGAGGCAGGAGACACAATGTGTCTTGCAAACACAGCAGCAAGGTAGAATTAAAATATAGATTCTCACAATTCCCAGCTCCTGAATTTAATTCCCACTGGTCAAAGTTCGGCTTCTGTAGGACACCTAGCTTAAAATAATAGAATGGTTAAGATTTGGAGGGACATCTGGAGGGCATCTGGTCCAACACCTCTGCTCAAGCAGGGCCACCCACAGCAAGTTTCCCAGGACCATGTCCAGACTGCTTTTGAGTATCTCCAATGACAAAGACTCAACAATGTCCCTGGGTAACCTGTGCCAGTGCCCAGTCCTCCGAACAGGAAAAATAGTGGTTCCTCATGTTCAGAGAAAACCTCCTGTGTTTCTGCTTGTGCCCATTGCTTCTGGTCCTGTCACTGGGCACCACTGAAAAGAGGCTGGCTTCATCCTCTTTATACCTTCCATTTAAGTATTTATATATATTAATAAGAACCCCCATGAGCCTTTTCTTTTCCAGGCTGAACAGCCTCAGCCTTTTATTATAGGAGAGATACCCCAGTCCCTCAAACATCTGTGTGGACCTTCACTGGACACCCATCCCCCTCCTTGACCCCCCACCCCATAGCTCTATGCCTCTCTTCTATTGGGGAGCCAGAACTGGACACAGTACTCCAGGTGTGACCAGAGCAGAGGTGAACACAGATCACCTCTCTTGACCTACTAGCACTACTTTGCCTAACACAGCTCAGGAGACCATTAGCCTTCTTTGTGGCCAGTGCACATTGTTGGCTTATGTTCAACTTGGTGTCCACCAGGACCCACAGGTCCTTTTCTGCAAAGCTGCTTTCTAACTGGGTGGTCCTCAGTGTGTAATGATGCACGGGGTTTTTCCTTCCCAGGGGCAGGATTTTGCACTTCCCCTGGTTAAACTTCATGAGGTTCAAACAACGCCCTTGGACATGCATAAATCTCAGCTTCCTACATGTTCACTTGTTACACTAGCAACCAACGAAACCCAGATGTACTAGTCTATTCATCAAGGAACGTCCCTCTAGGTCTGCAGTTGGGGGTGTAATTATGGCAGGGAACCACGCACCTCATAGCTCCCTGTGGATGACAGCAGGCTACTTTGTTGACAGTGCTTCCAATACCAGAGGACCCGCTTCTGCATTTTCACACTGGCTCTTTCTCTCTCCACCATTTTCTGGCCCTCCTGGAGCCTCTCCAGGCTCTGCTGGTATTCCTGCCGCTGCAGTGCCAGTCCCTGTCGGCTCCTCTCCAGCAGCGTCTCCTGGCACCTGCACTCCCTCTCCCGCTGCCCCAGCCGGCTCTCCCTTGCCTCCTGCTCCTGCTGCCGCTGCTCACACTCACGCAGCCACCACTGCTGCTCTTGCTGAAACTGCTGCTTCAGTTTGTGTATGTTAGCCAGCTCCAACCTTTGTTTTTCCAGATTCTGGCATTTGTCTTGTTCCAGAAGGAGGTTTAGCCGAGAACCATGGCCCTGACCCATCTTCTCATTCTCTTGCAGGAGTAACCGATTGAGAAATCTGTGGCTGTCCTGGATAGCTAGCGCTGCCTAGACACCACAACAAAATCAGACACAAATGTGTAAATATTAGCATTAATCCATTTCTGTATTTTTACATAGAAGCATTGTATAAAAATGCTTCAACCTCCTGTAATATCAGCATTTAATGCTTTTTTCGGCAGTTATTCCTCATGCAAGTAGATAAACTTCGGTGTTCATGCCTTTACCAAGAGATGTTTCTAAAAGCACTCAACCATTTCAAGCGCTTTTGACATGGCTTCTGGTTTACACTTAGTATTATTGTATATGTTTATGTTACAGCTATGCATATGGACTTCAGATACAGCTGGGGTCCTGTTCTGTCAGAAAATGTTAAGACACATTGGAAAAATTATCTTCTCATGGTTAGAGAGAGCACTAAGGCACTGGGAATGCTACACTCAAAAAATTATTCCTGACACAGATGTGGCTTATACAGATAAAACTACACTGTTTCCCGTACAGCTCACTTCAACCCTAAGGCTCTCCTTGCTAACCTGCCACAGCGCAGTCCTACTAACATCAGTCCTACAGGCACCCACCAACATAGCCATGTCATCAGGACCATACTGCTACATGCATCTGACCGAAATACCTGGTGCCAGCAGAAATCTGCAGTATAGTAATGATTTCAGTTTTGATGTTTCAATAGTTTATTTTACAACTGAGAGCACTATATTCCATCCTTAACAAGGATGTTGTGACATTGTTTGCATTAAAGATTGTGACACCCTCCAATAACACACAAAAAAATAGCTGGGATTAAGACGAAAGAAAAGCAAGAAAGCCCTAGATCTGCTGAGGCACTTATTGCACAGCCTATCTTCAAGAGCTAACATGGGAATCTACTTCAGCAGACATTCCCAGAGAATTCCCACAGCCCCATTACCCCATGCCGTCCATCCCAGAAGGAGTTTTTAACTTTATGCAATGTACAATTCCCACTTTTTGGGTCTTCCTCCAGTACTGGGTCAGCTCCAGTGATTTGTAAACAGGGCAAGGACAGGATCCTCTGTCTGTTTCTCTGCACCTATACTGCCAATTTGTGATCTGAACAATTAAGGCATGATCCCAAGCCGTAGTCTGGTGTTAAGCTATCTGCTTTTCCATTTTCCAAAAATTTTGCTTGAATTACAAGCTTTTTTACTTTGCTTTTGCATTGCTTCAATCCACTTAACTTCTAAGCCCAAAGTTTCCAGGATTATTATGAAACATGCTATTAATAAAAATTAAACATACTCAAACCAAACATTTTAAAATAAAACTATAAAACTGCATCTAAGTAGGAAAAAATAAGTTAAAACATTCAAACTCAGCATGAAAAAAACCCAAAAACTTCAGACTAAGGCCCTGAAGAATATACACAATAATTAATTGAGATTGAAATATCTAAAATGGATTGAGTTTCCTACTTAAGTGGCAGAGCTACTGTTTACTAGTAGCTAGGAGAATATTCTAGACAAAGTACTAACATTTTTCAGTATTTTGAACTATAATTTCAGAAATTTGTACATGAAATTACATCAGTTCAGTTGGATTTTTTTTTTGGATTTTACTTTCTTCCCAGATTTCTGGACTGTACACACATCTTTGGGGGGGGGGGGGGGGGGGGCACTGATCTCCAAGCAAGCAAGCATTATTCAGTTCTTAAAAAGGAACCTACCACTAATGTAGAATAAAAATACATCATATGACAACTTATGCAATCGTTGGTAGAGATAAGTATCTAATGACTTAATGTCTAAAAGCAGGGAGACATGAAAACAAACTTTAAGAAAAAAATTGTTAAGACTAATTACTCTACAAAGTTAGCAGTGGAGTAGTCACCTGTATGCTGTACAAGAGACGGGTTAAGTTCTGGATTGCTTGTACAATCTAGAAAATAAGAGAGAATGATATTCAAAGGTTTGACCACTATTAACTAAATAGTTACTGCATTCTGTCTTAAATAAACTCACCTCTGTCCCTGTAGATCCTGGGAAACTCTTACCTCCTCCCTAAAATAAACACATGTTGCTTTAAAAAGTATTTTTTATCTTTAGAATTGTATCATCTATGTGATTTTTTTCTTCTCAACTAGTAGAGACATTCATATTGCTAATTTATGCAGTGCTGAGTCAAACCTTCTTGTGGGTATGTGAAAAAAGACAAAAGCAATAACCTATGAAGACTAATAATTCATCAACACTGGAGTTTCCGTAGAAATCACTAGAGATTCTAAGCACAACTGTAAAAACAAAAATATTTCATCTACAATTTTAATCCTCTCATGACTAATGCTACACAGAAACGACATTTCCATTCATTCTTTGTTTACCTGACAGTTTTGAAATACAGTAACCAGACTTCTGTATATACAGCACCGTGGGTTTAGATTACTTATAGTGGGATGAAACAGCACAAGAATCTTCAAAAATAGAGACATTAATGTAGCAAGAAGCTAGCAGAAGTCATGTTAGTGAGATACAGCCAATGCCTTAGATGTACAGTGAGGCACTGAGCAGGGGCTGCGTGCCTGCTATACTCTGCAAAATGCACCAGTGTGGTTGCTATTGTCCACTGCAGCAAAACTCAGCCACTTCACAATTTCCACCCTGCTCCCTTTTCCTAAGAAGCTTTCTAAATTTATGTGTTGAAGCCAACCATAATCCCTTCATCATGAAGAACAGCTCCTCTGAGAAAGATAAGGTAAAACTGTAGAGAAACAATTCCTTCTGAGGCTACACTGAAAAGACTTCCCGTATGATTTTTCTTTTTTTTTTTTTTCTCAGAGGAGCGTTTGTGGAATTTGCTCTCTCTCTGATTCTGCTAAGTTCTCTACTGAGACTCATTTTCCACCACAAAGAGCAAAGCAGCTGCTCCATTTAGCTGTGATAACTGAAAATGAAGATAAAAAAGGCCAGGCCCTGAAACAGAGCTCAATGTAGACACGCTAGGGGGAAAGGGAGCACCAGCTGCAGCACTTCCTGCACTCCTCTCTCTCTCCATTTCCCCTCTGTATTTTCCTCCATTGCCTCCCCACATCTTCACCTCCTCCTCCACTTCTCACTGCACCCACAAGCGACATAACTGCTTAGCTCTGCTGTGTGAAGCAGAGGACTTTGCACGGATGCCTCTGTGCAGCACAAGGACTGACAAAAGGGAGCTCCGCTTTCCCTTTTCTGGGTGGCCAAGATGAGCAGTGGGCCCGAAGAGTAGGGTCAAGAGGGAGAGTGGAGGAGATGCTAGCAGGGTGAGGAAGAGTGACTGTACAAAGGAGAGCCTGCAAGCTGAACATGAGTGGGGTTCCTTTCAGTTTTTGAAGCCCTTTTTAATTTAATAAAGGAGGTGTACAGGGCAATTGAAGGCTTAGCTGCCTTTGGCATGGCCAAGGGGTAACAAGTGGCCAGCCCAAGTGCCTCTGGTCTCCTCACTGCAGCACCACTTGAGCAGTCGTGGACGAGTCCAAGGCAGATTTAGTCAAGCTAGCTGGGGTGACAGCAGCATTGCATCTGCACCACTACAGCTTCGGCACAAGCCCTGTAAGTCCAAGGTAGGTCTGAAGCAATATATGCAGCTGTTTAACCTGTGCTGCAGGCCACTGTAACCTCCCTGACACTCTTCCCTACCACCTTGGTTCAGAGCAATGAGCAGCAGTGGAGATGAGGATGGTCAGATCCCAGGGCGAGGTGCATGCACAGTGCCTCAGACAGCCCCCCAGAGATGTGATTACAAGGCAGTGGCAGGGGGGATGAGATAGGGACCACCTCTCACAGCCACCCAATTGGGACACTATATGTTGCACAGGCAATGCTCTTCCTTCTGATGCTTGGTCAGCACCTAACCCCCAAGCTGGGGGGGTTCCACTCCAGCTGCCTGGTTCTTGGTTTCTCAGGCTAGCTGGCCTGAGCCCAGTGCTGCTACTCCACAACCCAAGGACTGCATACCCAGAGACACAAGACAGGCAGGAGAACATTCTCCACCTTTTAAACCCTTGCATTGCCTGTTTTGTTTGATCATTCTGCCACCTCCTGGTAAATCTGATTCTGACATGGTAAGATGCGACACGAATCTTGCCCAAATAATAGGCCAGACCAGAATAGTAACTTAGTGTGGAAGAGTTTGCTGCAGATCCCTTTAGTCCAGCTGCAGCTCAAAGCAGGGCTAGCTTCAAAGTTAAACGAGGTTGCTCAGGGCCTTTGCCAGTCAAATCAGGGATAGGATGAGGGGTAATGGCTTTAAACTGAAAGAGGGTAGATTTAGATTAGAGATAAGGAAGAAATGCTTTCCTGTGAGGGTGATGAGACACTGGCACAGGTTGCCCAGAGAAGCTGTGGCTGCAAGGCCAGGTTGGACGGGGCTTTTAGCAACCTGGTCTAGTGGAAGGTGTCCCTGACCATGGCAAGGGGTTTGGAACGAGGCAATCTTTAAGGTCTCTTCCAACCCAAACCATTCTATGATTTTGTGGAGACCCCACAACCTCTCCAGACAACATGTTCCTGCTTGATCCCCCTGATCAAATTCTTTTCCTTATCTACAGCCAGCATTTCCCCTGCCGCAACTTATAATCTTAGATACTCATACTTTTGCTGTGCATCTCTGAGAAAAGCCTGGCTCTATCTTCTCTATAATCCCAGTGGCAATGTTTTCATGTGGAGCTACTGTAACTTTTAATGGGCTAGATCTGAGCCCCTCTATCCTCTATTAGGTTATTTTATTTCCCCTCACCTAGCTTCTGTGCTCCTTCACTTGGACTTCCATTTTCATCCCATTTTTTCCACACACACTCTTCTTCCTACTCCTTGCTAACACAAAAGTCTTGTAAGTAAAATGACCTAGAGCTGAACATGAGGCAAGGCTATAGGAAAATTAGTGTATTAGCAAAAGTCTTACAGAAATAGCTAGGAAAAAACTCAAAGGTTTCAGGCACACAAGCCTTCTGTCAGATCTGATGCAAAGACAGTATGCTAACACTAAGTATTTCCTTCTCTAGCAAACTTTGCTTTCCATTTCAAGTCATGTATCTTCTACTCTTCTCTTCCCCCTTTATTCCTTTTGCGGTCCTGCTTCTCCAAAGTACTCCACAATTACCGTTCACTTTATTTCCACACAGTAATTCATACTACTCTTACTCTAACACTCTGCTGCTACATGAAATATATTATTCCTAATTTTGCTCAGAACTGACTTTTGATTCTGCTTTTTCCCCAGATTTGCTTATGAGTTATAGGACTTTTAAAAATGGGCAGTTTCTCTTCTATTCTCTAATTGCTCCACTTTGTTTTAATTAAAAATTCTGAAGCAAGACGGTGTAAGACAATCCATTCTATTTTATGTGCTTGTTCTCAGGACGAAGTTCTTCCAGTGCATAAGTCCTCCTTGCATTAGCTGAGGTCTCTGTCATTGCAGAAGACTTTCATCATCCTGTGAATAGGAGGAGGGAGTAGATGGGGTACTATTGTCACCTCCAGAGATGGATGTATTGAACGATGGATGTATTGAACGAGCAGAGAACCAGGCTCTTAAGTGGCCCATGCATGTGATACAAAAATCTATGCCTGTTACTACAACCCATCGATCTCTAAACCTGGCAGGAGAATTGTTCTGCATTTGGACTTTTCATTAATAATCATTATTAATGGCAGTGACCACTACTAAATTGAATTATCTGGATTTGGGTGAAATGTGCCTATCCCATGCTCTGTGTTTTGGAACAGTCTTTAGATACCCCAAAAAAATATGAACAGCATTTATATTCCCAGTGCCCAGAGTGCTATGTGCAACACAAGAAGAAAAACTGGTTACAATACCTCATCTTCTAGATGGGCACCTGCCATTGCCTTTTCAACAGTGAGATCGACTTCAGGTGGTTCTTCAACTTCTTTTATTTCTGCATCTAACAAATAAAGCCCCAGTAATATGCAAGAGAAAGAAGCATATTCTGACTGGAAAAACAAATGGCACACTTTTTTTACAGCTTCTCACAGGATGCTGAAAATAGAGATTTACATGATTTGGAGTTACATAATGGATTCTAGACTGGGGAAGAACAAATTTGGAAGCCGGATGGCACAGGTGGAATGATCCAGTTTTCCTACCATAAAAATTAGTAGTTTCACTTATGAAAGTTTGAAGATAAGTATAGCCATATCCCTAAATATGATCTGCAGCAATGGTTTTTACAGGACTTTATTTGCATTTTTGTTGCAAGAAATCCATGCTACCTTTTAGAGCTGAAATCAGTGGAACATCAATCCTGGTTTTAGGCCTTCTGACAAAAACTGGCTGACTTGGGAAATGGCCTATACTGCAATATAGATTTGCTGCAGAGCTGAGCAACAATGACGAGAATGTGTATGGAGATACACAGATCTGACTAAATATTGCTGAATGTAGGCATGTGCTACAGAAAAGGCACAGTGGATGCAAACCATCCATTTACTTCAATTAAGTTATATGACAATTTACACTATCTGAACAGTTGCCCAAAGACAACTGTAATTACATTATTTCTATTGATTCTGTCATATAGTGAGAAAGCTTTCAAAAAAAAAAAATCCTTTATCAATTATGCTAGCACTCTGAATATGTAAAAGCATCAAATTTTACTTACCACCAGGAACAGATTCCAAGAATTCACTGGCACTAAGACTGTGCTTCACACTTAATTCCTCAATACTTTCCTCTGGTGATCTGTCTGTTTCACTCACTTGTGATGTCGTTATAGCAACACGGAGATTTTCAACTAGAGAGGAAAACATGCAGAATTACAGAGTCCCCTTAAATAGCTCCTTAATGCACAAATCAATGACATAGAATCATAGAATAATTTAGGTTGGACAGGACTTTCAGAGGTCATCTAGTCCAATGCCCTACTCAAAACTGGTCAAACTAAATTGGGTTGCTCAGAGCTTTGCACAGACAAACTTTTAACATCTCCAGATGAGGACTTCACAGCCTCTCTAGGCTACCTGTTCTGGTTTTTGACCACCCTCATGGTATATCATTTTTCCTTTCATTTAATTGGAACTACCTGTGATCCAGCTTGTGCCTGTTGCCTCTCGTCCTATCAAGAGATAACCCTGCAAAAAAAAAACTGGCTTCTCTGTATCCTCCTATGAGGCAGCTGAGGACAGCAATGAGATCCCACCAAGCCTTCTCTCAAGGCTGAACAGACAAACTATCTCAGTCTCTCCTCAGACATTAAGTGCTCCAGCCCTCTAGTCATTTTGGTGCCCTTTGATGGATTTTCTCAAGTTTTTCAATGTCTCTCTTGTCCAGGGGAGCCCAGCATTGGTCATGGCACTCCAGATAGGACTCACCAGGGGTGAGTAGAGGAAGGATCACTTCCCTCAACTTGATAGCAACTCTTTGCCTAATGCAGTGGCCCAGTCTTCTTTGCAGTTGGTCATCTTTGCCACAAGGGCACCCTGATGCCTCAAGGTGAAACTGCTGTCAAGTAGGACTCCCCAGGTCCACTCCTGCAAAGCTATTTCCTGTCTAGTCAGTGTCCAGCCTGTACCAACACATGCTGGACTTTGCATTTGCCTTTGTCAAACTTCTAGGGGCTTCTCTTAGCACATTTTCCCAATCTATAGACATCTTTCCAGCACACTGATCACTCATCCTCATCTGGTGACAGCCATGAATTTGCTAAGTGTACTCAATCCCTTGGTTAACTTCATCAATACATTGTTGAACAGTATTGGCCTTGGGATCCATCCCTAAGGGAATCCCCTAATAACATGTTGACAGCTAGACATCATATCACTGATCACATTCCTTTCAGCCCAGCAGTCCAGCCAAATTTCTGCCCAGTTACGCAGTTCTCACCTCACCAATTCAGCTATAAGGATACTACAGACAGTGCAGACAAAGTTGAAGGCCTAGCAGATGTCAAGGTAAACAATATGCAATGCTCTCCTCTCATCATAAAACCCGTCAGGTTGGACAGACACAATTTGCCCTTGATTAATCTATGCTGGCTGTTCCCAGTCACCTTGTCCTTCATGTTCTTGGAAATGGCTTCCAGGGGGATTTGCTGTATCACCTGTCTCAGAGATGGCAGTGAGGCTGACTATTTTGTAATTTCCTATATACTCCTTCTGTGAAAGGGGTGTGATGTTTGCCTTCAAGTCATCAGGAACCTCTCCTAATTACTGTGGTCTTTCAAAGATGATAGAAAGCAACCTCGCAATGACATTGGCCAGCTCCCTAAGCAGCCTTGGATTTATCCCATCTCATGGATTTGGATTTGTGTATATCCAATTTGCTTAAGCACTCCTTAATTCTATCTTTCTCTACTGTGAGCAATGCTTTATTCCTATAGAGTCTGCTATTAGCTCAGGGACTTAGTATTTCTGTTTCAGAAAATGATCCCTACAAATTGTCTACAGTGTAAGCAATTTTAAATTCCTTACAAGGGTGCTAGTGTCCTGAAATCCAAGACGTCATCAACATCAACATCAGCATGAAAGAAAGTGAAAATTGTAAGTGGGCAGAATAAGGTGTATAAGTATAGGCTGCCGTTTTCACTAAAATGACATTTACCGCTTCATCACTGATTTATATTCCCTACCCAACTTTTATCAATTTTATCCATAAAATGCTCTGTCTTCATAATGATGATGGAGACCAACTTTCACTGCTTTGATGGAGATGTGGTTTGAAATACAGTTGAGAGCCCACAGCTTTCCATTTAAGTGATGCTAGAATCTTGTAGTCCTTCTCAAAGAGCTTACAGACCATGCTAGATATAGCTCAGTTTACCAGGACTCTTTTCATCTGAATTTAGCAGGAGTTAAGCTGAACTTCCAACTAGGCATAGTATCCACAAATGCCATTCCCCTCCTTCCTTCAGAGTACAGCTCTGTAGGTAGCAAAAGATAGTATGCAGAAAAAACACAGCTCCTACAGCAATTCTGGCAGGTGTTTCTTAGCAGATCCACCAAGATCATCTGCAGTTTGGTCTGTATATGACTCTGCATGACTCTGATCTGTCATCAGATGATCCCATGTAGGTAAAGGTCAGTGCAATATCACTGCATCCTGTAATCTGCTTCACAGGGTTATACTGCAAGCACGACAACTAAGGAAACCATCCTAAGGTGGAACCTAACACCATGCCCCTGCCTGCTTACATATGATGTTATGCACTAAACATATATCTTATCTTACAATCTGGCAGGTACCATCTCAGGCATCTAACAAGTATAACCTTGGGAGACTTCTCTTCAATGCCCTTTGCCAAGTATTGACTCTGCCAGTTCTTGAGACTTGACAGAATCACAGCACAAAGCAACACGGCTGTACTTTGTCATCTCAAATTATGTGCCCACGTGAAGGGCCACCAGTCCACTCTTCCCATGCAAACTCACCTTCTCTGAGTGCTGCTGCCAGCAGTGAAGCAGCCTGCGGAGTTTCTCCAGAATCAGGTTTGACAAGGAGGTGAGGTTCTACATGAACATCCTCAAACCCACTCATACCTCCCAGTTCTAGGTAGTTACGTAACTTCTCTTCCAAATAACTACAGATCTGCTGGTCCTGGTTACTCAGTGATTCTGTCAACCAAAATTGAATGCTGTATTAATATTTTTTCATCCTGCAGACAAAGCACATTCCCCATTCACCCCTCTAATCCTTACACCACATATGCATTTGTAACACAAGCTAGGCCTTCTTTAAGTGGTCAGGAAACAAATTCATCCCATAATCTGTCCTAATGAAAAGTGGCACAAACCCTGGCAGGGGGCCAGGCCAGTTCTCTGCCCCGATGAGGTGGTCTTGGCTGCACTCTGGGGCCCTCAGCTACCTCCTGTTGCATACACAGTGATCAACTCCAAAAAACCACTTGGCTCAGGCAGCCAGAAGATGTGCTGATTCGGTGCCTCAATATCAAAGTAGAACATTTGCTCTCAGCAGAGGATGCCCTTCCCTGTGGCTCTCTACAGGAAGGGCACTGATGGAATTTCTCTCCTTGCAGAAGTAGAGAGATGTGGAAGTTAGATGTAGGGGAACCAAAGAAGCAGAATTTATCCCTATCAGCTACATTTTCAGATAAACATAATAGCAGCAAAGGATGAAATTCCATAAACAAGCACAAAGCCACGCAATTACTGAACATTTGAGGTATTTCCATGAACATGGAACTACCGGGCCCTGATGCTCATCTGGGAAATTCAGTGTTTATTCTGAAGGCATTCATTTTTCTTTTTCTTTTTTACTCACAGTAATGTAGCAAGAATATAGTGTTCGGAAAATAAATTATTCTCTTTCAATAAACTCACATTATACCATCAAACCACCCCAGCTTTCTCCACTGTGACTCTGCCTATCGAGCCACTCTGAACCCACCAGCCAGTATTAAAGCCTGAACTTTCAGGATGCAGGAGCTTTCAGAGTGGCAGAAAAGGTACCACACCTTGACATTTCTGAATTCTAGATGCTTTGGCCTCAGCAATATGTCTGTCCTCATCAGATTCATTCATATTTCCTTTTTCTTCTTTCTCTGGACAACTTCAAAGACGAAAGACAAAGGTGATAAAGCAAAATCTGCACATCACATATTCATCTTCAGTATAGTGTTGCATTTATAATAAACAGAACACATCGGCACCAACTTTTGGTACAAACCAGAAGCCTGACATTTGTCTGCTTCTTTAAAAGGCAATAACTGGACATAAATCAGACTGAAAGACTACTTTTAATTCTGGCAATGTTGCATCATGCAGCAAATGGGTGGCTAGCCCTCAAGCAAGTTTGCTGTGCTAAGCAAAAGCTTGGGACCCATGAGGAGCAATGCATTGCCTGACATTAAGGAGCTCACGCTCATGATGAGGCATGATTAGGGACGTCCCAAAAATGGTTGTACAGATCCTTGCAGGACTCTGGAAAGCATTCAGTGCCAAAAGCAAATGAAAAGGGAAGGTTACAATGGCTGGTAAGGACATCTAATGGTGAGGGGGAGGGTCTTTTGATTCAGTGGGAAACCAGAAGTAACATGGGAAGTTTGGCAGAAGTGATAGTGAGATTTTGGGGTCTGTGAATCCTGAGCCCAGAGGAAAACTCAGCCTCACAGGATGGATCCAGTGCAATGCAGAGCAGAGATCATGCTGCCACAAATATCCAACCAACTTCCCATTCACTTTGGGCTGCCTGGATGAAAAACAGAGGCCTTCTCCTCTACCTTTCCACTGCATCTTGAATATGTCTCATCCAGTTGTTACGTTCCTCTTTGGAGTTGGTATGAATCTCATACATCTCAGGTCCTGCAGATGAAGTGCTAATCAGAAACATCCCCCTCTCTTCATTAGCTACTTCTCTTACTATGAGCCTCTGAAGGGAGATAACAGAAGGCTTCTGGTCCTGAGGGAAACAGTCACAGCACATGCAAATAATAAATAACTCTCTTATAAAACATCACACTTTTAGAAAAGCATAATTTTTCAATTAATTGGACTAACTGTAGTCCTGGTATTGTCACATTGTGTTCTCACCAGGTGTAAGAGACTGCAAGTTTTGAGTATTCAGACATATTTTTTAAGCTGTTTTTATAAATATGTTATAGGATTGGGTGCAGCCTCAGCAAGTTTGTCGATGACACCAAGCTGTGTGGTGTGCTCGACACACTGGAGGGAAGGGATGACAACCAGAGGGACCTGGACAGGCTTATAAGGTGGGACAGGGTGAACCTCATGAAGTTTAATAAGGCCAAGTGCAAGGTCATGCACATGGGTCAGTCAGGGAAATTCCAAGCACAAACACAGGCTGGCAATAAGTGGATTGAGAACAGCCCTGTGGAGATGGACATGGGGGTATTAGTGGATGAAAAACTGACTGTGAGTCAGCAATGTGCACTTGCAGCCCAGAAAACCAATCGTGTCCTGGGCTACTGAAACAAAAAGGGGCCCAAACAATAGGCCTCAAACCAAAGTTGACTTCTGAGTGAATTCCCCGACCAGCAATCAGCATCTTATCAGCAGACTGAAGCAACCAGTATCTTATCAGCATGAAAATGTAACCCTGGGAACAATCCTTGGGAACTATAAGTAAACAATAGGAAGTAACTATAAATCCCAAATGTAAAGAAAAACAGAAACTCCTCAGACATGCCCGGATCCTGGCCAGATCTGGACATGCCTGAGTGAGGCATATCAATCTACCAGATATCTCCTGTGCATTTTGTTTAGACTTGTTTGTTAAACTGTATAAAAGCTGGACCCTCTCACAGCAAAGACGGAGACCTCACCTACGAGTGGACGCACTGCGTAGGACTTCCCAATTGCCGGGAAAGGCTCTCCGACCCTTCGCTGTGACGGGGCTCCCCAGCTGATGCACGGGTCTGGATGATGGTAAAGTATGAGGGCAATTGGTGATGTATCTTTCTTAATCACTATAGCTAGCTTTAAATAGTAATGTCTAGGTGCATTACCTTGCTTATTCTTTCTGCTATTTCTACTATAATAAAATTTCTATTTCTACTAAAGTAAAATAAGCCTATTTCTTTAGCTTGGTGTCTGTGTCCTTTGTGTTAACCCCGACAATTGGCAAAACAGCTACATCAAGCGAAGTGTGGCCAGAAGGTCAAGGGAGGGGATTCTACGCCTCTACTCCACTCTCATGAAACCCCAACCTGGAGTGCTCTGTCCAGCTCTGGGGCCCTCAAATTAAGAAGGACATGGACCTGCTCAAGCAGGTCCACAGGAGGGCTGTGAAGATCATCAGGGGGATGTAGCACCTCCCTTATGAGGACAGGCTGAGAGTTGGGGTTGTTCAGCCTGGAGAAGAGAAGGCTCTGGGGAGACCTTATAGCAGCCTTCCAGTACTTTGAAGGGGTTCACAGGAAAGATGAGGAGGGACTCTTTCTCAAGGAGTGTACGATAGGATGAAGGGTAATGGTTTTAAACTGGAAAAGAGTAGATTTAGAATAGAGATAAAGAAGAAATTCTTCCCTGTGCGGGTGGTGAGGCAGTGGAACAGGTTGCCCAGAGTAGCTGTGGCTGCCCCCTCCCTGGAAGGGTTCAAGGCCAGGTTGGACGGGGCTTTGAGCAACCTGGTGTAGTGGCAGGTGTCCCTGCCCTTGGCAGGGGTTTGGAACTAGGTGATCTTTAAGGTCCCTTCCAACCCAAACTTATGATTTATGAACAAGTAAAGCACTGGGTATGTGCTAAAAAAAAAATCCCAGAGGCTCAGTGATACAGAGGTACAGTATTCATATAATGTTTCTATTTATATAGTTTGGGAACTTCTCTCCATGACCTTTCATACATTTTATGTGTGTTTACTACTACATTTGCAGTTAAAATTATTCTTCTGTTTTGCTTTACAGAACCGGAAGTTAAAATTTATTTTAGATAATTGGAAGAGCCTGCTCTATTTCCTGCCTTCATAATCAGATGAGGCACGACTTTAAACATATCATTCTGTTATTTTCATCCTTCTTCCTAAAAAAAAAATGATTTAATTTTGAAAATAAACTTAATTTTCCATATACTGGCATATTACTGTTCTGAATACACTACCAAGATTTTAGGGAAAAAAAAATGACATGGGAATAATCTAGAAAAGGACCTAATTTTCAAGAAATATACAAATAAAAGAGCAATGTGCATATTCAAACATCTGATAATATACTTACAACAGCTGCAAAGATGTATTTTTGATCTTTTTCTTGTAAGAACAGTAGTACATCAGTTAGAAGCAGAGCTAAGGTATCTTAAAATGAGAAAAGGAAAATAACGGGGTTTTAATTAATGTTATTACAATTATAGTTAACGTCCTCTTTTATCTTCAAAAACAGAGAAGCCCTGATCAATAAATATTCCACAGAATGCTACAGTAAACTAATCGGGAAGTATCTGGATTAGCCTATGGTCTGCATAAAGCAACTGCACATCATCACTTTGTTTCTCCCAGGAAGGACCACACATTTGGGTATCAACCCTCATGAAGCACTGGCCCAGGGAAAGAAGAACTCATCACTCCAATGTCAGTACACCTTCCTCAGGCCACTCACTGGCAACCTGGCAAAGACTATCCCACATGTATTTTGTTTTGCCTATGCTATAACATACTCACAGCACAGCATTACACTCGTAAAAATATTTCTGCAATAACAATGATCAGATAGCTTCATAAAGTCGTACAGCAAATATTTGTAAGCTCCAAAAAACCCAACCCCTACATGCATTTAACACTAAAAATCAAATTCTGGGCTTTCGTGTAAAAATCAGGCTTCTGACAAATGTGGCTTCAGATTTTCTTTTCTAATGCAAGTGTTCCAGTATCACTGAAAAACAGCACATGATTTTTCATGAATTATTTTCAATTGTTAGTACTGTGAACAATATAAACGTACACATCAGGACTCTATGTTGTGGTGTGAAACAGCAAACCAATGAACTAAAAGGAGGGGACTGGACGAAATAATGCAGCTGATGGCTTTGTATGTGAACCTGTCTTCTTATCCAGATATATAGTGGATTACCCACAAATCATGGCAGCTTCTGGAACTACCCTTCTAGCAATTAGTGGCATATTCTCAATACCATTACCTCGGAAACTGGTGTTTGCAATACAGCATAATAAAAGTATTTTCATTCTTAAACCCAACAATCTTTATATGTTATTTGCAATGAAAGCATTAAAAGGGCTTTACTGCTCGGATGCAATACCTTTGAAACGACCAGTTGCTGTCTTCCAGTACACTAAACCTTCATGAAGAAGTATCCTCTCGTCATTCATCAAGTCTTGCTTCCTAAAAACATGGCCATTTTTCAGCTTTGTATATGTTTTGTTTTCAGTTCTGCTGAGAATTTCCAACAGCTTTTGCTTTTTCTCATACTCATTCACTTGCAAATCTACTGCTGCAATCATGTCCTTAATAAGGCAAAGAGCTTTGCATAGGTCTTTATGTTCTTCTGTTCCTTCTGTATGAAACAAAAAATAAACATGATTGTAGACAGCATATTAAAGAGAAGATATCATTCCTTACTTTCTGGAAATAAGCAACATGATTCAAAGCTTAAATTAATAAATATATCACTTTAAGTTGAACATGGTAATCAATTCACTGGAAATATTAAAGGCATCTACCTTTGTTTGACTTGCCTGTTAAAAGATGGCACGTACTGCAGATTTATTCATTAGTCAAAACAACTCGTTGAATAGTTTTTGACATATTTATGAGCTGTAAGCATTTAAAAAATTTTACTGGCTAAGTAAATCATATAGTATATTACTGTTCCAGCTAAGTAAAAAGCCCCCTTGAAGCAGGATTGCAAGCACAAAGGATTTGCATTTGGATATGCAACTTTCTACAACACTCATTTATTTCCCATTTGGGGAGGCAATATCTGTAAATAATTATTATTTCTAAATGCTCTACGAAATTCTAGAAGTCTTTCAAGCTTTCTTTGAAAAACTGGACAGTAATTTGCAAAATGTTTGTCTATCCCTACTTACAAGAGATTTTACCAGAATTAATTTCAAAGAAGGTGTAGATGCATGCCTGAATTAGTTCACATGCTGTAGTCAAGATCTCTTACTAAAACAGGTATGCTTTTCTGGACTTCTACAGCTTACTCAGCTGCAATACTGGAAATCTGCACAGCCCAGGCTTGACAAAGACTATATACACCAGAAACCCCGCTTAGGTGACATTTGCCTGAATGGTAGATATTTACGTTTCCCTGGTCTTCCACAGAGCAGTGAATTTCACATTTTGTTATATTATAGCAGTGCATATTCCTTACATTAGAAATGTGCTAGGATTCCAGACATGAAGCAACACTTTAGCTTTTATTCACCTTTTGAGTACTGCAATATCCTTTCAAGCAGAACAGGGTATTTGGTGATTCTCTGGGTAACTAGCAAAATGCATTCAGGGACTCCTCGGCGTCGTGCCAATAGGCTACTATTTCTCAGCTGCACAGATACAAATATATACCTTAAGTAGTAAATACATATTAAACCACCAATTAACTAATAAGAAATATGATCTAAATGCATTAGAATAAGCTAAAACAAAATGCTGGGTTATCTGAACCATCCCTAAGGAACAGTTGCTGCCCTGAGAGATGAGGTGTACTATAACAGGAACATGTGTGTAATACACACTGGATGCCAAAACTTTCTAAAATTTGAAAGAAAAATGTAATTTATCAGCTCACTGGTTGAGGACGAAAAAACTTTGCTGTTATTATTAGCTATTAAAAGTGAGTTACTGAATATAATTTCAATCCTAACTCTAAGTAAAAGCTCTATCTTTTTCATAAGTATATTGTCAACTGTGATCAATTTCCACATAAACTTACTTTAATAAAATTCTGGAACTTCTTGTTTTGTTGCAACTCTTTGAACAGATTAACAGCTTCTTTTTGATGGCTGCAAAACTCTCCATATATTTTCTTCATTTTAGTTGCATTTTTCTCTGAAAACTGAAGAAACTAATAAGTTAATTTTGCTCAATATTGCACCTAAAATGAAAGTGCATACCTTTAATGTATTTTGTACAGATATGGAACTTCTATGCTATTTGTTTCTCAGGTTCTCTAAATTTCACTACCAGGGCCTGTCACTATAGAATGAAAATGGTCTAGCTGTTTTTAGGAGCAAGAAGAGGAACATAGACTGGAGAGAGCACAGGAAACATCCGCTACAGTCTTGCCAATAACTGCTAGAACAATTATTATAACAGTATTTTCTTCATCTCTTTGCAAACACAGTCCTTTTGAGGCTTATTTCCCTTTGTCTGATTTTCACTTCACTTCTAGACAGGATTCTAGACTAGTTCAGCTTCTTTATTACAGTGGACTGAAGGTATAAAGCCACATTCTCCTGTTTGCAAGGAACTGAAGTGTGACCAGAAAGCATTTAGTTTGCTCTTCTATGGCCACCATAAACACACTGCGACCACTCCCTTCTCTAGGGAAAAGCGACTCAAGATGCACCATGCCAGACCACTACAAGAAACAAATGGGCATTTTCTATTCCATCTTCAGTCAATTCTTTACACTTCTGCTCAGCTGTTAAAAAAGTGAATCCATTGCTTCCATTTTTTGCAGTCCATGACATGACAGCAGCAGCCTTCTACTGTGAACCAGACCAAGTTCATCACTTTCCTCATCACTCCTACCACATAGGTAGAAGTTCATCCCAAATTCATCACAGTTACCTGTCAGTAATGATTTTCTCTCTTTGTTATTTCACCCTGAAATAATCTGGAGGGGACAGTCTCTGAATTTTATGAGGCAACCATAGCCCTCTTCTTGACCACAGAAGTTTTAAAGGCAATAAATTGTTTCATTTGGGAACCTTGAGTACCTAAAGGATTAACACAGTTGATGCCTCTACCTGCTGTACAAGGATGTCTCCAATTCTGCTGATGACAAAATTACGTTCACTCCCTGCCTCACATGATTCCTGCCGTCTCTCCTTCATTCTGCTGAAGAATTGTCTGTGCATCTCCAGCAGCTCATCTAAGCAGGGGAATATTCTGTCCACTGTGCTGTGGTCCAGCTGCAGTTCCTCCTTCATCCCTTTCCTGAATATTTCAGACATAATGAACAGGGTATGGATGTGATGCACTTCTGTTCGCATCAGCTCTGCAGTATAAAAGAAAACAACATAGTATAGTAATCACCTGAACATCTGCATACCTTCTAAGATACACTTTAGCAACATTCAAATATACAGTAATAATGATTTTTTCTGTGTGAGCCTCAAACCTAATAAAATTAAGTCTTCCTACTGACATAATCTATCTGGCTCTGCTACAGTTCTCTCAACTGTACCCCACTGAACAAGCTGGGGTTGCAACTGCTTGAGCTGGGGATTGGTTTCAACCTCAACCGTTCTGCGAAAAGGACAGACATGTCTCTGTTAGTCACTACTTTCCATTTCCTTAGCTCCAGCACACATTTAATTTGTGACAAAAATGTTCTTTGAGCATTGTTATTATTATGAGTTGAAGCATTCATTCTTCTGGACATAAAATGTGTAGGTTCCCTCTCTATTTTCTACACCAAATTGTTTTTAAGCCTATAGAAAGGTTTGAAATACTGACCAAAAATTACATCCTGCCTCTTGATGACATCCTTTTCTTGCTTGCTACAGAACACTGGATCCACAAGATGACTCCAGGACTCCGCCCCAAACTCTTGTACATCTGTACGGAGATCAGTCCACTGAGACAAATACACATCACCTATGACAAAACATATACCTCATTAACGCAAGACATACGAACAGTAAGGGAAGTCCCTTTGCACATGCAGATCTGTTCATACAGTAAGGGGAACACATCACAGGGATGAATTTTAGACAAGAATTCTGTAATCATTGGCAGTGGCTTTACAACATGAAAACTTACCAGATGTCAATATCATTACCAAAGTGTTGAAATGCATAGTGACAGCAGGGAAGGAGAATAAAAAAAAAAAAACACCCTTCTTTCCTCAGGTTAAATCCTTTTTATACTTCCCCTCTTGAAGAAACTTTTTAAAATTTAAAAATAAAATCCAACATTTTCAAAATTAGATGTCCAGTGAGAGTTATCTGCACCATCCTTTGTGAGTGAATGCCCTTTAGCTTTGAAATTCAGCCTCACACCTAGCTACAGAAGAAGCCTACTTCTATTCACTTCGCAAGGATATGTAGTCATTTTAGGAGGGCAGTTCACTAGTGAGAGGTAAGACTTTGGGGCTACTGAGGAAATACAAATGATGTAGGTTTATATTTTGCAGTGCACGCTGTCCATGGAGATGATTAGATGAGTGTAAAAGAAAAGTATATTGCTGTTCTGGCTCTACAAGGATGACAAACATTTATCCTTGTTATTTTAAAATGGTAGCACTGCACAAAAATATTCTGAAAGTTACTGAAGAGTTAGTTACAAAGAAGAAAGGGAAAGTTGTATTTTAAGACTAATGTGTCTGTATCATTTTAATGAGAGACACAATTGTAATTATCAAAAATAGGTGCTCCTGTTTTAAACAGTTCCTGTATCAACGAAGTTTTTCTATTTTTTACTTTTCAGTACAGGTTATAAAATGCAGCATCTGTGCAATACTTCTTACCTTCCACCATAAAAGGATCCACTGAAGGAAAGGTACCTAATGCTTGCAACATTTCTTCAGACCGTGACTTGGACCTCCAGCTGCTAGTCTCAGAGCCTTGGTCAGAAAATGGCATAGATCTTCTACAGCAGTAAAAAACAAACAAAACCAAAAACCCCATATTTATTTAATGGTTTCAATTTTCCTAGAAATGCTGAATGATGTGTTTAGCATAGTCCCCCAGCAGCTTCCCTCTACCTTTCAAAACTGGCACTGGGGACACTTTTGGACAAGAAGTGGGATTGTTGCAAGGCTTCCCTCCTTCCAGCAGACAGTCCAATAGGTACAGAGGAGGAAGGATGCACTGGCAAGAGCATCGTCTGTGAAATGTTTCCAGGTAGGGAATCTGTGAGGCAAAGCACAACACAGTATTTTGACAAACAATGTAGTGTATGTCATCAACAGTACACTCAGCATTTTTCAGCATATCTGGTGATCGCATTGTCCCATACTGGGTATCAAAAGTGTCTGCTTACCATGGTACAAGACTGTGATGTTCTCCCATGCAACATAAAGATAAGCCCATAGGCAAAGTGGAATAGCTCCAGCATGGATGTTATTGAGAAGAAAACAACCTCAAATCATACATGCTCTAACACTGCAACCTGAACACAGGAGACCCGAATATTTGTGCACACGGTAAATGAGACACTCAGAAGCAAGACAGAACTGACTACTTTTGATTTTCATTCTCACTGAAAACAATACATAATAAAACTCCCACTCAATTCAGTAGAAGATGAGATAATTCAACAGTAATTTCTTAAAAAAATCCTACTTGTATTAGAGACACATACCCTTTCTTACAGATACTGAAATGAAAAATAGAAACACACAAATGATGCAGGAAAGTTTGTGTTGTCAGTCCCGTGATTTTTAATCAAAGCTTAACTTAGAAGTGCTAGGTTTATACTTCCTAACTTACTTGTTACGCCAGCTGGGGGTTTGTTTTTATTATGGTACCTCTCCTGAGATTTCTGAAAAAAAGAATTTTATGAAATTGCAACAAAATGGCAGCTGATAACACACTGAATAGTCAAGTCAGTATCTCACTTCCATATATTATCACACAAAAGGTCTTCAAGAAAGTTGTCCTAAATTATGGTCCTGATTTCTACCAATAACTAATAAATCCAAGATTATTAGATATTGGTAGATAACAATATTCGAAGTAGAATTATATTATTTGTTCTTCAATACAAAACTGAATCTGTTTATTCTAAACAGAGCCACTGAGTTACAGCATTCAACTTTCTCTATATGAATATTGCATGTGAAGGCTGCAAGAAAAGGAGATCACATTGAGGGCTTTATATTCAAATAAGCTCAAAGTATTTATGCTCAAAACATAGTGCTCCCAGGGCGCTACCTGAGGAAGCCTGGCTATCAGAGGAAAAATTGATCCCCCTTCCAAAACAGATTTCTGCAAAACCCGTAGCAAAAATCTATTGTGCTTAGGCATGTATTTCACTCGAGGTGGGTCAGTGAACATTTTCTGCACCTCATTCTTGTTGAGATGAATAGGGGGTGGTCGGGGTTCTTGTCTCCTCTTGACAAATAACCCACCAGTCCCAGTAATTAAAACTGGCAGTCCAGCTGTTCTAATGCCCTAAAGTTGCCCAGAAATTTGTGCAAGGTTATGATGTGACAGCTATAACCAAAATAAATAGAAACACCTGATTTATGTCCATTTTAAGGCTTGTTTACACAGAACAGTCCATATAGAAACGTTATCCCTGCAAATCACCATGACGCAAACCCCAGCTGTACCAGAAAGACACACTCCACTAATTTGAAAAAAAAAAAAAAAAAAAAAGGCTATCACTGTGGCACATTCCTTTGCATGTCCCACTTTATTGCATGAGGGCAGAAGCCTTACACATCTGCTTTTGAAAATTATGTCTTTGTCATGATAACCTCACCATGCACGTATTCCTACTTAAAAGAAGGCTGTATCCATCAGCTCTAGCACTGATTTTGCCCTGTCTGTAGTGGCAGCTGAACACTGGAAGAGACTGCCTAGGCAGCGGTGTCTCCCCCTCCAGAGATTTTTCCAGAACAGGTCAGAGAAGTATCTGCCTAACTTGTTACCTAGAAATGAGCCCGGCTGAGGGTGAGGAGATGGACTAGGTCACCTCCTGAAGTCATTTCCTTCTCTGCTTTCCATCATTCCAGACATACAGGATCCCCCCCTTCTACACAAAAATTCTATCTGTGGTTTTGAGAAGCCTTTCTTACTAATCCCTTTTGCATCCCTCCAGACATACAATTTCACTATTTGAGCATGCAGCTCTTCAAAAATAGAAATCTCTTTCCACTCATTTCTGACCCTCTTCTAAAAATTGTTGTTCAAGCACAGTGCTTGCTCTGTTGCTCATGTTAGACATTTTGACACCTTTGCAGACCTTCACATAGAGACACTGGGTCTGGGCAGGCTGTGTGTACTTTCTTTTTTCCTTCATGATGTTTCTAGACCCCTTGGAAAGCAGATAGTAAGAATGGTGTGGTATAGGAGGTTACCTTGGTACATACAGGAGCACACTCCTTGCAGCTCTTATGCACAATCACATTGCAATCTGAAAGAGAGGGCACATTTCAAAGCCTGGCACCGAACACAGTCCCTAGACTGCAGAAAATGTTACTCTAAGGCTTCACCTTTTTCCCTCCTCCAGGTCCACTTACTAAAGTAGCCATGAGTATGCTTTGACGTTACAAGCCTCTGGCTGTGAGGAAGATTTTGCCTAATGTGCTGGGGCTGGGAGATGGCCACTGTCCCTTCTGAAGCTGTCACCTGCCATACTTCCTCCCTCTCCCTTGCCAACCTCAGCTCATTATATAAAGGTTCCTTTTGGAAATAAAAGACTGAACCAGGAACTCAAAGCAGGTTTTGGAGCACTGTAACTTCACACGTCAAAGCCAGCAACTACTTACAAGAGCACTGCAGTGACTCCTTTCCTAGGAGGGCCTTTTCACAGGCCATACATGGGATAACTCCTGAGAAGGTCCCATTTGTAAAATTGTGTCTGTTCAATTTCTCTTTGTCTTTGGTATCTTTATTTTTTGTCTTCATCCCCAACAGCAGAGGCAGGGGAGAAAAAAAAAAAAAAAAAAAAAAGGGGGGGACATTAGAAAATAAGATAAAGCAATTCAATCTTAAAAGCACTAAAACACTCCCTTTTAAGAGCAAATTATTCTAAAACATTTATTCGCTGTCCTGGAAGGCTTGTAACAGTATACTATATTATTACATCCAACACAGTTGAAGTCCTAAAATGAAAGCATTGCTTTTACTGGCAGCTAAGCCAGCACACATTATCAGGGAAAACTGGCAGAAATACATTTGTAAAGCTGAAAAAAAGGAAGCGCCTGAAAATAAAATTTAAGAAGTGTTACTGACTTGCTGCACACACCAATATCAATGCCTACATCTTTCTAAGGCGTACATGCAAACCTGTGCCTCTGCATTTAAAGCTGCAGTTATGTAAATTCACACAACTTGTCTTTAGATCTTAGAAGACATTAGAAATAACCAATTTTTAATGAGTGTTAATGAATTGAATAAATTCTGCCTATTTTTACAGTACTCCTGTTGGTAATAGTATACACTTCTCCAAGCAGCCCCGGTGGTTATTCTTCAGGAGACCACACAGACACGAGCTAATACATGACTGCTGGACCTGACGTACATGTTCGCATCCAGTTCTGCTGCTCTTGAAGATACCACCTCACCCAACCATCTTCCCATCCATGCACATTAGGATATCCTGGGGCATAGGAGGGTGCACTAGAAAGCCTGCAAAATTGCTGGAAGGCCTGCTGGAAAGATCCTGTAGGCCAAATCCATCTCTCAAACTGCTAATTGACGACATTAATCTAAATTTCATATGTCTCAAAATTAAGCCACAAATGTTCTAATCTACCTTCCATCATTTGTATTTTTGACTATGCAGGCCACAAATCTGCAACTCTTCAACACAAAGCACTGCTTACTTATGCAAGAACTCTCACTAACTTCAAATAAGGCAAATTCAACTGATTATGTGCCAATAGTAGAAGTTACGGACTCAATTACTTATTGAGAATAACTGCAAGAACAGGCGCATATCTCCATTTTATTTAACAAAGAAAATTATTTTGTAGAGGCAATTTAGACTTTGGTTAAACCATCAAATGAGATTATTAATAACAAATGAGATTATTAATAACAAAAAAAATGGTAAGGGAAATACTTGACGTTGTGCAGCTAAGTCTACTGTTTAACAGGAAAGCTGGTTTTTAATATGAAGGCCATTTCAGGGTATCCTGCATAGGTTTTAAAATTAAAAAATAAAGACAAAAGTTTCTTGCTAGTATTTATGTGGTTTTGTAATAAAAAACAACTTAATGTTACATAAAAATTATATTCTCATATATAATTAATTTCATTACAGTGATATAATTATACATAATAATATAGACATAAATCCTAAATTACCTTGTACTTATTCCGTGTGCTGGTCATTCTGTTCATCAGAAAGCTGAAAGTCCGACTCACTTTACATTTTTCAGATTCATTTTTTGAGGGTGCAGTATATTTATACCATTCCTCCTTCTGAATCCTAAAACAGAGACCAGTGGAAAAAAAACCTCATTCCAGTGGGAACAGCCCCTTAAAAGAGAACAGAATCTGGATGGTGCTTGTTTCACCTAATATTTAAAATTACATGTTTTACTGTGGGTTTAGCGGACATTATTAAAATGACTGCAATACCTCTTTATAAAAAGGAATAACACTAGCCCATGGAGTGCTCTGAATGTGCAGTGTCTTACAAGCCTGCCTAGGTCACGGTTGGTATTAAAAGCCTCCTTGCTTTTATTACGCTGTTTTTCCTACGGCGGACAGCAGCATATCCCTACCGCACACAAATCTTGCAGTGGTGCACAGCAAATTCCTGCTGCAGGACGTGCGTGGCGAGGACAGCAGAGAGAGCACCAGGCTGAGCTCAGCACAGGGTTTAAGCGTGGGCTTACAGATCCCCTGGGCAGGGAGTGCTCCCCTAACTTGGTGCTAAAAACCCTGGTGCGAGGGGGGCCAAGGCCTCTTCCCTGCTCTGCTCCCTAGATGGCATTCTTGCCCAGACCTGCTCCCGGCTGCGACAAGTACCCATACCTTTTCTCTTGGGACTGCTCAGGCAGACTGTATGCTCGCTCTGCAAGACATAAACGGTTACCGGGAACTCAGATTGAAAGGTCGTCAGGTTTATTTGAAACACATGGCCTCCACCAGGCTAAAAGACTGTCATTAAGGGCTTGCAATGTCATTTGAAAATTAGGAAAGCAAAAACGTATAAACATTAGAAGCAGCTTTTCCTAGGGTAAGACCACTGTCTATTAAGCTTTGTTTAGTTGACAGAATCTGCCAGAACTGGGATGGGTATCAGTGAATGTCAGTCTCTACAAACGGTTCATTTTTAAAAGTAACAAAAAATATTTCTTCTGGTTTTCTTAACAACCCAGACTTGAATAATTCACACTTCATTTTGCTTTTTACATAATTTGTTGTAAAATATCTTAATGATATTCTTCTAACATTTGCAATTACCTGCCTTATGCAGCTTTATCTGTAGTATTAAAAAAATCTTAAATACCTCTACATAAAGAGGAATATTACTAGTCTATGTACTGCACAGGACATGTAATGTCTTGCAAATTTACATCCTAGAAACAGTAAAGAGGACTCGATGAGATACTTTTCAACAAACTGTCTAAAAATCAAAATAAAAGATAAATAATTCAGTTGGGTTGTCTGGGAAGAAAGAAAAAGAAAAAAAAGGGAAAAAAAAAAAAAGATACAGACCACTCTGCCATTCCCAAATTAGAAGCTATTCCATTTTGCAGACATTTTTTGCAAGGCTACCACAGGTATGGTTCAGAAAGATACTGGTCTAAGTCAAAGCATCAGACTGTGCCTTCTTTAAAGTTAGATACAAATTTAAACACACTTTGCTGAATCAGCGTGTCTTCAGACAAACAGAGGCTTCAGGTTAGTGAGAGCTAGAATATTTACCAAAGAAGCAGAGAGACTAAAAGGGCATTTCAGTTAGTTGCCAGGCACAACCTGTGCCACAGGATGCTTTTGGAAGAAATTAAGGCCATGTACCCATGGTAGATGAAGACAGCCTCATGCAAAACAGTGCCATGGGGTTGGCATTGAGGTACTTACTACAAGGGTGGAGCAGAGACACTGACTTAGAGAGTGAAAGAGCCTGAAGGAGGGATCGACCACTGTTCATGAGCACACCATCTACAGAGCAGGGACAAATCCTTTACTGTTACAGCCTGGTAATACCTTCTTGAATAAAAGCAGGTAGTTTTTTTTAAACCTGAGCACACTGAAGAGCTTCTACCAGAAATGGATGGCAATTTCCCACTTTTTTCTCATACTTTGTGGGAGAAAGACCATCCTGTTGCCATCTTGCATTCATCTGCTTTGTCTTATGTTTCACTGCAAATGTACAAGGTCAGCTGCACCTCCCTCCTGCATAGCTAAGCCCTGAGAGAGATGTCCAAAGAGCTGGCAGCTGGGCAGAGGGGAAGGGTCAGGTTTTCAGTGCACAGACACCTGCACAGACCCAGACACAATCCCACCACAGCCCACAGAGACCAAGATGAACTATCTGACCTAGCTTCTTGGACCAAGATCTTGGGCTAGTCCCATACCCAGCTGCAACTGCTCAAAGCAAGCGCAGCTGTGCCTACCTCACACTGCCAGCTGCCAAACACTCAGTTCAACGCTCCCAACCTTGCTGAATGCTGGCAAGGAAGGGACGAGGCAGGAGGTGCTGGTGGCAGGGAAGCGCCAGTAGGAACCTCAGCAGACCACCACCCTCCCTCCCAGCAGCACACCGCATCTGTGGTGTGGGCTGCAGAACAGCCTGCTTCCAAAGTGTGGACAGGAAATGGTTTCCACCTTTTCCACAAGGCAGGTAAAGGTCCAGCACCCAGGAGGAAGGGGAGAAAGAACGAACAGGACATGGGCATGAGCCCAGTTCAGGTCAGAGCAGGTAATGGCATCTGGATGAAGCTTAACAGGCTGCAACACCAACAGCCCCTTAGCTGTGAGGTCAAAGGAATTCTGTTTTAACTTCAAGCGCACGCCACAGGGCTTTGCTGATCTGCCATCCTCTACTTCTGTAACATACCTCCCTCTTTTTCTTCTGCCTTGTTTTGCCAAAGACTTCTCACCTAATCTGTTGGATACAAATGGTTACAAATACATTAAGTGATGTGGAAAAATACAACACAGCTGCATGCTGCAGGCTGCAGTACATACTCCTCCTTACAAGGGAACATGAAATCTTACAGTCAATTTGAGCAACCACAAGCAAGTTATTTGCTGCACTGCTTAACATAGTTTCTTAAGGAAAAAAAGATGTCTGCAGTCACTGTATATCTGCCCATCAGCTTTCCCCATCTCACCTTCCCAACAGCTTTCAAATTTGTTAACTGGTTTCAAAGTTAACGATAACATTTCTACAACTTTTGTATGCTTCCACATTCAGTGTCACACAATCACAAAATGGTTTGGGTTGGAAGGGACCTTCAAAGGTCACCTAGTCCAAACCCCCCTTGCAACAGGCAGGGACACCTTCCACTAGATCAGGTTGCTCAAAGCCCCATCCAACCTGGCCTTGAACACTTCCAATCTGACCTTGTACACATCCACTTGTGGATGGGGCATCCACAACTTCTGAGTGTTCATCCCATCTGGTTCACTGTAACTCACATGTCCTTCCTCTTGCTCAGGCTAGTGGAAAGCTAAAGGTATACTGGAGGGAGAGACAGGCTGGAAGTATGGCAACAGACAGGGCTATAGGGACAGAGGCCAACTCTCTTGAAATGCAAGTGTTTTTTAAGTGATGTGATCTACATGAAAAGCACAGTATATGTATTTCGTGCTTTGCACGGTTTTCAAATATAAGCCATACCCTCCTCACCATGGCAAGTGTGGGTTGTCTTCTAAATATGAAACCGTGTCTAGAAATAAAGCATGTTAGAAACAATTTGTAAAAAATTACAAGCTTGTTGCAGAGACATCTCTGATTCCACTTGATGGAGAGGGTGGGTTTTGGCCCCCAGCCTGTGGAGGTGACAATAGCCCATCCATGTTTCAGAGAGTACCCAGGATCTATGGGAAGCTGGGACCATCAGTGCTCTTTGACACCTCTCCTGTGTCATCCTGAGCTTCCTCGTGGTCTCTGCTGGGTACCCAGCAGGAGGCTGGGGGTACGGATCTTCTGGAAAGAAGATTACTGCCTTTGCCTGCATTACTTTTTCTGACTAATGCTCTCCCAGTTTGTGTGCCCTCCCGAAGATCAGCTGTTGTATCAGAGGATGGCATGACAGGGCAGCAGATAGGAAAAGAACAGGGGACGATGGAAGGGGTACCTGAAGACAACCAAACCCCGCTTTTACCCGTGTCGACAAGGTCTGTGTACACAACAGGCCTGAGTAAAGCTGTCAGCACTGGGCGTGAAGCAGGCAGGCACGAGATGAGGCTGTGCAGGTGCAAAGCCAGAGCACTGACCTTCATGTGAATCCCCAACTGTGAAGTCCTGAGGAATGCAAGGTCTTCCTAATAAACCTTTGGGTGAGGAGTAGGAATACGAGCGTGACCGAACCCCAGACACCGTGCGTTCCTACAAGAAATTGCAGCAAATTAAGATTTGCATCATTCTGAAAGGCATCACCAACAGAAACAAAATAAATCAGTGACAGAATTTCAGAAGGAAAGACAGCTGACCACACATACACGTTTTCTTGGTTTCATTAAAGCTTTAAGTCGAAGTACAATTTTTGACAACTTCCTTTGAATTCTTAGGAAGTCTGTCATACTTCCACCATGATAAATTTTTGTATATTACAGGAAATAGTTTCTGAGTGTCTCGGTCTAACTTGAACCAAGTGAAAGCTTACATTCTTCTCCAGTTTGGTGGCAAGCACCATCCAAACAGTGTTGTTGGCCATTATATCTGATGACCAAGCTATCTTCTTTTACCAAGGGAGCCATTAATCTTAGTACTTTAATACTCCAAGACATTTCAAGAAGACTAACACCCTGCCCTGGTAATTATTTATGTCAGAGTTTCCAAAGAAAAGAGTTAGCCCCTTTCTCTTTTCTCTGTGGGTTTTTTTTTGTTGTGCGAGAAAAGATTTTTCTGATCCTCAAATATGTCAATGATTAAGCTTGAAAGGGAACTCCCTGGTTTTTGATACATCATTTACATTTCAACAGAGCCTACTCCTAAACTGCTTACTCTATTGTTTTTAAAAGTAGTCCTAGCAGAACTCAGTGTTTGGTGTTTGTGCTGGACTCTTTCTCCCTTATGTAATCATTTGCTGTGTGTCAGATAAAGCTCTACAGTGACAAGTCTGTGTAAAAACATAAAGAATCCCTTTGAATAAAAAATAATTCTATGCATGTGTCTGAAGATTTCAGAAATTGCACCATGGTCTAATGAAAATGAATGTAGCCAGGATACTTTAGAAAACTGTTAGTGAAGAGGAGAGATTTGCACTGGTCAATGCACAAAACCCAACTGAATTTCTCCAAGTCTAGCCATTGTTTTAAAACGGGCAGCAGGCTGGTTTTATACTTTACAAAGCTGTTACCCTTTCACATAATTACAGCTGGTTAAACATTTCCTCACTAAATATATTTTGGTCAGAAAATGCTGATTCACTGATCCTGAGATATTTCCTTTGAAACACTTCTGATAAATGATGCTTTTTTCAAAGCCGAAGAGAATCTCTGGTGGTTCCATCCCATGGCTGCTGCTGAGCCAAGATGCAGGTGGGGAGCTCCAGCTCCACGACCTTGTGCATGCTGCTCTCCAGAGGGACTAGCACTGCCAACTGGGAACCAATTTTTCCCTTTCAGATTCAGATGTTTCTCACATGTTTTCAGTGATTTACTTAAAATGAAAACAATGCAAACCATGATAGTATCAAATACCTTGGGCTCCAGACTGGTAGATAAGTCTAATCCATCTCTGCTACAAGCCATGGCCTCTGAAGAGGTGAGGGGAGGGTAGTGAATGTGGGATCTGTCTGAAACACCTCCACTTCTGCCATCTACTTCAAGGTCATCGAGACTTGTACTGAAGCAGAAAACAAAATCTTTAATTCCCACGAATACTAGTAACAATCCACCTCAACCTTAAGGCAACAAGCAAAGATACTGCTGTATACTCTGATCAGCGACAACCCAAACCACCATGATTATGCCAGGTCAGTCACACTCTGAGTCCCCTCTCAGATTTGCAGTCACCTGGTCAAGGTACTCAGCCACTCTGTACAGGACTCGTCTGACCCAACCTTGTGGATCTGCAGCACAGACGTCTGCATTGCCCCTGATCACACAGACTCCAGTGATTTTCAGGCCCATGTTCAGCATGGCCTTAAAATGAGATGTTTTGTTCCACACATGTTTGTTCCACCTCTTCACACAAACGATAAGGAGAACTGAGAGATCTAGCTCAGATTTCAGTATTAACATATGTGGGTGTATATGATTATTTTGTGCATGTGTGTACTTGGAAGATATGATGCAGCTATTCACAGACATCTTTTTTTCTATATTGGTGACTTGATGGAGGACGGAAGAGAAAACTAGTAAGAGAGATGGAGGGTCTGAGACAGTTTATGAGATTCATTTCGAAAGATATAAACTTAAAAACATAAAGGACTACAAATAGACTGAAAAATCTCTGGCTAAATCAACACTTCAAACACTTAGATACTATTTGATTGGCAAGGGTTCCTGAGCAGGAGAGTGCAGTAAGGTTTCTCAGCAGTACCAGGGCTTCCCAGGAGGGGTGCTATTAGCTGCAAGAGCAAGTTCACGGTCTCTTCATCAGAGTGACTGGAAGGAACGGTTGACTGCTTGCAATAACATTCCAGCCTTACAACATAAAACTTTAAATTATGTGTGGTATTTCTAAATAGCCAGAGTTCCTACCAGGAATAACAGCACAACAATTCCTTCACACACCACTACAATTCACTTTGTCGAAGGGCAAATCTATTGATACTGCCCAGAACTACTACTTTATTACACTTCTGGAGACCATCTTTCGCAATGTTTCCTAGTAATAGTCCATGTGACATGTCAGAAACAAGTTATTTAACTGCATTATCAGTTACTCTCACATTTTAAAATCAGAAAAGCAATGCGTGTCTACGTCAACAGACAAGCATACGTGTCTTACTGGGAATAACTTACCCGGGGAATTTTTCTGACATAAAAAGCTGGCTAAAAAATCAGGTAAGTAACTTGCCACATCACCTCAGATACCTCAAGGAAGGTGGTGCTGCAATTACATACTAACAGTATTATTTTATGTGTAATGTTTGGGTCACTTACTGTTGACATATTAACGTCAATCACATCTCTCTGAAAATTCCTATAAGCTCTTAAAGCTCATCTATAGGCACCTGACATAAGTCCTAAAAAAGGTGGGAATGTCTAAAAATGTATAGGAGAAAAATGCTTATGACAGACAGGCAGAAGATTTATAGTAATCTACATCATATCACTGTAGCAAGCAAAAATAAAAGGTTTGGGAAAGAGTAACTCTTGGTCTGCCATTTGTTGACCTACCCATGTTAAAAGATTCCTCCTAGTGGGACTTTGTAGTTGCATAAGAAACTCAAAATTAAGGTACAGAAAATGTTCTTGCACATTTTAATCGACAACAGAAAGACACTACTGCTTCCTTACTGTTTTTTAGATAAAACTGATGCCCTATCTCCAACTAGCCCAAACACTCTTGAAAGGTGGGAGACAGGTTCAAATTTCCCCCTGTACAGGAAGGAACTGATTTCATGTCTCTTCTATCCAGAGAAGCAATAAAGCCTTTTTATCAAGGAAATATATTAATTGTTAAAAACAAAAATTATAGTTTCAACTTCAAAGCTCTCTGCTTTCCTGAAGCCAGCCAGTTGACAGCATAACCTAAAGCCATCTGGATGAGAGTCCTCTGACAACTGGCTCTGCTTGCAACGAACCTTGTGTACCAGCAAAAGAGCGGAGAACAACCTGAAGCTATCAGAAACATGAGCTGTATTCTGCACTGTGTCTTTTGAGGTCAAAAAAAAAATATATATGCAATCAGGAATAAGATGGTTCATCTACAGGCCAGTGCAAAGAATGGAAAGATTCCCAAGAAAGTTCAACAGGTTTTGGACTATTTTCCTAATGGAAGGTATAACTGAGGAAAGCTAAGGTGAAATTCTCATTTCTGACAAAAATGCCACAATGGGAACGCTTATACTGAACAGCTGATTCTTTTTTTTTTTTTAAAAAAAAAATACATACAAGAAAAAAAAAGGTATAAAAGTATAAATTTGCATTAAAAATTAATTTACTTAGGGGACTCCTTTTATTTGTTAAAAATGTCTTCATAACTATTTTATGAAAATAAATCACTCCTTTAAATTTAATTTGAATATTAGTGATTGAAAACAGTGATTTTACCTCAGTAATAGTATTTATTACTCCAGATTCTGTTTAATCTTTTGAAATAAAAGGTTATCATAAATAATCCTTATTCTGACCATATCATCAAGTCAATTCCATACCTTCTTCTTTTCATGTCAGCATAAAATTGGCCGTGATCCTTAATAAATCCCTGGGTCTTGAATGGAAGGTATGAATCTGCTCCACATGGATCAGAAGTTGAAGCAGTATGTCTTAAACCTGCATTTTCTTCATTTTTCATTGGCCCTTGGTTTCCTGCATTTGGAACATATCTATATTGGTCATTCTCCTCAAGGGAGGGAGATGACGAGCTCTTAGCCATTGGGATTGAGTTGGTGGAATTCAGACATGTCTCACTGCTGACACCATCTCCATGAATGTAGTTAGTCTTTAAATCTCCAGCCTGTGGAGAAAAAATGAATATTGGTAAGAGGTGGTAACAAGATGTATTGTCAGAGGAAAAGGACCGTATTATTTTGCCATTTTATTTATGGTTATATGTTTTGCCTTTTTTTTCCCCCTATTACTTTTTACAGCACATGAATTGAAGGCAAGCTATATGGCTAAGAGATAGACCTTGCATTACTTTTTTCCATAATTAGAATAGCAATGAATTGGTATTTGCAAGTCAAATGGATTTCTCACTCATATTTATACTTTTTGTGAAATGTATCAATTCATATATTTATAGCTTTTATTTTAAAATATCCTTAAATTGAGCAAAAAATATGCATAACACATTAGTGTGGGAGACATATGGAGGAGAATTCAAACACTGTGCAATTTAATGTGGAAAAAACAGCCTACACACCATGCACTTTTAATTTTCCAGCACTGATTTCCTAAGCTTTGAGATAAATATACATGACCTGGAACAGAGGTTCTCCAGGGGAAAAAGGGAAAGAAATCTCAATTTTTTTGCCATTAAGCAATTATGGGCATGAAACACCCCTCTTCTTGCACAAAGACAGGAATAGGAGTTGAGAATTATGTTTTCTCAGGTACAGGGATCAGCATTTAGACCCTGGTAACAAATCATTCTTTGTGCAACTGAGGTTGAATTCTCCTGTCGACTCTGCAAAAGATACTAAAATACAGTTTATTACCAGTTTTTTAGTTACATGTTACTGTCATCTATTCAGACACTGAATAATATTGAAAAGTCACATGGCCAGTAAAAATTCTAAACCTCCAAAAAGCACCTGTATAAAAGCAAGAAGAAAGGAAGGATTGGAAGCATTTCCAAAGCCCTGGTCTTTCAGATTGCTGACTTTCTCCTCTCCAGCCCCACTTGAGATGTGTTTTCATTCCCATCATAATGATGTTTCTCTTAGTAAAAGACAGAAAGAACCACTGGTGTTTTCACATCACTCTGTATTTGCATTCAAAGATATGGCCCATGCAAGTCTGGAGGTACTCCTGTTGCACTGTGCAGATGAGATGCACAAAGGTAAAATGCTTCTCCCAGGTTTTACACAGATGTTCCTCCCTTCAAAGTTATTCCTGCCTGGGCAGCATTTCCCCTCAGCACCAGAGGGATTTCCTCCAGCAGTCACTCCAGCTCCTGCTGCGTGGTGCTTAAGGGAGAATTTGGCCCCAGTCAGCAATTTAACAAAGTTGAATGTGGCTATGTATTCAGCACAGGTTAGTAATCCAAGCTGAGGGACCCTCCAGCAATATACTCAGGTAACATCTGCATTTGGAATGGAGCTGCACTTCTCCAGCTCTGTCCTCCCACCCTGGATATTGTTAAAATCAAGGCTTCACAGATTGCATATACAGTCCCCTACCAGTTGCTCTCTCCTAGGTCATTATTTCATATATCTCTCTGTAACCTTAGGTGCATTTTGAACATGCAGGCCTCTGACTGAAACGTCCATCTCAGCTGTCACAATGAACTGGATCTGCAGTGAATGCAGTGGCTGAAGTGTTTCAGGGAGTGAAAAGGAGAAAAAAAAAAAAAGGGGGGGGGGCAGGGAAGAAAAAAAAAAAAATCACACTTGCAAAATTTCAGCCTTCTTCTAACATTATGATCTGATCATTTCTTACTCCTGTATTCCAACTTTCACCCCAGCGAGAACCCACAGCAGCTTACAAATTTCAACCATCACTGAAACATAGCTACATTCTATCAGAATTCAGTGGCTGTTTAACTACACACAACTGCTATACACTAGACTATTCCCCAACTCTGGGGCTCTCACCATCATATTGCCCAAGATATGATAACTGAGTGTGACCATGGGGGAGGGATTTCAGGTGCAACATGGTGATGTAAAATATAATTGGGTCTGGAGACTCCAGCTCATCTCCAGCACTGGTGACAAATAAATCATAAACGTTAATACTAAGTCAGGATCTCCAGTATCAGAATGCTCCATGACAGTTACAGGACACTGCCTTCACCTCTTCAACAGTATCTCATTTTTGTTGAGCCTGTAGGCTTAGCTATGAGTTTATAATTAACTTCCAAAATTAGCTAGCATCAGCAAATCCATCTCTTCTGTGAATGCACACATAACTCAGAAAATCTGAAGTGCATATGAGCAAGGTACATTGTGTTAATGTTTCTTAGAAAGAACCAAATACTGTTTAGCTCACAAACACACAGAAAAGACAGTAAGAGCTACCTTACAGTTATGCCTACAGGCTAGGGAGGATAATTCTTATCAGATGAATCTGTTAAAAGGTACCTCATAAATGGGTTACAAAATGAAGCTGAGAAGAGTAAGGTATTATCATTTTTATTTTAGAGCTTTACTAATTGGACCCACACCCCTACTGACAGATCCAGAAGATCTTACTATCACACAAATAAGCTACTTTAACAGAAGATGATGAAACATTTGCCAGAAGTTCAGACATAAGCTTACTTGGTCTACTACCATGCAGTTTGCATACACTTCATCACTTCTATTCAGCATGGCAGAAAGTCTGGTTGCATCAGAGAAAGTAGGTGGAGCCTTGAGTTTCCGGAGTATATCAAGGGTAGAGTGTCTCTGCTCTGGAAAAAATAAATTGTGGAAAATATGCCATTAAATCTCAAACACTTTCTACTCATGTATATATACTGCCATAAAAATGGCAAAGTTAAGCATAAGGCACCAAATCTTAGGATTACAAATTGAGTAATATTTGTGTGGCCACTCAAAAATCTGCCCATTTTGTAATTGCCTACCACTTGCTATATGTTCCCAGAAACGTAGAGTTGACAAGGCTCTAAAAGGTAAGCCAGAATCATTCATGTAACTTAAAAGTAAGTATTTCTGACTTTTGGTTAGCAAAACATTATATTTTCCACCTAAGACAGCACTTTGTAGAGATCTGCAGAAGTACATAGGACCAGTTTTGCAGACTGGGATGAATTATGCATGATTCTGGCCTATACATTAAATACATAGCATCTGATACATTATATGAACAGAATAATGATCAACTGCAGTCAAATAATGACTCTCCTAAAGCATTCTACCTACTGGGAGCAACATAAATACTAATCTTAAACCAATATAGCAGATTACTGTTCTTAAAATAAAAAACAGGAACAAAATTGTAACAGCACTGTAAATAAAATACCACTGTTAGCCCCTTTACAGGGTGATAGTAGTCTATCAAGATAGGACCCATGCACAAGATGTTTGGGATGAAAACTGCATCTGACCTGTTTTGGTACTGAAATGAGAAATTATCAGTTTCACCAGAAATCATTGACAGAAATTCAGAGTTTAATTTTCAATAGTGTGTTCATGACAGCAAATATTTTTAAAAGCTGTATGGTCTGACTCCTTACTTCATGGCTTTGAGCAGTAGAAAACCTAACAAAGTGCTACAGAAACACTGTCAGTCTGTCCTGCAGGCCCACTTCTCTTAAAGCTGCTTCTAAGTATGAAGAGCATGCACCAATCCTACATTTGGGCTGGTATTCAAGGCTTCATACTATCTTCTAAATGTAAAAGGAGCAAAATTTGACAAAGCAGAAACCAGCCTTCTTCTAGACTGCGTGAAAACAGGCTAAAAAAAAAAAATCACAGTTGTGGTGTTATTTTCCTTATTTTAAGATGCTGTAAATCAAGCATTGCCATTGGAAGTGAACTGAAATAGATTAGCATAAGAATGATGTGATAGAGAAAAGTACCATGCCCATCAATATATCCAAAACCAAAACTCTCAATAAATCTTAATTCCAGTTTGTCTATTATTGGAAATTATGCAAAAGATCCTTCTTAGTCTGCATCAGAAATTTATTTTCTGCAAAAGTGGAAAGGAAACAATACCACTAAAGGCTTTCCCCAGGCTACATTCCTAAATCAATGTAACTGCTTTTGGAAGATCACAGAATGATATAGCATGGTTTGGGTTGGAAGAGAACTTTAAAGATCACCTAGTCAAACCACTCTGACATGGGCAAGGACATTTTTCACTACATCAGGTTGTTCAAAGCCCCATCCAAGATGCCTATGACCATCAGATTGTAAGAAAATTTATAATGAAGAAATGGCACTGGATTAAAAGTTACACTTGACGATGTGTAGAGCATTAGTTCCTTTGGGAAAAAAAAAAAAATGTCATGGACCAGTGCCAAAACTGCAGTGTTACACCACAGCTTTTATTTGATTTTATGATGCTATCTCATAAAGCCCAAGAACATTAAGCTCTATACTTAGAGAAAACTGGAAATTCCCATTTAGAAATGGCACGCTATGGATTATTTGGTTTCTAGTCCTGGCAGGCCTTGTGTTTTAATACCATTAAAACATCCTTATGCTTCTCATTTTGCTTCTCCCTCCTGCAAGAATTTTAACATGATTTTAGAGACTTCCATCTTGAAGATTGCTAAAGCTACAAATCATTTCCTTATGTTTGCCAAGATCCCAAAGCCTTGGTTTATAAATAGTATAAAAGCATTGTTTTCTGCAGCAGTTCATCAGACTTTGGCAGCTAAAATCATATGGAAATGTGATTTGGCAAAACTGGCAGTACTTTCTTGTGGCAAGGAAAGCTTTCCAAGGGCTGGTCTTAAACCAACAACCAGGAAGAAAAAAAAAGTCAGACTCTCCATTGCTTCTTGTATGCTTATTACCTTCCCCAGCACACACTCCCTCTCATATATAAACCCATTGAGTACAACTGGCAAGGGCAGTATTCAGCTCCAGTACTAGACTGCAAAGGTTCAATACATATCCCTGAAAAACAGCCCAGGCTTTAGGGATTCCCAAATCACAGTGTAAACCCAAGCCTATGGAGACAGCTTCTTGACTTCAGAAACAGTCCCCACTGCTGGGATCTCCACAGTTAATGGACTGAGCTATGAATTACACACCTCGAGCCAGAAACAACAAAATCCCAATATTACTTCACATTTTTCCTTATATAGCAACTTCTGATACCACATTTTACATTATGTTAAAGTTCCATAAGAGAGTAACAACCTAAGTAATGATTTCTGAAGCAAGCTGTTGCAAATACAAGTTATACTAGAATGTGCTATCTGCAGGACTTTCTGTTAGTAAATCTTTATTGATTACCACTGCTAAATGCCCTACGTTCTTCTGGTGGTGCTCCAGTCAGTCTGTTGTTAAAGGCGAGATGTCTAAATAAATATTCATCGGGGTTTTAAATGAACAGACCAAAGGTAGCTGGTTATTTTGGACTTCATTTTACAATATGACCCCACTGTACCTCCTTATTCCCACTCCGCCTCCCAATCTCAAACACGCATAAAGGCACGAGTACATCAACTTAACACTGTAACAAGAGAAGCATTTAAAGACTTTGATGAACGTAGGGGAGAGTGTTATTAATTACACATTGACTATGCTAGTAACTTATTTCCACTGGATAGGCCTCCATAGTTTAAAAAGTGACAAACTGTCACAAACGTCCATATCACACACTGCATCCCTACAGTCCCACTAATTGCTTCCAGCCTGACTCACTGGCTACAAGTCATCTCGGTCTTGTGGAGACCATCAGTAGATCTTCCTCCAGGTTAGCATGGCAGCAGATAATAGCCTGCTGCACTGGGTATCACTAGTAACATGCAGCAAGGCTGTCCTTGCCTGAGAGATGAGGAGGATCAATAACATGCATTTTCAAAAAAAAGTCTCAAAAATCTCCCCTACCCATTCAAAATGCTTCTCATTGCAGATGCAAAACTTCAGCACAGATTATGGAAAGACAGATAAAACTCACAGGGCAAACTGGCACTTCTTGTGAGATGGAGGTGTCCCAAAGTTTTAGCTCTGAAAGGTGTTGGTAATGGATGTCAAGATGCTTACTAAAGTAAAAGTGACCTGAACACAACACAGCAGGATTGACTTTGGTACCAAAACAACCCAGCAAGTACAGCTCAACAAGCTGATCTGCCTGCCAGAGCTGAACGCTCTCCAGCTGTACACTCTGCCATGACCACAGAAAAAGAATTAAATAAAGGCATGTCTGCTTTAGCAGAGCCTGTGGCTCTCTGCCATCTGCCTGGTAAACAGACATGAAAGATGTATGCGTTATTTAGATGTAGGTGAACAAAAGCCACAGTGCAGGGAAGAATAATGTCCAAACATGGATAAAATAAAAAACCTTGACCAATGAATAACTAGGCACGAGACCTCTACATCTTCTGTAATGTTGTCAAAGTTATACAGTAAAGGCTGAACATTTTACCAGGAACAAAAGCTTATAAAAATACTTTTAAAAACCACACAATCATCATAGCAATAATTCAAAACATGCTTTATGTTGGCGTAAGGAAATGTATAGCCTTGAATGACCTGTGTCAGAAAATGGCAAGAACATAACACTGACTGTTAAAAATCAAACCTTAAATCTTTCTGTGAGACAGCACACAGCAAAAGAGAAATGAAGTACATCAACATGACCAAGACAGGAGCCAGGAAAGAAATTACAAATTCCCTTCTCTACATACAACGAATAGTTTTCAGACAGTTCATCACATTTAACCCCAGCAATCTGAGCAGGGGTTAATGTATAACTGGAAGTAACAGAGCTATGAAGTCAGTGAAAAATGCAGACAGCTAAGCACATGGGTCAGACAGGACTACAGAAATACTCCTCTAAATCCAGAAGCAATAAGCTGAATTTGGAGAAAGAAGTCCACATGTTCCTGGCGAGGGGCCAACCAAAGTGACATGCATTATCTGTAGACATGGACCATACAACCAGTTTCAGTGAGGGATCTGCATGCCTAATTCAGGTATCTTAGTGCTTCATTCAGACAGTGCAATTACTCATGACAGCAAAATTAAGCAACTACATAAGACTAGTATTACATAGAGGGTAAAGAGATGTGGGCTTTGTGGTGCTTTTGTCATAAAGACAAACATTTAACTGTCCTAAATCTGTGGAATGGAAATCAAACCACAGTGTTTCCTATATACTGCATGGAGAGGATCAGGCATCTGGATGCTAGAAATCATACCATAATGTTCAAGATGTGGTCCTAAAGTAGCCACTAAGAAACATTGAGGATGAAGGCACTTGTCAATCACTGACTTTGATCTTTGTCACCTAAATGTGGGATTCAAGAAAGTATCCCTTTCCAAAATGGGATTCACAGCCCTGACCTCCCTCCCTGAAGCAAGCATGTTACCTTCTATACTAATGATTACACAAACAGAAATAAGTTGGTGTCTCATTTTATACAATAGTACAACTGATAAAGTACTTTGGTGCTTAGTTTCAATTCCCACTTCTGCCCAAGTGAACTGGATGCATAAGTCCCACCTCCCAGCACAGTGGGACAGACTTGTCAGAGACAGATATTTTCAGCACCCATGAAAGTTGTTAAAGCTTTCAAAAAGGTTCTGGGGGTCACTACCTCTGAAAAGGTAGGACTATGCAGTGCAAGGTGAAGGGAGAAGAGACCTGCCTTCTGGCCATTGCACATTAAATAACAAAATAAATAGCATTAGGGGTCTTGAAGTAAGGAACAAAACTTAGACACCCGCCCCAGCCCAATCACTAAGACACAGTCATGTTCACATTCTCTGTTAAGCCTAATTAGCCTTTAATAATGCCAGGCACCCACAGCCTCAGCAGCAAGGGAGGAAGTCTGCAATGCATGGCCCCGAAGGTGCACAGCCTGCACTTGGTCCCTGACGGCCCCCAGGATTTCAGGGGCAGGGCAAGGGCTCCACCACTCAGTCTGAGAGGTCCCCAAGCAGGGACAAAAGCTGACCTTGGGGCATGTAGGGAACTTAAAATCTGAAAACATTGATGCATATGGTGCAAAGTGGCATGTGAGACTTTCCACTTTGGACTCTCCCACCAGAGGTCTGCACTGCTCCCCTGCTTACCACAGGGGAGCAACCCCAGTCTAGGAAACCAACAGCCTTCTGATTCAGAGGAGAAGGGAGGAGGCTGACATTTCATTGCCCAGATCAGCTAGAGCAACCTATGCAGGTTCACAACAATGAGTTTCGAGGTGGAGAGAAAGAATCCCGCACCACTTCCTGCTGGGCATGACAAGTGTTTTGTTCACTAAGACCCAAATTTCTGTATGAGGAAAATGCAGCTGTGAGGTACGTGCCCCATACCTGTGTGCCAGGATCAACTGGCCATGTTCAGATACTATCAGAAAAAAAACACGTATAATCAGCACAGATCATGAGCCTCCTGTCCCCTTGCAGAGGCACTTCTCCCACCCCATGGACAGCCAGTATTTCAATTCCCCAAGCACAGGTGAACCCTCGGATTTTAGCACTAAAACATGCACATGCACCCAAGAGCACCTTCATGCTCCAATATATGGTCAGTTGTTCATACAAGCCATGTGTGTTGGTTTACTATTAACAGGGATGGGAAACAAGATGCAATACTATAACATGCAAACACCAGACCTCTATACAGTTCTTTACAACAGATGAAGTATTTAAAAAAAAAAAAAAAACTGTCTAAAGGTAAAATAAATAACAATAAAAGTGTCAAAGAAGATGTGTGCGCTGCTACAGCATTTTCAGATAAAACAAATCCTCATGAGAGAGGGAAAGAGCACACACAATGCAACTTGCAACCCATTTCACCTTCTTGACAAGCTGCATGTGCATCATACACATTGCAGAAACTCCTGTGTGCTTGCGAAACACTGGATGTCCCAATGAATAAAAGTAAAAAGTTCAGAAAGTGCTACGCATGTTAAAATGTGCATTCTGTATGTATTTTTCACTCTAAAACTAGGTCATAGTCTCAGTCTGTGTAAATATGATTCTCCTGGCTCGTTGACTTTAATGACACTGATGGATCTTACCTCTCATTTTTTTTCCCTTTCTGAAACACAAAAAAGCAATTTTATGGAGGGAAGCACAAATCACATTTCTGCCATTCTTTCTCTTCATTTCTTTGTTTTTAAATGTAGTAAAAATTTATCTTTCCTCATTAAAGCTTTCAATGATAATTCTTCCTAACATAAACTTGCTGGTCAGTGCCTTTCAACCTCCTTAAAACCCCCTTTATCATACTGACAACATTTATAACACTTACTTCTCAAAGACTTCTCCACTAAGGAGGACAATGTCTAACTGTGCAAAGACAGCAACTGACCCTGGCACCAAAGAGAGTAACTGACCCTTTCACTTTCTCTTACAGAAAGCAAAAGATTTCCCTCTTCATTCTGGTAAGATTTTTGTACATAATTTAAAAAAAAAAAAAATCCTGTTAGCTGTTGAGGCATTTTTGAATTACCAGATTCTCCCTACACGAAAACAACTGTAACCAGCAGAGCTTTCTGCAGCCACTGCCATGCCGTGAAGCTCACAGGGTATCCGAGCTGCTCAGTGAGAGCTACACATACAACCAGAAGGAAAAAAAAAAAAAAAAAAGCCCTAAGAGATTAAAGAAATAAAAACAATTTTAAAGAACAGTACATAATTTGGAGAATATATTTTGTTTTTACTTAACAAATTCCAACACCATTATCCACAAAAGAATAACTAACAGTGAGGTCGACTTTTGAAAGAAAATCTACCTCATGCAAGCTGTTTATAGGCACCTGCACACAACCAGACATTGAAAAGGAGGCAGAGCTATTAAGCAAGAGTCATTTAAAAGAAGACAGCTTTTTCTACCTGGTTTGGATGCCCTTCTTCGAATCCTCATCTTAGGTAAGGAAGGCCAAGAGTAATTAAAAGGTGAATCAGAGTCTGAGTCCATTTTTGTGCTAAATAAACAGAGAGCAGATTCCCGAAGTTGCACTTTGTTGTTCTCAAGAGCAAGTCAAGTCTAAGAGTGATGTAAAATAAAGGAATGGACAAAGAAGGATCAAATTGCCCACTAAACACAGGGGAGGGAGAAGCTGTAAATGTTTGCTCTCTTCAGGCGTCCAGGCATGTAGACAGATCAGGCTACAAATATTAAGGCAGAAGCAAGGAGGTTAAAGTATGAGAGCTTCACGTGGAGCTGTTGCATCGTGGTCCAGAGCTATTTGAAAGGTCACTGTGTGCCAATGAATCATTAACTCACCTTTCCATTTTGATGTAAATGAAAACAATAGGAGCCAAGTAAGGAATGAGAAAATAGGTCTCAAAAGTAAACAAACTATTGCAAGCTTTTTCAGAGCTTTGTTTCCATGTTAAAGTGGGGTTTACTTACAAGGACACTCCAATTAAGGATAGGCAAAATGCTAGAATTAAAGAAGCTAAAGATTAACAGTAAGGTAAGAGTACTCATCAGTCTGCTGGACCCCATATTACTGCAGAGCAATACCCACCCCCCCCTCAGTCTTTACAACTTTGGCAGACCTTTGGATGTTGCAGCTGGAAATGAAGCGATAACCCACTCAAAATCTGTCACTCCCATTTTCTAGCTCAAATGAGCTTAAACCTTAAGTGTTACAAAGAAAGATTACACTGTCATTAGAGGAGGTCTCTTTCCAGTACTATGTAGTCTGAATAGTATTTTCTCCTTCACACAGTCACCAAGTTAGACAGTGAATCATAAGGATTTTGTGGAGCTGGCACCTTTACAGCTCTGGTCTAACCTCACAGCAATGCACAATGCAGCTAGTGACTAATTTACAACAAATCCTCCATTCTTATACAGTCTCCCTGAACAACTCATAGGCAATTAGTATTCAGTAGGAACTCATTATCCCTTCCCCCAACATCTTTACACTACACAAACTACTCTTTTTTTTAAAACAGGATCAAATGTGGCTAAACAAGAGCTAATACAAAAATAACATGTCCACTGTTTCTTAACCAACACCACCAAACATTTCTTTTAGTTACCCCACAATGTATGTGGTTTTGTATTCCACATAAAGGAGAAGAGGGAATGTGGATCAGCTTAAATGTCAGTTTTTGGAAGATGATGACAAGCTTGTTAACATTCCTTACTTCACTTCAATTATTTTTCAGGCTGCTGAGGTCTGCAATGCTACTTCTGTATTATGTTTCAAGTGATTCCTCAATCCGCATTTCAGTCAGAGATAACAACATATTTGTTGAAAGAAAATAATGCAATTCAAATGCAAATTTAATTCAAAATGCATTAGAAAAATATCATTCAGGTTTTCAGGGATAAAATAATTATTATACAAGCACTTCATAAAGTGCAGAAATCACATAAAACACAGTTGAAACATATCATTGTTCTGCCCTTCCCTCAACTGAAGTTCTGCCAGCTTTGTCAGGCCTGAAAAGAATAATTTGCCCCAGACGCTGGAAGCCTTAGACTTTCACTTTAAATATTAGACACTCCCATAGACTTTGTTTGATTTATATATATAATTAACAGCCCCAGGGAATTACAACAGACAATGGATGACTGAAAATACAGAGAGGATATAAATCCATGCTTTAAGCATCCACTTCAAAATATCTCCACTCCCTGGAATGTCAGGTTCAAATTGCACTGATAAATCCCCTGGGCATACGGAAATGCAAGCGCTGACGTACACCCTCCCACCTGCACACCATCCAGGGCACTCTCCTGCCTCCCATCACGGCTGCAGTTTGAGAGAAAAGGAAAGGATGGATCATATTTGTTGGATAACTTGTTCGTTTAGGAAATGTCTTCCCAACTGCTTCAACACAAAATATTTCCCCTCTACGCAGCAATTTTTCCTGCCCCCTCTCATCAGATGTATCTAATGCCAACCAGAATAAAAGTCTTAGTTTCAGGCGTGTACAAAAGGCAGCACTCCATGGGAGAACAGCAGTTTACATGTAGACAGCTGTATGTTTTACACTGGCTTAAAAATGTCTCACCCTTCGATTTTAGCAATTATTCCTCTGCTCTACTTTATAAGAAATAGTAAATTTTGCTTACTTCTGTGATATCCCCATTTGTGCATCTTTTCTCTAAATTGACCAATTCTGGCTTTTTTCACTTATACATTCCACTAAAATACACCTACTCACTCCCACTGGTCTTCCTGGACTTCTGTTTAGTCCAGGGAAGGATAACTAGAACTGAACAAAACACTCACAATGCGGAAATGCAGCCGATGTATTTAATGGCATTAAAATATTTTACATGCCGAGACATTTACTTTCCTGAATGACCTCTGTACACTGCATAAATGTTTTCACTGACTGTTCAGTTATTGCCTGCTCCCTCCCCTAAAATAGCAGCTTTCATTTAGAACCTTCTAATACAAATGAGTAATTAAGGATTGTTAAATATTTTTTCAACAGCAGCCCTATTACATAACACTCAGAGAATCCAGCTACTAAATTTCTGCTATAATAAAATCCTCATCATTTACTTCTGCCATTTATTCTCTATTTCTTGGGCAAGTTCTAAGGCTTTTTTCACACACTTACTGCAATCTCCCCTCAATAGGATCTTGCACAGGAATTTGTCAATGGCAGTCTGAAAGTGCAGATAAATTACCAACCTTAACCCCTATTTCTGAAGGGTTAATTGAATATAATTCATGTTATTTGCTCTGTTCGGGCCTTGTGAAAGATGATTTTTTTCTAGTTTGTAGAACTACTTTATGCAGCCATGAAAGATCCCATGCTGGTTTTTGCCACAAAGAAGGGCTTTGCCTTACAGTTTTTGGCTAAAAGTAATTTTCTTCCCCATTTTTGCACTTTGTGGGATGATCCAACCCACTTTTCACCTGCTACTCTTTGTTTCCAAAGTGCATGCAGCTGGCACAGAGATCTGGAAGCTTATGAGATAAAAGGTGCTTTCTAGCTGGAAAATTTTAACCTTACTTTCCACTGAAAAAATGTTCTCAATTATGTATACCAAGGTATAGATGTGAAGATAAAGAACAAGTGGGGTATTTGTGTGCATTACCTAAGGCTAATGCTTTTGATAAATAATGTAATGCCTTAAATTCTTTCACCAAATGCTTGCCAAAACACATCCGTATGACATAAATGTTTTTCAGAGTTATTACAGTCTATTGTCTATTGTCTGACCATTCCTGCGGCTCGTGGCAAGACAGAAGGAAGCAGAGGAATGTCACCAGCATCCGCAGCCTCCGTGGAACAGCACTGTCACCCCCCACCCCCTCCCGGTGCTCTCAGAGGACAGCCCCGCAGCACCAAGCGGGTGGGCTCCCTCTCCCCAAACACTGCTAAACCATGGACTGGCAGTTCTCTCTCAGGCAGACCAGAAGGAGACAAATCCTCTGGGCCCAGTGCCCCCTCCCCACATGGAGAAGGGATGTACACAGGATGGAAAGCAGGACTACTGACACTGCAGACAGGGCTGGAGAGGGTCTCTGCTGGACACATATGAGATGAGAGCTGCCTGAACGATAGCTCGGCCAAAAATGCCCTGCCGAGTTTGCTCTGGGCAGAGTCTCCCCTGACATTAGGGATGAAGTTGATTCCCCCCAGCTGTGTTCTGCCCCAGGACCAGCAGAGCCTGCAATCACTTCCCAAAGCTGCAGAGAAAACTCTGACAAGGAAAGATGGTGTAGAAAAGTGATCTTCTCCAGCAGTCTCTGGGACCCACAGGTACACACAGCTTTCCTGCCTTCTTCACTCCATTGTTTTTACTAGTTAAAGCACATCTTCCCAAAGAGAGGATCAGTACCTGGACAAAATATCTGCATTACCCTACATTAGACTTAACAATCATGTTGAAAACTCAGCAAATATGAATTAAAAGCAAAACATTACCAACCAGATCCCACACACCGAGCACGCTCCAACTCTGATGCTTTTTCCACCTGCCAACAGCAATGAAGTGATGGCTGTGCAGACTGCTGTTGGCAATGGCCTCACACATCTCATAGGATGCCTTGACACACACATTATTTTTACTACTTCTCTACCAAAGACCTGAGTCTTCCATATGAAAGTTTATACTGGAATAGTCAGAAAAACTTTGCCACATCACTATTCTCCCTTTCCCAAATCACTGATGAACTGATCATTGAAAAACACAGAACCAAGCCCGGATCCTTAAGATCTTGGCAGATGACCTTCGCAAATTGTTTTTATGATTTTCCTTATTGCTAAATTTCCAGTGGCTGACTCATGCATTCAGTTTAGGGAACCGGCCCATTTATTTCCTTAGTTTGTGAACACAGATCTGTTGAGTCCTCCCACAAGTAACACAGCAATTCGGGATTTAAACTACTGTTCAACAGTGGAACCCAAAAAGTCCAGGCAGGCAGTCACTGCTTATCATCACTGCCCAACATATGGCATTATTTGATGGATCTCATCCCTCCCACTAGTGCTCCACAGCAGGCTCCCCATCCCACATCACCCACAGAGGAATAGGGCTGGGAAGTGCAGGGAGCAGGGCAGGTGAAGGACAAGTGGGGAGTTTCTTGCACTGCACCATTTCCCTTGCAAACACACCTGATTTCCACCGTTTCAACCCTGATGAAGCCACAGCTTTCAATAAGGTGAAAGACCATTAGCATTCAGCATCATGAAGCCTCCTCCTCCCTCTACCAGTTTAAAGCAGCAGATTTTGCTCTCCCAGGAAAGGGTAGTCCCAGGTGAATTCAGGTATCAAACTCAGGCACATTATGACATAAGAATAAATGGCCCGGACCTCCCTAGCCCCCAACCTTCCACTCGCACCTCCCCTTGTACAGGTGTTCTCCACACTTCCATTCAAACAGCTGATGACAAAACCCACCCACGCTAGGGACCTCTTTTCTGTAACAAGCGTCTCCTACAGATGCTGTGTTGACAGGTACCAGAAATATTAATGAAAAATACAAAATAACAATACAGTACTATAAATTTGGGTCGATTTTTTGTTGACTTATTTGTGCAGTTTGTTGGTCACTAACCTAGAAATGAACATAGAACAGCTGCCACCTTCACAGATACCCTGCTGAGAGTGGCAGGTCACCCTACCCGTCTCTGAAATGCTGTTCTATACAGACCCTTAAGTTTACTGAAACACTCCACAGTCACAGCAGGCTGCAGGAGAAGCAGAGTCAATTTGTGTGTGCTGCTTTCTGGATTGCTTTAAGATAGACTGCCCATCCAAGAGTTTTTATGCTCCACTGCATTTACTTCCACATGGATATATCCTTTTACCAACCCCAGACAGGGCACATGGAATAACAATGCTGCTTCAAACCATCCAGACTGAAATGACACCATGCTATCTAAATTTGCTCCTTACTACTGTATATTTCTAATTACAGTGTGAATTATGAAATGAATTCTTAATGGTTTATTCTAATGTTTCCTTTGAAACAAGGGTGACAACTACAGTTAGAACAGCTCTAACAAGAATAACACTTTCATGATAAAAATACCATGTTCATGATATTAACTGAATGGTGCATTATCCTACAAAGAGCTATTAGCCATACTTACCTCTTTTGAAAAGCAACTGCTTGTAAGTTGTGGTACTTAAATCTTGTTTCTTTGATAAACTAAAGGAGCACTGTACCTTTAAAAATTTAAAAGAAACAGCTTTCCATAGATTATACTAGTACTTCAAGATCCTTGGAGAACACCCACAAGATTGGGATGAAGAAGGACTCAGAGTTTTTAAAAAATTGAGGCAAAAACATGACCTTTGCCCAATCCTGACTCAGTGTAGCTCCAAAGAGCTAGTGGGCATGCACACTGCATTATCTCAGGCTTTATCCCAAACTCTTTGTGTTGTTCCACCACCAGGATTTCACAGCATTCCTCCAACTCTGACCTTTCTGATGTCTGGCTCATGACTGCAGATTTATTTTTTTTTTTTTCCCTTTTTTTACAGCACCATTCATCTGATGTGGTCTAGGATAACAAGTTCAGTTTAGGATAACAAGCTCATTAATACTACTTTCACGTGACAGCGGTCAGTATGCCCTGACTTTTGAAACAACTACTAAGCACTTCCAACGAAGTACATAAAGAGATAATTTGCCTAAAAGCTCTCCTTGTTCAGTGTCTAGTCACGTCAGAACACTAGCTGGGATATGCAATTCAAATATGGATGGAAAGCTGGTCACTTCTTGTCCCGTACCATGATGAAAAGCTCACTTGAGTTCATTTTCAGAAGCTTGAGAACTAAGGGCTAGAGTCAATAAAAATCTCTTGATGGTTTCAGCTTCATGGAGGCCTGTGCGAGCCCCAGCAACATGGAAAGCACACATGGCCTCACATGAAAGCAAACCCAAGCTTGACTTGGGCCTCGCTCTTACTGAAGTTTCGCCAACAACTTGGTTGTTGAGTCCACACTTACACTGGCAGCCTGCACAGCCAGAAAGTTCACCAAAGACCCATCTCATTAAAAATCCAATTTTTCATGTTTCAAGGAAGACTTCAAGGGAAGGGCTGCCTCTCAAGGAGGAAGAAAGCTGAGAAATGTGTTCATGTGTGAACTTTCAAGACTACAACTGTTTTCCTCACAATGTATTTCTGGATTATATTTCACATTTAAGGAGTAATTTGACATTAGATACATCCCAGATTGTTTATTTATGTTAGCGTGAAATAAAACTGGGCAGAAGACAGACAAAAGAGCTTATTTAAACATCAGGGGGGAAAAAAAAAAAAAGTGTCTTTTTGAAGAATTATTTTGTTCAGCAAATTTGTTTTGGATTTTAGGCAGAGGAGGACGACAAGTTCTGGGAAACCAGACAGCACATGTTTGTAACTTGTTCATTTTTCTTTCTGTCTTCCTTTTGAGGTTAGCTTGAATTATAATGTCTCAGAAAATCAAGAGTGTAGGAAACTCCAAGAAACAAGAACGATCTTGTTTTAGTGCCTAATGCTGCTTCTTCCAGATTTCTCCACAGCTTTTTAATTAATCTCAGTTCAGGCTCACATCCCAGGAAGATTTTACGTCCCACATCTTCTGTAGCTCTCAACTATTCTGCAATATTCAATATTTAGTTGTTTATAGACACTCCAAACAAATTAGAATGTTTTATCTACTGAAATAAACTACTGCCACATTTAAATGTTGTTTAAATGTTGCTTCTGGAAGGACTGACAGATCAATCTCAAATTAAGCCTCTCCTCTCCAAGGTTCAAGGAACCATGCAAAGGTTTTGCAGAAGTAGGAGCAGTAATATAAAGATCTCTGAAAGCTGCAGCAAAAAAGGACAGACTGCAATTATCATTAGCTGCAGTAATAGCTCTGCAGTTTTCTTCACATATTTCTCTGCAATTTTCAGATCACCTACCTTTTGACTAAAAATTAGTTTTTAAAAAAGCTTCCTTTACCACAAACTGACCTTCCAGAACATCTTCAGCACAACCAGCCTGAGTATTTGCATGTCTCTAATCACCCAAGTTATTTCAGTGACTCTTTCTCACCTCACTCTCTGGTCTTTCCTGTTTCAGGTGAAAAACACAGGGACACAGGGAAAAGAAAGGTGGCATGTCCAAGGTCCTACTGTAAGCCCATTAAGGAGAGAAACTAAAGCAAAGGTCTAAAGGTCCTGGACTCGAGGTGCTACAACTGGATCACCCAACCTCTCTCAAAACATACATAAGGAAAAGATAGGATTGAAAGCTGCCAGGAAAACATAAAAATGAACAACACAAACAGAAAATACCTGCGTAACCTTAATCACAGGACCCTTGTAACTGTCTCAAATAGGCAATACTTAACTTGTAACTCACTTTTATCTATCAATAGCCATAAAAATATTTCCTGTAGTTCCAGTGTCAAAATAGGCACACTTGACTCAAAACATTTCCAAATGCAAACATTCTGCCCACCAAAAAACAAACGCAAATGAACACTAAAAAAAGGAGTGAAAGATGTGACCACAATAAGTAGAAAAACTAATCGTTTTGCAGACCTAACAAAAAGTGCGCAAAGGCAGGACTCGTCAGCAGGACCATGCTCTTTTCTATCTTAAAAAACCCACACCTTTTAAAGTCTCACCAACTACAATAAGGAAATCTAATTTAAAAAGAACAAAACAGCAATACTGAAACCAGATTTTTCTGCAGATTACAGTGCAGCCCTACTGGTTTACACAGAGAAGATGATCATTATGTTCTGTTCCTTAAACTGATCTGTGGTTAAACTGGGGTTTCTGTGGAACCATGAAAATCAAAAGGCAGACTACTAAAAACGTTTTGTAGCTGCCTGGTCACATACACCAAACTGCCAAAAATTTGGCATCAGTATTTTTATCTCTCAAAGTGCAAATGTGGCTTGAAGAATTTTCTCACCACCGGCAGAGAAAACAGAATATATTAGACAGACATCACTAGGTCACTGGCACTGTAACTAGGAGATCAGGGAAAATATTTTGAAAAATTAACATCATCCTGCCTTCCTAAAGTTTAAGAGGAATAAATAAAAAGCTGTATTTCCTTGGAAGAAAAACTGGGGGTTAGATTTCTCTTACTGGAAAAAGGAAACTTTTGCCACTTTATAAATGGGTCTTCTGAACATCCTCTTTCCAAACCAGCTAAGCAAAACAGGAAGGAATTATAAATGTTTAAAAACACATGCCCAGCTAACACTGTCACATGCCCAACAGTAACAGCATTCAGCTGTCACCTCCTAGACTCTCTCCCAAAATGTACAGGGTTGCTGACTCTGAAGATGACAATGCCTGGCAATAATACATATGCTTAATATTGAAAGAAAAAAAAAACAACTTTTTTTGTTGCTTTCCATTTTGTTTCTTTCATTCACTCTTCCCAACTGATCCTGGTTTTGTCTCTCAATATTTCCAATGTGTTTTCTTTCACCAAAAAAAAAAGTTGTTGCTGTTTTTTTTTTTTTATCTCTCTTGTAAACACAAAACAGATCTTTAACAATTTCCAGAGGAGACAGGAAAGAAGCTTGGCAGGTATAACTAGCACTGAACTCAGGAGCCTTCATACAAATGCATGTTTGACCTGGTCTAACATCCTGTTGCGTCCCACAGTTTACTCCTATTCCTTCAATTCCTGAATATGGCAAACCCAAAAACCATTGTCTGTAGCTCATGTGGCTTCTTATTGGCCTGTCCCCACCCTGACACTTACAGGCGTAGGACCCCAAGGGCTCTCCAGTGATCTTGGAGGATGTGAAGCATCTTGCACAAAAAATTGAACTACAGTTCTCAAAATGGAACTGCAAGACTCAAATAGTGCCTAAGGCAGCCAGGTCCCAACCCAAAGATGAAGAAGACGGGGAGCAAGGAGAGTTGGTACCCTTTTAACATCTTACCAACTGTTGAGAGTTCCCCTGCAAAGATATTCCCAAAACTTTGTTGGGTGTGGGGAAAGAGCCAGCATGGTCAATATGCTTGAAAGGGCAGGTTGGGGAAGAAAACAAAGAGCAGGAACAGCAGAGCCCTTCCAGGAGCCACCACTTCTTTAATGGTCCCATCCAACCCAAACCATGCCATGATAAGACTGATTTTTAGTAAAGCTTTCTAAATGCAAGAACCACATGAAAAAAGAAGTGCGAAGCAGAAGTCACGGAATTTGTACCCATTCAAAGAGCACTCACATACTTGCTGTTAGAAGTCCTCTTTGATTTACACATCCAACTTCCTAGTGAGATTCCAGAGTTTGCTCATTTCTATTCTTCACTCAAACCTCCCTAGTTGTTTTCCCTCTTCCTCTCCCCCACTGACAACCATTTCCATTTCTCTCCTCCCCCACTGCATGCTTTTCCTGCCAAAAACTTCACCATGTAACAACATTGCCAAGCAAACAATTTTCTAAAAAGTAGTTTAAAACAATCCAGGGTAATAAAACTACAATATTTAGCGATATAGCTATATGAGTCAGGTTAGAACATATACTGACTTTTACATTCAAATAAAGCAATAAAACGAGATTAAGTCAATTAATAAATTTCTGCTTGTCACAAAACTCTATTTCCACCCTTCTTTGTCCCTCCCCACTTCCACCTTTTACTGCACACCCATCAGCCTGCTCATTCCCCAGCCTGCATTTCAGCCCCATCAGATCTCACATGAAGTGCTGACTAGAAGCCCTTCAGGCCCTGTTGAGGTCAATGGCAAAATCCCATTGGATGTCTGTGTTATGAGCATTTCAGCCAACTTGAGTACGCAACTGGGAGATGGGCAAGCAGAGCCCACAGTGCAGCCGGCAGCAAGTCCACGCTCCAGTCCCTGCACAGGGTAACCAAACTCTCAATTACAATGACTTACTTCTAAAGCAAGCAGCAGCTTCTCCACAAACAAGTCAACTTCTTAAATGTACTACTAATTAATAAGAATTTAGGGAAAAGACAGAGGATTGGTTCTTTTTCGGGTACAATAGGGAATTTTTCTTAGTTTAATATAAGCTGAACCTGTACTCAGAACAAAATCTTTCCATATGCACATGTATATGTACAAATACATGTATATCTACACATTTATATCTATACTTATAATTTTACCCTATACATAAGATGCTTAAATCCAATTTTAATCAACTAAATCTTGTTCCAAGTTGTATGCAAATTCATTTTTTATTTTATTTTTTAACCCAAAAGCTCCTCTAAAAATCTACACTCTACCACTCCTAACAGTATGACCCATGGTCAAAGTTTCTTGCTTGTTCCCTGCAGAAAACTCAGGATCTGCTGCAGCTGCCCATCCAAGCATCAGAGGGGAGACTGAGCTGGTCTGAAGCCAGAGGGCCTGGTTCCTGTTCCAGCTGTCACAAGCAGCACTGTGCAAATGATGCCTTAGAAGGAAAAGGCATTTCAGGGGGTCAGAAAAAGAAGTATCAGCAGTAATTTCAGGGTGGAGAACTTCCACTCTGTCAGTTTTTAAACTACCTTATGGCCCTCCAGATGGTAGAACTGGAGCAGAGACTGAAGCAGATGTGGCTTCAGGTTAGCAAGTCATAATCACTCCCCAAAGGCTCCACACCCTCCTACACTGAGATACAGTCAAATACTTTGTTCTCGCTTGACAAAACAGATTTGGTCATATGGGCATTAACATCTCATGTCTGTGCACTGCATTTCTGAGCAAGGCAAGGACTGCTATGCTGTCCTATGCTCAAACGCACTAAAGTCAGGGTAACTATGAATACTATTTCTCCTACTACTTCCAATTCTCTTATGCAGCTCCCATACTCCTTGGATGGGAGAGTGTGACAAACATGATTAAATGGTTGAAGTACAGGCATTTGGTATAACAATGACCAGAAAAATAGGTAACTAGATGATGATTTTAATGACAGATTATTAAAATGATCTGACGGCTTCTTATTTTACAACTGTACCTCTGAGTTTACGTCAGCTCATTTCCCTCTAACACATACCACCCCCATTTACGCATGTACATCCCCTCCCTTTTCCACACACACAGAGTGAGTCATCATTTTGCAGCCACCAAAGTTTGGATATGTGCTGTCTGAATGCCACCATCTGGGGGGCTCCTTCTGAGCTCAGCACTGGACCGCAGGAAGCGATGCCAGCCTGGCACGCTCTGCCTGGCACAGCAGCTCACACTGGGAGAGCTTAGTTACTCGTCTTTTTCTGCCTTGCTGTGCTTTGCATGAGCCCATGTTTGCACATTTTTCTTGGAGACTTCCCCAGACTTGAAAATACTCACCTTTCCATTTGAGTTTCAGTCTCCAGTCTAGTGTAACTGGCTATATTCTCCTACTAGTCCCACAACTCACCACTGTGGCATCTAAACCTTTCTATGTGGTTTTCTTTCATCTTTAGTCACATTTGTTGGCTCTATCTGAAATTACTTTTAAGACTGTTGGTTCCTACAACAGTTAATATACTACTGAAGGATCCTAGGGTATCATGATACTGTTGAATACACCATGTATCTATACTAGAGACGCTTTGAAAGATGTTCCTTCTCTGACACAGATATAATTGATCTTTTGCCAAGCTAGGCTGCAATGTCAATGACCTTCACCTCTTTTAAAGAAACTGTCTTGTGCATTTGGCTTCACAGTGTATACCAATAGCGTTTGGGAAGTCAAAATGATCAATTATTTCTTACCTATAGCCAACAGGACATGATCTTCATTTTCTTTAGAAGGAATCACAGAGTCTTGGAAATGCTAGAAACAGAGAACTTGAGCTGTATCTTTGAAGACAAATAGTTGCATTTGTGCTTAGTTGCAAGCTGTGCTATAGGCTTTCAGAATACAGTTCAAACTCTACCAAGCAGTAGTTACTTAATTTTAGCCATTCTAATAAATGGAACAGTTACAGCATGCCACGTCCAGACTTTAACATATGCACATGAACACTATGGACTCAAATTCTGAAGATAAAGAAGAGACCAAACCATATCTCACTTTCCATGCAAACTCCAGTTTTCAGCTTGCTCTTCTCTTACAAAGTTTAACTGTGGCTTGACTAGCATACATACAGTGTTCTGGAAGAAATAGCAATACATTTCTAAGATGACTCCTTCTCTAATGATTGAGCTGTTCACACCTGTAGAAATCTCATACATCAGTTCATTCTTTATAGAGTCAACTACAGCCTTTCTGCTAGATAAAAACAAGAGACAGTCAATGTAGTATCAGAAACTTATCCCCACAGCAAGACTTGTGAGCTGCAACACGTTTTCAACATAGACTCCAAACTGTGTGCATATTGCAGAGACGTACTTCTGAGGTGACAGAGATTACAACAGCAACATACGATTCCCAAACAAATGGTCAATCTTCTCCACAGTAGCCAATTAAAAAAAAACAAACTAAAGAGGTCACCACTTTTATAATAATGACTTAAAAAAAGTGGCAGTCCAACAACATTCCACTAAGTTCAAATGTTATTTTTAAAAAAGCCATAGTCATTGGCTATTAAGAAGCTACCACTTTTACCAAATTTGCCAGACTTTACCAGATTTTATTTCTCTCAGCCTAAGTCATTATATTAGCTTCATACCCAGCTGAGATAATAATCAAGCTCCTGCTTTAAAATGTGATTAAAAAAAACACTGAGACAAAGATTTTCTGGTTGCGTAAACAGATACATATAAATAAAAAGCAGAATGTAAGACAAGAAATCAAGTATAACTGACTAACCATAATGAGACTTCTCACAAATATTGGTCCTCCTGCAAAAGCTGTTAGATGCCTCCATGTAGAAGACAATGTGAACTGCCATTTCTCACATCAAGAATTTTTCTCAGTTAAGTCCAGTTAAGGACTCACAGTTATCAACAAGATGTCTCTCAAACTACCTCTTCGGATGTAATGAATCATGCCATCTCAAGGATGAAGCTTGTGCAAGACCGGTTGCACTCCCCCCAGTCTGGCAGCTGAGCAGCAAGCTCCCTGAAGACACTAACATTCATCATAAACTCAAGAGCTTTCTGGTCCAAAAGCTGAGCTTGTTTCTACAATCCAGCTTTCCAGCCCACAACCACATACAGGTTCCTTCAAACAGTAATCATCTACACACGTAACTATTCCCGCAGGATAGGAACAGGCAGGAAATGTTGTCTGAGAGGCATTAGTCACCTTATTTGTTAGCTCTGAGAGGTGCTCAGCCAGCCAAGCTGAGGTTGCGGCTTCTAAATCTAAACGAAACTTAGCTATTTGTATAAGGAGAAATCTGAAATCTGTACCTTTGCATTATCTTGGGACAGTTCATCAGATGCCAAGTTCACTGGACCTGTAAAAGCAGATTCCTGCCTTTAATAACAAGCTAATTCAGTATGAGCGTGCTATGGTTTCTGCTGCTGGTCTCTCTGCTTTTTCTAATAGGAGGGGGAACATAAGGAGCAGGCAAACAGGCAGGCAAGCAAGAACAATGGACATGGGCAGCCCATGCATCTCCCCACAGCGGCATTCCCGTGGGCAGCGTGTGAGCTGGATGCACAACAAGTGCTATATTATTGTCACAGTTATGTTCAGGCTAGGCAAGCATGGTGATTTGTCAGCCAGCTGCTGATTAACCCCCACATGCTCAGAAAATTAACAGTTTTAGTGCCATGCCTCACACCAACTCTGCAGAGCAGCTGGGCTCTGCTTTTCTTCTGCAGGGATTCCATGTGTTTTCTGAAATTAGACATTGCATTTTCACCCCAGAAAGTAAGAAATCACTTAATTTTTGTCACGCCTTTTTTTTTTTTTTTTTTTTTAATAGTTTCTTCCCAGGGCTGTGGGGACAGGCACGGCACATGAAAAACAAGGACCACACTTTGCATGTTTTGCCAAAACACAGCCTCGAGGACTATTGTAAAACAGCAGAGGAGTAATCCGGCTACAGGAATGCAAATGAACACCAGCATTACTCACACTTCCGAACACTATTTTTTCATAAATATATTTCAAATAGTTATATAGCCAGAGTTATGCTGGTAAATATGTGTCATTTTACATTGCAACTCTCAACTCAATGTTTGCATCTGTTCTCAGATACCCAAATCCCTCTCCATTCTCCAGCTCCAGTAAAAAGTTAAACTAAGTAAACTAAGTATGACTCAGCAGCCAGCATAGGGTGGTTCAGGGGATCACCTTGAAGAATGTCCTTTCTCGGCATTGCACAAAGTCTATACTCAAGTTTTTTAAAAAAGAGCTGTATCAATATATCTTTGGAAAAACAATTCAAAGACAGCTGCCTATTATCTTAACTGCACAATCTTCAGCAACGACCCTACCTAACCTGCAGGTCTCTGTGAGATTAAGTTCTGGGATGCAATTATGGGCCCACTGCAATCAGTGCACCTGTTGTCCCTGACCTCAGCAGTGGCCCTAGACACTGGCAGGAACCAGAACTGGGTCCATGCTGATCAGTATCTCTATTGTTAATTTTTAATTAATCCACCTTCTTCAATCAGCCTTCTGCAGCAGTCACATATATACTTCCCCTTGCATTCTAACAGTGAAACCACAGAGCACAAAATCAATAGTGCTGTCAAAGCATCCCAAGCATCATCTCTCTGCTAGAACGAACAGACTACTACTTCTGTAACTGCAGAAACTTACTTTAAAAGATTCAGGGGGAAGATATTTTTTACAGTATTGTCATGCATTTGGCATTATTGTTACTCAGTTTCACAATTCTCAGCTATAAAAAGCTGTTTGCTCTATACCTAATATTCTGTAGAATCAAATGGCTTGTCCTCCAGATACTCAGTCAGCACATGGGCATGGAATTTCAAGGTAAGAAAACAGAAAAAAAACCCTACGAACTACTACATTAGCCAAAATACAAATCTATTTCACCTTTTGTTCTGCATCCTCCCTGGATAATATATCACTCCATGTATTTGAATTTAATTAAGTTGCTATGGGAGATTCACTGCTAAGCTGGTAGCATCATCTTATGCTGACCCACTGCTTTCATATGATTGCCTTTCACAAGAAGCAAGGGACTGCTATAGTAACCTCTACTCAATAATAGCTTAAGGCTCCTGATAGAATTGTGTTCTAAAGGTCTGTCAATCTTGACTTTAAGCCACCCAGAAGTCAGTAGTTACTACTTCTTGGAATGGCAAGTTTTAAAATCTGAGGGGAATCCTTTCATGACATGAATGTGCCAAATTAATGTCCTGAGCTTATCAGCCACTTTATAAAGGAGTTCATCTGAGAATGTAGTAAAAAGTACTCTGTCAATTATTTCATAAAACTTCTGCTCCTAGCAGCAAGAATTTTAACTCAATCTTGCAAAAAGTTCTTTTGGTCTCCTGAATGCTGGAGAATGGAGAATGTAAGACAGGCTACCAGTCACCAGTAATGACCATTCATGATTTTTCAGCATCTAGATTTGGTGGGGTTAGCAAAAGAGGCCAAAAAAAAAAGTCTCATTTATAGAAATATGGTAAGCAATGACGATATCAACACCCAAGAAGATTAAAAGACTTTGCTGCTCTTCAGCATAATAACCATAGTTACAGGTTTCTCATGTCAACAAGTAGATAACATATAGTGTAAAATGTGCAAGTGTGATTACTACAGTTTGTTTGTATAGGTCCTGGATACTACTAAAATGTGGCATACTTTTCTTGCTTTTAAACTGAAATGAGTTCTTTAAAAAAAAAAAAAAACAACAAAAAACCCCCCACACACACAACAAAAAACAAAACAAAACAAAACAAACAAACAAAAAAAACATGAACAAGAAATAACTCTGATGTAAAAGCACAAAAGTGTATAGCTTCCACCAAAACCACAAATACGTAGGTATGCCTATGCCAATATCCATACCAATAATCTTTGGCATAAAGAGAGGATGAGAAGCTTTACAACTAGAAGCCAAAATGAGACTAGACATTCTGAATTGGTGATTCTATCTCTGGATAATCAATATCCACTGATGTTTGTTATCTGCTTATGCCAAGTCAGCCTGAAATAAAACTGCTTTCAGTGAAAAATATCAAAGTAATCATCATGTAGAAGTTGTATTGCCAAAGCTACTGCCACACACAGTGCTGCCTGTCCAGGCCATTCACTTTCTATCCCTGAGGAGCAGCATAAAGATCATGCTGGTAAGAGTACAGCACTCACCTGGGTACCCAGCATCAATGCATTTGTGCCCTTTGTCACCAAAGTAATTCATAAACCTTGTATGGTAAATTGCTGCTTACTCTTAGAGTAACAGATGCATAGTTTGCAACTACTAACAACTCCTTACAGTTTCTCTTCAAATTTACCTTCTAATGGCATAACACTTGTTGCCTGAATGCTGCTGAAGAACTTGAGTATAAAGCTCCTTTTCCAGCACTAACAGTAGCAGCCTACATATTTAAACACGAGCTATACAACGACTGTGTCCCCCTTTTATCCATTCACTTAAAGTTACTAGCTGATGTCACCTGGAACTGCAGTTCCATTCCTTTCCCTCCATCTGGTCCTGATCCTGTCAGCAGTTTCTGCAGGCGCTCACATTTCTCCTGCCCTCAGTAGAGCTGCCTCCAGCACAGTCACTGAGCAAGACCAAGCCTCTTGCAGAGCTCACAGTTTTCAGCTTGTTGCTTCATCCAAACATACAGCGCCAGACACATATGCAAGTGACCAACTGGTGAAAATTTTTAATTAATTCCTAACAATCATACATAAACATCCAGAGTGCCATACTTCTAATGTGGAAGAATGACCATTGTCATGATTTTCTTTTCAGCTCTATGAGAAGACTGCTCCCAGGTACACAAGGATGTATTTTGGTAGTGAAAAAGCATTCTCACCAGCAAGCACAGTCTCACAATCCTTATAGAGGTAAACTGCTCACAAAAATATTGAACGTCTAATTGAAACACATGGGAAGTTTGCCATATTAAGAAGTCTAGGCTGGATCTCAAAACTGTTCATAAAAAACGTTACTCTGCTCCTATCTTTATTAACCTATTTGGCTTTACTGGAATTTGAAGGCTGGAGCATTCATTCAGTTAAATACTGCCCTCTCCTGGAATCTTCTAACATTTTTCTGGCTCTTACAATAAAATTAGTTAAGGCTTTTCCAGTCACCATAAATGCCACAATGTTTTGTGAAGGACTTCAGTCTGACATTGGAAAAACGATGTTCTGTAGGGAGTATCATAATTTACACCACTTTCGTAGTGTATGACTTGTATATACCACTGTTGTCTACTTACAGGTCTCTAATGTCATCTGAAATATGTGATCTTCCTGAATAAATAGTGTATGAATCTGTGCCAACTTTCCAGAGTTTTTCAAGACTGCAACAGTATGGAATAAAAAACTGTACCTTCTACAGAGCTTGTTGTACTGCAGGGTATTTTTGGACCTTCCACTGTCTCAACTTGCTTTGAATTAATACTCTATAAAAAAAAAAAATCAAAGTCAAAATGACAGTAACTGTATTTGATGCCCATGACATTTATCTGAAAACTCAAAAACAATATCAAAGACTAGCAAACAAATATGTTATAAGCAATACTAAAATGACTGATAGAGATACCACAGAGCATTTTATCAGTTGCTCTCCAGGGGAAAATGATAGTAAACGCTTGAAGCGGGAAACCGATAAAATATTTTCAACAACAGGGAGAAATTACCTCCTGCTTACAATACACGAGGGATTGAAAGAATCAGATTTACCATTTGTACTTCATTGTTTATAACCTTATTTATGACAAAAGCAGCACAGCAGCTTTGCACAGCAGCTCTGTCCAGAAGTCTAGTTAACCTTGACAGCATCCTATAAAGCGAGCAATTTTGAAGGATAGGCAATACAAAGAGCCAGAACTAAACACTAACTACATGGTAAATCCAGCCTGGAAGGCAAGAGCTGCTCCCTCCCCACATCCGTGGTCCCTGGCTAGGCTGAGCCCTTGCTCAGATACACACACTGACTGTGTCACTGCAGCTCAAAAGGAAAGGGGCCTAAGATCCAGTCCCTTATTTTACCAATTACCTTCAAAGAGTATAAGCAAAGAGGGTGGAGGGAAGAATGTCTCCTTTTGCACAGTTCCATCTACAATTCTGCTTGCTTCTAATCTTTCCCTCTAGTTAGGCTGCCTGTGTATTTGCCATCTACCAGAGCAGCAAACAGAAAAAAGGCACAGAAACCTGAATACGAAGGAAAAAGTCAGGGATGACTCTGGGGTAAATATTGCAGCCAGACTAATTTGAAAGCCACACCAATGTCAAGCTAGCTATATCCCCCCCGCCTTGGTGGGGCTAGTTGCATTTTTTTCTGCTTATCTGTTGGTGTGCAAGACATTTTCCTACTCCCACGCCTACCAGGCAGAAATAAGTCAATTCCTCCTTGCAAAACTACTAAATCTGTCTACCACCAGGCCAAAAAAAAAAAAAAATCACTTTAAATTATCATAAATTATCTTAATAATTTTGGATTATTATCTTGGTTTGGCCTTTTTTTTTTTTTTTTTATTGCCCTGACACCATTTCACATGTGCCCATTAGTCCCTGGATTTTGTTTCCTCTAACAGAGGACCTCTTCCCTGCATGGGCTGTGTGGCCTCCAGCAACTGAGACAGCCAAACGGATCACCTCCACACACTGCTTAGAGCTCTGCTGGAGGTGCACAACAAACCACACGGCCTCACTGACGGATGCTGCTACCACCACAGCGATTTCTGTCCCGAGGAGGTTACACGGAGTTCAAGCAACTCCATGCTTTCCCTCATCATCTTCAGAAATCTCTCCTCTGTATTGCCTAACAGAGCCACAAAACCTGTAGGTTTACACTTTTTGAACTGCAGAACCCTTGAGGGTTTCCAGTGAAGGCATGGCTCCCATATGGGTAACTCTAGCTTGTTTGTTTTAACTTTTCATTACTCTTTTAGACTTGAAAGGACTCGTAAGTCAAAGGTCTGCAAGAACCCACAGACCAGGGACTGAAGAACATACCTGAGAAAGATTGGGATTTTCTTGCACGAATAAATGCAAAAATAGTTTGTGCTGCTCCTTAAATCATACATTTCACACACACAAATCCAACACTGCATGCCATCATACCCGAGACAAGCTCTTTAGTCCATGTTTTTCTGACCCAAGCCTAAAATAGCAATGTGGTCATTTATGCAGTCTCAGGATATAAGAAACTAGATGTAGAGTCTTAGTCTGCTGTATATGAGCTGAACACTCCAGTACAGCAATAAATTCTACCTCTATTTTAAAAAGAGTATGTATTTTGAAATATCTAATGCTCACCTTATGCTTTGGATTCAACTAAGGGCTAAAAGTGCTTGTTCAAAACAGCAAAAAAATTAATTTTACCATAACTTTTGGACATAATACATAGCCTAAACATGACAGTTTGATCATCATACACTTCAGGATGATATCTGCTGTGTAGGAAGTTAACTAAACCATGAGATCCTCCAGATTATTCTGGCTTATTTCTGCTTTATTGAAAGCAGTGCAGCACTGATGCTGGGCAGGGGGGCATGGGGGCAAGGAATAGGGTCCCCACAAAGGTGGATCTTGATTGTTGAAACTAGAGGAATGGGGAAACCTACAAGTGAAGGGTGGTAGGCTTTTTCCCAGAAATACCAAGTGCAGAGTTTTGGAGCCTTGAATAGTCTTTGTCTCTGAGAGCCATGCAAATATCTAACATACAACACTTTCTTTTTCCATTTCAAAGACTGAAAGAAGAACAAGGATTTGATGAGTGCAGGAAAAATCCAATAATATAAATAACACAATGCATTCTTCATTACAGTCTTGGTTTTGCTATTGGGTATATTATTGTTTTCATGGAAAAGCCACACACAGACTGTAGGTATTCTGCAAGCTACAAACACAGAATAACTCCTTTGTATTGTAACAAATCAAAATCCTGGCAGTGTAGTTACACAATATTATACATAATGACTTCACAATACACCTCACCTTAAGTTTTTGTGTTAAACACAACATGTGGATCATTTTAACCTAGAATGTCTAAATTTAAAAAAAAAAATATATAGAATGTTATTAAGATAACTTAAGAAAAATCAGTACACAAATAAGGAAATCTGAAGTTAAGCATGGAAGAGAAAAGCTGAATTTTAAGACCAGAAAAAGAGAAGAGCCTATTTTTAGTGTGGTTTTAGTTCACAAGTTTTACATGGTCATGCAGTCTCAATCTAAAACGTGAGCACCTGCATTGCTAGTAAAAAACTTGTGCTTTCAAGTGTTCTTCCCCTTGCTTTACTGAAATTGAGAGACATCCTGAAGAAGTCCACAGCAGTGCTCCAAACACCTTACAGTAAAATAAGACCTACTACACCATAACCAAACTCTACAGAAAAAGTCTGTAATCTCTATATCTGCTGTAAATAATAGACTGGGGTGGGCTCTAAATAAAGGCTTCCAGGCATTACAGTCCTAGATAAAATAATGGAATTAAATATTTCAAAGTACCAATGTGAATACAATGACAATGCAATTAAAGACACAGAGATTTCAAGGAAAGATATTCACTGTAGAGTCCACAATGATTCAAAAACAACTTGGGAGCTAAAGGAGGCTATGATAAAGTTCTCAACACCTCTTATCTTCCAGCTTCACATGTACAACGTGCTACACACACAAAAGAGAAGCTCACAGAGTCATCCAGCAATTACGCTGGCCGTTAGTGACACAGGCAGCTTAAACTAAAAGCCTACTCAAGAAAAACAAATCCAGTGTGAAGAGTCTATAGCTGAAAATTACTGAAGAAAATCAGTGGCAATGCCCTGAGATAGATAGGTACATACCTGGTGAAGAAGAGGTCTGTCCCAGAAGTATTTTCTGAAGAGCTTTATGTCTGACTCCAGCAAGTGCTGTGCAGTGTGGCTGAACGTCAGTGTCAGAGCTCCTGATGAATGAACAAACTGCATGCAAGCACCCTCGCTGATCTCCGCTCTTGAAACTTCCAACGAGTGACTGCCCTGGAAACTGGAACCACATGCTCTTTAAACCTGATGCTCTGTGCACAGGTAGGATGAAAGCACAGCTGCAGTGAGCTTCCTGCTCACCTTCGGCACAGCCTGTCAGGTTCCCAACACACCCAAGGCAAAAACTGGAGGCAGAAAATCTGAAACATCCACCGAAAACACAGCTGGGCAAACAAATACTTACCAATTACTCCACTCAGGCCTAAGAACACGCAGCTACTTCTAACCATCAGCAGGGGAAAACAATGTCAGGTCTAGGTAGTTGTTAGTAAAATAAGCCAGAAAGATCAAGCTGTGACAATACCTCTTTCTCCTTACTGCTGTAAATCAGCAATCATACCTCTTCCCGCTTATGCTGCCACTTGTATCAGAGGGATGCCACTGGCAGCTAGCAGACACATTATCTCACAACACTGAAAACCAGAAAGTGTCTCAAGGAAATAGAACATTGTTTGGATGTTACAAACAAATGAGACATTTATAACATAATGTACTGTATCAGCGTGGTATTTTTTTTAAGGCTGAAGTACAGATAAGTCTCACATAAACTATGCTGCATAGAGCCAGAACCGAAAGAGCCACATACTGAAATAAAAATGTAGCCCAATTCCTCCGTATTTCTCTTTGGAAAGTAAAGCCAATAATGAGAAGAGGCATCTAATGCTGAACATTTTGTACCCCAAGACACACATACACACACCACACAGCTCCTCAGGTCCATACAGAAGAAACTCCAGACAGCTGAAACATGCCAGAAAGCACTTGTCCTTTAACTCATTTGTCAGTGTGGCAGCTCTCCAGTGAAATAATCATAGCTGTAGCACTGGCTTTGCTGCTGACTCTCCCTTATTCATTCAAACCTGAGACTTACAGAGGTCACAAAATCTGAGGTTTTGTGAAAGTCAGGTCTTCTGACTCTGTTTATATGTAACTATTTCTCTATATATATTTTAAGAGATGTCTTCACTTGTTGGTAATGTGTGCAGATTCAGCTGCAATAGTGCTGGGAGAGATATCTGATGGTGTAGCTGGTCCTCTGTTGCTTAACTGACTATTAATTGACTTGCAGATGTAATGAAGGACACTAATCACTAACTTCCTTTAACTGTATTTACAAATTTACCACCTGAAATGGTAATAATGGCAGAAAAAGCAACAGAAACCAACACAAAATAGGCAACTGTTTTGAGAAAAACAACAGTATTCCCCACATCCCTTAACTAATAAGAGTTTTTCAGAGGAAGCAGCAAACCTTTATACTCACTTTGTGAAGACTTCAACAAGTTTGGAGTGCCCATTTTGTAAAGCCAAATCTAATGGTGTTGCTCCATCCTCATTAGGTAATGCTAACGCTGATGACCCTCCAGGCTGCGCTGCTAAGAACTGGGAAAGTTTAACTAAGCCCAATTTCATCACAAGGTGGAGGAGAGTTTCTTTATGTCTAGGCTCTGAAGAAACACAGTGAACAAACAAAATCATCAGTAATAAACCCCAGCATTTTAGTTGCTAGAAAGCATCAAAAGAAACTTGTTATCTCCTGCAGAAGTATCAGACCTACAAAAATACTTTGGCAGAATATGTCTTCCACTAAAATCAACAGTTAGTATACTTAATTGCATCTGTAGCGCAATACTAGGATATCAAATACCATCTCGTTTCAGCAGTCAAATAAAACAGTTTGAATTAGATAATCTCAGTATTTCTCTCTGTCTTTATATATAGTATAGCATTCAGCGCAAGAGATACCCTAATATACTGAATATACTGCAGTAGATAGTTAAAAGGCGATTTTTCAGCTGCCCTAGCAACACAAAACATCTGGTAGCATGGCCAATATCTCAATTAAAAAAAAAAAAAAAAGTGTGATTTTTCAAGGCAGGCTGCTTATCAGCACAGCGAGTCATAAGCTAACACACATATGGGTAAAATATAAAAATATACAGGATTATTCTTGTGCCTCTCTTTTCAGAAAGGAGACCTCACCTGCCAGTACCTCCTCTCCACTTTTTAGCATATAATCATCAAGCTCAATGCAATTAAGTTTAAAATAATAGAGGACACAATGATGACTTAGTCACTAGATGTTGATTCTCCACTCAAGCCCTTCCAGGGCTTTTGTTCAAAGAGCTTATCTGTCTACATACATTCTCAAAGTCTCTGCAATGTAACAGCAATAAATAAAATTAAGTTCAAGTGCCAATCAACCTGTTCTTTACACTGATACTTTGTTGTGAAGTTAAATATAAGGTTACTTGCACAAGGTTCAAGTATTTAAGGGCAGTTACTCTACAGTTTACAGAACAACTGGCTAAAATCTATTAGATTTCCAATGATTTATGACATTCCATTGAAATTTATCGTTCTGATTCAACGGACCTTTTCTTCCCTGTTACTCAACTAGTCCAGAACACGTTGAAAATTATATGCTCCGGTGGCAAAGGAAAGGTGAGGCTCCTGAAGCATAGGTAAGTACATGCACATATTTGTGTAAATAATACTATTAACATCAACAGCAAATCACCGTCAAATTTCCCATCTGCATCAATATTTGCAAGATAAAACTGTCTGATGGAAAGCAATCCTCCAGCAGAGAGAACAGTCATGTAGCCAAAAATCTAATAAATGTGTTTTTCAGAAACACCGTTGAGCAAAGGTATCGTATAGTTACACGCAAATACAGTGGCTCATGGATGACTCCTATTCTGTTTAAGTACTCCCTCTGAAAGTGTCAGGAATACTTATTTTACAGAATCATCAAAAAAACTCACAAACCTTGAATAGTCCTCAAGAGGTCTCTCTATCTTGCCTTAAGGCAGGATCAGCTCAACATAGATCACTCCTGATGGATGTTTGTCTCATTTATTCTAAAAACCTTCCAATGATGAGAAGTTTTCATAACCTCTGTAGGCAATCTATACGAGGGATACTTTTACATTTAAAGCTCACCTAGACCAACTCCTCCACACTGGGCAGGGACATCTATCACTCAATCAGGTTGCCCAAAGCCCCATCCAACCTGGCCTTGAACACTTCCAGTAATGGGGCATCCACAACCTCTCTGGCCAACCTGTTCCAGTGTCCCACCACCCTCACCTTAAAAATTTCTTCCTTATATCCAAACTATATCTACTCTCTTTCACTTCAAAATCATTGTCCCCTTTATATACTGAAAGGCTGCAATAAGGTCTCCTCCAAGTCTTCTCTTCTCCAGGCTCACAGGAGAGGTGTTCCAGCCCTCTGATCAATTCCATGGCCCACCTCTGGACCTGCTCCAACAGGTCCATGCCTTTCTTGTGCTGGGGACCCCTGAGCTGGATGCAGTCCTCCAGGTGGGGTCTCACCAGCGCAAAACCCACACAGTCAGTGAGTGGCTGGCAAAAGTCAGCCCACAGGGAGTACGGAGGCATGAGGATCTGACTTAGCCCACAGCCTCAAAGCTCAACCAAGCACTACTCATCAAACACCTGGATCCGAGACCTTCTTTTATGGAGGAACATTTAAATGAGCGGGGCTCAGGCTTCCCAAAACCTATCCAGAGATAGTGGAAATGATGTGCCAGTTCAAGAATGGGAGACCTCAGTTCAACTTCCTTCTCAGCCAGATGGGATTTGAACCCCCAGACATCTTCAAACATCCTCTGATCACTATTCTGGTGGGAGCATGCCCTGTCCCCTTTGTTGAAGAGTATTTGAAAATGGGTCACGGTGCAGAGGAAATCCAAGGGATGCAGGGCAGAGGACCAAGAAAGCAGCAAACTGACTATAAAGCAACTATCAGCTGGGAGAAGTCTCTGCTGTGTGGACATGGACGCATTTCTCATTATACTGTCATCAGATGTGAAACAAAATGCTGGTAGCCCAGGTGCCTCACTTGCTCAGAGAATGCCCTCACCATTCAGACACAGTATGAACCAGCATCTTCCCTATCCCTCGCTGTGTTTCTAAATAGAGACTGATAACATCATCTGTGCTTTGCACTGGCCCCAGTGCTATTTCTGTACTTCAGAGAGTCTCCCCTGGAAGGACTTTGGCAGACTCGAGGCTATGCCACCTGTGTGGACCCCAGCAGAGCACCGCTGGATGCCAGGCCAAGCACTCCCTTGCCTAGTGTGTTTATATGTACAGTGTGAGTTTGAGTTTAGATGCCTTGAAAATGCTGTGGTTGAAAACATAGCCCCTGAACACACCTTATGTATTCCAGGTTAAAATGTTCACTAAAAAATGAGCTTTCAGAATCACTCATTAGTCTGGAGTACTTAAATTCTGATAAAGTCCCACTTTAGACATCAAAGTCAGTTCTTTGAATGCTTCCAACTAGACCATTTTTTCTATATATGGTGTTAATAAGCGGCCAGCACATACGTCCATCTAATTAGAACACATGCAAATATATCAACCAGTGTTAAGCACACCAAGAATATGATTAGCTACTAACCCCACCCCAACCCTCAGATTAAAAACACAGAAACAAAAAGGCAAACTTTACTATGAACTCCATCCTCTGATTAAAACTTTGGCCTAGGACCATTGGGTTTTAATGTTTATTGTAACACTGGAAAAAAGCCACATAAACTTCTTCTGGGGAAGATAAAATTAGGACTTTCCCACTCAGCAAAAAGGGAGCCCTTAGGACACCTTCCCTAATGAGGGATAGCCTTCTCTCTGCTCCAACACTGTGGCAAATAAAGTTATTCTTCTGGCAGCCAAATCTTAAAAACAATGCAGTATGAGTATGTCTGCTACAAAACAACCTGATTTCAAAAATAAATAATAGGCAGTGCTTTATCTTTGTGGCCTTAAAAGATCATCTATAATAATAACCTATATTTTTCACCACAAATATTCTAGTAACTAATTTCTATCTGCCCAACCTACCAACCTTCATCTACCCTTAAACTAGATTTATTCCTGGCTAGCTTGAATGCACATGGTAGCGGAACCACCCAGCATTTCCACTGGCTTTCACCGCGAATGTACTTAGAAACAGCACTTGCATTCCTCCCCATCCTTCACCTCTATAGACTATGTGTTTGTTGGGCTACTCTCCCCTTACTACTCCCACCTGGCTTGCACAGGAGTTAGCAGAACCTGATGACATAAAGCAGTTACTAATAGCTTCATGGTACTACAATCTGAAATAAAAATTGTAAAGTCAGAGGATAAATGGAAAGGCAGTATGTTCCTTCAATACAAGGAAAGTATTTTTTATCACGGGGGTAGTCAAACACTAGGACAGGTCACCCAGAGAGGTTATAAACTGTCTGTCCTTGCAAGTGCTCAAAATTTGACCCTGAGCAAACTGATCCAACTTTGACGCTAGCCCTCTTCCAAGTGTACAGTAGGACCAGGCCATCTCCAGTGATCCCTTCCATGCAAATTCTGCTGTGGTTCTACTCCAGAAGCAGCAAAACAAAACCAAAACCAAACAAACAAGCGAACCAAAAAAAACGTGATGACTGATAAAAAGGTTTTTAAATAGACCTGCCTATAATTAAAAGATTTGCACTAAAAAAAGGTAAAGTTCTGAAACAACTGGGTTTTAGCAATTTTTCTCTTAAGAACAATTTCCAGTTTCAGTTCTTCTGTTTCACCACCTGCTCTTATAGCTCCTCACTGTGACAGAACAAATAGCATTTTCACATTTTTCACTTTCTTTTCCTCTTCCCTTGAGGAAGATTTCAAATGTGGGAAAATGAGGGGAAAAATACAACCAACCAAAACCAAAAAATTACAAAAAGAAAACCATCAAGAAATTTTTGAAAAAGTTGTGAAAAAAACAACATAACCAATTCATCCGCATTTAGTGGCAAACAGGAAGAGAACAAGGAAAAAATTAAAACACAAGGCTTCTTCAACGTATTTGTATTTGAAGGATACAAAATACCATTTTCAATCCAGACACAAAACTGACAATTCCTAAGATTTGAAAGACACACTGCAGACTGATTCAGACAGTGTCAGCTACTTCAAGGAAGGTGGTGCTGTAAAAGATACACGCTATCACGACATTGTTTTGCATCACATCCCGATTCTCGAGCCAAAACACTCTGAGTTACACAGCGCTGAGCCAAACACAGTCTGGTTTAAACATTAAATAAATCTTTTTGTTCTTCCTTGCACCTGAATCCCTTCATATGTCCAAAACAATAAACTAAAAACAAATATTTCTCTCTGACAGAAATGACTAAGCCCTTTCTGGGCTATGAATCTCATTCATTTCCTGGAAGGAGACTAAAAACCTCAAGACTTGTAACTTGAAAAGCAGGAGGAGACATCAAAACTCACTAACAAATTCCAGTTTTTCCTGGCTTCATACTTTTATGCATTACTGTTCATTTCCTCATTTTTCTTTTAGGTAAGAGATTGTTTATAAAGCAGTCTCCAGAGCAGCCTGATGCTGCAAAAACACACACAAGTGGTTTTGTGAATAGACGGTGGTCACGATGCACAGTCAGGTACATGACAGCCCATCTGAGAGCTGGGCTGCAATGACATCTCCCTTACCACTTACCAAGTATCTGGAACATCCTCCTTTTCTTTAATTAGTTTCCCTATTCATCATACCTTTATCACCTAATCCCCTGAACTGTCTGACCAAGAAAATATTACCTCTCCTCACAAATCTTACCACTCCCAGAAATATTTATCTGCTGTTCCCACTGTCTTCCTAATTCCTTGGAGGAGAACAGGTACTTTGCCCCCATCTCTATTTTCTTCGGTAGGAAAAAAGAAATCTAAAACTCCAGCTGAGGAAAAGATACTGACAGAGTTTTCTTTAATTTAGATCAGAAATATGACAAGGATCAGCGAGGTTTGAACTGGTGTGGCTTAGCAGGAATATGTTTAACACCAAGTAGAAACAGTAACAGGATTTACAAAGAAAAGGGCAGGGAGGGGGCAATAAAGGAAAAAATGCCACAGAAAATGGAAGTGTTCCCCAAAGGCAGACTATAAAGCAGTGAGGTTAGATACTTCAGTTCACTCCACAAGACCTATTCCTAGAACACAATTACAAAGCGTTTATGAAATAAGAAGGAAATTCTCCTTCTTCATGAAAGGGAATTAAACAAGTATAGACACTGTTCCCATCCCTATGATACACAATTAATTTTCATAACTCAGACTGTAATTTTACTGCTTCTACTAATAACCTTAAGCCTAAAAGAACACTATTCCTCTTGAAAATAACTGTAAATAGTAACAAAGCCAGCAGCAACTCTTGTTTTATTACCAGCACTGTTAAGTCACCCAGACAACCCAAAATCACCCTCCCAGCAACGCCCTTAAGACAATCAGAAACTGAGGTGCCTCAGCCTCCTGTATGTAAGACAGACCTCTCTGCAAGGTCCACACTTGTGTGCTCTCACTCCCCTTCCAACAGCCAAGGGACATAAGCCTGTGTATGTCAAGGACAAAAAAGTTGCAGTGATGATGCTGAACCAATGTCCGATGGTCCTCAGGGACTGCCAGTCCTAAAAGACTGCCCTAACCTGATGGTGTTAAGAGATGAAAGACTATTTGGAAGCATTTTTCTCATCCAGATTAAACCAGTCCATCTTTCTTCTTTTTCTTGGGGGGGAACTGAAAAACTGTAGGAAGACTAGCAGCTCTAACAAGTTATTTGGCTTAATATTTAATATTTATTATATCCAAAAATTGAATAATCCAATTTTCAGAGGGAAAAAATCCTTTATGAAGGTGCAATAAACAAGAAAATCAGCTTCTCCCTTGCCCTCCTCCCTACTCCTTCTTCTCCTTACTTCAAACCCACCAACAAATAAATGTCTAAGCATAGCACCTCTGTTGGGTCCCCACCTTCCTCTAGCAGCAAACTGCTTGTGGGCCAGGTGATTTCAACATCTGACCAGTTTGTGTGAGTGACATGGTTGACAGACAAGCACTTATTACAAGTGAGGATTACCAAAAGTTTCATGCTTTCTTCCTTCTTTTGATGAACTTTAAATAATGTGGCTAACAAGTCCTGACCTGTGCAACTGCACTAAATTCCTGAATTATTTGCAATGCTCCCTAGACAATCCAGGCTCTCTCTTTATCCAATCCTTTTTTTATACCTTATAAAGGGAATACAAATACTTTTTCCAGATATCAAAACTCCTATGAATAAATTATTCTTCTATCTTTCCATCAACCCATATGTCTCTAAATCCTCATAAAAATGAATGAGGTCCAAAAACACCAGATGGTACAATAATTTTCTCAAGCGATGTGTCACTCAAAAATAATTTTCTTCCAATAAAAATAGCCCAGCAGCTCTGAAAACTGACAGATCAGAAGCATGAGGTCTTAACTAGTAATGGATGATAGTACCCACATCTTCCACAACACCGATACCAAAAAGAACATCCTGACAAGTATTGTGTCAAGACACATATCAGACCTGTGGCACAAGGGGCTGCAGGGACAGCAGGTAGGGAAAGAAGTCTCATCCTCTTTCTAAATCCTCATAACTTCCCTGTTTCTCATCCATTTTGATCTTTGGGAGCATGGGGAAGAAACAGAGTGCTGGGACAACACCTGATCACCTCATAGTGGAAGGTGAAGAACCTTCTCCTCCTCTCCTTACCTCTGCTGAGATGTGAAGCCCTCCTGCCCCAGTTCATTCCCTTCTCTCTCCCTCTCCTCCTGCACACACACAGCTCCCTCAGCCACATGCGACCCTCAGCTGTGCTCGGCCTCCTGGCTTTGGGGACAAAAACACTGTGATGGGGACAGCACAAAAAAGCAACATGAGCCAGTTCTTCTCAGAGTCAAGTGAAAGGAGAATATGGCTGTAAGAAGAATCATAACTATACTATCAGAAAGGAGAGAGAAAGGATACAGGAGCCAAAGGGAATTGACACAAACTGCTTAGAGGACACCAAAATAGATGTCAGGCCCAGCCCAACAGGCTGAAGGAGAAGCTGTCTGGAAAGCTTTCAGGAGCACCCCCACCCAACAAGGGTGGCCAGTAAGGAGTGCCCAGGCAGGACAGCACTGAAAGCTCCTCACTGCACATGAGCATTGCTAACAGGCTCCAGGAATTTGGATCAAATTTTGCTTTATTCAAAAACAAAAGGAAAGATCCCAGCTTCATTTAAGAGCAAGGAGTGGGGTACAAAGGGCGATGTCACCTTTTCAGTGCAAGAGTGACCCTGAGGCAACCATTAATGCAGTGTGCTCAAGACATGCTCGTCTAACATTTCAAATGTTCACAGAGACTTTCTATAGTGACAGGAGCACAAATCTCTGCTTTTCCACTGTATTCAAATTTTGTTTATATATAATATTTAAATCTTAAAAGTGAACAAAGTATGAAAAAAACATAGGAATAAAAAACCCACAAATCCTATAAAAGTCTTATGAGAGCAACATACTCTTTTCCATACAAATGTTGCAGTACACCTGAAAATTAACAATTAGCATAACTAAAAATTAAAGAACTTTGCTATTTGGATGGCATCTGGCTGGTATTCTGCTGATGCTTCTGGGTTGGGCTTCAACTGGTTTTGATGAAAATCTTAGCCAAGGTTGTGAACAAAACTACAGCTGATTTTTTCAGGCTTTGAATCAAGGTCTTCTTTGCTAAAATCCAACAGCCATTCCAGCAGTTGAGTAATGTGAACAAACATTTACTACACACCACAATGAAACAAGTAATGGCTTTTTTTTTCCTTCTCTCTCTCCTGTCTAGCCAATATTGGAATGAGACTTGGTATTTGTTTTTGTATCTCTTGAAAGAGCTGTTTACAACAGACAGACTAAAACCATCCTTCTCCTAAGGAAGGCAGTAGCAGATTTCAAGCTATCTGTCACTAAGAATTAGAAAGATTTAAGACGGGAAAAAAGTGTTCACCCAAAGAAAAGGGCTAAGTGCTGTATTTTTACTTCCCAAAAGCTTGCATGAAGCTCTCTTTCAGTTTGGCTCATATGGAAACTGCCTGCCCTCCAATTTTTAGCAATTTAAAGTACTAAAAGCAAAACAGCCAAAAGTACCAAATTTTCAGTGAAAAACATGTGAAGCCATCAAATTTAACACTGTTTCCAACCTCATATATAAATTAGCTAGGTCTGCAAAAAAAATTATACTCTTCAGCAAAACCTAGCTACAGTTTTCTGTTTGCAATGAAACCTGAAACCAGGAAAATGTCACCTAATTTTTTACAAAATTTTTCAATAGCATACCCTAATGTAAAGTTTCATGTATATTTTCATCTTGTTTCCCCTATAATAAAAAAAAAAAAAAAGCCACAAAACTTGTTTAATGATATTCTGCCCAAGGAATGATCATAGTTGTAAGTAAAACACAAACACTGACAGAACCACGTCAAAAATTGTGTTTACTCTTGTCGTGGTTTGAGCTCAGAGGGCAACTGAGCACCACGCAGCTGCTCACTCCCCTCTTCCCCCCCAGCACTGGGAAGAAGGAAATAAAGTAAAATGTTCATGAATCAAGATAAAGACAGGGAGGGATGACTCACCCATTATGGTCATGGGCAGAAGACAGACTTGTTAGAAGAAATAAAAAGAACATAAATTTAAGTCAGACACTAACAACAACAACCCTTAATAGACAGAGTAGGACAGTGAGAAGCATAACTGCATCTTTAAAAACACTATCCCCCTACTCCTCCCTTCTTCCCAGGCTCAGCTTTGCTCTGGATCTCTCTACCCCCTCCCCCACAGCAGGGCAGGGAATGGGGGTGCAGTCAGTCCTGATGCTTCTTCCACCTCAGGAGGGGGGCAGGGGGGAACAACTCCTCGCATTCCTCCCCTGTTCCAGCATGGTTCCCCTCTCGCAGGAGACAGTCCTCCACAAACTTTCTCTGGCATGAGTCCTACTCATGGGATGTAAACATTCCCATTCTGATCCAGCATGGGTTACCCCTATGTGTTTCAGTGTTCCCAGCACCGAACTACAACAGTGGGGGCTTCTTCTCCCCTCAGAGTCCCGGCCTTCTTCAGGCTCAATCACCTGCTCCAGCGTGGGCTCCTCCACAGCGTGTGGGTCGGCCTCTGCTCCACCATGGACATCCATGGGTGGCAGGGGGGGCAGCCCTGCCATCTCACCATGGGCTGCAGGGAGTCTCTGCACCGGCGCACCTCCCCTGCCCTTCTGTTCCTTTCTTTCACTAACCTTGCTGTTTGCACAGATGTTCTTGCAACTCTTCCTCACAAGTCCCAACCCCTCCTCCCAGGTTCCCCTTCTTAAATTTGTTACCGCAGAGGTGCAGCCACCATCACTGATTGGCTCAGCCTTGGTGCAGAGCTGGGTCCAACTTGGAGCCAAGGGAGCTTCAAGAAGCTTCTCACAGGGGCCACCGCTGTAGTCCCCTCCCCCCTTATCAAAACCACCACCACACACATAAACCCAGAACCACTCTGTACATCAGAATGCCTACAGTAACACATTCTTCTCTTTTATGGCCGGCTCCTTTTTGTCTGCATAATTAAAATATCTCACTTGGTTGGTATCATGGCAGCAAAGCTTCACTGCTACAATTCTTGCATTTTTTAAGCAGACAGCTCTTTAATCTTGCAAAGGCAGTCTATAAATAAAGAACTGCATTCACAGTGAGTCAAGACAAAAAAAGCTTCTGGAGAGACTGAGTTACAATAACTATTATTATCCTTTTAAAACCTCTGGGCACAAACCAAATCTCTGATTACCCCTCTCATACTTGAACAATTTTTCATATTAACCACAAAATAAAGCACAAGGGTTGAGAACCTGAGATAAAACAGTGAGATACTCTGCTCTGAACTGTGCATCAAACCACTGTTAAAAGCTTTCCAAGTTAAAATAAAATCTTATCACCTTCTGAGCAGCTTCCAATGACGTTCCAGGTTGATGGCAATTCTTCATGAGCAATGGCCATCATCAAATCATTATCCAGGGACTGCAGATCTTTTATCCTTATCCCAAACTTATCCAGCAACATCTTGTGGGTAGCGGCAGTGACACATTCTGCATGATCGACCAGAAAGCGAGTCAACTTGCAAGACAGATTCTCTCTGTAAGTGACAGGACAGCTGCCAAGGATCACAGGTGAGTATCCCCTTGTGTACATTAACACAGAGACAGAAACTACTTCTTGGCATCCATGGCCTGTAATTATAATGTAAATTAATTATTAGCATTACCTATGTTCAGAAAATACATTAGTTTTTCCTCATCCCCCCCTGCCTCTAAGAGCTGCAACTACTCATCCAGAATTATTTTATTCTCCCTCTGATTACATCTATTTGTAAACAAGCATTTCTGGTGATAAACTTGGATTCCACTAGACTGTGAACTGCCAGTCCTCCCAATTATACTGACATAATTAATTCTAGAACCAGTGTTTCCAGGTAAAGATTCTTTAACCACAATGGAAAAAAGATGTAACCACATCAGGATGAAATCCCATAAATCAGAAGCCTGAAGGTTCTTGGGTAAGAATTAAGAAAACTGAGACACTCATGGAAAGAGGGCAGCACGGGATGCACCACAGACTCAGAGTGGTATAGCTACTTATTAACACCCATTTTGTACCTACTCAGTATCTCCATGTATGCCAAAACCCAGAATCTTTTAACTAATGCATGGTTTGTGCATTTGGCAGACTTGATTAAATGCTGTATCAACTCTAACTTACAGCTGTGACTCTCAAATTCCAAAGAAGTTTGCCTCTCATACCTCTTAAGCACCTTGTGCATTCCTCCTCCTCCTTTGCCATCTAAGTGAGGGTGGATGTCATACATCTATAAGAGGTGCAAGCTGTACCTCTCACTGGAGCGCTAACTATGACGTACTATGGGTGCAAATCTAAATTTTCCAAAATATCCCTGAATAACTACAAGTATATATGCAACCTAGTAACTGCAAAGGAAAGCATGTACTTACAACATCTGCAGTTGTTTTTAAAGTGCTCTGTGTTCCCTTGTTTAATTTGGCCACAAAACAACACGAACATCAGCAGGGCTGGATTTTAACCTCACACTTTATTTTCATCTGTTCATGGCTTCTGTTAGGAACAGGCAGGGGATTAAGTGTTGCCTGTAGCCTCCTGTTTTTATTCCTAGACCAGAAGCAACCATTTAACAGTGTCATTTCAGGCCTCTTAAAAGAACAACAAAAAAATGTTTTGCAGTCCTGGAATAAGTCTAGCATTGCATCTTCTCCATTGTAATCCATGACAATCATTTACCATTTATAGGATCAAAGGAGCCACCATGTAATGGCAGCGAACTTTCCCTTTTTATACGCAGCAGCCATGGGCAGACTCTAAATCCTCTTTAGAAAACAAGAACAAAAAACAAGCAGATCCTATTGCACAGGTACAGCATGTTTATAGCCACCTACTCACACCAGTGAAAAGGTCACAAAGCACACAATAAAGGTGACAACCAGGGCTTATGTTACATCCATGAGGGGAACAATGCCAAGGCAGAGAGCCAACTGTGAGGCAACACAAATCCCCCCTGTCTGCAGCAAGGCACTCCTGAAACGATTTTCCTGACACGTCTGCACTGTGTACAGCTCCAGCAGAGCTCCAAGCATCACACACCTCCACCACGAGGGCCTTGTAAGATGGGCTGACTGCTGCACCCAGGGAAAGCTCACACAAAAACATTACTTTTGCAGGTGTTAGGATGCCCAAAGGCAAACAATTGTGGCATAGAATTAATTCACATTAAAAATGATGCCATCCCTTAAGACTGCACTTCAGTGCACACCCAGCTATGCAAGCCCAGTAACACTGTCTACGCCTGATACTGAGCTGCTGTGGATTCCTACAAAAGGCAGGATCACCTTATGGTCAAACTCAGCCCAGATCCTATAGACCATCATTAAATTCCTGCATTTCCTCCGTTGCAGAGCCATAAAACTGAGTTATACCAAATAATTCAATTGTGCCCAGCTTTTCAATGGGGGTGGGGTATAGCAAAGAGATGGAAAATGTAAACAGAAGTTAGCACCCACCTGGAACAATGGACCGAAGAGCGTTGTCACTGACTCGCTCAGCAAACATTATGTGCCTCTTCAGGGATCCATCGTAAACAAAATAAAACTCAGCGTCCTCTGGGAGGTAAATGTCTTTGTCAAATTTTGCATGTATAGTCACCTGTCCCTGAAAAGTGAAAGCCCTGTCAGAAACATGCAGTAAATTCCTCATCTCCAACAAACCCTTTGATGTATACTTCAGATGCAAGTTGATTGTAACCTTTTCAACTCTGCTATACAGAGGCTGTGATCCAATGACAAATACGCGGTTTTCTACTTCCACTTAGAAAATAACATTGGTTTTATGCCTGCACAAGCAAAGGTGATTTAAAAACCTGCCTTTTAAACAACATCTTTCAACTAATTCCTTTCATCCTGACCCACAAAAATATAATTGACTTTTTATTTAAAATGCATCAGAATAAGCGAGTCAGTGAACTCAAGTATTTTGATACTCCCAAAAGCACACTTTGTGTTAAAAAAAAAAATCAAAAATTCTGAAGTTGTTGAGATGGTCTTAGACTTGCTTTACAAAACAAAAGCACTGATGTAATTCTACAGCTGTCTATGCTGGTTTCAAAGAATACTAGTTCCCAGATATCTGCCATGGGTTTCTTTACAGTAAATAGAAAGCAACCAGCCAAGAAAAATCAGTCATACAATAGCTTCAAAAAAGAACAGGAAAGGGATCTGAGAAGAAGCAAACAATAACAAATGTCTGACATGTCTGAAGGAGGAAATTTACATGAAATTGCATTTCTTTAAAGAGGAGGACAGTGTGCTCCACCACGGTCCCCAGCTGCGACAGTTGTTCTAAATATGTCAGAATCGCCCCAACATCTGGCAGAAATGCTGTTTTGTGGAGAACACACTGCTGAAGAGTATGTCAGCCATTCAGACTTCCAAACGACGCCTGCTCTGCCTCTATTCAAAATAGTTACCATAGCACTGACTCCACTGGCGCCATAAACAAATCTGGTAAAAACCTGCACCAAAGCACAACACGGCAGCACAGAAATTTCTGTGGTTCAAACCCATTTATGTTCCTGACCATCCTGACAGGCATCTGGCTCCTTCCCCTGTTCATCATATGGCAAACATACACTTTACTGAAGTGAGAATCTTGCTGCCCCCCCACATCACATCTTCGTCTGCCTTCCCCAAGGACATCCTTCTTGTCACTAATAACAATGTGAATCCTGCATCTGTTTTCCTCTTAAACACAGGCAGGTCTATTGAACTAGGCGTGAAGAGGCAAAGGCAATTTCAAGCACAAAATCCTCATTAGACAGGATTGTTCCTATAAGGATAGATGTAAACATTATTAGAAGTCCAGTATTGAGAGCAAACATGCCCATCATCCCCAGAAATCGATAATGCTCCTTTTTAATAGACTGAAGTGTTATCATAACTACCAAGTGTGTTCTCCTATTTCTCTTTGGGTTTTGCACTATTATACCCAAAATTTTTTATCATCATCATCATTATTATTATTATTGTTGTTGTTATCATCTTTTTTTTTTTTTTTATCTTTTTATGTTATTTGTTAACAGCGCTTTTTGTCATGTAATAAAATGGATGGCTATTTTGGGGAGATAGGCACAGGTTAAGTCCCTTAAGACACTCTACAGACTGCTCCACTGGGTGCTTAGCTGACAGCAGCTTGGTGCACAGGAGCACAGCAGAATTTCTTCCACACAGGCACTTCTGGCCAAACCACCTCTATACACTGGACACCTAAGGCTGAGCGACTACATAACAAGCCAGCTTTTGTATTTTCTTTGCACTAACTACATTCAGCAAGGGAGATATTTTGTGGCAATATTTGTCTTTTCATAAGCCTACTCTTGGGAAAAAAAAAAAAAAAAAAAAAGATCAAGCTCAAGTCGTAGCCATTGGCTTATACTGCTACTTTTAAAAAAATGTTAATTTAGACTCAGTAAGGACAGATGAACACCTTAAACTGATCACACTGCATAATGTACAGGCGTGGCAAAAAACTTCACAACTTCTTGTCTTATAATGGGTAAAGGAAAAAAGCAAGAGGGGAAGAGACAGAGTGTAAAGCTCGTATGTATATGAAAAAAGCAGTTTTTTCATAACCCACTTCTTACAGCCCTCCAGAAGAAGAAATTGCTGGTAATTTAAGCAAAGATTTTACAAAAGGAAGGCAAATTGGCAGCTAGCTTGGCCAAACAATTAAGTGATTCACGTGGAAAATCCCACATGATCCAAAAAGAGGGTTAAACCCTGTATTACTAGAGGAATCAAAGACAACAGAGGAAGTAACTTTCACAGGGGAATACTAAGCTACAACTTTTTTGATTCTGCATGGTTATCACACCTGTCACCGGAAACAGTTATTTCAGAAAGGACAAGCTCCTATCATCAACTTCAGCACTTCCCATTGCCACCACATCCATCCTGTCTTCAGATATTCTCATTCCATGTTGCTCAGTTACACCATCTTCTTCCTTGCTGCCACTATTAAAACATGCATTGTTCTGCTGTTCAGACCACTACAAATGCCTTTTGCTCTAGCTGCAAGGTACCTTTTTTCTTCTCGTCTACGACTCTCCAAAATACCCCGGGTGCCGTTATGCCATCTCCCTTTCTCACCACCTGAAAATCTTTCTCACTTGCATCCTACTACTGATGGAGTTCACCACTGCACTTTCTCCCCTTCCTGTCCCTCCACTACTTTACACAACACTTGTCCCATGCAGCCATGCCCTGTGCCAGCCATGCTGCTCCCTGCTCTCTCACAGGACAACTCCTCTTCTACCACGCATCACCCCATCTGCTCCCCTCATCCTCCCATCTGAGCTATACCCTTCACCCCAGCTTCAGATCTACACACAGCAGAGCCTATCTTAGCCCATGTTTGGGAAGGCATACTTACTGTACTTTGGAGACATTTAATACCAACCTCCATGGCAACTTTGATCTTTATAAGGTAAGAAATGCTAGCCACCCTTTGGGAAAGACATGAAAGAAAGAAAATCAGACGTGCTAAAGGGAATGCCGTGGCTGTTCAAAATGTATCTAATACTACATTTAAACCTGGATACTTAAGATTCTCTTTCTTCAGCACAGTCTTCCCTTACTTCAGAATTACATCTATTTAATGTCAGATCTGAACATAAAGTAATACTTCCAATCAAAGCACCAGGAATCTATATGCTGCTAAAGTAATGGAGTTCATAGGACAGACTGAAACCAGAAAGAAGAACCTCATATGATGTTTGACCAATTCCCTTCCTAAATTTGCAAAATCTGTTTTGTAGATTTTAATACAGTTATTGTACAGTTAATATAACTAACAGACAATAAGTTGCATATGTAGCATACATATAATCTACATCCTTATATATGTATATGTACTAATAAAAAAAAGATGTTGTAATGCAGATAGACAAAATCACAAACAGATGTGACTCTGGTGGAGATGGCTGCACCCACAGTCCATTTGTACTGCTGGGACAAATGTGTTTATTTGACAGACCAGGCCTTCCCACTCTTATGACCACTTGCACTTCCCTCCAAACATTGCTGGCAGAGGGCTTGTTCAGTACACACATGAAAACAAAAATACCACCGAACTCTAAGAATGCTTCTACTGCTGCTGTGAGAGGTGTCCCGGTGCATGTCTATGCATGCATCTAGGGTGCTTTCCCATTCCTTTTCACAGCTGTGGAGCAAGCTACAGTGAGACAACACTGTAATTAGCACAGTGTTCATTTCCTTTGTGTGAAGCCAACTTTGTTACAAGAACTATTTAATTAAGCTTTTTCTTCAGACAAACATCACCTGCAGTCCATTCTAGAAAACTCCTAGGTAGAAAAATACTTGGATAAAGTGATGTATGTTGTAAGTCTCCTCCAGACCCTGCAGCTGGAAAAGGCAGAAGGATTCAGCTAGCTGCCCAGATATACCAAAATGCAGCCTTTCTGGGTGAAGAAGGAGGAAGAGGAGATGAGGGAAAAGTCTGCCATCTTATTTAGTTCTTTGCAGAGGTCTTTGCACTCTGGTTTTGGATGTATGACCTTGCCTGTAGCTGCATTTAAATGCAGATCACTCAAGGGCATTGACATCACCATGCTATCAGCTCCGAACACAGGTAACTCACCATTTTATTGAAAGCTGCTTGCTACCTTATTGCTGCTTACTAGAAACAACTGTACATTTCTTCCACAACTTTGATTAACACATTGAAGAGCTTTAGGCCAGAAACTTCTCCCAAGGATGATACACCCCAGCATTTGTCATGTGAAAGTCTGGGAAAGAGACTGATACAGAGAACTCGATTAGAAGATATTAAAAAAAAAAAACAACAAAACAACAACAAAAAAAAACAAAAAAAAAAAAAAAAAAAAAAAAAAAAAACACAACACCTTAGGATGTCCCACACCATATACAAATGTTCAAAAATATATGCATTTGTGCTGGGTTTGTGTGACTGGTGTTGGTTTTTGGATGGTGGTTGTTTTCACAGCAGTGGCCCCTGTGAGAAGCTTCTCAAGCGCTCCCACAGCTCCAAGACAGACCCAACTGTGGCCCGGGCCGAGCCAATTAGTGATGGTGGCTGTGCCTCTGCAAGAACGTATTTAAGAAGGGGAACCTGGGAGGTGGTTGGGACTTGTAAGGAGGAGTTACAAGAAGCACGCACATGTGAACACCCAGGTCAGTGGAAGGAAGGAGGAGGAAGGAGGGGAGCTGCACCAGAGCAGAGACCTCTGTATCCTGCAGTGAGACAGCAGGGCTGCCCCGCCCTGCCACCCATGGATGTCCATGGTGGAGCAGAGGCCGACCCGCACACTGTGGAGGAGCCCACACTGGAGCAGGTGATTGAGCCTGAAGAAGGCCGGGACTCTGAGGGGAGAAGAAGCCCCCACTGTTGTAGTTCGGTGCTGGGAGGACTGAAACACACTGGGAGGGAACCACGCAGGAGCAGCTTGGGTACGGCTGCATCCCGTGGGAAGGACTCACACCAAGGAACGGTCATGGAGAACTGTCTCCAGTGGGAGGGGAGCACGTGGAGCAGGGGAGGAATGTGCAGTGTTCACTCCACCTCCCGAGAAGGAAGGAGCAGCGAGCTGACTGTAACCCCCATCCCCTGCCCCCTGCGCCGCTGGGGGGAGAGGCAGAGAGATCGGGAGCAGAGCTGAGCTGGGGAAGAAGGGAGTGGCTGCGGGAGGTGTATTTTGGATGTGGTGGCGCTTCTCACTGTCCCACCTTGTCTCCTAAGTGTTGTTTTTGTTAGTGTCTGAATTAAAGTGATGTTCTGTTTTTTAATTCCCCTAAGGAGTCTGTCCTGTCCTATTCTATTCTATTCTATTCTATTCTATTCTATTCTATTCTATTCTATTCTATTCTATTCTATTCTATTCTATTCTATTCTATTCTATTCTATTCTATTCTATTCTATTATATTATATTATATTCTACTGTGGATTATTAAGTTTTGTAGCAATTGTTAAAGCTCGGTGTTAGAAAAGTGCAACAGAGCTTCAGAAATGTGTATGAACTTGATCTCTATCAGTTTCTTTGCACACACAAAATAAGCTCACCTAGACGGAAACTCAGAAGCCATACACTAGCCCTTTAAGAAAAGAGCATAATTTATTAGCTTAAATCTGTGGGATAATTTATATCTTTCCATTATACCCATTTTCTGCAGAGGCATTAATTTCCTGGCTCCCTCAAGGAGCAAGGCCAGCCCAGCCCAGGGAGCAGGTTGCAGCAGGAACTACCTGAACAGATCTTTCCTCTCCAGGCAAATGAACTCAGAGAGCAACATAAGCAGGAGCAATTCCATCTCCATCCTCCTCCTTTCCTAGCAAGGCACACAGGAAGGATGGAAGTGGGCTGAATCTTGCAATTCTGAGTCAGTAATGTATTCCTCCACCAAAGCAATGCCTCTCTGCTTCACAAGGCTTTCCTTCAGGTTTCTGGGAGATGGTACTTCTCTTGAAACAGAGCTTCTTCTTGACAAAGCCTGAGCACTCAATCCAGGCTCCAGATCAAAACATATCCACTAGACTGTTACAATAATTACAACAATTAAATAGTGTAGGTAAACAACACTGAAACACATTTCCAGGATAAATTCATACTCATAGAAAACATTTGCTCTGCATCACTCTCATCACATCTGGCAACAGCACTTCTCCACTGCTTCCCACCTCATTCTGCAAGTCATGACCAAAGCACCTTCTCAAGTCTGCAAAAACCCTCTGACACTGACCTATCTCTAAAGCATGAAAAGATTAAAATTACAGTTGTCAGCATTTAAAAGTACACAATCCAGCCCTAAAACACATATCAGTAAAAAAGAGTAAAAACAACAGAAATAAATTACAATATACCCAGTACCTGAAATGGGGACACTGCTGCTACAGAGTGAAGTTTGTTCTGAGCTCATTCCAGACACTGCAGCTGGAAGCACAGCCCAAATGGCATACTACTTCTGCATTTCTAAATATAGAACCAATTTAGAGGATAAGAACATGTGGGGGACCTCAGCTGGACTGAGACCCTGGGAAGGGACAACTTTGACCTTGAAAAGATTCCAATCTACCCCTGAGAGAGCAAACAAGAACAAGAGGAGCTGCAAGATGAGCAAGCTTATTGACCGCAGTAAGAGCATAACAACTCTGAACCAATAAGAAAAGAGACACATCAGAAGAACTGATAACCCCGTACTTGGAACTAGTTTTAGGTGGATAGAGATACCAGAAAGCTTGGGAGACTAAAATTTTGAACTTTTCATCTTACTACGCTTGCGTGATGAGCTTATGCATATTAGCTTCTCCACTCTGGCAAGAGCCAGGGTTCATTTCCATGAACATGCAATGTATGAACACATACATGAAGGAGCATGTCAGTAGGTGGTCCGGAAAGTCTGTGCACCCTGTAGTAAAAGGATAAAGGAACAAAGGAGGAGAGCAATAAAGAGCTTTTGACTTTTTGTGTAAACTTGCTTTAAAGAAGAATCTGTCTTGTAGTTTTGTCTGTCTCAACTGTAGTTTTGTCCATCTCGACTACGACAAGAACACATCCTCTAGGTACCAAAATCCAAACTAGATAAGTCACACAGGCACCTCATCTTTCAAAAACCAACCTAGTGGCCTGAATACAGGGCAGCTGTGAAAGTGTGGACCCAGAGGAGTTCACTGGGCCAGATTCCTGACAATTCACCAGTTGCTATGTGTCTTTGACACTATTTTCACCAGGTCATCAGTCTAATGAGAGTTCAACCTCTTTCCCATCCTCTCCTCTCCCTAACAAGCTTATTTATAGCCTTATGAACTTGGAAAAATGTAACAGGGAGTTACAGGTTTATTTCTATGTGCTTAAGCATGAATCTCAGGGTCCATGTGTACCTCAGATAGTTCAATCCCCGTTTAAACAAAACAAGGGGAAGCAAAGTGTCACTTCACCACCTTGACAAATAAACACAGTCCCTGGTCACAGGTGGTTTCTCAGGTAGCTGCTTGGGAAGGTCCTTGCCCTCAAGTTCACATAGTATTGATTCTGATGGACTTGTAGAGAAAGCAAATTTTAAAGTCAAATGGAACTTATTGAGACCGGCCAGCCATTATTTTACTGAGATTTACACCTGAGTGACTCAAAATAACGGCTCAACTCTATCCAATCACCACAGGGACACAAGGGAGCTAGAGATCCCTCAAACACCATCCAGGCCTGTAACAGCAGAGAACTTCAGGCAGCCATATCAACATCTCCAACTGCAAAAACGTACCAGAAAGTGTACAGAAGAAAAAGAGCATGGGAGAAACTCTCATTCCATTGAAGCCAGGAGAAATTTTGCCATCGATTTAATGAGAGCAAAGATTATCACTGCAATCCTTGAAATAATAAAAAAAAAAAAAAAAAAAAAAAAAGTATGCAGGAGGACTGGGGAGAGGAGGCTGCAGCTACGAGGACATTAAAAGAGACATGAATCCAACTCTAAATGCTCTAAACCTGTGGCTTAGCAAGTGTTTGGCAGTTTTGACCTCCCTGGGATCCATAAAGGAAAGCATACCTTTATTACCAGTGAAAACACTGCCCTGGCACCAGCATCAAGAAGATTATGAAGGTTTGTGTTTTCAATGGGATTTATAGGTTTATGCACTCTTTCAACGTAACCAAAGAGGTTTTTCAGATGTATGTTTTCCTTTGGTTTCTCTAGGGCACTCGAGAGCTGACCAGGTCAGGCATGCAGCATCAGGGTCCCCGGAGCTCCATGTCCCAGGTACAAAGCAGCAAAGACCAGACTCCCCACAGCCTCATGAGAAGAGCTCCCACCTCCAGCCACGCTCAGACCCTCTTCTGCATCCCCGTGAGAGACTGGGGCAGGCTCCCCATGAGGAGAAGAGGGGAAGGGAGGTAGCAAACCCTCACAGCTGAGACATGGTGGCATCCAGGCAGGAGGGACAGGCCAAAGGAGCATCCATGGTTTTTTACAGTGTGTCTGATCCCTACTCTGCTACAAGTCACACCATGCTCTAATAAATAACCAGCCCTTAACCTGAACCAAGCTTCTTCCACTTTGAATACAGTTAGGTAACACCTTATTCTTCTCCAGTAACCCGCCCCAGCAAAATAGGTGCAATCTAAAAAGACCTTTCGTGGGCTTCCAAATCCAGGCCATCATGCTGGTTAACACCTAGACTTCAACGATCGGTCCCTATCCTTGCATACACAACCTGAATAAATTTACTTTCCCAACACCCTTTTACAATAAAATTAATATATTCCAAAGTATGCTAAAAATGTCTTTACCAAACTATAAGCAACATAATAGCTTGAGAAATAATGTTTTATCCAGCATTTTAAAGAATATTATCTGTAAATAAAATTGTATGAACAGACACATTTGTAATTACATACTCTAAGAAAAATATCTGTGTGCAGGGGTAAAAAAATGGCTTCTTTGTTCCCAAAATGCAAGTCCCAACATCTCAAAGTAAATGCAAATCCCCAGGTACTGATAGCAATAATGGGATTTTTTTCCTCCATGCAAACTGCCACTACTCACTACAATTTAACGTAATTATCTCTATATTTATGTTCAAAAGATTCATTTCACAAAATATTTATATTTAAGGTTAATTGTTTAAACATATTTTACTTGTGCTTAGACAAAAACAGTGGCAAGATATTTCTCTGAGCAGCCATACAGTTTCAATGACTTTTGCTGCAACTTAGCTACAACTACAAACAATCCTACACAAAAGATGCTAAAAAAGCAATAGAGAAATTGCAAATAAACACACAAAAAAAAGCATACTCAAATCATTAGTAACAAGGACAAATTTATAAACATGCCTTTCTAATCTTCAGTGATATCTTTATAAAATCCATGGGACGGTTCTTGTCAACAGATTGCAGTAAACACTGTCATGGGCTTCCATAAGAACGCATGTGCCCTGTACGAATGAAATGCAATGGTATTCAAGGCTACACACACAATGAAACAGCAATTACGTCCAGGGAAGGAAAAGAACAACAAACTGAAAAACAAAATAGGAGATAAAAGCTGAATATTTCTCCATAAACATTAACTTTCTAAATGCATAGCTAAAAACATCTTAAAAGCAAATGGGGTTTTTTTCCACAATTGAATGAGTCAAGAGAAGCAACTGAGTATAATTAATCTATTTTCTATCCAGATTAACAGAACAAGCATAATTCCATATACAGACTGGAGACAAAGTATGTGATGATATGGTCATATTTTGTATTACATATTGCCCAAAAGCCTACACACAGATTTTTTAATAAGAATTAATTATGCACATACAGTTACTTTGAGAAGATCCAGTCCTCTGCTGATTTACACCACAAAACTCCACCAGCATCTCAAGAACCCCACTCATTCACACTAGGTAAAATGCTGGTCTTCAGCCTCCCTGCCTGTGCACAAGACACTGCCTACATGCGGGAAACGAGCTACGGCAGATTCTCCAAACACCAGCTTTACACACCAAGTATTTCTAGATACTTCTTCAGCATGAGGCAGCTTTGTGAGAAATATAGAGGAAGTGTTTGCATCGATACCTCTGAGCACAAGTACAAATTTCATGAAGTTCAACAAGGCCAAGTGCAAGGTCATGCACATGGGTCAGAGAAAACCCAAGCACAAATAAACGCTGGGTGATGAGTGGATTGAGAGCAGCCCTGTGGAGAAGGACTTGGGGGTATTAGTGGATGGAAAACTGACTATGAGCCAGCAATGTGCACTCACAGCCCAGAAAGCCAACCGTGTCTTGGGCTGCATCAAGAGAAGTGTGGCCAGCGGGTCAAGGGAGGGGATCCTTCCCCTCTGCTCTGCTCTGGTGACACCCCATCTGGACTACTGTGTCCAGCTCTGGGGCCCCCAAATTAAGAGGGACATGGACCTGCCCAAGCAGGTCCACAGGAGGGCCATGATGATCAGGGGGATGGAGCACCTCCCTGACGAGGACAGGCTGAGAGAGTTGGGGTGGTTCACCCTGGAGAAGCGAAGGCTTCAGTGAGACCTTATAGCAGCCTTCCATTACTTAGAGGGAGCCTACAGGAAAGATGGGGAGGAACTCTTTGTCAGTGAGTGTAGCGATAGGATGAGGGATAATGGCTTTAAACTAAGGGATAATGGTTTTAAACTGAAAGAGTTTAAAGAAGATTTAGGTTGGATATAAGGAAGGAATTCTTTCCTGTGAGGGTGGTGGGGCACTGGCACAGGTTGCCCAGAGAAGCTGTGGCTGCCCCCTCCCTGGAAGGGTTCAAGGCCAGGTTGGACGGGGCTTGGAGCAACCAGGTCTAGTGGAAGGTGTCCCTGACCATGGGCAGGGGTATTGGAACTAGCCAATCTTTAAAGTCCCTTCTAACCCAAACCATTCCATGATACTGCAAGTAAGAAGCATCTCCCCCACATTCACTTAAGCAAGACAGCACAAGAGAAGCCCGCTGGCTAGCAGCTGAGGCAGCTCTCTCGTCAAAAGAATGAGGGAAAAGGGTTCGGTAACCACTTGCATCCCAGAATATCATCTGACAGATGCTTCTAGCGAGGTTCCAACACAACTTGAAAAGAAAAGCACTAACAGAGAAATTTCCTAATGAAAACTGGTAAACAGCCCCCTTTTGATATGAAACATCAAGATCATCATTTTGGCTTAGATGCGATGCCTTTGTGAAAGGAAAAATAAGGGTTGGTAGAAGCTATTGCCCCTTTTTGACCACTAAGTAGCCCAAATAAACTGGAAAAAAATAAAGCACTCTGTTACATCCAAACCAATGACAAAAGTACAGTTCACGCAAAAAAGAACAAGGATGGAAGAGATCGTAAGAAGTCAACTAGCTGACTCCCCTGCCTCAAGGCAGGATCAATGCTGACCAAGTTATTCATCAAAGATGGATTTTGTCCAACTTGTTCTGAAAGCAACACCCACATGGTCACCTAACACACAGCACTGAGAACTTGCTCCCGCACAGACAATCCCCTCTCTGGCCTCTCCCACCTTCCACAGCTGGTATATATTTTTGCTTTTTTAAGGGCCTAACAAGTCTTTGGCCTTGAAAACACAACAGCTGGTTGATATGAAATGGCCAGCAACATGTCAGAAGGCTGCATTAAACAATTCAGCACGGCCTCCATACCTGTACAGCTGTTTTCATGCTCAGGCTGAGCTCTAGCCTGTCAATAACTGTCCTGGTTTGAGCCCAGAGGGCAACTGAGCACCACGCAGCTGCTCACTCACCCCTTTTGCCTCAGGAATGGGAAGGAGAAAATAAAGCAAAAGGCTAGGGAATCGAGATAAGGACAGGGAGGGGTGTCTCACCCATTATGGCTACCGACAAAAGACAGACTCCTTAGGGGAAGAAAAAAACAGAACATCACTTTAATTCAAACAAAAAGACAACACTTAACAGACAAGGTGGGACAGTGAGAAATGCCACCACATCCAAAATACAGCTCCCCCAGCCACTCCCTTCTTCCCCAGCTCAGCTCTGCTCCCGATCTCTCTGCCTCCCCCCCCCAGCAGTGCAGGGGGCAGGGGATGGGGGTTACAGTCGGCTCGCTGCTCCTTCCTGCTTGGGAGGTGGAGGGAACGCTGCACATTCCTCCCCTGCTCCACATGACTCCCCTCCCACTGGAGACAGTTCTCCATGACCATTCCCTGGTGTGAGTCCTTCCCACGGGATGTAGCCATTCCCAAGCTGCTCCTGCATAGGTCACCCCCACGCGTTGCAGTCCTCCCAGCGCCAGAGCACAGTTGAGCCTGGGAAGAAGGGAAGCTTGAAAGGAGGTGTATTTTGGATGTGGTGGCACTTCACACTGTCTCACCTTGTCTGCTAAGTTTTGCCTTTGTTAGTGTTTGAATTAAAGTGATGTTCTGGTTTTTTCTTCCCCTAAGGAGTCTGTCTTTTGCCTGTAAGCATGATGGGTGAGCCACCCTTCCATGTCCTTATCTCGATTCCCCAATCTTTTGCTTTATTTTCTCCTTCCCATTCCTGAGAGGGAAGGAGTGAGTAAGCAGCTGTGTGGTGCTCAGTTGCCCTCTGGGCTCAAACCGCAACATTTCTATAGCATCTTATCATAAAAAATTGCCCTCTTCAGTCCTTTTTCTACAGTTGCATCCTCTCAGTCAGCCCTTTGCTTTTTGTTTAGTTTCTGTCAGCTCTTCCAGCTCGCATTGCTTTCATTCCTGATGCAAAGTCCCATCCCCAAAATGATGTCAAACACAAGCACAGCAGGAGCTTATGGTTCACCAAGGTTGCAAGGGAAGCCTGGCACAGTTTTAGGCCACAGACAAACAGCATGGCATGCAGCAAGCAGCCGGTCAAAAAAGCGTAATGCTCTGATGCAGGTGTCACATAAAGCTTTCATGCTGTACTGCTCTACTGGTGATGGCAGGGCAAAGGAGCAACTCTACTTCTGAAAGGATTAACTCATAATGGAAGATCAATAGGCATGTAAATATAGTATAACTTGAACAACCAGCCATTTCAGAAATGTATTCTAGTGCCATACACAGAAGTTCTGACACTTCATATGGTCACAAGTAGGTGACTTCAGGAACTCAGCCAAGAGCGAGAAACCTCGCACTGATTCTGCAAATCATAACGATGAACAGATTTAAAATATCCACTAATTCCTTCCTCAGCACAGGCTGACAAGTCTCTCATTTAAAGGCACCAGTGGCATCAAGACCATTTGCACATCACCATGAGCAGCACCCGGACACAGTAACCTGACCCATGCCAGACCTGGGCACACAATCTCATTTCTGTTGAAGTAGTGAGAACACACAATACAGAGTTGATGCTGGCTTTGTGCTTTTTATGCCTGCTGTATGTCAGCAGTAGGAAAAGAGACAGTACCTTATCTGGCTGCTGGTGTTGAATTAATCTACCAAAGTTTTTAAATAATCTGAACCAGAGAGCAAGTTTATAGCAAATCAGTACTCTGCATCACAGGGCCACTATTTTCTTTAACTTGTCAGCAGCAGTATAAAAGCTGTGCTTAGTACACCATCAAATCGTGACAACACTTAAGGTGAAGAAAAGTCTTCAGTCTCCCATATGGCAAAGTAATCAATACTTGTGGAAAATGGCATATATTCTAATTCTGAAACTGATGGATAAAACTAAAAATAGCCTGGAGACCTTTATCAGAATGAAGGGGAAAAAAGAAAAATAAGAAAAAGAAGCAGCAAAAAAAAAAAATATTTTCAAGCATTACACAGTACCAAAACATGTACTAACATTCTTGCTGGTCTGTTGTTAAAAATATCATTCAGTATTTTGCTGTCAATGGCAACACAATTTATGTTGGTGCATAAAATCATACAGATGAATTAAGAAGCTTGGGAATGAGCTGTTCATATACACAGGTCGGAAAAGTTCTGCAATAGGCATATTAATAGAAAAGGAACATCCATTCTGCCATGTAACTGTTAACAACAAAAAAGGTGTTACTTCTTTCAGTTGACTTTATTTAAAATATATAAATCAGATTATTTATCATTCTTGTGTCCTATGTGACATCAGTGCTCCACTGTGGCAGACACTACACAAACACATGTAAGCACAAAGTCCCTGCCCAGAAAAATCCCAACCTAAGGACTGAACAGGGAAACAAAAAATGGAGGAAAAATAATACACCATGGAAGCAAAAAATGATCCAACTGCTGATGGACATGCTTTGAAGTACCTGCGCTTTTCCTTCATGTATTTTAAAACAGATCTCATTCTTTCACATGCATTTCTTCAGTCTCGTTCAGGCAGCGAGTTTGCATTCAAACACAGGCCAGCCTGTGCACACTCTTCTGTGTGCCCCCCATGCAAGCTCCCCACGATGGACGTGACCAGGCTCCCATAGGGGTCAACAATAAAACACTCATGACTCCAGCCAGTGCTGGATAAGGCCAGCAAACACAGATCTGTGCATTAGCAAATGCACACTGGAAGCCCAACACACTTTTACACTTTAAACCGCATTTCTCTTTTGTGTTTTGAAATCAACATCTAAATGAGACAGTGGTTTCGGCCTGGTTGAACACATAGACTGGTCCAGGATATGTCCAACCCTACTGCAACAGCAAACATGAAAGCACGGGATGGGCAAGACAGGATAGAAACTGGCTTCTTTCCACAAAGTGCCAGAAGAGACTGAACACCTGGCAAGAGCAGAAAATACAAAACCTGTATCCCACCATGGAAAACTCTAGCCCTTTCCACCTCTCTTCCCATCTGAACTCTCCTTAGTTTGGCATGGAAGAACTGGGAAAGCACACAACTTGGCAAGGTAGACAATCAACTATTCACTTTGGGATGAATATGTAAGTCCTACTGCCACTTCCTACTCATATCATGCAAAAGCATGCTGGAATCATATCCCCATTTGAACTTCACTTCAACCACTTAGAAAACAGAATAACATTGTTGAATTATTTCTATTAATTCTGTTTCCCAGTTCTCATGCACATGAAACCAATGCATTTGTGAAGAAGGTAACAATTACAGCTCATTTGTCCCTCTAGCTCTAACTAGGCATAGAAATAATGTACTTTAGAAAAATACTTTTCAAATTCTTCCTGACAAACAAGATGATTCACAGCTTTCTAACTGTCTCACCAAGTGTTTTCAGAGTCCCTTTTGCCTATAGACTTCCGAACGTTTTCCAGCAGATGTGCTCAAATTATTCCCAGACACACTGCTAGAGCAAAAATAAAACCCTGTTTATTTAATCACCTTTAGCATGGGCCTCAATGCAGAACTGAAAATTTCAGGAGTGTTCAGGTTTGTGTGAATATCAGAGTGCACTTTACCATTGTCTTCAGCTGGAGCAACATCAACCAACACAGGGCACTTTGGAAAACTCTCACCTTTGAGGTAAAAACAGCCCAGACATCTAGAAGTTGCTGACAGAGTACCAGGTTAATTCCATCTCTGGAAATGCATTAACCTAGTATTTTCAAATTGAACTTTCTATTACCCTTTGCCTTCCGATCTTTTCAACAGGACTTTGACTCCTAATTTTAAACCTTTGTCTTTAGTTTCCTCTGCTGTAGAACAGCCATGCATATTCTGAAACTGACCTGAAAGTAGTCCACTATGAAACTGCAGTTGTTTTTCCCCATCCATGCTGCTGCAGTCGAGTGTGCAGATGGTGCAACAGCACCACAGCTAATTCAGAGGGGAAGGACAAAAGCCAGCAATGGGGCAAGGTAGGATGGTTCTCGGCAGCTGGCTAAACAGAGCTCTCCCTTGCTTCATTCTTTGGCCAGTGCCTACTGGCATACGTATTTTTTTACTGGATAATGAAATGAGCCTATTTGCAAACTAAAATACTTTAAATTTCTGTTTCACTATGTTTCTCATCTACAGATATCCAGGTAGTTAATTTGTCCATCAGTGCAGCAGGCTTTGATTTGAAGAACTTTAAAAATCAGTTCGGGCATTTGCTGTTGTTGTCTGTGCCTCTTGAGTATGAAACATGTCCCTCATTTCACTTTCTCAACTCCGTTCCTTACTCAAATATCTTCTACAGCCAAGGTACCTGTAAATAAGCAGTTGTGTTTTCAACTGAGTCCCAGGGAATTATGCCAGCTCATCCATGAGGAACCACAAAATCACAGATTAAGAAAACAGTGAAGATGCTAATGAACCTGGCAGTAGCCCAGGTGTTTGCTCAAAAACTCCTGGAAGGAGGGTATATCCTTTGGAAAAGTAACAAAAGATCAAAAGACCTTCAAAATTGTTACTTAATGACAGAAGGAAATAAACCAGCATGGATCCAAGGGATAATTAACTGAGATTGTAATACAGACATGCCTTTGTAAGGATAGGCTACAGGTATATTGCATGTGATAAAAAAGCTTCCAGATTGTCTTGCCCACGCCAGCATTTAATTTCCAATTTTGCACTTCTACTCTCTCTTAAGAGAATCAACCTACTGGGCCAGCACTTAATGTGGAGGCAGCAGGGAAGCTACACTGTCACCTCAACTTGCTCGGAGCAAGCCCACCTGGGCGGCCAGCCATGGACACCAGGCTGCCACTCACTCCTCCACTGCTACCGAGGCTGAGCTCCAGCCGCGCAATGGTGAAGAGAAACGCCGGTGTGGATGGGGCACAGGTTTGCATGTGCATATGAACTAGCATATGAATTCATGACATGCTGCGTCAAGTGCCCCAAACCCTCGTGACAACAGCCCTTGACCTCGATACCTCTTGTTTCCCCGCAGGATGAGGGGACGAAGTTCAAGACATGGTTCTTCTGGCTCCCAATTATACTCGGAGGGGCGATCACTGTGCATGCAGATTCGATGCACCTCCCTCTTTCTGCCTCCATTTAAAGCAGCAGCACTCCTTTCTTTGGAACCGTAAATGAGATGGGATGCACTTGCATCCGACGGGATGCACCTCCACTGATGGGACATGCCATGAATAAGCTGCACTAGAAGCAGCTTTCACTCACCATCAAAGCAAAACAAACTACCATGCACGGAAATGTTCTTCATACAGACATATTTAACTTCTAAACAGGTTACAGAGGAAGGATGTTGCCCCATCCTAGCATCCTAGGTTAGGATCTGAGAAACCTAGACAGGAGTGTGTTTCACCACACCTTTCTTATATTTTAGGCACATTGCTGCACTTATCTCATCTCAGACCTCCTTTGTAAATTAAGTTAAACATCTCCTGACTACAAAAGAGCATTGTACTACAAAGATCATCAGGCACTCACATTATTACAGTGATGGAAAACATAGGCTTCTAGTATAGAGTGCATTAAGCCAATATCACATCACCCATAGCAAATCACCAACCCAAACAAATAGCCAGACAAGCAAAGAACAGGCATGACCATGCAAATTCTATAAAGACCACTAGGAGGAAATATGATGGACAGAAAAAAGTCAGGGAAAAAGAAACCCTAGAAAACTTAACATGATTGACACTCTGAGGACTGGGCTCAGGTAAAGACCACTGTTGAGCTTATCTAAGGTGGGAGAGTCTCCAGGTACTCGGATGCTCCGTGGCTGCGAGCAGCCCGGTGCCACATCCTACATTCAGCCCTCCCTCACCCAGTCAGAGGAAAACATGCTGAACCCTCACCATTTGTAGGAATACTTCAATACATCTGTATTAAACAGTGAATACATAAGCACCCCTTCCTCCTTGACACCTACAGCATCAGAAACAAAACCCAACTCCAAACAAGAGCAAAACAGCAGATACACTTAAGAGGGAGAAATCTGGTGTAGCAGAATACATAAGAGTTTAATTAAGCTTTGACTTCAAGCACTTTTAGCCAACTCCCGTGGTTGTAGGCATGAGCATGTGATACCTTAGGAAAGTGCATTTCAAGAATATTATGCAATGTACAGTACAGGACCAAGTAGAAGTTTTATTTTCCAGGAGATCTTGAGTCTTGAAGCTGGGAGCTGGTGTTACTGCCTGTTCACAGAGAATTAACATCCAAATACTTCTTTGGAAAACCAGAATGGATGCATAACCTCCAGTGTCATCCCCCTGGAAGATGAGGCCTCTCTGATGTCTACAGGGAACTGCTGTGGATATCGTCCATGGCTCGGCATCTCTTTATTTCTCTCTGCTGCTCCCACTGGAAACATTCACCAGGCTCTTAACAGAATAATTTACAAACTTCTGAGATCACTTATTTTCTGCTCTTGAAAGCTGACTACTCCTATGGTGTGTTTGCCCCACGGCAGCACGATATTTCTTTGCCAGTATCAAAGATCATTGTTGGTATTCAATAACATTTCTTTAAAAAAACAAAAAACCCAAACAAAACCCAGTCACCTACCATTATATAGGAAGGAAGGATTTTTCCATTAGAGATCTGCTTTTCCACACTAGAAGCTGCTTTAAATAAGAGGAACAAATACCATATTTAATATCTGAAAAGAGCTTCATCAAATGTTTTGCTTTTTATCTTTCAGGACTAGTCTTTTTTAGCGTCTACAGTGAAACCATTGGACACCTGAAGACAGCATGGCCTTATTCCATATACTGTGTTTAGTATACTATAAAATTAAAAGACTCAGCTCGCTGCTTTCCTTACAGGAAGAACTGAGTAAATATAATTTTATTTGTATCAGTTAAAAAAGCATTACTTAGGAGGGTGAAAGCTATTTAAATTCAAGTTCTACTTATTTAAACAATGTATTATTAGCATTGAAAGAAGATAAAACATGTATGATGTTTCAGTTTATCCTTGACTAGTAAATTCTGAAAATCAGAGTGACTTATAGGGAGTAATTTTATGATGTGGTTAACAGTATTTTGCTGTCTAGAAGCCAGAAACAGGCTCCTCAAATTAACTGAAAAATATGTGCTTCAAATAGTTAATATTCTGTTTCATTACCGTTTATTTTTTAAATCATGACATTTATGTCTGTTGTAATTAGATTTTAATGTATTGCTGCCACAAAAATTACATATAAAGAGAAGTATATAAAAATAATGCATTTTTGAAATGGAGTAATTTCATAGAGTATTTTTAAATTGTATTTCACAAAAATTGTATTATGCAGCAAGGTTCTTGAGCTTTCTGAACACACATCCTCTTAAAAAAAAAAAAAAAAACAAAAAAACAAACAGCTGTCACTTGGCCGACCAGATCATGCATGCTATTTTAAATTTGCAAAGAAATTCAGCACTGACAAAGTGTGACAGTTTGAAGTAACAGTGATATATGGATGCATCCTCCAGCTGTGTAACAGCTGTTCACATACAGCAAGTCAACGAAGTACCTTGCACATAATCTTTAAAAATGTGTATTATAAACACAGAACTGCAGTTACTCTCAGATAATTTGACATGAAGCCTCTCAGACAGACATTCCTGGAATAAAGAAGATTGTAAAATCCACCTGATACAGATGTTAAGCATGTTTAAATACAGTGTGATAAGCATCCTAATTTTGGACCCAGCATACAATAGATCTCTCTTTCTCTCAAAGAACAAAAACCTATGCTTTCATAGCAACTGGAAAGAAGGGATTATTTCCTGCCTTTTGACCACTTCTACTTTTCCTATGGAAAATAATGTGTTATAACAGTATGCTGACATTTTTAAAGTTGCATGTGAACAGTATGCAATTGCCAAGACACAGTATTCTGTAGTTCTACTGTGCCCTTTAAAAGGGACTGGAACACATCAAAGAAATACCTGAATTCACTGCAGTTCAAATATTTGTCATGTTCCCTCAGTCCTCCCAAGAGATGCTTTCTCTGTCCCTCCTCATGGATGAAGATTCAACAGAATTTAGACAAGCTCAGCTAGCCACAGAACTGCTTAACGAAAACTGTCTAGGGAATCACACAGTCAGAAAAAACTTTTTATGTCTCATTTAAATGCTGATTTGATTGTGTTCTTCAGCAAAGTTATGCAAATAAAGCAGGAGGAACTGAAATGAGTTTCCAGAACTGATGAAGTAATTGGACTGAACTAAGAGAAAAGCGGTGTCTTGACTCAAGGACTTTTTCAAGAAGGACAGAGATCTTTGATCTTCCCAGATGCACTGAGAAGTACTCAATTAGGAACAATACTGTGACAGGCAAGACTGTGATGCTGCAACACCTTCCGACACTAACTCACCAGAGCAACTACATCAACTTCAGATGATCAGTATAAGGTCCACCAAGACCTCCTCAAGTTTTACATGGGGGTTGAGAGACAATCTTGAATCTTTCTCTGTCACCTTAGGGTATTCACATAGCCCCTTCCCATTCCCTGCAGGAGCCCTGAAGGCTTTACGTACCCTTTACATACCCTTGACATACACACACACTCACCTAAACAAAATAAAGGAGTCTGTTAAAAAATTACCAGTCACAATTTCTGGGAAACTCACCCTAGGTGCTCCCGCTGCAAGTCTCTGGACATCCACTATCCTCGAGTTTGGTAGGACACTGGGGAATAAAAGCACCACCTCCACCTGCTCCCTCCACAACAAAACAAGTTGGTAACTGCCTAACAGCAATCCAAACCACTTTCATCTTGTTTCTAGTAAGTTAGATGAGAGGCTACAGACCACAACTAGAGAGTTATCAAAGCTCAGGGCCACAACCAGCAAGTTATTAAAGCTCAGGTCCAATACAGGTTCTTGCTTGTGCAAAGCTTAGGGCAAATGTTCCCAACTAAAATCACATTCTCACATCCATCACCCTACAGGTGACTAATACACCCCAAGTCCCCTCTGCTTCCACTTTATCAGTCCCTAGTTCATAAAAGACTATTAGTCACCAAATGCACAGCTTTGTACCATGCTCCTGTTAACTGGAGTAAATAAAGGGTGGGAAAATTCAATCGTCCCACGTAACAACTCGATTCTCCTCAGTACTAACCAACATCTCCCAATATTATGATGTCCACAGATTGATTTCACAAGCCTACATCTGACTTTCAGGGTTATAATCAAAATATTAAACAGAATTAGCCTTCAGTATGATCCTTAAAGAGTATCACTTGTAATATCTTTCTCTCTACCCTAATAATTGTTCTTGCAGTATCCATATACTCTTATCTCTTTGTATTAATCTCCACCTTCTTTATCTTCTGTAAGAATTTCCTGTGAGACACAGTATCAAATGTTTAATTTTCAACAACTTGGATTAAGGCCATTGCACTGCCCTTCTCTAAGTGGTCAGTTATCTTATCGTGGGAAGATATCAGACCAGTCTGACTCAGCCCCCTGTGATAAAACCATATTGAATTTTAGCCATTAGCACTGTGTCCTTGATTATTCTTTCTGTCAAAATCTGTTTTTAAAACCTTGTACCACACAGTCAACACCACATGAGCAGGCCTCATAATTCCCTCCCCCAACTCCCCACCGCCTTTAAAGATACTACATCTAATTTTTGTGAGCCTGAGGTTCCTACTCCCAAACTGACAAATACAATGAAAACTCATGCTGGTGCATTAGAAATCATATGTTCCTTCAGTACTCTGGGGTACAGATTATTTGTACTCCTCCATTTCCACCCGTATCTCAACACAATAAGCAGATAACTGTTTTGTTTATATCTTTGTTTGACCTTTTAAAACCCTTCTGAAAACCATTCAGTGCCCTCCCACTATCCTCCCACACAACCAGTATTCATGAATCCCTGCTACTACCATTCTCACTGCAAAATGCACAGAAGAAGCCAAAAAACACAACTGTGGTTTATTAATAATAATGACTAGACTGCCTAAATTTTAATCCTTATACCCACATCCCATTGAAGTCACCAAGTGAATTAAGCTTATCTAATCTATGTCCTCACTCTTGTTACTACCTGTTTTTGAACTCAGAGTTCATCTATTTTAAGGAATCACTTCAGGTTTTGAAGAAAAAAATCCATTTGGTTACAAACCAGCTTACTCATTATTTGACATAACATAGTTTCCTGCTTTGAGGAAGTGAAGAGAATAGTAATTTGGAATTTTATAAGGAAAAAACAGCCTCAAATTGTGAGACAGAGGGAGTCAGTGCTGTCTCTTCACAGGCAGTAACTCTGCTTTTGAAACCTTTTGAAAACAGTTTTGAGACTACTGAAGGAGAAGAAAATAATAATCATAAAGGGAAAACAAATTTAAACTTACTTCAGAGAACTGAGCCACAGTACTGAAAACTATCATCCCCACACATGCCTGAATCAGACAGCAACATTCAACAGCCTGCGGTCTCAGACAACCAGAGAATGGTTTTTGGTTTCAATCACCCTGCTTTTGAATGAGCCGTTACCCAAAAGAAAGCGACCCTCCGGGCAGAAGCCTAGTGTTGTAGAACTTACATAAAGAGGTACTTCAGTGCAGCTCAACTCCATTGTCACAGCATCTAGAAACAGAATAAACCATGGAATTATTACACACCCATCAGGAGGCATTGATATCATTACGCCCCATTCAAGTCTGCAAACTAAGTCGACATTGTCCAGAATTAGGGGGAAAAAAAAGGATATTAAGCTAATCAGCTATCCAGTTGCCCCAAATTTCCTCAGAGTGAGGAAAAGCTGGTGTAATGATGCCTGTGTAAGGATGGAGGAGGGGTAGCTGGTCTTAGTTAACATGCTGTGTGCTTTTCACACAATACACACAGTAAACAAAACAGGTCAGGCTGAGCCCAGCCACTGAGACATTTGTAGTTGCAGAAAATGAAGTACCGGGAATTGCAGCGTTTCATATCTCTAGGGGAAAAAATGGAATTCAACCTCAAGGTGTAGTTGTAGCAACTTTTACTCCACATCAATGTCCCAAGTGTCTGGCATTGGTTTTTTAGCAACTTCATGGAAGTTATCCCAAAGGCAGATCACCTTAACTACCCTAAACAGCAAGTTACTGATATAAGTCATCACTGGAATTACTACAATTACAATCATCTTAACAACTCTTGATTTCTATTATTAGAACGCAAACTCACTACATCCTCAAAATTCATACTCTAAAAATAATATTCCTGTCAAATTAGAAAAGTATACCAGAAGGAACTCCAAATCTTTAAAACACCAAGGTGGGCTCAACAACTGCACACAAGTCATCTTCTACTTGCTGAAACAGGCTACGAAAAAAGAGAGTCTGTCTTAAGAGGAGACTGTCTCAGCTCAGATGTGGCCTCGTTTTTACAGCTGAACAGTTTCCAAGAACAACACAGTTGTGCAGCGCTCATTGCTTGTTAATGCATAAGTAGAGCCTGCTATGAGTCAGATAGGATTTGAGAAGTTCCCTGCAGAAATTAAATGCACACCTTAAATCAGAACTCAAAATCACCCCCACCACTCTAGCACACACTCCTTTTAAACCACAAGTTTGCTAATACGCATTTCCTGGTGCCTGTCAATTCATCCACATTCACAGGTACCTACATTCTCGCAGTTTGACTTCAGCATAACTTTAAAACAGACGGCAAAGCCCTTTACAAGATCACTGGCCACAAATGTTTAGCCAAAACAGAAACCTCTCTCATATTGTAAGAAAACTGTGTCTAGGCAAACACTAATCCAGCCAGCCTAGTCAGCAGTAAGACTCAGACAGAGGGGTTTCTTATTTTCTGCAGAGGGAGGAGGTATCCTGCAGCTGACTCCAAGGCGTCTCGCTTTGACAGACAGAGACAAAGCTCTGCAGTTCCCAGCAAGAGCATCCTGAACACAACCTTAAGATCAGCAGCATGGGAAGCACAGACCTGTCTGTACAGAAGAAAGCAGGGTTACAATAGAAATTAAGAAACTGTAACATTAATTCCACAAGGAGTACTTTAAGGTGGAGTTTTTCACAAGTGTCACCTTACAGAACAGATGAAGCACATTAACTTCTATCCCAGACCTGTCACCAGCACACAACTACTGCCACACACAGATTACACACATACAGGGCATCACTTCATGGTTGGTTGAAATGACAGACATGCCAGCCATCTGTTTCACACCATTGCTTTATTCTGCTGCATAAAATCCCTTCACCTGCAAAGGTTCCCCCCTCTTTAAAGGAACACATCCAAACTGAACGCCATCCCCTCTGCAAGAAAATATGAGCACATTCAAATCATTATGACATGTCAACAGAGTAAGACCTACTGCTGGTTTCTTCTGTCATGATTATTTTGGCCTCCAGAGCCTCAAGGGACATATGGTAACATCTTCCTCCTTCGCAAGGATGAGAAAGGCAGGTATCCAGTTTAGTCTACCTATTCTACTGCAGGTGTGAACAAGAAGGCATAATTTAGCCCTTCCCCTGGGGAATTATCATTGCACCACCAGTACAATAAACTTCTTTTGTACTGGATAAGACAAACACAACTCATTGGAGACATGACGCCATGCTGACTTCAGTTCCCTTCACCCTTTGTGTCGCACTGTGGATCCCCTGGGAGCATGGCGGTTCAGAAATGCTAAGTACCAAGCTCAATACAGATCCTGAGTGGATAAATAACCTGCAGATTTAGCTCATATGAAGCAATCAATGTTTTCCATACAGCACTGACTAGAACTATGTTGAAATATGATCAGTACTTTCAACATGCGGTCCCCTGACAAAACAGCTTATAATGGTGTTTCCTGGATATAAAGGTGTACCTCAGAAGAACCAATAGCTTCCCTCAGAAGAACCAATAAATGTCAACACACAGCACTAAGCAACCTCTTCCGCTTTACTCACATTCTCAAGAGTGCTGGTCTTTTAGAAAAAAGTATTACACAAATGGCTCACGTCTTTCCTCCATCTGGGGCTTACAGTAACTCAGCCTGGCTGCGGGAAGTGGCTGGGAGGGGCAGGAAGAAGAAGAGGATGCCTGTAGGGAGGAAACACTCAGCTCTGGCTATGGAGCAGCTCTTGTGCAACCTCCGTATCAGAGCAAGGGACTGAAGGAGCCACTGTCACATGCACCCTACCGCTCACCTCCTCTGTACAGCAAAGATCTCTGCTCAGCTCCCCAAAAAGCAGGGTCCCCAGCGCCCAAGAGGTGCCATGTAGACAACCACTCTTGGGTGCTGAGAAGCTACCCTACTCCGCACAGCAAGGGGAAGGTCAAGCTACCCGACATCATGAATACACATCATTTCACAGAGCAACACCTGATCTCTTCCTCTGACATCTGTGCCTCTGACACAGAAACCACCAGGACGGGCATCTAACAGACAAACAGGTCCAGTTTCAGCCATTGCCCACAAATATTGAGCTCATTCCATCATCAGCAGTAGCAGGATTCATCTATACATGGAAAAAGACCTTTTCACTATCCAGTTTAGCAATAAATTTAATGGAAGCATTTATTGTTATGTGCTGCAAACTGGACAGACTTGCAGCATGTTTCAGTCGAGCAGAGGTAAATATACAGAAAAGAACAAAAAATCTTTAAAATAATTTTATTTAATTAACTTTTTTTTCAATCTTCAATCTCCCTTTAAACCTAGAGTCAAATGCTATTGCCAGTCTTCTGACCAGCTCTAGTTATTGAGATGAACACCAACAAGTATTTTCGGTTTTATCGAAGATGCAAAGACATTTCAATTATCCCTCCAACACCTTTCCTCACTCAATATTTTATTTATTGGTTGCCAATTATGGGACTCTCATATATCCAATTTCTTTCAACATTACAAATTTTAGCATTTTATATTATGGTTTCCCCAGTTAGCAAGATATATTAGAAGGACCACAATAAGGAAACAAACAGATGGAAAATAAAAACATTGGTATTGATTTAACTGCATTTTACTGTAAAATATATCAGTTATCAAACTTTTGGACACACCAAAGAAATTAGATAAGGGACTGCATTATCTAAATCTCTGTGGAAAGGCATTTCTACTCGTTGACAAGGTGACCCTTCAGCCAACACTGTGATGACTATTTGCCTGTCCTAGCACCTCCTGTGTATCATCAGCATTTTCCTAAACACAAAAGGACATTTTCTGATCCTACAGCAACTTGGCTTACAACTCACAACTTGCCTTTCTCCTCTTCCCTGTCAGTAAAGGATATAACTGTGGGAGAAAGACACAGAGAAGGTGAAGACAGGACTCTGGCTTTGATGCTGCTCTATGATCCAGCAGCCACTCGTAGGGACTTCACTTAACTCAGGAGAGTTCTGCTGCTGCCGTAACACAGCACCAGACCACAGTTTGTGCAAGACTTGCCAACCTCTGCAAAGTATAAGCAGTGGTGTAAAATATATACTTCATACTTCTCTTACATATATCAGTTCAAAGATAACAAAGATGAGGTCTTTGGACCCTGTTCCCTATATTCTCCTTCCAGACCATAAATCCACACCTCTGTGCCACAGACCACTACTGCTGTTTCATAAACTGTAAAGCAACTGACTGAATGTCAAAACTGTCAAACTATGTAAATAAACCCCCAGTGATGCTTCACAGGTGCCTTGGAATTTAATTCTTCCTTTTTAAATCGTATTTCTTTTTGATGATGATCACATTGAAACTCTTGTTTATAAAACACTGAGAATTACAGTCTTATCACCACCATCAAGAAAATCACATTAAATCTTTACTTCTGATCAACTGGAACACCAGGAAAGCAAGGATGCATCCCACCAAGAAGCCACTGGAAGGTAGGCAGGAATCCCCAGAGCATCATTTGTGATGCTTTAAAATCTAACATTGTTGTCTAAGCAAAACATCTGGTGCATTGTAGAAATCTAGCAGCACATGCATACTAAGAGGTCTTCTATCAAGATTTCTTCCACTGGATGACTGTTACACAACACCATTATCACTGCTGTATTATTTTTTTACCATGCAATAGCCTGTAGGAGGTAAGCGCTACATCAACCCACAAGACAGCCTCTAAGATGGATCAAATTACTGTACGTACTGTGTTTATACTTCTCAGATCTCAAAACTCTCCAAAAACAGTGAGATTCCAATGTGGTGCTCACAGACCAGCCAGTTTCCATTAATAAGGTTCATCCCACTGCTCCCTCTCAACAAGCACAGCAACTGAACCAAACTGTATTTTTGAATTTACAGAATTCGAGTTACACTATGTATGTATTCTTAAAGACTTGCTCACAGCTTCCCAACCAGCTGATTAAAAGACCATGGAAGCATAAAATGAAAGAAAAAAAGTAGCAAGCTGAACATACACATGTAATAAATACTACATTCCCAAAATCAGAGTTTTACACCTTTAAAGCCAATGATTTTGACAGGATTTTTCGTTTTTACAGTTGGCTCTCCTGAACACCTAGAGCATGGGGGATAGGGCGGGGACAAAGAAAAACCCTCAGCTAGCAGCTTCACAAGCACATTCATTTACTGCCTTCTAACAGTATTCAAACTGAGAGGTAAAATAAACCCTTGCCTATTAAATTTATAATGAAGCGGCTTGCACTAGTGTTGATTACTTCACCACACATTAGTTGTTCTTGAAGGAAGTGAACAGAAGAAATGCAGCTAAACACCTTTTAAAATAGCTCTCTTCAATAATTTCAGACAAAACGAAACTTTAATCTTCCTCCAAAAACATCACCCCATTCATGCCTATAATATTTCTTTAATTTGTTAAAGCCACAGCCATTTCGTGCTCCTTAGCAGGAAAAATATTTAAAGTCTCCAAAAATGGGTCACATTTTTTAACCTTTTCAAAATAGATTTGGGTTTTAAAACACAAAAACAACTCCAGAAAAATGCCTCTTAGACAGAAGCCTGAGGTTGGCAAAATGTATTCTTTACACATTCCTGTATTAACATTCTTAATGTAGCATTTTCATTTAGACTAGAAATAAAATGGGCTCTAGATTTTAGAAACCTTAAAAATTTGAAATGTGGGTTATACATTACTGAAAGACAAAAATAAAACCAAATTTATATGTAAAGTTCACTAAAACAAAATAAAATCTGTTTGATGCCATTGCCAGACATCTGTCTCGCCCCCCCCCCCTCCCTTACTCCTTCTAATGCCTGTTTTGACAAAGACAGTAGCTTTTTAAGGATGAATTTTTTAAATGGCTTTTAGAATTTACTACTTCCTAGTTTGGGCATTGTGAAGCCATGAGACCAGACCAAAAGAAAACACATTAAAGAGCTCATACAGCACAGTTGTACAGTCTACTGACAAGGTAGCAGAGAAGTGGACCAGAAACATTTGGTTCTCCAAACACCTTCAAATCCATGCTCCAGTGCTATCTGTTACACTTCATCATCACTCAGTATTGGCCATCCACCAAACTGCTATAACTGACAAAACCCAGGGAATATACTGCGTGTTTAATGACCCTTTTGTAATTGTATTCCACCTTCATGAACAGCTAGAACAGCACAACAAACTCCACAACCATTAAGAGCAAGAAACAAATTTTCAATACCAAAAGTCATTAGATATAATTCTGATATTCATAGAAGCAGATTCCATTCAGAAAGGTGACTATTCCACCTCACAGCCCTCTTCTAATTACTAATGTAGTTTAGCGGTACCCACTTGTCTTAATGATGCTAAGCCTGAAAGACACAACTCCCCTGGCTCAACTAGTCAGTAGGAAAATCTGTAAGTTTTTGAAAATTCTGTAATTTTTGAAGAATTTCAGCAGATAACATTAAGGAAAATTCAAAAAAACATTCCGGAGACAGGGGGTGGGTGAAAAGATGCTACAGATGTAGTAATATTCAAGCTGATGCAGAAGAGAAAAAAATGAGTGCTCCAATCAAAAAGTATGAAAACTCCTGGTGCAAATGAAGACTTCTGTAGCTTCAATACTTGAGCACAAACATGCATGGTGATACAAATTCTGCTTGCTGTTCTAGGAAGCACCTTAGAACCTAAAAGACTTATTTGTAGAAGGCACGGAGGATGTATGTTCCTCCCCTGGGATTATCCTATTCCCCACCTATAAACAGGAAATCGAGATGTGCAGGTGCCAGACTGACTGATGTGCAGCCATGCAGAGAGCTGGTTTTTGGCTGGCAAAGACAAAAACTGGAACTAGACCTACTGAGTGACTCTATTAGTCATAGGCTATCCTTCCTATATCCTGGTGCAAATTCTCATATCACTTGCTATTCAGATGAAAAGAATGTCGGGCCATTTCACACATCATGCCCTTCTGAAACCACCCCACAAAGGAACTATTCTCAGGGGAGACAATGGGAACTTCTGAATAACAGCAGCAGTTTCAAATCGAGAAAGGGAATACTCCTCCCTGATATTACGTAACAAAATGTTGGCAGAAATGTCGAATCTACAAGTCAACTGAGAAGGCCAGATGAGTTTCTCAGTAGATTATAATTATTAAGATACATCTACACGACCACTTTCTTTGTTGCCACTCGATATTCAAACACCACTTTGGAAAAAGAAAAGCACTTATGTACTCAAGTCGTTTCATCAGACTTTGTCCTGTTGATTTCTCATATCTAAGTCACTGCATACAGTTAATTTCTTACCTCTTTGGAAAAATCCCTGCTAGTCAAGTGCCTGCTGAAATCTGGTTTCCACAAAGTGTGGTAGAGAGCAAATCATCTCCACAAAAGAAAAAACTTGTGTCGTGTTAGGCTTTCTATCACATTCATGTGCCTTATAATGACGTATGAGAAGAAATACCTCCATTCTTGTATAAAACCAAATACAGAGGCAGAAGTAAATCCATAAAAAGGAGGAAGGATTTAAGACCCTTTTTTCTGTATGATAATCACTGCGCAGGTTGAAGACCGGCGCAACTCTAAGTTGCACACACCAGCGTCCCCACAAAACACTACCAAGAGCTGCTTTGAAAGCTGTTTCTCAGAATTCTTCTGTTAGAAACATTTCCATTGCCTTTACATTTTTCAGTCCTTAAAGCAGTTAAAGTAAATAAGTTCAAAATTTCTTTTGCTCCAGCTGAGAAAGGCAAGTACATTCATCATTATAACCAAACACCTCATCCACTTAGGGACAAGAACTGAAAAAAAAAAAAAAAAAACAGAACAACAACAACAAACAAACAAACAAAATACACACACAAAAAAAAACCAAAACCAAACCCAAACAAACAAAAAAAAAAAAAAAAACACGAGCAGCTCTTACAGCAAAATAATGAACAAACAAGGAAAAAAAAAAAAAAAGGGTGTGTGTGTGGAAATATATATATATATATATATATATGTAGAAAAGAAATCCTCCCTCTCCCTACCCTTGGGACTTTGGAAAGTAACTGACAGCCCACGGGAACTGACAGTCCGGGGAACGTTTTCCCCAGAGAGGCGCGGAGCCGGTCCGGGGTCACCGCGTCCCCCTGAGCAGGGCGAGGGCACCCCGGGGGGAGGACTAGGGTACCCCGCCGCCGCCCGCCCCCCCCCCCGCCCAGCGGCCCCGGCACCGCCGCCCACCCGCCCCGCGGGGCCGGGGTCTCCCTGGCAGCAGGTGCTGCGGCCCGGGCTCCCCGCTCCGCTCCGAGGACAGCGGCCGCCTTACCTCCGCCCGCCGTCCCGGGCGAGTCTCTGCCGCCGCCGCCCGCGCCGCCGGGGCAGGAGGCGGCGCTGCCGAACCCGCCGCCGGGGCCGCGCCCGCGGGAGCCCGGCGGGGCGCGCCCGGCCGCCCGCGGGGCGAGGGAACAAAGCCGCGCTGGGATGGACCCGCCCGGGGGCGAGGCGGGTGCCCGGCGCCCGGGAGGGACAGCCCGTCCCCGTCCCGTCCCCGCCGCCCCGCTGGGGACGAGGTCGGCCGCGGTGGCGGCGCTCGCTCGACGGGGCAGGAGGCGGGACGCCCCGCGGGGAGCCCTGCGCGGCCCCGAGGGCGCCTCTGCCCCGGGAGCGGGAAGCACCGGCCCCCAGCGCCTTCCGCAGGGGAGCGCTGCCCTCTCCCGGCCGGAGCGCGGCGGCGGGCGGCGGGGAGCGAGCCTGAGGGCAGCCCCCGGTGCCCCCGCACAGCCCCCCGGAGCCCTCCCCTCCTCCGCAGCCCCCGGACGGGCGCTGCCCACGCAAGGGGCTCGCAGGTCTCGCCGCTGCCCCGTCGGTCCAGGCGTGTGTCATGCAGGCGTAGGGCTTTCGTCCCCACAGACAGCACCGTATTTTGGCTTTTCAGCTGCTACACATACACAACACACAAATCGTCCTGTAACGCTGACTCCCGAAGCCTGCTCTGACAACCTGTTTCACTAATAAGGACAGTAGAGCACTGAAGGTGGGGTGTTGAGTACCAGACTGGGAGCAGGGATGTACCAAGCTCCCTCTCGTTGTACTGCAGTTACTTAATGCCCCGTCTTTTGTAGATGGACAGCATACTTTCTTTGTAACAGCAGCATTTTAGCACAGTGCTGTGGGGATGAAAAACGTTTACCAAAATGCTGTAAGCAGTGCATGAAATAAATGATGCTTTACTGTGGAGCAGCAGCTGGAACACTATGAAGGTATGTATTTCCTAAAACACGGAAGCTGAATCTGTTCAGAATTAGAGCTTAAGTAGGTTCTAAGTATTAGTTTATTAAGCAATGCTACCAGTTTAAAATTGACTAAGCCAATAGTAAAAAATGCTATCCAAGTCCTCTGAGAGCATCCTCTGAGATGAAAGCATGCTCTACTACCATAACTCTTCTCTATCCTGTACTCTTTTCCCATACCCAAAAGAATACTTGCAGGTCTTTTAAAACTGAAAAACACTTGCAATGAGAATAGTAGACACTCTAATAATCTGTGTTGATAGGTTAAAAAAAAAAATGTACATAGGAAGCAGCAACACAATTCAGGCTGACGTTTTCTTTAGCTGGTATTCGAAAGCCTGTATGTTGCATATTGAAAAGCTGTAGCCAGCCTGGTAAATATGCTGCAAGCTCCTAGCTAAGAGCACAAGATCACAGCCTGACCCACATTCCGTAATCAAAAATTCAAGCTTCTCAGTTATTGTCTTCTTACCAGAGGTCCTTAACACAATTAAGCCCTCTAATTCACTTACCTTCACCTGTCTAAATACATGATAGTTTCACAACCATTTTTTAAAAGGAAGTGACTCCTTCAACAGAGCACAGGTCATGAAAGTACCTCCCTGAATGAGAGAAACAAGCCAGTAAAACACCGTCACCTCTCCTTGTATTTTGGCAAGAGTTTCAGAGTTTCATGGCTTTATATAGTGTGTGTCCATTTCTAAAATTTGAAACTTTTCATTGGCTTGCTTTGGGTGGCTTATCACACAGACAAACATCTGCACAGGGTACAGGGAAGCAGGGACTTTCTGTGCTGTACTTGTCAGAGCAAGTCCACAACTCTGAGATTGCAAAGGTAATGCACCCACTGGCTACGGTGCGACCAGGACTTGGGGAAGTTAAATTTGCAGGAAGGAAAAATAAGAGATACAGGTTGATGGGGTGTGGTCAGCTTAGGCATGGCTTGCAACCGCCTTACAGCACCTTTCCTCTACATCCAGCCCCAGCATATTTACTGGAAGCATACGAAAGGATTGCTTTATTTTAGTTCCAATCCAACTGCATATTATCCAAGAAAAGAAGACAAGTGTAAGTGCATCTGCAGCAGCCGTAGGCCCTCAGGATTTCAATTCCAAATTTTCCTGTGAAAATATTTAGCTAAGAGTTGTAATTTAGTTTACATAATTTCCAACACTATGTGGTATTATTCTAAGATACTGACTTAGACCTCAATCTAGAGGAAACCACCTCCTGCATTTCTATCATGCAAACAAGGATTTAGGTAAGCTTTTTGTACATGTTGGGACTATGCATGCGAGATGATAAGTAAGCTTTGATGGACCACATTTAAGTATCAAAATAAAAAAAAACACATACAGTTCAGATACTGTCTTTGGAATTCATAGACCATCCTGTCATCAAAGTAATGGCTGTTGTCCGGAACTTCTGTGTCACTGACTAAAGTTTACTCAATTTTTCATGATGTGCAGAACAGTTTCTGCTTGAATACATTAGTTATTAAAAACATCTTAAAGAATCTGTGATTTGACAACTATTATCATAATTAATAAGAATTGAAATGTTTGGATGAATGCTTAGCTTTCAACACACGTATGCAGAAAGTAATGTTACAAAATGGAAAGTGTCATAGGCAAAAGTGAGGTCATTTCTTGATCTTACCAACATTACTACTACTTACTTAGGACTTACTACTACTCCTCCTACTCCTCTTCTTCTCACCTTCCATGACCCCAAGTGACACAGCTTGGAGTAAATTCTCCAAGTGAACTTTTGAAATCACAGTCTTAACAAAATCTTACTAAAATATATCAAAAAAATAAAAATTTAAAAAAAAAAATGCTGAAATAATCCTTGCCTGAAGACCAAGGGTGGTGTTAGAAGTTGTGGTACAGTAAGTTCCAGCAAGCACAGTAACTCTCATTGAAGACTTTAATTAAAAAAAAAAAAAAAAAAAAAAAAAAAAGCAAAGACAAACCAAAGACAAACCACTTTAAGTCATTTTCCATCAAAATATGTCACTGTAACTACAAATAGCTACATAGATAAGGATTATCTACATACACTCAACTTACACTCAAATCTTTTTACAACAGAGTGTTTTAACATTTCCTATATGCCTTTCCTTCATTTTTAAAGCGGATTGTAAATGGGGATGTATTGAAAACTACATATGGGGGTTTTTTTGTTTCTTTAGTTTTGCCTGTTTTTCAAGTGTAGAACGTGTGTGATTTTCACTGAAAACTTGCTCCATAACTACCATATTTGTGTTTTAAATCATAAACTGCAGTATCCCATAAAATCTGATGCTTTTCCATGAAACCTTCGACTTCTTTGTTTTGCAGTATTACAGTAGTTTGGGTTACCATCTCCAACTGAGGAATGTCAGTGAAAGGTGGACTGTGGTTATCCAGAGCAACCTGAAAATGTTTCAGCTCAGTATCGCAATTGTAACCTTTGCACAAAGTCTGAGCTCAAGTATGTATGCAAATCAGAAATCACCTATTTGGCAAGATTTGCTTATCTTGCACAAGCATTGTTAGATCCATTACAAACCCTGTTTATTTGCTTTTAAATGCAGAGATGTGAAAGAGTCTGAAGACTAATGATGTCCAGTTGCTGGCAATAGCAATGCCAAATTCACCATCAAGATGGACTTCTGCAATATAAGGAGGTTGCTTTGTCAAGGAAGGGTCAGAAAAAAATGTTCAATCAATGAAAGCATACATTTTATTTCTTTGTATACTTGTTTAAAGTAAGGGATGTCTCAAGCCTGCTTTAATGAGCCTAGAAGTTTTCCTAACACAGTCCACTCTTTTACACTTGGTCAACTCATGAGATTCCAAACCTAAAGCAGAAATCTTTGGCAGAAGGTTGAACGATCAGAAAGCATCAACAAACCAATTCTGCATCAAAACTTCAGATTTTAGATGTGTAATGTTTAGATGTGTAAAATTTACTGTTGCAAGCACATGAACTGATTTATGTTGGTTGTCTCAACCCCAGAATTCCATCAGTGATTAAATAAAAGTGACAACTCTGTAAGTAGGAACCTATTTAATTTGAGGAACGCTGGAATAGGCACATACCTTGAGACAGTAATAGAATTGAAACAATTTTCCTGTGACAGCTCATGCACTATGTCATGGGGGAACTCAGCCTAATACATACCCAGCAAGAATATTTCTACCTTCTTTTATATCCATCTATATCCCAGCACTTCCTGCCATATCAGTCAATCAGAAATTGGCTGCTTTGTTACCATTCCACAGCACTCCTCATTCCCTTCACATTTTACTGTTTTCTCTGTCAAATTCTTTATGCTTTGTACAGCACCCTTTTAGCAACTGCCATTACCAGTGCATCTTTACAAATAGTATCACACAGACCCTGCCACTATAAGGTAGTGATGCACCATCCCCAAATTATTCAGGAACATGAATATTTTCTGGGGGGAAAAAAAAAAAAAAAAAGTACAAATTTTGCATTCAAATATATTTTATTTTATTTAGCAATTAAAGTTTATTTAAATAATATGTATTATATCAAGTAAACTTCAAAAATGTAACTCAAGCTGTCTTATTTCATATGCTGTTGGCATGTTGGAGCAGTAATAAAGATGATCTGGTTAGAAGGGGAAAAACACTGAACAGAAGATGATGTCTGATGAAATGCTGACCAAGAAAGTGCCTGCCAGCCTGGGAACCAGAGCACCCTTGAGGACCACATTGTTGAAGTGCAGCTGGCCACCAAGAAACTGGAGACATTCTGAGATACCCTTGATATGCGCAAAACCAAGGAAATGTAACAGCAACTTATCATCTGCCAAGCTGAAAATAGTCTAGAAAAATCCTGAGAAAGTAGGAATTGGTAAATGGCATTGGCTGTTCTAACTGAAAGACACAGAAAACAGCCTGGAAAAAAAAAATATAAAAAATCGTTATATATTGGCTGCCCCACATGCCCCCTTATGTCTCTGCAGTACAAAAATTACTTGCTTTTCATCCAAAAGGAAGCCTCTCTCTATGTGAACTTCCCATGCACGCACCCTTTTCTATGACATCTCCTTGCTAGATGGGAGCCCTGCTGGGGACACCTGGATGCCTACAAAGTCCGTGACACAGATCAGCTTTGAAGCTTTGTTCATTGTTGATTGGTCCCACTTTTGGGATCTATTTCACTGGCCTCAGTTCTGCAATCAGTTTATATAAGTGCTTATAAGTAATTTATCATAAGTACAGGTGTGCTGCTTTACTAGTGGTAATTTTGTAATAGCCTGGAATACTGAAATATATACCCACTTTGGTTTTTTTGTTATTGATTGCTGTGACTGTTGAAATGTTTATTTTCTTTCCTGGTAGTGATTTTATAGGAACTTGTAATATGTATCTACTGACTTTACTAATCATAAGTACACTTGCTTTGTTAGCGGTGATGTGTAGTAATCGGTAAAACTGTAAAGAAAATTAGGAAATAAAGCATCTGTGTGCTTCTGTATTAAGGAATCCTGCAAAACCTCCATTGCAATCTATGTGCAACTGCAGGACACATAACCCTTTTAGGTTGTGACAGACCCCTAAGTTTCAGTGATTGTTCGGGCTCCAGGTAAATGCCTTTTTCCATATGATCACCAAAAAGTTTAATGTGCAATAAGTCATGTCCCCATTCACCTTGAAGTTAGTCTTTAAATTGTTTAAGAAAGTGAATATACACAATCTATAAAAAAGCCTCATGGGAGATGCTACCTATGACTTCATCACTGAAATTTTTAATGGGTTATCAAACACCAGGTGCCGCTAATAATACTAAACAAGAGAACAAGCACAGTCCATTCCCCATCCTCCTTGTCCTTCTGCATGCAAGTGTTAAAACTTTCTGCATTAAAATGACGAACTTCTGGTATTTTATAAATGGTGAAACAAGCATGGGGTTGTGAAATGTCTTTTCAAATGGTCACTTAACAGCCATGCATTACTTCAGAGCAAGCAAATGCATGTCATGACACTTATACAAGTTGCAGATGATGATGATGGCAAACAACAAGAAAGTGTTCCATTTAGGAAGGAGAAATGTGTATCCCATGGTTTTAATTTACACAGAAGACTGTAGTGAATTTTGTAACCATTAAGAACAACTGTGTCCATTAAATAAAACTGTTTCAGTTTCAGAAGCCTTCAAAACACCAAACACCCAGTCTGTAAATGGAACCAGTTCAACTACGGTGCAACAAAAAGAACATATCTAATATATAAGAAGGGAAAAAAGCAAATTTTAATCAGAAATACAGAGAAAGCCAGCAATAGTAGCTGAAACCCCAAACTCGATCAATCCAGATCTCCAAAACCCAGAGCTGATCATCATCTATTTTCACTTCATTTGAAAGTGAAAGATATGCAGGAAAAAAATATAAGTGTGTGTAACAGTTTCTTCATAAGAGCAGCTTCAACATCTTTTTGTAAATTCAGATGGTGATGCAATAAACCTACCAGATCCTAAGTTCCCTTTCAGCTGCAAAAACAGCATCATAATTCACAAAATAGTTGAGGTTTGGGAGCTCATCTAGTAGCCATCCTTCCCTTCCACTCCCACACATTTGACTCCCTAAGCAGAAAGGCAAAGACAGGGGTTGACAATTTAATATGCCCGTGGTTATGTCAGCACTCCACTCCTTCTGCCACATGAAATGTGGAACTACTGCCTTTCACCCACACTGGAGGGAGCATCCTCTCTTTCTCAGTTTATGATAGTGACACAAACCCAAGGATTACGCATGCAGAGAGGAACAAAATGAGCTGGGTGCAACTGCTGACGAGACCATGCTTTGCCTTCCAAAGAACAGAAGGGGTCAGAACGACTTCCCAGAGAGGGCATGCAAGGAAGTGAGTTGTTCAGAACTCTGTTGCATACCTTGTTCTGGTCCAACTAGTTAAATCCGAGGGAGCCATCTTCAGAGCCACAGTCTAACCACAATGTCTTTGTTTTCAGTAAGCTTTAACACGGATAACATTAGTTTTCTGAATCCAAATATAAAGTACACACACACAGACAATATGTGCTCACACTCAAACCACTGAGTTTTTTCACAGAATCATAGAATATCTTAGGCTGCGAGGGACCCATAAGGATCACAGAGTCCAACTCCCTGATCCTTACTGGACTACCTAAAATTGAACCAGCTGACTAAGAGTGTCATCCAGATGCTCCTTGAACTCTGCCAGGCTTGGTGCCAAGGCCTCTTCCTTGGGGAGCCTGTTCCAGTGACCGACCACCCTCTCCGTGAAGAACCTTTTCCTAATGTTCAATCTGAACTTCCCCTGACGCAGCTTCATTCCCTTTCCTGGTCACCAGAGAGAGGAGATCAGCACTTCCCCTTCTGCTGCTCCCCTTAAGGAAGCTGTAGGCCACAATGAGATTGCCCCTTGGCCGTCTCTTCTCCAAGCTCAACAAAGCAAGCAACCTCAGCTGCTCCTCCTGTCTTGTGCTTGAGACCTTTCAACCACCTTCCTCATGCTCCTCTGGACACCCCCCAAGCAGTTCAGTGTCCTTAGATTGAGGCACCCCAAGCTGCACACAGGACTTGAGGTGGGGCCTCACCAGTGCGGTGCAGGCTGGGACGATCCCTCCTCTCGAGCGGCTGCCTGTGCTGTGCTCGATGCACCCCAGGACACGGTTGGACCTTTTGGCTGCCAGGGCACACTGCTGACTCACATTCACCTTGCCATCAACCCAGACCCCCAGATCTCTTCCTAGTCTATCCAGATCTCTCTGTAAGGCTTCTGTACCCTCAACAGAGTCCACAGCTCCTCCTAGCTCAATATCATCTGCAAACTTAATGTATGTTTTATTCCTGCATCCAGATCATTTATAGAAACATTGAAGAGAACTGGCCCTAAAACTGAGCCCTAGGAAACCGCACTGGTGACTGGCCTGATGCAACACTATTTACTATAACTCTTTGAGCCTCACCCATCAGCCAGTTCTCACCCAACACATTATGGACTTGTCTAGCTGTGTGCTGGATGGTTTATCCAGAATGATACTGTGAGAGACAGTATCAAAAGCTTTGCTAATACAAAACTCCCACATCTACTGACTTCCCTTGGTCAACTAAATGGGTGACCTTGTCATACAAGAAAATTAAGTTGGTTAAGCAGGACTTTCCCCTTGTGAACCTGTGCTGGCTATAACCAATGACTGTATTGTATCTCAAGTATTTCTCAGTAACTCCCAAGAATAACCTTCTCCATAATTTTACCAGGCACTGAAGTGAGACTGACAAGCCTGTAATTACCAGGGTCTTCTTTCTTCCCCTTCTTGAAAACTGGGACATTTACCAGCTTCCAGTCAACTGGAACCTCTCCAGACTCCCAAGACCTTTGAAAAATAATGGAGAGAGGTCCCACAACAATATCAGCCAGCTCTTTCAGCACCCTGGGATGAACCTCATTGGGCCCTGTAGATATATGCACAGCCAGATGTAGTAGCAAGTCTCAAACAAGTTCAGGGTCAGCTGGGAGTTTATCATCCCTCCAGTCACGGTCTTCCAACTCAGGGCTCTGGAGATCCCAGGGCCCATCATCAGTGTTGAAGACAGAGGTGAAGAAGGCATTAGATGTCTCTGCTTTGTCTACATCCCTGTGTCAAGTGACCAACCTCGTCAAGCAACAGACCAATGTTCTCTCTGATTCCCCTTTTCATAATCTTGATCCTGGTTTTCATTTTATAAATACTCTACATAGCTCAATCATATAGTTAGACCATAAATACCTCAATATATTCTACTTCCTCATCGTTAGTTACTCAGCTTTGAACAACTCAAGCAACACAAGTTAGTAAATTCTAGTGGCATGGTCTTCAAAGCCTATCTGTTGAAATACAAAGGTATCTACCCTCAAGAAGTTAGAACATGTAAGTGATCTAGCAATAAAAGTTTCACTCATTAGCAGGATTAGTCCAGGGAGAATGAGATCAGTGTCTTTCCTGTGAAATGTCCAGTTGAAGACTTGATAAAATCAACAAGTGACCAACCAGCTCATCTCTCTCCTTTTCTCCCATATAATTCAGGTGGCTGAGCACAGGGAAGAGAAGTCTATTTCTGGTTGCATTCAACTAAAGAAGCCTCTTTTCTGCCAACCCTCCATGCTAACCATGCTCCAGAGCAATATCTGGGGGTGGGGAGGTGTTCCCTTTTACCAATAAACAGCTGCAAAAATGCTTCCTATGAAAAGGACATCAAAAAAGTAACTTTTTGTCTGTAACTATCTGCCTTTGGAGAAGATAATTTATTAACTATATTTCAAAGACAAATCAAACTGGGAATTCCCAAATGACCTAGAAATCAAGGAAGATGCTGAGTGTGACAAATCCCCACTTCCTTATAGAATCAGAATATATAGAATAAAGCATAAAGAATATCCCTCCCTTTTCCCCAAACAGGATATGCAGCATTACAGCCCCTACAATCCAACATACAATTAACACTACATTCCATCGTAATGATTCAAAATAATAGTTTTCTGGGCCATAAGATAAGTCACTCCTGGAAAAATAATTGCATTTTCATATAAATAAATTCAATTTTCACCTGTAGAGCAAAAATGTGCAAGTTTGGCACTGCAATAATACATTTTAAACATTCACCAGCACAGAGAGACCATTGCAAACTTTTTCCTGAAAGAATTTTTTTCCCTACTATTTTAATCAACCAGCAATCTATTAAAAAGCTGAAATTTGAAGTTTTATATTAATATTATAATTAAATAAAATCAGAACATGAACAACAGGAACCACAGTGGTAATAACAGTATCTTACTCTACCTCCTCTGTACCTTAATTATGTAAGCACTGAAGAAAAACTTGCGTAATGAAAAAATACCTTACTAAATGGAAAAGAAACAATATTAATTTTCATAACAGATAAAAATAGAGACACAAAGAACAGAGAAGTTTGGCAAACAGACTAGATGTCACCTGAAATAATACTGGCTTTCAAAACAGAGGTAGCAAATCCAGTAGAACCCATAATACAACTGGCTGCTTCTACCCAAGTAGCAGAAAACGTTAGCTAGTCAGATAAGCATTCAAAATTTTATTTTAGTAGTTTTGTTAGAAGGTAAATAGCATTTTTTTTCAATGTTTTGATTATATTTCCATTTGTGTAGATGATATCTTGCACATGCTTCCAGCTCCACCTTGGCAAACTCACTTGATAGAATAACATGAACGGCAAACTTTATAATAAATCAAATTACCCTAAGATCGTAAAATCATAGAATAGTTTGGGTTGGAAGGGACCTTTAAAGTTCATCTAATCCAACCCTCGTGCAATGAAGCAGGAACATCTTCAACTTGATCGGGTTGCTCAGAGCCCCGCCCAACCAGACCTTAAATGTTTTCAGGGATGGAACCACCTATCTGGGCGATCTGATCCAGTGTTTCTCTGCCCTCATTGTAAACAATTTCTTCCCTATATCTAGTCTAAATCTACCCACTTTTAGTTTAAAGCCACAGGCCCTACTAAAAAGTCTGTCCCCATCTTCCTTATCAGTCCCCTTTAAGTACTGGAAGGCCACAATAAGGTCTCCCTGAAGCCTTCTCTTCGTCAGGCTGGACCCCCCCAACTCTCTCAGCCTGTCCTTGTAAGGGAGGTGCTCCAGGTCCCTAATCATCTTCATGGCCTCCTCTGGACCTACTCGAGCAGGTCCATGTCCTTTTTATGTTGAGGGCCCCAGAGCTGGACACAGCACTAATGGTGGGTCTCACGAGAGGAGAGGGGGAGAATCCCCTCCCTTGACCTGCTGGCCACACTTCTCTTGATGCAGCCCAGGGCACAGTTGGCTTTCCAGGCTGTGAGCGCACACTGCTGGCTCATGTCCAGTTTTTCATCCATCAGTACCCCCAAGCCCTTCTCCACAGGGCTGTTCTCAATCTGTTCCTTTCCCAGCCTGTATTGATACCGGGGATTGCCATGACCCACATAAAGAACCCTGCACCTGGGCTTGTTGAACCTCATGAGGTTCACGTGGGCCCACTTCTCAAGCTTGTCTGGGTCCCTCTGGATGGCATCCCGTCCCTCAGGTGCGTCAACTGCACCACTCAGCTTGGTGTCATCTGCAAATTTGCTGAGGGTGCACTCAATCCCACCGTCTATGTCAATCTCACTGTTTACTGATGAACATACTCAACAGTACTGGTACCAATATGGACCCATGAGGTACACCACTTGTCACCAATCTCCGTCTGGACAGTGAGCTGTTGACCACCACCCTCTGGATGTGACCATCCAATCAATTACTCATCCACCAAACAGTCCACCTATCAAATCCATAGCTCACCAATTTAGATCAAACTAACCTGCTATTTTAACCTAACAACTTTCTATGGTTCTGCTAACCACACATCAAACTTTGAGGCACTATGATGGATACATACTTTAGTGTCCTGGGTTGAGTGAATGGTGGTTTTTTTTTGGTGGCAAGGGAGGGGGCTATCAGGGCGGTCCCCTGTGAGAAGCTTCTCGAAGCTCCCCCAGCTCCACGTCAGCTCCACTTCTGTTTGGGAAATTGAGCCAATCGGCTGCACCTCTGCGATAACGTATTTAAGAAGGGACGTGGTGACGGGCAGTCCGACTTGTGAGGAGGAGTTGCTGCAGCTGCATGAACACCAAGGTCAGTGGAGGAACAGAGGAAGAAAGGAGGGGGGAGGTGTGCCAGAGCAGAGACCCCCCTGTATCCTGTGGGGAGACGGCAGGGCGGCCGCCCCTGCCACCCATGGAGATCTACAGTGGAGCAGAGACTGATTTATGGCCTGTGGCTTCTGCTTGCCTGATCAAGGTTCTGTGCCCAAAGAAGGCGGGGGTCTCATGGGAAAAGGCAGCCCCACTGCTGTAATTCAGTGCTGGGAGGATTGCAGCATGTGGGGGTGTCCCACGCTGGAGCAGCTCGGGAAGGGCTGCAGCCGTGGGAGAGAATCCAGTCAGAGAAAGTTGGTGACCCATGACGGAGCAGTGTGGGGAATGCTGCGGCCCATGGGAGGAACTCATGTCGGAGAAAGTTTGTGGAGGACTGTCTCCTGTGAGAGGGGGACCACGATGGAGCAGGAGGAACAAGTTCCAGACACTCCCCTCACCAAAGATAAGGGAAGTGGCAGTGCTGACTGCACCCCCCATTCCCTGCCCCTGCACCACTGGGGGAGGAGGTAGAGATATCGGGAGCAGAGCTGAGCCCGGGAAGAAGGGAGGGGTGGGGGGAAGGTGTTCTCAAGATGTGGCAATGCTTCTCACTGTCCTACTTTGTTATGTGTTGTTAGTGTCTGTAATAAATGTATGTTCTTTTTTTCTTCCCCTAACGAGTCTGCCTTTTGCTCGTGATCATAAAGGGGATTTTTTCCCCATCCCAGTCCTATCTCGAACCCCAAGCCTGGCTCTGTGTCCCTTCTCATTGCCAGAGGGGAAGGGAGAGAGAGCTGCTGCATTGTGGTTGGCTGCCAACAAGGCCTAAACCACGACATTTAGACATGAATATTGTCAGTAAGAACTAAGAATTTGTTTGATGTCAAGGTCAGTGGTTCTCAAGACATGAAATACTAGGCTGCCAAGAGAAATACCCACCTTTAACTTCAAGCACTATTGAAGGGTCATGGAATAAGGAGGCTCTAGGAAGAGCTTCCCCCCAGAAACTCATTTTGTGTGAAGTCTCCTAAGAGATATTGGCTGATTAAGTCGCACAATTAAAAGCAGCACACAGATTTCCTAAAAGACCAAAGAAAGTTCAGGTCTATTAGAAGAAATGACATAAATATAACAAAGTAAGCAGCAAGGAAACTGAAAGTTTAGAAGTTTGCATAAACATGATCCTCATTATTACCAACTATCCTAAGTCTTCAAAACCCAGTAAATCCTAGTAGCCAGGAACGTATATTGATCACATACTAATTTAAGGGCAGACCAGATACTGCTCCACAATTTTAAGTCAAAAATTGTTAAGATTTTAGATAGAACTTGAAAAATTGTTCAAGTTATTTCTACCACTGATACCCATCTTTCACTGCCAAACTTGAGCAAATTCCTTTAGCAGGAAATTCATATTGTATCTGAAATAAGTTCGAGGCCTGGCAGAAAATGCAAGTCACAGAAAACAGATTAAGGACAAAGTTCTACCCTACTATCATCCTACATGTGTTGAGCAGCCTTTGGCACACCTGTCTTTCCAAAGTATACCATCCTGCTCCAGCACTGCTTGAAGTTAAAACAATCAATCACCCCACCATTCAAATACATACTGATAACAATGTAGACACAAATTGCACCTACTGTACACTGAAAATGATAGATTTAGACAAAACTAAGTTCTTTAACTGAGGATTTTCTCACTGATGTGCAGTTTATTTACTCATTACATTAATTTTAATTAATTTCCCTTTAGAAGGATTATCTATTTTCTAGACAATTATAATTCATTAATGTATATACACTACTTTAAAAATTAAACTAACAAATTTTTCAATATACATAAGCATGCACATGTTTTCTTGAGTGATTTTGCTGTTTCCTATGACTTCATGGAAGTCTGAAACAGAGATGAAGCAGGAAAAGAAAATACAATATAGTCAAGCTTTGTCAAATGCATATGTGGTTTTATTCCTGTGTCCAAGTATGTAACATGGGATATTAACCTTAAATAAGGACAGTGACACATCAAAACTGGACAAGGCTCAATTATTTTCTGGTAAATGAAAACTGAAAATTGTTTACTGTTTCTCTGAATCAAATGACTTAGTATTGAATGCATAAAACATTCTTTGGAAGTTATGTAAGTTTGGAATAGAACTTTGTAATTCAATTATTTGAAAAACATTGCATGGAAAATCTTGAACATGTCCTTCTTTCTCTGTCATCAGTAATTCAGCCTATTCAGAAACACAGTTTGGAAGACAGAACTTCAGCATAGAGGGGCTTATTTTAAAAGTCATTATTATAAAAAGTTACCAGAATGCATTATGTATTTCAAGTCCACATTATTTTTGTGGCAATTCGTTGTGATGGTTGTCAGTCAGTTATTCATATTTGTTTTGATGGTCTCTCCAAGACCATTAGTTTTGTTCTCTTCTAGATAAGTAGCTCTTTTCTTAGTAAAAGTAGCAAACAGTGTATCCATCATTCCTAAAACTTCTAGTAGTTCTTCTTGATAGTCAATCTCTTTTCCTATGGCTTCCTGAAGTCTCAAGAATTGTCTATCAACAATCGCCGACTGCCCAACCACAGGCTGATAAATGTCTGTAAAGAAAAAAGTCATTTAAGGATCTATGTATCTATAAAAACATGCAAATAACATTACCTGGTTAGAGATGCATTTAAAAGGAGTCTGGCATAAATCCAACACTGTGGACAAATAAGACAGCTTTAACAGTGTTCTGATATTAGTGGTTATTATTGGTATGTACTCACAGTAACAGTAAGTCAAACTAACAGAAATAGAAGTTTTTACAACCCCAAATACTATTTTTACCTCACTGGAGAAGTGAAAGTCACTTGTACTATGTAAGTATACAAATACGAACTATCAAAGATATTTAGAGACTATGAGGAACTAACTTCCTGCAGCAAGTGCAAATTAAATACTGACTGTGGCCAAAGTTATCTGGCAATATCTCTTTTTGGATCGTTCCCTTGACACTAAGTTCATAATTACAAACATGCAAAGTTTGGTTTCTTAAAAATGTAGCACTTTTTACCTTATTTCCAAGTTATCTACATGGCTTTGATAACCTTTATTGTACTGTACTTACCAGTGATGATATCTGCAACAGTCACCAGCACAGAAGTAAATCTAGGCTCAATCACACGCCTGAAAAATTAAAAGACATCCCAATTTTACTGGTTTGGCAACTGTAGTCCTTCTCCCACCAACAAGCAGCTTTCTCATGCAGGTGTACAGGCAATTTTTTCTTCATGAAGAGACGTCACAGAACAGCAGTCACAGATGCAAGTCAAAAAAAAGCTACATATGCGGTATTTACCCTCCTCCTTTCAGTAAGGCAGTGGGGGTTGCAGGACTGCCAAAAGCCTCAGGTACATGAAGACACGAGTTTCATTGAGGAAACAGAAAATAATAGACTAAGGGTAGAATGTCTGGCAAAGAAGTAAAATATACTCTCTCACCCTATAAACAAAATTGTATTGTGCTAACAGGTAAACCATTTCAGTACTATCCCAGATCTTGATATCAGAAAGCAGAAGGCATGTGAGATTTCAACAGTACCAATGTTCCACCCATGATCTGTTCAGACTCTGTGTCAAAAGCTATTAAAAAATAAGGGTCTCAGAAGAGTAACTCAGGCTAAAATAATACCTTGCCACAAAGGTAAGAAGGAGATTAACTTGCTTCTCGTCTCGGCCTGCAAGCGCACTCCTCAGTGTTCCTCTGCGATGGAGTTCCTGCATGACTGCTACCGTAACTTCAGGAGTATAAAGCCTGATGGGTGGCTGAACATATATAAGAGCAGTTTATACCAAAGCAATATCTTTACACTCAAATCAGGGCTGGTATCAGCAAAACCAACCCAGAACCCACACAAGTTTGATTCCTTTCTAGTTATACACTAAAATGAAATTATTTCCACATACAGAAAAAAATCCATATCAGATGACAGCATACCACTCTGATGAGACAAAAAAAAAATGTCTTACCTCAAGTACCGCATCAAGGGCCTTGGAAGACTGAAAGCTCTTCAGCAGCTTGTCATATTTCCTCAAAACACGTTTTGCAGGTTTACTGACACAGAAATCTTCCTAGAATTAAAAGACAAGCTCAGAATAAGACAGACACACATAATGGATTAGATGTATTATCATGAACAAGATTACATGTCTTTCTATCTTCCATCTTTTCCCTTTCTTCAACATAGCACAGTCAAAAAAAAAATTTTTTTCAGGAGTGCTTCAGTATACATTTTCTCACTGTCCTATACCTGCTTTGGCACGTAAGTTCTTCCTTTCACATGGGTTCTATATGCTGGTTGTCTCTTCTGAGAATTCTCTTTTTTTTCTTCAGGTTTTCTGTGTTTAACATTTAGTACCCCATTGGTCATGCCTACAACTACGGTTTCATCTTCAGGCTGCAAAGAAGAAATCACAGTTAGGAACCTAGTGTTTTATTTGATGATGCATGCTCTACCATACAGATTTTCAAATTTTTATGCTTCACGATTAGGCTCTAATCACAATATCACAGAGTAACTGGTTGGAAGGCACCTCTATGAGGTCATGGGGGTCTAATACTTTGCTCAAAACAGGGACAGCTTCAAGGCTGTCATCATTACGTAACATTATCCATCTAATAAGATTTTAACAAACACCTAGAGGGACTACACCTTGACAAATGAAGCAAGTTCAAACATGCATTAGCATCCTTCTGCAAGCATAATCTATGACAGAATTTGTTTTTTTCAGTGGTGTACAACTGCCTTTGTACTATCTATGAGAACACTATCACGGAGCAGCAGAATTTCAAGAAACAAGTGAAAGTTGTTTAAAATACTGGTCACTAATATAAATTTCACTTACATAACAAAGGTTGCATGTATTTGATGCTGACATTTCTAATTTCAAATGATCCACTGGAGAAAAACAACTGACTACACATATAAGAGTTGAGTTCTGACCTGTTACTATTGTCAGATAATTCTATGAAAACATTAAACATTAGCTGAATGCTCAACTGCTGGTAATAAAAAAAAAAAAGGAAAAAAGAGAAGTGTTAGGAATTACTACAGAAGAAAAAAAACTAGAAAGTCATTATGCCATTGCATAAATTTACTGGTTAGCCGCATCTTAAATCCTATGCAAGTTAGTCTCAAAAAAAAGTAGAATATTCATAAAAAACAAACAACTCTGAAGAGAATCAAAGACTGGCTTGATTTGAAACTCTTCAGTAAGGGAAAAAAAAGGCAACTGAGGATGAATAAGATAAAAGCCTACAAAATTATGACAGATATGGAGATCAGCTGGTCAATGTCTAATTTAGGGGCATCAAATGAAACTAATAAAGTTCACATGGAACAAAAGGAGGCAATTCTTCACACAACAAGTAGCAGAAATGTCCTTGTCAAGGAATCTAGTGGAGGTTAGAAGTCTGTCCAAGCTCAAGGAGAGACTGAGCAGGTTTTTGTATGAGAAAATCTTTGAATTACAGAGAAATTACACTCTGATGAGCTAATTTCTCACCTGAAAATGAGCTTGGTGTTTGGGAAAATATCAGGAAACCTATCATACACACTTGCCCTGGTTTTAATTTTCCATTCTACTTATGGCTATAGTTGGAAGCAGTGTCCTGAATTAGTCCAGTCTTCGTTTTGACCCAGTAAAGGCAGTCGTATGTTCTATAACCATTTAAAATTCAAGGGGTTTAGTTAACAGGAAATGAAAGATAATGTTTCAGAAGATATATACATGGCTCTAGAGATGCCAAACTACAGCAGTTGCAAAATGTGCAATACCTGTAGAGGCTTAAAGGGTATGGGTTTTTTTTTGTTTCTGTACTCTTCACCTCAACCAAAATAACTGAAAACTCATATAGCTCTAGGTCCCTAGACAACAAGGTATGAAATGAAGAGTGGAAGACACCCCTTCCACACACACCTTCCCTGGGTTCCACAAGAACAGGACAATAGTAAAGTAGCAAAAGTAGTAAAGATTCCTCAGAGTCCCTTTTACATGTCCTTCAGGTGACTACATGACGACAGCACTGTTTTAAAAAGTGGTGCTAGCCTCCAAATTTCTGGCCAGGAGTCACTTATCCATTAGAGCTCAAATGTTTCTGAGAAATAAGTGTTCTATTTTCTGTTTCCAAGACAGCATGATGCATGCCTTGACAAACAAGTTTGGTTAATGCTCATATTTCATGCCTTCTCCTCTTTTACTCCTCAGACCAACCTGACAATCAACCACTTTCAAGACAAGTTTACCCTATTTTAAATTTCTCAACAAATGAACTACTTTTTTTCTTTTATCACTACCACACAAGAAGACTCACAGGGTTCCTGAAAGGCAAAAGATGAGTACAACCTTCTTAAAATCAAGGACCTCCCTTCTAAACTGAATACTTTCCCTATGATATATACACTGTCCTTGATAGACACACGATTTTGTACAGATCTAATCAGGTAGTATCTGGCATCTGAATGTATTAAGTTTAAAACCTCTTAATGCATTTTTAACTCAGGAGCAATATATTCAGTCATCCTACTTTGAATGTACAGTATTCTTCCAAAACACCCAATAGCAATGAAAGCAAAAATTAATTACTTCAGTGACTCAAAAGGTATCATTAATCACCTTGCCAAGAAGATTTCTAATGTACTTACCGACAATGCAAGACTAAGGATGGATGTTGCATAGTTAAAGCTGTGGACTACTTTGTAGGAAGTAGTACTGTAAATCTTCACATGCCTATACAGAAAAGTAATGATTAAAGCCTCGTTACTAATGCCTTATTGTAGACAGTTTACAGGAATTTCTATAGGTCATTCAAGGAAACTGGATATTTATACAAAGCATTCTTCAGAATACCGATGAGCTTCTTAGTTATTACCTCTTCTGCAACAGAAACATTCTGTTAGAAGATACACAAAGGTCAAGAAAGGATTACCCTTATCCAATAAAAAGATGAAAACGGGGCAAGGACAGAAGAAGAAACTGAAGGTAGGTGTAGTGACTATCTGACTTCAGCAATGCTTATTAGGAAACACTGTGGCAGTATCTCTTCAAATTTTTCTTAAATTTTAAATGCAAGATCTATTGACAATTTCTGGAAGTAAAACCATAGATATTCTTGTATCCGGTGGCTCTTTAACAATTTGGATGAAGGTAGGAAATATTTAACAAATGGGAAAATAAAACATATCTTACAACAAGTATGAACTTTAGTGTTGTGAGCACTGAAAATAGCTGCACAGCTAGTGTGATCCTTCAGCTTATGCTTCATAATCATAAAGCCTGAGGAAACCTAGGGATTACAGGAGGAAGGGAGGGAGAAAACAGACCACTGTAATTTCAGACCACTTCGTATTTCCGTTGTCTCAGAGACAACAGATTGAATACTGGTACTCAACAACTTGACCCAAACAAACAAAAAATCAAGGACAACATTTCACCTGTGCACCTTGGGTACAAAAAGCAACAGCACAGAGACACAAAAACCAGGCTCTTTGAAAGTGAATACTAATATGCTTTCAGTTATTTAAACAGTATTAAAGTGAAATTAAGAATAGTTACTTTACAGAGACTGCAAAGGTCAGTTTAGAGATTCAGAAAAATGAACACTTATTCAGAAGTTCCCCATACGCATTCCCAAACAGCACATGCAATCCTTACTGACATTTAGGCTAGTAAAAGGTTAATGTATATCACAGTATGTACCTTGGCCCAAGACATGTTTTCAAGTAAGTTATATCTCTAACAGCTAAATGTGTTTAAGCCCCAAAAACATGCACAGATTCACAATGATGTATAACAACTTACAAAGGAAAAGAGTCCTAAAGATTTGAAATCACAATAAATCCACAAAATACACTAACCTGTCCAGGGATCCTGACAATAACCTTTGTCCAGAGCTGTTCAGGCATAAACAAGTTACAGTTTTGTGGTGATTTTTAAGTGAAACTAGTAATTGTCCACCTTTTAGTACATCCCAAACTTTGACATAGCGACCTCCTGTGAGAAGGAAGCACACAAAACAGTTTGACATATGTACACATTTATGCTTCTCTGGGGAAGTTTTCACAGGGTGATACTGTGCCTCCTTCGTAACACAGTTTTCTGTACCTACTCACCATCCCCATCCATTATGACTATCTCCTGGGACAAGACAGATTACAAGCCTTACCTTTTTTAGGCCATTCTGCAGGCACAGGTGAATGATTCAAACTACTCCTTACCAAAAAAAATATAGATACCACTAAGTTACAGGATTTCTGATTCAATGGCATCATTAAGAGAAAGATACAGTCCCATCTTTTCAAAACTTCTTAAATTTTAGCACTGGGCTAATTAAAGTCTGTATCTTGTCATTAAAAATGCCTTTTTTTTTTTTTTTGAACCATATACAATAAAATCAAATCAGAGGCAAAAAGACCCCTACTTTCACCCTCCAGATCAACACTAATTCCTAAAGATCTTTGAGAAATCCAGCTTTTACATCACTCACCGCTTCATTATCAAATGAAAACATCACACAAGGAACTAGCAGCTGAAGTATTTCTCAAATTAAGGCCACAGAAAATAAATTTGATTTTATTGAAGTACCTGCAGATACTAGAAGCCCACCAGAAGGGAACAGAAGCACACTCTCCACAGGCTGGCCATGTTCTATTGTCATGACACTACTTTTTGTTCGTGCATCAAATAGTTTCACCGTGTGATCATAGGAACCTGCAAACGTAACCATAAATAGCTTCAGTTTCATAATTTCAGTTACTTCAGAAACTAAAACAGCCACATCCTATAATCTAAAGGAGCGCCTGACAAATAGAAAGAGTTTTAAACCATAAACATAGAACACCTTGTGGTTTACCTTGGTTAATTTACAGTCTTCTGCCAACATAAGTCTTCTAATTCTAGCCCTAGCAACATGTCAGGCCTTAAAAATCATTTAAGTCTTAATTTTATTTCCTTTCCATTAAGCAAATGTATTTATAACAATAAGTATCAGGCAACCTAATGAAACCTAGTCCCTTGTGCCTCTTGAAGTACAGAATACTAGTTTTTTCATAACAATTTACCACAAATTAATAGAAAGCTACTGTTAGGCAAACAAAGAGCAACTGGTTTCATGTAACTCCTCACACAACCTTTCATTTTGGAGCCTGCCAGTTTTGGGCTGTGCAAACTACAATGGAACTAGCGTTCTCTGGAAACCTAATAGAACACTTCAGTCAATCCCAACTACACTCACAGGATTTTCCCAAAACTTCTGAAGGTCAGTCAGAACACTCCCATTAAGCCTAATGGGCTAAAGCAAAAGGATGTTAAAAATTAGTTCGCTCAGAGTTTCCCTACAAACATCAGTGTCAAGCTTAAAAAGCAAGTAAAAAGGAAACAACAATGTAGGCACTGAGTTGGAAGACAGATCCTCCATGTTTAAAATATAATAAACAAGATCCTACTGTATCAAAACCTGTCTTTCTGAACTTTTTGTCAATTCAATCCAAAAGAAAAATACATAAAAATTAAAATCAAACCTGTTATAAAGACATCTGCATTCACTTTACTTGCACAGCCACATCTCACATAGTCAGTATGTTCACTGTATGAAACGATTTCTGTAGCGCTTGGAATATCCCACAAATTTGATGAATAATCATCGCCACCAGAAAATATTCGGTATTTATCAGACAGGAAGCCCACTACATGAACAGGTCTAGAAACCAAAATCCACAATATCCAAAGTTAAAACATACATGTTTCCAGAAGAATAAGTCTGTATGAAGAGCTTATTAAAGTATTCTCTCTAACTTAAAAGTGCAAAGTGTTTACTGTTGGAAGTTACAAAGCCTCACTTTAGAGGTTAAAAGCACTTTATTTTTTACATTTCCAGCCAGAAAAGGGTCATGCTGACAGATGCTTACCTAAGCATTGATACGGTCTGCCTTAGAGGTTTTACAAAGCTACTGGATGTTTATTGAAAGGCTGGAGGTTTTGCATTTGTTACTCAGAGGTCTGTGTACTAGCATTGTCCTTTAGAACAAATCTATAGTAGTGAATTTTAAGTATGACTGGCTTGGACACCTTTTTGTCCTTTAAAATCACTATTTAAATTGGTATTGTCATTGTGACATCCCAACAGAATGACAGGAAACACAGATATCCTAAATCTTATTACAGTTACCCTAACAGTTAGGACGCAAGATAATATCCAACCTACAAACACAGACCTTAAACAGAAACACTCTCAAGGTCTGTCTGTGTGCTTTCCAGTGAAAGGGGGTTTGCTGTTGTTGTTCTAGACAGATAAAACACGTCTTGGTCTTCCATAGAACAGCAATCTGTTTAATCTTAGCATTATACCTGTCTTCTCACTGACACGTCAGAACTCCTTTTCTAATTTCTTCCCAACTGCATCATCATGCACTTTTTCTGGTTTTGTTTTTGTTTGGGTTTTTTGTTGTTGTTGTTGTTTTTGGGTTTTTTTTTTTAAGGGATCCCTGCTCCTCCTGACACATTTCTTCACTGTTTTTGTTTAGAACTTTTTTAGAACTCTTCCTGCCAGCATCAAATAAAACATGCTTATCAGTGCCATGCAGTCACAAGACTATGTCTATACAACATACTAACAAACATCTACCTGAGATTGAAAATGTATTTATTCTTTCATGTACTCGATTCATATTTAAATATTATTTTTTTTAAATCACTCGAATTTTGAATTCGGTTTAAAAACCTGCTTGTCAGTATGATCTATGTAAGACAGCTGTAAGCAACATAGATCGCTATTATTCAGCTCTTCAGCAACATGCAAAGCAGACATGTAAATACACCAGACAAGCTTATATGCACACAAAGGAAAAACCAACACTGTCTTACTTAGAGTGACCATCAAATTGTCTCAGCGGTGCTCTTCCACTGATGTCAAAGAGGCGAATGCTACCCTCCTCGCTGCCAGCAACAAGCAGATTGCCATCATCTCTGTATGTGGCACAATAAGCTGCATCTCTGAAGCGAGAAAACGTTTTGATCGGCTCCTGAGAGTAACGACCATAAATGTGGATCTAGCAAAACAAGACAACGTTAAGTTTGCTCATATGATACCAACAGATGGACAAGAAAACCAAAACCTCAAAAAAGCCACTTACCCTTGAGGAGGCTGTGACAGCATAGTTATACGGAGAAACTGGGGAAAAGTCAATTTTATTTATTGCACCAAATTCCTTTATCTGAACAGGTGTCTGAAACAATTGCAATAAAGACAGTTAAATACACACAGGCACACCATCAAGACAAAAACAGCAAAACAAAATGCATTCTTCTTACAGAGAGCTCAAAACTCTATTGAGAACCAAAGCATTTTTTAAACACCATCCTACTGCTTCTCTTTTGCCAGGCTACTTCTGCTCTTACAGCTTTTTTTCTCCAATCCACGCATTAAAACAGGCCCGTTAATTACGTGGTTTGAGTTTAAAAAAAAAAAAAAAAAAAAAAAAAAAAAAAAAAAAGGCCACCTTATGCGCTCAGGCCTGTTTCGAAACACGGGGGCACAGGCCAGCCGTGCTCCCTCGGCAGCCGTCCCGCCGGTTTCCGGGCGGCACCGAGGCCCTGCCGCTCCCCCGCGGCCGCGCCACAGCCACCGAGCCGCGGGGCCGGCCGCCCCACGCCGCGCGGCGCTGCCCCCCTTCCTACCTTGTAGCCGCGCCAGTACACCGTGTCCTGCGTGATCCTCTCCCCCAGCTTGGGGCACGCCTGAACCACCACGGGCTTGTAGGCGGCCATGGCTGAGCGGGAGCGGGGCCGGCCGGGCGAGGCAGAGCAGGGCGCGGCGGCGGCCCCCGGAGGGCCGGGCGGGCCGGGGCAGCCGCAGGAGAAGCGCGGGGAAGGAGGCGCCGAGCGCACCCGCGCCGCGGCCGCTACAGCGAGCCCCGCGCCGGCCTCGCGGAGAGACAACACCCTCGTGGAGGAAGCGCGTCACCGGCGGGTGGGGGGGAAGGTGTGACGCGACGCTCCCTTAAAGCCAATCGCCGCCGTGGCGGGGAGGAAGGGCGTCACTTCCCGTCCCGGCGGGCGCGGCGCTGAGCCGAGCTGAGCTGGGGCGAGGCGGTGAGGCGCGGCGGCCTTGAGGGGGGTTCCCGAGGGGCCGCCGCCGCGCTCCGCAGAGGCTTCCCGTCCCGCGGAGGGCTCCGGGGGTGCCCGGCGCTGCCGCGGAGCCCGGCCTGACGTCAGGCGAGCCCCGGGTGTCGTGGGACGTTTTACTATCATCGGCCTAAAAGGGGTTTGTCGCTTTCCTGCACCTCCGGTAGAAGCCGTTTGTTTTACTCGGGTTATGAGAAGATTTAAGAGTCATAAAGCGACGCAGTCACTTTAACTTTTCCTTAAAGTCCTTATAGTTTCCTCCCGGCTTGGTATAAATTTGGTTGGTTGGGTTTTTTGTTTTGCTGCAACCAGACTAATATTCTATAACATCACTTGGATGGAACTCCTCCTGGCTTCCTTGTGGAATTTGGCTTACGTAGCCACGTGATAAAATGAAAACAGGGGATTTTGGTCAACAGCTTGTGACAGCAGTAGGATTGATACTTCACCAATTTTGATTTGACTGCCAAAACCAAATGCCATATGATTAAACAAAGCTCAGCTGGGTGGATTTTTGTGCATTACTTCACCAGAATGTTGTTAACCAACGTTACATGTGTTTAGTTGCAGGTTGCTTGGACATCCAGGTCTCTTTAGCTACAGCTGGGCTGGCTGGAACTGCTCTTGGCTAGAAACTATGAAGAAACATTGTGCATAAAACTTCTACATGACTGAGGACATGGCATCTTCAGCAAACCTAGATGTCGGGGCCCAGCTAATTGTGGAAGAATGTACCGGCAGCTACAGCCTTCCGCCCATGCCGGACATTAAAGTGGAGCACCAGCTTGACTCCAGCACAGAGGATAGTCCAGCTCAGAGTGTCGCCATGGGAATGAAATTCATTTTGCCCAACAGATTTGACATGAACGTCTGCTCACGATTTGTGAAGTCTTTGAATGAGGAGGACAGTAAAAATATTCAAGACCAAGTTAACTCTGACCTTGAAGTGGCATCTGTCTTATTTAAAGGTTGAACCTTATGGTACAAATGTGTGGACTGTGTCATACTGTTAAGCTGTTGTTTTGGGTTTTTTTTAAAAAAAAAAAAGCCTCTGATTTATGATGTGTGTTAATCAGTAATAGTTTTCTAAGATTTGTTCCTCTAGCATTTTTATTATGTATTTAGTGGATTATTAGTGTAAAATGAATTTCCCCCAAGATTATATTTTAAATCCACACTTTTAATATTCTTTTTAGTAGAGAAAGTAATGGTACGAAGAGTCTCTAATAAGAGCTGATGCTGATTATGAAAACAAGCTGCTTCTGTGTAGTATGTCCTGCAACATGCTATGCATTGCTGAACGTATGTATCTTTACAGAACACTACTGAAAGCACTATATGATCATTTCACCTTCACTAGCTTTCTGCAGCACATTTTAGCATTTCACTAGTGCGATGACAAAATAACATGGGTCATTCAATTCACTTTGTTTTGTCAATACAGCTGTACAAAGCCTGTAGTTATTGTAGCAACTGGCTTGCTAGTTTAGCTTCACGCTGCCTGAAAGCAGGTGTTGCTCCAGTTGTGGATCCCTGCAGCTAATCTCCAGCCATCACTGCCTGAGCGTATTGATGGAGAACAGAATTAGGGCTTCCCTCTCTTTCTCCTTAACGATGGTGGTTTCTAGCACTCACTATCATATTTCAGACTGTTAGTGATGTATCTTTTCATGAGGTTGAATTCGACCCATTTCCTGTAACACAGAGCTATGGTGGATTTTTTTATGTTTTTTTCTGATTTGTATTGCCTGGCTGCAGTTCAGCCATTGCAATTTTCAAACTCTCTTAATTTGCAGGCCCTAAATGCTTACTAGTGGAGCTGCAGACCTGAACGGCAAATTTAGACCCAGCAGCAATAGGGTTGTTTTTCTTAGGTAACATTTGTGAACCCCTTAGAAGTAGTCCTGTGAATCCAGATACTGCAGGTCAAAAATCCCTGGTGGGTCTCTTAATTTGATCAAGTTAGCTGTAGCTATTTGATTGGCAAACAAAACGTAATTTCATTTTCACCCTGTTACCCTCTACTTTTAATCCTCTCCCCAGATTTGCACTTGGCTTTATGATCATGAAGTTCTCTATGGTGTGAATTCAGCGTGCATGTTAACTAGCTTCCAGTCATTAATTACTCATGCACACTGGTGTCAAATCAATGTAGCCAATAATGGCGTTTAATCCTTCAATATGTCTTTCCAGTATTTAATCAGTTAGCTTCTTAAAAGTTACTTGGTTTCTCAGATACTTCTCAAAATCAAAAGCTACTTTTGAGAATTAGAAGCTAAGATAACACATATATTGTGTAATAAAATGCCATTAGATTCTAATAGAAAGCTAGGAAAGTTAATACAAATGAATGCAGCAGCACTGCAAGACTTCCTGAATTAAAAGTGGTGACCTGCTGTTGCAGTTTATGTACATTAGTGCGGAATCTTTCTCTTCCTGCTGGATAAGTATTCATAATGCAGTTACAGTTTTATCCAACAGGAGTGGAAAAAGTCAAGGTGAAGGAAATTATTGAAGGTTATCTTCACCCATGCAGTGGACTGGATAGGGAGTAGGCAAAGGGATGAACTGAGCAGTTACCTGACTGCATGGCTGACCAGAGCTGCATCATGTTACTGTGCTGCAGAGTGTTAGTAAGGGTATGGCAGGCTGAGTAAAGCCATCCTAGTAATGAATCCATGCCAGGCATGTTGAAAATCGAGACAAAGGCTTACTTCATTTAGGCACCCAACTTGCCTCTGAGTGACATTATGCCATACTGAATGTGTGGGGTAGCAGCATTGCTTATGCTGGAAATGAATACAGCCCTTCATTCTACTCCCACAATACACAGTGGAAAAAGCACATGTCACAAAGCTTACTTAACATGGGTTTTAAAGATCTTGTGATACTGGTGCTTTGTGGTTTGACTTGGAATCTGTGGCTTGCTTTTAATGCTCTTACTAGTACTAAAATCCTGTCTGATTTCTCTGTTCATTGTAGCTGAATGCAACATCCACACTTCTCCTTCCCCTGGTATCCAAGTAAGACATGTTTATACTCCATCAACTACTAAGCATTTCTCACCAATAAAACAATCAACTACCCTAACTAACAAACACAGGGGAAACGAAGTCTCTACAACACCTCTGCTTGTAAACTGTAAGTATCCTTCTGCCTTACTGTTAATAATTTTTTTGTGAACTGTATGTAAGATGCTTGACAGATTTTTCTGATTTTCCTTGGTGTCATAATGAACTTTAGTATAGGAAGAAAACATTGAGATAGTCTTGTCTAATTTCACGTGATATAAACCATAAAATAGTAATCCACCTGCTGTATTGAATACATGACTGAAATGTGTTTTGCAGAAAGGATCCAATTCTTGACTTGAAAAATAACAGGTAAACATTTTTCTGATCCTTTCTAAGCTTTAAGTTAATGTGCTTCATATACTTGTTTTCAAAACTTGGGCATCTTGTAAAATTTATTAAAATTAGGTGATTGGCAAGTGCTACAAACTGTTGAAAATGTCATGATTGTCATGGATCTTGAAAGTCAAGAAGGCAGTATTCTGTGGTTTCGTTATTCTTAGTTGTCAAGCATTTTCCTTATAAATTAATTCTCTATAATTTATTTAATCTGTAGTTTAATTCCTCTATGAATCCAATGTTCTTAAAAAAAAAAGCCTATTTTCATTGGAAAAATTAATCTGGGGCTGCAACTTAGGCGTCTGAACAAAATACACAGTCTTTCTGAAAAAAAAAAAATCAAACTTTCATGCAGTGACTAGGAAGAGGACACTGAACATTTATATATTATGTAATCAATAGCTTATTTGTTATGTTATAATATAATGTGGATAATTTATTACATATTCCCTCCTGAGGACCTTTCAGACTGCTTCAAATTGTAATTATCAAAGCCACACACCTGTGCAGAGTTTATTGTGGGATCAGAGGTTTATTTCTTCATAATCTCTTAAGAATTATTCTGCTTTTAGTGCTTGGGACTTTTAATTAAAAATTAAAAAAAAAAAAAAAAAAGAAAAAAGAAGAAAATTAACATCAAAAAAAAAACACCAAAACCACAATCTGTTTTTTTTTCTTCTGTAGATGTCATGTTGTGTATAGTTGTGTAATGTCTGATCTATTCCACATTGTAGTGAGTGAGTCATACTACAGGCTTTATTGAGCAGCATGACAGGTCTCCCAATGGCATGTGATCTCTTAGATGTCATTTTTAAACTACACAGTCTTAATTTTTATCAAAAGATACTTATTTTAATTTGATAAATATTCTTAACGTCGTCATGGGTTGCTGACCCAGCAGCAAAGAAGAAAGCATGTTGCCTTGAGAAGAGTCGGTGTAGGAAGTATCTTTGCTTTCAAGTATGACTTATACATTGGTTAAAAAATTACCTAAACCTATGAAACTCTTTGGAAACTTTTCAGTTTTTAAGATAGTGATTCCAGTTCAGAGTATAAGGTGAAACCTATCTGCACTCTTAAATCCAAGTTCTGTACTGCTCAGGCCAATGGGCATGTTGTGCCCCGCTCTAAATAGAGCAGAATTAAAATTGATATCTGTAACACTTGCTTTTGCTTCCCTTTTTTGCAGCTTTATCAGTTCATCAGCTGGCTGCTCAGGGAGAAATGTTGTATCTGGCCACACGTATTGAACAAGGTGAGACAGAGGGAGGTTAAATGTCTTCCTTTTTTCTTTGAGGCATTTACACCCTGTTGTGCTTGACTTTTTCCCCAAAGCTGTATTTTTTAAAATCCTCACTTCTGGTATAAATTGAAGGAAATTTGAGGTATCAGTTCTTTGTGGATGTGGATTATTGTTTCACATCAATTTTTTATTCACTTACTGATATGATTTGGGTTTTTAATTAAACATTAGTGTTAATAGGAGTTGTAGGTAAATCCCTTCTTCCCTCTTCTCCCAGCTATATAGGTAATCCATGCAAATGAGAAGAGAGAATCTGTTATATCAGAAGAGTTAATTATTTTTTTATTGTTATCTTTGTAATGTTAAAACACATTTCTATTAATGTTGGCTTTCCAGTTCTATTTAACTAATCAACATATAAAGCTATATGTTGGTAATTTAAGCCATGGCTCAAACCTGCAATATAATAGTCCTACTCATTCTGAGTTGTGTGACATTTGTATGTCCGTAATACATATAAAAATTTCAACTCTACATAACGAATTGAGTACCTTTAATAGTATATTCTTATCGTACTATTAGTAATCACCTATGTTTTCAGTGCATTTTTGTTGGTATGTTTGCTGGAAAGTAGGTAATGAGTTGCCAGGTCTATAAATTTTGTAACGAGCCATGTGTATAGAAAGCAGATCAATTCTGGAGTGTCAGTAGGAGTTAAAAACACATACTGTGGTGCTGTGATAAGCATGGGATTTTTTAGGTACTTACGATATTAAAAAAAAAAAAATCCAATGTAACTATTTCAGTTAGCGAGTTGTTAAAAAAAGTTCCTTTTCCTTCTTTAAGCTGCACTAGAAATAGACCTTAATTGTTTCCACAAAACACCCTATTCATTACAGGAACCTGGGGGGAATGGACTTATACTATCTATATTGCTCTACAGGCCAATTCTTTACAACATTGTGTGGCTCACACTATTCAAAACAAACCAAAACACATTCTGCAGCATAATACAGAATGTATCTCTCTATTTTTCAAGCAGCCTTTCTCTTCTTTCCAAAGATAAACCCAGATTACAGACAACTTGTAACATTTATGAGTAAAAACAGAGCTTGATTTATAGAGCTTAAAGAAAAATAAACCCAAATCTTACATTTTACTGGGTTTTGCTGTTGTTTTTCTTTCTTGGACAAAGATATTTGCACCATCATTGGGATAGAATTTTGTTTTTAAAGTCAAGATGGGAATGACTTTTAGGATGCACTGGTACCTCAGTCCATTCACCAGGGATACATCAACGCATTTCACCAGCTCATAGAACGTGTTAGTGAAAGGGATTACTAAATTTCATATTTTTCTTTAAACAGAAAATGTAATCAATCATAAGGATGAAGAAGGATTCACCCCTCTGATGTGGGCTGCAGCTCATGGGCAAATAGCAGTAGTGGAATTTCTTCTCCAGAATGTAAGGAAAAAAACACACTTCACTTTAAATTTACTTTTTAGTTCAGTTTGCCTTCCTAAGTTTGTCAATGCTGCTACACACTTAAAAGTTTTAAAGTTAGGTTTTGTGTAAAACCTCACAATAAAAGAAAGGCATTTTTAATTTGAGTTTCTTATTATTTCAGGGTGCAGATCCTCAGATTTTGGGGAAAGGGAGAGAAAGTGCCCTCTCACTGGCTTGCAGTAAAGGATACACAGATATCGTCAAAATGCTGCTCGACTGTGGAGTTGATGTCAATGAATATGACTGGGTAGGACTCTACTTTGAACTTATGTCAGAAGGTGCTTTGGTCAGAAATTTGAAACAGGGTGCAGCACTGGCTTGTGACTGAAAATTGTTCTGCGTCTTCTGAAATAGCTGAGAGTTTCAAAACTTCCATGGGGCTAAGAAAAGTTGGCCCTACTAGTTTTGACTTCTTGGTAATAGGAGAATGAGACTAACTCTGAGTCCTTGTAGAGGGGTGAGATTACAGTCTAAACAATAGACAAAAAAGATGGAAGTTGTGAAGAACGAAAACAAAACCTAATTTTTAAAAAACCTGTGAACCTTCTTGATAATACGTAGAAGTATATTGGTGTGTTAAGGAATTAAAATTGCACACTGCTCAGTCATTAAGTGCCTAAAGCTTTCCTCTGCTTTTGCAGAATGGAGGCACACCTCTACTGTATGCAGTACATGGGAACCATGTGAAATGTGTAAAAATTCTCCTTGGTAAGCAGACTATGCAAACTGAATTATCACTACTAATGTACTATCAGTTCTCATTGTCAGAAATGGAGTTTCTTTTCCTGTTTTATATAGAAAGTGGTGCTGATCCAACTATTGAAACAGATGCTGGCTATAATTCCATGGATTTGGCTGTAGCCCTTGGCTATCGGAGTGGTGAGTATTGCAAATATAAATATTTTTATTTTTACTGCTCCTTGTTTATGTAACTACTGTAATGGCCTAGCAGAGGTTTTGCAGCTGTAAGATCCCTATCCTTCAAGTCTTAATACACCTAAATGTATCAGCCCAAAATGGGTGGCAGTTTCCATCCCAGTCTCAGAAAGCCGAGTACCTTGTTAGAGGATGTCACTGGCCTGGATCTGCATCTGTGGGCACACATAATGGTGTGTAGGGCGGGTGCAGCCATGATCCAGACAAGGGAACTGAGCTGCTCCCCCACCCTGTACAAAAGAATGTCGGTTGCACTGGACAGTAAGAGACCTGCAGCCCTCCCAAACCACTCACCCTGGTGCTCTGTTGATGGGCACAATGCGATGTAGTTTGCAAAACCTTCTTCCCCTGTCAGAGTAGCTCTAGCTCTAGTTTGTCTGGGAGGCAGACAGTAGTAGTGCCAGGATCAGTGAATCAGTCTACCTTACTTGATTCTGGAAAACAGAGGCAAAGAAGGGACTCTTGTTTTTACATCATGCTGCCTTCATTTTTGAAAGCTGTGAAATGTCTGCCATTACAGAAATTAACTGAATCAAGAAATAAGCTCAGAACTGCACACGTAGCTTCTCCAAGTAGAGCCTTGTGCTTATGCGGGGAGCCAGTAACTTCACAGATGTCTAGATGTAGGACTCCTTCAAGATTTTGATCTCAAAATGTTCCACAGAAGTAGGTTCTAATAAGTGGTTTTGCCTACTTTCCAGTTACAGGCTTAAAAATTTGCTTTCATATGCTATCTGCCTATTCAAACCAGAGAACAGATCATCACCTCCAAAAACCATTATCTGCATTACTGGGTGTATTGGTTTTGCATTCTGAGGCTTTTATTTACTGAAGGGATGCAGACTCTCTTCCCAAAGTGAATTTATTCCTGTCTGATTTTTATTAAATGATTGTACAAGACAAGCTGGCATCTACCACGAAAAAATAGTACAACCCTAAAAATGTGAAAAAACATTGAACATTGATTAACCTGAATTTTTTTCTCTGCTTCAGTTCAACAGGTTATTGAGTCTCATTTGTTAAGGCTACTTCAAAATATCAAGGAGTAATGATTCGCTCTTCTGTGGGTGTCAGTTCTTGGCTTGGAGAGTTGAATGGCTTTATGGCCCTGTAATCAGTGACAAGGGTTGGTTGTTTTGTAACTTTACCTCAGTTGAACTATTCCCTGGTTTTAGTTAAGCTTTTTTAATATTCTTCCTCATCTTTCATTGTTGCTCATAGAAATATGCAATGTCATCATTTTCTTAAATGTATTTTTTATAATTTTAGAAGTAGTAGTCAGTTGTCATGCATGAAAAACTTTGTAAATAAAACCAGTTTTAACCATCGAAATGTTTACACTGAGTGCAGTGGGTGGCACTGTGCCAAGTGTCCTACTTCATCACATCATCGATACATATTCAAAGACAGACATTTGTTTAGATACTGTGGTATATCACCCTAGTAGATAGATGTCTTTACTGTTATAATACCAAAATGTGCACCGTGTGTGATTGGTTTTAAGATCCCCAGTTAATATTAATGTGTCAACTTTTGGCTTTGTCCAATTTTTAAGAAGTTGGTAATAAACTGAAGAACTTTGATGATATCAGTGATTATTATAGTGATAACTCCTACCTGATTTCTTTCTGCCTGCCTCTGCTTTCCTGGTGTAGTCCTGAAACAACTAGGCCAGAGTGTCCTAGGTAGAAATGTCTCTGGTATAAGGAAACCTAAGTGCAAGTGAAGAATTCCTAGCTCCTAAATATCATTCCTGCAGTGGCTGAAAGCAGACATCAGCTACATGGGAAGAGAAGCCAGAGCCTACTGCATCCCAGCCCTCTTCAGTCAAAGTATGGTCCTTTGCATCACAGAATCACAGAGTATCTTGAGTTGGAAGGCACCCATAAAGATCACAGAGTCCAACTCCCTGATCCTTACTGGACTACCTAAAATTGAACCAGCTGACTAAGAGTGTCATCCAGATGCTCCTTGAACTCTGCCAGGCTTGGTGCCAAGGCCTCTTCCTTGGGGAGCCTGTTCCAGTGACCGACCACCCTCTCCGTGAAGAACCTTTTCCTAATGTTCAATCTGAACTTCCCCTGACGCAGCTTCATTCCCTTTCCTGGTCACCAGAGAGAGGAGATCAGCACTTCCCCTTCTGCTGCTCCCCTTAAGGAAGCTGTAGGCCACAATGAGATTGCCCCTTGGCCGTCTCTTCTCCAAGCTCAACAAAGCAAGCAACCTCAGCTGCTCCTCCTGTCTTGTGCTTGAGACCTTTCAACCACCTTCCTCATGCTCCTCTGGACACCCCCCAAGCAGTTCAGTGTCCTTAGATTGAGGCACCCCAAGCTGCACACAGGACTTGAGGTGGGGCCTCACCAGTGCGGTGCAGGCTGGGACGATCCCTCCTCTCGAGCGGCTGCCTGTGCTGTGCTCGATGCACCCCAGGACACGGTTGGACCTTTTGGCTGCCAGGGCACACTGCTGACTCACATTCACCTTGCCATCAACCCAGACCCCCAGATCTCTTTATGCAGGGCTGCTCTCCAGTCTCATGTCCCTCAGTTCAGGGGAATGTGCTGGTGTAACTGTTTATAGTTATAACAGCAATTACGATTTTGGAATTAGTTGAAAAATCAAGGCAATGTTAACTGATTTTCTGGGACCCCTGCCCTTCCTCAAAACTACACCGAGTGGTGAGACATGATAGCTTTGCACAAATAATAGCTAAGCTTTTGAAAGAGACTTCTCATAAGCCTTTCCCCTGACGGTACCTATGGATCCCCCATGTGTTGCTCACGTGTTTCCATAGGCATTTCTCCGTCGTCTCCACTAGAGGTCTGGCATCTAGTCACATACATGCACCCTTCATCAGTGACTGTCTTCCCCAGTCCCTGGGTACTGAGCCCAATCCAATTTACTCTCCACCTAGAGTTCACAAGACATGAGTGAACCCAGGTAAATTATTACATTCCTGGTATAGTGTCTCCACCGTGTTTAATTTTTCTATTTGACAATCATTCCACACACAAAGGAAATCAATACTGTTTAAAGCACGTGCACTGTGATTCTGACCAAAGGTACTAGAAGTCTGGGTTATAATCCAGCTGAGTTCTTTGAGTCAGAGCCAGAGAAATAATTAATTCAAAATGCTAACTTTGTTATTTCAAAGTGACTCAATATACAATAGGTGAAATGTAGAACTGAAACATCTGTGGTATACAGGTCTAAATCAGGTCAGAATTAACCTCTAAAAGGTTGGTTGTGTGAGAGCCAGTCCAGAGATCCATTTCTTTCATGAAGCTGAAATGTGAAATAGAGTGAACCTTAAGGGAGGTGAAGCAAGAAAATGTAACTGATATTGCAGGTGTTGGTGAAATCCTTGCTGCATTTAAGTGAGTATTATCTGTCTTCCAGGCTTTGACATGTATTTTTATGTAGGGTTTGCACTAGTTTTACTATATTATGCATGATTAAAGCAGATGAAAGAAACAGTAAATCTGACATGCCTTGGAAGCAAGAGAAGGAAACTGTTTCATAATCAAAATCTAGAAAAATATGTCTTATTGTAGGTAATTTTAAAGTAATGTGAAGTGGCAGTTACTGTAAGGTTGCATATTAGAAATATTGAGATTTAATGGCCTTTGTAAAAATCAAATGTTAAATTTCCATGTTTGTTGAAAAGCAATGCAAATAAAATGCAAACTCTGTTTTCTTGAAATATCATAACCTGAGCTATTTCTGATTAATTTTTAAAACATCTTATGTATAGACATGCTATATAAGTATGCATAAGGAATAGAATTTCCTTTTTCTGTATTGTCACAGGAAAGTACTTGTTCTAATTTATGAACCCTCAATATCTGCTTTGTATTTTGTCTTGAACTTCGGTCAGCGTTGAGTTAATATATAGGAAATAAACTATTGCCTGAAAACATATACTAGAAAACACATTTTTTTATTATATAGGAAGATACTGAAATAGAAGAATGTAAATTAAGACAGCAAAATGTAAAATTTCGTCCATCTTTTTGCTGTAGAATTTAAAGGAATTGTCAGATATTCATTACCACACACCCCACAAAAATGAGTACAAAGGTGAAAATGGTCATCTTTCAGAAGCCGTTTCCTGTATTAAGAGCCCTTTCTGTAGCATAACATTATGCTGATAAGGCAATGAGCATGGAATTGAAGTTTTCTGTGGCTCTTGTGAGGGCCCTTGTGGTGGCTCAACTTCCCCCCTCCTGGGCCACATACCAACCCAGGATGGATTGCGAAAGGCAGCGGACCAGAGCGTTAAGGCACCCCCTTAACATAACTGGCTCCTGCTACCCCTACCGCTTGAGAACAATAATGACAATCAATAACCTCCTGACAGTCTAATACATCTGCACCTGGGACGCGGCCCGAAGGGGTGTCACCAGAACTTCAAAATCTAGCAAGTTCTGGGCCTGCACAACTGGTAGAAAGTACCAGGGTATTTCCTCATCCAAGTTGAGCTGAAATGGAAAATTACCTGATAAAAGTCAATTATCTCAGGCCCTATAAATAGCAATACTAAGCAAGACCCTTTGAGCTCTCCTGGATCGCAGCAATCTCCTGGATCTTCCCTGAGCTGTGACATCTCTTCTTGAAGCTTGAAGATCATCTCCCCACAAAGCTGATAGAAAGCCTGGGTGAAGCTAGACTTCTTCTCGGCTCTCAATTATCACCCATTGAAAAATACCAATGCATTGTGAGTATTTGCTCCAAACTCCAGAAGGAGGAAATTTTAACTACAGGATAGCCTCTTTCATCCACCTCTTTACCTATCTACATGTTTAACTATGCACATTTACCTTCACGAGTGTGAGTATCTAAATATTTCACTGGATTCAACCAACTATTTCTGTCTGTGCATATGCTTTGCACTTATACATATGTATATACATATATTTTGATATAGGGTACCTTACAGTAAGTTAGTGTGAATCTTGACATTCTCAAATCTGTAATTAAGTCACTGTTTTAATTATAACATATTCTACAAAATCACCTTGTTAATCTTTAAACTGGTCGGTCATTAAGTGCTGCTAAAATTCAACCTTTTGATCCACCTCACACGATTAAAACTTGAATTGCTGCTAAAACAAAACCATGTCAAATATTTTCATCTGCAACAAGTCCTGCAGGGAACAGCCAGCACTATTTCATAAGCTATGATTCAGACACCCTGAGGAAAACTTAGTCAGAGTTAGCAAACAGGGAGGAGAAAAAAACCTGTGCAAAGAAAAAGCTTTACTCACTGGAAAAAAATCACTGTCAAGAAAGCACAGACAACTGCTGATTATACAATATTAACAGCATGCTTCACTCCACATACTTTGTGTTTGAGGCACAACAATGAATTTTTGTTTCTCTTGGTGTAAATACTTCTCAGTATTGTTTTCTTTGTTTATAGGGGTAAAAAGTGTAACCCCCCCTGATTCAATATTTATGTGTTTTGAAATGTTAGCCTGCTGATTTTGTTACAGTGAACAATTTCTGTAGCTTCTGATGGCAGGGAAAAGACACTAGGAGTTACCTTTGAACCACACCCATACGTCTGAAAGCAGCAGTGTTTCCTTGCCACAGCATGCCACAAGACCAGAGGAGTTTGAAAATTCTGTGGTCAAAATATTACCTCCAAGTTGATTCTCTCTAAATCTTTTACCAAAAGCTCTTGCCAATGTAATTTCTGTCAGGAATGTTAATAAAATATTTGACTTTTGAACTTGAATGACAGCATACTGTATTTCAGAGTGTTAACAAACACATTGCTTTTCCTGATTAAATTATTTTTGCCAAATTCAGTGTGCACCATGTAATCACAGGTGTCATGAACTCTGCCTCACAAAGCAGATTGCTGAGCAGTTTCACGTAGTAGTAACAGCCAAATGCTTCGGAGCTGCAGGAAGTCTTTGTCTCATTCATTCACATTTGATTTTGCATGCTATTCTGGTCTATTTAACAGAGGGAGTACACAACAAATGAACTCTGGTCTGCAATGCAGTGGGTACAAGATTTGTCAGGGTTAATATTAATTTACAGCTACTACTGGCTGCAACTGCTTAGAAACCTTACAGTGCAAGACAGACAGGCTTTATCTGTCTGGCAGGGAGGCGTAAGAAAGGTAACGAAGCAAGCAGCTCTGTTCATAGAGGGCAATAATATAGGTGTGAAAAATTCTACCAAGGAGAAAAAAATTTACACATCTACTTTGTAATGCTCAAAAAAATTCTGCTTTCTCACAGTTAGGTAGGTAATGGCTGAACCAACAAACCAGTGAAGAATAACCATAAATAGACTGTTAATATTTGGTTAGAAGAAGCTGAGATGCTGCCTGTAAAGTGATTCTTAAAAGGAACTGTGACCAGTGTGCCCTGCTCCTGAACCCTGGTTAGCATAACTAACACCAGCATAACTAATGCCATTTTAAAGGGCAATCAGCCATTCCCTGTGACCAACCAGGTCACACACTCGTTCCCTTTTCCCCGCCTCCCCCGTTATCAGGCCCTGGAGGTCCTGTGCACCAACTGGACAAACCAGATTTCTCCTCCCCCTCCCTACTGGCCTCAAAGCTCCTGGGCACCAGGCCCATTACTAAGCCCTTCCTTGCCTGCCTTGAAGGCCCCAGGCACCGGCCAACCCCGCGGTGTTGGTGGCCCCGCCACAGATCAGGGAAGCCTAACAGCACCCAGAGCACTGTCTGTAAAACCAAGCAGGTACAAGTCCTAAGGGGGAACTTGGACCAGAACTGCTGCTGGACTGTGAGACCTGGGACCCACCGGTGGCCGGGGATGCCTCCACTGCCGTCTGCTTCCTCCAAGGACCGAGGGAGTGACTTGTATTCTTCTATATGGTTTTCAAGTCTACATTATTGAGTGATTGTTATACTGATACAGCAAACCATGTATTAAGATCCAACCTGAACTGCAGAGAGTCCAAGCCATTAGAAATTACAAATTAAATTGCATTACTGTAATGGTTTAACCTCAGCCAGCAACTAAGGACCACACAGCCACTTGCTCACTCCTCCCCCCTGACTGATGCCCAGACAGTCCCCAACCAGTGATTTCCGCCCCCACTTGCTCCCCCCAGCCCATGCACTCCATGGTATGGAAAATCCCTTGGGCTAGTTCGGGCCACCTGTCCTGGCCACGCTCCCGCCCAGCCTCTTGTGCACCCCCTCGCTGGCAGAGCACGGGAACTGAAACGTCCTTAGCTTAGGGTAAGCACTACTCAGCAACAGCTAAAAGATCAGTGTGTTACCAACATTATGCTCACACTAAATCCAGCACTGCACCAGCTACTAGGAAGAAAATTAACTCTATCGCAGCCAAAACCAGGACAATTATAAATTCTGTATTATGCTACTTATAAATTGTAGTACATTGATCCTGTGCCATTCTAATCATAAGTTCTGTGCTATATTAATATTTTGTTAAGGAAAAAAATCTTTAATTGTAACTGCAACTTAGTGCCACCATCATTCTGCCAAGGATCCCTAACAGAACCTCTCTGTCTTTTCAGGTGACAGAATTGTAGCTTTAATTGTAAATATAAATATATACAGTTTTCATTCAGACAGGATTCAGTCAAGTGAGGAGTTAATCATGTACAATGTGATCATTACTATTTGCATGTAAATTTGATGAGCACTTTGTAACACTTCCCTGTCTGTTCTGGTTTTCCCTGGGGCTGTTACTAGTTCCACTCTGTTGCCTTCTTTGTTCCTCTGTCTTGTACTTTGAATTCCCTACTTGTATTTCTGAGACAGTTACAATAAGCAGCAAACTCCTGCCAGACCTTCCCAGAGTAAATCCTCACCTCCCTTCAGCTTCCTGTGGGTTTTTTCTTGTCATAAAAAAAAACCAAATCAGTATCCTACACCTCCTCGTGCCACACAGGGAGCCAGTGCCCACAGCAGGAAGACAAGGGATCGAAGACATGGTCTCTGCTTTCCACCTTTTCCAAGGGCTATGCAAGGTGATCACAGGTTCCCACTGTGGCACCAGAGGCAAACTGTCCCAGGGCCATGATGCAAGGTTTTCCCCTATAGCATGCTTTTCTTAGAGAATTCAGCAGTTGGTATCCCGATGGTATTCTTGCAGAAAAAAAAAATACTATTACTCAACTCCAAGAACATGGAAATCAGTCACTGAACCTTATTAATACTTGGCTGAGAAACAACATAAACTCCTACTTACAGCTCCTTGGTCCTGCATTCTTCCAGTAACATTTAAGCAATCTTGAAGCTCCCTTCTTTAAAAACCCTGATTATGTTACTTAACTCACAGCCTGAAGAGACAACTGTAAACTATGTCCAGAACAACTACTTATTTTCCACAACTGTTTTATAACAATACCTGGAACAAAAAGAGTCAGAAGTAGAGCAACCATAAAAGTTTATCTTAATCCTAGGTAATTTGTTCCACCTAAGCAGTTCATCCTTACAACTCTAGCTAAACCCTAGCATGAACCAGATGCAACTCCATATTCTCATGAAGTTGTAAAGAATAAGGGATAGAAAAAAGAGAAAGACTGTATTTACTGGGATGTTAGACTAAAATCTGTTCTGCATTTTTCACTAGGAAGCTGATTGTTAGGGGCATTCCAGAAGAGTTTTTCCTGAACACTGTGGACCAGACTTTTTTCCCTTTACAACAGTATAAATCACTGCAATGCAGACACAGCTCATCACTAGAATGATCATCATTAGTATTGTTATAGCAGTTCCGCTTGCATGCACCTCCTGCTGTGCAGCACATAATGCTTTCAGGAAGTACACTGCTCTGTCTGGCAATGAATGTATAACTGGGTGAATTAGGAATCCAGTCACTTGGAACTTTAAAGATCAAAGATATTGTTAGGGGTTAGTCCTAGGAATGATGTCTGAATAGATCTTTCAGTTGAGGGTGATTTGTCACCAAATTAAGCTAGCAACTCTCCAGGCATACAGGACTGTAAAGCACGTCAGTCAATCTTCAGCAGATGAGCAGTGACGAAGCCAGCCATGCACACAGAAATCAGCGGGGAAGGTTGCAGAGCCCAGCAGAAAGGGAGATGTAAACTGGGCACACCAACAAGGCAAATTACAGCTATGGGACTGCACTGTACAGCTCATCATTTTCCTGCAAGAAGAAACCTAAGTAATCTCTGAATAAGCCTCTGGGGGAAAAAAAAAAAAAAAAATCCTGACTTGCATTGTTCAGAATATTGTTTCGATTCATTACATAAACCAATTTGCACATGCTCTTTCTTTAGCACTGAAATCAAAACATGCCAAATAGAGCCACATGACATGCTTTTCACAGCCCACAAGTTTTCCTAGCACATCAGCATTTCTATCTCATAAATAGAAAATAGAGTTTACAGGACGGTATCATTTTCACACAAATTCTAGTCTACATCACTTGCAAGTATTTCAGAAGGATCTATCATACCATCCAATGGCTTGACTCAAGTTTTCTATATTATTGTCAGGTTTTGGACACTGGATGATGTGCAATCTGCAGGCAAACTTGACGTGCCAGCATTGAGCCAGGCTTCCAGCACAGCTGAAAAATGGGCAAACTGTAGCTAAACCCTACAAATCCCTGCACCCTGCATTCATAGCCATTAGGCTACATCTGGATTATTTTAAATGTTACAACCTAAAGGACTCAAAACGCAGTTGGTTCTGAAAATGCATCACAAAAACAGCTTGTCTAGCTACCCTGCATCTGTGGTATAATGTCTATCATGATTATACACTAAGATCACAGGGATAACAACATTGTTATTGTCTCCAAAAGTACTTTTGTTTAGAAGTGTTATGCTTTTCTGCTCACATAAAATGTGAAGGTTTCAAGAGGATCCACAGCCTCCCAGAAAATATAGCAGTGCATCCTTGAAGGCTCAAGTCCCCCTCTGAATTTAACTTACAACCTGGGGACACAGTTTGTCTGTCAAATACACTCTATTTCCTGATGAAACCAGAAAGCCACTGAGATGGGACATAACTTAAAAAAGCAAAAATAAAAACAATTCTAGGTTTTGAAACAAATAATAGCACTTAATTTCCAAGGTAGAAATAATTAAAATAGGACAATGCTAAAATACCACGAATATAATGGGAGTAGAGGGTCTATTCTACATATGTGAGAAGGCTGACATGCTAAAGCAGAATGACAATCCATCTAGTCTACAGCTCCTGACAGAGGTCAGCCTAGACACCAGTGTATACATGAACAAGGTCACATCTAAGCAAGTCTTAATTTTATATGGTGGTGGAAGATGACTCAGTGAATCCTGAAACCTGTAGGCTACTCCAGCTTCTACACACAGAAAAATAACACACACAAAAACTCCTAAAGATCATCACCCCCGGGGTAGGAATTACTGGAGCATGAAATGCTGCAGATGTACATGGGGATTGTTTATCCAAATGCTGCCCCCAACATATGCTAAAGGTAAACCCCCACTGCATGAGCTGACTATACTGGTTTCATGCTGTTTAAGAACCTCCCTTAACCAGAAAGAACTGTACCATCTCCTGATTCCTAACACTAAGAGGTACAAAGAAGCCAGAAGGGGAATGAATGAATTTTTGCATTAAGTCCTCCCTGCTGCTTTGGACACCAACTGTCCCAGGGACAAAAACTTGCAAAAGACACCTCAAATCAATAAGCCTGCCACTCTGCTGCCACAGCTGTTCATTTTTTTCACTTCATCTCATTTTCAGTTTAGGTATGGATCCTACACTCATGTTCACATTACCTCTACAGGATCAGGAACCTTGAGGCACTAGCTATCTCTCACTATACGTTTGTGTAAGACTCATGCCTGGTGGGGACAGATGCATCCCCCAGCTAAAACACAACAATATGTGAGTTGGCTGACCTGTATAGGGGAAGCCAAACAATGTTAGAAATCAGCAGAAACACAAAAGTCCTTTAAACCTACTTGATTATAATCAATACTGCAAAAATAGTTGCTACCCACTCAAATCTGCTCACTGTGTATCATCACAGCTGTCTCATAAGTGGCTCTAATGAGGCATTACCTCTCTTAACTTCTGCTAGTCCTGCAGAGGCAACAACACTGGAGGCAAAGATATTAATCACTACATGCATTACCAACAACTTTCTACTGTGACTGCCAGTTACACTCAACAAGTGTGTAATGCCACAGATATCAATGTCAAATACTAGTGCCACAGATCTAGCACAGATTTTGCCCCCCCACAACCATCTTTACATTATCACCAGTTAAGAGTGCTTACTTATGTATTTTGAGAAACTCTCTTACTAAATAATGGTTAGCTTTGAATTTAACAAGGCCAATAAATAACTAATATGTATAGAGAAGGTATCCTAACTTTGACAATAGAAACATCCTAGCAGGACAGCTCAAACAAGGCTGATAAGGAAGAATAGCTTGGCTGAACGACAGAGCTGGGAAACATCCAAGGAGAAGAAATTGTCCTTACGAGACTTCTAATCATTAAAGGGAAAAAGGAGTGGGGGGCTAACTCCTCAAATGACCACTGACGACCATCTGAGACCCCTGTGCATGCATAGTATAGTTTTCCAATGCTAGCCTTACATAAATGTAGTAGATAGGCAGACAGGTGGAGACTTCTTGGAAAATATATGAATACTAATGTCTTTAAGGTATATAAAGAATGGACTTTTGTTTTAGGAAATGCACACTAGGTGGAGTGATCCCCCATGCATGCAGTGCTGTAGTAAATAGACTGCCTGCTTCTTAATGCTACATTGGCGTGCTAGATTTCTGCGGTGGCACGGTTTTTGGTAGCAGGGGAGGGGGCCACAGTGCTGGCCCCTGTGAGAAGCTGCTCAAATGCTCCGGGGGCTCTAAATCGGACCCACCTCTGGCCAGCGCCGAGCCAATCAGCAATGGTGGCTGCGCCTCAGCAATAACGTATTTAAGGAGAATCTGAGAGGGGGCAGGGACTTGTGAGAAGAACAAACACCCAGGCCAGTGGAAGGAAGAAGAAGGAAGTGGAGGAGGTGTGCTGGAGCGAGACCCTGCTGCAGCCGGTGGAGAGAGGGCAGTGCCACCCCCCTGCCACCCATGGAGGTCCATGGTGGAACAGAGGCCAACCTGAAGCCTGGGGAGGTGGCCACACCAGGACAGGCTTCTGCACTTGAAAGAAGCCAGGACTCTGAGGGGAGAAGCGGCCCCCACTGCTGTAGTTCAGTGCTGGGAGGACTGTGACACGTGGGGGTGACCCAGAACAGATCAGCGTGGGAAGGGCTGCGGCCCATGGGGAGGACTCACTGCAAAGAAGGTTCATGGAGGACTGTCTCTCGTGAGAGGGGAGCCACATCGAACAGGGGAGGAATGTGCAGCGTTCTCCCCACCTCATGAGAAGGAAGGAGCGGCGAGCTGACTGTGACCCCCATCCCCGGCCCCCTGCGCCACTGGGGGAGAAGGTAGAGAGATCAGGAGCAGAGCTGAGCCCGGGAAGAACGCAGGAGCTGGGAGAGGTATTTTTTGGATGTGGTAATGCTTCTCACTGTCTGTATTCTGTTAAGTCACTTGTCTATTACCTTGTGGTTTTTTTAGTGATTGAAAGTGATGTTTTCTTTTCTTTTCTTCCCCTAATGAGTCTGTCTTTTGACCGTGACCCCAATGGGTAAGCACCCCTGAGCCATTGTGCTTCATTTTCTCCTTCCCATTCCTGAGGGGGAAGGGGTGAGTGAGCAGCTGCGTGGCACTCAGTTGCCCTCTGGGCTCAAAACGAAACAACTGGTGTTAAGCGGTACATTCCCGATTTCAGTGACATGGATAGTTGTTATGAACTCATCACAAAACAGCAGTCCACTGCTCTCAGCCTCTGCTGAGAGAGGATCTGACCCTCAAGCCATACTCAATTACCTCTGCAATTGCCAGACGCAGTTGCTGGAAGTAACAGGAAAGCTTAGCAGGACTAGCTACAGTTCCTGGAGCTGTGGTTTAAACCCAGAGGTCCTCCTGTTTCAGCACATACTTTAAACACCTTCAAATCTTGCTTAATCTTATTGCATCATTTTAAACCTAGTGATAATAAGCAGGTGCAAACACTTGCCATGAGTTATATGTTGGTTGTGAAGCAGGAGACTGCTCAGGTGTACATGGCTGAAATTTCCAAGATTCCAGCATAAACCTGCTAGACATTATTAACACAGGTGCAGCTCCATAGATGACTATACAGGTCTCTACCAGAGAAAGTGAGACCTGTACAACTCAACTTCAGGTGTCTCCCAAAAAACGGGAGAGTAGAGCTTAACCCACATCTACAATTTTCCAGTACTCAACGACCAAAACACTACCCGTACTTATAAGAAATGTAGAATAGGTATTTCAAATGCAGCAGGTATTTCCACTATAATCTGACAATATCCTGCATGGCACATCAAATCCCTGAGAAAAGTGTTACAAATGTTGGTTATTGGATAGCAAAAGAAAAAGCACTGTGTTGCATGATCAAATCGAACTTTATCTAGACCAGCATCTGAATAGCAGTAAGATGTTCCAGAATTGTCTTCTGCCTATCTAAGAAATAATAGACATATACTATAAAAATGACTAGTGCTTATACCATTGCAACACTAATTAACCCATGATTTGTTCAGATTCATTAGTAATGCAAAAGGTTTGGCTGTAACTCATTTGTAAAAGTATTATTAATCACAGATTATAGTAAAACAGTACAGTAATGGTATTATATGTCTTCCTTCTATTCAGTAACATTATTCTCTAATGATAATCCATGCGTGATGTAAAGGCAAAATATCAACAGAGCAATGAAAGTCTCATGATGAGATCGCAAGTAGTTTATGCTACCAAGAAACCACAGCTTAAAGGTGATTAGAATACACAGTAATGGTTCTGCTCCTGATTCTCAGCGCTTCTAGATGCACCCATTTTTTATCCATCTGTAAAGTCACTGAGTTCAACTCACAGTCAACCTAATCATGACACTACCTTGTGCTATAGACTGTTTACCTTAGCTAAGTAAGCTTGGCTCAGCTGCACCATCAGCTCTTTTTCTGTAAAAAAAGACTTCCTCACAGAGTCCAGTCTGTTACAGGTCAGGATCTTTCAATTACCACATTCAGTGGAAAACATTTTCAGCAACTGTCATAAATTGCTGGATGCAGCTGAAACTATAGATCTGAAAAGGAACAAAGAATAACTTAGAAAAAGCACAAGGCACATTGTATGTATTTTTGTAAGACCAAGACATATTGAGTACTTGTTCATACTTTAAGATACTTAGCTTAAAAATCTCTCGTTACATATACCACCATCCTACCAGTCACCTAAGGCTGTAATCTAGTCATCATCAACACAAAATTCCCTGAAGGCTTTCCTATCTGTGCTGAATATTAACTCTCCAGTTTCATAAATTGTTAGAATCCATTCTCACACAGAGGGTGATCAACCAGTTTCCATATTCTGGTTTCTCAATCACTCCCCCCACCTCCCTCAAAAAATACTAACTTCCCCCACTCACCTCCCACCACATATAACATTCACACACAAGCTTTTCTTCCAGCTGTGACCACATCTTGTTTTTCTTTTAATTCTTCCACTACCTCCAACAAGTACAAGCTATTCTCTTAATTTCATATGTCCTTTGTTACTCTATCTGCACCATAATGTGACATTTAAGTTTTCAGCAGAGATACAAGAAACCACTTTAGGGAAGGTGAAATGTCTATATGACGTTTCACCCACAAAACATCAGTAGCATAAATTTTCACAGAAATAAGTGGGAACTACATGGACTTCCCCCCACCCCAGCAAATCAGCGTAAGATATTTGGTAGCTGAAGTATTGAGCTGTGAACATTTTAAACCAAGTGATCTTCCTTGGTCATGTATGTTAAATATACACTACTAATTATGTCAAATTTCCCAAGAAACACAAGCTCAGACTCACAAGACGTTCAAAAATATCCAACCTGTAGTAACTCAAGATGCCTTCCAGAGCTTTAAAAGCAATGTTACTTTAAAACTATAGTAGGGAGCTTTTTATTTTTATATATGCACCACACTGGCCTAATAAAATATGTATTTTCACCATCTTAAAAAAGAATTTTGGTTTTATTTACTAGAATATACTAGTTTTAAACCAGAGCAAAGCTCTTGATGCTTAACAATTTTAAAGATATTTCTAAAGATCTGTTGCAAAGATGATGAAAAAAAATCTCAATAGTATCCACCACTGCATTTGAGTCAAGCTATTAGGAAGCTTGATGTGAGAGAACTGGAACATTCCCTTAGCTCTTTAAAAATAAAAAAAGCTCAAGCAAACCTTTGTTTCAACAGAAGTGCAGGCATTAGTTCTTGTTTGTCCATCGTCCAAGATATTTGGAATGGGGATACAAAACCATTTTCCTTGGGCAAGACTACAGATGTGAATCAGTAATGGCATAATTACAGTATGGTTACACAGAAGTTGCAGCTAATGAGAAACATCAACACAACTATTTTCAGTTTCTAGCAGTTAATGGAAAACTAGGAAGACCATCAACAAACTTCTAAGAGAAAATAATCACAGCTTTGAGCCCACGACTGAGCATTTAAGTGTTAGACATGAAGACTACTATAAATTTCCAACAAGAGAACTACTGCCATTTAGAATCTGCTATAATCAAGAACACACTTTAATCATATCTTGATCCTCGGTCACAGTTTGGGGATGCAGAGATATGCCAGTATTTCCTGATTCGGAGCCTACCTAGCATGTAGACTTCCACAGACATGTCACATGGCTGCTTATCACTGGATTAGCATTATTTTTCATTTCAAAGACACTGTTTTAGCAAGTATCTTACTTTAAGCACAAGTATGTCTGTTAGTGGGGAAAAGACTAACACTGTTTAGATCATCTAAGCACGATACTATGTCACTTCACAAGACAGAAGCCTGTATTAAATACTCATAAGCAAGGGCTACGGTGGCTTAAAGGAAGTATTTCTGAGGACTTACATATTAGAACCACAGAATGGGCAACACACTGATTTCTCAGAAAACTCAGCACACATTTATTGTCTCGAGGTCACAGAACTGTGGCAAACAACTGTAGAATTTGGTTTTTACCTTCTACATGGCAGTTACCTTAAAGTCACTATCCTCATTTCAACACTCAAATTTGTGCATTTAGTTTTTCTACCTTATTGCCACAATTCAACAAATGCACTTTAATTCAGTGCTAGAAGTGTAATCTACTCAAAGTACTTTCAAACTCAGACAAGTAAACTGAAATTGTTACTAGAAGTTCTTGCACCTGACTTCAGGCATGTCATGCTCACATGACTGCTCTTACCTCAAACCACAGGAGTTACACAGCTCAAACAAGTTCCGCCACTGTTTCCCAACAGCAACGACTTACACCATGACAAACGTGCTTGGCAAGTCAGACACAGCCCCACCTTTTCCCAGGCACAGTAACTCTGTTATGGCTATACCAAAGTTTTACCCTGAATTTTATCCTGCACAAGTCACAACCAACTTCCACTTCTGGAAGTATTTGCTCTGGAACAACCTCAGAAGTCTGGTGCTTGAGTGCTCTTCTAACTTAGCTACTGTTGTGGAAACAATCTGATCTATCATTAACACCAATGACTCCCAGACATGAAGTTTAGTCCTCACCCCTGAAAGCTCCAAGCTATGCAAAGGTCAGACTGGAATTTAAAGTCTTCCTTGTGCCCAAAAAGTAAGTTTTTTACTCTGGAACACATAAAAGCAATAGAAAGAACACATTCCTGAAACACCCAAATACAATTATTAGTTAGTAGATCTGAAGGTGCTAAATACAGACTTAAGAATCATTATCAATTCTATTGTGGCTTTTTACCTTCCTATACTTCATTCTTCCACATAATTGACATTGTCAGGTAAGTAAAATTAGAATACTGGGAAAGTATTATTTAACTCATCATGTAGTTACATCCTGGAAATACCTATTGAACACTTGCTGAAGATAAAAATTTAACATCATTATCTAGTTCCCCCAAGATGTCAACAGCTTGCCACTGTTCAAAGCCAAGCGAAGTGGTCTCTCAATTTCCACATTTCATGTTATATTAAACCACCAATAATTGTTTCTAGAATACAGGTATATTTCTTAAATTCAGTAGATTACAAAGTGACCTAGAGCACATGTAGCTCTGACCTGCAAACACTGGGAATTCACCAACTACGTTCAAAATATTCCATTATGCATAGAAAATGATTTTTAGAAGCCAGTTTTCTAATACAGCAAAAGGATGCTCTGCAGAAAAGCAAGACCTTTATTATTGGTTAGTATTTATGGCCCATTTTTTTCCCTGCTTTTATGATAAGAAGCCACACCAGAAAGTTTCTTTTCTATTTTTATTGTATGCCAAAGTTCATTAAAGATAGGGTTTTGCTTGTATACAAGTTACTCAAAAATTATGTCTAGGCAGAGATTCATTAGCTGACTTATTTCAAAGCACAGGTTTGTTCAATCAGGCCACAAAAATAATATTGTGTACAAGCAGTAACTAAAGAGCTGCAGGTTCAAGGAGTTTCCAAATATCACAGATCTTGAGATCCATCAGAAAAAAAAAAATCAAAGCAGTCACAATACAAAATAGCAGCTCCATGTAGCTTTTTCAAGTTTCAACTTTTTTCAGAAAATGACAGTTCAGTTTGCTTCATTCTTCGAAGCTTCATCGAAGTTTTCAACAAGATCTAGAAAAAGGTAAATTTAAAGTTGGACTCACTTCCACTTTGCCAAACTTTCCCCCCCCCACTCCTCCCAAAGTTCTACTTAATATCAAATGCTTACAACATGAAACACTTTCAGCTTACAGAATACAGATTAAATAACTTAAGAGCTTCAAGGTACATTCTTCTTGTTCAGTAAAGTAAGTTTCAGAGGGTTCATTATAAAGCATAATTCTAGGAGCGTTTAACTTCAAATATACTCATAACTGGGCCAAGTGATACTGAGAAGGTAGTTTCTTTCCACCCTTGAGTATTAAATAATTATCTTAGCCATAGCTCTTACTCCTACACAGGACAAAAATGCTAGCTCAAACCAGTAAGTCCCTCATAGTGTCTGAAAACAATGAAATAATCTGCCCACAGAAATTCTGTGACAGCAAGTGACTAGTCAATACCCTTACCATCCTTGGCCTAATCTTATGCTACAGTTGCTATCTCTCAGCAAAAGTCGTTTCCTTTCCCTCCATGGCATGCTTGTTCTTACCTGGAACTTCATCATCATCATCTTCACCAGTAGCAAGTGGTGCTTTTCCATCCACAGCTGCAAGAGCAAGTAGTTTAAAAGCATCAGTGACATGGTTTAACCCCAGCCAGCAACTAAGCACCACACAGCTGCTGCTCACTCTTTCCACCTCCCAGTGGAATGGGAAGAAGAATCCAGTAAGACCCATGGGTTGAGATAACAGTTTAATAACGAAAATATAATTTTTTTTTATTACCACTATTGCAATTAAAGGAATGTAACAACAAGAGAGGGAAATAAAACCCAAGACAAGACAAGTGATGCACAGTGCAGTTGCTCACCACCGACTGATGCCTCAGCAGCGACCTGTCCCTCCTGGCCAACTGCCCCCAGTCCATGCACTGAGCATGACACTATGGTATGGAAAATCCCTTGGGCTAGTTTGGGTCACCTGTCCTGGCCACACTCCCTCCCAGCTTTTTGTGCACTCCCTCACTGGCAGAGCACAGGAAACAAACATCCTTAGCTTAGAGTAAGCAGTACTTAGCAACAACTAAAAGATCACTGTGTTACCAACATCATTCTCATACTAAATCCAAAACACAACACTGCACCAGTCACTGGGAAGAAAATTAACTCCATCGCAGTCGAAACAAGGACAATCAGCCAAACTCACCATAGGCATCTTGATTAGCTGTTTTGCCTTCTGTTTTCTTAAAACATTAACCAAAGATTCAGAGCTAAACTGCAATGTTTTATCAAGTTCCCCTGCTGAATAAAAACCTTCAACTGACGTAGGAAGTTCACATTCCCTTTGTTACTGATAATGTTCAAACAGCGCAGTGGGTGAAGAGGTACTTGAAGATGTTATTGTTCCCTAGCAAAGTCAGAAGAATATGGGACTGGATGCACAATTTTACACTGCAGTGGTTGAGGTAACCACATATTCTGGATCACATCTCTGCTGACTCAGTAATTTCTTAACCATTCCCATTTTATTTGCCAAACCTAGTGAGACTTACCCATGTCCATCATAGCAGACCAATGAGCACCTGTTGAACTGCAGCAGTATAATGCTAAGAATAGGTATCTCAGGTCCCTTGGTGCCTGTGCCACTACTTTTACTGCTATTCTTAGCTGTACTACCAAGGGTAAGCTGTCTCATACTCTCTATCACTTCAGTTCTATCCTAATTAATCCTTCTCAGTTTTCAAGAAACACATGAGGAAAGAGATGGGTTCATACTAGAATTTTATCCTCATTTCTAGAGAACCGGAACAGGTGAGTGCATAAACTTTGGTCTAAAGACCTTGGGACAAGGTGACCACTAACCTTCCTTTTGTTTTCTAACAGCAGAAAATTGTTACAGCTTAAGTGCATCTTAGTGACAAATATGACACTTTAAAAGCAAACCATATTATTTCTTCCTAAATTGACTGCATTCTCTTTCATCCCCAAGACCAGACTAAGTTTACTTTATCAGCTGCAAATGCAATCATCAGACACTTTGCTCTTAGATGTCAGGCTTCCAAATCTAGCAGACAATGCTGAATCGAAAGTTTTGTGCAACTACTCTGGCATGCACCCAAAGTGGAAAGAAACAGTCATTTACTAGGTCATACAAAGCAAGCACTTTTAAACAAACTTCCTTAATATTAAAACTTCACAACTTAGCTTTTCCAGAATATACCCACCTTGTTATGAGATAGGGATCATTTTAAATCCCTCCAGGTTTTTTTTCTTTTAAGGCCTACTACTACCACAAGGAAGCCACAAAGGCAACATCAGAAAGGACGGACCTGAGCTCCATGGGGAAAGAAGCAGTTTACCCCACATCCTGAAGACTACTTCTAGGAGGATTTTTTTAGTGGAAAGTATCATCAACTTTAGGAATAGTGGCGGTCTTGCTGGCAGCAAAGCATAGGAAGAAAAAAATGTAACTATCAAGTTTAGAGCTACCAGAAGCTGGACACAATGCTATGCTTCTCCCATTTTCTCCATGTTTAGGATGTTCCACAACTTGGAAGGAATGCGCTTAAGATATTTCAGAAAAGCAGGAAGACGGTACATGCAGGACACAAGGAACGTTCCCAGTGTCAGCAAGCTTGTCTTTCACTCCTAATTCTCACCCTATAGTAGCAGTACCTTTTCCAAACACCACAAACTTAATTCCTTCCTCTACTTTTCCCACACAGTTTTAGGAAGAACAAGTGTTCATGTTCTTTTACCAATTTAAAGATGGAGTAGGAAGTTGGTGTATCTAGCTTAATGCTCATTCCAGTCCTGTTCTCTACACTGCTCTACAAAACACAGAAATTACAATATACTTCCTTTTGAATACTGTGTAATTCCCCCCTAGCTATCAAAAAGCCCATGCAAGAAATATCTTCACCACACCTGTGAGGCAGCAAAGCAATTGCAAGATGTCTGTCCTCAAGTCCCTTTCCCCATTACATACATTTCCATTCAAAGTATCAAAACAGACATACTCAAAGTTTATCTTTTTAAAATCTAACTCTTTCAGAGTAACTCATCTACCTAGCTTTAATGAACAACGTATGTCAAACTATGGTAGCCCAATCAAGAAGCTACCACAAAATCAAGCCTGGCTACTGCTTCCCAGTCCTAGACCAGCTGCAAGATACATTAACAGATGGCTCTGCTCTACGCAGTTATACTCATCATTGGATTTGAGCTGTAAATAAGATCTAAGAGTTCCATTTCTTTATAAGCATTTTATAATATGCTTGCAGACAGCAAGAGTGAACTGAATTTATCTGCTGCTATACAAGTAAGCCTCATGTCAGCTGTCAGCGTGAAATGCATTTAAGTTTCAACTTACACTGCTTGGGTAGGGCTTCTGCCAATCTCCTCAGGCTGGTCAGACTGTCAGCTCCGAGCTGATTTAAGATGCTAGGAAGCATTTCTGTCAGCTGCTTTGTCTCAGCATGGCCGGTAATAGTGAAAGTGTTAGCAGCCAGAGATGCCTGAACTTTAGGGTTATTGAAGTGAATGACTGTTCCTTGGTTGGTAAACATGTTTACCTGCAAGAAAAAAATCCAGTATTTGAAGCACCTTTGCAAGACTTATTTCCCATTAAATTGAAAAAAGTTCTTCAAGCTCAATAAAGACCTACTAATAATTTACAAACAAGTTTAGGATGTCATTTATCAATAAATTGATTTTGATACAGTTTCTATTCCTATACAAAAAACTACTCTTTCATTTGAATCAATTACCTCTTCAATTCCAGAAATATTGTTGACTCCCAGCTTCTTCAACGAAAACTGAAGTTTCTTGTCATCTGCTGTAGCTGTTCTGTGGACAACCTTCTTCTTTCTGCGGGCAGTTCCCTTCGCAAAAAAAAAGTTACAAATACTTTAGTTCTTCACAAACTCTAATCCTCAGGGCCGTGTAACTACTCTGCAGACATCTACAAATCAATTTAACGTATGAAGTTCTACTTCTGTATTGCCGTGCATACAACCCCAACCCCCAACCCTCCAACTGCACTGCAGCAGTTTCTCCCTTGCTATCAGGCAAGCTTTGCACCTCTGTGAGAAGCGCAAGACTTTAGAATCATAGAATATCAGGTTGGAAGGGACCTTAGGGATCCTCTGGTCCAACCTTTCCTGGCAAAAGCCTGGTCTAGAAGCAGTGTACCAGGTAACATTTACTCCACATTTCTTATAAGGATTCTGCAGCATCTTAAAAAAAAAAAAAAATTGCAAATTTACCCTTGTCTGTTATCATGGGCATAAAACTGAAGAATGAGCATAGTTTTAGCTAATTTCTGTAGCTGATGAGTTTTTCCTCAGATCATCTCTCTCAAGTTGTAGTGAAATTTTGATAATACTCAGAAGCCATAAAGTTATCAACACATCATTGACGAATGAGAAAACTCAGTATACCTATTTAGAATAAAAATTGAGTATTTCCCATCTGATGGACTTACGTATTTGCAGAACACTTGTTTTCCCAAAATATTTTATAAATATGTGTAAAAAAATACTTCTACATAGTATTCCAGATGACCCTTGTTTAGAAAGCAAAACAAAGAAAGGTTTTGTTCTCCTACAGATACATAGCTCTACATTTCTCTAGGGAAATAACTGTCCCATGTTAGAAGGTATCTATACCTACAAAAACACAAAAAGCACTGTTCTATACTTCATTGCACAATCATAAGTCTTCAGTAAAATCTGACATAAAATGTCTACGAATAGGTGAAACCAAGCTCCTTTTTGACATACTCTAATTACTAATCTAAGTCCTCCTACTCCAGTTGCCCATCTACCACATACTAGCAGTAAGAGAATGTCATGTCGCCCAGCCGTATAAACAGCTGCAATGCCTTTCTGAGTTAACTGGTAGAAGTTAGAAAACTGGCTGGACAATAAAGCCTCTAATTTAATCCAATTACAAACAATGAGGAATGATAATGGCAAATTCACACGAAACTAATACACCTCAGAAGTTTAGTGATTTGTCTAGAAAGCCTGATATTCATTCTCTGCTACTGTCAGGTAAGCACACACAGCAATTTGAAAACTACTAAAATAGTATAAATGGCTTTATTTTAGTACCTTGACTACCCAGGAATTGAGCCACATAAGGCATATGTTAACTCTATCTAGACAAAAGACCTTCCAATAAATTTCAAAAAATGTCTTGAATCAAAGGCTGGATAGGAACATGTACCTCCTTTTTACTCATTAAACATAGATATAAAACTTGAGACAATCCAAGTTTAATTTAAATGAACAGCGGCTGCTTTCATCTCCACAGATTCAACCTTCTAAAGATTACAGGTTTTTACTAAGCAAATTCTATCCTAATCATGCTGAGACATGCTGTTCACACCTCTCTACCTTTTTATTAAAGAGGAGTGGGTACAGCTGGCCACCAGTGGAATAGTACTGACTCATCTGCCACTCTAAAAAGATTTGGAAGAAGAGCCATGACATTTAGCTGTAGCTATATTCTACCCAAAAAACTCAAATTTCGTATAATAAAGTACTATCACAGCCCTCCACCTAAATATATGTAGCTTATTTGTAAGATCTGCAGCCTCACAACACCGTGAAAATCCTCCAGCAGAGGCAGTGTACAACCTTTTCTCACAAGAAGTGACTCTTTCTTCTTTGCCTCCTCCACACCCATCTCAACTTATATGGTGACAATGCCATGAAGAATCCCAGTAATAATTTCCAGTTATAAAAAAAAATTGAAGTCAAGTTCAGGCATTCAAAGTATTTCACAGGCCAATTTTAAACCTGAATGACAGCACCACCAGCATATTCTAAACTTTGCTTAATGGCTCCAAAAGATCTATATTGACCAGAGACCTGTAAAGAGCTGTAACCTGAATGGCTGCTCTTACGTGACAAACATTAAAAGCCTTTGTAGTCAATAAACACACACTAGTAACATGCACACAGTCAGCAATACAGTCATTCTCTGCTTATCCAGTAATCCATACACAGAATAAGCAAAATCACCAGGTCAGTTAATTACTACATTAACTCTGATTTAAGACTGCCTAATTTTACAGCTAAAGGGGAAAAAAAAATTCAACACAGGAATGAAAGCTTCTTGGAAACTGTCAATAAAAGTTCTCTTGAATAGTTTTACTCTAAAATGTTGTGTGCACACTTCCTTGGATACAAAAAAATTACTAACAAATTCTTGCCTTAAAAATTGACACCGATTAAAATATTTACTACCATGTGACTACGTTAAACATACTTTTTTACTTTCAGATTATAAGTAATAACAGAGCTACGTATACTCAGGTGGCATAACAAAATAAAGTCTTTGAGCATGTTAGTCTACAATTACACGAGCATGACAAGTACTGATTTTCAAACTTTGTCCTAGAAGGAAAAAAAAAAAAATAGCCATGGGCATCTTAAGGATATCTGACAAGAGTCTGGCACATAACCCTCTACAATCTGGTATGAAAACTACACCCAAGCTCACTTACTGTAATGTCTACTCACTTCCAATCCCGCACACCTCCTAAAACAGCCCACACAAGAATACAAGCTGTAACATAAGAGATCCAAACAGAAAAGGCAGAAGGTTCAGCTACTACATACTGCTTCTACAGAACCGACTCTAAAGATCCCCACACCACCGCAGCTTCCCCCGAGGACAGCCAAAACAATCTGAGAGCACCGACGGCTGCCCCTCACTCCAGTTTTTAGGACCCCCACCCGCACCTTCGGCCTAGTGTGCGCGCAGGGACACGCAGCCGGGCGGCTCCTACCTTGCCACCGATGCGCACTTGGGCCTGCAGCTTGGCGAGCTTTTCTTGGTTCATGATCGTTTCTTTCATCTGCAGAAGTAACCAGAGCGCCCACGGAAGGCGGGTCAGGCGGCGCCCGGCCCGGCGCAGGGCGGGCAGGGGGCTCCGCAGCCGCCCCCCACACCACGCACCCACGGCGGGAAGCGGTCGGCTCCAGCGCAGCGCCGCGGAGCCTCCCCCATCAAGGCCCACCCCATAGCCGCCTGCCCTCAGCCACCGCCACACCAACCACCCACTCGCAGCCCCCCAACACCCCACGACACCCACCCCCCTCACCCCCCGCCGCCTCCTTTGCACCTTCCCGGGGCAGAAGCGGCGGCGCCGGAGCGGAGGGAAAGGCGAGGGCCGCGGCACCGGGCTCAGCACGCGGAGGCGAGCGAGATGGCGGCCGGAAGGAAGGCACGGCGCGCCGCACGGCGCCGACGCCGCTTCCCGGGGCGGGGCGTGGGCTGGGGGCTGTCACGGCGGTTTGTTATCGCGAGTGGGCGGGGGGGCACGGTACGGGCTGCCGGTCCTCAGCGGCCTTAGGCCTGCGCCGAGCCGCGCCCCAGCCGCTCGCAGCCTCGCCGGCGGCGCTCCCAGCCGCGGGCGTGCCCATCCCCCCGTCTGGCGTTATCTAATATTTTCTTCTTCTTCTCCTTCTTCTCCTTCTTCTCCTTCTTCTCCTTCTTCTCCTTCTTCTCCTTCTCCTTCTTCTCCTTCTTCTCCTTCTTCTTCTTCGAAAACGCGTAAGCGTTGCGCTTGCTTGCTCGCGTGTGCGGCGCAAACCGCTTCGCCGTGCCCCTGTTTTCTCTCCTCCCGGCTCAGCCCCCCCCCCCCCCCCCCCCCCCGCCGTGTTTCGGCGCGGATTTTCAGGTGAAACTCCTCCACCCTTCTCAATGCCAGACCACCGCGTCTTTTTTCTTTTTTCTTTTTTTTTTTTTTTTTTTTCGGAAGGCTGTCTGTCAGCACTGCTCGTGTGGCAGTTCTTGTCTCCTTTTATTTTCTGCCCTGGGTGGTTTTCGCTCTGGCTTTGCATCCTCGGTGTTACCGGGCACCCGTGTGCCTCTGCCTTCTGCTGGCCACTGAACACGCTCTGCTTGCCCCCTGGTCCATCCAAAGCCTTTCTCCAGTGGGGTGTTTTCCATCACTGAGGTGTTAACATGTCCTTTTCCTGTACGCTGTCTTCCCAGGATCCTGTTCTGAGAACCAAATGCACAGCTTCAAGGCCCTAACTGAATCAGAGTTGCTGCTGCATTTCAATATTTGTAAACCCTGGTGGCAGAGAGCCTTCACAGCCTACAGTTTTGGTCCTCCACAGGTTTACTAATGTGTTGTATTTTTCTCTCCCTGAGGAGTCTGGTGGGACTGATACCACGGTTACCGGGAACTCACATGTCCGGCTCCAAGGACTGTTCTCACCGTGCAGAAGGCTGAGCAACCTTTGTAGGCTCTGGACACGTGTTGCATAGCAGGGCGCAGGAGCAGATTTGTGGGGAAAGCCTGGCGTTCTCATCAGTGCTACACATGCTGAGTGAGTGGCACAAGACAGGAAAAAACATGTTGCACTGTGGTCCTGCCCCCATTACCACTGCAACCAAAACCAGCGGGCCTCCTTAAATCAGTAAAAATCCTAATGACCTTCCCATCTCATCCTGTATTTTAATGCCTTCTAAACTAGTTTTTCTCTGGAATATCCTCAATAAACTATTCCCTTTGTTCTTGTGTCTGCAAGACTACATTAATTAATTTATCCTTCTTTATTGATTAACGTTAAGGCTCCCATGTTAGTAATTTCCAGAGCCAAGGCTTTGTCAAGACAGTGCTGTTTGTGTGTGTAAGTTTTATTTGCTCTTATGATATATCTTCACTACACTGGAGCTGAGTATTAATTTGCATAGAAGATTCTGATCGCTGTTAAAATTGAGACTTCTGTAATTAGTGAAAATTAATGATAAACCCGATATTACTCCATCTGGTGGTGATAGAAGGTCTCGGGGAGCTGATGATTCAGAAGGTGCTGTTGAAGAGCAACCTGTGCTTCCTACCAGGCTAACATCACAGACGAAAATTAGAGGTTGATCAAACAGCTATAAAGTATGGTGTGGGCACCTGTGGAAATTTGGTCCAGCACATCTGTAAAATTGGAATGGTGAATGAGTTTACTCAGAAAAATAAAATTTAAAAAAGCCCATATTACTGTATCTGAACTAGCAAACTCAGTATCTAATTCAAAAGGAAAGAAACAAAACACATTTGGGATCTGGGGAGAAATTTGGAGAGGGCAGAGTTTGTTCTGAACTAAAAAGAAAGCTTATAAATTTATTGCAAGATGAAACTGGCAATGTACCTGCAGCAAAAGGGAATAGAGCCAAGATGAAAAAAAAAAAAAAAAAACAAAAAAAAAACAAAAAAAAACCACAACAACAACAACAACAACAAAAAAAAGCAAACAAAACCCAAAACAAACAAAAAAAAACTTTCACTGTGGGCTATTGAAAGTAAAAGCAATAAATACTTCAGCTTCAGGTTTATCACAGTCTGCCATCAATATGTAAGAAAGATTTCAGAATTACTAGGCCAGCTGATGATTACTAACATGCAAAATGTTCTAATAGACTGAAATACTGAAGTGAAAATGAGTCACAGAAAGATTATTCCAAGATAGAAGCTATAGAAAGTGCCGTCCCAGCTGTCAGCCTAGGATTAACTAGGCTGGAGGTATGATCTCATATTCCCTCATGTGAGATTTCAAAGACAAATTATGCTGAAAACCACATCACTGAGTTGTATCAGGAATCAACTGAAGCAGTTCAAGAACTTCAGTTCAAGGGACTCTGTAAGATTTGGTTACATTTCCTGGATCAAACAGCAGACCTTCAAAAAACAAACTTTGCATCAGAGAATAAGTATTTTAGAATGCTAAAATAGTATTGGCTTGTTTTCTCCAGTCCTTTTTGTCTAATTGCATAATGGGAAACATAAACCTAAACCTGGATTGAGTTGTAGCTGGAGAACTTCTGTTGAAAAATGAAACAGATCCAAAGGCTGCAGCACTGAAAAGGAGCCCAAGCTCAGTAAGCATTTTTTCAGTTCTGAAAAAGGGTAAGTTAGGATCTCAAAACTATTAAAGAATATACATTGCTAAAGCAAAGTTCATTAGCTGCACAGAAGCAGCATAGGAGTGGTAAAAGACCATTAAACTGGTTACTTGGAAAAATTGTCTCCTAAATGATGTGGAAGTTTAAAAGCAGAAGAATGACAACATTTGCTGTCAAAATGCCAGTGGAAAAGCTCTCCTGAAACACATGGCCAGTGCTGCATAAGTAATAACAGGAGATGTTGAGGAGAGATGTTAAGTTAATATCATGTTCAGGAAACAAATCACAGGTCATAGACGTAAGTGATCAGGCTAAAGTGAAGTAATACTTGTCCTGATTGCCAGTGGCCCCCAAAGAACACATATTCAGTGTATTTTCAAGCAGTGAAGGGAATCTGTCTGATATTCAAAATTTTATTAGGAAACATTTGTTCTAAAGAATGCCTTACTCAAGAATTCAGCACTCAAGAAAGCAGCAGTGTATGGCACATCAGCAGGGCACCACAGGGAATAATAATGTCATCATTCCTAATGTAAATGCACCAGGACATAGCGGGAAAAACACTAAGTTGTTTGGAAAAACATGCATATATGTTAGTAATTTAACGGAGGAAAGTAGCGGCATTATGGAGTACAGGAACAAAAGTGTTGTGAGAGATAAACAGAAAAGAAACCATCTCTGAAAGTCTAGACATAAGACTCACTGAAAAAATCTTAACTTTTTAAGAGAAAATAAGTATCTAAACATTGAATGGGAGCCCAGGAAGATTGAACTTACGTGCAGTGCTGTTTTCATCTCATATATTACAAAGTTGTACCACATGCTGGTGAGTTGTATGGAGTAATCCATAACAGACTTCAGTGTCAAGGAAGAGAGTGCTCCTCAGCAAACAATGTCCTTCTCTCACCATGCCTTAACTCTTAAACTCAGCAACCCAAAATACCTGGGCTTCAAGCCACATCACAATCCTTTTGTGAGCTCCGGGATGCCTCTCTCTGTTTATAACACCCCGCAGAGGCCAACTAGAGAGTAGTTGGAGAAGTGCTACATGAAAAAACCCCTGCCTTCACTGAAGGTTCAAACAGGCTTTGACAAATACTTGGGGGTTCATGTTAATTGGAATGGTAAAGGCTCATCGAGAAAGGCTTTCATGTTAATCTTAGTTAACAATGAATATCTTGCTAGGGAATAGGTTAAAGTCAGAAGTCACCATGTTCCTCACTGGCTGTGTGCAAAAAAGTTTGTACCTTAAATTTACGTGCAGATGTCAGAGATTCGAACAAGCAGATTATTCCTGTAGGCATCCTATACACAAAATTCAAGAGAACTTGATCATTTAAGAGCTAGAATCACAGAAATGTTTTGACCCCTGCTAAGACAATTAGTTACAAGTCAGAAATGTCATTAAGCCGTGATCCAAAATCAGCATAGTCCCACCCAAGGATGGCATGTTTAGGCCAGAATGAATCAGGACTAAACTTGCCCTGCTTTAGATGTGTAGCTGTCCGTGTGCCACCTTCAACAAATGTCTTGGCAGCTGTGAAGGTTCCATTCATTCTGGATTTTGCCTTTGGCGTTCTAGGCCTCCTGGTCCAGCGTGGTGCTTGGCAGGAGGTAAGTGGTGAGCACAGATGGGCAGAGGTGGGGAGGATGGACTGGGTGAGAACCTTCCTCTTTCTGCAGCACGTAGCTGTTATTTCGACTCAAGCCCTGGCAGGAACCCACACCCACTTGGGTTTAGATGGAAAAATCAATCTTCTCTATCTTTGATCGCAGTATAGCTTATCCCCAAGGATTTCTAAGTAAATGAAGAGCATACCTGCCAATATTCACTGCATTTATAAATTCACTGCATTCTCCTTCGGGGCTTACTTGCATTGCTACAGAATTAAATGGAAAATATCTCAAATATCTGAGACATTAACTATGGGATCTGCCTCCTAATTTGCCAGAGCTCATGTACGATTAAGAATTCAGGGCTTATGTGGAGAATGTTAGAAAGTTTTTCAATAGTCAGTGGAGTCATGAAATCAAATGTAACTTAAACAAACATGATTTGTCTGTGTGACAAGTACCCTGCTGTATCAGCTCTGATGGCTCTGTTTTGAAACACCCCCCCCAGCTATGGGAATAGACAGTGGCTTAAAAGAGTAGAAATGATAAGCTGAAATAAAAACTGGAAAAGCAAATTCAGGCATCTCATGCTGTTCTGGAGGATTATTACACTAATAAACAGCCTGAGCTGAATAGTAAAAGTAGAGAGGATGGCAAGGATTTTCAGGGATACAGAATTACTTCTGTGCTAGTCCACTGATTCTGAAGCAGAACCCCTCAGCTTGAAAAGTTGCTGACCAGTGAAAAAAATTGAGATAAAATCTACAAAGTCATGAATGGCAGAGAGAGGGTGGTTAACAACAGTTGTTGCTTGCCTCTTCTAGTACAAAAATGAGTGCGCATCGGATTAAATGAGCAGGTGACTGGATTAAAACAAACAAAAAGAGATGCTTCACACCATATGTGGTTAGAGCTGGGGAACATTTCACCGCAGAACATGTTCAGTGATGTCAACATACATGATTTCAAAAACTGACTGGCCAAATTCACAGAAGAAATTCTATCACAGCCTATTAAATTCAGATGTTATCTCTGGTTTAAAAAAACCCTGAAACCTAGATTTCTGGCAGGTAGGAATAAATTTTACTCACTTGCCCTGTTCCTATATTCTTCCATAAACATCTGGTATTGGCTGATGTTGAAGTCAGCTTATACTGCTAGACAGGTCTTGGTCTAACCTGGTATAAGTTCTCCTTGTATTCTGTGAGATAAGAAGTGCAGAAGGTCCTGAGAATATTTAATTACATTTTACAGAAATTAAAGACCCAGAAGGGCCTTAAAGGAAGTGACTTTCACCTGTCGTGGTAAATGCATCTGCCCTGCAAGGTTTACAGAACAAAGAGGGGAAAATAAAAAAGAAGAAAAAAAAAAAAAAAACAACCATGAACTTGGTCAAGAATAAAAAAAATTTTGACAATGCAGGGTGGGGTGGTGGTGATAGGGTCATCTCCAAGGGTGACAAATTTTTTCAGCAGTAGGCATGGAAGAAAGCCCCAGATTTTTCTCAGCTTTTCAGGTGACTGTTGCCACCTCTCACCAATGCATTTCTTTTTGTCCTGGTCACAGACACTGTTTGTAATGCCAGCCTCTGCGGAAGGCTTAAGGGAAGTGTTACCTTCCTCACATCTACACAGCAAGAGAAGAGTGGGATAAACCCACAAAAAAAGTGGAGCTAAAATGGTGGTCACTGTGATACTGGGCAATGGAAACCACAACTGTCTCTGCACTGGTCCTCGTCATGGACACCACCATCCTGTTGCAAGGTCATCACTGGAGGATTTATTCTTTCCATGACACAAGCAGCTCAGAATCCAGTTCAGGCTTTGGTCCAAGGAACTACAGTGACAGAAAGTGTAGATTATTCAATAAATGTTTTTCTTTCAATAACCGAAACTCTGGTTCTGCAGGAAAGATTCAGATCAGGGTGTGGAGACGTAGGAGGCCATGCCAAAAGAAGTGCAAGCTTTGGTGTTGTAGTCTTGCAAGTTGCAGCAGGACCATGGAAGGTTCTTCAGCTTCAGCCTGTGTAGCTGGCGGCCAGGGTCCCTTGCTTTCCACAGACTGTGCCTAGCCAAACACTCAACAAATCACCCAGGGGTGCACACCACCATCAAGCTCCTTACCCATGTGGTGATGAAGGGTCTGGCATCCCTCTGTGTGGTCAGGGACAGCTCTGGAAAACCCATAGCACCTCAGCCAGTGTGCCAGTGTGGCTGCTTGAAAGTGCCCTAAACGGTGCTCAGGGTGCTGTTTGATTTTGAATAAAGGGCTGGGAAATGTCTGTAGGCTCATCTATTCCCTGTCCCAATGTGGGCTCCTTGGGTGCCCTGCTTGGTGCACAGGTTCCCCAGCTGTAGAAGGGTGTGTGGCCTGGGGCACTGTGGGGGTCCCAAACAAAATTGTCCCTCAGAACAAGGGAGACATCAAGGGGAAGTGATGATAAATCCACCCAGTCTGGCTCCTGCCCAGTGTCCCTGGGCACACCACGTGAGCCAGGGTGCCCCTGGCCTGGCCAACTCCACCAGTGGAGAGCTGCCAAAATAGCCAACCCTTTCTCAGGTTTGGATCTGAGGGACGAGGCCTGTGGGGGAAGCTCCTGTCCTTGCTGCCCTGGAGGAGCTGTGGACACCAGGGGCCCAGCCTTGCTGCTGGGAAGGGGCACGGGCTCAGGTGAGGAGCAGGAGCCACCAGAACTGCTCGTATGGATTACTGGAGTGCTTTCATCCCATGCTTGCACCACACTAATAAAATGTGGGGTGCTCTGTATACACATGAAGGAATTGTGCGTATAAGATGCAATTAAAATTTATAATGAATAAGACCCAGCAATAAAAAAAATAAGCCCTGCCTGTGTATCTGTATTTCACATCTCGCTTCTGTGCTACCATGGTTTTAGGCGCATGTTACACCATATCACACAACCAGCAGGAGACCACAAGAGATGTCCCCCGAGGTCCTGGGCCCAGGGTGGCCGTTTCGCGGGTGGGTGTGTGGCCCACGATGGGGACAGCCCCGCTGCCCCGAGGAGGACTGCGGACCAGCAGAGCCCCGGCGCAGGCATGGGATGGTTGTGGGGGAAGTTCCAGCCTTTCCAAAGAAGGGGGTTTCTCAGGTCCCCTACAAAACGCTGCTTTTCCTGAGGGTCTCGGGGTCCCGCTCAGGTCCCGGGCGGGGTCGTGCTCTACCTTGCCTTTCCTGGGGGCTGCTTTGGGCAGGAGGCCACGCCGGACAGCTTGCCCCGGCACACGGCGCCCCGGAGCCGGCCGGCCCGCCTCCGCCCGGCGCTCCTTGCCGGTAGGTGGCATCCCCCGTCCGCGCAGAGCACCGCAGGAGCGGAGCGCCGCGGAGCGGGGCCGGCGGCGGGGCGAGGGACAGGGCAAACCCCGGGGGCCGTGGGGTCCCACCTGGGGAAACGCCGCTCAGGGCTGCGCCGCCGCCGCTCGCCTCCCTTCGTTCCCTTCTTGCCCTTTTGAGAAGGCACCTGCCGGGTTGAGGCGGGAGCGGGCGGAAGATGCACGAAGACAAGTCGCGATATCCAGGGGCTGCAGTGACGCCAGGTCTTAACTGTCCGCACTGGGGGCTGGCTCAGCTGCCCCCCAGAAAGCAAGCTACTCACCCCACCCACCCCCCGCGGCGGCAGGCGAGGGCTTGAAGTATTGCCCAAACCTGCCAAGGGGGACCCCAGCCCCTCCGAGGCCAACCCCGGCCGGCCACGTCCAGGGGGAGCCGCGCCCCACGCCGGGGCCCTGCCCGGCACGGCGGGGCCGCGGTGCCTCCCGGGGACCCGGCACTGCCGAAGACCCGCCGGTGTCACACGCTCAGTGAAACACCGGTGCGTCCTGCGTGGGTGTTAGCAGGAGATCAAGGGCAGATCCGACTCTTCTGGTTTGTCGCTACAGCGGTTTTTCAGAAAAAAAAAAAAAAAAAACAAACACAACAAAAAACCCCTCCGCCGTTCTTCCTATTTAAGAGCGTGGTTGTTGTTTTTAAGATCATTTTAAACTTTCAGGAACATAAGAAAGTACCAGGAGAAGAGCAAAACTAAAAGGAATAAAAAGGGAGTGAAAATGAAAAAAATACTCTTTGTAAAGAGGAGAAACCTCTCGTAGAGGAAAAGACCTCTTTCTGTCTTCCTTTTAGTAACATGCCCTAGGACCCCAAAATTCAAAGAGGCATTTTACTCCCTATGAACTGTAAATCTCGAGTGACATTATCAAACTTTCTACAGGAAAAAAAAAAAAAAAAAAAAAAAAAAGACAATTACTGGGTTTGGGGTGGATGTTTTTGTTTTTTTTTTTTTTTTTTTTTTCTGTTTTTTGTTTTTTTTTTTTTTTTTCCCCCCTCTTTTGTAACTTTTGGTGGTATTCTCCTGCAGGCGCCTTAGTAGTGAACAATATGTAAATAGGATTATTTGGAAATAGTAGAAAGGATTATGTTGTAAATCCATGGAACTGGGTTTGAAACAGTGTGGCTTGTAGTTTTGGATTAGGACAATATATCGAAAACGTATTTCAAGAAAATGGTGTGTGTGAGTTGAGAAGTGAGATTTGAGCAGTAAGAACGCTAGACATCCGTCCGCCCTTCTCAAGACGATTTCTGCCGGAGCATGAAATGCTCTCCTACTCCTCCCATCCCAATCGGATCCCGATCATGGGTTATCCTGCCAGAACAGGGAGCGATGGGAATTTTCAAAGCTTTTAGTTTTAAGACCACGGAGATTGCATTTATGTGCCAGTCTGTTTGGGTTTTGTTTCTTTTCTTTTTTTTTTTTTTTTTTTTTTTTTTCCCTGCCAGCCCTCACATAAAGGGTGACCCCACTCTTTTGCTGTCCTCGCATGTATCACCTGAAACTGGGAACGGTGGGATTTAATTTAGGAAGCAATCCTTTGTGTCTCTTTCTCCGGGATGTTGTTCCTACACTTAGAGCAGAATTCGGATTTTAAAGGCCGGTGAATTGTTTTCCTTGCATACGAAAGAGGTAACGCTAATTGTCAGTTAGTGTTTCCCATAATGGAGGGAGCCGCTTCTCTCTCTTTAAAAACAATAGCCTCACAAATAAACTGTGAGATTAGCCATGTGCTTTGGAGGCGGTTCTTTGAGAGTTTGCGGGGTCGACATCGAGAGATCTTTGATTTCATTCTCAAATGAATTAAACTCTGGAGGGGGAAGGGGGGAAGAGATGGCTTTAAACCATCCTGCGAACAGAAGTCTGAAGTTTATTAACTCACCATCTCCCTCTACGACCTGATTTTTTTTCCCTCCTCCTTCCCACGGGAAGCAGGACCTTCCTAGGGGCAGCCCATGAAGACGCAGATCCCCCATCACCCTCCGGATGGCTCCCGGGAAGATGCTCCAGTACTTTGGGACAGACTTGCACTTTTTTTTTTTTTTTTTTTTTTTGCCCGGAGGGGCGGGGGAGGGCGTGTTGTCTTTATTTCCACCCTTTTCCACTAAAGACGGCCCCGATCTCCCCGCGGCCCCCCGAACCCCTCCCGGCGGGACGAGGGCGGGGGGCCGGGGCGGGCGGCGAGGCGCCCCGCAGCGGCGGGGGGGGGGGGGACCGGGGAGGGTAGACATTGCGCCGCCCGGGGCCGCCGCTCGCCCCGCCGTTCTCTGACGCTGGGAGCCATGTGATGGCCCCTCGCTATAAGGCGGGGAGGAAGGCCGCCCTCTCTGGGACTCGGCCCCAGCTTTTTCACTGTCTTTCCTACGGCCCGGCAAGCCGCCCCCTCCGCCCTCCCTCCTCGCCCGCCTCCTCCCCTCTCCTCCTCCCAGGACTAGGCGCGCTCCCTCCTGCCCCGCATCCACTAATGTCTGGGGGCTGAGGTGAGGAGAAAGAAGGGGGAACTGACTTCCAGGCGCGGCGGCACAGTCCCCCCGCCCCCAAACCCCGATCCCAACAAAAAAAAAAAAAAAAAAAAAAAAAAAAAAAAAAAAAAAAGAAAGAAAGAGGCCCCAAAAGACTCAAAAAAAAAAAAAAAAAAAAAAAAAGGGAGGGAAGGGGAAGAGAGAGAGAAATCCAAAAAGCCGCAAAAAATACCCCGAAACAAACCCCAAACCAGCCGCCGCATCCGAGCGGGCGGCGGGAGCGCTCCCGCGGCGCGGCGGCGGGGCTGGGGGCCGGCTCGGCTCGGAGCGGCCCGCCTGCCCGCGGCGGCGGCGGCGGCGGCGGCGGGGCGGCTCTCCGCGGAGCGGCGCGGGGGCCTGGCGGCGGCGGGGAAGGCGCCCGCCCGCCCGCCGCGCCGCGCCGGCCGCCACCGATGCGCTGCCCCGCCGCCGCGCCATGACCCTGAGCTCGGAGATGTCCGAGGCGTCGGCGCTGGCTGAGGAGACCGACATCGATGTGGTGGGCGAGGAGGACGACGAGGAGGACGACGAGGAGCCGCAGCCCCGCCGTCGCCGCCGCTCCTACGCCGAGGACGAGGAGGAGGAGGAGGAGGAGGAAGAGGACGAGGAGGATGTGGGCGACCTGCACGACGATGCCTTGCTGCCGCGGTCGCCCGTGCGCGGCGGAAGCGGCGGCGGCGGTGGCGGCGGCGGCGGCGGGGCGGGCGGCGGGGTCGGTGGCGGCGGCTCGCGGCCCCCCTCGCGGGGCGGCCCGCAGAAGGCGGCGGCGGGCGGCGGCGGCGGCGGCGGCGGCGGCGGCGGCGGCGGCGGCGGCACCGGGGGCGGCGGCGGCGGCAAGAACAGCCTGGTGAAGCCGCCCTACTCCTACATCGCCCTCATCACCATGGCCATCCTGCAGAGCCCCAAGAAGAGGCTGACGCTGAGCGAGATCTGCGAGTTCATCAGCGGGCGCTTCCCCTACTACCGGGAGAAGTTCCCCGCCTGGCAGAACAGCATCCGCCACAACCTCTCCCTCAACGACTGCTTCGTCAAGATCCCCCGGGAGCCCGGCAACCCGGGCAAGGGCAACTACTGGACGCTGGACCCCGAGTCCGCCGACATGTTCGACAACGGGAGCTTCCTGCGCCGCCGAAAGCGCTTCAAGCGGCAGCAGCTCCCGGCTCCCGAGCTGCTGCTGCGCGCCGTGGACCCCGCCGCCTTCCTCCCGCAGCCCCCGCCCCAGCCCCCGCAGCAGCCGCCGTGCGCCTACGGACCCTACGGCTGCGGCTACGGCCTCCAGCTCCAGCCCTACCACCCCCACTCCGCCCTCTTCGCCTTCCACCACCCCTCCCCGCCGCCCCGCCAGCCCCCCGCCGCCCCCGGCAGCGCCCCCGGCGCGGCGCTGCCCTCCGCCGCCGCCGCCGCCGCCGCCGCCGCCGCCGCCGCCGCCGCCGCGCCGCCGGGCCCCTTGCTGCCGGCGGCGGAGCTGGCACGGACGCCCTTCGGCTACGCGCACCCGCTGGGCCCGGCACTGGCGGCCTCGCTGCACGCCGCCAAGCCCGGCAGCGGCGCGGCGCTGGCCCGCTCGCCCTTCTCCATCGAGAGCATCATCGGGGGGGGGCCCGGCCCCGGCCCCGGCCCCGGCCCCGGCCCCGGCCCCGGCCCCGGCCCCGGTGCGGGCAGCAGCTGCGCCTCGCAGTCGGCCGCGACGCCGGGGCTGGTCCGGTCGCTGGGGAGCGCCGGGGGCGGCCTGCCCCCCGCCGCCGCCCTGCCCGCTGCCCCCGGCTTCGCGGCCCGGATCTCTAACTGTTAAGGGTTTGGGAGTCTTTCCGAAGGTAGGATTTGGGGTATCTGCTTTCTCCGCCGCTTGGATGCGCGGCGGACGCCGCCCGGATGGCTGCGGGCTTTGCTTGGGGATTGCGCGGTGGGGCTCGGGGGGTGTCCGCCGAGGACGGCGGGTCGCCCGGGACCTGCATTTTTTGCAAAGCCGGGTCTAGATGTTGCACGGGCAGGCTGTCACGCTATTGGAAAGTTACTCGTTACTCCTTAGAAAGAAAAAAAAAAAAAAAAATGAGGATAATGGTGATAAATAACGTCTCTGAACCGTTAAAGTTCAGAGATTCTCAGGTCTAGGAGCTTGAAAACAGTAATGTACATGAAAAAAAAAAAAAAGGCTTGAGGGAGGACAGCAAAGCAATACTTCTTCATTTTAGTACACTTGTCTCATGTACTTTTATAAAAGAAAAGATTAACATGTTTACACAGAAGAAAGTCAAGATTATAATTTCTTATTTTAACCTGTGTTTTGTATTATAATAGACTTATGGAATTTTTTATTTTGTACTTTATGCTTATTCTTTACAAGGAATATTGTTAAAAATTACTGGCAAGTATTATTGTACCATTTTAATGTAAAATTTTTACACATTTTCAAAAATAAAATTTTTAATTTTCAAAAAAAAAAAAAAAAAAAAAAAAAAAAAAGCAAAGCCAAAAAAACAAACCCAAAGACCAAAGGAGCCCAGCCAAACAATTGGCTTCGGACCCTTCCCTCCTTAATACTTCTCCCTTCTTGGGAAATTGGTATTTTTTTCTTCGGGATTAATAGCACAATAACTAAGGAATTTTACAGCTTGAAATTTATTGTGTCTGGATTTGACCGCGAAGAAGATCAGAATATGAGCTTTGCAGTCAAACCATTGTTAACCCTAGCAGAGAATGAAGCAGAAAAAAAAAAAAAAAAAAAAAAGAAGCAAGGACAAAAGAGGGAATAAATAGAAACAGGTCTCTTTCGCGGGAGTAAAGCCCAGTTCTGTAAGGCACCAATCAGGGGATTGATTAAAAAGCCGGTTTAAAACTATTTTTGTACTTTTGGGTGTGTTCTGAATCACAACTGCATGACAGCTTGGTTTCCAAGAGGCCCAAAGGAAAATACTACTAATAAGGGGCACGTACTGAACTTCAGATAGATTTGTCCTAGACATTTATGTTTCTGTGATGATAATAAGGACATGTGTTTCTATTTTTCAATACATATAATATAAAATGAGCAGTGAAATATCGTCGTGTGATGGGCTGATTAAGTGCACGAACTATTGAAGTTAGGATATGCGCGTGTACGAAACAAAACATGAAATCAGCTTTTCTGATTTTGAACTCTCGTCTTAACCCACATAAGGTCGATAGATACCTATTTGATAGATTAAAATTGTTTTTTAACCAAAAAGCCCGCCTCAAATATTCAGATCTTAGGCATGAAAAGAGAATCGTAGGTTTTAAGAGTGGGCGTGTGATTGCTTGTTGTGGACTAGGAACACGCGTTTTTCAAATCAGGGAGGCGCTTTTCAAGTACGACTGTATTTATAACAATTTAGTAGATTCAGGGATAAATTGTGTGAATTGTCGTAAAAAAATAAAAAAAAAAAAAAAAAGGAGGGATGCCTTTTAGTGCTCTTTGGAGTGAGGAGGGGGAAGGTTGTGTGGTTACATGCTTTTACTCATCGAAGTACCTCATCGCCTTGGTTTTAAGTGTTCCCGTGGATAGAAAAGTGATAGTTTTCTGTTTTGTTTGTAGCAATGCAGGGTTAAAATAATGGTTTTCAATAAGTGGAAAGACCGGACGTTAAGATCTCTGCTAGGCTCCATTTTCAGTCTGCGGCTGGAGGGCCCCTTTGGGTGTCCCGGGTCCCTTAGAGGGCAAGGAAGTAGAGTCCCGTTTGATTTCTAGAACTAAAGGCAGAAGACCCCAGAGGCACATACCCTTCGGGGAGAGCGCATCCTTTCTGGGAGGGACCGATTAACTCGCCTTCCCCGGTCCCGGACGGGGCGGGGGTGCGCCGGGCCGCCGCGCCAGCCCAGCGCCGGGTACCGAGCTCGGTTGTGGCACCCCTCGGAGGTGCGGCTCCAGCCAAGCGGGGAAAGGTTTTGCGGGGAAAAAGGCGTCTGTAGCCGTGACAGCGGCGGTGCCGGGTTCCCCGGGGCGGGGTGCTGCTTGCGGTCGGTCTGGCTTCTGGCTGCCCGAGCAGCGGCCCGGGGCGAGAGGCCGTGGGGGTCCTTGGGGTGTCCCGCTGCCGTGAGGCGCGAAGAGGAGGCTCCTGCAGGCCGGTATTTATCTCTCTTGGCTTCCCCGCAGCAAACCCGGGGGGACCCGGCGACCTGCCCGGCGCGGAGGCCGGCCCGGCCCGGCCCGGCGGGGTCCGAGCCTGCCTGCCGCCCTTCCCTCTTCCGAGGAAAACCGTGTTCAAAGGTGTTTGGCAAGGAAACTGCTCGGCCGCTCGTTCCTTCTACGCTTTGTGCCAGTAGACTGCATCCCGTGCGGACGGGGCCTTTACCTGGGGAGTTGGTAGGGAAGCTGGCAGGAACAAACTGCAATAGGTGTCGTAGATTTTTTTTTTTTTTTTTTTTTTTTTTTTTTTTTTTTGAATCGCTGAGGACAGGAGTCGGGAAAGGGGACCTGTGGTGTTGGGGGAAGACCCCTTCGCTTCTCTTCTCCGAGCCCGCGGGGAAGCCACCCGGCCTGGGCCCCGGGGCCCGGCGGTCCCGGTTCCCCACGTCGCTTATACCAGAGCAGGTGCCGCCAGAAAGGGCGCCGGCCCCGCAGCCCTTTGATGGGCTCCCCCCGCGGCACCGCCGGGCCGCAGAGCCCCATTCGCATGCAAATGGCCCGCCGTGCCCCTCCGGCTTTCAAGGGGAACAGAGGGTACGAGTAGTTGTCACAGGGACGGACCCCGGAGGAACAAATCCTCCGAAACAGGCTGGGCCCTGATAAACAAGCTGGTAGGACAAACAGGGTGGTGTCGCCTCCTTCTCCTCCTCCCAGCTACAAAGTGTGGATTCATTAACCCGTCTCCTTTTCTCATCATATCCCCGTAGGGCTGAGAGACGAATTACTGGAGCTGAATTGGGAGGGGATTGCTCTATGAGGGGGCTAATGTTTCAATCAGTTCCTCCAGAAGGACCACACAAAAAGAAACTTTTTAGTTTATGGTGCTATTATGCAGAGTTTTAATCTAGGGATAGATTTAGCCAAATGTTATCTATTGGGAATTTAATGAAGCCCTTATGTATTCAATCGCTTTTTATGCCACACACAGTGTCTCTATCCAGAAACGTTTCCTTCCACATATTTCTTTGTTTCTGTTGGGTGATTTATATATTTTTTAATTAGGTTTTTAAATAATTGCTTCTTTTCAAGCATCTTGTATAACGTTTCTCTCAAGTAGGACCGCGTTAGGTCCCTTCCCACATCCCCTATAAATGAAGACTCCCCTTCCCTCCCCCGTTTCGAAGCTGATTATTTTGCACGTCCACACACGGCGCCCGTCCCGCCGGAGCGCTCCCCCAGCCTTGCGCGGAGGGGCCCGGAGCAAGCCGGCCCCGCCACCACCGGCATGGGCTGCAGCGGGCAGCGCGGCCCGGGGGTTCGGCCGACCCCTACGCCGGTCTCCTTCCGAACCTTCCCCATCCGCAGCCCTCCTCCTGCCATACATTCGCTCCTGGTCATTTTTCTGGTGCACCCCTGGGGGCAGCGAGGTGTTGGCTGGTGCAGCCCCCGCCCTTGCAGGCTGGTTTCAGGTACCCAGGGCCAACCCCATCCCCGAGTCGGGAGGGTAAAAGGCGGGGGGGTGGAGGCCTCACCTGCTTTCAGCCGCTCCCTCCCTTGCAGCGCTAGTGGCGAGGGCAGAGCGCACGGTCGCCCCCGCCGACACTGAGGCCTGTGCGGGGGATCTCTTGGAAAGTGGATCTTGTTTAATTGTCCCTTGGCACGGCCGCGGGCTCCGCGCCGTATGTAATACTTTCCCTCATTACTTACAGTAAGTACTTCAGTAGTCTCAGATAATACTGTATTCGACAGAAATCATGGAAGTTACGGTCGTGGCCAAACGCTTCTTGCGCGGGGACTTGCTAACCAGAGCAGATCCCTTTTCCAGCTTGCTACCGGCGCCTCCCCCGTCAGCAGCGAAGTTTCTCCCGCTCCCCTTTCGGCGCGGCGCCGGGCCGCACACACCGACGGGACCCGGGGACCGGCGGGGACCGGCCGCCGAGGGCCCGGCGCCTCCCGAGCAAGGTAGGTGTCCTCCCGCCCTTCGCCCCCGCTCCCCCGGTGACCTGCCGCAGGTGACTGCAGGGATCCTCCGCCCTTCTCCGTAAGTCCTTTCCCCTCCGCACCGCCCCCCCCTCCGCCGTGACAGCCACGTCGAGCAGCTGCCGTGGGCCCTCCGCTCGCTGCCCCTTCCTGCGCCGCGAATCGCGACTGAGATGCGGAGGAAAGATTGGTGCAGAAATGTGTGTTATGTACGTGTGTGCAGAAAAATGGCACTCCCGACGGTAACGAGCTGATTTCGGATCCGTGCTGCGGCAGCAAACGTGCTCGTTGCCTCCCTGTGCAGATGGGTGCCCATCGATTTGAGGGGCAGGCGGAGACCTGTAGGCGAGCCCCAGATCGGTAAACCCCTTGTTTCTGTTTTTCTTTTGCAGAACAGCGCCGTTCCCCCGCCCGGAGGGGTGCTGCGGGCTGTCGACCCCGCAGCCCCCCCGGCCCCTTCCCTGCCGCCCGGCCCGGCTAGCCGCGCAGCTCCCGGCTCGACCCGCAAAAGCAGAGGCAAAGCCTGCCGGGCTGGCGAAGGGGTGTGGGGGGGCTTCCGCAGGGAGCCCCGCAGCAAAACTCGCGGCCCGCCCGGCTGCAGCAGCGCGGGTGGTACCGCGGGCTGTGCGCGGCCGCGCAGCGGGGCAGAGCCTCCGCGGCTACATCTGTTCTTTGCTCGGAGCGCGCCCGTGGGAGCGGGGAGGCACCCAGCGGCGGCTCAGCGGGAATCACCGCGGGAAACCAGTGGAAGATGCGTGTCATAAGAATGTGTGCCTTTAGTGCAGGTGGCCGGCTTCACAGGCTCCCGCGGCGAGGGGCAGCGGGGCTCCCGCTGCGGTCTGCGCCCAGCAGGAGAGGAGAGACCCACCGGCTAGGCCCCGGAGTGCCCAGAAAGTAGGAAAAAATACGAACTGGACTGTACGAAAGAGGTTTTTTGTTTTTTTTTTTTTTTTTAATGCCGTGTCTAGCCAATTTCGGAAATTATATCGTCGAGTTGAATTCAGAGGGAAAGTTGTGTGGTTTTTTTAAATCAAAATAATTAAACTTGCCCTTTCTCCAAACCACAAGAGACCTGTTGAAATGATTCTAAGTTTCCCTTTCGTTGATGGAGCAAAACGGCATGCACAAGTCTGCGGGGCCCCATATTTAGATGATAAATTATACAATTTATGTTGGAAGCAAAAGGATAAATAGAGATTTCAGTTGTTGCATTAATTCGTTGTCTGAGGCTGGGAAAGACTTATCCACGGCTAATCCGAAGGTATTTCTCTCCCCCCCGCGCAACAGAAAACCGTCTGCATGGATCGAAACGCGTGCTGACGCTCAGGCGTGTGAGCCCGGGGCCCGGTGCTGCCACCGACCCGCGCCCACGCGTCTGTGGCAGTCGCCCCGGCAAATGCCCACACTTTGGAGAATCCTTGTAAAAAACAGGGATATGGGTCTTCCTACCGCAGTGAACGTGGGTCTGCTTCTCAGATTTCTTTACGGGAGAGCACATGCACACCTGCACACACGAAATACGTTAAATACACACAGTCAAGATAAATGAGGTGTCTTCCTCGGGTTTTCTTTTCGTAAAATAAACACTGTCACGTCTGCTTATTCAGCAACCACTAGACGAAACTGATGGCTTTCTAATATACGTGTATACAGTGAAATTCCACCTGTCGGCTGCACGAAGGAAGGGGTAAGGGAAGGCAGTCTCTTCGGATCAATAGTTCACGATTAAAGAAACCTTTGGTGGGGAAAAAAAAAAAAAAAAAAAAAAAAAAAAAAGAGGAAGAAAAAACCCCCACAACAATAAAATCAAAACTTGTTCAGCACAGAGCTAGGAGGGGCAGGTATGTCAGGTGACTGGTTTGCCCAAAACTGTATAGGGTCGGAAATTAGGAACCGTGGAAAATAATTTACCCTAGTCATTCCATCCTGCCTCTGATTGCACAAAAAACCGCCTGGAGCAGCTCGGTAGGTTCTGCCAAACATCTTTCTCGCCTTCCTGGAAGCCCTTCACTTGTCTTTCTCCGTGCAGACGGCGCTGTGTGTGGGGCAGCGCACACGAGTGCGTGTCCTCGCACTGCCCCGCAAGCGCTCGGCAGCCGGCGGCCCCGCTAACACCAAACCGCAGACCTCCTCCCCGCTGCCTGCCGCTTCTGTACGAGAAGCCAAAGGGCGGCCCTTCTCTGGAAATTAACCTCTTTAGATCGTTTTCAGCACGACTCCCCTCGCGATGGCTCTTCCCGGGGTGTTCAGACATCTGCCGACCGGGGCATGTTTTTCGGGGGAGACCCCGGTCCCGCCCGCGCACCGGAGCAGGGCTACCGACAAGCGACGTGGATGTGTCTGCTCTTAAACCGACTCCCTTCCCCTCCAGCCTCCTCCCCAAACAGAGGAAGCCCGCAACAACGTGCTAACACACGGGCAAGCCAAACCCAGCGCTCTCACAAGAGCTTTTGAACCCAGCCCCGGAGCTGCTGCTGCGCCTGCGGCTGCGAGACGACGCGGTTCGCCCGGATGAGCGGCGCAAATCTCCGCGGCCGCGCCGGGGCAGAGCCGGGGACACTGCAGGGAGCCCTCCTGGGGGGGACCGACTGCTCCGGGCCGCCTCCCGGCCCCGGGTCCGCTGCCTCGGCTGAGCTGGGCACCCGGCCGCCCGGCGGGGAGCAGACCACAGCTGCCGTCGAGAGAACCCCCCGGGCTGATAATCCGCCCCGACACGGACAACCTGTGGCCCAGCCCGGTCCTGCCTTCGACACCCACGCGGGGCGTTTGGAGACACCGTGGGGCGATGGGGGGCCGGGGAGGGGGGGCCGTGCGGGGAGCCCAGTGCTGGAGCTGTAAATCCCTCGGCAATTGAGTTCTGCACCTTTGATTTGAAAAATCGGATTCCTTGAGTGGAAACAGTTGACAGGAACCTAAAAGGATTAGCTGCATTCCACACAGGATCATTTTTACTGGTAACATTTTGAAACGATTGATCCCTTCCAGACCATAAACAATGTCCAGAAAAATGATCTAACGAGACTTCCATTGTTTCCTTTTGTCTACGAATCCCCTTTCGCCAGCGGTTTGATTAGGGACTTTGACAGGCTGGGTCTTAATTCCACCCCCTGCCCCCCGCCCCCCCCCGCCCCCCCCACCTTTTCCCGAGCGAACTATTGAATTTGAAATCGCTCACAATTTGTTCCTTAATCACGATCTGTCAGAAAGCGTGTAAGTGCGGGGACGGGCAGGTAGGAGGGGAAGAAGCAAGGAGAGCGGGCGGAGAGGTGGATTCGGTTGACGCAGGGTGCCGAAATGAGAGGTGGGGACCTTTCCCTCCGCCATGCTTCGTCCTGCGGGCTTTTGTGCCGGCCTGGCGGAAGGGAGAGAAGGGGAAAATCCACCGGTGGATACGGTCGCCCGGGCCGTGGCGAGGAGAGGACCCCACGCACGGCCTGGTTCCCCGCCGTGGCCCCGAGAAGCTCGCGATCCGCCGGCCATGCCTTGTGTCGCCCCCACGCCCCCCCCTCCCCGTCCCGCCTGCGGGCAGGAGACTTACCAGGGTGACGTTAGCGGGGGGGGGGGGGGGGGGGGGAGGGGGGAGGGGAGCGAGGAGGCCCGGCCCTGCCCTGCCGTGCTGGCCGAACGACTCGTCCTCTGTTTTGACACCTCCGCGCACTGCACCATGCTCCTCTCCCTGATTTATCTCCCAATTAACGGCTCAGTCCGCCTCAAGCCACCCGCGCTGCTTCCCTCCGCACCTTCCTCCCTGCGAGGAGGCTGTGGTGGGCTGGAATGTGGGGCGGAGACCCTCCTTCAGCCCCCCCGCCTGCCCTTGCACCGCGACCAGACCCTTATCACGCATCCCTGCACAAACGCAGCTTCGACGGGGTCTCTGTGGCTCCCGGGTCTCCGATCCCCGGCGACAGCCTGGGAGGCGATGGGCCCAGGTGGAACCTGAGAAGCAAGCCGCTTCCCGGCGCCTTTCCCTTTTTCTTCCTCCCCCCTCAAAGCGTGTGTGATCGCGGCGCTCCACGCCCCAGCGGTGAGACGGAGGGGGCCGGAGCTGTGCCCCGACGGCGCGGCCCGGCCCGGGGCTGTGTCATGCAGCAGGGAGCGCTTCCAGCCCGGGATGGCAAACAGCCAAACCCACCGGAGGAAAACCCGGCCAGGAAAGGCACCTTAATTATATATCCCCTTCAATTAAGGGACAGCAGCTCCTTCCCCTCGGATTCTTCGGGATTGGCCCTTCATGTCAGGCTCCGGGATTCTCCTTCTTTCTCTCTTGCTTTTTTTTTTTTTTTTTTTTTTTTTTCTTCCTTTATTTCTTTTTCCTCCCACAGAGAATAAGCTGCTCTCCGGCACAGATTGGCAGCATTGAGCATCTTCCTAACTTAACTCTGTCTTCCTTGCATCTATCAATCCACCTTTCTAATTAGACTAATTAGAAGATATGTGGAGTGTTGCTGGGTCCATACACTAAACTGCTTAGAGCTTGTGAAAGGAAGGCTGAATGCCCGCCATGGGAGGTGGCCATTCAGAGGGACGGTAACAGTTGCTACATTTATCTCCTGCCATTGAAAAGAGCTCTGCTTAAAGCTCGATTAAAATGTTTGGAAACTAATGCCACCCTGGATCCCTCTCTAATTAGATGTCCTGGATAGATCACCCTGAGCAGTCAAAAGAAACTCCTTCCCGGGCCTGGCTTTTCTGTTCAGCAGAATTACTTCTCTCCAGTACGGCCCCGCCCCCACCTCGAAAAGAGAAAAAGGGGGAAAAAAAATAAAGAAAAAAAAAAAAAGAGAGAAAGAGATAACGCAGCTATATAAACGGAGGGCAGAAAACTGGCAGTAGGCCGAAGTCTTGGTCCCCAAGGGTTATGTGCGGCCTCGGCTTTTCTGCTCGCAGGCTCAGGCTCTCCGTCCTCAGGGTTTCCCGGGGTGCTCCGGACTCCGGCGGAGCCGCGGGGGAGGGGACCTGGATTGGGATCCCCACCGAGGAGGGATCTCGGGGAAGGCGAAAAGGCCGTCACCCTCCTCCTCTGGCCGAGCGCGGCCGCGGTGCGTGTGCAGGTGCGGAGCCCGGCCCGCGGCTCTCCGCTTTGCCTCGCTGCCCTCCCCGCTGTGCCGCGCCGGCCTGGGTCGGAAAGCACCGGCGGGGTAAAAAAAAGGGGTGGAGGGCGGGTGGGGAGAAGTCACCCGCCGGGGGGGGCGGGGCTCCTGCCCCCAAAACGCGGCCTGCGGGAAGCCCGGGCGGGCCGCTGGGCGGGGTGGGGGAAGCGCGGCTGCAAATCTCTCCCCGGGGTGCCCTGTGCCTCCGACTCGGAGCTGGGAACACCACCCCACCCCCGCCCTCGCTCACCCAAATAGGCACACACGTGTTCGCACCCCCCCGGAGCAGCTTAGACCCGGGTTTCCTGCAGCAGGGCCCCGGGGTGTGCGCCGGTAGCCCTCGGGGCGCCCCGCTCCCGGGGGGGCCCAGCCCCGGCAGAGCACTGCCTGTCTGGGCACCTCGTACATCTGCGGCGCCGCTTCTTCCCCGCACGATAGAGGGATTTTTGTCCTCGTAAACGCGGGTAAAAGCTTGATGCTGACGGAGGAAAAGAAGAGGAAAAACTGTCTCTTCATTAACGCCACTCTGCTGTACGCAGATGCTTTCATTTACAGGCTAGATATGACCAAAAGAGCCTGAAAAGAGCTCGCACTCATGACTTGCCAGGCGGCGAACACCCGACAGCCGGTGCCGAAGACGACGCTCACCCGGGGGGGTCCGCAGCCCCCTTGTGCCGGCAAACAAGGGCGCGGGGGCTCAGGCGGCCCTGTCGGTGCCGTCGTGGGGGGCTGGCGGTGTGGATTTCACTCCGGGGTCTTTGGTGGTTGTGTTGCACCACGTGTCAGTAGAGCGGCGTAAGGTTGGCATGGGATATTTTTTTTATTTTTTTTTTTTTTGTTAAGAACGACTCGATGGGCTCTTCTGGAGAAACAGCTATATATGCCAGGAGAAAGTATGTGCGCCCCGTTCTCCCTGCCTTTCCCCAGGAGAGGCCCCTTTGAGCTGCCGGCGGGTGGGACCTCGTGGGTGAGAGAGCTGCGGGAGTGGCAAGCAGGGAAAAGCAAGTGTCATCTTCCCTTTTCTCACAAGCCTTACGAGTCACTTTCTCCAGAGACCCTGTGCGGGGGAGGGGAACGGGGGACAATTGGGTGGGTGTGCGCTGTGTGCTCCTCTTTGCCGCAGCAATCAGACAGCGTTGCCGGCGGGAGAAGGACTGGCTCCGAGCCCCGGGTGGGGAGCCCGGGGTCCCCCGCGCCCTTCCAGGCGCTCTGTCCTCTGCCCTCGGCCGGGCGAGGGGCTGCCCACGCCGTATCACGTCTAATCCTAGTGAACTCAACAGGACGAGTCCGATGGACAAACCGATACAATATTTCCCTTAGGGACAGAGAATCTTTCTCTCGCTTTTTTTTTTTTTTCCTTCTCCCCTGCTCAAAAGCGAGTCCAGCTCCGAGGACAGCTCTGCGCAGCGGCAGAGAGCGCATCTCTCCATTAAATGCTCCCGGAGGATCTCACCCCTGCTCCGCTGGGGTCCGCGGGGCGAGGGGCACCCCCGGGGCCCACCTCGGGGAGCGAGAGGGGAGCCCTACTCCGTCAGTGAGGGGGGTTTGGCCCTGGGGGACGAGCAGGGGTCTTTCTCCCTGCTGCCGAGCCGGGCCTCTGAGGATATAAGGACGGGAGGCCACACCCTCCCAAAAGGTGGGCTTGTCGTTTGTCCCTGCTCACGGGCTGTGCTCCTGCCCGCACCCCTCCAGCATGGACAGCTTCTGGGACCCTTCACCACGAAATGCTGCTCCGCAGATGCCCAAGAGAAAATCAGGAGAGGGTACCCAGCCTGCAAGAATCACAGTGAGGGGTAGTTGGGAGTTTGCTGAGTTTTACTCAGTTTTAGAGTTTTCTTCATTTTAGGGAGAGCAGGATCTTCCCACGGCCAGTTTCTGCATCTCTGGAGCCTCAGGGGAAGCCCAGTTGCTGGTGACCTCTCTCTTTCTGAAAACAAGTAGATGAGGGCTGAGGATGCTCCCTGTCCAAATCCAGGGGCAGCTGCAGCTGTGTGCCTGGTAGTCCATCGCAATCAGCAGGTGGTTTAGCTGTTTGTCTACGTTTTACCATGTTTCACATTGTTTTCCTCGTGGGCGTTATATGGCAAGTTTCCTTGTTAGCACTGGGAATATATATATACATACATATCTCCAAATGGGGAATTTCTGCAAGTAGGACGAATATAGGGTCAGAGATCCGAGTTGAGACGTTTAGGTGAAACCTCTGCCCCGGCACCTATCCTGTCTGTGCCTTCGCCCCGAGGGTCCCTTGTGCAGTTTTGCCATTCACCTCTCGCCTGGCAGGAAGACAAAAGGTGGTGAATTTAATGTTTTGGGGACAGGGGAGGCTCTCTGAAAGCCCATCCTCGGTGAAAATCCCGAGCGGAGAGCGGGGCGCAGGGTCAGAGCCGCCCGCGACCGGGGAATTTCATACTCGGAGAAGCGAGAACTCTCTGGGAGGTAAGGAGCTGTGGGCTGCTTTTTTTTTTTTTTTTTTTTTTTTTCCTCCCATCGGGCGCACGGAATAAAAGCAGGCCAGAAAGTGACTGGGCAGTGGGTTGATGCAAGAGGCCCCACGCCCCCCCTCTCCTTCCCCCACGCTGAGGGACGACCCCTCCCAGGGCCCCGGGGGCTGCTGCCGCGGTGAAAGTGGGGCGCGGAGGGTCAGAGGCTTTACTAAGGGTAATTTTGGCTGGACGGAGATCTAGTCAAATGAGGGGTTTTATCTCGGAAATACGTGTCTGAAAACACGCACTCCTCGCCATCTCCCGCCAAAGTACCCTTGTGATCTGGCCATCTCAACCAGTGGGAGCAACGGCTCTCCCCAGATGTTGATGGCAGAAAGAGATAAAAGGGAAATTAAAATAAATATTTGTCCTTCAGGAATGGAAGTTATTAAATTAACACCCCAAAGTTTGCGCGATCTAATGAGTTTTGTCAAACATTATTTTTTCAAAAGAAAGATCAAAATATGTGAAATTTTGCTTTTGGTCAGTGCAGTGGAGCGTAAGAAAAACCTATTAACGTACATCATCGAGCCACGCAAGCCACTGCTGGACACGTACAACAGAAGGTAAATAGATTATTTTGTTTAACAATGCTGACAGCTCGTATGGAGCAGAATTGGAGAGATCCAAATATTAATAGATTCATTCAAGTGGAGCAAAAGTTACAAATCATTAGCTGAAGCAAGTTGGCTTCCAGCCCACATTCTATAGGGGCATGAGGGAAGTGTGGTAACTGTGCTGTTGCCGGCTACAAAAGGGCAATTTTTGTATATAATTTATTTAGATGAAGTGTGCAGAATGTTTTTATTTGTTCTACTTCTAGCTGTCTCACCTCTGTGTGAACTCCCCAAACCCAGATCTACTCCAAATACTTCTGCTCCCCCTTCTGCACACTTCCCTCCAACGTGTTTGCTTTGGCAACTTTCATGTTCTTGCAAACAATTCTTCCAAAGATATCAATCACTCTTGCACCCAAAGAGAAATACTGTACACTCAATGCGATGACAAAATGAAACATGTTTGAAGCAGACCATGTGTTCCAGTGTGCCAGGGATTATGTTATTTGTTCAAGGAACATGTTCGGAATATTTTAGGCTTCTGTTACTCCTGTGATAGTAAATTTTATTGTCTGCTGTTGGAATTTATTATTTCGGAGACAATCCAAATACCTCATTACACGGGGAGAGCTTCTAAAGTGGGAAGCCTGCTCCGTGTCGCGCTGGGGGAATTTAGTGGCCCGTGGTATTTTATTTTCTAATGCCGTTTGCCCTATGACACACGCAGAAACAGAGGTCAGCTCTCCCGGGCCTGGTGCTGGCAGCGCCCCGCCTGCTGCCACGCGTGTCCACCCGGGCCCACGCGTGCTCGCCTTGCCCCACGCCGGCAGAGGGAGCGGGGCCCACGGCGCCCCGTCACGGAAGCCCTCTGCCTGCGGCGGGCAAAGCCGAGGACGGCGGGACCCGCCTGCAACGCCCGTGCGGAGCCCACGGACCCGGCCGGTAGGTGGGACCCCCACGGGCGATGACGATGGAGGCCCGGGAGGGCTGCAGGCGGGTCCCGGCCGGTGCGTGGGCCCGCTGCAGCCCCCGTGCGTGGCAAGCAGCGATGCTCGCCTGCTCTGCTCCTTGCCAAATCCTGATTTTGAGGGTGCGTTTTGGCTCCATTTAATTTTTTTTTTTTTTTCCTTCCCCCCGCAGCGGTTTCCAATCGGCCTTGCTCGCCAGGGAGCGGCGCGTCCCGGCGGGACTGTCACCACGAGTGTGCTCCCACTCGGAAATTCCGTGTGTGTGGGTACCCCTGCCGCCACCTCCTCTCCGTAGGAGCCGGGATCCCCTCCTCTCCCCCCTGCCCCGGCGGCGAGGGACAGCCCGGCACTGGCGCCCCGGCTCCCCTCCGAAACACCTCAGTGCTCCCCGCAAACTTGGCAGGCAGCCTCCCAGTACCACCGCGGGATTATTGTTCTCAACACTAAGCGGCTTCGCTCCCCTTTCCCCTCGCCCTTCCCGTGTGGGCGGAGGTGCCCACGGCGCACTCGCCTTGGCGTGAGGGATGCGCCGGGCCTCCCTACATCGCTCCGGGGGAGCCCCCCAGACCCGGCGAGCCCTGTGCAGCGGCACGAAGAACGCGGTGTCGCCGAGTGTTTGTCCCCTCCGTGCGGGTTGTCGTGACGGGGACCTTCCCAGTCCACGCATCCTTCCCTTTTCCCCGACACCCCCCCCCCCCCCGCCCCCCGCGCACCCCGGCCGGCGCTGCTGCAGTGCCAGCGCGGGCGGGGGGGGAGGCTCTGCTGGAAGGCGGCTGAGTTTCCGTAATCGCTGGAAACCCAGCCTGGGCATCTTCACGCAACCCTGCCACGCTTCTGGTCTCCGAAATGGCCGGGCTGTTGGAATAACGGGTCTGCTGGTCAGACGTCATGAAACCATCGCGATTATTCTTGAGACAGTGCAGGCGCCACCTCAGTTTCCCGATTCGGCATTGCTGACCGGAGTGAAAGTGATAGCGCCTTACTCCAAAAGACGCGGAGATGCCCGGGAGCAGAGCTGCCGGGTGAGCAATGCCCTGGTTTCTGACGACGAGCACATTTTAAGCGAAGAATATACACATTTCCTTGAAACTCAAACTTCCTCTCAGAGGACTCACTTGGCCTGTGCTCAGGCTGCACTGTGGCTGCTTCAAACAGAATAGCTCTGACTGCATCCTTCAGGGAAAGAAAATAGGCTGTAGGTCATTAAAGCAATAAAGAGGGTTTTGGTGGCTTGAACTGACGGGGTGTTGCCCCCCGCCCCTCACGAGTGCACCATGCCTGGTTGGTGGGGACAGGTTAGGCCTGCTTGGGGCAGGAGCAGTGGCATGGCTGAGGGGAGAGCTCCTCTTCCCCTTGAGGAGGACAGAAATGCTTTCTGAGGGTACCTCAGAGCATTAAATGCCCTAGGTGGGAAAGGGTTTCTCATGGTGTGGGACAGTGCTAATCCAGGGGTACTGACGCTCTCCAAGGAAATAATACTCTATGAAAGGTTTTGACAGGGAAAGTAGAGTGGGGTGCAATTTGGTACCAGAAATTTGGTACCTTGCACACACATTTCTTTTTCCAGTAAACTCTTTAAATACCTGTGTGTGTATTGGCCCCACAAGAGTAAAGTGGAAGGGAAATCCTGTGCTGAAATAGGTGACACCTTCCCCCCGCACACCTTGGCCTAAGGACACTCAATGTTTGGCATCAGCGTGTTTTACTGGTGCGTTACACTGCTTTCAGCAGTGATCTTAAGGCATGAGCCACCGCCCTTCTGAAGATGATGGAAAATATCTTCCATCAATCCAGAGAAAAGTGAGCAGCAAGAAGTGTCAGCATATAAATCAACACACGATTCAGGTCCTGGCCGATTCCTTCATCATTAATAAAAAAGTGCGCTGAGAAAAATACGTGCAAATTTGTAAAACAAGCACACAAGCAGACTAAACCTCCAGACTAACCAATCAAACAAAAGGCCAGAATGTTATAGTAAAAAAAAAAAAAAACAAAAAACTTGGCAGGGGAAAGTGACCTACTGCAGATGTCACGAAGGGGCAGGAAACCTAAAAGGATGCTCTTTCGGTAGTGCATGTGCTTATTCCTGGAAGGACGGCTGGGATCTGGTCCGCCCAGCAGCGGGAAAGCGGACAGAGGTTTCCCCATCAAGCTGCAGTTACATCCCGACGCCATTGGCCCCTTCTTCGCGATTTATCGTCGACAACGCTTTAAAGCACAGAAACGAGAGCCCAGGCCTAGAGGACAGAAAACGCCTTGCTGGGTGGCGATTGCCCAAACCGGGGGGTGGTTCCCCGGCCCGGTGCGCGAGTGCCCGGGGAGTGAAAGGGCGCCTCCTGGGACCCCTCCGGGGCGGAGCATCCCAGTGCCGGGCCTTCCCCCCCCCCTTCAGTTCGTGGCTTTTCCTGATCCTCGACTTCCAGCGCCAGCTCGGTCGCTGTGCTTCAAACACGGGGAGGATGAGGACACCACGGCACTGCGTGGATGTCGTTGTTTCCTGGATAAAATGAGAGGATGTATCCGTCCGCGGGACATTTTTCCTCTCGAGCAGTGCCCAGCTTCCTTCGGCTCTGAGGAACACATGGCGAAGCACGCCGGAAAGTGAAAAGAGATGTGCTTGGGACTGTTCATTTCATCTGCCAGAGAAACTTCTCCCGAATGACTGAAATCCAGAGCCGAGGCAGAATAATCTCAACCACATTTGGTTTTATAGTAAATTAATACTGCAGTCTATATAGTTGAACGGGAAGTCGAAAGCCAAACCAAAACCCTTGTCAAAATAAATACTCATCAGCAAATATTTTGATTATTTAAAAATGCTTAAATAAGTGTCTAACATTTCAAAAGAAAATAAAAAAAAAAATATGAGAGAGAAGCAGAGACTCAGACCGAGCGCCACATGCCTCGCAGCTCATCCCTGAGCGAGAGACGAGACGCTCATTAGTTTGCATTGTGTAGGGCTATAGGAATAGACTCATAAAATTTTATTTGCTATTATCTCGTTTAGCGGCTCGCACGACGCTCCAAGACTCCAGTTGGGTCTGAGGCTCTGCGCTCCGAAAGGGCGCAGATTAAAACCGAGGTCCCGAAAACATCTCAGGCTGCCCAAATAGGAGAATATGCCCTCGTGTGCGGGTTCACGGGGATTCGGGGTGCCCCCGGAGTGTTGGGGGAGCTCGGCTGGTGCCCCCATCCCCGGGGAGCAGGAGCACCAGGGCTGCCCCCGCGTCGCTCCCGGCCGCGGAGGCGGCGGCACCGGGGCTCTCCCTTCCAGGGCTGCTATCAACAGCCCAGAGACTTCTCAGCTTTCTGCTCTGCAGGGCTGGAAGCCTGAAATGTCCAAAACTGGCACGGTGCACGAACTGAAACCTTTATAAATTTATTTCCCTTAAAGTCTTTATTAACCACCCCCAAGGACCATGGCTGCTGCTGCTGCTGCTTCTGCTCTTGCACGGTGGTGGTCTGGCACCTCCACGAAGCACACATGCTAAACAGATTAACATGCTTCGGCTGACCCATACTTCACAAACCGGGGATAGAGTTTCTCCAGCTCCATGTGGAAATTAACCTACATGTAGCAATGGTCAGCTGCAAAGAGGGAGTTCCCAAGCAATCTAAACAACCTACAGTTCTTTGTTACTTTTGGCCCTTCCCTCCCTTCCCATGATTAAATATTTATTAAAATAGGAAATAAAAAGAAAAAAAAAAAGAAAAAAGAAAAAAGGAAAACAAAAGAAAAAAACTTCTTCCTCCCCTTTGGCCCCTCTTCCCCTTTCGCTGGGCTTGTGCACATACCTGCAAGAGCTTTTTTGCCGGTGCCTTTTTGTTTGTTGTTTTAGCAAACGCAGGGCTTCTTTTAGAAAAGGCTAAAATCTCAGTTGCATGGTTTATTAAATGTTTTTGAAGGGCAGGTTAAATGCACAGGTTTAGGAGTGTTATCACTGTTGGAGTCACTTTAGTCTCTGATGTCCCCCCCCTCCCCCGTCATTTACATTTGAAAGCACCCTGAGATAGAGCTGTTTGCAGATAGCCGGGGAAGGAGTTTCCAGCATGCTAATCCCACCACTTTCCCTGTAACAGCCCCTTCGTCTTGTGCCTTTCCGAGATCGATCCTCGGTTGAAAGCTCCAGGTTTTCAGAGAGAGTAAGAACAAATATAAGTAACTGTTGGCTTGTGTCACACGGGGCTGTCATGGTAATAAACACAAGGCTTCTCCTCCAGGAATTCCTAATCCTCCCTGTGTGGCTCTAGCCCTGTGGATAATATCATTACAGGACTAAACAAATAAACAGTCTATCCGAATCGAGCGGGAGGCACTGGGGAACACAGTTCCTCTCTGCAACGATGATACAAGTAAATTTACACTCACGTCTTGGAGAGGGTCCAGTGGCTATGAATAGCTGCTCAGTTCTACAACACTGGCTCTGGGCTGGGAAATGGTGCTGACCCTCCTGCTCTATATTTGCTGCAATCAATGTGAGCTATTCAGGGCTGTGTTTTCTTTACTATCCTCTGCTGGGAACATCAAGGACCACTAACACTTTTATGAACCCGGGCTCGGGGAAGACGCTTTTACTACAAAGTTGGAGCATTAAACCCAGTGACATGAATGAGAGGTTGACGTGCTTCTGCCAACCAGGAGTTGGGCTCTCTCATGCGATTTCCTGTCGTTCGGCTGCTGCTTCGTGTTTGATAAACTCGCTCACGTGCTGAGATGCAAAGCCACATTCTTCCTCGTCCTATTAAAAATAATATAAAAATAAAGGCGAATCCAGCTGCAATCAAGATCTAACACAATCAAGACATTTTAATAGCACTCTATAATTTCTGGTCTCAAGTTGCAATAAATAACTTGAATGACATATTGGGAACATTAGCATTTATATGCTTCCCCCCTCCCCCCCCAATAAAATAAAATAAAAAAGTATATCAAACTTATCTGTATGAATCTGGCTCCATGACATAAAAACTCCAAATCCCTGCACATTTTGCACCCTTGCCCCCTGCAAATGCCAATTAATAAGTCATATTTCAATGCAGTTGGTTTTCTATGCACTTTAAAAAAGATTTGGTTATCTAAAATGCTACATTTTGAGGGAGAGATGATTTATTCCTTCTCAGTCAAAGAGGAATAAATTGTTGTTTTCTTATCTTTATGGTCTCTTTGTAAGGACTCTTCTGAAATCTGTTTTCTACAACTGCAAATATTGGAGATGATGAGCTCAAATGAAATCTTGACTTTTTTATAAAAATAGCAATAAAAACATCACACCCAAAGTATGCCCTATAGCATGGGGTCCTACAGAGATGTGCTCTTTCAGATTTTTTAATTGATATTATCTTAGATTGTGCTGCAAGATCTTCTGTGCAGGAACTTCATATCCCCTGTGGCTACAACCCATTTGGGAGGTGCTGTCTGGAGTGTACTGCTCCGGATGTGGTTTACACACTTGCTTCCTTGCTGGTGACCACCAGAGTTTGTGAACAACTAGCCAACTTGGGTGATTGCTGACTGCACTAAGCATGCCTGGTGCTGAGCCTCACAACCCGAAGTGGAGAGGGAAGGAGCACCCAGGGCTTCTGCACTGTGGCCTGTTCTGTGACTTGCTTGGTGGAGCAAGAAGGAGCCACTTAGCCCCTCTACCAGCTTCTTTCCCAATGAATTGGCATTTCCCCCTTCTTTTTTACCTGACTGCCAAGATCTGGCCTGTCTTGTTCCTTAGTTAAACTTTGCTCCTCCTTGAAGCTGTCTTGGCCACTAAAGCAGAAGACGTCCGCCTGTCGTTATCATGGTCCATGGAATGGGGATCATTTCTGCTTTAGAGCACAAATTTCAGGCATTTATTGTCAGGGGTAGTGACAGAACAGGTCAGGGAGAAAGGGCTATGTGTATCTGCCTTTTCCACAAAGTGGACACAAAAGACCTTTTCCTTACCACATAACCATGCTGAACCTGGGAAAAAACCTCCTCCTGCTAAGCTACCTGGAAACCCCATCTTTTGTTAGTACAGTGATGGACAGAAACATCCTGAAGTGCAGCTGTGCTGGAGAGAGGGCATAACTCATTTTCTTGGAAACTGCTGAAGATAGGACTAAAAATTGTGTTTCATTGTCCAGGGACATAACTCATCTGTTAAAACTAAGGGGTTAGCAGTTCAGTCCCCAGGGGAGGGTAACTCAAAGAAGAAATCAGATTTATTCCTTTAATAAGATGAGTTCAGAGTACAGGGTTGTTTTCTTAGCATGGTTCCTCATGGCCATCAAATCACATGGGTGGTTTTAAGAGTTCCTAATGTTAGTCCAGGGCTTCTTACTGGGGAGCTTATTATCATGGGAAAGCTATCATTGCAGAGGAGAGTCTGCAGCTTTCCATCCATCAAGTGCAATGCAGAGGGACAGCAGACGAAGGAGTAAGGTTGCCAAAGAGTTATTGGCTCCCACCACCCTTTTCCATTAATAAAACCCACCTCGGCATGATTGGCTCTGGCCTTCTTTCCATTGTCATAAAGCTGGAATCAAAGAACTTGACTGCTTTTATTGGCAAAACTTTCACTCCATCAGTGACGTCAAAATGCAGGAGGCGGCTGAGGGTTCACCGGCAGCTCAGCACAGAGCGGGCTTTCTGGGTGAAAGGAACCTTCTGTCAATGCCCCTCCTGAGACACTTAGGTTTAAGGAAATGTTTGTACTGCTCTAGAAAAAGAGCTGGCCGGGTGTTTTTCTTTTGTGCTTAGGCACTCTGAAAGGAATTCCTGTGGGCACAATTATCTCACATATGGCGAGTTAGAAACAAAACAAAAAAAAAAAAAAAAAAGGGCCAAAGGGAAAAAAAGGAGAGAGAAGAAGAAAAAAATCAAAGGTCACTTGGATGCTTTGGCCTAGTACAGGAAGGGGGAAAATCCACCTTGGAGGATACAACTTATTTGAGGAGAGCTGGAAACCCATGATTAAAGCAACAGGAAACTGAGAACAAGCAGCGGCCCAGTTAAAACCATTGAAACAAATCCCAGTCTCTGCAAACTGTAGGAACAGGGCATTAGTGTTGCAAATAAAACAGAAAGGGTGTGTGTGTGTGTTATGTGGTGAACTTCATGGGACTGTACATTCTGCATCCAATAGCTTGTCTAGAACAAACCAGAAATTTGATGGGGAAAGAAGTTGCTAAGGGGCAGCTAGACTTGCCTTATCTGCACTCCTACCTGTGCTGCTCACTGACAACTGCTTAGTGGGATCCTACCCAGATCTTGTGTGATGCTGCACAAAGCAGCACTGTCCTTGCAGCATCTCTGTGGCAAAGGTGAGACTAAATTAAACCCTATGTGCAGAAGGGAAAACGAGAATTTACCCCCAGCCAAACAGCTAGTCACAGGCAAGAAGAAAATCTACTGACTTTGCTCAGCCTCCTCTGGTAGGAGGCAAAGTGGAATCAACAAGAGGTTGTTATTTCAGACAGATTACCTGTGCAGGGCAATGGTACCAACTTGAATCCAGTAGACATCAGAGACTACTTCTTTTTCTCATAAAGAAGTTGTTACCTCTCTTTCAAATTCAAAGATCCCACAGTGTCTGGAAAATCTAAAACTATTTTCACAATTATTTTTTAACTTTCATTTAAAAATCCATTACAATTTTGTGATTAAGTAACTGTATATTAGGTCATAACTTGATTGATTAGATGCTCTTATTAATACTTAAGTTCATTCTTGGAGGATGGCTTGGTTACTTCACTACAACTAGCTTGTCATATGAATGCAAGTTACTTGCTGCACTTGAATTAAGATTTGCTTCACGTTCAAAGTGTTTCCATACCCACCCACATTTAAGCATCTGTGAAAACTGCAGGACTAGGAAAGATGGAAGGAAACTCTAAACTTCCACAGCCTGTCAGTGCTGGCCTCCGTATCTCTTTCTCCACATGGGCACCATCAGGCTTTCTCCTAGAGGACAATTGACTGTGCCACAATGCGTTGTGAGTCTGGTATCAACACATGCATGGGACAGGGACCATGTCTGAGCCTGTCTCCTGGGCTGTTTTTACATAATGGTTATGGATGAAGCCCTTGAATTAGTGGATGCATGACGTTCTGCCAGGATATTTGGCCTAAATAAGAATCACACCAAGGATGAGGTGGCATAAAGCCAGCAGTGGGGAATGACGGTGTATCATAAGCCTTCCTTGGCATTAACCCTGCAAAGTACTTTGGAGCATGTTTGAGTTCCCACTCAGAGAAGTAGGGGATGGACCAGGCCACTGGCTTCTAATGCTTCCAACTGAGCTTATTAAATTTGGTTGGTGTGGTATCTTGCACCTGGTAGACTATCAGTTTCTCTGGCATATTTCTCCCTTTGAGTAACAACAAGGACAAATCAATAGATACAGTAGATGCTTAGGCTGTCTGTGTTTTTCTTCCAATTGATTATTTTTTGCTTTTGATTACAAATAACAGAAAATCATAGATGTTTTAATTTGGAGAAAATATGAAATGAAATGCTGACTCACTTGCTACTTCATATGAGTTAACTCCTCCCCCTCCCCCCCTCCAAAAAAAAAAACCCCAAACCCCTAGTTTGCGCTTGCTAAAAACCTGGAACACACATTTGTGCAGGCTGCCACACTTCACTGGGTCCCCCCACCTTCAGGGTCACACTCCCAAGGTGTTGCTCCACTGCTATGTGTGCCCCATCAGAGAGATGAGCCCAGCCTCCTTCACCTGCATGCCAGCTACTGCAGCCAGGAGCGTAAAGCTGCAGAGAGAAGCAAAGCTGCCCTACCCTCAAGTTCCCAGGAGATCTGCTGTTCAGTATAATGGTGCACTGCTTGGTCTCTCACATTCAATAATGGCAATAATAATTCATAATTCTTGGTCAGCTATGCCATCACAAAGTCCTGTGAAAATATTTTCATTGGGTCCAGTTTAGCTATGCCAAACTCACTGTCACAAGGCCAAAAATAATCTTTGCTGTAACTACATTGACTCTGGGATGCGGGTGGTCAACCCCCAGTCATTGGGCTCAAAGCTGAGATAAAACCAGATATCACACTTCTTTTTTCGTAGCTTTCCTTTGGCTGACAGTGGTAGTGTTCTTGTTTTGTTTTGATCCATTTTAGGAGTGTGACTATCTTGTAACTCCTTGACCTCCTTAGTAAAGACCAAGGAAGACATGTTTATTATTATTTTTAGTAATAATTGTATTATTATTTTTATTCCACTCAATTAGTTCCTGATCTGAGGAAAAAAAAATCTGTGAGGAATTAAGCTGCATATAAGGAGTATAAACAATGAAGGCTGTGTGAAGAAGAGTCTATGGACTGACTTATCTTCACTAAAGTGCTCCAGTATGAAATACATGGGTTTGTATTGAGACTCTCTGTTATGATCACTAACACTGTGTATATCCACTATCCACTGGAAATGCGTTGACTATAACAGATGTATACAGATGCAATGGAAAGCAGAATTTGCCTAATACTTCTATAGCTTTGATCCTGTTCTAAATATAAATTCCTTGGCTTTCAAGACCAGCCTCCCAGAAATCATAAGGTTGTATCCTGCATGTAAGTACTGTGCTTGTGTAGAAAAGCTGTACTGTTTGTTTTTCTGGCATAGAACTCACTTTAAAATGAGATTATTTAGTTGAAGAAAACATTTCCTGACATATTGCAAATCAACATTTGAACAAAATCTTCTCTTTTTGCGTAAGGAAAGGATGAGTGCACTCTAGTTTGTTTAATCCCTGTGGAGCTCAATGAATTAATTTTAACCACTGAGGCATTTGGTTGGTAAAACAATGTAGCACAGTGTGAAGCAACTTGACATCAGTTAAGCAGTTTTGCTCAGTCAGACTGCTTTGATAATTTTTTGTCTTGCAGGGTGTCTTCCATAATTCCTTCAGATAGGCTCTAGCTCTGCAGGCAGAGCGACAGACCAATATAGACAGGGAGACTAGTTTGGACAGCACATGATTTTATAAACACCTATGGTTGATTGTTACGGTGTATACTGTCTTTTGGGTATACTCTATATACATTCTTGCCAACTTTAAGTGTTCTCTAAGCATGCATATATATATATGAATATAGAAACATATGTGTGTGTATGAGTATATATTTACTAGGGTCTCTTGGCAACAACATTTATAAACTTGGAGTTGTGTTGGATCATCTTCCAGAAAACAGAACATATCAAAAGGAGCCCAGTTTATTGAGATCAGAAGTCTAAAAAGTATCAGTGCTACTAGTGCTAGAATTTATTTTCTTTAGGGTCACTGCCAGTGAGTTAACTATCTTCCATTTTGAGTTGTAGAGCAACAGAAATATGTCACATTTTGGAAAGTATCTGGACATAGAAGGTGATGGAAACTGGGCCACCAAAGGGGATCTCAGGGTCCTGAGTCCCAAGAGCATCATTTGCACAGGGTAATACCCCAGCCTTTTCCTGGGCTCTCCTTCTGCTGTTCCTTTTTTGCCCTGTCTTCCTATTTTTCTGAAGGTCATCCCGAGACATCCTGATGTCTGAATGACCTTCCTAGTTGGGGGGACATTTCTCTTTCAAGCCTGCCTGTTTAACAGGTCATAAGATGGCATCCTCAAGAAGCCACCTCTACCATTTTGTTATTGACTCAATTTTGAAATCTCACCTGTTCTGCTTCCCCACAGGGCAGATGGCAACAGCTACACAGATCTCAGTGAAGGACTGTGATTGATTAATTATAAACTTTCCACTACTCTGCTATGCCAGCATCAAAAAACAACTGACAATATGTGTTATAATTTCATCACACACCTTGTACTTTCTTCTGTTAACTGTGAAACAAAGATGTTAATTGTTTTCACAATATAGTATTCCTTGTTGGTGTCAATAACTTGATTTTGTGAGGGCTTAATAAAACTTTATGTATGGTTTGCTCTTATCCCCACAGAAGAGTCTAGTCAACATTATTAAGCATCTCCACCCATTTTGTATGCAGAGGCTTTGCCAAGGTGGAGCCCAGAAGTCAGCTACAGAAGGCAAAGTACACTGGGCATCAGAACAGGTTGCTAATAGCAGCAGTTTCTGTTGATTAGGCTACCTAGTCAAGGCAGGACACCTATAGCCAGATTTTGTAATCTACACAAGTTATTTCATATTTGATTTCTAATATATAATTAGTCAGGGCTGTATTAAACATAAAGGATCTTTCAGCTTTTGCCACATAGGGTCAGTTTTCAGTTATCTGTATTCAGAAGTGAATATTAACTTTATCTGATGGTATTATACTGTTTATTTTTTCTTAAAATACTGTTTATTTTTTTCAGAGGCATTCTTCCTACCAGCTTTTGTGCATATGGGTGCTTTTATGCACACACATGTACACATGTGTGCACACAACTCATTCAGACTTTAGCCAGATGTATGGGCTGAAGAATGTATTTTGCTGGAATTCTGAGCAAACCAAGAAAGGAGAAGGGATGTCTTGTATTGAAATTCCTTTAGTCTCTTCATATGGCATCACTTGTAAAAAAAAATATAATTCCTATGCATTAATAAAATGGACTCAGAAATATTCTGATATTCTAGGTACAAGAGGGAAGAAGTAGTAAAGTTGCAAATGTTCTCCACAGTACAAAGCGGTAGAAGTTTTGTCTTCAATTGTACATATTCTTCCTTTCTAAACTTCACACTTGATGATTAATTTCCTTAAGCATACTTTATGTTGATAATTCCATACCATTTCTGCAGCTTCAGCTTAGAGTTAAGTTTACTGACAGAAACATTAAAATGCTTTATTGTGTGAACTCACTGAATATAATACTTGCTTCACCTGTGCACAGAACATGATTTATATGGTTTCCTCATTCAAACTCTATAAATTACATCTATTATATATTAAACCACCTCCAACTCTCAGTCAATTCATTAACTAAAATGTCTTCAGTTCTCTTAACAATAATTAATGTTGAACTGGCTAATATCTCTATAAATACTTCTTACTTGACTAATCTACAGCATGAAATAATAATTCTTTAGGAGGCCATTATGAAAAAAATGTGCCCAGTTCAGATTTGTTACACAGATATAAAAAGAAGCCAAACTAAAACATGGGTGGGGTTTTTTGGTTTGTTGTTTGTTTTTTTTTTGTTTGTTGCTTTTTGTTTGTTTGGTTGTGGTTTTGGTTGTGTTTTTTTTTTTTTTTTTTTTTTTGTGTGTGTTTTTTTTTTTTTGTTTGTTTGTTTGTTTGTTTGTTTGGTTTTTTTTGGTCTTCTGTAGCTTGAAGAAATATATTCACTTTTGTTTTACAATCTCCTGAAGTGCTTCAGCCCATCTTCAGGAATCTACACTTACACTCATTAGCACAGGATCTGCTAAAGAGTGCCATAATTGTACCTTTGTCTTTGGAGAACGGATAATCTGATGCTTCAGAGAAAGTTAAAAACTTCTGTGAAACTTCCTTTAGTTGAATAAGTCTTTAAATAAAGAAACTGGGATTTCCCCCAGATTATGTACAAATCATCGGGTCACAGAAATTTCTAAAATTTCTAGATTGAAGTTTAATGGCACTCAAGTAACAGGCTGAAAACCAGCTAGACCAAGGACTCTTTCACAGAAGTCATAATTCAGTGGCAAATGTGTGGCAGGAACAAAGCCCCAGTAAGTGGCTCCAAAGACCCAGCAAGGTGGGGATGGTTCTATAAAAGATTGTTCGTAATGACTCCTCGTTCAGGAAGTCCCCAGGACGCTGGTTACCAGAAGATAAAGAATGCCAGAGGAGGATCGCTTTATACTTGCTCTGCTTTTCATACTCCTTTCCTTGGTATCTTCCCCCAGCCAGAAGAAGAGGGTGACTCCTCCCCCAGCCATAAAAACCTGTGGGCTCACACAGTATTGTGCTTCTCATATTCATGTATCTAAATAGAATAGTTCTGGATGTTTTCCCTCCCTATCACAGATGTGTAACATTTCTGTGGTAACTAGAGCATTAATTTGCAAAGAAAAGTTGTTTTAGCAGAGTATGTATTTGTAGCTGTTTCTAATGCAGTATGTGTTTTGATACTTCTCTCTATGTTTTCTTGTAATTTATTTTTCTTTGTTTCTTAATTTGCTGCTTTGGTATTGGCTAATTTAGTTTCTCTGTACATCCTTCATGCCTGCCTTGTTGAATTTACCACTCTCCCTATGCCAGGCCTTACTTTGTGGTATTTAGCTGCCCTGCATTCACTGGTGGCTCCACTCCCAAAAGCTGGCTCCACTCCGGCTTATTAACAATCCCCAAGAGACTGTGAAACTGGATTCTGTAGAGATCCAAATTTATCTCTGTAACGATGACAGCCAAAAACACAAAAGACAGCAAGGACTGCATGTTCCACTAACCCCACACCAGCTCCTAGCAAGTGGCTGGGAGTCACATGCTTGGAAATTGCTGGGCTGTTGCTTGATGTCATGGTCTAATCATCAGACCACAAGAAAAAAGAAAAAGTATGTCAAGTACAATCCTTGTTCTCTACCTCTGCTGATTTTGTAATATGGAGACAGCATTTGTCTTGCTCTCTCTGATTATTTTTGGAGAGTCATTAGTTAATTAGGAACTGAAAAATACTAATTGGTAATAAAACCCTTTAGCATTTGAAACTTAAGATGCTTCCGTCAATGAAGACATTTTCAGTTCCCAGACGTGCCAAAAGCAAAATAATACAATGTCACTGAGAGTCCTCTAATTACAGATACAGTCCTTCTGAGTCCTTATGTGGCACATATTTTATACTTTTAAAAGATATCAGTAATTTTAAAATGCATTCCTTATTTGTAGTTTGATGGCAAAACCACATAAGCCAATTAATCAAATGCAACTTTTCACTGCAATGTCTTTAGTAGCAAAGTACAAACCTAATACACAAACCGATATAACTCTCATGCAGTCAATCAATTATTGTTTCTCAGAGTTATGATAGTATAAGCAGCAGTAGAAGATGTTTTCTATAATTGTTTTCTCATTTTGTAAAACATCGTAACTCCATCTGTCTCACCCATGCTCTTGCAAGGTGGTCCTTTTGTTTTCCAGAGCTTTACTGAAGAAAGAGTTATGCTTGTTTATTCCACTTTACCTCCACTTTTTTTTTTTTTGTTTGTTTGTTTGTTTTTTTTTTCTTTTCCAGATCTGACATACAGAAAAGGACTGGATATTCCAGCAGTACCTGTTGGCTTTCTGCAGCATCCTGAGACCTCTCAAACCTCTAAACTGGAGTTTAGATATTTCATCCTTTTGCTAGACACAGACCAATGTTCACAAAAATACTACAGGGATTAATTTCTACCTAAAGTGCAATGCAATTACATTTTTTATCTGAAGTTTGTAGTTATTCCCCCCTCTTTTCTTTCACAGTCTGTTAGCTATAATTTTTAGGACAACAGTGGTGATATCATCCAGCTAGCTATTGCCTTCTCTTCTAGCAGGTAAAATGGATCTCACTCTCTTCAACCTCTTCTGTGTTTCAAGGCTTGAGTTCCAAGTCCAATTTCAGTGACTCCAAGCGTGATCAGGTTAAGTTTTGGGAGTCTTTGTTTGTACTTCAGTAATGTTTTGCATGAGGTTCTTGCTGTACAAAGCACTAGCTGCAGGGAAAATAACAGACTTCACAACATTCGTGAAACAAAAAGACATTTGTCTGGTTGTTTAGATGAGCATATGTAAAAGTTCAGAAACAACAACAAACTACACCTGTGGCAACACACTACAGAGCAGATGGGTACCCCAGTAGTGGTATTAGAGGCAGTGGCACATGTTACAACTAAAAGTCTGGGATCTGAAGACAAAGGTCCCTTTCTGACTTTGGCAGGTTCTTCTGTTTCTCATGCTGTTGTTGAAAGACCCGTCTATTACAGCATGACATAGCTGAAACAAACACATGGTTTGCACCAATGTACGTACAAGCTGCATATTGTAATTTAGAGATGTTCGCTTCTTATTAGGTAGGCTCTGTTGGATTTTCAAGTAAACAGAGGGGAAAATGACACCCCTTTAGAGTTACAACTAAGAGGGAGGTATAGTATATTACTAGCTGACCAAAGTAAGCAGTTATGCTAGTGCTGCTACAACCACTGACCAAATATAGTCCTGCTAGACTTAACTACCTTGTCATATTCATACTCCTGTAAGCAGCTTGTCCATGTGACTCAGTAACGAGGTTGGAGAACATGGTGCCCATCAGAAAAATCCCAGTTCACTGGCATGTAGGAATTGTCTTATCAGAGGTTTGTCTTTACGGCTTTCTTATTTTAATTTAAGCTATAAACGTGATAATCATTAACGTTTCTCTGCTTAGAATACACTGACAGTCTTGTTTGTGCATTGTGTGTTTGTGTAAGTCAAAGATGCTAATCAATAATTTCTGGTCTGTAACCAGGATTGGTTACTGGTGAGTACAGAGAAGGTAAGAAGAGAAGAAAAGGATTTTTTTTTTTATGTTTATGAAATACGAATTTCTAACAACTTCCTTCAGCTGTTCGCTTTTGTTAATTAGTTTAAAAAAAAAAAAATATGGGAGAGACCGTTCTAAACCAGAGACAGAACACCTTCTCTCTTGTATTCCTATTGACTCTTACTCCAATGGCTTCACTTCCAGCCTCTATATCTGGTTAGACTGACCAGCAATTTGTGGAATCATGACATAAGAGAGCTTACTCAGAATTTTCTGATATCCATCACCAGTTGGCTAGGGAGTGAGTTGTTAAAAAAACAGGCAAGCCAGAGGTCTAAGCCTAAACTGGACAGTGCAGCCCTGATCCCCATCTGTTGAGAGGATCTGCTCTGAACCACTGCATGACAACATGTGAATCTGCCACTGGAGTGCTGGCCTTGTTACCACAGTTAATGCTGGAGGTTGAGGGGAAAAAGGGAAAACACATATGTTTATGCATTCACATGCACCTTTAATTTGGCTTTAAAGTATAGCTTTGGCTTCAGATATGCCTTGAGAGACACTGATGTGTAGGAGGCTTAAATCTAGTTCTAGAGCCACATGATTTGAAGTAAAATTAATACAACGGAGGGAACTTCCAAGTCCTTTAGCTTTAGTTCCAAATAAAGCTTGTAACTGAATACAGAATCAGAGAATGGTACAGAAGAGATTCATAGAGGCTGCTGTGCCTAAGCCATGTTCAAAATGATTGCTTGGGCTTTCTTCCCAAAGACACCCACAGGGCGTTGAGGAGGTCAGTGTAGTTGAAAGGTGAGACTGCCTGTGCAGCAGAAGGAGAGAGAAGGAGCCCAAACTGGAGGGTGCTTACTCCCTCTTTCCTTCCATAAGGGTACTGGCAGCATTGCTTGTCAATAGCAGCTCAGTCTTGGGCCAATCTAGAAAAAAGTTAATTAAAAGATAACTTAGTCAGAAGTGAATATGAACTTGCTTTCAGAAGTTACATGGGATATGAGGTATAAAAATAAAATAAAAAGAGCAGAAGATCCATGGTGGTTGGGTCAGGCAGATGCATTTAGCTGTTTTCTTTTCACTGCCTAGGCGGAGGGATCTACCACAGTTTGTCTTTCCATAGCTTGTTTTTCCTATCTGCTACACTTTAAGTGAGTTAGGCCCCAACTCAGTCTGTCATGTGGACTTGGGATTAAGTAACGAGAACACAAAATACAGGGTTTACCCAGTCAGACCAAAGCCCATAGAGCTTAATATCTTACAATAAATGTTAAGGGAAGGATAGGACAGCAAGGCAATACTCCCATGCGAAGTTCCTGCCACTGGGTTATCTCTGGAGGACCTGATGTGAGCCAGGCTGACCTGTGAGGCCAGGCTACACGGATCACAGCTTGCCCTGTGTTCAAAGGGTCTTGTCTCTATGGTCTTTAGATGCAATCCAATTAGCCTCAAGTTTGGTAGTTGCTCTAGACCTTTCCTTACTCCAGTGCTATGGGTGCCTTGGTATTGGGAGCCTCAGCATGCTGTAGAGGAGTGTCTGCTGCTCCCCAGGCTGTCTGGCCCCGGCAGATTGCCCACACATACAAAAGTCCAAGCTCCTAGTTTTATAAGGGCTACATGCTGGGCTTCACACACTGCTCTTTCTGACTTCAATCATGTTTTAATTAATTTAATGAATGTGTTTCAGTGACAGGGTTAATAATTAATCATGTAATTAGGAGATTTCTCACTAAATATTCAAGGGGCAGAGTTAAGGTTGTGTGACCATTTCACAGTTTGGAGTCTTAGGGTTAGAAACATTCCTTTAGCATGACTTACGCTATTCATTACTGCTGAGTCCTTCTTCTTATTTACTGTATGAGACACCACGGGGTCCATTGTCTCTAATACTAAGAAAGCTGGAAAAAGGAGGCTTCATCGCAATATTTTTCCCTTCCTTTTTCTGAACTGCTTTCCCAAAACTATGATTGTAAGAATGGAATTTGTTTCTTGTGGGATTCCAATAATAAGCGGATGCACAGTGAGGAAGGCATGGAAAAAAAACTGCCTCCGGCATAATCATCTTTAGCTGTTCAGTGTTTTGCTCAGTACAGCTTCCACAGCATCTGAAGAGCCAACACAAATGAGAAAACCCCTGCACAAGAGCTAATAATCCTACATATGACTTCTGACTGAACTTGTCTGATTAATGTACTTTAAAGCAAAACCCCGTGCTTACGAAATCCCACTTGGAATAGTTTCTTTGGCCTCTAGTTCCCTGGCATTCAAACAGTGCTGCTTAAATATCACACTAAAGAACTTGAGTAATTCTAACTTGCAGCAGTTCCAGACTTTGAATGACAACATTGTTTTGTATTGATTATTTTTCTGAAAGACTGTTTCTCTAGGATGTATTGAGGCCAAATGCTTCTATGGATTCAATCAGCACAGCATCACTGAACCCAGTGATGCAAAGCTAGTTTGCCTCAGCTGATAATCTGGCACATTTGTGTTCCTGCCTACTTTTTATGGGATTAAAGCAAATCTAGCTGCTCAGGTTATGGCTGAATGCCTGTAGATGCCAAGCAAGTTGACCACACCAGTATAGGTCCTAAGGAACTAATCGAGGTAGCTTCAGAGATGCTGTGCAGAGTCGTCAAGGATACAAGGTGAGGGATAAAATACCCAGTAAGTGAGAAAATACAATATCATTGACAGTTCTTCAGCAACTTCAATTATGAGCTTTTGTCATTAGAAATATATTTGCCTTTTAAAAGATCCACCTGTAACTTTCTAAGTCAAGATTTGCATCCTATTGGATATGTGGCTAGCATAAAATTCAACTGCACAGGAAGAAGTGTTTTGTCAGACCTGTCTTGTGAATGATGTCATCAGTGGGAGCAAGGTCTTTGGCTTTAAATGAAGAAAGAGTCAATTTTCCACCAGACATTTTACAACACAGACCTGGCTGTGGTTTCTGGGTTTGTATTTTTTTTCCCTCCTCTGGCAACTCTTGCTCTAACCGTTCAAGGAGTTACAGCTTCCAGCTGCTTACTCTGCTCTGGTGCTGGAGGTTATTGCTCCTCTCAAAGGGGCAAGAAATCAGAGCATGGTCCCAACCCTTGGCAGATCCTCTACAAAGTCCAGTTATGCCACTGATGAAAGAGATTTTCCCTGCAGCAGCAACCAGAAAGCTGTTCCCCCAGCAGCACTGTCAAGTAATATCAAAGTTATTTGGTGTAGATACTATTGCAGTATCTCAGTATCTCCATGGCCAGTCCTGGGCACCTCTCTGAGGCCAGTTTTGTCTCTTTTCTGAGTGGCCCATCTCTGCCTTCCCTAAACCCCATTCCTCTTGATAATTCTGGAGAAATTTCTACTGTGGAGAACTCAAGTGACATCACTGTTCCCTGTACCACACTGAAGAGGAGCGGCTGAAACCAGTGCAAGCATTTGCCTGTACTGGCTTTAGTCTGGTATCTTGCACCAAGTGAGGAGCAGTACCTCACAACTCCATGACTTCAGAGTGCAGCATCTGTGATGCTGATCTGAGCTGCTTTCTAAGAGGTATAGAGAAATCCAGTGAATAATAATATGATGAACAAATGAGGAGCTGGAAGGAAAAAGATGAGAGAGAGAGAGAGAAAGAGGGAGAGAGTAAAGGGAAGAGAAAGGCAGAGGGAGAGAAAGAGCTTGTACAGACTAGAGTGAATAATTTGTAACTATTGTTTTATTCACGGCAATTATTGGTCACCATTCTTCTCTCAGGGTATAGCTTATGCACCCCCGCTATTTTTTCTCAAGTTTGCACATTGGTCCCAGGGTCTTTCATGATATCTTTTGAAAACTGCCCTTGAAGGAAGATTGTGATCATCTCCATGGCTGTATGATGGGGTTAAATCAGCAGATACCTCCTCCTTTCTCATAGAGCACCTGTTTGCAGGACTTACGCTCTACTTCACCATGGTGTTTGAAAGGATTGGAAAAAACAAGATGAGGAGACAGGGTCTGGGCACATGTGTCGGGGCAATTTTGTTGAGTGGTGTTAGTACATTGGGCTGAGGTCCTATGCAAGAGCAAGGGAAGCAGTGAGGAAGGAAGGCGAGAAAGAAGAAATAAGGAAGTCCATGCATTGCTGAAGAGAAAGGGGTACTGAGACTTTCACATAGTCTGAATGTGGTCTGAAAAGCTAATAATTTTCCCACCTTTTCTGTAAGGTTACTTTTGCGGGGGCAAGGCAGCCAATTAAGAATGAGGTTATGAGCTTGGAAATTTGCCAACTCCAGGGAGGAACATAATTCAGAGAGCACAAGGTGCTTTGAGAAGGGGTAGCTTTTTCCTCAATCCTGAAGGAACTGATAGGTGAGACTACACTTCTAGGTGATGACATCCTGAATAAATGTGTTAAATCAAATCTAGTAGCATCTGCCTAGAGGAGAGCAAATGTAGCACATATTTATTTAGGAAAAAGGAAAGTCTTAATCTGGAAAACTAGTCCTTTTATTCTAACCTCAGCAATATGCCAATTTTGCAACAGATTTCTAAGACAAGAATAGTTAAACATATGGGAGTTAGTGAAAAATATGATCGGAGTTAGAAAAAGGCAAAACATGACAGGCTAAAATAATGAATTTCATTGATAACTACATTACTAAACAATGGGAATAAGAGTGATCTATTTTATCTCAACTTCAGAAAAGCATGTCACATGGTATTACATGAGAAATTATCAGTTTATATGCAGAAGATATGGGAACTAGTAGAAGATGACAGTCAAAGGAGTTATACGGAAAGGGAAGCATCTGGTTGGCTGAAGGTTATTGAGAGAGCGCTTCAAGGATTAATCTTGAGCTAAACTTGTTTAAGCATTTAATTAATGGCAGCAATAATGACTTAGTAGAAAGCATGGGAATGTGCTAATGACATTTGTTATCAACACAGAAGAAGGGTGTATGGTGGTGAGCCAGAATATATGAAAAGAAAACCAGAATTGCTTTGGGCTTGAAGTAATAAAAATAGGATAACAGTCATTAGTGCAAATTGCAAGATCACGTGTTTACTGCTAAGTAACAGGGATTTTGCAAAAAAATTTAAGCTTGTCAGCTGAAAGTAACAGGAATAGAAAATAGATATGGACATGATATAGCAATGAATAAATCAAGTGTGCTTATAGTGTATGTCAAAAGAGGCATCTCCACTAGATAAAAAGGGAGCAATGCTAATCTTGGGTAACAGTGAGGCCCCTGAAATAAAATGTACCTTTCTGTGAACCTGTGTTTCAGGACAAAGAATTCAAATGGAAATGGAGGCCAAGAAGGACTGACTGGGAGCACATTTAGGGGAACAGAGAACTGATCTTGAAAGAGAAAACTAGAATTGCTCAGTTTGCTTAGCCCAGCAAAGCAAAGGCTGAGAGATGATCTGCTTGCTGCTCAAGCAACCACAAGGGCTAGCATATAAGAAGGAAAAAAATAGCTTAATTACAGCTTAATGGTGTTCTTATAAGGAAGACACAAGTGTCTGAAACAGTTATGAACAAGGCTAGGCTGGGAACTGGAAGAAGTTTCCTCAGATTCAGAGGAGTGTGGTGCTATGATGGGGTCCTGACTGGAGCAGGAAGACAGGACCATACTTGCTTTTTGGGAAAGCTTGTTCAGATCAAGAGAAGGATGACTTGAAGTGTACCCCAAGAGAGCCAGAGTAGTCCGAGGAATCTTTTATGCACTCGTAAATCTTTTAGTTCCTACCAGCTGATGCCAACTGTTTACCTCCACACATAGGGAGCATCAATGGGGAAGAATATTTCTTAGACAGGCTTAATCTCTTTGGTTCTTCCTGTGTGGCCTTGAACTGCTCTCTGTTTAGGGCATGTGGTGGAGCACCACAATCTAACCCAGGGCCTGTAAATGGTTTGCAAGACATTCCGTGAGAAAATCCTGTGTTTAAAATGTGAAATGTGTTTCAAATTTTGGATGGGCACAGAGGTCATGTGACAATTGCTCTGCTTTCCAATTGGAAGAATGTACCTCCTAGAATTGAGTTTCTTTGCAAATACTCATATTTAGGGCTCTAGCACTCATATTCCAAGAATATTCTGACCTATATTCTTCAAATTAGCTGCTTCTGCAAATATTCCTGCTAGCAAATTCATTCTCTACTCTCAAGCCAAAAGGGTGTGAATGCAGCATGAAGTAAAAACGTTTTTTGTTCAAATGAAAAGTCCTAGAAAAATTTTCAAGGAATACACTTAGATCCTGGAGGGACACAGGAAGCAGAGTGCTAGGCAATCAGGAAGAGCAAGAAGAGGAACAGAGGGAGGGAGACAAATTGCATGAGAGAGCCTGAGGCATGTCTGAGGCGGGCTTTAAAAACAACAAGGACAAATTTGAGTTGAGTAGGGAACCAGGGAGGCTGCCTGAGGATAACACAAACATTGATCCCTGACACTTGTGAAGGAGAGAGTCCTGTGCATCCAGGCAAGGCCACACACAAGAAAATTCAACAGTCGAACTTAGAGGAGCTGAGACATTTCCAAGGTAGAAGCCCAGGCTGTGGAGTAGAAGGTTGAGGTTCACAGCTGCTGAGAAACGGAGACAGAAGATATGGAAGAAGAAGGATTAAGAATAAGGAAATATGCTGGTACAGCAGTCAGGAGGAGGTAAACCACAGGTGGGAGCTGAGCAAGATGGGGAAGAGCAAAGCCGCTCAAAATTTCAAAGTCAAACTGGAAAGCTGGCAAGATTTGTGTGGTTTCAAATTGAAAGCATGTAAAACCACTTGCACAGGACGTGTATCATTGAAGGGTTGAAGCACAAATCTTTTCAACTCTGAATTAAGTTTTGGGGTTTTGATCAAACCACAGACCAAGAAAACAGTTTTGAGAGTGGGGGTGGGAATCTAGGTTACATTCAGAAAGTTTCTTCTGCCTGTAAATGATGTAAGAGAGTGGAAAATTACGCTGTGCTTGCCTCTGAACATTTTTCTGGATAAGATTATCTTTAACACACAATGCCTTTTTACATGAAAACTTCCTTTGCTTCTGTACCCTCCAGTTATGAAACACTTGTGCTCTGTCTGTATCATCCCTGGCATGATCTGGGAAGCTCAGGTGGTGACTAAGATTGTTTTAGCTTTTGTGCAAATCATGAGTGCAGGTTGTATTTTACTCCTCCTTGACTCTCTTGCATTGAGCCACTGGCACCTAGTTTCTCTGGCCAGCCTGTTTTGCGCAGTGAGGGGGATCTTTAGAGGATCTGAAGAAAGCAAGGGGAGGAAAAAGAACGATGATTAGAGACTTCTGAAAGGGGCAGTGAGGAATTAGGGTCTATACTCTTTGAAAATTTGCGTGACACTCCTTAACGGTCCCTGCCTCATTTTCCACTTGGCTGCTTTATGGCTGAACTGTAAACTAAAAATGACATGGGCTCATTAATTTGGCAGCAACTGGCAAGATGTGGCCATTTAGCATACCCACAAAGCTATTGTTTAAGGCTGGGTCATGTCAAAGGGCAAGCTAAATATGGCCGAACCTCTGAAAGGCTGAGTCTAGGAGTCCTAGAGCCTAAACCTTCTCCCTAACCTCTGCTTGCCTTCAGCAGTCAGATTGGCTTGGGTTTTTAGGGGAAGGCTTTACATAAAGCTGTCAAGTTACTAGCAATATTATGTCAGTTTGATTTTTTTTAAAAGCAGGCTCAATTATATCATCCTTTCTTCACATCTGACAAGCTGTGCAAAAAGTTTTTGCAGTAGTGGCTTCAAGGGAATGGAAATGCTTTAGTTGCGGATTGCTGCTGCAAGTCCAGAGTATGAATGGAATCTAAGCCCGAATGCTTTAAAATGTCAGATGCCACAGAATCACTGAAAAACCTTTCAGGACATCGGTCTGGCTGCATTTGTTTGGTTTAGACAGTAGGTCGCTAATCCCTACACTGTCAAGGAATTAAAGTGCATGGCAATTGGGCAGATCTCATGGGCACAGGATGAAGAAGCCCATCCGAGTTCAGTATTAAAAAGCCACACCACAAACTGCAGGCTGAGTGTTCATATGCAACTCTTCTTCAGGCAAAAGAAGACAATGAGAATGCAAACAAATGCAAGTAAAAAAGCAGTTTCTTCCCTTCCTTTCTCCCATTCTTCTGCACTACTACCGCTCAGGTGTAGTGGAAGTGTTTTTCTTTGTGTCTTTGGTGTGATGGTTTGCTCCCACTTTCCCTGGAACTGACTCTGATAGAAAAGGGTGACATCCCAGCCCACACTGTCCCTAGCCATAAGCTGCCATTTATTCAGGGGACTTGGAAGGAAGCCTTTCCCCAGCTGGTCCATTCCTTCTTGGGACATCTACATCTGAAAATAATACCTCTGCTATTTATGCACGTGGTCCTGTCATGACCTCGTCTACTAGGATAGATTAACCGAATTTCTCCAATGTTTTCTTTACTTCCTGATGGCCACCATTGACTTTCGAAGGCTTTCGAAGGAGCTAAGCTTGCATCAGTGTGGGAAACTTGGCATGTCTGAACTTTGGGGTGGCTTGATATTCTGAGGGCTTTCAAATATGATTTCTCCCCTTTTAAAATAAAGTTACACTGAAGCAGAAGGGACAAATAACTTAGACTGGCATTTCCTCCTTGGTAAGCAGTCATCTTAATGAATTTTACAGAAGGCAAATCACAGTTCTCAGGTGTCAAAATGTAAGTTTGCTTCATAAGCAAAAAAAAAAAAGAAGGAAACCAGTTTGAAATTTAAATGTTGCAGACTGTCTCTGCTGTGAAAAAATGTATCAACCTGGCTTCTCATTATTGCATTTAAACTGAAAAGAGTGTAGTAATAATAAAACAACATCTTTTTTTTTGTCAACTTCATATTCTGCTAAGATTAAGAAGAAAATGTATTTCCATGATGATTGGTTAAGTCATCTTGAGAAAATCTCTTCTTCATTTAAGTACTATATAACTCAAAATCTCTTTTTTTCCACTTCTGTGTTTCCAGTGATATTCCCCTATATATTTCTACTTCTTTTGTTGTTTTGTTTTGGTTAAAAGTTCACACAGGATTGATTAATTTTAGCAACTTTCCAAAAATGAACTGGGCTTTTATGTCTCAAGGAAATTTTTTTTTTTTGACATTTAACAGCAAAGAAAACTATTTCCTCTCCCATTCAAAGCTAACCATGTTTAATTAGCCTAGAAGTCTGTTGTAGTTTGGAAAATGTTTGTGATATCCCATCTGTTTTTTTCATCCAGCCATTTGAGTGGGCCTGTGTTTACCATCTTGTTGGGTTTACATGTACAATGATGTTGATATGACAAGGTATTCCCTTGAAACAATGCTAGATCTTACAGGCTGTGTGACTCTTAATAATGTTTTGTTATGCAGGCAAAAACAACTCTGCAGTTTTAGTGATAGTTTCATAAGCACATCATAGACATTGACATAGTTTCATAGACACATCAGCTGCATGAATAATACACACAACATAAAGACATGTAGTCACACACAGCTGTACTTTCCGACCATTTGGAGTATCTAACAGGATCTATTTGTTTGTTTCAGTGGATTCAAATGAATAGTTTTGTATCATTTGACCTTTGGTTGAAATGAAATTGTTTAATGCAACAAACAACCTCTAAACTCATAGGCTACCATTTGCATCTCCCCCTGCAGATCATTAAGAGACTTTAGACTTTAGGGTGACAAGCAATATATTTTGTAAAACAACAGGGATTTAAGATGCAGACATGTACAGATGTTGCGTTTTCCATACATTTTTGTGGTCAGATAGCAATGTTTGAAGATGTATGTGTGAGGTCATTTGAATTCACTTGGAGATGGGAGCTTCATAGGCACAGAGACCATCTGGCGATCAGATGTGGATTGCAGGTAGACCTATTTGTTTTTAACTGAAGTCACTGAGGAATGAAAATGTCAAGTACCCTAACACTGCAGAAAAATGATAATCACTAACTATCCCGCACAACATCTGTTTAACCAGTCTCAAAAAAGTAATCCAGTCAATGGAGTAGGAAATTGCAGGCATTACAGTATTTTTTCTTTTCAGTGTGTGTGTGCGTATGTGTATACGCAAGTGTGTATATTATGCCAAGTCCTTAATGGAGTGGTGAGATTTCTGGGTGTCTGCTCGTGGTGGTCCACACAAACAAAAAGACCGGTAATTGGAGAAATTGCTCTAAAATCACTTAGCCTGGAGTGTCTGACAAGCTGCAATCAGTCTCTGACATGTGTGTAAATCCCAATTTTTTGGATGTTATTTGACTCTGGTGGTAAAGATTTCTGGCTAACTGCTATGCTGTTGGTTTCAGAATTGGAAGTTAGGCTGTGCAGGGATATAATTCAGGATGTTCCTCACACTCCTCTGCCTACTCCCCAAACCCAGCTTTCAGCTGTAGGTACTGTCATGGTGGCTGGGGGTATTGAACTGCTGGCATACAAGAGCTGAGATAGGCTTACTTGCTTTCAAGGTGCCAGAGACCACATCAAAGACAGAAAAGAGTTAAACCACTGCGGAAAATGGGAATGAAGACAGCACCATGTTGCCTGAAGACAGGAACTTCCTCCACAAGGTTTGGATGCATTTTCAGATATAAAAATGATCCTTTCAGACTTTCCTTGAAAGACAAAAAAAAAGGAACCACACAAATTTGTAAAAAATATTCCAAATAATGAATAATATATGGATTGGTGTGAGCACTTTCTGTACAAAATTATAATTCAAAGCACAAAATTTGGTAGCCTTTTACTCTAACCTCCTCAATATCTTGAGAGCTGCTTGAAAATTGTGTCAGTTCACTAAATAAGGGTGACATTGTAACCCCACACCTTGTGTCACTTGATGTAATAGTATTTTGGTGTTGTTGGGCAAAGCTTTCATAGTCACACACCCACTGCTCACTGAACAGGGTCTATCCAATAAAACCTGCAAATAGCACCCTGGTGATCAGCCTGCACAAAGTTCAAAGTTTAGATGAACACACAGAACAATCAGAGCTCTCTGACCTTACCTACCTCTGCAAGACCTTGTGGGTGATGTGTGAGGAGCTGAGAAAATGCTGGGCAAAGTGCAAGGCATGCTGTCTGTCCCCTTGTGCAAGACACTCCTTTTAAAGTAATTTCCCTCCCTCCCTCCCTCCCTCCCTCCCTCCCTCCCTCCCTCCCTCCCTCCCTCCCTCCCTCCCTCCCTCCCTCCCTCCCTCCCTCCCTCCCTCCCTCCCTCCCTCCCTCCCTCCCTCCCTCCCTTCCTTCCTCCCTTCCTCCCTCCCTTCCTTCCTCCCTTCCTCCCTTCCTCCCTTCCTCCCTTCCTCCCTTCCTCCCTTCCTCCCTTCCTCCCTCCCTCCCTTCCTCCCTCCCTTCCTTCCTCCCTTCCTTCCTTCCTTCCTCCCTCCCTTCCTCCCTCCCTTCCTTCCTCCCTTCCTTCCTCCCTTCCTCCCTCCCTTCCTTCCTCCCTTCCTTCCTTCCTTCCTTCCTTCCTTCCTTCCTTCCTTCCTTCCTTCCTTCCTTCCTTCCTTCCTTCCTTCCTTCCTTCCTTCCTTCCTTCCTTCCTTCCTTCCTTCCTTCCTTCCTTCCTTCCTTCCTTCCTTCCTTCCTTCCTTCCTTCCTTCCTTCCTTCCTTCCTTCCTTCCTTCCTTCCTTCCTTCCTTCCTTCCTTCCTTCCTTCCTTCCTTCCTTCCTTCCTTCCTTCCTTCCTTCCTTCCTTCCTTCCTTCCTTCCTTCCTTCCTTCCTTCCTTCCTTCCTTCCTTCCTTCCTTCCTTCCTTCCTTCCTTCCTTCCTTCCTTCCTTCCTTCCTTCCTTCCTTCCTTCCTTCCTTCCTTCCTTCCTTCCTTCCTTCCTTCCTTCCTTCCTTCCTTCCTTCCTTCCTTCCTTCCTTCCTTCCTTCCTTCCTTCCTTCCTTCCTTCCTTCCTTCCTTCCTTCCTTCCTTCCTTCCTTCCTTCCTTCCTTCCTTCCTTCCTTCCTTCCTTCCTTCCTTCCTTCCTTCCTTCCTTCCTTCCTTCCTTCCTTCCTTCCTTCCTTCCTTCCTTCCTTCCTTCCTTCCTTCCTTCCTTCCTTCCTTCCTTCCTTCCTTCCTTCCTTCCTTCCTTCCTTCCTTCCTTCCTTCCTTCCTTCCTTCCTTCCTTCCTTCCTTCCTTCCTTCCTTCCTTCCTTCCTTCCTTCCTTCCTTCCTTCCTTCCTTCCTTCCTTCCTTCCTTCCTTCCTTCCTTCCTTCCTTCCTTCCTTCCTTCCTTCCTTCCTTCCTTCCTTCCTTCCTTCCTTCCTTCCTTCCTTCCTTCCTTCCTTCCTTCCTTCCTTCCTTCCTTCCTTCCTTCCTTCCTTCCTCCCTCCCTCCCTCCCTCCCTCCCTCCCTCCCTCCCTCCCTCCCTCCCTCCCTCCCTCCCTTCCTTCCTTCCTTCCTTCCTTCCTTCCTTCCTTCCTTCCTTCCTTCCTTCCTTCCTTCCTTCCTTCCTTCCTTCCTTCCTTCCTTCCTTCCTTCCTTCCTTCCTTCCTTCCTTCCTTCCTTCCTTCCTTCCTTCCTTCCTTCCTTCCTTCCTTCCTTCCTTCCTTCCTTCCTTCCTTCCTTCCTTCCTTCCTTCCTTCCTTCCTTCCTTCCTTCCTTCCTTCCTTCCTTCCTTCCTTCCTTCCTTCCTTCCTTCCTTCCTTCCTTCCTTCCTTCCTTCCTTCCTTCCTTCCTTCCTTCCTTCCTTCCTTCCTTCCTTCCTTCCTTCCTTCCTTCCTTCCTTCCTTCCTTCCTTCCTTCCTTCCTTCCTTCCTTCCTTCCTTCCTTCCTTCCTTCCTTCCTTCCTTCCTTCCTTCCTTCCTTCCTTCCTTCCTTCCTTCCTTCCTTCCTTCCTTCCTTCCTTCCTTCCTTCCTTCCTTCCTTCCTTCCTTCCTTCCTTCCTTCCTTCCTTCCTTCCTTCCTTCCTTCCTTCCTTCCTTCCTTCCTTCCTTCCTTCCTTCCTTCCTTCCTTCCTTCCTTCCTTCCTTCCTTCCTTCCTTCCTTCCTTCCTTCCTTCCTTCCTTCCTTCCTTCCTTCCTTCCTTCCTTCCTTCCTTCCTTCCTTCCTTCCTCCCTCCTTCCTCCCTCCCTCCCTTCCTCCCTTCCTTCCTTCCTTCCTTCCTTCCTTCCTTCCTTCCTTCCTTCCTTCCTTCCTTCCTTCCTTCCTTCCTTCCTTCCTTCCTTCCTTCCTTCCTTCCTTCCTTCCTTCCTTCCTTCCTTCCTTCCTTCCTTCCTTCCTTCCTTCCTTCCTTCCTTCCTTCCTTCCTTCCTTCCTTCCTTCCTTCCTTCCTTCCTTCCTTCCTTCCTTCCTTCCTTCCTTCCTTCCTTCCTTCCTTCCTTCCTTCCTTCCTTCCTTCCTTCCTTCCTTCCTTCCTTCCTTCCTTCCTTCCTTCCTTCCTTCCTTCCTTCCTTCCTTCCTTCCTTCCTTCCTTCCTTCCTTCCTTCCTTCCTTCCTTCCTTCCTTCCTTCCTTCCTTCCTTCCTTCCTTCCTTCCTTCCTTCCTTCCTTCCTTCCTTCCTTCCTTCCTTCCTTCCTTCCTTCCTTCCTTCCTTCCTTCCTTCCTTCCTTCCTTCCTTCCTTCCTTCCTTCCTTCCTTCCTTCCTTCCTTCCTTCCTTCCTTCCTTCCTTCCTTCCTTCCTTCCTTCCTTCCTTCCTTCCTTCCTTCCTTCCTTCCTTCCTTCCTTCCTTCCTTCCTTCCTTCCTTCCTTCCTTCCTTCCTTCCTTCCTTCCTTCCTTCCTTCCTTCCTTCCTTCCTTCCTTCCTTCCTTCCTTCCTTCCTTCCTTCCTTCCTTCCTTCCTTCCTTCCTTCCTTCCTTCCTTCCTTCCTTCCTTCCTTCCTTCCTTCCTTCCTTCCTTCCTTCCTTCCTTCCTTCCTTCCTTCCTTCCTTCCTTCCTTCCTTCCTTCCTTCCTTCCTTCCTTCCTTCCTTCCTTCCTTCCTTCCTTCCTTCCTTCCTTCCTTCCTTCCTTCCTTCCTTCCTTCCTTCCTTCCTTCCTTCCTTCCTTCCTTCCTTCCTTCCTTCCTTCCTTCCTTCCTTCCTTCCTTCCTTCCTTCCTTCCTTCCTTCCTTCCTTCCTTCCTTCCTTCCTTCCTTCCTTCCTTCCTTCCTTCCTTCCTTCCTTCCTTCCTTCCTTCCTTCCTTCCTTCCTTCCTTCCTTCCTTCCTTCCTTCCTTCCTTCCTTCCTTCCTTCCTTCCTTCCTTCCTTCCTTCCTTCCTTCCTTCCTTCCTTCCTTCCTTCCTTCCTTCCTTCCTTCCTTCCTTCCTTCCTTCCTTCCTTCCTTCCTTCCTTCCTTCCTTCCTTCCTTCCTTCCTTCCTTCCTTCCTTCCTTCCTTCCTTCCTTCCTTCCTTCCTTCCTTCCTTCCTTCCTTCCTTCCTTCCTTCCTTCCTTCCTTCCTTCCTTCCTTCCTTCCTTCCTTCCTTCCTTCCTTCCTTCCTTCCTTCCTTCCTTCCTTCCTTCCTTCCTTCCTTCCTTCCTTCCTTCCTTCCTTCCTTCCTTCCTTCCTTCCTTCCTTCCTTCCTTCCTTCCTTCCTTCCTTCCTTCCTTCCTTCCTTCCTTCCTTCCTTCCTTCCTTCCTTCCTTCCTTCCTTCCTTCCTTCCTTCCTTCCTTCCTTCCTTCCTTCCTTCCTTCCTTCCTTCCTTCCTTCCTTCCTTCCTTCCTTCCTTCCTTCCTTCCTTCCTTCCTTCCTTCCTTCCTTCCTTCCTTCCTTCCTTCCTTCCTTCCTTCCTTCCTTCCTTCCTTCCTTCCTTCCTTCCTTCCTTCCTTCCTTCCTTCCTTCCTTCCTTCCTTCCTTCCTTCCTTCCTTCCTTCCTTCCTTCCTTCCTTCCTTCCTTCCTTCCTTCCTTCCTTCCTTCCTTCCTTCCTTCCTTCCTTCCTTCCTTCCTTCCTTCCTTCCTTCCTTCCTTCCTTCCTTCCTTCCTTCCTTCCTTCCTTCCTTCCTTCCTTCCTTCCTTCCTTCCTTCCTTCCTTCCTTCCTTCCTTCCTTCCTTCCTTCCTTCCTTCCTTCCTTCCTTCCTTCCGCCTAACCATCTATATCTAATCTCTGTCAGATAAAAGATAAGAGAAATATAAATTTGTGATGGACACCAAAACATTTTCAAAGTCTAGATCAGTAATTATTTGGTTTTGATTCTGAGTCCTTTGTAGAAAGGGATTATTACAAAAATTCAACACTTCAGTACATGCTTAAGGAGACAACTCCATCTAGATGCAATAGAAATTATGTATAGATCTCCCAGGACATATTAACAACAGTTGCGGTACATGCAAACATGCTCTCCTCACAGGAAGACAAGAATATTATTCCTTTGGGATGATATTTATCTTGCTGAGGTTCAACTTGTATCAGTGTGTCAAACTGGCTGATGCAGGACAACATGATTTACTTGAGACCTTCCCTTTGCTTTTGTGATGATCTGTGTTGGTGTATTTGGCTGGAGTTAGGGTTTATATCTCTGCATTTGGCTTCTATACCCAGCCTTATATAGTAATGCTCTCATCTGGCACACTTATTTGTACAGCATGTCTCGTTATGGCTTTTTAATAAAGAACAAGTTTCCTGGCATTTTCTTTACTGTCCTTGGGGTAGGAACAATGGACTGATCCTGAGTTTTCTCCCATTAAATTTTTGCCCACAGAAGGCCACTTTAGTTGAGTTGGTACCTGGCTTTTACTGGAGTGTGTCAACTGGGACTACAGTCCCAATCCTTTCATTTCCATACACACTTATGGTGGGTTTTAGATTTTTTTTTTTTTTAAGATTTTACTATTTTACTTGCTAAAGACATTGATTTAATGAATAAGCTAATATGAAGGAAAGTACTGCTTTAAATAAATTGAGAATTAATAGCAAATGGCACATGCCCATTTTTTTCAGGTTTTCTACAGTAATGAACTTTAGGACTGGCTAGTAAAGCAATGATCCTTGATTGCATAAAGTGTGTCAGTGTTATTCATGGAATAATGATCTGTATTTGCAGCTGAAGTGGTGTCTCATCAAATATTATTTGATGGATAGTTCAGAAAAGTAGGAGAAACATCAATAGCATCATTTTCATTAGTTTCATTAACTAGGAACAGAAGCATTAATATGATCCCCTTTTGTAATTCCTTTGAAAATGATATGCATCTAAGCAAATATACCCGTTATTGGAACATTTCCTCTAGGTATATTCCACTCTTCTTGATGTGTTTTGGGACTCTACCAGCATCCACCATCATGTCACCGTGCTTCTTTTCCTCTCTTTCACACAGTCTGTGCACTGGACTACCTTTTCTTTTGGATGAAGTGAGATGGACAGCCTGCTTTTGAAGCCATCAGTTCTGCTGTCTGGGTTTGTCTGTGGAGGTTTGGGGCCCTTCCTCTGCCTGACCTGGGGGTCAGTCTTGCCAGTAGTGTGATGTTGTTATCAAGACACAGATGTGGACACCGACTCTTTCCTCTCTGGCTGGGCTGTTTTCCTTCCAGCCCAGAGGAAAGCTCCAATGCAAGAAATGGCTGAGCACTTCTGGTACATTCTGTAGAAAAGCACTGGATGCATGGCAGGGCATGAGTGGACACTGCCCCAGGTTGATAAGGGTGTGCAACCCATCTCTATGCTTTCTCAGGAGATTCACCAGCCATCAGCCATCATAGGAAATGTGGGTGTCAGCTCTTCCTCTTAGGCAGATTCAGGCCAGTCAAGGTGGAGGTGCCTAGTCACCCTGAAAGCAGAGCTTGTGGCATCTATCCTACATGGCCGCTGCATACTTCAGCATCAATAGCTCTTTAAGAGCAAAGCAGTTGAACATGCTTTTGTGCTTAGTGCATTTTCACTTTAGTGCCTAAATTCTACCTAAACTACCCTTTCAGGGCTCTTCCAGGAAGCTCATTGTGACCTCCAAGATTGACTCCTGGTCTTGGGCAAGCATTTACTGAGATATCCCATTGTAACTTGGTGACTTGTTTTAATATATCTGTCCCTTCCAGATAAATACTGGATTGCTATACAAATGAATTCCCATGAATTCCACGATGTATTGTGTAGAAGACACTCACAGAAGATTATCCCTCATGGATGTTTTTACTATATTCAGCAGAGTACCAGTCTTATTGCCGGGGAAAATTAGATATTCAAAACCAGTTTTACTAAAGGATGTATATCTGGAATTTTGAGGAGCAAGTTTGCAGAAAGGTAAAACATGAAACACACTATAACAGTAGGGATCTTTCTTGGCTGCTTCAGTGTCTCAGCAACAACATATGTATGGCTAGGTTACTTCTGCCAACAGACCAGAACCAACATCTGCTCCTGTTATTAGAGGTGGCTATCAGACCAGCTGTTCTTCTTTGCCATGTGCCTTCCTGGTCTAGGTGGAATGATCCAGCCTTGTTCTTGCCTTTACCTGAACTTCTTTTCCTGTCATGACTGTCCACCAGAATTCTACACAGGACTGCACAGGGTTAGGTCATTTCCTCCCCCTTCCACAGGGAAGCCTCTTGATTAATATTTCAGTTGTGTATCTCAATGGGGACATCCCTGTATGTGCTCTTTTGTTATACTCTCATCAAAACATAGTTTAATGTTGTAAATTTTGCATCATGAGAAATATTAATTGTATAAGCATCTTCTAAAGACTGATGATATGTAGCTTGTTCCAAGCTTTCCATAAAGTCTACACGTGTCCAGGACGATGAAAAAGAGTTTTGAGGACAAGCTGGTCAAGATTGCACATTTTCATCCTTCCCCTCCCGCACATACCCACATACGCATATGCACACTTCATTAGAGTAAGAGAAGCCCTGGGGTACACTGCCACAGCTGCCTACATCCTTTTCTTGTTTCTAGCCTTCAGACTTAAATATGATAATACTTTGCACAAACTTTGCCACACCTAGAGACCCTCAGACAGAAGATTAAGTTTTCTCCAGTACAAACCATTGCTGAAGACACTGGAGTCACATGGCAAAAGCATGAAATCAGGATCAGTCCCAAACTTTCAAGGTTTGCTCTGAATTTCCTGGCTTTTGTGGTTAGAATCCAGACCCTTAACATTATTTTAACATAGGTTTTGCATTTATATTTATAAACACAGAGTACTGCTGCCTATTTGAGTTTAGAATAGATTGTGGTATAAACATATTTCCTCTTTACACATTATAATCAGTGCACAATGGCCTGCTTTATGTAAAACATATCACAGTCTTTGCTTCTCTGCATGTGCTTGCATGCACATATAGCTTAAATTAACTAACTAAATATTCTCATGATGTGTTCAAAGAGGAGATCTGTGAATGAGGTAGGGAAAGACAGTCTTGCAGTTCCTATTTTGGAGTTTGAGATTAAACACTGTATTTAGAGAAACATTTAATGACGATTCATTTTAACAGACTTTTGGTTGATGACTTATTTATAATTTCATCAACCAAACACTTCCCTTGACAGAGTATGTTTTGGCTCACTGTTTCTCCTGACAGCTATGTAGAACAATCCATAGTAAATGTGTCCTTTGGAAAATTAGCCAAACATCATTCCAATGCAATGACTCTGTAGGCGATAAGATGAAAATGATTAGTTACAGTTCATTGAATATTGCCCCAAATCTGTTCAAAACTACTGCTTGGCATAATCCCTGAGAAGGTGTTTTGGCTTCTTTCAGAGCATTGCTGAAAAGCAATTGAAATCAAAGTTGAATTTTGTTTAAAGGGTGAATCAATAAAAAATCTGGGGCTGAATTTTGCAAGCATCTGCAGAGTCTGACCTAATTCTGTAAGATATTTTGCTTAAATTGGAACACATGAATTTACTTTTTGGAGATTAATTACACTTTCATGTTTTTGTAGTAAGATTTTTTGGTTGATGGCCTTGCACAGTAACTACTTTCAGTGCAAATGCACAAACAACAGCAGTAATAACAACAATAGAAACACCTAATTCCCATATAGCACTTTCACATGTAGATCTCACAGCATTTGGCAAGAGAATTTAGTTTCATTATACCCATTTTAAGGAGAGAAAATAGAGACAGAAAGTTTCCAAGACATTAGGAGTTGTATTGTCCAAGAGCTTCCTTCCAACTGGAGACAGCAATTTGAGATCTTTATAACTTCAGGCCTTTTCAAGACACCTTTACTCCAGTCTTGCTTTACTTGAGGTTCCCACAAGATGTAACAAGTGTTTTATTTGCTGAGCACTAAGAGGGTTGTTGGAACAGTGAGGTCCGTAGCTGGGGTGTTCAACACACGAATGATGGCAGGATTGTGCAGTGCTCATGTCAGGCACTGTGGTGCTCTCAGGCAGAGCAGCTGAAGAACAAAGATGCAATATCCTGTTTCCCTCTTTCAAAAAAGATCAAAAATCCAGAGGTTTGGGACAAAGTGTTTATTTATGATCTCTGTTGGGTGCCTGTTTCCCAGCCGCATCTATCCACAGGTTATTTGAGAGCCAAAAAACAGAGCTACACACCCTTTCCCATTATGCTAAGGACAGAACTGAGAACTGCAGTGCCGGGCAATGGGCACGCAGGCAGCTTCCCACTCCACTACACCTTCCCCCTGCACTGTCCCCCGAGCCCTCACCACTGCCCGTGGCAGCTCAGCACGACTGCAGGCTGCAGGGTTGATGTTCTGGTGCCCTGGGCTGCACCCTGACGCAGCAGAGGCTGCCACGGGCATGCACGCTCCCTGCTGCTGTTTTCAATCCACTTGCAGCCGTGGATTGGAGGTGATGTGAAGGTATCAGAACAGTGTATTTCTCCAGATTCCTTTCCCTGGGGTGCTCCAGTTGGCCTCAGGGACAGGGCGCTGGTTTGAGCAGAGCATGAAGGAGGAAAGGTGAAATCGCAGAGGTCATCCCTTCTCCTCTTCACTTTCATCCAGCAGGATAACACTGCACTGTTCTGCTTATCTGCACAAGACTGTGAGGATATATAATATTTTGTTTAAAATGCAGGAAAGATGTGATTTCCCAAGAAGTGGCTGACATAACAGTTTTCATTATTGTACTTTATGCTTTTGGAAAGTATTTACTTTTTTGTAAACAGCAGTAGATTTTTTTTTTTAACAAAATGTTCCATGGTTTGTAAGAGCTGCTCACTGGCTCCCAGTTTGTAAAACTTGCAGTTCAGGTTAGGTATACGTAGGTCCATCTGCTCAGATCCCGAATCATTAGACAAGAGAATTTAACTTGATTCACTTACAGTACTATCTTATTCCTTCACAGAGACTTTTCTGAAGAGATGTCGGACTACTTTGGAGAGAGATATGTGCTATTAACCTCGCCTTTAATATCCCAAACTGATGGGATTTGTCTGAAATCACTCCCTAAGTCAGCTGAAGAGCTGGGGCAAAACCTCTGTCTTCTCACTCCCAATAAGAAAAATTATCCTCAAGTCAGCTTTCAAACTCAAACTGGTTTTAATGAAGATAAATGGAAGCCTTAAACCCTCTTAATACATTTCAATATGTTAGCTGTAAGTCTCAATAGTAAATTTCCACCTGGGAAAGTGCTGCATGTGAAAAAAGTGCAAGACAGTTCCTCTCTGTCCTCTTTAAGTCTGGAAATAAAGGGATATACAAAGGTCTACTCAGATGCAATGTACCACGCAGATAAAACATTTTATTAGCAAAAGAGATGTTAGTCTCTCTCTTAGTAATTGACAAATACAGTGAACACCTCATGTTTCATACCTGACTTTACTTTTCTAAGACTAATTGCAAAACAAAGTTTTAATAATTTATCTTTTTTTTTTTCCACTTCCATTTACAGTGAGTTAAATTCTGTTTGCTGAGCTGTGCACTATGTTGGTCCACACTGATGCAGAGCAGAACAGGATTTGATTTCCCTTGCCCTCTGAAATTTAATCAGGGATTTCAGCATTATATGAAGATCTGCCAAATCGTGTCCCTGCTGAAAAATGTGATTAGTCACTGAATGCTCCCCTGCAACTCCTGGCTCCCCTCACTTGCATGCCAGAGCTGGGAGTCTGTGTCCCTGCCGGGTCCTGGCAGGCTGCGGGTGGAACATTTCAGTCTGTCTGGTGGACTGTAGAATGAGATGAGTATAGATTTTCTGTGGATGTGAGAGGAGGATTGCTGCCTCTTCCTCTTCATATTACAGATGGTATCTCACTGTATCAAACAGCTGTGGCTCTGCAGCCTCTTCAGTTAGACTGGGGCAGCAAAAACAGGCTAAGTGTGAAGCTTTTAAAAATTCACACCCCCCCTCAACTCCCTTCCCATCAGGGAAAGAAAGGCATATATAATACATGCATTGCATATACCTGTATCTGTTCCTGCCCCTTTCCTGAGTAGTAATTAATTCAAATCAGGGATGAAAGCTGAGTGAAAAACAGTCTCTTTGAACTGTGCCAAAGATGCTCCAAGCAGATGCCTGCTGTATTTGTATATTCATTTAAACAAAATATCATAAAATCTCAAACTAATATCAGATTGATCCCTCCAGTACTTAATGAAGTCTGCTAGGCCAGAGAAAACACATACCTGGCATTAGTGACTGTAATAAATAGGATCTAATATTGTAAGAAGAGACCATACCTCTGCCTCTTAATGACATGGAACTGCTTCACAAAGGTTGGAAGTAACAGGAATTTGAGAGTCCTTCACATGGTGAAATGCACTGATTACTCCCAGCCAGATTCTTAAACACCCAGCTGCAAGAAAATAGTGGTCTGAAAGAGAGCAATGCCACCTCCCCATCTAGATTTTCCCCCAGTTTGCCCATGAAAGGCAGTCCAAGACTTCTTGGTAGTGCAGGGAGGATTGAATAGCTGCCCATGGATGAAGTATTGGACCTGTCTGGGGACAAGTTGTTTCTACCACAGGAAGGCTGAGGAGATGGACAAGGGAAGCAAGCCCTGGAGACCTCAGGTCACTGCTTTTGCTGTGCATGAAGGATGAGAAGAAAGAAGGGTGCTTTTGCAAGGAGTTTACCACCACCCCTGCCCCATGCCAAACATCCCACTGCAACAATCCGGCGCAGCAGGAAGTCCACCTTGCCAGGACTCTTGAATCACTAGTGTAAACAGTTTAGCAGAGGACGCTTTCTTTCCTAAAGGAGTCTTCTGAGGTGGGCAACTGCCTAGTTATCTGTGCTGAGTCCACCCCATAATGATTTAGTGTTTCTCTGAAGAAGTATAAATTTTTTTTCAGGGAACAAGTGGGACAGAGTGATTCCTGTTTATTTTCTATCTGTGTGCCACTCTTCTGTTGTTCCTCTGCTGGTAAAATATTGAAAGACCTGCTGTTGAATGTAGCCCTTCAAACAGACAGAAGGAGAGAAGACTCGATTATTTCATTAGCAATAGGACCGGTTACCTGAAAATGTTATTCCATCAGTAAGTTAAAGTCTTGTCACTATATATCAAAGAACCATTATGGGTCAAATAAAGACCATATGAGTCATTAAAATCTTGTTTTGTGAGCCTTGAAAAACAGAGTGTTTCACATTTTATTTTGGGGTCATTGTAGTTTATTTACTTAGCTGTAGATCTGGGGGGTTGGGTTTTTTTTTGGACAGGCATTCATCTGGAGGGCCAGCTTTGTGCTGAACTTGACTGATTTGTATAGAAACATTTAAGTCTGTTCTTACGCAGAAATCAACCTCTCATTTGCGTTGGCTTTTTGCACATTGATTTAGCAAAGGCAGGTCTTGGCTTTGTTTTCTGCAAAATCCTAGGCTTTTCTTTTTATCTGGCTTATCTTTGCATACTTGTCTTTTTGAGCTGCAAGCTCCTTGGGGCAGGGGTTGCATTCACAGTGTTTAATGTGCCTTGCACAAACGGAGTCCTGAGCTCAGTCTCATAAGTATCAGCTGAAAGCTAATAAGAAGAATGAATTCCATCTGATCCAGCTCATTGCAGAAGCCTGATCCTTAAACTCTAATCTAGCCCATTTTGCCTACAGACTTGCATGTTTAGTGACCACTGTGGAATGAAAAGGGAAACGTGATTTGAGGAAAACAAAATGTCAGTAGGTAGCATTTGGTCTTCTCTGCAGAATATGTGCTGCTTAAGGCAATCTTTCTTTTTTTATTATAGTTGTACAATAGGTGCTAGTGTTTGTTAGGACAATAAACTTGTCACATTGAATTATAGTGGTAAAAGAGCAAAGATACACACAGAGCCAAAACCAAACCTCAGAGTGTTTTAATTCATTAGCACAACAACTCATGTTTTAGGAAATAGGGAAGATGGAAAATTAGGAAATGGAACAGAGTCTTACGTGAGTGGAAGCTACATGGATCTGAATGAATCCAAGCACCATTTATAGGGCAAGAAAAAAACTTGTGTTCATTGCCAGATATTAAATCTTGTTTATCCTTCCTTAAACTAACCAGAAACACATTGTGTTCAAGTACTGTTTAACAACTGAGATGCTGCAGTTGTGCTGTAACTCTCCTCTGCCGCTTTTATCTTCTCTGAAAAGGGAGTGTGACTGCCAGGCTTGGAGCCTGGCTCCTCCTGCCTCAAACTGTTCAATGTGGGAAGCCCAGAGTGGTTCTGCTTGTGGTCCCCACTCAGGAGTGCATCAGCCTTCAGGCTGAAGGACATCCCAATGTGCAACCAGTGGCATCTGAACAGATGTGTAAGAGGGGTCTCTCTGAGCTGGCTACAGCATGGCCTTTTTTTTGTTAGAAGGCTATAGGCCCTTGTCTACAAGATCTGGATACTTTTGTTTATATTGCTGATATCTATATATCACAAGTAAAGATTACACTTTTATAAGGAAGGATGTGCAGGTTTTCCTTTCATTGCTGTACAGGGCTATCTGTATATATTTTCTTGTATTGCAGTAGAAAATTGCTTTTGGATGCCAGCTGGTGAGTAGGCAGCTCAAATCTATAAACCCCAACATTCAAGGCTAGTGCATATGGATTAATATATTGCAATAACATTTTACCCGATGTATTGCTAGCTGCTTAAAAGACACATTCATCTCCTCGATTGACTTTGGAGTATCAAAAAAATAAAATGTGCAAAGCTGACTTATAACGAGCTCATGGATAAGAAAGCAGACAGCCATCTCTAAACAAGGAAAGTCTGAGCTGATTCAGGGTCCTGCAGGAGCCTTTACCTTTTAGACAAAAAGCTAGAGGCTCCAAAAGGGAAGCAAGCAGACTGTGCGCCTGCAAAGATAGGGACACAAGGGGCATAAAGCTTGTTTTGTATTCCCTTGGTTTTGAGACTGGCTTGCACAGCCGCAGCTCCTATAAATCAGAACAGCTGGTGGGAGAGTCTGTTTTACTCCAACAGATATAATGGCTACCTCTCCTCCAGCACCGACTCACACCCTGCGCCTTTGGAAACAGCGTGACCCTGTGGCCTTTTTGTTGGCTGTGTGCCAGAGCCATTAAACTCGCACCTTCCATGATAGTCTTGGTCTCCTGGCCATGACACATATAGAAAGGCTCCTGTTTACGTTACTCATATTTGTAAAGCAGACAAACTAATCATGGTAAAACAAAGGTATTTCCTTATATTCCCCAGGCACTTCCTCGTTAGGGCTTCGCTGCAGGCTGCAGTCAGCCGGTGGGCAGGTTCTAAGGGCAGTGGTTTCATCTGGAGAACCCTTATGGAAAATGGGCTGCCTGGTTAGAAGACAGCAGCCCATCTCTTCTTTCTTCTCCTCCAAGTCACAAATAAATTTCAGTAAAGACTTGGGAAAAAACCCATCTTCATAAAAGCACACAAAGTCCTTGAGCATGCTAAGGGAAAGGACTAAATCTGTTGACAGCGCGAGAGGGGAGGCTTAATATATGAAAAAGTATTTTTAAAAAATCTCTACCTCGAATTTCCCTCCTGGATTATCAGATCCCAGCCAAAATTGTTCAGTGATTTCTCTTTTTTTAATTTTCAGACCTCCTGTTATTCTAATAAACTGCATATTAGAAAAGGAGATGCCATTTTATCAACATAAATATTACTGCTGCAGCCTAAGATTTTAAAGCTCTCCTTGACTGCTAATTTGCAAAAGATTTTAGATCACTAGCTTATGTTTACTGGATATAGTTTCTACCATCAGCATATGGGAGGATCTGCATTCCTTTCATACTAGCTTTGCAAGCTTGGGAGCCCTACAGAGACACATGAAAGATTGGGATTTGGCTAGGAAGCAGAGATTGAAATAGGTATGGAGAATGGCAGATTCACAGCTCAGTAATGGACAGCCCTGTGGTCACATTTTACCATCTTATGTTCCTGCTGAAGGGGAATGATATTATTCTAATGAGTAAATATATTAAGAGTAGACAAATGTGAATAGTCATTATACAAGCATATTTTTTCCACTAGAACAGGGATATGTATTTCGAAATAACTGTGCAAACAGGTTTTGCAATGTGAGTACTCCTTGTATACTTCCACAACTACTTCAATTACTTTTGAAATACAGCCAATGGTGAGATGGAATGTCACAGCTTTTTTAACACAATGCAGCAATGCTACATAATCTCAGTGCAGGAAATGAAAAAATATATCACATTTATGTATATATTTTTGAAAATTGTACATGGACAAGTTGTAATTGTTTTAACAGGGAAATAGAGTTTACAGCCTAGTTTTGTGACACTGTGTTCCAAGGAGTTAAATAATCACAAGAAGTTTGCATTTCATGTTCATGGCTTGTCAGACTGACAGTCCATCCTAATCAGCATCATGAATATCCCTTTTTATCCTATCGAAGTATTAACTCAGCACTGTTTTTGAAGGATTATATTTTCTGAAGAATTAGACCAGGTTGGAGTAAAGTTTTGAGGGGTGTTTAGACCTATGCAATTCTAAGAATGATGCTGAAATCATTAGAGATGGAGACTGGCAGTCTCAGCTTAGGCTGATTGAGCTGAAATTTAGTAATTGCAGTACTTTACAAATGAATGATTGATAATCTAACTACTCCTGGTTGTAACAGATATAAATACCAGAGCACTTGCCTGAAGCAGCTGTAAAGTTTTGTGAATACTTAAAAAAGTTAATATATTTACATGTTTTCAAGACTATGTCATGCGAAAGTGTTGGGATTTCAGTATACTCCCTCCACGATAGAAATTTTCAGTCAAGAACTTGCTGGAAAATTGTCTTTATTTTTGGTTTTCCCCTTCTAGCTTCCTCCAGCAACAACGTGAGTGTGTCATGCTGAAGTATCTTTTACTGTATTTATTCTGCCTTTTCCCCAGTTATTGCTCTGTAACTTTTCATAAAAATAAAAAAAGTTATTTTGGTTGAACTCTTTCAAACAAAATTGTGACTTGGTGCCATAGTTTATTTTTGTATTAAAAACAGATCCAGAGAGAAGAGTGTTGCAGATTGAATTGCCATTACCTTCTACTTCTTCCAGGCATTTTTCTTTTACAGGTGATTTCCAAACAATAACCGAAAATACTCCTACTGAGCATGTCAGTGTGTCAGTATTAAATCAAGACATCCTAAAACATGACTATGGGAGCATATTATCACCTCTACCATGCTTCTGTGTGACACTACAAGGCATAACTATAATTTTGATTGATATACAACTTCCTGCACACTCATATTCCTACTACCTACTCCCTACAGTTGTTAAAGGGAAGTTGTTCTGGTGAATTAAATATGAAAATGTGCAGTTTCTCTTTCCAGAATCCAGAAATCTGGTCAAATAGTTAGAAACCAATGGGAGCTGGGACGTGAGGAAACAGAGAATCAAAGGACTTTGAGATAAGCACATTACATGAGTACCTACAAAAAGACAATGCATAAGGAAGTAAGTAATACTGAAATGGTAAGGTTATGGATAATTTTAAGATTTAGCTACTCATTCAGAGGAAGGATGCTAATCTATACCTCTGACCTGTTCCTTCATCACTGTATATACATATTCATGGATCTGACCTGTCAAGACTGTACACAACACACCAGTTCTTAAGGCTTTCTTAACAATTATGACTCCTTAACAAAACTGCCTTCTGGAGACTACCTCCACAGTTAGTGCCATGGGTAGGCAATTGCAGTATATATGGTACTCCAAAATACAGGCCAATATAATTCATGCTAACTCTCAGTTAAAAGCACAAACATGAAGCACCCATGTAAAGAAAAAAAAAAAAAAAAAAAGCCAAGTAATATGTCAAGCCTTTAGCTGCTCTCAAGGTTTATTACAAAATCCTGACTATTTGTTGGTTTTGTGATATTCGGTGAGAGTTTTCAAGCCCCAGATGGTAGAACTAGGCAATTTGCAAGAAGCTATCCTTTCTTTCTCCTCCTTTTAAGAAGAGACAGCTTCCCCCATCCTCAACCCCTTTCTCAACTGTTCCTTGAACCAGTGGGTTACATCTTGTCTTAATTAGACTGCAAGCAGCTTCTAACTGTAGCTATGATATTACCCCGTGGTAAGTAGTGGGGCCCAAGCGTGAATGGGGCTGCCGAGGGCTTCTATAACACAAACAAATACAATTATTTTTCTTTGTTCGTAGGTGTCTTTTCTCTTTAGCTCTTACATAAACACTGTTTTGTGGAGCTGAAACTGTAACTTGGCTGTCAGTGTGGGGAGCCAAGAACTGACTGAGCATCCCACGAGATGAACAAATCTTTACCTTATGTGGAGGAAGAGAAAACAGCAGGGTTAACTGGTTCAGAGGTACTAAGAGTAATAAAAAAGCTCAGTATGGGTTTCAGACTTGACTAGGGATGATCAGGAACTTTTTGAAACTGTTTATTGACAGAAAATTGGTGTGCAGCTCAATGAATTATATAAGTATCAACTTTCTGTGAACAGTTTCAGTTTTTCAACAAGCTTTTTCCAAACCCTACCCTACCCACTAATGTCTGAAAAATGACATATTTCCACACAGAAATGCTGCCACAGAGTTTCATGGAAGCTGTAGTTGGAAACTGTATGCACCGACTCTTCTCTCTCAGCCAGGATCTCTGATTACACTTAATCTGCCAAAAAGTGCTGCTGCTCAGCTGACCTAACACACTGTCTCCTCCACCCACGTAGCTGGACGTGGTGGACCATGTCTCCTTCTCACAGGGAGGAGTTGAAGAGGTGGGCCTGGATGCCCCACATTCTGCCACAGGCTGAGGTGACAGTGTTTCCAGATGCAAAGAAATATCTGCCAATATTTTGTTTTTCAGCTTAAAATTTTCTTAGGGTAGGGGAAGAGTGGGGTGGGAATACAATGGTGCTAACCTCCACCTGTGGGCAGATCATGGGGGCGTGCAGTGGCAGGAGCAGTCAGCCCTTGTGGGGCCAGAGTGACAACCCTTTAGCAACCAGCTCATAAACAAGACACTTAAATATCTCAACTGAGAAGGAGAAAATAGCTCATAGGTCTCAATCGTAGTGCTAGATGGCATACTTACATTGATTTTCACCTATTAACAGATTGTTCTTTTTAATCCAAACTCTATCTTGTAACATGGCTTGTATTTTATCTTCCATTTTATCTGTCCTGTCCTGCTATCTTGTCTGTCTTCTTCTCATCTGTGAGTGGATTCCTGTGAAGATTATGGGCAGATAATTGTTAATTTTGGTTGAGAGTCTAGGTAGTACCTCACTCCACAAACAGTCCCAGTGTTTGCATAGGGCTTTTAACATAGCAACATCATTTAAAAGGTGATATACAAGTCCAGTGTCAGAGTCTGGCCCTCTGTCAGGGGAAATGAGAACAGGTTGTCCCGGCCATTACAGTCAGTATTATGAGATAGACTGCTGAGTTTATTGGTTACATTGCTTAGTTATAAATACAGCTAGTGAAATAATTAAAAAACCCCCAAGATTTAAGCAGTTTCTTTTCTTGCTTGACACATGAAATGATTCCTACCTGTTTGAGTGTTTGGGTTGTCAGTGGGTATTTGTGAGAACTGCATTAAATCTGGAAAATCAAAATGATCAATATAAATGATCAATAGTCCAGAGGCTAGTGAGAGAAATGTGTAACTGTCTGCTGAGACTAACAAGATTTCCTGAATCCACAAGCATTCAACAAAACTTTTTGGCATCTCCTCTTAGTGCACTGGAGCAAACCTTCATTGATGTGATACAGATTTGGATTTGGACCCTTTCAGGAGGACAGAGGTGGTCTATTTTTCCTCTAAGTGACATGAAAGCTAGCCAGGATAACCATGAAGATCCACGGAAGTGCAGAAGACCACAGTGGGAGGGAATGAGGAGGGAACCAGGTGAAGAGCTGGTGTAATTTCATAGCACTGCCTGTTTGTGCCCCATGGTCACAGCAGAGTCTGCACTGTGCTGTCTGCTCTTCATGCTGGTGCCGTGAGCTTTGTGGTTCAGCTCAGAGGAGCACAGGTCATTAAACAGCAGTGACAACTCCACTGATTCAGGGGAAGCTTGATGCCACCTGTGTTGCTGGACAGGATAGGATGCCTATCACAAGAGAGAAGAGAAAACTCTCAAATCTCGTCTCTTTCACTAACACTTGACTGTGCAACTCGCTCAGGAGGATACTACTTGGAAAAAGTGAGAGAAAGAAAAGGGAGTGGAGAGCATGGACTTTCTGATACTTGGTTTCCTACTGGAAATTAAAACAAGACATTAAGCAACGGGGGTTTGCTCCATTCAGTTGACTTAGAACAGCTGCTTACCAATTTCTGCAGCACAGAGAGGAAAAGCAAAACTTTGCCCTGGGTCTGAGCAGATTTTCAGAAGCAATCCAAGTCAAACTTCCACTCAATGACTTCATTCAAAGCTGGTTTACATCATGAAGAGAAACTCCGTTTATTTATTTATAATAACTTCAGGATTTTATGGACCCGCAAGAGGATGTAATTTAAGAAAACATCAGCAAGCTGTTTCAAATAGCAAGGTTTCAAAGTGGGCTGTGCCAAAAACTCATCAATGGAAAGAGTTCATTATTAAAAATAAAAAAAATAAGGAAAATATCTTTTGTAGATGGCTTTGAAGTAAAAGGTTCTAAACCTTGAATTTCATTCTGCAATAAATACATCTTTTTTATATGACTGAAGTCATAAAAAGGAATGGGTAGGCTTCCTCCAAGGGCACTGAACCAGCCAATGAACAAAGTTGATAACTGTAAAGCCTATTACCTCAAAGAAATGGCACAGCAATAATGTTTTAAAATATTTCATCTCATGCAAACTAAGCAATAAAAAAACATAAGAGAGGTAACATAACAACTTTAAACCTGGTAAACAGCAGTCTAGTCTGATAATGCTTAGGAACAATGGAAATTTTCTGCTGAGTGAGCCGGGACAAATCACTTTGACTGTCCATGCCAGGAGTATAAAACAGGCTTAATAATATTTCCTCATCTGCAGGAGAGTTAGGAGACCCAATGGACCTCTGCAGATGTTCCATGACTCAGACATGACTGGAGGCTGCTAACTAAAATAAGGTCACCGGTTTTATTTCTAATCTGGCTTTTAATTCACCAGGTCACATGGCATTAATTACACCACCGCTTTGCCCCCCTGGTATCGCCCATTGCTAGAAAAACTCTGCAATGCTTTTTGAAGTCTTCAGGCAAAAGACAGAAAAGTGAACAGGCTGTGGCAGCTTTGCATGGGGGAAACAGAAGGTGGCAAGGTGACATGAGAGAGACGGGCTTGGGAGATGAGCCATGAGGACCCTTGGCCAGGCAAGTGGGCATGAAGGGGCAGCATCTACTGCCAAGAGTACCTCAGGAGACCCCCACATGTGCCCACAGCAGAGGAGTGCAAGGAGTTGGCAGCAGTGGAACAGGGAAGAAAGGTGGCTTGAAATAAGACAGAACCAGACTGAAGGAAGCTAGAGGATGGGGGAGGGAAGACCTTTGGCGGATTTACCGGATCCACATGACCAGCAGCTGCTTGGCTCTGGGAGGTTAAGAGTAGAAGCTCTGAATGTGATCCTGGAGATTAAAATGGCCTGGGCTGAAGGAGAATGCTTGGCTGCACAGAGGGTGTTGACAGAAGGATTTTGGCTTCCTTAGCCACCAGACAGTATGTTACAAAGGAGAATTGCTAGGCAGAAATGGGATCCTTCTGGTGAAAAGCTTTCTGCAGGGCCAGGGATTGCACTGGCTTTGAGAGAAACTGCTGACAGGATCCTCAAATGAGCAAAAAATAGAAATAGAGATCCAGGAAAAAACTTGGAAGTAGATAAGTGAATGGGGGAAACTAAATGTAAGAGGAGAGGAATGAAGTAAGACAGTAAAACACTTTGCAGATGCATCTTCAGGCAAATGCCAGGAATTTGAGGAGCACACCAAAGCAGGTTTCAGTCTTAATACACCACCAGGTTCATGAGAGGTGGGTTCACAGAGGTGTAACAGGACGTGGTGGATAAGTGCAGAGGCAGTTGTATGGCTAAGGAAGGACAAAGTGAGTCAGTGCTGAAAATTTGAGCTGTATTTTGTAGGTTTATTTGAATTTATATCTCTGTTTTTATTTTAAATTTGTGGATTTGTTTATATTATTTTGTAGATTTATCTTCAGAATGCAAGAGTTAGTCCTATCAAGTATTGATATAAGAATTTAAATACTGGATATGTAATTATTTTGAAATTCAGAGATACATGAGACAGCACTGTTGGCTGTGTCTAGAAAAGATTAAAAAAGTAGATGGTGAGGAATAAGTTGTAAAATATATAAACCCCAAACCCTCCAGTACAGAAATATCTAAAGGACAGTTTCTAATACTGGTTTGCTTATCTGTTGCAAAAAAAGAAAAAATATCCATCATGTTCCCACAATGTGTTGGAAATGGCAATTTGTCTTCAAAAAATGCTTCAAGGGAGAGGATAATTACGGGGGGAGAGCCACTAGTTCTAGGAAAAAAGGGACAGAGGCTCTGAAGGTAGAGGAAAATTGACCATGGGATGAAAAGGAAGGTTGAACAGTTGGAAAGAAATAAAAAGAGCAGAAGAATAAGAATACTAAATTTCAAAAAAGTAGACAATTAAACTGAGAGAACTGGTGCTTGAGAAGAAGATAAAGTATGAGGCAAAGCAATTCAGGCTAATGAAGTCATCTTAAAAGCAGACTACGTGAATTCAAAGAAAATATATACATAGCATGCATTTGATTCATATTTGGTGCTGTACAGGATGCACTCTGTCAGAGCAGCTGTGTGCCCAGTGTGGCTCCCCAGCTAGAGGATCCAAGGCTGAAGTTGCTCACTGGGGTGCTGTCAGCAGCATATCCCTTGCAATGTGCATGTGAGATGGACAGAAATGCTGGTGGCTGGTACAGATGTCATTGCTACTAAAGACATGATGTGGCCACACAGCCCTGGGACTGTAACGGGTATCACAGTGTACAACTCCCTAGTCCTTACCTCTTTGAACTTCGGCGATTGGTAACATACAAGCACCCTTTGGAGGATATGATCAGAATACAATATAATCTTGATAAATTGAAGAAATGGTCTGAACTCTTCACAATGAAATGCAATAAAGGTCAGAGAAATATGTTAGACTTGCTAAGAAGAATCCAAATACACAGAAAAAAGGTAAGAAAGGTTAGGACTCTGCAGCAGTATTGTAGAATGTGATCTGGAGGTAATAGACAATCACAAGAACATGACTTCTTGCAATGTTAGGATAAAAGCAAATGTTATCCTTTGGTGCTTCACCTGGAACATCTTACCAATGAAAAAAGTAGTAAGTGTTGTGCTTTAGGCCTCAGCTGGTGTACTGTGTCCAACTTTGGGAACCACATTTCAAGAAGGATGTAGACAAATTGAAGAGAGTGCAAAGGCGAACAGCAAGAATGATCAGAGGTTTAGAAAACATGACCTACAAGAAAAGGTTGAAAGAACTGCATTTGTTTAGTCTAGAAAAGAGAAGACTAAGCATGAGGCTCAAGGGGAGGGGAAGGAAGGGATAACAATTTCCCAATATGTAAAAGTTATGAAGAGGGCAGTGACCAGTTGTTTTCCATGTCCACTGGGGACAGAACGTGAAAAAGTGCACTAACTTGAGTAGAGAAGATAGATTAGACAATTCTTAACTCCAAGGATAGCGAAGAGGTTACCCAGAGAGGTTCATGGAAGAACCTTCATTTTTAAAAGGGGTTATCCAAACACCTGTCCAGGTATGGTCTTTATGTACTTGAGTCTGCCTGCTTCATTTCAGCTATATGGAGTCCTGAAGTCCTTTCCAAATACTCATTTCAATCATTTTAGAAGTGATTTGCATGCTAAGCTTCTATTCTGTTCAGTGTGTGCTGAATATCTTTCACATGAGAAACAGGGCTGTCCTTAGCACTGTAGTTATACAACCCTTGGAGCTTAATCACCAAAGGTCCATGTAGTAGCCATGATAAATGTCTGCTGTTGGAAGGAGGTGAAGACTCCACAGGTTGTGCATCATCATCGTATTCTACCATTAAAAACTTGTGTGACTATGCTCCAGGATCCTTTACTTGTCACTACATTGTGGCTTCACTTCTTGGGAATACCAGAGCATACTCTAATTTCTTTTAAGAAGTACTTGGACATCACTTAAGGATGCTTCCACATTTGATCCTTTTAAGTATGTCTGGATTGACACAACTTGGACAAGAACCTACTTCCTCCAACCCTATTTCATATCAACAGTATATTTTCTTTTTATACTCTGCTATCTGATCAGGTCTTAGTCTTTCAAGTGGATCACCTCAATCTTCTTATTCATGCCCTTTTTGTCTTCTCTAATGTGGTTGTCATCAAGGCCACTGGTACAATGGTTATCTCCTGTCTAGAAAAGAATAAGATGAAGATCAGTAATTTCACATAATCACAGAGTTCTGTAGTTGGTAACACTTGGTCATGAATGATGACCTGTATTCCAACTCACTACCCAAACCTGGAAATATTTGTGACAGCTCTGTAGTCCGTGTGGTCTCCTGAAAGTGTCCTACCCTTATGTAAACTCACAAGTTGTATAAATAACTGTCTACAGCTACCATAGCTCAGTTAACTCAGACCAGGTGATAAGCTTGTTTCCTCTTATCAAGCAGATTTTGTGAATCAAACTTAGGTTTCTTGGTAATAAGGGAAGAGTAAAGGGGAATTTGGATGCAGAATCAAAATAGCAACATTTGTACATAGAAAGTCTATATATGACATAAGTAGTACACAGAGCAAACTCTTAGTGAATCTTATTCATTGCACAAAACAAAATCGTTAAGCGTGACAGTAATTCTAAATCATCACAGTGCAAGTTAGGGCTCTTGGCAGAGGCTGCTCCTAAACAGATTTTTTAATCTTATTTTCACCATTCTAAATACACTATAAATCACTTTATCAAAATTTTTTCTTTTACCATTTTTGGTAGACGTCTCCCCATTGTTTATATTTATCGGTCAATTAAATTAGCTGAAAATCCCCCTATTTGTCACCATAACCTGTTATGGTGGCTCTTATGATTCTCCAGCTTATTGACTTCAAACAATTATTTGCATTTCACCATTTTTGTGACAAAAATGTCTGAAAAAATGTATTAATTTTAGATGAATTGAACATTTGTTCTTGTAGCTATTAACATAACTCCAAAATCAGCTTAGTGAGGTCAAGGTATGTGACCTATATATGATAAATATTTCAGTAACATAGGTACAATGCAGCTTAAGAAGAAGGTAATATTGCTAATTTCATATTTGTTTTAGAATTGTTTCTGAATCTGACCTGAGGCTTAGCTGTGGAAGATTCATCTCTTCTTGCTGCAGCTTTGCACAAAATGATAAATGCAACTAGGATCCTGTCAGCTTTAATTACATCCAAGGACTATTGGACACAGAAATGATTCTTCTCCAGGATCATTTAAGTTACAGAATTGATCTTGCCTCATCTAGTTGAACAGTTGGCTGTTCTTTGTAAAGTAGGCAGGTTTTAAGTGGTCTGGGAATTTTTTTTCCCCTGCGATGACAGCCAGAGCAATGATGGCACACTGCAGGAATATGTGCAGGTTGGGCAAAGCCAGCTGGGGGGCTTTGTCCACCCAACACCTAGCAGTGGCTGAGTACCCTGCCTGCTGATTCCACTCCTGCATGCAAACAGGACCCAAAGCAACACTGGGGACCTTCTCCTATCCTGGCTATAGCATTCCTGATGCATCTCAGACGCTCTCGCTGTGAATGACAGGAGCTAAGCCATCTTGTAAGGCTTATTAGAGTTCTTCAAGGAGGCAGGCAACAGATGGGAAATGAATGAGTTCAGAAGCACTGGGAGAGATGAGCGGTGATACAGGCAGGGAGGCAGACAGTAGAAGATAAACACCATTGAACAGCAGGCTATTTTTTCTTCTGCTTTGTGGTGGGAGAGAAAACTCTAGGACCAGCAGAAGGATGAGTACTTTCTTGCAAATTACTCCCTTAAATCCGGTCAGAAGCATTACCATAGTAATTTCCACAGCAGCATCACATCAGATTTGTCAAATGCTGATGCAGAAACCCTCTCTAGTCCTCCCTGGAGCTGCTTGCAGAGCTGTCAAAATGCACCTTCCGAACAGTGATGGGAGTACCTGCTCTGCACCATCCTGTGTGCCCTGCCAGGCTGCAGGAAGATGATCCTGCGCTTTCCTTCCCAAGGCTCTCTCCTGCTGCTTTGGAACAAAGCACGCAGCTTTCCCACCAGGTTCTGCAAGGAAGCTACCCCATTTGGGTTTGCAGGCAGGATTGCTTCCCCAGCAAAGCCTCAGTTTGGACAAGGCAGCGGCATTATTTTTGAGTTTTCTGAGCCTTTTATTTTTCCACAAAAACATCCCTTCGGCCTTGAAGAGAACCTCACCTAGTGTCTGCGAGGCTTCTGCTTCTTGTTTGACATCCCTTATTTACAAAGCAAACAGAATGTTCCTTTTAACACACATCATGCTAAGTTTATTAATGAAGAAAACAATCCCAGGGGGTCAACCCAGGGGACCCTTGAAACCTGCCAGCAAAAACTCTTCAAACGCTCAACGCGTCAGATCCTCCAAAACGATATTTCACACAATGAAGTAAAAATAATATTTTTCTTTCGGCCTTTCCAGCCGCTTTTGTGGAGAGCAGACAGAAATTATTTTCTTACTCTGCTCCCAGAGCAGAGATCTGTATGAAGCTGCGTTTATTTGTTTAACACGATGATTTCATCCTAAATGTCTTGACAGCAAATAGTTGGTGGTTTAATAAAGGCTCTTTGAAAGAAGGGCCTAAGCAGTTATTTGTACAGGGAAAATGTGAAGTATGTGGCTCTCAGGAGGAGAGATAGAAATGCCTGTTGTGATTAGGGGGGGTGTGGGGAGGACCCTAAAATCCTCTCTGTCTGCCAGGGTGAGAACGGTGACTGCTGTGGCTCTGTTTCCTTGCAGCCACCAAGCTGAGCTGCTCCAGCAGACTGTGGGGATGAAAGTGGTCTGACCTGGTTATTAACAAGTGACTGATATGCCCTTCTCTCTCCAAAGCAAATGCCCTTACAGAAGATACAGGATCTGCTGTTTGTGCAAAACAGTTTGATTATGAAAGCAAAAAACTAATGATAAACAGACTTGGAACTGGCTGGTAAGCCCCATATGGTGGTCAGCAGAGATAAATGAGTACCGAGATGCATAAAACTAAAGTTTGAGGGGACCTTTTCTTCTTTAGATGGATTTTCCAGTGGTCAAAAAGTCCCTGAAATGTCCATATGTACTTGCTGTCTCTGCAGAAGCATGTCTCCAGGAATGCTTGGTATGAAGAGGATCTCACATACATCGTGCCGTGTACATATGTGGGCGTACACACCAACTGCAGGGAAGTAGTCAACACACTTTCAGAAACAGGTGGTGCAAGGTACCAAAAGGGGAGTTTCTCTCCAAAAGGTGTGGTAATAATAAATCTCAGATGCGTGTGATCTGGATTCTTTTCTTCAGCCTGTAAAATGTTTCACATTTGTTTTGTTTTCAACTGAATGAATCATTATTCAACTGGTTCTTAATTTAACATCTCTGATGTTGAGCAAACATGTGTCTAGCCACAGCAACTGGGCCAAGTTCAAATCTGGATCAGGGGCTTGGGGTAGGCTCCGTTTTTTATTTACATATGCACTTCTAAGAATGACAGTTTCAGCACAATTTGATTTTTGGTCAATACTTCTAGACTCTGTTGGGATTTACTATATATAGGCTAAGGAATACAGACTATACTACATATAGACTAAGACTGTGGACATTATGTAATGTTAATAGATTTTAAAAATATTTCATGCAAGGTATTTGCAGTTTATGGTAGCTGGTGGAAATACTTACAGACACATATGGTGGTGCTCTGTTATATATGTGTAAGCTTGTAGTAACTCTGGTGAAGGTGGAGCCATAGTAGTGAAACTGACTAAATTCATCAGATGCAAGAACAGAATTGTTCCACAGGTACTGCCATACTAACATGACTATATAATGAGTGCATTTTTATAATACAAAAGAAAAAAAGCTTGTCTTCACAAAGCCATTTGTGAGTATTTTAATTGCCTTTTTTCATTCCACTAATGATATTACTTACACTAACTGTCACTGAAATTTGAAACACAAAGTTAACCGGGGGCTGCAGTGGATTCAAGCTTTTATCCAAGGATCACTGGAGCACTTTGAAGTGAAAAATAGTTGTGGGCTGTCATTTATCTTCCTTAATATGGTCACATTGTGCAATATAATAGAGCAGGATGGACGGAAGCAGGGAGGTTGCAAAATTCAATACTGGCTATGTAATATTCATCAAAACATATTATTACTTATAATTAATAAGTTATGATCAGTACAATAATTGCAAACAGAAACCCAGATAATTAAAAGAAGATATCCAAACAATGTGATTGTATTTAACTTTTAAAATGTGGAAAAATGCTTGATACATGAAATAAAACTGGAAATAGAAGGTGGAAAAAAAGTTTAAAAGATGGCACAGCTAGAGTGCAAAATTACTGTATGTTCTTTCTGAAGTAGACTGTGGGCTGTCTTCGTGCTTTGTATAAAACCAGTGCAGCAGCACTCAGAATCTGGTCTCTTAATCTGAAATGTTTTGTAATATGAGCTATGTACTCCTTCCTCTGCAGAAGCAAATTAAAATCAGAGCTTGCTGAACACTACTAATGGGGGACTCAGATCAGCAAACGTTGGGGAGGTGAACTCACTTGGAGAGACATTCAGCAGCGTCTGTCTGGTGTTGAGAAATTCAGAGCACAGCAGAAGGGAGGCGCGGGCCACCGAATCTCCCCGCCACGTGCTCCGGCTCCCAGCCCAGGCTGGGCACACTGGGCTTGGTAAAGAAGCAGGGGCTCTGGACACCACTGAGCCTCTGGCCATCTCAGGTAGCATCCAGGAAAGAAGCATTTTGCACCTTTGCCTGGACCCACTGACAGACAAACAGCAGCATGAGGGTGCCGCCAGCTGTAGGTGATTTTTCACCATCACTTTTCAGCCTGTTTCCCATAGTGTTGGTAGATGACTATGTTTGTCCAAATCATTCAGGTGACCTCTGAAGCTCTATGAGTTGATGAACCTCAGTAAGGCAGAATATCACTGCATTGCACAGTGACAAATCTGCTGAACATCCACTGCCCCTCTTCCCCTCAGTTTTTCTAATATCAACATCTCAAGCACCTAGAAAAAAAAAAAAAATCACTGCCTGGTGATTTCTATAACTTTATTAATACTTTTAGAGTGATCATCTATGCATAACTGACAAAAATCATAGGGAAATATAATATTTTTTATTAGAGAAGTTGAAATTTGGGACACACAATCCCTTTATCAGACAGTAACCTAAGTTATGACATGTATGACTTCGCATGACCAAATCAGCCTTTTTTTACTTAGGTTGTTACCATCTGGAAAAACAAATTCTCCAGAGCAAGGCTGAGTGATAGGAAGGTGAGATCACATATCCAGGAAAGCTATCCTGGTTGGCAGCATGCACTCTATGTCCTTAAAGCTGCGTGAAACTGTGGCTGATCTGAGGAGGAGCTGAGAAACCTCATCGTCATCCTAAACACACACACATATGCACACAATTTGGACCATTCAGAAGTAGCAAGATTTCAAATAAGCCTTTATTATTTCCCAGTTGTAAGCCCGGCTCAAATCAAAGTTGTTTCAAACAAGTGTGTTTCAAACACCTTCATTTTTTCTATCTGCAGATACATACTGCATAAAAATAGATTTATCATTTTTTGATGGGGGAGCTTACAAGTCCTGGTATATTGATGGAACCTCTGCAGTTTAGAAACTTTCCTTAAGACCTAGATGACTTGTCCTTTGCAAATGTATCCTCTATGGTGATTTCAATGGTGGGACTTGCTTCTCTGTTCTTGGCTCACTTTACATCTGAGAACCAGAAATCTTGCTTCTCTGCCCACCTTTGTTTTCCTGAAACCTTTTATGGCATGCTGAAAGGGAGAAAGGCAAAAAATGTTCTCAAATCTCCCCTCCATTGTTCTTTAACAAGATATGACCTGTACTGAGAGAAGACACTCTCATCTTCTTGCAAGGAAGAAGGTTGTCCATCAGATACCACTTTAGATATCAGCTGGTTCAGCACATGGACTAACTGATAAGCACATTGAAATAGCTTTTGAAATGAAAAATCTGGTAATTCCTCATTTCTGTTACAGCCAATGCAATTGGTGAGGTTTTTGCTCAGGGCACTGCGATTTGTCTTTGCATCTGTAACTTTACATAACATGAAACTAATACATAAGTTCCATCTGTAATATAGGAATGAACAAACCAGTGCTAGTGGTTGAAAAGCTGTAAAATGTCACTTATATGTGTGACACATTTCTTCACATATTGATTGCACAGTCCTACCTAAGAATAGCATGATTTTCTCAATAAAACCACAGAAGGATAAGTACTTACAGCACAATCCAAAATTGTTTTATTGTAATCAACGCAATAATTATTTACAGAGTTTTATGCTGAAGCAAATGCTGAAGGACTCAGAAATCTGCTTAAAAGACTGAAGATAATTAGAGCACAGAGAATATTTCCAACAAGTAATGTGGACTATATTTAGCTGGACTAGGTTGCCTGACTTGCTAAATTTGCTTTGCACCACCCTGAAATTAGAGAGATGCCTAATGGCCCGAGGACAAAGGAGTCACAGAGCCATTGTGGTTCTCATTCCACTGCAAGGTTAGCATCAAGCATCTGGCACCAAGCTTCTCTTTAGCCAAGCACTTAGAAATGTAGCTGCCCGACTTTTGCCATCCACATTTGGGACCATCTTGGTCTAATCATTCTTGTCAAAGGTCCCCAAGGTAGTGCTAAAGCAAAATTCAGACATAGGGATTCCTGCCTTACATTCCTAAACTGATACTATCATAACCTGTCACATTTATGAAAAATTAAAAGAGTAAATAGGATATGATTTAAAAGTACAATTTTAAAGTATGAAAAATAGAACAAGTGGGTGGTAGTGTGTATGGCAGTCATTAATATGTTCTCAAATAGTAATCCAAATGTTTACTATTTGTAGATTGTGTAACATTCTCTATTAGGTATGTGAAAGCAACTTTGGTCTACAACATGTTTTTCATTGAGGTTTGTATTGTCAGTTAGCCTGATTTTTTGGCACTCATAAAACAATAATGTAAGATTTCAGAAGCAGTTTCACTGCTTTAGCAATAATCATAACATAATAGACATAATATCTGAAAAAAAAAATATATGCTAGTCTAAACAAAAGGGAAAATCATCATTCAGCCTTGTACAATTCATGAGAAAATCTTTGCATTTAAGTCATTAATGTAGTTAAAATAAGAAAGTTGAATTCTCTTCGTTGCCTTGGCATGGTGGTAGATGATCTCTGATACTGTCATCTATACTGCATCACTTTTGATTTCATAGGGCATCCTCTGATTTAACCAGAGTTCATAATGTAATAAAAGGATCAGTATCCTAGCAATTATTGCACAGCAATGTATTAAGAGCATTTCTGGAAAAAAAAATGACACCATTGTTTTCAGAAACTGCCCTTCAGCAGTGCATACACACAAGCTGTTAACAAACACCTTAATATGAACAATAACACTTGCTGGAGAAAGAAGCAACCACCCACATAGGTGGCTTTAGTTAGGAAGTACATGTTAATAGATGGCTGTGAAGAAGTGAAAGCAGGCTGTCATCTCATTTGAAAACAGACCTTCAAAGCATCTACTAGCCAACTGCAGAAGAATCAATGGCTTATTCCACCAAGGAAGCCTGTCTAACTGCATGTAGATTAAACTCTGGTAAATAAAAGTTTTCACTTTTAGATTGCAATTCTATACAAGAACAGACTCCTGTGAAGGATCTGTAGTGTTGAATTCTTATAAATATGGACAAAGTGCATCCCCTGTGCTACCATTTGGAACAGACAAGCTAGCAATTCATTGTATTAGAAAATACAGATGTCAAGAAAGTGTTTGTGTTCCAGACAATATCTCTGTGATGGAGTATTCACTGCTCATATTTCTAGGCTACAGAGGACTAAAATCTTAAGGAGCTACTGCCCTGACACCACCAAAATCATCTTATTTTTGCAACTCTAACCTGGTGCCAGATTAGTTCCCCTGTGAGCCCAACCTTGACATTCAACCCAGGGTGATTATGGGATCTGGGCAATGCATTGATTATGCATGATTCAAACATGATGTACAGTGGAGGGAACCTGGCAGCTGGAACTTGTGCCCCACTCGTGAGTGATGCTTAGGGTGTCCTTACATGCAGCAGGAATGCTTTGCCCACCTTGCTCCTGTGTGACCCCAATGTATCTCTCCCCATTGTCCCTGGGGCTCAACACACCTACAGTAGTCTATTTTTGGAAATGATCAAATACTCTATTAAGTCCGTGGTGTAATTGCTACCACTGCTATGGTTGGTGTTGTGGTAGTGCTGAGGGACAAAACAGAGGGATGAATGGGTCACTGAATCAGGCATTGTAATGACAATAAAGGGAAAGGAAAGTGATTTGCAAAAGGTCAGGGGTGTCTAGTTCCTTGAGAAACCTTGAAATTCTTCGCAGAGGTTGAACACTTAAGTTTACTGATGTATAAGTAACCCACCACTAGAAGTCCCTCATGGCAACATGCTGCTGGACTAACAGATCTGCTTGAGCTTCTTCACTTATATAAATCTGTGATTGATACAGTTTCAAACACCAGAGGGAAAAAGATGTCTCTCAGTATTTGAAACCATGTTGTGAGTTCCTTCCCACTAGATGCACCTCATCTGTACACCTTGCTCCCCTCTCTTGTGTTCCTCTGGATTGTTTGTACTCTAAAGCTGAGCCATTGATTAGAACACCTTTGCTCTTATTTTCTCTGTCTTTTCACAGAAAGAAAAGACTAAGCATTAGCTGAATGGTGAGGTTCAGCACCCAGGAAGGTAAAAGCATAGAAGAGAGGGACAGGTGAAAGAAAAAGAAGTAGTAAAGCTGTGAAATAGCATTCCTTTACCTAAAGTCAATCAATTACTTGAGTGTGTGGCAAAATGTGGCAGAAGCAAGCAAAAAAGAAAGGGGTTTGGAGTGATATAAAGTCTTGTCATATAGCACCATAGGCATGGCTCTATTTAATTACATCTTTTCTCACTTTTGGCTGTTTGAAAAAGTGTTCCAGATATTTTTTCTTGGTGTTTCTGTGGCTTTTTAATCACTAGGGGCTTTCTGACATCTTTTTTTTTCTAGATGTAAGGCATTTTGTGGGAGTAATATCAGTTGTTTTCCTTGCTGGTTTTCCTGTTAGGCAACTCTGAAGGGCCTCTTTGGTTTGGCAGCTTAGCACTGATTTTGTGGCCTATAAAAGATTGCTTGTTTGCTTAGTTCTGACTTCACCACTTCTTTGGACGTCTTGTCCTCTTCTGCTCTTAACATGTAGTTCTTTTTTCTCTTTCCCTGGTATAGGCCATATCCCTGTTACCGCAGAAGTTGAGTGAGCGAGGAGGTCCTCACCTGACATGGGGTGGTTCCCAGGTTCACATATGTGCCTGCATAGGGGCACCTAACGCTGCTGTGGGAACAAGTGACTGCCTGGCTGGGGTGCCTCACCCCACAGGCAGCAGGCACTGGCTGCTGGGTTGACAGCAAGCAGACCCCGACTCAAATGGGGTCGTGGTGCCAGCTGCCTGGTGCCAAAATGATGTCCATGTGAGACGCTCCCTCTGGACATACAGGCTGCCTTCAGTCCTATTTGTTGCCTTGGATCCTGCTCTCATTGCTGCAAGGTGGTTATCTGTTTCGGGCTTGTTGTACAAACCACTAGCTCATATCGCTTCACTTAAGTGACTTGCCTAGTATCATAGAGGAATTCCATGGAACAGAGATGAACAAGAGTGTTACAAGCTTTTTCAACTACCTTAATGTTGAAACCATCTCTTTATAACTCTCCTGCCTTATTCTTTGCATGCTTTACAACTTCTGCAATAAATGAGGCAAGGGACCTCCAGACAGCAGGTTTCTTCAATAAACAAGCCTGTTTTATCCCCCATGTATCACAGACATCCCATGCTCTGACTGATGTAATACTCCTGTGGGGAAAAAAAAAAAGCACTTAAACATGCAATTGGACTACCTCATCATGCCAGCACATGTGGGGGGTTAATTAAGTTGCACAAGCTTCTTTCTTCCCTAGATTTTAAGTGCTTGGCTCAACAATCTTTATGTTCTATCAAAAACGTAATTCCCTTTGTCTTTGAAATTAAGCTGTCTTCTTCCAGTTTGAAAGATTAATGGGGCCAGACATTTCAAACCCTCAGCACAGAATCTTGATCACAAACCTAACACAGCAAGTATAATAACATCAGACTGTCAACCTTTCATATGGGCTGTGTGATTGCAAGAACTGAGATGCACATTTTCCAAGGCCTTCACAGATGTTCTGCTGTGTGTGGAATAATATGGGTGTTCAGGATTTTGTGACTCAATCATGGGTTCTCAAGGAGAGTTTTTTTCCAGTGCTTATAACTCATCTACTCCTCTCCTTCCTTTTCTAATCTGTTCATTTGTCCAACCCATCACATACTGATTTTCCCACTACCCTCTTCCATTTCCTTTACACAAGTGGAATGACTTTGCTTTACAAGTGAGCTCTGTCACACGTATGACCTAGTTTTCAACAGTCCTTATACTTTTAAATCAAAAGTAAATTTCAGGAAAAAAAAAAAAAAAAGCAGCTTTGCACTGAGGAAGCCCAATCATAAAATCATCTCTTTTTACATCTAGGCATCACTGGTTTGAACACCTCAACTGACCTGTTGTTGTCTTCCAAGTAGCAGAGAATTAAAAGAAACATTAATAAACTCGCAGGCATATAATAACATATATCAGCATCTGTATGGCACAAAAATCAGTGCATGTCTACCTATAACTTTTTCATTTCACTTGTTGCCTCTCAAATAGCCTTCAAAATTTTAAGAGGGCGATGCATGATTTTAGAACCAATGGTAATGGATTTATCATTTTATAGGACAGGAATCATAAAGCCCTGTTACATCCCCAGTGGCAGAAGCAGGGAAGATGAATCAGCAGGTAGGGAAGTACCCTGTTTCTCGAAATGGTAACATTGTTATGTCACTAAAATGTCACATTGCTAAGTGTCTGAACAGCTAAAAAAAGACTTCCTTGGAAATATAGAAAAGTTTACAATTATCTATTGCCAGAGAAAATCCTGCCAGCCAGGTCATATCAGAATAAAGCTGCTCAGCCACGGCACTGTCTTCTGAAGGTCTGGGGAAAATGGGACAGAGATGCTGCAAGGGGTCTGTCCCCCTTACAGCTTCCCCGTCTCATCTAGGTACCTTCTCTAACATCATGGTTGAAGTCTCCTACAGTAGAAAACTTTCTGGATTTGGTGGAAGGGCCTATTTTTTAAAGCAATTGTGATGTTGAGCAACCCAGAGTCACTGCTGAAATCAGTGTCTTGTGCCAGGAAAGAGTCCAGCACTGAGGGTGTGTGTCAATAGACAGAGCTGCCCTAAATGAATGTCCTTATGGCACTTATGTTCTTGTAAGCTCTTCACAAAAATAAAACCAGCTGCTTGCCTTATCAGTAAGTATAGCAATTAATAAAATATTTAGTATAGCTGACTTTTCCCATACAATCAGCAGCTGGCAGGGAAGCTACAGTCAGCACCGTTCAACTGGTAGGTCCTACAGCTCACCAGCAAGTTCTCCATGGTCACCTGTGACCATGACCAGTTTTGCCAAAATTTGTGCTCTTCCCCCGCACAAGGAGTGGGAGGACCCCTGCAGTGTATGTGGTCCCAGCTCTCAGATGAGTGGGTGCTCAACGGAGGAGGAGATGCAGACCTGGCAGAATATCAGTTTGGCACAGATCATCCGGGCTATTACTCTTGAGGATGTGGGCCTTGCTGACTTCCAGCTTTTTCTGTTTATTTCTTGATACAGACTGCCTCTCTTACAGCAACAGGATGCTATTTAAGAGCGTGCCTTCCTGCTTGAAACTACTAGCCTTCATCTCCACTTCCCTGCTTCTTCTCTGCCTTCCCCACCACTCTTCTAGGCATCTACATACATTTTCCTTCACCAGATGTTTTCTAGGTGGATCCTTCTTGATCCCATGTCTTTCACTGGTATCCAGCCAGATTTTCTCCAGCCCAGGCTCCTTTATTTGCTCTTCTCATTTAGAGTTTTACTTGAATGATTTTACATAACATTCCAAATGACATTTTTATTGCAGCATTTGCACGGCCCAGCATAATTTGCCAAGGGAGGTGTTTTACAAATAATATTATTACTTTGAAGACTTAGTCCTGTGGAATCACAGAGCATGTGGTTATGTTTAAATACATTTGTTTTCACTGTATGTCCTCTATTATGATTTTGCCCTGCTGTGTGATATTAGTGCAATGTGCTATTTATCTGTAAGATACCAACAATATGATCTGCTTCAACTGCAACGTGTTGACTTGTCTCCCTCTGAGAGACAGACATGATACTTCAACATAACTTCAACATAACCTTGTCTGACCATCTGGGGGGGTCTTCTAAATCCAAGGCAGAACTAGTGATCCTGATTCAGGACAGCAGCCTGGGGAGGTTCTCATGTTTTCAGAATCAGTACTGACCAGGTCAATTGGACCAGATCCTACTCAAGGACCCAGTTTCTGAAGCTCCAGAAAGTCACCACATGTGTACTTAAGCCAGATCATTCTGTTTGAACACCATGCATACACAGGTATTTTCTGTGTGTAGAAAAAGAGCAAGTGATAGCAAAGTGAGCAAGGAGGCTGACATGTCTCTGCTGAAGTGATTGCTGAAAGCTGTATATCTAGGTCAACTGGTTTGGGGCTGCCAATGTGGGGAAAACAGTGATGCTCTTAATACACAGCAAAGATTCATGATTTCTGTCTTGATTGGACTGATTGTAACCATATCACATAAAATAACCACTACAGAGATAATTAGAATTAAATAATGCACAAAAGATGGCATTGGCAATGGTCTAACTGCAGTTGAGACCCCATGCTAGCCAGCAGTGTGGAGGGGGATATAGAAAGAGTCTGAAGGAGATTCAGCTGGGAAATTAGAGGGAAGCTTGTTTTCAGTTTATGCAGTGCCTCGGATGAAAAATGACAGTGCCTCTGAGAAGGTTTCAAAGGCAGAAGACGCTCTCTTAAACAGAAGGTTTATTACTCTATAACCAAATTCTCCTATAAAGAGGAATCTAAAAGGGTTGGTCTATCATCATTTGTATTGCTTGGTTAAGTATGCTTGGTGCTCTCATCTGGAATTCTGGTAACAGACTTGAACTGGCCAATTAATTTTTGTGATCAGCTTGTGGTCCACTGACTTCTAGGTTTCTGGACTGTTTTAAAGCACCTGTGAAAGGTGACTAAGAAAAGCAGTAGTACAGGATGCAAGGCTACATGTAGAGTTTCAGTGGAAATTTCTTTGTGGCACCACAGACAGAAAAAGGTCAAAAACTGTGAGAGTATGTGGAAGGTAATAAAAACTATTTAATGGCTTATGTGCGTGTCCTTCTAAGGATATTGTGGTGACCAGAGAAAGAGGAATATTTCAGCAAGGAGCTCTGTGCTCTCTGTGCAACAAACCTGGGCATCCATGTATTTAAATCTTCCTAGCATGCATGCTATTTCAAATGTGTTCAATGTTGTTGGAAATGATCACACTTCATAGATCTAGGCTTTGAGCCATACAGAACTCTAGATCCACTGAGACACTTTGAAGGAAAAAAGCTGATGCCTGGATATAATTTACAACTCTCTCCTGAATGACCTCTAGGCCTCACTAAACGTGCTTCTCTGGTGGATAGTTATTTTCACCATGTTTGGGCAGAGTTTCATCCTGTTTCAGTCTTATGAATAGTGGAACAATTCTTATTTAAATATCTTAATCTCACTAGTATGGTGAAACAGTCAAGGTTGCTCTCATTGTCACTTAATCGTGTCTGAAGACAAAGAAATAAATAAGCATGTGTCTGGACTTCAAGGAAGGTATGGCTTCAATCAAAGGACAATCAGCTTCCTTTCTCCATCTTTGCATTTACAAAATCCCAGGCAGAAAATGCCTGCTCCCCAAAACAGAGATGAATAGCTCGTAAGACTCATCTGCAAAGGATGCTCGGTGCTTCCAGTGGTGCTACTGAAACAAAAACTCCAGAAAACCCTCCATGTGCATGCCATCATGCCAGAGTAAAACGTCTCTTTCAGTTTTTCTCAAACCGTTTCCTATACACTATAAGGTTAAAATCATATCAGAATACAAATATCTACACTAGGCCTAATACCAATACAATAGTATTCCCAGACCTAGCTTATATCTGGATAATTTCCTTTTAGACAAGCTCTCACTCTTGGGACTTGTCTGTTTTCTTTTATACTAAAGGGCTTTGAAATGGATGAACTTCTTTCTGGTAGGAGATCGATAATGAAAAGGAACTGTCTTCTCCAGAAGGTTTTATTTCCAGACATTCTGGACACACTGGTGGAGTTTCAGACCTGCTCCCCTGTGCTTTGTAAAACCTTGCAAGCAGTTGCAGTTTTACATGAATTATTTGGTATCTGTGACTAACAAGAGGATATTTTAAAATGTGCTCTCTTTTGAGAAGGAAAAAGTGTTTCCCAGTTCCATTACCTTCCATTTTTCTTGGTCTGGTTGATTCTTCTACATCAGTCAACAACTCTGAAACAGGAAATTTTGTTAACTCAGATATGAACAGTGGGAAGAACAGTCATTGCATTTACTTACCCTGCTCTTTCTTCTAGCTCAGCACCTTTCAATCTCTTTGTATCTAGACTGTACATAAGATCAGTGACCATTTCCATGACTTTGCAAGTCTGTCAGTAGGTCCCAGAGTCCATAAATGGTCTCAGGTAGTTCCATCAATTGCAAGAGGTGCACTGTGCTTCACAAAATTTTGGTTTCACAAGCAGGGACATCTGGGATTTCTGCCCAGGTCCTCTTCTCTGTGACTCTGACAAGATTTTTGTGAAAAACATCCTTGCACCAACAGTGTCTGGAATTCTCCTCTTGATTGCCAGAGCATGATTATGGGCATTTAGGGCCTTTTGGAACTTCTGTTCCACTGTCTGTGTATTGTGAATGCAAGGCAGGGCTGCATTACCATCAGTGTATGGAAGATGTGTCTTCTCTCAGACCTGGACATCTTACACCTGTAAGAGAAAGGGCCTTGGGCATGCTCTGGCTGACACTCTGTCTAGACAAAAAAGAGTGAGCCTTGGCAGGTAAGAGGAGCCTTTAGAGAAGGCAGATACACCAGACATTTCTATCATGTTTTTGCTACATGCTTACTGATGGAACAACATATATTTTTTCCTCAAGTCAAATCAAAAACTTTGGAAGGACATGTCATCTTGAAGTAACTTATTTCACTGTGAGCTAAACAATTCCTATTACATTTAAATAAACCTGATATAAACCTACACTAAATCAAACCAAGAATACCCGTTAAGTTGTATTTAATTCTCTCATACCTTTATAGTCTCCCAGTGTAGTTTTCATCTCAGTTTCCTTTGCTTTTTGAATTGCCAGTGAGTTTGCCACACACTGTATTTAGGGAAGAACTTCCACTGGGGGGAAAGTCTATTTAAATAATTTTGTCATGTCTTTCCATCTGTTGGTCCAAGTGTACACACAGTCTTTACCAAATATGAAGCAAACAAACTGCAGCGTCAGTCCAAGGCCGAGCAGGGCTCTGAGGTTCTTGGATGGAATAAGATATTTAAGTATTAATTGTTATATTATCATTGTTATCGAGATGTTCTAAAACAATCTGGTTTATACAGAGAGTAAAATGTACCAGAATGGGAGGGAAAAAAGCATGAGGAACAAGTGATCTGGGAGTGATACTGCCCTGCGACCTCGTAGCCTCCAGCCCCCAGCACTTTAACAATTTACTGCAGGGACAAACCCTGTGGGCTGTTCTGTTGTGTACTAAGCATGAATTTATCTCTTTTTTAAATTAATTTTTTAAAATTAATTTACACATCTGGGCTCCAAGGGCTCTGGAGGTGAGGACTTCCACATCTGCACAGTGGAAAGCAGACTTCCTGTGGGTGCTTCAAATCCTCTTATCACTTTGCTGCCCTTTAGCTCTTCAACATTTCCCTATTTCCCTCACCTTGCTGCCTGTGGTTTACAGGTGCCATTGGCTGACTCTCTAGACTCAGGGCTACTCTCTTTTTGTTTTGTCAGAAGCTCCATATGTCACTGTTCTTCTTTAGTTCTCCCCCATGAGATGAGAAGACCAGGTCTGCTGGCAATATCACAGCTGACATTATACCATGATGAGCACAGAAAGCGGGTTAACTTCTGACCAAACACCCATGCTGCGTTTGCCCTTTGGCCAGTGCAGGACATGACTAGACAACTCTGGAGCCACCTCCCTCCACCACAAACCTGCCCCCATCTCCTCTCCCTCTCTTTGTGAACAGCTGCTTGCCTCTTAACTTGTGATAGCTTGTCATAAGGCTTTTGATGAGGCCTGTTCTATACACCCACGTGCACTCGTCAGGGCCTCATCACTGCCATCTGGTACCTGGTCCTCCAGGGACTCTTGTAGACTTGTGAGGCACCATGATCTCCCTCACACATTTAACAGAGAGCATCCTTCCGTGTTAATTGCCATGACATCTGGAGGAAAAATAAATGTTTTCATATGAAAAAATTATATTCCTGAGAATCCATGACCACACAGATAGCATCTAGGGAAATGACTCTCTCGGGGACAGTCCCTTGCGTATGTGGTTAGCATCTGCATGTGCACGTAAGCTTCCTTGATGAAGATGAACTGGGGGTTTTGGGCTGGTCTCCAGGGAACTGTGGGGAGCCAGCTGGTCTGCTCAGGTCTGGAGCCACCTGATGAGGCTCCTATACACGGTTTGACTTCCCATGCTGTCAGCAAGAAGTTTGCTGCCTTTGTGCTTTTCCAGGCCAGCCATGTGGCAGTGTGTTGGAGTTACAGCTCCTGAAAAGAGTGACCCTGGACTTCAGGGACAAAATAAAAGCCTGCTAGGTGGGCTGGGGCTGAGGAGGCCTGAGACTTTCTGGACCAAAGTACAGACCTCCCTGGTCCCTGGGTGCCCATCCACTTCGCTCCCTGCATGCGGGGGCCAGGTCAGGCTGCACCAGGCAGGGTGCCTGCGCTTGCCCCTCCACAAGCTAACTCTCTGCAGGACCTGTCTGCACTTGCAGGGGTCCCCTCTGAGCCATGGGCAGAAACACACCCAAATGGAGATCACCTCCACATTTCAGGGTGGGAGAAGACAGACCTACAGCTCTCCTGTCCAGTACAGAGCCGGGGGGGGTGGGTTAGGGTGGTGTGGGGTGTCCAAGACCTTCCTACAGTGCAGGGCACCCATGCTTCTGTGTTTCACCTCCATGTCTCAGGAAACAAGGTGTCTTCATGGGGAGGAAATACACAGTGCAGACTGAAAAACTGGGCATGTCCCCGGTGGGAGCAACCCCCCAGATTAAGAGTCAAGAGCAGCTGACTGGGAGCGTGGCAAGGGTCGAGCCTGATCTTCCCAGAGATCTAAGATGACCCCCAATAAACAACGGGAAATGAGGGGGGAAGCGCCACCCCCTGATGCGTCTCAGATGTGTCTGTGCAAGCAAGGATCTGAAAGCTGGGACTGAATTTCATGCTGGTCTGGGGATCCATCCACTGCCCCTGGGGCTTTGCTCTCCCAGCAGTGCCAGTGCGTGGGCACGATTTCTTCCTCCCCTCGGGGCATTTTGTGCTCCTGATGGGGTCCCCACAGCCAGTCCCCCCTCCCCGGGGGCGCCCGTGCCCGGTCTGGGGGTGCAGAGGGAAGGCCGGCAGAGCTGGCTGCCTTCCCCGCAGGGGAGCAGGGGGTAACCCGCCGCTGGTCGGAGTGCAAAGGTGATGGCAGCCCCAGGGCTGGGGTCGGGGCACAGGGGGGATCCCTAGCTCCGATATAGCGCTTTTAAAAAAATAACCAAAAAACCAACCCAATTCACCCCCCTCCCACGCCCCCCGAACAACTAAAATAAACAGCCCCCTCCTCCTCCCCCCCAAAAAAAACAAAACAAAAACCAAAACAAAACCCCCCAAACAAACTAAAAAGCGAAACGAAACTTCCTCTCCCTTGTCTCTCCAGGGGAAAGCGGAGCGGGGCACCTAAGCCCGCGGAGGATCGGCGCTGGGGCAGCCGCCGCCCCGCGAGGGTCCGGGGGGCACTACAGGTCCCTCCCCAGGCCCGGGGGGCTGGGGCTAGGCCGGCGCATTGGGACTCCGTGCACAGCCTGCGGGTGGAAAATGAAATCCCCGCGGACAGCTCGCGTGGGCTCGACGGAGATCCCCGAGAGGCGCTGCCGGCCGGCGGGGCGATGAGGGGGGCGGAGGAGCCCCCCGCCCCGCCGCCAGCGTGTGCGGAGCCCGTCGGGAGCAGGGGAGGGCGACTAATTCCCCTTTTAAAAAACAGATTTGTGCCTGCCTGGCTCTTTTGTGCGGCGGGAGATGGATGGGGCCGCGGCGGCCGCCTCCCAGGTGACGGGTCGCTCAGCACCGCGGGCGCGGAGCGGCGCGGAGCGGCCACGGTCCCGCTCCGCAAAGCCGGCGGCGGGGCTTGCGGTGAAGAGCTTGTGAGACCAGCGCTGGGTTCATTTCCTACGGGGCCGGGAAGCAAACGTCGCCGGCTGTCGGAGAGGACATCCTTTTGTCGCTCCGGACGAAACTCAAATAAATGCGATAGCCCGAATTTATCAAGCGGTCCCGTGACCGAGCATTTCTCATTGTGTGTTCGGTTTGTTTTTCCAGGACCTAAGCAATTTTTAATGTACTATATACTTCCCGCTTAATCCTGCTCGTTTATTATATAATTACGGTTTCAAAGTGATTATGTAATTAAAATCATGTTTCACTGCAGCATACTTCAAAAGGAAGGCAACCTTCCCCGGCATTATTTGCCGGTGATGTCATAATTTCCCTATGATATTTAAAATAAACACATTAGTCCAAGAATTCTAAACATGTCTGAAAGTATATAATGGAATTGATTGGCATAAGGCAACGGTGAAACCTATCACTAGTTTAATATATTTCTATGCTCCCATGCAGTGTAAATTATAGGATAATGGGGTGCAGGCGATGGTAAGATCTGTTTATATAATCCATTTCTTCACACAAGTTCCCATTGCTTTTCCTTCCCTTTGCTGTATGTGGTGGTTCTCTGATCCTACTGACCTCAGCCATGTGTTTTCACTTTTTCTTCTGATCTCAATTCCATGACCAGCGGGGAATAAAATACAAATTGAATAGTAACCATTCACAGGCCACTCTTTTCAAACTGTTGTTAAGCCTTCTTTGTCTTGTCTAGCAATTGATAGATAAATGTGTCGTATTTTACCCGAGTCTTTCTTCTCTCCTTGTAAAGCTTTGTCGCCCCAAGTTCCTTAGTCCATCTTTCTCTTCTTTTTCTTTTTAAAGAAAATCATTTCATCAGGGCTTGTCACCGAAAGGGACCATTCCCTTCCTTGGCAGTATAAGGGGTGATGGTTAAGCAGCGGAATTAGACAAAAATATCAGAAGGGGGGAATAAAGGAATTCCCCCAACATTTGGTCCGATCTATTCCCAGCACGACTCGAGGTTAATTTTAAATTTGACTTGTTTCTTCCGTACACGGTAAATAAAGTGCTCCCTGGGCTGCACGCAACTCCTTTTTGAAAAGGGGAAAGTTAAGTACCCGAAAAGGGAATAAAAAACCCCTCCTCTTTTCCCTCTGCATGCCTCTTTCATTGCAAACCTGCTTTCTGTGCTGTCAGGCGGGGCCGACGCTGTTTATTCAGCTTTTCTTGAAAATGAAAAGCAACTAAGAGAAGTTTAAACAATGTCTTGTTATTTTTGGGTTTGTTTTTCCAGCGCTCTCCTCCCCGGCTGCTTCTTTGGGGATATAATGAGAAAGAAAATAATTTTGGAAACCCATTATTCCATAGAGAAAAACATGTCACCAATCCCATGCCCCTTATTTGATCAAAAAACAATTGTCGTGAAGGTTTCTTTCGTGATGATCTAAACTACAGAACAGCAATGGCTATAATTATTACCAAACTGCCAACGTGCTGAAGGCAGTTTGAGATAATTTAGCATAAGTATTTTAAACAGCTTGTTTTAAATCTCCCTATCTTTTTGTTTGAAAAACAAACAAACAAACAAACAAAAAACCAAAAACAACCTTCCCCAATCCTTATAGCAACCCGCGTTTTAGCTATTAGTAACTAGTTTAAAAACGGTGTTTGCAGAGAGATATTTTTTGTTGTGCCCCTCTTTGAAGAACTCTTTCTCATAAGCAAACATTTTGAAGAGCGCATCCGTCTCTAATCAAAATAATCCAGATTCTTGTGTGAAAGGTAAATATTTTGCAACCACATTACTGGAGCTGAAATAACTAAACAAGTCAGACACCGAAATTAGCAACGCGGTGAGGCGCGGGCGGTGAGAGGGGGCTGCAGCATGGAAGAGAAGCGCTCCTCTTAACCTGCCAAAAGCTGCCGAGGGTTTCTTCAGCAGAAACCACTGCCATGAGGTTTCGGAGGAAATGTAGCTTAGCAGAAAGATAATTTTCGAAATTTTGCTGGGGACAACAACCGTACCTGTAAAACGAGCCTTTGCGTATCACATGCTTCATATTAAACATTCATGCAGTTTTCCTTCGCTGTTTTTTTTCCAGCTAAAGGGTTCTTATAAACTTTCCTTCGTTTATTTAAGCCTGGTTTTCATTGCTGCAGTTTTGCATGGTTTGCCTTTGTTTAGTTTATTAACCCACAGGGTTACTTTAACTAAATATTTGGGCTGAATACTTTGGGGTTGGATTTCAACGTTTTCTAACAAAATTACTGAGTTTTTTGAAGCCACACAGAGAACTCTGTGTTGACTTTATTAGTCAATTTAACAGGCTATAAGGAAAATAAAAATAAGAAACATACTAGTGTTTTCCCTCCAGTGAGGAATGGGGTTGAAACTGGTCTCTTACTCAGTGTTACGGATGCCATTGAGGCTGCATTAACTTTACTAACGTTTTAATAGAAATGGCAAATGTACACCGCCTCTGCTTTGCCGAAGCCTGCCACGTCCTCGCCTGGTGCCCGATGACGACCGCGGAGCTATTTTTAGGCCCCCCTGGGGAAAAAAACAAACAAACAAACAAACAAACAAAAAAACCAACAAAAAAAAAAAAAACGGGTGTGTGTGGGGAGGGAAACCCAAAACCAAAAAACACCCCTCTCCCTGTACTGGCTGCCCCAAGCCTCGGTCGGAGGTTTCGGGATGACAGGGGGGCAGGCAGCTTGCCCGGCCCCGGAGGGAGCCCGCGGGGCCACCGCGCTGCTCCGCGCCCGCGGGGGATGGGTGCGGCTCCGCGGCAGCACCGCAGCGGGTCCGAGGGCTGGGGAGGGGGCTGGGCCCGGCCGCATGTGCCGCCCGGGGGACCTTCCCCACCCTACATCCTGGCAGACGCTCCTCCAGCCTCCTGTTGGGGTTGGCGTGCTTTCTTTGGGTGCTTTCTATTTTGTTTTGGTTTGTTTTTTTTCTTTTTTTTTTTTTTTTTAATTGATGTAAGTGCCCTGCTGTCTGCCTGGGACAGAAAGCAAAACGTTAGCCTGGGAGATATAAGAACTTGCAGAAAGAGCAAGATGTAGGCATGTAGGTGGTGATGGGTGTTGGGAAGAAGTAGCTTGGCTGCAGGGAGGAATGAAAATCCCCTTGGCATGGTGCCACTTGCCTGGGTTGTAGGACCACCGTGGCTTTGCCCCCTTAAGCAGGGTGCAATCAAGCTGGCCAACTGCTTAGTGCAGCGTGCTGTCAGAAAAAAAACAGGGGACTCCTCCAAGGTGCTGCTGTGGATACCAGTCAGCAGTCCCTACAGGAACCCTCCAATGGCCATTGCTCTTCATTAGGGTTCACATCTCTCCCAGCGAGTAATTGTCCCACTACTGCACTGGGCACATCAGGGGCTGCTCTACAGACTGGTCCACTGTGGAATACTGAGAGATGACTCAGTGCTTGAACAGTGTACTTTCACTATTTAAAAGCTAGGCTGGGCCTCCTCTGTGTAGGGAGTGATAAGTCCTTCACTGCTGATAGGTCCCATCTCCAGTGGTGATCTGCAGAGGTGAATGATCTCAAATTCCAAGAAAGAGAGGACAAAAGTAGCAGGGTGTGGAGACACTACTACTACAGCAATGAGGCATGAAGATCAGGCTGGTCATGTCTGGTGACTTAGAGAAACAGGAACCAACAGAGAGATGTAAAGAGGGAAGAGGAGAGAGTCAAAGTGAGAAGGATCTTTGCAGGGCCCCTCTGAAGGAATAAACACAAAAGCTGCATTTGTCACCACCACAGAAAAAGACATTGTAGCTTTAAAAATGTGAAACACCATGAACCAGAGTAGAGCTATGGCTGTGCTGGTGAACGAGAAAATCTCTGTGTAAAACCTGGGCATGCAAAACCAGGGATTGAAAACCTACAGAAAAGCCTAATCAGAGCTACAGCCACGTTACAGGCCTGGAAGAGACCCAGTGGGTCTGTGGACAGATGTCAGAGAGACAGTCCAAAATTTTAGAAAAAACACCAAATTGTGGTGTTAATTCCCACTAACTACTCCAATAAATCTCAAAATCTCAGGCCTAGATATTACAGGGGTGTGAACCCCAAGACAGATGTGTATGTGCATCTAGAAGGGAGATATGCCTTCACTTGCTTTAGGCAGTTCTCAACAAGACCTTAAAATGAAAATACAGCACTCTTACAATCCCTCTCAATCATAAATCAGTCTACCAGCGACGACCAACAATAACCCAGCGGCAAAAGTATGTCATGTCTGTCAACAGGATTAATTCAGTCCGAAAATGAAGTAGCCATTTGTGACAGAGCAGCTTACTGCCAATACACAACAGTGAGACAATCTGCAGCTATCATGATAATAAAATGTAAATATGGAACTCCCAACAGCATGTCCCGTCCCATCCCATTAACATGACATTCATATGCTTTTTCTGATACCAGCATGAGAGGGTAAAAGAGAAAGTTCTACTCTCAAATGTTTTTACATATTTTTATTTTACTTACTTGCTATTGCATCTTACAAAATATTTTGTGGTCTCCTGAACATAAAAGGGCTGTGCAGAAAGTCTGTATTAGAGTCAGTCTTAGTTTTCAGAAGAAATAAAAGCTTGGAACTTAGCTAATAGTGAATAAATAAGATAACTCTTAAATAAAGGGCTAATAAATGTTTATTCTGTTAAGTATTGCTATTATTTCTCCCTCTCATAAGCGATCTTGCAGTACTACTATGCCAAAAAATCAGGATTACTGTATTAAAACCAGATTTTGTAGAGCTCATTCAGAATTTCCAGCAGCAGTCTTTTATTTCATTAAGTAATAAGAAGACACAAACTGTTACTTTGTTGTGAGAAGTTCTATGTTTTCCTTCTCATAAAAAACCATAATCTGCATAACCTAAGTGACTGATCATACCTCAGTCTGAGGTGAAGTGTGGCAGCAATAACAAGTGAGAAGAGCAAATGAGCTTGAGAAACACTGACATACTGTGGAAAAGGAAAAGAATCAGGAGAGGAACAGGTTAGTAGATGAAACAGGGGAAAAAGAGATGACAAGAAAGACACCGAAGACAAAAGTTTTCAGCAATAGCTGTGCAGTTTGATAAACTCTTCCGTCAATATTTTATTCCCTGTTGGGCATAGAGTTGAGAAAAACATTAATAAATCTCCACCTCAGATTAGATGCCATTAAAATCTTTAGATTTTGATCTCCTTGTTAAGGATATGATATTGCAAAACTCACGTCCCAGCTCTCAACCCCAGCTCCTTTGCAGAGTCCCAAAGCATGCACTTCAGTTCTGACTTCATTCATTGGGTAGCCAGCATTAGTTAACAAAGGAAGAAAGACTGAACCAGTTATTAGTCAACTGATCTCCCTTCTAGCTGTGTTTGAAACCACCCTTAACAGGTATAGAACAAGAATGAAACAAAAAAGAGCATAGCATTTATTGTATGCAAGACTGAAGATATGTCTTCATGATATTGTGGGTTAATCATTCCTTTTCATTTCAAGGATGGCCATTCATATCCCTTGGCACTGTAATCAGCATTTAAAAGAAAGATCCTAGCAAGAAGAACCACCCCACAGCAGAACAAAACCCTCACACAACAATAATAAATTACAGAATCATCCAGTAATTTGAAGCAGCATTATATAGCCCACAAAATAAAAATTGTTCCCACGCCCACAGTCCTATTTCTGTATGGGTTAGACGCGTGTGTAGAGGGGTGATAGATAGGTGCTATGTATATCCAACAAGACAGAGCATGTATTCTCAGACACAGAATAAAGTGAAATATCAGACTTCAATGCTGTGAGTCTTTTTCTACAGAAAATTCTGGTTTTAGAGATGAGAATTTAGGCCTAGACTAATTAAACACATGAAGCTGTACAGAGTTGCATCAGTACATTTTTTTATAGTTTTAGAGTACTGAATATCTGAATATGAGTGTTGGAGTACTTGTTATGTAGCTTGTTAGTCTGAAAACAATGAGAAATATGAAATATATGGTAGCAATGGTGGTGTGACGCAGTATAAAACATAGATGGGGTTGACTCTCGGATGATCTGTGTATGGTGACCCACATGATGGCTATTTCAGAAGCAAGGCAGTTATTTCATATGTGTGCTACATCATAATTGCTACTTACTATACCTCATGTGCTAGTGGCCTTGATCTTGTTTAGAGGTTTCCGTTGTTGTGGGCACTTGAGAATGTGGAGTACAACACAATCTCTGCAATTTAAATAGAGAAGCCAGATGGTGAGATGGGATACCAGGACACAGAGAGGTAAACAGACTTCCCCAAGTGCAAGCAGCAGCTCAGTGATGCTTTCTACCATAAATCAATCTGAATAAATAAAGAAATAAAAAAATTTCTTTATTTGCCCTCACAGTAAAACCCTAGGATTTTTAGGCATGAAATCCATAAAGAACTGTTTAAGTGGTGCAACACAAGAAGCAATGCACAATTTCTGCAACTGGCTTAATGAAAGCATGAGCAGAGGTAGCCCACTAGACAGTTGCAAATATTGTCTAATGTGAGGGTATGACAGTGCCTTGAACACTATATTTCATATATATGACACCAGTGTAACCATCTTTATGCAAAATGTATATGCACCTTATCATTGGGTTTTCTTGTATGGTGTTTTGTCAGATGGAGGGTTTATCTATTTGTGTAAACGCATATGCATTCATAAATACACAGTGTATTTTTATCTACAGAGAAAGTGTGTACTGCTGTCGTTTCCCCAAACTTCTCTGTGTTGTGACACTTATATGTTTTGAGGAAGTGGAATTAAAGGATAAATGGATGTTTCTGGGTATGTTCCATTACATGGGTAGGAAATGAGTAGCTTGTAAGAAAGATGATGATGGCACCATGTCTGGGGCATTAGTGATATCTGTGAGAGAATATTTAATTTTCCCATGTTGTAGACATATCATTCAGAGAGGCGTCTGTGCTCCTGTAATACTCCTGTAGTACTGGTCAGTACTCTGACCACTTTAAAAAAAAATCACTGCATTTTCAGAAAAACACTGTCAGTACAGATGCGGATCTATCTGGTCAGAAATCTGACAATGTAATTTCACTACTGATCACAGGTTTTTATTTGTTTTATAATACTAGCAATCGGTACTGATTTGAACCAGTATTTTGTGGAATATCTCCCTGGTATTTTCCTATTGGTACTACTACAGTTCTGCAAAAGTCATCCTCTATGAGAATGTTCTCCATTTAGGAGAAAAAAAAAATCTTGTGAATTTCAAAGTGACTTTCCAACATGTTAGTGTTGCAATGTGAATAACAGACTTAGCTTTACTCTGTTATACCTATGTGAAGCGCAGTCACTTCCTAGGGTAATAACATAATTGAGAGTATGGTGCAGTCCAAAAATTTGTGAGCATATATGAAATATTTCTCCTAATCTGTTAAATTTGAAACATAAGTAAAGACACAGTGAAAGTTGTCTTTATTTGTGTCAGCTCGTGACCATTTGGGAGGTGCTATCCAGCCTCTCCTGGTTTCTAAGTTAACTTTATGAACACAGGTGAAATTAGGTACCATCACATTTTCTGAACCCAGACACTAACAAAAGGCAACATTATCCTCTCCTTCTTTCAGGACATGGTGCTGAAAACCATCATCATCCTGACTGACAGAACAATTAGTGTTGTCAGCAGAGAAAATAGTCAGAGAACCAATTGAAGGCCAATGTGTTTATTTTCCCACTCAGAGACATAGTCTTCCCAGGTGGAGACTCTGAAAACATTCCTGCTAAAGCTGACATGGGTTTTACTTCAGTGAGGGATCGGTCTACTCTGAGCAGGAAATTATTCCAAATGTTTAAGAGAAAGCAATGCAAGCTGCACTGAGTTCACGGGGATAGACAGCGATACCACTGTCTCCACACAGAGAAAATTCTCTCTTTTTGAGACCATTCACTTTTTCTGGTTGTTTATTTTCCAAGTCAAACACATGTAAATGGTAAAACAGGGTAGTGGCTGTAAGGTTAGAAAAGCTGCATAAGGCAACATGTAGTAATAGCTTATCAGAGAAGACGCACAAATGGCCTCACACAACCCTTTAATTAAGCTACAAGATGAACTCAGAGTTATTACACTATCTAAACATGCTTTCTCATTTTTCTTCAGTTTCCAAATGCTGCTTTGGATAAACTACATATTACAAGTAACAGCACTGGGCCTTCTTTCTGTTTATGAAATGTACCTTTTCTATTGAAAACTAACATACAAATCTGAAAATCAGTTCAGCTAACAAAGCGAGTTCTCTTTCTGCCACTGAACACACTACTTCTGAAACTATTTCTATTAGATTATATCACTAGATATGATCTGAGAAGCAGCACAGGGCACTGCAAAGTGAAGTTTCAGGCTTCTTTTTTACACCTTTCATTTGGATACCGCAGTAAAAGTGAATGCTCTGTGGCATAGTGGCTTTATTTTTTGAAGTCTGATCCAATGTTAGAAGGTCCTCCTGTTGTCATCTGCATCAGTAAGGATGAAGTCTTTTTCCCTAGAGGATTCTGTAAGGAATCATTAGGTAGAAGGGGCTAGGAAGACATTAATGTATGAAAATGTAACGTGTTAAGCCTGCAAAACAGTGTCATTTCACAATAGCTTATATATTTATCATTGGTCAGGATAGGCCCATACAGCAATGGGGAAAGGGGACCTAGAGAAGGGACAAGAACTTCCACAAGCACAACCCCAGTGGAAATCCTTGATACATAGCAGAATTCACAGGTAGTCAGCCAACCTCTGTGGGCACTGGAAGATACACACAATCTTAGCTGGGGGAATTTTATCCCTGACATAGTAAAACACAAGTGTTTGGACAGGAGATGAAAAAGCAGATGAAAAAGTCATCTGAAGCCACTGGTGGCCCCGTGCTTAAAAAAACCCCCCTTCTTTATCAACTTTGGTGGAAAAAATCTGCTCTGGATGTGTGTCCCAATCTAAAAGGACTTTTTGAACTGTGTCGGCAGGGGTGGATTTGAAACAAGAAAATTTTTTTCCTTCTTTCTTGTGACAGATGTCACAGATATTTTGTGTCACTACTGTGTTTTGAGACCCCAAAATACTGATAAAAAAATAATGTTATATATGGAGTAATGCTCATGTTTTAAGATTGATGTGGGACAACTAGAGTGGGTTAGGGAGAACACTGATAAGGAAAGCAAAATAAATGGTGTTGGTTGTCTTTTGGCTGCTCAAAAAGAAGACAGCAGCCTCTTGCTGTTAGACCCAGAGCTGTTCCCTACCAGATTCTTGCATGCCAGCTGCCCTCGGCACAGAGCTACTCAGAGTTGGGGCCCACATATTTGGGGAAGGGAAGGCACCCAGTATGGGCTGCTGAGTGCTTGTGTAGCTTTTTCACTTTGCTGGAAGAGGAAAACCAGAAAGGGCATGTTGTCAAACTGTGCAGAAATCCTCAGTGCTTGTGGTGTTATCCCATTGTGTGTTTTGCTTTGCAAGCAATAAAACATCTCTTGATTTCAAATGTTGCCTTCCACAGCTTGCCCACACCCTCAGCCCATAGTCTCAGCAGTGCTGGCCACTATTCCCTGCAGCCTATACCCTCAGGCCTTCACTGTCCTAGAGATGTTAATGAAAACTAGTCAGTTGAATGAAGGAAAAATGCATTTGCCAAAAATGAAAATGTGAAAAAAAAACACCCAAAACAAACCCCCTCTTGTTTAAAGAGAACTCATATGTAAAGCTACTAAGAGATGTGCGTGCAAACATGCAGAAGTTTAAAATGAAGGACCCTGGGGTTAGAGGCTGAGATCACTGTGAATTCCAGCAGGAGCTCTATGCCATGCCAAAAAGCACTTCATGCCCTCCACCACTGGCATGTCAGAGGGCATTTGCAAGAGCCTAAGGGATGCACAGAGAGGTTTTTTGTAAGATGAGTGAAAAAAGCATGTGAATTTGTTTTTAAAAATCGTTAGTGTGACCAGATGCATAAATTTAAATGATGCAGGCATGCAGAAATTATAGCAGGTACAGTTCACCACTGCTTCTCCCACTAGAAGCAAGATTTCATCATCATCATGGACATTTGTTGAGCTTGTTTGCTCTCTGCAGCCTATCACTTTGAGCATTTACTGTCTCTCCCCCATTGCTGCAGTCCCTCCTTTCTACCTTTCTGTATTTGCCAGCAGATGTTCATTCACCCTCCTCTGTGTTCCAGAGTGTGGCTACATCCTTGGGTGGTCCAGCTTCCCCCAGGGAAACCAAAAGTCCTTGAACAAGAAAATGGGAGCTGCAGGAAGGCAGATAAAGCATCTTTCCTTCCCTGTACTTAAAGTACAGCAGCACTAGCATATTTTCCCTGCTTCAAACAATCTGCAGCTGGCAATTTAGTCTGTCTGCTCCAGCAACTGAGCCTTTCTTCTTGGCCTGGGTACCCATGGCTGAAAAACACAGACCAGAAATATGTCAGAAGCGGTGAGTAAGGCAGCAGGAGAAAAGTCTGTGCTGGTGATGGCATGGCATGTCTATGTATTCCTGGGGACAGTAGGCATTAAATGAGGGGACAGGGGCATCAAGTGCAGGTCAAAGGGAAAAGAGCCCACAGCCAGAGAGATGATGGAGCTGGGTGATGGATGGTCCATCTTGCTGGGGACCACTCTGATGGTGAGTGGGTAACAGTCACACTGGATGACATGACAGTGAGTCATGCCATTCCAGACCAACAAAAGTGTTGTCTTCATCCAAGCCCAGGGAAACCCAGTGATGTATGCTTACACAAGACCTTAACTCCAAAACAGGAGCAATGATCTGTGCAGGGTCAGCAGAGAGCCCGCTATCCCAGGAAATGAATTTGCTGTTCTGGGTACCGGGGGGAGGCTGCCCCATGCTTCTGGGCTAAAATTCAGTTTGGTAACTGTTGATGTTTTAGCTGAAGCTTAAGACATGACTGGTGATTACACACAGGGCAGGAGCACAAGCCCTAGCTGTATTGATGGCATTCTCCATGGGAAATGAAATGTCTGGATCAGTGGCTGTGCCTGCATTATCTTTCTCAGGACTGTTGCTATGTGGCCTGAGTGGCAAGTCCAGGGAGCAAAGGCTCGGAAGGATGGAAGGGAACATCGCGCCAAGGGTAGAGCCGTGGTAGAGCTGGGGCATTTCTCCATCTCAGGTACAGGTTGGGTTGTGAAGTATGGTGAATTGTCCAGGAACTGGTGACATGTCCAGAACAAAACAAACAAAACCTAGGCTGGAAGCAGTAAGGAGCCTGAGAGACACCTGGGGTAGGGACTGAGTCAGGATTGCAGGATCTCCTGCAACTTCCAGTGGCCTTCATTGCTGGAGTGCCCTGAGCCCTCCTATTCTTGCTTACATGTAGTCAATGATTTTCAAATCTCCAGTAGCTGGAAACCCAATATCCCCCAGAGGGTCCAAGTTGTATGGTTAACACTCATGTACTGTTTGAAATGCAGTCAAGCCCCAGGTTTCTGTCACTCTGGTGCCTCAGGACAGTCTCTTGTCATCTGTTGCAGCTTTGCTTCGGATGCTCAGTTTTAGTCCAGTGCCATTCCTTACCTCTTCCATGCCTGTTGTGAGGTGTCTGCAGGGGGATGACATTGTGGATGGCCCTTGCCTGCAGCCCCCAGAGATGGCTGCCAGCACAGGGCAGTGGTCCAAGGAGGCTCCCACACCTCTGCTAGGCATCACAGTGGCAGTGCCTGGGACCACTATGGCCAAGGGCATGGTCTCTCTTGTGGCTCATTTGCGTGCAGGGTGAGCCTGGTCCCTGGGGGTGTTAATCTGATACTATCTTTAGTGGTTGGATGTTGATATGACTGGAGGTCACATGAAAAGCTTCACAGCAGGCAAAGAGAAGTCCAGATCTGTTGAGTATCAAAGTAAAAGAAAAAGTATGTGAGAATAAGCCACTTTATAGCAGGCAGCAGAGGCTTCTGTGAGACATCCAGGAACCATGATTTCCAAGTACTACTTCAGGCCAGGAGTGAAAGCATCTGACGCAGAGACCCACAGACCACTGTGGAAGGGTGGAGGAGCGGTGAGGACATGGAAACCCAGCCATTCTGCCAAGTATTTTCCACTCAAAATATTCTGAGCAACACTAATGGGCAAAACTCACTGAAGCAAGTGGGAACAAGACCTCCACAAGACCTCTGAGTCTTCTCAAATCTCTACTGTTAAGACTTCATCCTCCTCACGCCCTCCCACAGTTAAGATTGTCTTTCTCACATTAGTGCAGCGCAGTCCCGCTGTCTCCCTCTCTGTCTCCCACACCAGCTGTGGTTGCCATCCAGCTGTGCTCATCCAGCTGTGTCCATCCAGCTGTGCCTTGCAGTGCAGTCCCGAGCAGGGGGGAGTCTGCAGCTCTGTGCCACCGCCACGGGTAAGCTGCTGAGCCAGGCACTGCCCTTGACACTACTCTGCTAAGCAGAGCATCTGCCAGCTGCAGAGAGTGCCAGGACCTCTCCTCCACAATTTATCATGATGTGTCAGATTGTGCTCTGGGCTACAACATTGTCTCACACTCTTGGAGGGAGAGTAGCATTGGAGAGGTCTGCTCTGGGGACCTGGGCTGTACTGTTTCCCAATAATTAGCTCTGCAGAGGTAAAGTGGAGTGCATTGTCACTAAAGAGGAGATAAATCCTCTGTGGCAGGCTTTTGTAGATCAGTATACAAAACACCCGCTCTGTGCCTGTCTGAGATATGGATGTGTTATAAGCATAACTAAGGGTTATGCTTTTGTGGTTGTGGAATTTGCTGTGGCGTCCAGCTCTTGTGCAAGACATGTGCTCTGGAATCTAGAGTTCTGTAATACATAGTATTACACACATTTTTAGCCACGATGGGTATGAAAAGAAATTATTAAAATCAGGAACCAAGTGTAAATCTTTGTCATGCTGAGTTTGCAGGCAGCCTGGGAAAGAGCTCTAAAGTGGGTGAACTGTCTCCATTCATCTCAACAGGTTATTAACTTTGAAGCTTTCAGTCTAAAAGCATAAAAGCCAATGCTATTAATGGCTTACTTCCTGCTCACGTTAGCAGGAGACTGTAGTGAACATAGCCTGAAACCATCCTTTTCATTGCTGAGAGAGCAGTCGTGGTGTTAGTTAGGGCCATCTCCATATCTGAGTTTTTGCCTTAGTTTGTGGGACATCCAATCAGTTAATGCAATGTTTTCCATTCCGACATCAGCTGAGCACAGTCAGATGCCTTCTGAGACCAGACCACCAGCGGAGAGACCACTTTCCTCCAAGAAGTTGTGTTGCCTCTGTTAGGCAGGCTGGGTGGTTAGCTGTACAGAAACTCTGGCAGCCAGCCACTGAGGGGTGGCAAGAAGCACTTGGGGCTCAGGTAGCCCTCTTTGGCTTTACAATGGGACAGAAGAGGAGCACTCACACCTTCAGGGCCAAAGAAGATGCAAATGGAGATGCTTTTCCTCACTGCTTCTTGGCCACTGTCTTGGTACACACCTAACCAACCTGAGTGCAGCAACTCAGGCATGCCAGGACAGGGACCTGACTCCAACCTGTAATGTGAAGGTTTCTCTAGAAATACTGCACTAACTCTCACCCAAGCAGCTGCTGTATCTTTCCTGATGTTTCTGATGCTGCAGTGCAGTTCCTCTATTCAGACCTCCTGCACTTTGATCTTCAGATGGAGACTGACAGAGGAATTGAATGTTAGCCCATTGGCAGTGATGCTGCTGTTTATGTTCACCCCTCCCCACTCCCCCCGTTTTGAGCTACGAAGCTGCCATGGCATTTCTGATCTGTCCCCTCACAGTGCCACAGACTCCTGGGTCTGTGTGGCAACACTTTAATGCCTCCTTTGGCAACAAGGAGAGCAGGGTCAGCGTAGGATAGCAGAGCAGCGGGACACAGAACAAGGCTGCACTCTGGAGGGGTGCTAAGAGGAAAATGGAGACTCTTCAAAAACAAGCTAGTGCATCTTGAGGAGAGTCCACAGGGCACAGGAGAGTGGCAGAGGGAAAAGAGAAGAGCCAGAAGGGTACACATAGCCTGGATTTGCTTAATACTTTACTTTCCATCCCAACCACAGGTATAATTAAAAGCACAGTTTAGTCCTGGCTTCCTTTGCTCATTTTCTTTTTCTAGACCTGTTACACAAGTTACACATGCAAAGCATTTGAAATAACAAGACAAGAGACCATCAAAGAGCTTCATGCATACGAGGGGTTGCACAGACTTTCAGCCGAGCTGTTCCCCGCCGCCGGGAAGCCCTGCATTAAGGGTTGGCCTGTACTGTGTGTGAGGCCCCAAGCAAAGAGCGGCTTTTGCAGACAGCTGGGGACTGGAATCAAGCTGTGATCGGCCTCCCCCTGTGCTTGCACTGCTGGAGACAGGAACAGCCTGCGAGGAGCGGGGTTTTCACAGGATGCTAGACCCTGAGGAGCTGCTGTGTTTTAGGGACTCTGTCTGTCATTTATATCGTGGGATTAGGCCATGGTGGATAATCATCACACACACAAAAAAATAGTTATGCCGTGACTTATCAAACACACATGTAAGAACAAGCATGAAGCACTCCAGGCTCAGTAGTGGTGTGGATGCTGTCTGAAATGTAGGTGCTTGGGTAAGAAAGAAAACAAGCACAACGGAGCAATACTGACTGCTGTCTAATTCCAGTGCAAGATCCACGTGCAGGAAGGTGACAAGGGAGGAAAGTTGCTCAGAGGTTGAGACAAGGATTTGTTTCCTCTGTTTCTGAATCCACAGGGGCTGCATACATCATCCAAATGATGGTGATAGATACAACAGGAAAGCTACAGAGGTTCATGTTGCGTGAGAAGCTGTTGGTCATAATGGCACAAGTGAAACTGAAAACTGCAACCTCAGAGCTCACCGCCTCTCCCCCAGTGCTCCCAACCAGCAGCAAAGATGCTGACTAAAATTTGTGGAAAGGAGCAGGTGAGGAAATGACAAGTGCTGTTGCATCATCTGAACAAACTGCAATTTTCTGTTTTTCTTCTGCATCTGACAATGACTTGATTTTTCACAGAGGAGCATAGTGTTTTGTTCCTCTTTCAAACAAATGTGGAGCCATTTCCAGCAACTTCTATCAGCTGAGCTTAGCACTGGTCAAATCCTTTGCTCACCAGAGACATCCACTTTTCTGCTTATTAAGCACATCCCTGTTACAGACAGCATTAAGGCAGGCTTTCTCTGGATCCTAGCACCCAGGAACTTAAGAGCAAACAGGTTTCTGTTTGTTTGTTCCAGAAAAAGACTGTGTCAGAATGTATCATGTTGGGACTTCCTTTATTTTTTTTTTCTGCGTTTTACTCTAAGAAATGTTCCTGGTAAGAGTAAAATTCAGATCTTCTCGATGCCAGGGCCTGCTCTACCAGGGGCTGAATTGTGAAGTGGGGGAGAAGCAGTGTTTCACCCATTTGGCTATCAACAGACACTGCACGGTCCAGTGCTGAGTAGCAGTTCCAGGAGTGTCTCGTGGGCAGCACAGGTTGCGACAAGGCTCTTCAACAATAAGCAGAATCCACTCAAAAGAAACAAATCTTGTGTAAAAGCCACTGTGCTCTCACTTCCCTGCCCACTCCCCCTCCCTTCAGCTTTCATGTCGTTGGCTCGGTTAATTAAAATTGCAGTAATAGGGAGAATGGATGGTTTAGCAGATTGGTAATGGGATATACAGCCTTTCACCTCTAGGTCAATGGTTTGATTGCGGCCCAAGTTGGTAGTGACCAAAAGTTATTAGCATCGAATCGCTGCTCGGTGACCTCTGTGAGATGTGTGGGTGATTTCAGTGCTCTCCCTCGCAGACAGGTGTCCACACCACAGGAACCACTTGTACGACTGGCACTAATTGGCACCCTTGTTGGCAGCCCCAGCAGCAGCCAGGGATGCCTTGGGCACAGAAGTGGCAGCAGCCCTCTTCCCGGTGGTCCTGTCCCCTGAGCTGCTGTGGAGCCGCTCCCCTTGCTCGTGCCTTGCTCTGTGTCTAGGGGCTGAGTGCCTGGGGATTACCTCTGCCCAGCAGCAGTGTGAGGGCGAGCTCAACCAGTATGATGTTTGAAGCAAGCAGATTTTGGGAAATGGCTGGCATTTGCTACTCCATTTTTTACTAGGGGCAAGCAGTTTGGGGCAATACACTTTCTTACACAACAGAAAAGGTAGCCGTGTTAGGGTGAGGCTGTAGATGTGCCAGCTTGGGTGATGTGAACGGCAGGTAAAAACAAGCCAGCTGCAAGCCAGCAGGACCTGCCAGTATCCAAACCAGCTGGCATGATGCATCATTTGCTTTGGAGAGGGCTTGGGCACAAGGCTGTGAAAAGGCAGGAGAAAGGGGTGGCCTGGGCAGCCTGTACTGAAGAAGAGCAGGCGCAAAGATTTACAAGCTATTGCCATTCAGAGATCCACAGCCCCTGGGGAGTAATGGAGAGCAGAGCCAGGAGTGGTCACCCATGCCAAATTCAGCTCTCTTAGTTTTCTGACCAAACTGCTATTATCTAATTAATGTCTCATTTAAAATATTGGTATGGCCAAGTCTTCAGTGGGTGTGAGTCAGAAGAGCTGCTTCAGGCCCATTTGCATGAGCTGGCAATTTTCCTCTGAATATTGGTGACTCTTCCAGTAGTCAGGAAAATTGCCATCCATGTTTCTATTTGTCATAGTTGTGGCATGACAGTTGAGAGAGGGAGGAGAAGAGCACTGTTTTCTCCAGCTGCCCTCAGCGCAGTACTTGAGTTCCTCACTCTCTGGCATGTTTCAGTCCCCACAACTCACTTGCAAAAGACTCCTTTAACAGACACGACAAGCAAGTTATCACAGGAAACATGGGGTGGGATGAGTCTTCTGAGTACCTACTTGCCCCTCAGTTCTCCAGGAAAGGCCTTTTCCAGTGACATCAGAAGTTCTGGTGAAACAGTTGTTTCAATATGGCAAGCACAAACCTGTAGTACTTTTGTAGTAGTTTAGTTGTAGCAGTGCCAGCAAAACCACTTCTGGTCCTAGACACGTGCCCAGAGGCGACCTTACACAGCACCATCTGCCAAGTAGTTTACTGAGAAGGCAATACTTTTGGCTTTCTGTGTCCAGGAGAATCTGCCAAAGCCCTGCCAAGGCAACAAATTTGCTTGGGAATTTGGCTCCCACTCTCCCAGCACACATGTTGTTACTTGCAAGCAAGTGGAAACGTTTCCTTTTAATGTTCTCGCTCAGTTCCTTGGGGTCAATGCAGAGTCTGAGTCTGCCCCCTTTCTTCCCTACAGCTTTTAGGCCCTCAGCTCAGACTGCTGGCTCTTTGATTCTACAAATAATGCCATCTGCTGTCGCATTTTATAGTTCTTCCACTGGTCTGTTTTCCCCTCAAAAGAAGAGCCAACACTGGGTCGTCTGACGGATGCTGCCTCCTCCCACTGCCCCACTGGTGAGTCTGTCCCAAAGCAATCCCACTCCCACAGGTGACTGGTGGCCTGGTTTCTCTGTCTGACCTCAGTGAGAGCTTTTGTATTCCTGCAAGCTCTCATTCCAGCGGGAGATTGTCCCTGTTTCATGCTTCCATAGGGCTGGGACTTGTTCCTCACCAGGTAGGCACGGTTTGACCTTGAACCTTTAAGGACAGTGTCTCATGGGCACCTTTCCACTGCAGAGGTTAATTGTTAATTTCAGTTGCATCCCTGTGTGTCATTCTTAAGAATTTTTTAAACATCTTCATTTTGCATTTGTATCTTCCTCCTTTTTTTTACCTGCTTCTACAAACAACTTTCCTCCATCATTTGAGACACCGAACTCTGACTAACTTACACCTTTCCTTTGCTGGCATACTTCAGTGGAGGGTTTGCAAATCAATGGACATTTTCCATTCCTCCACCAGCTGCCACATCAGTGGCATTGTTCCTTTTTTGGCATGAGCTTTCTTTCCCTTTTTATTTTCTGCAAAATATTTTCTTCCATGTTTAGCTGTGGGGTTCATGGTCATATGTTGCTTTTCAGATTTTTCAGATACTTGGCATGAAATCAATGCCTTTTTGAACCTTGGGTTGATGTCTCTGAAAAGTCTTTCAAGACCTCTCTGTTCTTGAACTGCAGAATTATTTGCTCTTCCACCAATGAGTGCCTTATATTCGAGATTCGCAAGAGGAGCTTTTTGATTTGAGGTCAATGAAACACTGATTCCATTTCTTTTATTTCTTGAGACCTTGCTCAAAAAACATACATTCCACAGGCAATAGCCCCAATACCTTCTTTACTGGTCTTTTGCCCTTGGTCTAGATGTCTTTCAGTGCAGTCCCAGAGCTCTTAAAATGTTTTTGTTTCTTAGCTCTGGGATCTCAGACTTGGATTGTAGTGATTACAGGGCTGAAGATTCTTCAAAAACTTAAAACACGCAGGCTTGAATATACCAGCACAATGGTGAAGGAGGAAAATATTCTCTGCTTAAAGTTAAAGTCCCAAATTTGTATAGAAAAGTCCAGATCTTCAGCTTTCCGCCAGGACTGCCTGGAGGTACACAGAAGACTGTACATGCAATTTTCTCTATAGCCAGAATTTTAGTGCTGTAGTTACCATGCAGCCAAGGTTATCAAGTTGAGATCCCTTTTTTTCTTTAATTTCAGAGATCTGTCACGTGTTACTAAGCTCCAATTTTATTATTATTTTTTTAGCCTACATATGATGTACATTGCTTAAGAGCAGCCTACATACGATGTGCATTGCTTAAGAACTATGGAGTGAATTGCCAAAGTTAGGCAGACTCCACAAACTAGTAGAGTAAGAAAGGATTTTTTATTTCAAAAATGAAAATCAAAATATTCTGAAAGGTGGTTGTACTAATCTTCAGTATTAGCGGTCTGAAAATCCACCAAAGGAAACCCATAAAGGATTCCAAACTGTTTAGGCCAACACACTGTTATAACTCTTCAATGATAAGGGATCGCTCTGCTTGCTTGTCATCAAACTTTTACGTTAATATTTTTTGCTCCAAAACATTGCAAAATATTGTATTTCCATAGACAATATGCCATGTCCTCACAGTTCCCTCGTGATCTATAAATCTCAGTGTAGGAATCTCTACTGTGGACACGAAGTTAGACCAAAAATCATAAAACTGCAGGAAGCTACAAGAATCCCCCGTGTCCTCCCTAGATTTCTGGCAAATGGAGATGCAGCTCAGATGTAATTAGCTACTCTTCCCTCATTTTGTTTAAATATATCTTACTTCCTGCTTACTTTGTCTACCCTCCAGGTTCTATTACAAGCTCTTCAGTCAAGCGCTCTTCTGGCACTGGACAACACTGAGCACAATGTGATGTTGATTGATGAGCACATGGGTAACAAGGAATGCTGGCAAACTTCTGCTGCCTGTGTCAGAGCTCCACGAGTCTTTTACATTTATGTCAAACGAAGATTTGTGTTTGCTTGAACATGATGTTTTTGCATCCGTGCTTAACACTTCTCAGGGTTGGATTCCCTACTGAGAGCTGTGGAAAGTACCTGCCTAACACGGCCAGGCCAGTGGCATTTCACCATTTCTTCTAAGCCCTCCTGGGGAGGTTAAGGGAGGGATTCCATACTGAGTTTTTACAAATTTTAAGTACCTTATTGAAGCTTTTCCTATTATTTGCAAGTGTTAGTGGGGGGTCAGTTAATGTAACTGTACTGAAAAAAAAAAAAAAAAAAAAAGAAAAGAAATAAACCATTTCATGATAATTAAGAACATCATCCCACTAAACCATAATCTATGTATTTCCACTTGTCCAGTCTTATTTAGGGACTACAAACACTTTTAACAAGACAGACTCCTTCGAAAATAGGCAAATTAATTTGCAAGAGAATTGAAAAAAACCCACCTAATGCAAGCATGATTTTTAATACCCATTTTGAAGAAAGGGTATCTTGTTAAAGATTCATAAGGAAGTTACATAATGAATATAGGGAGTATCAAACTGATACTGCAAAGGTACTGGGTACTCAGAAATAATATTTTTAGAGTCTCCTCAGGGTTTTCTTGATGCATCATAAAGAAACAAACCAGGATTTTTTAAATACATATTTTTATGTATTCATATAAAAAACTTAAAGTAAAAATTTGAATAGTTTGGAGATAGCCCAACTATTCCAAATTACTTTGAATCCAGAGGTATGAGATTTCCTCGTTCTAGTTCTGTCTCTCTGTGACATGCCTACAACAGGTTTATTTTCCTTGTGTAGTGCATAATGAAATGGAGGAAAGGTAGCATTTATACTTTTGAAAGGCGGAAGAAAATGAAAAGCAAATATTTTCTAAATCCAGATACATTTCATGTCATTTGTACAAGTGGAAATCCTGGTAACATCATCAATACTCAGAAGGAAAAGTGTCAGCTAACATCAAATACAGGCAGTATGCTATTAAGCTAGTGTTTCTGCAAAGAAAAACATTATTTTAAGGGTGTTTTTTGTCAGCTGATGTTCACATACAAGAGAGTTTGTCACTTAGCTGAGTCTCCTGTCCTGCCTGAGCTGCTCCTTAATGTCTCTGATCCACTTACTCTTTTAACCAAGGCTTGAAATAAAAATTAGCTGCAAAGAATTTCTGTTTGTAAGACATATCCACTAAAAAATTTTGTCATTCCATACAGTCCGCTGTTTGTGTCCCTGTGGGAAACCTGGAAAAATACTCTTGCACCCACAGCTGCATTGTTGTTAACCAAAGGATAATCAGTGGCACAGCTCGAGCCCATCAGGTGGCTCAGTGCCTGCTCCCTGTTACCGCTCCCCTTCTCAGCACATCAATGCAGTCCTGCTAATCAATAACAATGTACCATCCTCCTTTCACTGCACAGAGACTCTCGGTGCCAAAATACCCTCTCCTGTAACCTGGACTTCCAGTAGCTCCATTGGCATAGCAGAACTGCGCTGCAGAAAATGAGAGCGGAGCCTGGCCCATGGCTGAGCTCTCATACTGGGGTAGACAACAGCTGCGGGGTTCAGGGCATCAGGTTACTCAGAGGCCAGGCTGAAAGCTGAGACAGACAAAGTAATGACTGTGATTTTTAAATTACCATTTTTCATAATAAACATAGACACCTGCAACACAACACAGAGTCTATATATACTGCTAATAACCTCTCGGCAAATTACATTAGTGAGATTTTAGACATGTCTTAAGAGGAAACAAGGAATAATAATCATGATCTTATGTAGGAAACAGAACATATAATGGGATGGATACAGTGCTCCCTGAAAGAGACATCATTCATCTTTTTCTGCTCCTTTTTTTCAAAATTAGAAGCAACCAGAATGACAAAAGCCCTTCAATCACACAACAGAATTTCTACTCCAAAAGCGAAAAAGAGTCTTTCTGTGTGCATTACTCCTCAAGGTGCTGAATGGAATTTGTGATACTTGTGAGAAACAAATAACGCTGAGTTCACTGAAGGCTTTGAATCTGGTTGCCTGATACCAGACAACAACTATGAACATTTGATATTTTTCCTTTATTTCTTTAAATATTTACTTAAGTATGTTAACCTCAAATACTAAACCAGCATTTACAAAGAAATATTTGGGATTGTAAAAACACCACTGCTAAAAGAAAAATAAATACTGTACTATAAGGATTGGAAACACTTGCAGCTTACTTTTTCAAAACATTGTTTAACAAGTAACTGTTAAAAATGGAAGAAGAATGGAAAGGTGGTCCTTCTTGGGAAGAGGACATTGCAGGATATAATTCTTAGTTATCCATGAAGTCAGCCTGTTTTGCAGTTTATATTACTTATGATTTGCTGAAAGTAAATAAAATTTGAGTTAGATTAATTAAATCCAGATCACCCGGATTTTCAGCAAGTTAAAATCTGCAGCAGATGGAGATTTAATTCTTATAATTGAGTCCTGCCTAAATTCAAACAGATTAACACACCCCAGCCTTTGTAGTAACATCTATTGACATATTGTGGACCTGATAGATACCTCTGATGTTAAGGTGTGGTAATCCCACACACTTATCTTATTCCCAAACCATTTTTCCACATCAGTAATGTATACCTTAAAAACTGGCTTTTGGATGTGATCAGCATCAGGTGGTTGCAAAATCAGGGTTTTTTATGCTGTCACTTAGTAACAGCACAGTTAAGATCTCAGGCAAATACACCTGTCCTGACCTAGTTGGGTCTACTTTTTTATTTGCTATTTTTTTTTAACAGTTATCCTTTTAGTTTGTATCTGTTTGTATGAAAGCCCCCTTATGAAAGGTTAACTCTAGCAATTGGCTTTGTATTTTCAAAATATGAGCAGGCTGTCTCATAAATGTTTTAATCTTTTATTATGATGGGTGCTCATGAGCTTGGTAGGAGTGCTGAGGAAGGCATGAGTGAGGATCTGAGTTACCTGTTTTATCTTCCCTGCCCAACCAACTACTATACAGCAGTCAGATATGGTGGTGGGAGACAGGTAGAAGCACGGGACAAAGCAGCTCATCTTAAGCACAGATGACGGATGGTATCACAACTTCAAAGTGAAACTGAAGCCCAAAGCCTCATACTGTTCAGCCTATTTAACATAAAAAGGACTTTAAAGACCTTTCAGATTTTTGCTTCTAAATGTTTTTAATACCTGACATTTGGGATAAACCAGCTTGTACCAAAGAGTGTTGGGTTTAATATTTTTTTGGGGAAAAATTTGCTTTACAGAAGTATTTTTATGAGTCTGTATGTAATTTCTGTCTGGATCAGTTTAGCAGAGTCAAAAGAGTAGGTGAATACCATTAGAAATTATCCCAATCTCCAATCATTTTAGTAGCAGGACGTTAATAAAAGGCAACCAAGAAGTCCTCATGAGATCATTGTAGCACAGCACTGTAGCTTTAGTCTAAGTTTTAATTCCTTTTTACACTTGTTAAAATTGAGTACTCAAAAGAAAATGTTGCCAGATCATGATAGATCCACCTCCAACTGGATATCTGGTTTGACTTAAAGATTTAAATAATGATCCTCTGACATATGTTGAATATAACTTGAGGTTTTTAGCAAAATATGTCTTAGATTAAGTGTACAGTATATGCCACAGCACCGTTATGTTGTTTCTCTGAAGAGAAACAGCATTGCTTCTGCTCTCCACTTGGGAGGACTTTCCCTTCAGGCTAAATGAGACAACAAATTAGGGGTGGGCCCTTCAGTGTGGTCTTTCACAAGTGGAAGGTGCTGCACTGTCTAACAAGGGAGGTTTTGAACTGGAGAGGTATAATAACGTTAGACAAAAAACAGTTAAACACACAGAATTCGGTTGTACTGATGAAGCTGCAGTGCTTCACTTCTGTGTGAAAGGGAGGTCTGAGCACATCCTGAAACATGGATATCAAAGAGGAAAAGCTAACATTTACTTACATGTGTATATATGAACACACATGGCACATAAAATAGCTATGAATATTATATTTCTGTAATAATTATACTACTAATAAGAACTACTTGGGATTTAAAATTGTTATATATACATAACAATCGTTTCAAGTATTTGTAAACCCAAATAAATTATAATTGTTTCTTAATGAGCTATAATATAAAAGTATAACTAGGTGATTCTGAAAAATCTTGTGAATTTCTGTATTGATTGTAATGGCTTCAAAGGAAAGATTACTTGCATGTTTGATGTTATGTGCTGTATTTTTGAAAACTAACAATATTTATTACTCCAAATAGCATAATGTGTATTTTATAATCACTTCCAAAACACTTCTTTCCAATTGTTTCTATTGCTTATTTCTAATGTGGTGCCAAGGTACAATTACCTTAAATGTTTTTGTGTTAATTAATTCAAATACATCTTCTGACGGCCTCAGCTAGCTGAATTAGCTCTCTCTGACAATTCCAAGTGACTGCAGTGAAACCCACTGACAAGAGCAGGACAGATCAAGTGCAAGTTTCCTGTCTCTGTCATCCAAAAAAGGCTCCTCTCGTGACTTCAGTTTGTTTTAATTAGAAGTTTTTGGATCCTTTCCTTCCCTCTTTCTGCATGCATACATGAACACTGCTGGAATCTGGAGACATACATTATACCAGCAGCAAGTTGCTGTTGTAATCAAGGATGCTTTGATGGAGCAGGGGAGTGATGGGACTAGAAATCTACAGGCTAGATGCATTAGTGCATCTAATCTAGTGACCCAGGCAACATCAGAGGTGACTAAGAGGGCACTGAAACAGACTTGTGGCACCCTGAGCAGTACAGCCTTCCCCTCAGAATGGCTGTGACAGCACAGATAGATGAAATGTATCTCTGTCCATTAAAAAAGGTGTGTGTGTGTTATATGTGGTGACGGAGGTAAGGCTGACTGATGTTATTCTTTCACGTCTACACATAACTGTAGAAAGGCGTACCCCCAAAATGCCTCTATACACTCTTCATTTCACATTGCCAACATGCAAGGGCATGTTCTACAGTTGTAAATTTTTATGGCAAAGTCAAGGGGAACTTGAAAGATAAGCAAAAAGCATTTTAAAAGACTACATCACACTTCTGCTGAATTTGTCCATTTAAAATCTACTCAGTAACCAGAACAAAAATGTTTCAAGCATTTTTATGGTTATTAAAGCACTCCTGACACATCAGATATGAAATACGATCTGCAATTCAGTTTATAAAAGCAGTGTTACTTCAGGTTATCTGAGAATAGCAAGCATCTCAGCATGTGATGCTACATAAAGTGACACAAGACACTCTCATCACACTGCACAAAAAAGCACAAAGAAACCAGGTTTTGTTGCTTGTTTGTTTGTTTTTAAAGTGAGTGGAAAAATTATAGATTCCAAAGATGACCCAAAACAACTCATACCCTTGCATGAACCCTACCTTCCCTCTTCCTTATTCTCCAGTCCATAACTGTTTCTCCACCACAATGAACAGAAACAGGTAACATATTTCAGGCAGTGTAAATATCCAGCACAGATAAGATTACAATGGACTTTCACAATTTAAAGCTAAAATATGTAAAAAATGGAAGGCAAAAGTTTAGCTATTAGTCCCAATTCAAGGGAAGGCATTCCTTTATTAAAATAGACATCAATTGCTTGAGATAACATTATTAATCATCATTACACTGACATCACTATTGTAAAGACATTATAATGCATCACATTTGCTGTACATCACAACTGTGCATTCTACTTTACAGGCAAATCAGACATCCCTGTCTTGGAGAGCTTACAATCCTGTGGAGGGTGAGGAAGGTCCTGCAAACAATTATTTCCAGATGAAGTGCTTACAGAGTCCTGTGTCAGGTGCTCTATGTAGATCCTAGGAGATACTTGGATTTGAAATAATAATAAATAAAAACATCATTTGTTTGTTTTGCTAGACCCTCACAATCTTTGAGACCTTCCTTCTTTTTTCTTTTTTCTTTTTTTTTTCTTTTTTTAGAGTTTCTGCAGCTGAGAAGAGAGCAGAGAATTGTTTATTGATTTGGTTGATGAATTGCATGTTTACAGGGAGGCTTAGAGGAAGTTCTGGAGGGAAAGAGCATATGGAAGACATGGACTGATGGGGAACCTGACCAGGAGAGGGACAGGATGGGGGACAGTGGGATTTGTAGAGCAGAGAGACTGATTGGCATAGGGAGATGAAATGTGACAAAGAGAAAATCAGGCAGAAGCAATGCAGTGCAGGCCATGGATGAGACGTGAAACCAGAATTTGATGTGAAAAGCTAAAGAAAGGTACTGACAAGAGAAGAAAAGAGCTAGCCAGAGATGGAGCATGAGGTTCCAAGTGATTCAGATGGAAAGACTGGAGGACAATAAGCAAGAGACCTGGTAATTGTACATTATCAAAGTTACGGAATGAAGCAATAAGATCTTGGGGCTGGGGAAATAAAAATAATGAGTACAGAAAGCGGTCAGCAGATCCCAGAGGTCATGTGGAAAGGGAGGAGAGCAAGGCCAGCACAGCCACCCCTGGCTACATGAGAGAGGACAGGTCCAATCCCCTGTGCACCCAGTTCTCATGCTGATGCCAGTAGGCACCGGGCCAAAGACAAAATAGGAAAGGAGAAGGGCCAGGAACAGGTCACAGAATGAAGGGGAAAAGAGTTGAAAAAGACTAATGTGGTCCTCTAGTCTGTTGAAAATGTGATCTGAAATGAAGGTTGCAGCCAGCAAAAGGATAGTGGCTTACTTGCTACTGAAGCAAGACACAGCCCCAGATGGGCACGCAGGCTGCTCAAAGGATGAAGGTAATCAAATGTAGATGTGAGATTCATAGAAGAAAAGGAACCTAATAAGAGATCCTTTAAGTGAGTCAATGGGAGGAGAAGGGCATAATCCAGAGCTGAATGCTTCTCACTACTCATGCTTGGTTTTGGGGCAGAGACCCTAAACACAGTCAGTACTTTAGGGGCTGGCAGATGAAAGGGAAGAGAGAACTGCTCCCCTTTTTTGGCTGTACCCACAGCTCAGCAGGCAGAGCCCTCCAAGAATAAGGATGAGGGAGATAGACAGAGGGAATTCCACATAATTTCCTGTACTACTCTGTGAAAGCGGTTGTTGAAAAGTATCAGCAGAGACAAAATATGTCACTGTGGATGACAATGGAAACATTTTCATACTAGCATCCAGAAGGATACACCTCTGAGTATTTGAGATGATAGACATACTAACTGCAGGTCTTCTTTGATTTTACATTACCTGCTGTTGGACAAAGACATGGTAAAAATTAAAAGTTCAGAAAGATGTTCTACTATAGACCATCGAAAACAAGAGCACTTGAGAATATCAATGCTGGTGATAGCCAGAATAGAAATTAACTCTCAGTTTATTGATATAATTTTTGAGTGCTTTGAATATATACACTGAACCAGCATGTAGAATTAGCAATAGAAAGAAATTGCTATGATGTTGAGCAGCTCCTTCACTTCTGCATGCCTAAGGCATTATGATAACTTCCCTTGTAAACTACTGTGAGGTTATTTCCTACAGATGAAAGCCATGTATTATAATACTGATCAGAAATGGAGCACTGCTTCACTGCTTTGTGATTCCTAAAGAAGAGAGTCATTACTTAAAGGGATGATTATTTTTTTTAAGAACTTGCAAATGTTTAAAAGTTTAGTTAATCACTTTAATTTATCACTTGTCTCTAAGAAAGGTGGATGTGGGTACCTTGCAGCAATGAAGACAGTAAGACACAAAACAAATTTATGACCCCTTTACAGTTCATAAGCCTCTGGTTTGCCCCCCCCCCCCTTTATGTAAAGGGTCAGGCATAGTGTAATTTGTATTCTATGCCATAAATCTCACTAGGCCACAAGAGGGAGCAGCTTTCAGAGGTGCAGGCAGACAGGGAAAGAGGAAAAACCCTCCAATTAACGGAAATAACCACACAGAAGATCCTCAGTCTCAGAAAAGAACAAAGAAAGAATTGCACTCTCCCAGCCAGATGGGTGGTATTTGAAATTTTGTAGAACATAGCCAGCAGGCTCAGCATTTATGCTGAAGTGGACAGCACGTAGATATTTGGTCTTTACAAGTGACTCAATTTAACAGATATCCCTGTGTTCATTTCTAAACCTTTTCCTAGGCTAATCTTAACACTTTCTCATAGCAGAAGACAGAAGCTTCAGCCTTAACACCTCAAGCTGGGTAAGTGTAGGGTCACTTCTCTGAAAAAGTAGTAGTCCTCTGGACAACAATGGCAGGTCAAGTTAATGATATAAAAAATAATCAACAGATGAAGATTCAGATCATGTTTCCAAACCATGTGCCTTATTTCAGCACCTTCTGTAACACCTGTACTTCAAGGTTGTTTTTCTTCCTTTTTTTAAAAAACAAACAAACAAACAAACAAAACAACACAGACAAATACAACTCCCTTCCTTGGCTTTCTTTAACCTTGATGAAGGAATCTGTTCACTTAAGCAAATTGCTGTTAGTTGAAGCCTACTGCAATGGATCTTACCTTTTGTAGGAGCCATTAACACAGAAAGCTGGATTTTCTGCATCAGGTGAATCTGCATGCCCAAGCAAACCACTGCACCCCTCACTCTGTTGCAGAATTACACACTGAAGCAACATTTCTGGATCAGACAGGTAAAGGCACTGTGTGGTGCAGTATCTTGAGGGCCACACACTTATCTGGTAGAAGGAGATACCGGTCTCCCCTCATATATTTGCTGACACAGACATTTCCAACGAGATGGAGTCACAACACTTTTTTTTTTTTAAACCACTGATCAGTTCTCTTTCAGTTCATAATGTGGTTTCAGGTGGAATTTCCCCTCTTTCTGGACTGTAGCTTTCTTTAGACCACATCAGAATATCATCACAAACATTTTTTTTCCTTGAATACTCACAAAACACACTGAAGATTCTGGAGGACATTTGAGTCTTAAAATACCACATCAGTGTATCTGCAGTGTGACCATTTGTCAGCCTGGTGTCCCTGCCCACTGCATGGCTATAAATCCTGTCTTTGCACTAGAACACAGTCACCTAACTACCCACCTGCACCCACATATCCGTGTGAAGAGGAGCACTACTTTTGCCTGTGCTTCCTGACTCCTTTGGAAAACAGCACCTGAGCGGTAGAAGTAGCTGGTGTACACCAGCATCCCACCCCTACACGCAGGGCAGATCTTACTGCCACACCTGAAAGAAGCACAAAAGCCTGGGCAGTGCAGATGCAGACAAAGTGCACTGTTTCAGCTGAAGAAATGAAGTTCACATCAGATATTAAACTTAATGGCAGTGTCTAAAGACTCAGATATAATTCCCTGGAACCCCTGCGGTCAATTTATGGAATTGGGGGAATGAGGAAAGAGATGACAAAGACCTAACACTGAGGCTTATGGTACTTTTGGGATCTTCATTCCCAAAGCAGCAGTTCTCACTTACTCCATGCGCTGTAGGAAGGGCCTGGTGTCTAAGAGCAACACTTTCCTGGTGTGAAATGCTAGGGATAGTAATGTCTAAGGTATGCAGGTGTATGACTCCCAGCTACATCCGGCTGGGGTTCTCAGCTACAGCCCCTCTTTTGGAATCAGGCAGCTAGGCTTTATTGCTATGGTATTTCAAGGAGGAAGGTCTTTCCCTGTGCCCTGTTGCATGCACAGTCAGACTTCACTGAATGGTCGTGAGAGCAAGAGCTTACTTGAAGACAGGGAGACGAGTTTTCAAATTCTTTCGGCTTGATTCAGATCAAGGACTTGAATTCAGGTCTCCCATTCCCCAGGCCATCCCCAAATGAGCCTTTCTTCTCTTCAAGCTATATCAATCCCTTTGTATAAATAATTAAGTGTTCACTGGGCCAGACAAGGGAATCAGAAATGTAAGGGAGTGATTCTCCAGCCTGCTAGTTAGCATGCTCATCTGGGATGTGGGCAAGTAAGGTCCAAACGACTGCTGTAAGAACTAGTTAATTATTTATATGAAACAGAACAGCTTCTATGAGAGAGAGAGTGTGCAATTACCCAACAGATTGGCAGTGGATCTAGTCTCCTGGGATGTGGGAGAGCTGAGTTCAATTCCTACTCCAAATCAGGGTGAAGGATGTTTCGAGAATGGCCTTGTACTTTGCAAGTTAGTGCTAACAATTTGGCTGCTGTGTGGAGTGTGTGCATGTATGCAGACAATTCTGATAAGCTCTAAATTCTTCTCCCCTTGGTACAACTGCTCTCCTACCATGGAAACTCATGTATCAAGGGTAACATCTTTGTTATATAAAAACAGGTTGTACATCAAGCAAATAATCTAGATTTCCTTTACAGCTGTGGGAAAAAAATATTATGAACATTTTCTGAATGCAGTTCTTCTCACTAATAAAAAATCAGTAAGATAATTTCTTTTCCAGAAGTTTTAGCTGACTGTAAAGGAGCCTAGATGTCCAGTTTGGATGCAGATCTATGTCTGGGAGGTATTCAAAGCCAGCTGAGAGGAGCCCCACTCAGGTTTTCAGGATGCACGTTGCATCGTGATGCAGCCAGTCATGCAGCATTGAGAGTGCTGTGACGCTCAGTGTTAAGCAGCAGCAGAGCCTCCTCTGGGGCCATGAGAGCCCCAGGCCTCACTAAGTGGCACATGCTCTCCTTGCAGTGCTCTCTCCATTAGCCATTTAAAATTGCTCCTTCCTCTTTGCCCCCCTACTTCAGTCTTTTGGTTTTTTAGCTGTGCTCGAAATACACATAACAGTAGCTTCTGCTTTTTCTAAGGCTTACACCTAGAACTATAAAACATTGTCAGCCTGAAAAGAGATGGTATAACTGAGCAGTAAGTGATTTGGTTTTGGTTTTAATCAGTTTATAAATTGCAAACAAACACTTGGAGATTCTAATTTATATGTCAATGTCATTTAATGGAAGGGCACAGTCTCTCCTTGGTGCTTGTACTAAAAGTGCCAGTAGAATCAATGAGTGATAGTGTTCACATCCCACTGACATTAACAGGGATCTGATCCACCCAATATGCTTGTGGCAACTCTCTCAGTGAGACTAGCTCAATGCCCTCCAGATGGGGAAGCCACAAGTAAGTAGAATTAATTTTTTTTCTAGGTTGTTTTCAAATTAAACAAGTAATAAAGTTCCATGACTCTATATCCTGACTCTGTAGCCTGCATCATGTCTTTACATGCGGTATTAGAATGTCATTGTCATCTCACAGCAGATGGGGCAGGGGTTTCTCCTCACACTAAAGTTTCCAAATGAAGCACGCTAGGGAGAACATTTTGGCAGGAAAGACCTTGTACAGTAATGTAATCCAAATGTGGAGGTACTGCAGTGTGAAAAGTAGGCGAAATGCTTGAGTCTTACCAGGGGCAGTATAGGTGTAGGTCCTGGGTCAGAAAACACATTGGGCTTCGGGTTGTTGCTTTGTCTGACTTCCAAGAGACAGTGCACATGTAGCTGGAGGGGCTAATGGGAAGGAGTAGTAAGGCTATTTTGACATGAAAAATTACACATAGGAAACATACAAATCCAAGAAAATAATCTGGAAAACCCACACTCCAGTAGCTGTAAAACTTGTCTGAGCTTTGACTAATTGAATACCAATTTATCCATCATAAAATGTCTGTGTCCAGTTGCCAGCATGCACAGAATCTTGTAGTTCTGGTTATACAGTGGCTACACAGGCTGTATACTACTGCAGCAGAGGTTAAAGCTCCTTTCTGACACTTCTCTTCACCAGAGTCTAAGTGATGGGCCTCTTTCTTCACAGGTTGCACATGAGTATCTAATTCTTTGCTGCAATGAACAAACTTGAAGGCTACCAAAAGACAGCAGGCAGTGGCTAATGGTGGTTGTGTTTTAAAGAGAAGGAGCCTGGCTCAGTTTGGCAGCCAAAGACTCAATCCGAAGTAATGAAAGTGCCGTGCTCCAGCGAGGAACAGCAGCTTAGACACAGATTTGCTCCACGCTTGATGCTGATGACCCCTCTGTAAGGACTTCCTCAGTGTGTGTATCGTTGTGGCTCAGCTTCCTGCAATGCCTCACTCTTTCCAGACACTGAGCCTAAGATTTCACTGTCGGTCTCTGATTCACTCTGCCAGGGTAACAGACTTCACTTTCACGAACCACAAGAGAACTGCCTTGCCTTGCCTTTGGTGATTCCTCTTCATCCATGCCATGTGAAAAATCACAGAACAGATCCACATCTCTGATCCCATGTTTGTGCTTGGGATCCCACACAGCAATGTGCACTCCCTCAGGCACTAACATAGAAAGGGATGTTATTGCAACTTTCTTTCCCTTTTTTGTACATATTTTTTTTTCCTTCAAAAATTTTACAGGCAGTAGAAAGGCACAATGCATACTTTTTAGCTTAGGAGCTGTATAAAATAAGCTGCACAGCAGATGTGTTCAGGAAACAGTTTGCAACTTTGCTTAACCTACAAATTTATGAACATTGCTATACAATTTTTGTGCCAATAAAAGGTTAACGTGAAAATGAACTACACAAATGCAGGAGTATGTGTACTTCATTTATAGCACTAGCATACATCTCTTTTCCTATATGAAGATGAACACATTCAATTATCAGTGTAATTACAGGGCAATTCTCTCTCTTTCACATCATGTGATTTTATTTTAGCTTTGAACAATACACATGTATGGTTTGTCTGGTTTTTAATAGCTACCATATTGCCCATCCATTCTGTTAGTTGTATAACTTTATTTAACATTCCCCATCCCCACATGGTTCTCAATTTGTTTTTTTTTAAGTTTTTTCTTGAAGGGAATTGCCACTCATTGGTGACAATTGTATTGGTTTAAACTCTGAGCTGATTTCCAAGTGCTGTTTTTCAAGCAGGTATGAACTGCCTCTAAAAGCATCCTTATATAAATGAAAAATTTCTTCTTACATGGAGTGCAGTAAGCTGGAATTGTGCATGGCATGATATTATCATTATGTTACATTGTACACAGCTTTTTACTCCATTCACTCCTTTCCCTGACTTCAAAAAGTAGGGAAGGGGCTCGCTGTGCTTCCCAGCCATGCTCTGAAGGTGTTCTTTGTGGGACCCACTTTTGTCTAGATCTGTCAGTGGATATCACCCCAAAACACTTGCCCTCCAGTACCACTGAATAATTTTTGCCCAGATCATCTTGTCAGCTCACAAGATTTCTCTTGCAAATTCATCCTGCTGTTCATTTTGAAGATTGCTGCATTACAGTCTGAGCTACTTACCTTGGTCAAGGTGTCAATTGTACTCGTATATAATATTTAATCTTCACTTTGCAGGGATTCACCTAGCAGGTGTTAGTGAAGTCAAACCCACCGAAGGAGATGTGACTCTCATCATCCACTTAGAGGGGAATTTTTCTAGAATTACATGTAGATTTTTGTACAGTGATTTCTTTTCTAGAGGCAAGATCATGAAAAAAGTGACTGTCAAATGTTTTCCCATAACATCTAGATTGCTTACCCTTCTGTGCACAAAACCTACTTTTGTTTATTTCAGTCTGTGTTTGTCTTTTCTTGACCTTGTGAGAATCATCTGTTATTTCAGCTGCTTTTGTCCTAGTCTTTTTTGCCTGTTTGCTGATCAATACCAATGATCTAACTCAATCCAGTTCTAATGCCATGATAATATGAGCTTGGTAGCTGCATTGTTACAGATTCTTAGCACTTACCAGTATCTGAGAAGTTCATCTGTACATCTGCCAAACTTTCACAGAAACACTGCTCTTTGTTCTGATTTCAGTTTTATTGCCAATGGAGATAATATGAAACATTACATTTCTCTTAGGTACCCATTACTTTTCCAAACTATTTGAGATCTAGTTGGATCTTTCTTTAGGTTGGCTCTAAAGACAGATATCAAAAATCATCATTTGCCATATGTTCTATATTTGGTGTGGCACCCTGATAGCTGTCCTTCCTTTATCTATTTCATATTGTTTTCCATGCTTCCCTGGAAAAAGTCCATTTTTCACAAATAACCCATGTATACAGATTGCACCAGAGAATGAAGTATTGCTCACAGTCATGCCTGAAGTCATTTAGTCAGCCACAGCAAAGAAGTTAAGCAGCGAAATTTATTTCACTTCTGGCGCCACGCTAAGAGACACACTCAGAAATACATTTGCAAGAAATAACAGCAGCTTTATTGAATCTACTAAGTTATGAGCAATTCTGCATATGCTAGTAGACGTTGCCATTTACAATAATAAATAACTATGCACACACAGAGCCTACACCAATGCAGATATCTGGAACTCACAAGACTACTGTTTCTTCCTTCATTATGAGTGAGAGGTTTCTGGCTGCTTGCTCAGATTATTAAAAAAGATAGAGGTCAAACAACAGAACAGTGCAAACTTGCAAAAAAAATAACTGTGTCTCCTCTGAAGGCAGTAGATTTCTGCAGGAGTTTTCATTTGCTCAAACCAGTGCTATTTTTAAGAAAATATTAATCTTGAGGTGATGTCTACCCTACAGTACCAAATGACTTTGAAGCCAAATTCACCATCCATCTACGCTGCTTACCTGCTGCAGCTTTTGGTCCAGTTTGGGGCCATCCAACTAGTTTGCTCAAGGAAAACCTCACGTATGCACTAAGTATTAAAACATACTCTAGTACATGCTCTCCAGAACTGTGGATGAGCTTCAAAAGTGTCTGCCTGTCCAGTCGCCTCCATGTTTCCCACCTGCAGTTGTGACGTTGCCATGAGCTGAGGGAGCAGAAAGACGGTTGCCACATGGGCCACTGTGTGTGGTAGGAACCTGCACTTAAACTGTGCTTATGCTATCCACCAGAACACTGTGAGAACACAGAACAGGATTTGGGAATGCTTCATGCCTTTTCCAGGCTCAGATAAAATCAGGCATAGGTAACGGGATCTGAATCTAAATAAGAAGAGACCATTACCTTTGCTTTCTGGAACTGCCTCCTCTCCATCTTCACCAAAACAAAATCTCCTGGATTTCTGTTGTATTACTATGAATAAAATAATATTCCCTACTGTATGCATGATTTTAAAACAAACGTATCACTGTTTCCTGGGGTAAAGAGTATTAACAGCAAGCCAAGATGTGGGTCCCTGGAGCATCCCCAGAGCTCTGCCAATTTCACGTGTCCACTCACACACACACACACTCCCTACAGGCCACCCAAACTCAGTGAGATCCACCTACTCCACAGGCACAACTGCATCTTTCAATGCAAAACACATCAGGTGTGATTCAATCTCCAGATAAACCAATCTTGCAGTGATTTCTACCTATTCAATAATTTGAGTGTGGTTGAGTCACTGGAAACAGAACAGAGCTCTGTGACTAGCAAAACAGCAAAAGACCTCTTAAACGTAATTGTACTATTTTCCTAGTGTTTACTTTACATGAAAAGAACTTCAGCCTGAAAAATAAAACATTCAAAAATTGCCATATTTAAAATAATGATGATTGCTTGTCCTTAACTCCATGATTGACACCTTTTTCCACAGTCAACCCTGATCCTAAGGAATATTTTGTTGAAGGGAGAAGAAGCTCTGACCAGTGTCCAAGATCTACATCTCAGACAGATAACCAAATAATAATAGCATTATTCATCTATTATTAGAGTGTTACTCTATTATTGTAGTCTTACATATTATTAGCTTATTACTAGAGATGCTGAAGCCAGGTGCCAAGGTTGCTCAGGAGGCAATGGAAAACTGAAATCAGTTTGCTTAATTTCTTCTATTATCTCTGTTCAACACAAGCAGACCTGAATTTGTTTTTCACTGAACATTTCTCCTCAGAAATTTCTTCAGGTATTACAATAGAACACTGATATTTTGTGCAGAGAATTTAGTAGACCTTTAATGCACAGGAAAACTGGAATGTTTATGTAGTCTATGCAGCCAGTTATCGCAACTGACAGCATTTCTTATTAATTGGAAATAATTTGATGAAATCAAAAAACCAGGGCGGCACTGTCAACTCTGTGTGAGTATACGGACAATTGAGGTTTGAGGCTTGGTTCAGCATCAGTCCAGAAAAATACCAAAAAGCTGCAAGGAGAGGGGAAGTGATCTGAAGCAGTCATAGCTAGGCAGAACAAATTGTCTTCATTAAAGTTTTCTCTAAAACTACCACTCACAAAGAAAAATACCGGGTCAGATGGCCCTTGCTTGGGCAAAACTCTCATCTGCTTTAGCAACTGCCTCTTAATATAAACCATTTCCACACATGGACCTCTCTACATCTGTATTTTTAATACCTTGCCATTTGCACTCATGTTTCTTAAGGCAAAACTCTGCTTTTGGTTACACTAGTGGAAATGCAATAAGCTCTTCTCTGTATTAACATTAACATAATGAAGAGCAAAATTTGACCTAAAACTCTGAAATAGTTTTTATATGTATTTTTACTAGTGTATCAGCAAAGTATAACAAATATGCTGCCAGCAGTTGGGTAAGTGGTATTTTCAAAATGCCTGTGGAAAGAGCAAGAATACAATGCCTGTTCTGAAAGGGATTGTTTCCAGCACTGTGACCAATTTCATGGCTGATAACACACACATCTACCAGCAGATAAGCAAAGAAAATATGCTTGTGTGATTAACTACACCTCTGATGCACTGCATGGTGCACCAGTTGCATTTTTTCCTTCTCTTAACTTTAGATCTACCTAACAATGCTGTTCCCATTGGATTCAACAAATATCTATTAGCTTACAGTGAACAGGTCTTGTATGCAACTAAGCATTTCAGATCACAGGATGTCAGAAGTGATGACTGAAAATCCAGTGGGATACTACACCAGCATTTCAAACCAAACATAGTTCTCCTATATTCCTAATTCAGAGCCATCCCTAAGTGAAGTGAGGCTATCATAAGCAGAGTTTTGGCCACCCATCTCACAATAAGCAATTTTCCAACATTCTGACACAATGCAAAAGTAGCACTTATGAACATTGCCCAGGATCTCCTCAAGTTTTCTCTTGGAAAATTTCAAGAAAATCACATATAATAATTAATTTAAATTTTAACTTTTAATTTAGGTTTAAACAGTAGATTTTACATAAAGGTATATAAAGTTTTCTTCCTAAAGAAAACTGTCTTCAATCTCTTGTTTTGTTCTGTTCTGTTAATTTGCATAAATCTCCATTTGATAATGTAAAACACAACTATCAGTAAAACTATGGAAGTTACAGTAAGAAGAAGGTAAAGAGCTTTATGAATCCAATCTAAGAACATCCTGCAGAGAAAGGGAGGAAGTTTATATACTATTCTGGTTTAAGCCCTTTTCCAGCGACAGTGATTTCAGAGGATTTCTGGTTTCGTATCATCTCCAAATGAGCATTTTCCATGAGGATGAAATTGCTCCTACTGAAAAGGAGCCCAAAGAACAAAAGATCAGAAAATCCATGCTACATGTCACCACTTACATTCTTTTGGCCAAGGACAGTGGTAAACAATATAAAAAGAGCTGACAAATGTATTTCTCACAAATAGTGTCATTCTCTGAATATACAAACTGGACTCTGTATGGGCAGCTTCCACTGAGGAATACTATGTTAGTACTAATTTCTGCTGGATGAAACTATGTTTAGGATTTGCTGTATTTTTTTAACATTGTATTTTTGAAAATATGCAAGCAATGTTGTAATAACTAAGGCTAATTATTCTTAATGTAGAGTCAGCTATGCCAGCCAACTAGTTTCTTGCTGATGAAGACTGTTTTGGTCACGAAGGTTAATATGTACAATAACAGTAAAAGTGCCTGCTAGCTGTCTAAGTTGCATCCAACAGCTCAATGTCAGTGGTACGGCTTTACCACTACTCTTGTCTGCTCACCTGTGGCCATATAATTCTCCAACAGTGCTTGCCCAGCACACACTTCCTATCACCAAGTTAGTACCAGGGACCCACTCTAGGGAAACCACTGGATTTTTTGAACACTTTCCTCACGTAGAGCAGTGAGGTGCCTGTTGCTGCTCTCTGCTGCAGTAATACAGTGCTAAACAAGAAGAAAAAAACATTAAATAGGCTTATATTGATGATCTGACAGAACATATTTCAATAACCAGCTCAATAGCAATGTTCATAACTGTCTGTCATGCAAGAAGTATTACAGATAAGTGATTTTATGATTATGCAAGATACGGGAGGGGTTAGGACAAAATTCTGAAAAGTCCTAGATATCCCTGAATTTAGGCCAAAGTCAGACTTCCTAATCATGATGATCAATGCAATATATGCAAAAATAAATTACCTTTTTTGAATCATCTTTGAAGAACAAGTAATAGGACTTTGGCTATATGGAATTACTTAGATCAACACCCACTATGATATTGGGTGAAACAGTGTGGGTGATAGCAGTTTAGAAAAGTTTTGGACAGAAAGGATAGGTGCACTGTAACCAGCTGAACCAAGAGAATAAGACCAGAGAGGCAGAATAGGTCATGTGCATGAATGGTCACAGTCTTATTGCTATGCTTTAGCCAGAGACAGCATCTTTCAACAGCATAAGATCATCTTCCACAAGATTTTTAGGCAGCTTACTTTTGGTGGGACACAGGTGTCTGGGTACCTTTGTACCACATGTCCTCCCAGTACAGTTTTGGAGCAGTGGTTTATTTTTAATGCCTAGAGAGGAGTGCTGCTTGCTAAATCTCTCATTATCAGTTTAGTGCAACTCAGTAACTCTTCACTGCAATTTCTTCCCAGCCAGGCACTGCCCCACGCTAAATCCATTTAAAGTTGAAACTAACAAGGTCATGCTCCAGAGAAGTATTTGCCTGTTTCAATACACAGTGTGATCAGCATCTTTCTGTGCTCTCTCAAGAAACATGGCAATATGTAATAAAACATTGAAAACTGCTCACACTGCATTTGATATATTCAGACACCGTATGAGTGTCAATGTATAAAAATGAAAGATAAGTACAATTTTACCAAGAAGGTGACATTTTTTGTAAGGTACACTTACAGAGACTTTTATCTGTAGCAGATGTGCTATCCCTGTCTGATCTCCCTGTTCTAAACAGTTTTACAAAGAAAAAAGGTGGAAAGACTACTATCCCTAGTTTCAGGATGAAGTAAAGCTCACTGTCCGTGATTCCTGAAAGTATTTCCAGTTAATGTAATCAGTATTACAGGGACTGAGAGATATATTTGGTTCTGGGAATGAAAGAGTGAAACATATAATTAGCTGCCTCAGATAACAGTTTCAGCAGATGGGTAAGAGAGCAATGCTTCTAATGGGCCTTTTTTTTTACCCAAGGGAGGTTAGAAATCGCTTTTGCTGACTGGATGCTGTATTGAGGGCATGTGGGAGATGAGTCTCTGGTAAATGGGTTTATGCAGTTTGTCAAACAAGCACATTCGCGAGCAGTGCTTTTGTGATCATTCCTGGGAAAGAACCACAAAAATCACTAATTGTTGTGAGACACCTCTCATGTCCTGCCAAAGACATACAGGTGTATGAAATCTTTCTCAGATGCTGCACACCATCTCCTGTGTATAGATGTTTAGCTGCCACCTTCTTCCTCTCTATTCTCTGTGTTCTTTCCCCTTCTCCCTTTGTTCCAGTTATGCTACCATTTTTTAGAGGATCCCTTGTCATTTCAGGGGTGCATTTTGAAAGTTCCTTACAGTTTCTGTATCTTAAGTCTTACTTTTTAGTACTTGTCTTAAAGGCTTCATAGGGTCCAAGCAACATTTAAAGCCAGATGGCACTCAGAAGTTTCACCTTACAGATTGTAGTGAGACTTTGAATTTTGTTTCCATAAAATTAGAAGAAATAGATATTTTGTATTCCCTGAGAATCAGAAATATAAAAATACTTAAACTAAAATTGTTCCTCAAAATGCATTTTCTATTTAATTTCAAAATTATTTGTTGATGCAGACTTAATTTGTGACTCTTATCACTTTATTTTCCTTTGCTTCATGCCTGCCATATTTTTACAAAATAAAAATAAAAATAATATTTTAAAAATTATTTTTCAATATACCAAGGGCAGATGCTACATAATACTGACTGAACCATCTTATCTTATCTTTAGATCAAAGTATCTCCAGTTCATGCAGTAATGGTAAATTTTGACACTGATATTTTGATATATAGAGCAAGAAGATAAGCATCCGGTGCAGTAACAGGAGAAACATCTGGTTTCAATATCTTCGAATACTTTTCTCTAGAACACCAAAAACTAACACAGCAACATCTGTAAACTGAGCACGCCTGTAATATTCTGCTTTCTAGGTTCTAATCTACAGCACATCATCACTGCCGTTGATCATAAAAGACTTCAAGTTTAACAATTATTTCAGAAGACATGCTCCAACTGCATTTAAAATGATGACATCTGCTAAAATAAAACCAATGGGATTGAGATAAAAGGGCAAAATTCATCATACGAATTTTTTTTTGAGATTATTCATGTTATATATCAGGGTTACTTTGTCATGCTTCTACAAAAGCATTTATTGGAAACTGAATTCAGAGACTGAAAACCTTTAATGGAAGTAATGTAATTGTGTGAATCATTTCTTATTGTCTACCAGGAGAAATTTTTATTTCCTGGTCCTGTAGGTCAGTTGACACTGGATTTGCAGTCTTGAAACTGTTGTTATCCAGGCACTTGTGCATTTCTTTCTGGACCATGGACTATTAGAAATAGGGTAAGTGTTCTCTCATCTTGAAGTAAATACAACACAACACACATAAATGTCAGATAGGCATCTCAGTCAAAATTCAAGCATAAAAGTTTTTCTTTTTAACTATGGACTTGTTCTTGGGTTGTATCTTCAGTGTTTGAAGTGGAAGTATCTCAGATGTACAATTCATTGAAAAGACTTGCCCAAACACAACTGAAGAAAAGCATGTAACGTGTTATGGCTTCATCTAGGAGACTGCAAAGGTAAAATAAAGTATTTTTTCCCTTAGTACATTCTACAGCATATGTATTTTGTTTGGGAGGGTTGTCTTTTCCACTTGTATGCAAGACTGGTCAGAGTTGAAGGCTGGAATAAAGTCTGGGCTGGTGCTCTCAAGTAACACAGAGGATGCTTTTCCTTTTTGATGCTTGCTGTTGGATTTTGATTATATGCCACCATTTCAGATCCAGAGGAAACTATCAGGTAATTTGTCAGGTATATTAAGAATCTATCCCTTGCTTTTCTGCAGACAATATAGATTGCCATGTCTACATAACAAAGTCAAAGCCTCCCAAGTCTATGCTCCAAACTTTTGGCCAGAGGTGACCACCATCTGTTATGACAAGCTGTATGCCAGGATCTTCAAGAACTGCGAGGTGAAAGACATATATCACATGCTTCTGAAAAGAAGAAAACAGAGAGCACCTGAGAGGAGGCAAAGGCTAGCTGAGGTCCCACTGCTCTGCTGGGACACATGGCTAGGCTGCATATGAAGCTACATGGCAAGATGACCTGGTGTTTTTAGTCTCTTTTGTCTTGCAGTTCATGAGGGATTTGACCACAACTAGCCACAGATCATGACGCACAAGAACTGCACTTGCTGCTTACAAACTGCACAGTTAGTGAGTCACAGATTGGTCACTCTGATAGAAAGTCACTGGTTTCCAAGGTCCCTCTTGGTGTTTTTTCAGGTAATGTTATAATCAGAAAGAGTCTGATGTCTGTGACCTCCTCCTGTGTTTCTAAGTTCTCTTTTCTGTGGGTATGAGAGCCCAGGTGCAGACACCATCTTGATTTCAAAGCTGCACAAGAATAATTGCATGTAAATTGTATTTCTTTGCCTAACCCAGCATAAGGTTGCAAAGCCCAGCTCCACTTGCTGTCATTCAGCCAACCATTCACTCAGTACTTGCCACAGTTCCTTTCTCAAGTCCTTGAAGCCCGGCTCCCCTTTGCATCCCATTCTGTTCTCATATGTGCCCAGGGAAATTTGCACAGGCATGTTTTGAGGATGTGGGGTGAGAGGAGAGCAAAGTATATTATTAAAACAAAAAATAAAGATGGAAATAAAATGCCAGCTCAATAAATATTATACCTATTCAAAACCAAACCAAAACAAAACAAACCCACACCAAAGAAACCCCACCAAAACCCAGATGATAACAAGTAAACAAAGGAAAAATATCTCCTATATTCCTGGTGATTTTAAGCTGAAAGTGCTTCTTATTCTCCAACTTTTAAAAAGCAAAAGGCTGCTTAACCCTGTTAATCACTGAACAGGGTTAGAATGAATCTCTAAGAAAGCTAAGACCCTCATGGTGTGGTGACACATTACTCAAAACATTAGCCAATGAGTAAGATTCCTTTAAATAAATCTTTTAAACCTATGTCCCTGCTTGCATCTATGTCCATCTCTGTATGGCCAGTAGAGACAGTATGTTTGGAGCTGAAAGGAAGGCTGTGAGTTGGTATGAGTTTTGCAGCTGAACATACAGGAGTGTCTGGGAGATATGCATAGGCAAGATATGGTATTGCATTTGGGGTAAAAGGGGAAGATCTGTAGCTTTGTGCTAGATAGTAAAAGTGAGTTAATCCAAGCTTCTACCTCTGTGAAGAATACCTGATTTTGTAAACATATATTAGAAAGATAACCTGTGGACAGCGTGCCAGTATGAACTAAGAACCCACCATCAAGTCAGCTAAGGGTCTTTTAGCCTCTGAGTGATGTGTGAGCCCATTGTTGTGCATCTTAGCTTACCTTTTCTTGTATTTTTTTAATGTCATTAAACTTTACTGGCTAGCAATTCTTTCCCTTGCAGTATTTGCATGTAATTACTCTTTGTGATTTCTTCTCTGCTGCTTGTTGCACCTGCTACAGGCTGGAACATTTTTCCTTTTGGATCTCATAAGCCATAAAAAATGGTCTGCTATAAAAGTTCTCTCTTAAGCATTTGCAGATTTCCTTGAGCTGAATTTTCAAATCCAACTACATTATATTGAGATATACAGAAACATAATTATCTTACCCAGGAAAACTTTTGTTATATAATAGCACTCCACATATTTATCTTTTATTAAAAAAAAAAAAAAAAAAAAAACCAAAAAAAAACCCACAAAACCCTTGTTACTAAAAAGCAAGTGTGAGTCAAAAATCAGAATTCACTTATAGCTAAAAAAACTTAAAGCTTGGCAACTAGGTTCTGGATACAAAAACTGCTTGCTCTCTCTTTGCAATACCATATATTAAGTACTTGACACAGCATATATGATAACTATTCCTGGTTTTCATCCTTTGAATGTAATAAATGTTGAAAACAATTACAGGGACCAATATAAATATTCACAAGTAAGTAGCATGTGTAAAAATAAGGACGGTGGCATCTGAACCATACAGTACTTTCAAGTGAGAGCTCCCCTTTGTTCCTGATAAGCAAAAACTGAAGTCTAATTCTAGATGGTCTGGTATGCTGGGTTCCTGTGGCATGGTTTTTGGTAGCAGGGGAGGGGGCTACATCAGTGGTCCCCTGTGAGAAGCTTCTCAAAAGCTCCCCTGGCTCCAAGTCAGACCCACTCTTGGGCAGGGACGAGCCAATCAGTGATGGTGGCTGCAGCTCTGGTAGAATATATTTAAGAAGGAGAACCTGGAAGGAGGAGTGGGACTTGTGAGGAGGAGTTATGAGAAGAATGAACATTGAGATCAATGGAAGGAAGGAGGAAGGGGGGGAGGTGTGCCGGAGCAGAGACCCCTGTATCCTGTGGTGAGATGACAGGGCTGAACCCCCCCCCCCCATCACCCATGGAGGTCCACAGTGCAACAGAGGCCAACTTGAAGCCTGTGAAGGAGCCCATACCAGATCAGGTGGCTGCACCTAAAGGAAGCCAGGACTCTGAGGGTAGAAGCGGCCCCCATTGTTGTAGTTTGGGGCTGGGAGGACTGTGACATGTGGGGGTGACCCACACCAGAGCAGTGTGGGAACGGATGCATCCCATGGGAAGGACTCCTGCCAGAGAAGGTTCATGGAGGACTGTCTCCAGTGAGAGGGGAGGAATGTGCAGTGTTCACCCCACCTCCCGAGAAGGAGGGAGTGGTGAGCTGACTGTGACCCCCATCCCCTGCCCCCTGAGCCACTGGGGGGGGAGGCAGAGAGATCGGGAGCAGAGCTGAGCCTGGGAAGAAGGGAGTGGCTGCGGGAGGTGTATTTTGGATGTGGTGGCACTTCTCACTGTCCCACCTTGTCTGTTAAATGTTGACTTTGTTACTGTTTGAATTAAAGTGATGTTGTTTTTTTTCTTCTCCTAACAAGTCTGTCTTTTGCCTTTGACCATAATGGATGCACCATCTCTCCCTGTCCTTATCTGGATCCTTGAGCCTTTTGCTCTATTTTCTCCTTCCTATTCCTGAGGCGAAAGGGGTGAGTGAACACCTGCATGGTGCTCAGTTGTCCTCTGGGCTCAAACCACAACATCTGGTTATTGTTTTAAAGAATGAAGCATTTGTTGATATATTGTAAAGAATAATGCAGTGGAGGGGACTGTACTATTCAACTATCTGTATGTGATTAGATGGCAAATTTTTATGAGAGAATAGATATAAAAATGTTGTTTTCTGCTACTTATGGGCTGGACAGAAACATGTTGGAACTCATTCTGGGGTGGTTAGTTGATCTGTGTGACCAACAATGATCCTGTGATGTGTGGAGTTTATCTGGGAAATATCCGAACAGGAAATATTAATACAGCCTCCTTGCTCTAGGGAACAAGGACTCTTTTGATGAGTCTGGAGAGTGAGAGCTAAGACACTGGAAGTCCTGGTATGAATGGGATGGAGATGTATAAATGGGAAAGTTATTTATTTTTCTCTCACAAATTTTGGCAAGAGGCTGCTAGAGCCAAAACTCTTCCACATGTCAAGACTACAGAAGCTACCAAGCCAAATACCTGCCTGATCCCAAGAACCTTAAAAGCTCCATTATTGTATTAGATACTGTGGGTCTCTCTCCTTTCGTGAAAGAGATTACATCTGCCTGGGATGCTAGTCTGTGACCATGTCTGAGAACTGGTGTGCTGCAGCTGTCACTGGGATTGATAAAGGTGTTGCTGTTATACCATATTTCCACCATCTGCTCACTGAATCCAAGTGCTGCTTCTCACTAAGCATATAAATTTGGAGGTCTTAGGGGCTGAAACAAGCCCTTTAATTTTACAGATTGGCCACACACTATTTTATGTGTCAAACTTTCTAACTATTTGGGAATTGCAGGCATTTCTGAAGTAGCAATGATACACCCTTGGCCCCAGATGTCTATTCAGAGTTGCCAAAAATACATATAGCCACTTTATTCTATCTACTCTATTACAGGTTTCTTTCATCCCATATAAGCTATAAAATCTACATTGCAGCTGTTTGCTTCTATGTAGAGTATAAACTCTGCAAGTACCTTCTTCCTGACAAGCTTTGCAACCATTTAGGGACGATTCAGGCACTTTACCAGAGAAGAAGGTATCCTGTGAAATGTATAAATTCTACCAAGACTCTGCACAGCCTGTGAACTCTTGGGGATCCCTTGCAGAACACCCCAATGATCAAAACAGTCAGAACAAGTAAAGCTGCTGCTGCTGTTGTTGTTGTTGTTCTTGTTTTTATTATTATTAATAATAGTTATTACTACTACTACTACTACTACTACTACTACTACTACTACTACTACTACTACTACTACTACTACTACTACTACTACTACTATTACTATTATTACTATTACTGTTACTATTACTATTACTATTACTTATTATTCCCAGAATCTCCACAATACTCACAGGTCCAGTCAACAGTAAGAACTGAATAAGCCAAAATGCGCATTTTGTAATTCCAGTTATTGTTGAGATACTATTTGATAAAAGCAAACAAAAAAACCCTACCAATTTTCAACTCAGAAACATATTTTCCAATTACTTCCAAGCATCCCACTAAACGATCTGCTGGCAAGAAACTTCCATAATACAATACAAGATGAATGAATCCCAAACAACTTGGACTTTTGTGGCAATTTAATGTCACTTAAAAAGTAAAGTTTACTGTTCTGGCACTTGTATTACCTGCGCAATTGCAGTTTAATAATAATATTTTAATAATTACAGTTCAAGCTTCTAAAATAGAAAAAAAAAAAATCAAACACGTGTTTGTGTTCTAGCAAACACAGGCATTAAAAAGGGCTGAGTTCAAGGTCACGAAGGTTTCAGTAAATTACATTGGCTTGAGCTTGTATGAGGAGCTGGAACCCAAGGCATATCAGTAACTAGTAGCTCTGAAACCAGCATTTCCTCACACGCAAAGATTTTAAACAAAGGACTTCAAATACACAGAACATTATGGGAGATAAAAGGCAAATGTAATAAACCAACAATTTTAAAAACAGACAGTCTGGTTAGTGTGATTACTAGCACGCAGTGCACGCTCTAATAGCCCTGAACTCAGGCCTGCTCCTACAGCTGGGGCATCGGCCAAGGCAGCTAGCTGTAATGCCTCCATAGGTCATTGTCTAGGTTTATGGCAATCCAGCTCCTGGCCACGTTGATCTCTTCCCTCTAAGACAATTTCCAGCTGTTGTACCATCAAGCTGTTTGCCTATCACTGTATTGCCACTACTTCCACTGCCTCTTCATTACCACTGCGGACTATTGTGTTGGAGAGGGTAATCTTTTACTGTCAACAGCTCTCATAAAATTCTTTTATTCAGATGTTTCCAGACTTCGATATCAATGTTTTATTTCTCTGAACAACCATCTGGCATGTAATTTTAGTAAGAATGTCCCAAAGTCCTACGTAATACCCATATAAATAAGGTTTGGCACATCCAAACGCCTCTCCTTGCCTGTTATCAGGTACTGACATAGAGCTAAGTGTTCTTTTTCCAGCTCAACAGATTCCTACAGGGAGTCCCACACTTTTGTCAGCATTTCTCTTGAAGTAAATTGTCTACCTGATGGAAAATGCTTACCTCCTCCTCTACTTTCTGGAATACTTTCTTCTGCTAGGCCTTAGCCTTCCACAATTAAAATCAGAACCACATCTATTCTCCTAGAACTGTCTCTGAACAAATGCACATTCATTTATAAAATCCAAGGTGGATCACTGTAGAGATGTTTCCTAAGTCATAATAGCAGTGATAGCAGACAACTTTCACTTTCGCACGCAGATTTTTTTTCAAGGTTCCCATTCTGAGACAGTGGAAAATAAAGTATTCAGCAAAATGTGATGCAAATGCCATAATTATGGTGACTCTTCACCAAGATGTGTAATTCCAGAGTTCAGGACACACACTTTGGACAGGTGAGAAGAAGCAAACTTGAAGAGTAAGTGGTTCCTGCTTAAAGAGAACTTATCAAGGTTTCTGCCGTCCTTAAATACCACCTAGCTTTTCTTACAAACACACACACATACTCGTGGCTGCAAGATCCACATAGCCTCTAGCTTTTCTGTGAATTTCCTCTCTCTTAATTCTTTTTTATATGTGTAGGAGGGTGAATTACTGAGGAAATAACACTGAAGCATGAGTCCTTGGATTGCTATTGCAACCCCACAAAAGCAAGGAGGAGACATATGACGGGAGACTGCAGCAGAACACGATTCATCTTGCACCGGCCTGAGTGTTTATGGAGTTGTCCTCTGTGGGATTAAGAAAGTTTTCCTCTGGCTTCTCCACAGTTCTCTGGCTGAGGTTGCTCATCACCCTTGCGCGCATGGGTGTGTACCTCCGAGAGGATTTTCTGTTTTCCTTCTCCCGGTCCTGCCAGTAATTACCAACACACAGTACAGGGGAATGAAGGAGGAGGGAGAGTTCTAAAGGGGCCTACCACCAATTCAATAGGGCTTTGATTTAACAGCTCTGAGTCCTTTGAAAACATTTTGCCAAGAAAGCTTGCCATCAACACGTATAATCTCTTATCAGGGGCCATTGAAAGCCTGGGCTCTGAGGTTAATTCTCCCATCGCAAGGAGTTTCAATCAGTTCAAAACTCACATCGAGATGAAAGCTACGAAGCCTTCTCGCCCGGTTTGTCCCTCAAAACCCACTGAGATCAACCGACTGGGGAGGATTAGGGCATGCTCATCTGCCGGCTCTCCAGCAGGACGGGCAGGCTCAAAAGAAAAACAGTAATTAGGGATAATTGCTTGTGTCCAAACACAGGCATTAAAGCTCCTTTCCCCTTTGGTACTTTGTGAGCTGGAATGAAAAAGACACCCCCTGTTTTGACAGCTGGGCAGGCGAGCAGAGCTGGTGACAGATGAAGCGAGACGTCCCCGGGCATCGGCGGCGCGGCGGGGCGGGGCGGGGCGGGGCGGGGCGGGGCGGGGCGGGGCCGGCAGCGGCGGGGGCGGCCCCGCCTCAGGCCCGCCCCTCCGCCCGCCGGGCCGCCGCGCCGCCCCGAGGTGACGGGACGAGATGGCCGCGCCGCCCCGAGGTGGCCGCGCCCTCGGGCTGGCCCCGCCCGCAGGCGCGGCCGGTGCCCCCTCATCGGCCGTAACGGCCGCGGGGCTCGGCGGCGCCATCGCCCCGGCCCGCGGGCGCTCCCCCGGGGGACGCGCAGCCCCCCCGCGGCGGCGGGCGGCGGCCGGGCGAGGGAGGAGGAGGAGGAGGAGGGAGGTGCGAGTCGAAGCGTTGCCGGCCTCAGCCCCCGCCGCCCTGCCAGCCCCACCGGGACCCCGGCACAGCGAGCGGGGGCGACGGGCTCCCGCCCCGGGGGGCGCCGGCTCCGGGGGGGCTCCGGCTCCGGGGGGGCGGGAGGAGCAGCGCCTCGCACCTCTCCGCCGAGGGGCGGGCGGGCGGGAGGGGCGCGCAGCCGGGGCCGGGGGCTCGGGGCCGCGGGGAGCCGGGTATCGGCACTCGTATCTACAAGTGTTACGTCTCTTGTACGCTTAATCGACAAATGCAAATCAGATGGGAACGGTAATGCGCTTCAAAACAACTGACTAAAATTACACTCTTGGGCTGTAATGTATACAGCGGCATGAGTGATTAATTAGGGAAACCCACATCCGACAAGAGAGATTTTTGAAAGGGATCTTGGAAAACGCTTGGAAAATACAGCTGGGATCCAGATTAAGACATTTATCTAATAAAGCTCTTCCCGGTCGCCTTCTGTCTCTCGCCCGGTCCTGTCTCCTCCTTCTGCCTCGCATTGGGGTCGGCTCAGCCAGCACTTCGCTGCCTAGTCGGACGAGCTAAACTTTCTAACGAGATTATATTTGTGCGTTGATGGTCCATATGATAGCGATAAGGCGTTGGGCACTGAAAGACCGGGGACAGGGAGACGCTTTGCTTTTCCATTTGGGAGGAAAAGCAGGGTTATGATCTCTGAAAGCGGAGATGAAAATGGAGCTGTACTCCTCCAGAAGAATGAGGCACAGCGAGCGTGTTTCGTAAAAGCGATCTGGGGCAGCAGCAGCATCGCTGCTGTCTCAGCGGCGCCTGCGAACACAAATCGGGATGCGTTTTTGGAACTGTTGTAGGTTAGGTGATGCGGTACTAATGCAGGCTAAACTATAATACGGATTATCATACAAAACTGGTCTGAAGGGTTGAGGATAAAACGAAGCACGGAAACCGGTAACATATCTAATTCCAGCAGAGCAGACTTCACTGCTAAAACTCACTTCCGTTAAATAAAATAAAATAAAAAAGTTTTCTTTAATCTGTGTAATATCCCAAACACCCAGAAGCTCGCTGACTTCAGAATACATCGAGGAATAAAATGGATGGGAGGGTTTAAATTTACCAATCTTATTTTGCAGTTTTACGACGACCTTACAAACGATAGCAGTTTTCTTCCCACTTACCCTGGACTTTAAACATTCTTAGCAGCTAATCTGAAATCTGTCCGCACGGACAGCCTGCCTATACTTTACATAGGAAAAAAAAAAATGTATATATAAAAAAATTTACAGTTTGTTTCCATAGCTCCAAAACATCGAGCAAGCAAGTTGCCCACAGCCTTGCTGCCGTTTCCCGGCGCCGAGGCAGGCGCAGCACCAGGCTGGGCACGCTGCCTCTGTCCCTGCCTTTGCCTACGCGGTCCACGCAGGCATCCCATGCAAAAATGAAGATTGCAGATGGCACACTCTGCAAGGAAAGACGGTGCATCACACACGGGCAGTGCCGGCGAGAGCATCCTCGGTTTTTTTTTGTTGTTGTTGCTCTTTTCCTCAACTGCACAAAAATAATGAGTGGAAGTTTGAATGGAGAAATATTAAAATAAGCACGTTACAACACAAAATGCAAGCCTGGTCACATGGGGAGAGATGGAGCACGTCTCTCTACCTTCTCGGAGCAGCCGCGAATATCTGTGGAATTTTTTCTATAACTGAATCTCCTGCTACCAGACGGGAAAATGGAACAATTATTCATCCGAGCAATAACTAGTTTTAAAGTACCTCTAAATTGGTTCAAACGCAAGAGACACCTCTTTGAAGAGTCCCGAGGGTCTCCAGAGTATAACAGGTTGTCATTTAAATGCCGTGTGTATGGGTGTGTGGCATGTGGTTTCTTTTTTCTTTCCCCCAAGGGCAAAATCTTGACAGCTGTCTCTCACAAGAAGCTTTCGGGTGAATTTTACGGAGGAAAATTGACAATGTATCGGCGGTATTTCCTAGCCCAAAATGCCCGCTGCAGCCTCACTAGCACGCTGGCATGGGCAAACCCATTTCGACTCCATCTCTAACCCGTCTCCCAGCTCCAAAGGTACACAGTGAAATCCCAATCCTTTTCACTTCATTTGATTAGATAAGATTTGACAAGCTACAGAGCCCTGATAGGGACCCTATCCTGCCTCCCGGGAGTCGAAGAAGTCTACCCAAATCTCTTATTATGTTGCCGTACCACGGTGTTCTCTGCTGCGGGCTCGATGTATTTTACTCAAGATTCGTGGTTGTGATCATAATGGTAATAACCGTGAATGACTTGCTAAACGCCGCAGTTCGTTCTGAATAGCTCCTAGAAACCATAAGTATACGAAAAAACTAATAACAAATAATGCACTAAACTACCTTTCACCAGATAATCCTGGGGAACCTTCCTACCTAGTGCAGAATCAAACCCCAAAGAAGCAACGTTGAACTTCGGTCTAGGTGGTAATCTGAAGTTTGCGTGAGAGTCGCAAAAGTCATCCCAGTTTACTGCAAAGCAGTCTCCGAGCACGAATGAGAGGACACCACGGGTTTGCTCCTTCAGCTCCTCTTTTCCTGAAAAGCTCCTGAATAAATCAGTAACAAATTAAAAGCGAAGAGGAAATACCACGTACTCTAGGATGATATTTGTATTGTGCGGGCATAATTCTTTCCGATCTTGTAGTACAAGTATAGAGAGGGGTGGAAAGTGCCCTTTAAAACGAAATCTAAAAGAGTACTTCTACATTTCCTTCTAAAATTAGGTCACTTATTCTTCGACAACTGCGTGACAGCATTCCGCGGCCCCGCGCCTGCACACATCTGATTACAAAAAGGCGAACTGGAACCGTAGGCTGGATGCGGCACCAGCGCCCGGGGTTTTTATTCTAAATGTTACACTTCGAGGTTTACGTTTCTGTTTGTCTAATACAATTTATGCCAGGTGGTTTTCTTCCAAATGAAGCAAGATACGCCGATCGCTGTAAGAATTAGCTTGTGTCAAGCTTTAGGCGGAAAAGGGAATTTGACAATGCCGCAGTCGAACATTTCAACAGCCATTTACCACGAAAGAGCGCAGCTTCCAGAGTTATATACCTTGTACTACAGTTCATAAACTTGATTTATGATGAAACAGAATTGCTGGGTTTTACTGCTCTGGCCCTCCCAGCTGGTAAGAATTTGACTGCAACATGTGGGATTTACAGTGAGGGAAAACAGCATTATATCGAAAGCTCCCCCTGTATACGTGATCCCAGTCAACAGGTAACGGAGAACTCCGTCTTCCAAAAACACTGCTCGAAACCGGATTTTCGCGGTTCGGTGGCGCAGAGGAGGTCTGCGTGCTGCTCCGCTCTCAGCTCTGCCCGGGGCCGCACTTACAGCACAACTACCCCGGCGGTGCCTTTCAAGGAGCCGGGGGAGTCCGCACCGGCGGAGCGGCCGGGGGCCGCGGCAGCGCGGGAGGGCGGCGGGGAGCCGGCGCGGAGGTTTTGGGCTCCCCGCTCCCGGGTGCGCACGGGCGGCCGGCGGCGGCCGAGGGGCAAGGGCGGGCGCTGAATTTTCGGGAGCGGGCACCCGTGGGTGTCCTGGTGCAATCGCGTGGGTGCAGGTCGGGGAAGGGGGGTGGAATTCGGGGGTGAAATGAGCTGTCGATGTAGCCGCCTAACTTGGTGTGTTTTAAGACAACAAGGGTGGACAACACGCGCTCTTCGGTGTAAATCCCCATCTTCCGGCTCGATCCCCTCATCAAATCGTCGCCCGGCACAACGATACGGGGAAGGGCGAGCGTGCTGTAACCAAAGCGTTCGTAACAAAACGGCGGAGAAACCAAAACGCCGCCCCGTAGGGCTACCTCCGCAGCCCCCCACCCTTCCGAGGGGTGCACGGAGCTCTCTTTGCGGTCGCTCCCACGGCGGAGCAGCTCGCACCCTCAACCCCGCCGTTATCGGCGGCTCCGCCAGCTCCTGCGGGGGCACCGGCGGCTGCCGGGGAAGGGAGCCCCCAGCCCGGCTCTCCTTCCTCGCCCCCCAGAGAAGAGCCTGGCTTTCCCCCAGCTCGACCCCGGGCTCTGGGGCGGAGGATGCTTCAGGCGACCTCGCCGCTGCGGGGCTTCGGCGGTGTCCGCTCTGGGGACAGCGGGCTTCCGTGGGGACCCACAGGTTCCCCATGGGCACACCCCTGCTTTTTGTCCTCCCCCGATCCTCTCCTTTCTCCCCACGGATCGCTCTGCAGCTCTGTCCTAAGATGTGCGGCGTCTTACCGAGGCGTTTGACAGAGGGCTACCTCTCACCAGGATTAAAAACAAAAAAACAAAAAAACAAAAAAACAAAAAAACAAAAAACCGTTTTTTCGAGTCTGTGTGGAGGACATGAAGTGGCCTCGGAGAGCGACTTTCGCTGCCTCTACCCTGGAGGGGCTGCGGCCGTGCGGTGGGAGCGGGAGCCTCTGGCACAGCCCCCCTCGCCCGCCGGCTCCTAGCACCGCGAAGAGACACCCAGGGGGGCATTTTTGTGGGTGATTTGTACAAACCCGTGGAAAGCTCGGGAGAGGAAAGGAGGGAGGGAAGTGGAGGACATTTGGGAGAGTCAAAAACCCGTGCTTGAGAGGGAGAGCTTGGCTTTGGAAGTACGGAACTGTATCTTGCCAAGGTGATAATTAGAAAAATATTCCTGTAAACCAGCGTTTCTATAGGTTTGGTTTTCTGGCTTTCTTTTTTTTTTTTTTTTTTTTTTTTTTTGTCGTCTTTCTTCACTGGTACAGCACAAGTTCATGTAAGTTTTCGACAGCTGCAGTCGTCAGAGTTTCCATCCTTCATCCAGAAAGCCACTAATCTGAGTTGCTTTTGCAGTGGCTATTTACAGGCAATTATAGGATAGGCATATGTTACCGAAGAGTAGGAACGAATATGGTCTTTCGTCCTCCTTCATGTTTTTAATTAAATGGTTCTCTCTGTTCCTGCACACTTAAACACTTTTCCTTTTTACTTGCCTCCAAAGACCCTTGCTTAAAAACTACTGCCATACCGTAGGTTTTAAGGATTTACATTTTTTTCCGGCGGTCCTCTCAGGGCGAAATGAAAGGTGATGGTTTCACTTTAGACCATTCATACGCCGGGAAGAAGAGTCAAACAATGATTAACGAGCGTATTTCGCTACAGGCCGTCCCAGGGAAAGGGAGGTTTTGCTGCGCGGCCCGCTGCAGGCTGTCGTCCCCCACCCCACCCCCGCCCCGACCCGCTGGGTGGGTGCTCGCGGGCCGTGGGAGTGTCGCAGGGGAGGAAGGTGCTGTGGAAATAAAAGCTGGCATCATTATTATTATTATTATTATTATTATTATTATTATTATTATTATTATTATTATTATTATTATTATTATTATTATTACCATCGCAATTACTATTACTATTATTACTATTATACTTACTGAGAAGCAATAATGTAAACGGGCAGTCGGAGATGGAGGTGAACTTCTAGTTTCAGTGGTTTTGCAGGACATACGGTTTCTCATATGGTCTTGGTATTTTAACTGTTGCTCCTCTTGCTGTAGAGATGTGGTCTTGACACAGCTGAGTTAAGTCAAGAAGCCAGCAAAAGACAATCAGAGGCAGGGCTGACTCCTTTGCTGAGAAATAATAACCGAACAGATTGTAAACCCAATGTTATAATCTCAGTAGCAGTTTAATTCATGCTCACCAATGATTTTAGCATAGAGATGCTATTCATAAAAATTTCTCTGTAGAAAAATAGTTCATTTTCGTTTGAGGTCTCTGTGTATTGCATTTCCCGATTTTCTGTGGTGTACATTCTTTGTTTGGAGTTCATAAAATTCACAAAACTGCATTTAAAAACTCCGGAACAGTCCTTTGCTAAGGGACTAAGTTGTGTGTTCTCGGGTTAATATCTGCTATTAAAAAGTACTGTTCTTCTTTCCCCCAGATGAACCATCTGGGGAAGAGGATATCAGTCAACCACCCTTTGTTTGCAGCAACGTGGGGCAGAGGAGAACACTATTGACAACACTGTCATTAGTGGTCAGGACATTCAGAAATCTTGACGCTGCAATTCTGTTTTTTTGTTTTGTTTTGTTTTAATCCGTGACTATCCCCTGCCATCCGGTTTCTCCACACCATATTTTTAGGTCTTTTTCTCAGCCCAGCCTTGCCTTCCCTTATCTAGACCCAAAAGTTCTTTTCCCTTAAGCTCTTCAAACCATCCACCTCTTTTCCCTACACACCTTTAGGACCTTCTCCATCATTCATGAAAGATGCTCGTTATAGGAGACATCCCCCCAGTGCAGTGCATTCAGCCTTGACCACAGCTTGTGTGACTCCAGTTTGACATACTGGGAATTCAAGAGGCACATTGGATGAAGTTCTAGATCAAAAGGACACAATCCAAATGACCCTGAAATCTGAGTTGTATCATTTCCCCCTTCTTTATAAAATACTTGTTGAAGGCAACAGTTCATTGATCGGAGTAAGATAGCATAGCTCTATTGATGCCAGTGGTATACCACAATTTATAGCAATTACAGATCCATATCACAGTCAAATGTCAGCCTAACAAAAGCAGAGCACTTCAGCAAAGAAGAAAGCCTGTTTTGGTGTTGGAGAGAAAGGGACAAGAACTAGAACTGGGACTTTTTTTCGAAATCTAAAAAAGGAGGCAGATCTGATTCCATTTGAGGTTTGTGCCATTTCTTATTTTATCCTTGTGGTTCACCAATTCCTTGCTAAACAATAATAGACATTCCTACAAAATTTGATATTTAGCTATTAAAATGATTCAACATGTTCTATACATAATTTAATTAAGATCCCACCTTAAATCAAGCACTCGTGTATAACAAGCCTAAATCCAATATGGGGCAATTGCTCTGCTGCTTTGAAACCCCGGTGTGATGTGTGCTCGTGCAACGTGGGGCAATTGCTGGGCTGTTTGCAGCCTGTCCCTGCGGATCTGGGCCTTTCCCTTTGTTAGACATCTGCCGTGTAATCTGTGTGGTGGACTGGAAAGGGCAGCCTTGTAACAACATTATTTCAGGAGGATAATAAGTAGCCATCATAAATTCCTTTTTTAATAGTTTATTGCCGGTTGTAGTCTATTGACAGTGCCTGTTTTATAGCATGGAGGAAAACAGTTCCTTGTTGGCACTAGTCACTAAAACTGTTTGATAGCTCTGGCCCTTTTTAGTGCCTTCAGAGAAAACCTAGTGTCTCATGAAATGAATCATAAATAGCTGAGTTGAAGCTGAACAAAAGACGGAAAGAGGGAGGAAAAAAAAACTGTCTTGCACTTACTGAAATATGTTTACTTTGGACAATAATCTATTAACTAGTTTAACAAAGATACTTTAAGGCTCAATCCTGCTGTCTTAGCTGGAAGAAAAACTAAATTCCATGAGGATTCTGTCTTGGGCCTTTATAAGGAGATTGGTTAGCAAAGATTGTCTTTCTTCTAGCTCACAGAGTAGTACACACAAAACTCTTATGTACTAGACTTCACCTTTTTGAAAGCAGAAGCAATGCAGTCTAACGCTTAGAGCTGTCTTGTCATCGCTACTCTGTTGTGCAACACTGGACAATTTATGCAATCTCTTGGGGTAAGGATACAGTGAAATATATATGTATTTAGAGAGGACTGAGAATGAACTCTATGACACCTGGGTCCCACAAAATACCAACTAGGCTGCTGTGTAACTCTCCAGATGTTTACATTTACAGTCCCTACCCTGAACCATTTTACTCTGAACCCTAAGACAATCATTCTTATTTCATTCTGTTCAAAATCCAGAAACCTGGGTGTCCCAGGCAATATTGGGCTTCTCTGGCCATGTAGGATGACTTGCAGTCTTTATGGGCATCATCATACAATTTTTTTAAAGGTTGCTACCCAGTCTTTCTCTTTCCCTCTTCCCTCCCCAAGGGCTGATGAATGCAATATGGATCCCAAAACTCCAGCTTCAGCCTGATACATTAAACTAGATTTTTGCAAGTTTTCTCCCTAACTAGCCCTCTCCTATGTGACCTGTCTGAGCAGCTGACTTTAAGGTTCATCATTAGGAAGATCTGACTTTGGACCTAATTTATTTTGGATGAAATGTGCTGCCAGATCACGGCTTGAAAGACAGGACTAAATGATGGAGCCCGTTGTATATATGACACTGAGACAGAAGTGAGACACCCGGGTCCAGTGTCCTCCTCAGACTTAGAAGCTGAAAAATCTCAGATGAAATCTGTTTCCCATTTGTCATGAGAGTATCTAAGCCACCATCCTTCTTAAACTAAGCTACACTGCAGAAATTAATCTGAAACTCAGTATGATCAAGCACAGCTCTGGATCCTTGTTTTTTATGCATTCAGTTGTACTTCTGGTATCTGCTTCCTCGTCTGCTAATACTTCTAATCTAATGCTTTTACTTTAATTCCTCAGAAGCGGACTCAAAGTCACAGAACTCCCACACCTTCCAAGAGGTGTTTGTTATGAGGCTAGAGCAATGCTCCTTCACTGTGTTAGCTAAATTCTTCAGTTCATACAGCTACAAGATGATTGGGGGCTGGAGCACCTCTCTTACGAAGACAGGCTGAGAGAGTTGGGGTTGTTCAGCCTGGAGAAGAGAAGGATCTGGGGAGACCTTATAGCAGCCTTCCAGTACTTAAAGGGGGCTACAGGAAAGGTGGGGAGGGACTTTTTACAAGGGTATATAGTGATAGAACAAGGGGTAATGGCTTTAAACTGAGAGAGGGTAGATTTAAATTACAGATAAGGAAGAAATTCTTCACTGTGAGGGTGGTGAGGCACTGGCACAGGTTGCCCTGAGAAGCTGTGGCTGCCCCCTCCCTAGGAGGGTTCAAGGCCAGGTTGGACGGGGCTTGGAGCAACCTGGGCTGGGGGAAGGTGTCCCTGCCCATGGCAGGGGGGTTGGGACTAGGTGATCTTTAAGGTCTCTTCCAACCCAAACCATTCTGTGTGTCTATAAATAGGAATCAGTAACGTCTATGCTTTTCATGATAGAACTGATGCAAGTGTGAGCCACCAGCCACTGGGATAAGGCAGGAAATGAAGCCACACTTTCTACCACCAGAGAAAAAGCTGTAATCCACATTTTTGGTCTTCTTAAAATATTTATTTATTTATTTAAACTACATAGCCAGTGGTGACATTTCTTTCACCTGAAATAAACCCCATGCTCTGTGTGGGCCATACGATCCAAAGGAGGTATTGGGCAGTTTCCTACAGACATATCCACCACGTGTTTAAATTGCAGAAGGTCAGATGGTATCTCACATGCTCCCACGCCCCTAGAATTCTTTGCTAGCCCATTCTGTGGCGCTCCATACTCCATCTCATAACTCCTTGGGCCCTCTTCTTAAGTGTGTATGCACTGTACAGGTAGCCTGGATACTTTAGGCTGAATTCTGGATATCAGTCCAGACTGACTGGTGCTGCCCCTAGTTTGTGACAGCTTTTGTTCCTTATTGTATCACAGTCTCATGGTCTTACGAGGTGAGAAGCTGACTTTTTTTCCAAGTAGGCTGAAATTACTATAGCTATCCCTGCTTCTTCACTTCATGATTGGATTTCTCTTGAACCTTTTTTTTGGACACTTCTGAACATCATCTGTTTCAATCTACTTCTCCATCAGACAACATTGTGCCTATGATTTATGACTGGCAGTGGTTCTCAGTTTTGTCCTAGAGCCAACACAAAGCATTGGCCCTGTCAGATGATCTGAAATCTTGTCACAGTAAATACGTCTCTCCTTATGTCATCTCTTGAGTGTTGGCATTGGCTGAGGAAGAAGGCTTAACACCACTGGTTTTGAAGTAGGGAGAGAGAGGTGCCTTTCTTTAAAAATTTTTAGTGAAAAGTCATGATGGTAGAAATGGTGGTATGACCCAGGTTAAAATTCTCTGAGGAGTATGAAGAGTCCGATCTGTTACAGAATGTGTTGGAAACCTGAGGGGATAGGGAAGTCCAAGCATAAGTTAATAATAAATATCAGATGACCTCTTCATTTCTGGTATTTTATTTTTTTTTTTCTTATTCACTATATGCTTTGTGTAAGATTAATAAATGAAATAAATGTTGCAGTAATCCTGACTGTTGTTTGTCAGCCATCTGAAACTGCAGATGAAAGACATGACTGGTGCCAAAATGAGTATGCCATGCATATCTTGACTAATTTTGTTATGCCAAGCATGAGGTTCAGATGAATGGATCGTTGCACCCACACAGAGCCCCAGTGAAACCACCTGTGCAGCTGTTTTCGTGCAATAGGCTGCAGGGTTATGGCCACAAGTCATGATTTGCACACAGTTACATACAGGTAACTTTGTACTGATGAATTATTTCCTCTATTTTTATTGTCTCTGAAGCAGAGATAATTTTCTTCCTTGTTTCATTTATATTGTAAATGCAAAGTTGCTTGTTATCTTTCAGCGCTTGCAGGCTCGTGAGACACAGCAATAAAATAACAAATAATTTATTTTATGTCACTGTTTCTTTTTAAGGATTCCAGTCACCTGTGAGCATCTGGTGTAACAGCCCCTGTTTTATTAGTGTGCTCTACCTTTCTTTCCTTTGGGTTTCAAAGTCCACTTGCTAGGCAGAGTCAGCAAATCCCTTTTATCCACTGTCATAGGACACCTACAATTGTCAGAACTCTGCAGATATACCTGTGCATGGAGAAAGAGTACAGTTTGGTGGTTTTGTTTTTGTTTTTGTTTTTGTTTTTTTCCTGTGAGATATTCTACTTTACATATTCTGCCATAACATTTTGTCTTTCCAGATGGTTCATTCACTATTTTATTTGAGAGAACATCTTAACCCTTTTCCCTCCAGCTTTTTCTCCTGTTGCTGAGATACAGGAAGGTGTGGAAATGCTGTGCAATACTGACACCTGCCAATATTTGTCTGGAGAGCACTAACCAGCTTACCAGTGTCTCCTCATGACCTGGTTCTCTTGCAGGGAGGAAAATCCTTTTGACTTAAGCAATAGTTGGAGAAGACAGGCAGAAATGTTGGGGTCTTCTACCCTTTTCTCTTAACATTTTTTTTTTCTTTAACTGGGGAAAATAAGAGTAGAGAAGCCTTCCAAACCAAAGAGAAATTTAGAATCATTGAAGCAAAATACATATGCACCCAATCATTTCAGTGATATATTACTTTGCCTAATCATTAACTTAAAATGCCATATAAGAATTTGTAATCCACAGTAAATCATTTGGTAAGGATGATTTAAATGTACTGCTGACTAATGTAAAACAGTCTAGTTTCCACACTCAGTTGGCTGCCAAACATTGTTTAAGAAAAAGGAGGGGTGTAATCCAAGTTGACATAAATTATAGCAGATATAACGCTCCAATATTCTGGAGGTTTGCAGATTATTGGGTTTAAGAGATAGGAAGAAGATGACATATTAAGTACCATGAGGATTGCCAGGCCTATTTTGTGACTTAATTAGGATGCTTTGCAACTCTATGTTTAATTCTTCTCAAAGTCTGCTTAGAAATGCCTTTATGACCATTTTACCTGCAGTGAAATACTTGTTAATTTACTAACAGAACAGAAAAATAAAGAGGCTACTTCTATGATAGAGTCACAGGGTTGCTCTTCTTAGTGTGATGATGGAGGAGTTAAGTGTTTAAATAACAATTAAATCAAGCATACTCTGTGCTGAAGCACAGAAGAAAAGAAGGAGTAGTAATAGGAGACACATCAGGTGGATGTGTTGAGGAAGGAGACTGGAAATGGCCTTGGTCTTAAAGAACAATGATGATGTGAAATGCAGTAAGCAGTAGTGAACAGTGTGAGGGAGACATATTCTCTATCCTCAAGTCTTTTAATTGAGATTTTTCTTTGAAAGGAAGGAGAAACCAAGGGTATATAAATACTAATTTTAATGTAGACAGCAGTAATTTCAGTGAAGTTCTTCCTACTCACTATCTTGTAATATACATATTATTTCTGCTGTCACAAGCAAAATATTCTAGAAAATGAGCTACTTCTGGATTGGCTGGCATGTTGTATCTTTTATCTGTCCTTAGACTAAGATTGTGTCAGCATCATACTGGTGCAAGGAGAGGGGAGAAGGTCTGCTCCACAGCTGCTGCAACATGATGCATCACAGGTGAAAATCAACTTTGACACTTCTAGTAGTTCAGCTGTAGCATCATGGGTGAACTGCTGGAATATTGACTCTGCTTTTCAAACAGTTTGCTCACCCATCCATGCTGCTGCAGCTGCATGATTGCCAGTACCTGGGGTGGCTAGCTCTGGCCTCACTGACACTTCTGCCTCTTGCATTTGAGCCACAGCAGTGCAGTAGATCCCAGCAATCTAGGCAGGGTGCCTATGATCTCAAATCCCTTCGGAGCATTGGAAAATGTCTACCCCATGGTGCCTGTCTGCAAACAATGCTGTCACAGATTTGCTCTTATGTGAGGTATGAGAGCATGTTCCCAGCAGAGGAATGATAGGGAAATTAGCTCATTGTTCACAGTCACTGTGCAGTTCCTGCAGACCTCCCCCCATACCACACCCTCCAATGCTCCTTTTAAAAATACATCATGATCAAATGGGTGTAACTTCCAGACACTGTGCAGAGAACAGTCTTTGCAAACTCAGGTGGTAATACACCAAACAGGATCAATGAATTTACAGAAAAGCAGAGATTGACAACATTGGAAACACTGCATATAGGAGTATGGAAAGTAAGACTATTCCCTAGGGAGGTAAAAAATTGTTTAATTGGTATATTTTATAGCCTAAATGGCCACAGGTCACTAATGGCTTCTGAATTAAGCATTTTTGGAGTACCCAGCTGTAACACTTTAAAGCTATGTCGTTTTCAGAGTGCTATTAAACATTTTCTGAGAATTTGATTGCTTTTAGGTAAAAGCACTCAAAAAGCAGATGCATCTAAATTAGTGCTAGAAGGCAGGCAGCAAAGAGGGGAGCTTGTTAGAATGTGTTTGAGAGTAGGTGATGTTGAAGGGGGAAGAAAGGTTTTGTGTGTGAGGAAACAACCAGCCAGGCAATTGCAGTGAAACCAAGATAAACAGTTTCAAGAGAACTATTATTTGACCTGTTCGGACCTACTTGCTCCTGCCACTATCACCTACCAGCATCTGGATGCCCAGGGGTAACTTGCCTCCCACATGGTGCAGCATCTAGTTCTGTGGAGTTTTAGCCCTCATGCTCACAAGTCAGAAGCCCCCAGCAAGACTTGCTTAATGTAAGGTTGGTTGTGGCTGTGGCTGGAGAAGCAGAACAGAGCCCTGGAGAAGCAGAAGCAAACATGACTCCACCTGCAATATCAAGAACTGTGCTTGGACACAAAGATGAAGTATTAAGGCAGAGCCAGATGAGAAGACAGCAGAGGATGGCCACCCCTGCCTTCATGGCATTTACATGTCAGGTCAGACCCACTGGTGGATGTGGGCACCAGTCTCATTGAGTGGGAGAGTGGGAGAGCCAGTCACCTTTTCCTCTGGTTTGGGCACTGCACAGCCACCTGATAAGCAGTTGGGGTGGTAAATGTACCCTGCAAAGCTCCTGACTTACGTGTTAAAGTGTGAACTTGTCAGCAGAGTTTTTGTGCCACTGCCTCTTCTCTCTCTCCTGCCCTCCACAGGTGATGATGCAGCAGAGCTCTGATCTTGACCAGGCTAAAACAGGTCCCTGACATCTGATAAGACCTTGAAGGTCAGGAATTTGGCATCATGTCTGTATGCTACCCATGTCTGTAGACAGATAACGTTCAGTGGGCATGTCAGCTTTCCCGGCAGCAGAAGAGCAGAGACCCTGCCTTCCACTCTGGAGCACCAGCTCAGCTTCTTCTACTTGTCTTGGGTTCTGTGTCTGCAGCTGCCTCCCACACCATCACCTCAATGTCTTTAAATCTTTTTTTTTTTTTTCAACACTTCAGTATTTCCTGGCTCAAAAGGAAGACATCCATATAAGACACCTTCAAGGTTCCTCTGCTTGAAATCCTTGACTGTCCTTTTCTGCCATAGCCTTTAATCCTGTGGCTGAACCTGCCATAATGTCTAGCAGCATAGATTTGCCCTTTGAGGTTGTCCTTCCATCCCAGTGTGTCCAGCACCTGTGATGCTCCTAAGTGCTTGGCCTGTCCCAGTGGTCTGTACTCCCACCTCTGAGGGAGAAAAACCTGCAAAAATGGCACTCTCAGCCACAGCTCTTCTTTGGCTACCTCAGTGTGCTGGTTTGGGCTGAGACAGAGTTAATTTTCTTCATAGTAGCTAGTATGGAGCTATGGTTTGGACTTATGCTGAAAATAGCGTTGATAATACAGAGAGATTTTCGTTACTGTTGAGCAGCACTTACACAATGTCAAGGCCTCTTCTGCTCCTCACCCGCCCCCACCAGTGAGTGGGCTGGGGGTGCACAAGGAGCTGAGAGGGGTCACAGTTGGGACAGCTGACCCCAACTGACCAGAGGGCTATTCCATACTGTATGACATCAAGCTCACCAATAAAAGTGGACGAAGAAGAAGGAAGGGGTGGGGGATGTTCAGAGTGATGTCATTTTGTCCTCCCAAGTAACCGTTACAGATGATGGAGCCCAGCTTTCCTGGGGATGGCTGAGCACCTGCCTGCCCATGGGAAGTGATGAATGAATTCCTTGTTTTGCTTTGCTTGCACGTGCGTCTTTTGCTTTACCTGTTAAACTGTCTTTATCTCAACCCATGAGTCTTCTCACATTTATCCTTCCGATTCTCTCCCCCATTGCACCAGGGGGGAGCGAGAGAGTGGCTGCGTGGTGCTTAGTTGCCATCTGGGCTTAAACCACAACACTCAGAAATTCTTGTCTGCTCAGCTGATAGCCTTGTTAGCTGTGACAAAATTAATGCATGAAAGAGTCATATCTGCATGCATGTGCACATCACTATTTTGTCTAAACAGCGACATCTCCTGACACCTGAGCTGCAGCTGTGTTAGTGGGATACTACTCCAATAAAGTTGTTGTTGTTGTTACACACAGTAAATGGCCTCCCAAGGGCCACCCTTAACAAGAACCATGTCTGCTCCTGCGTTTCATTCAGTGCCAAGCATGCTGTCAGCACTTAACAGCTATTAATAATAACAGAAGGAGTTATAAAGCTTCATGGGATAGAGTAAAGCCTGCTTAAAGGCAGTTCTTTGAGGGCTGTCCTATTTCACTTGTATTCATACATCCACACTGGATCCATTTAAGATGATAAAATTACTAATGTAATATAATTCTGAGTTTGAAGCTTTGCCAGACATTAACTGCTATGACTGTTCTATACACAAAGTGCACTTTCTAAAGGAACATTCACTTCAGATTTTAACTGTGATTTCCTGGGGAAAACAGTTATGTTTGTGAAGATTCACATATGAAGTTTATTCATAAGTTAATTATAAATTATTTATAAAAACAGTAAAGATTTCTGGTTTGGGAATTTCTGGCAGCTATTTGATTAAAACTATTTTGAAGAGTTCATCACACTCTTCAGCTCCTACGGCTGGCTGGTAAACAGCAGCAAATATCTGACATGAAGATAATTATTTTTTCAGATGTATTGGGCCAATCTGGCTCAACTGCGGGCAAGTGACATTATTTTAAAAGGTTGCACCTAGGCAACCATGGCTGAATTTATTCTGATATTGCAGGTAATGAACACCCTAAAAGTTTTCACAGAGGGCTGAAAAACATATTCATGTATGAAGCAAGAAAGGCAGTGTGTAATTTTCCACTTTTGAAAGAGATTCATCTCTTGGTTCTCTGTGGCAGGTCAGGCATAATTAGTCACACTGGTAAGAGGCAAGAGAGCTGGGCAACATAAAATCCTGCTGTTGAGGGACATCAAATTAGGATTATATGGCTCCTTAGTAAATGCAAGATAGAAAATTTACCTGCAAGATGCAAATTCTGAAATATTTTTATTATTATACAATGTATTGTAACTCCTATTAAACTGAACAATTAAAACAATTTATTCTCTGATAAACCATGAACAATAACATCAGCTTTGGACAAATACCAGTGGATAATTTTTCCCTAGTATTTCCATTATTGTTTTTCAGTCTTAATGCACAAGTGTGCTAACAGGTTAAATCAAGATGTATGTATTTTAGGCATGCCTGCACATGCATATCAACCACATACACTTATGCACCCCAAGATGCTCTAAATGGGCACACTATTTGACTCTGCAATCACACAGTTTTCTGTCCTCATTGCTTGTACTGTGCACGTAACTTGACTAAAATACATGTCCCAGTGCAGCAGAGAAGCACACAAGCACAGATCCTGCTCTATGTTCAGGATCCTGTTATAATCTCTATGCCTCTGACAGTGAGCTCTTCAGACTGCACTATTTGTCTTATATTTCCACATTGATTTTCGTACACGGTTGAAGCAATAACAGAAAATAATAGCCAAACAAAACCAGTTATAATCAGTTCTGTTTGCTGGACATATAAAAGCATATGATGAATCTGGCAATCATAATATTTTTGTTGTTTTTATGGGATCTAAGAAAAGTCTCTGATTTATATTGCTCTCTGACAGTTTAATGGTGTTGCTTGTTATGAAATATTGAAGGACCTAATGCTCCTAATACCAGTATAAGTAACTAAGTGCCAGATAAAGTGAGCCTGAATTCATTAAGTTACACCTGCACCAACAATACTCAGGCTGATACTGATTCTGAGCTGACGATATTACAAGTGAATTATTATCCAGTTAGATCACAAGCTCAGCTTTGATTATGAAGGCATGTTTATTCACATTAAGGTTTCATTATTTGTTTGGAACCAGGGGCATAGTTTCGCAGCTCTATTTTTTTTTTGTTTTAACTAAACAGATGGAGGAGAGCTTGTTTTTTGTGAAAATAACAGAAAGGTAACATAAAATACTTGAACATGTAATGTAAAACTAAAACATCTTAGTAATGCTGCCCTGTGGGTGACCACCTACTGGTCTGTATGGCTAAGTAAGCATTAAAGATTAACACATTTGTTGCTTCATTTTGATTAACCATCAATATTAAGTGCAACACAGAGTGTGGGCTGAGAAGGTAGAGGCATTTAAAGCAGATAGCATAATATGTAAAAGGAGTTAATTTTTTCCCCCTAGCTATTATCTGGTTCTCTCTTTTCTGACATGTTGGGTCTTATTCTCTCTTCTTGACTTTTTCTTACTTTCCATCAAAAACAAGGCCAAATCCTAACTAATTTTAACATGAAGCTTGGACAATTTATGAAAGAACTTGTGCTGTTGCATACCACAGCAGGAGCTGTGCAAATCTTTTCCACTTTGGTGCTCCCAGTGCTGCAGTCTCTCATCAATCGACGCATTAGTCCAGTTCCCACTGACAGAGCCCTACAGTAGGTGATTCTAAGCAAGTTATTCTACTCTTTGAGTGTGTGTGCTGGGATTCATGTGTTTCCATATTTGTGTATTCTTGTGCTTCACATGTCTATCTAGCAGAATTTTTTAATATAATGAAATTTGTTTAGAAATGCTGTTCTAGGAGGAAATCTCAAATGTGTTCACTTGGAAGAGTTAAGAAATTATTTTTAAATGAAACATTATTTAGGGAAGTGTTTACTTGCATCATTTGGTGGGGTGAAGAGTTCTCCATTTTTTTCCCTCCCCATCACTGATTTATTACACTTTCTCTTTTTTTCCTGCCTTTCCTTCTCATTATAGAAATATAAGAATAGAAGCCATCCTCCACTGGCACTGCTACAATTCTCCATTTTTCTATCTTCCCACTTTTCTAGACATTTATGCCATTGCCCTGTGGCTTTTTTGAAGCTGGGTGGAATTTGAAGTCATTACAGCTAAGGGAAGGATTTGCAGATGTGGTTTGTACCGCAGATTCTTCTCTATGTTCCTTCCCGTTCTTTCACAACATATCAAGGTTTTAACAGGCTGAAGAAAATTCACCAACACACAAGAAGCATTAGACATTTCATACTACTGCCTTTATTCATCCTATTAAGCATTCTGTGCCTCTCAAGATTTGTTAGATACAAATAAATGCCATATTCAGGGATCTTAAGGACACAAGAATAAAGTCTGTATCTGATGTGATTTATTTGTAAAGATGAAGTACGTGCATATTTTCACAGCTTTTACTGTCACAGCCGTGCTCATTCTTCCTGTGAAAAAAAGCACCTGGTCAAAAACCAATCCTGATGCAAAGGTGCTCTGTGCCCCTGTGGCAGCACAGTGCTGTCTGTGGGTGTCCTGAGCAGTTCCTGTCCAGCCAGCTTGGAGGTCAGGAGGAGCAAGCACCTGTGTCTTCAAAAGACCAAAAATACATAGAAGACTATAATAATGTAGTGTTGGTATGTTGTAAAATACTCAAGTGCCTCTGATTTGGGGGGCAAAATCTGAGGAAGTGAGATATGGTATGGAATGGTAAAAATAATACTTAATTTCCCGTAATGTTTTATCAGGATTGGTAAAACCACAGTGTTGATGGATTACATATGTACAAATCTGGAGCTTCATGTCTTCACTGTTTACAGTAATTTGTTTGTCTTTTTCTGTTTCTTTCCATGGAATATTTTGCAGGGAACTGTTGTGGTAAAAATCCTATTGCACCTCTACAGTTCTGAAGAGATTTTCTGCTGAAGTCTTATTAGTTCATTTTCCTCCTTTCCTTAAGATGACATAAGCAAAGTGAGGCCAGCTGATTACTTAAAGGATGTGTTATTTGAAAAAGATCGTGAAACAGTTATCATGATGCATGCGCTGTTACTGCTGTCCTGCTTTACATAAATGCAGAAGGTGGCATGTTAAATGGTGAAAAACAAATGATGAGAAACAAAACCAACAGAGAGGTGCAAACTGCAGCCTTCTCAAGTTGCCAGCTTTTGCCAGACCCCTGTGTGAGGCAATGCTGTGGGAGCTGACCACCGTGATGCGTGGCAGGTGCCTGGGGACAGGAGGCTGTGACAAGTCACTGCTGCCTGGAATGCCAGCACAGCCTGTTGCTGGCTGGGTTTGGGCTGCAGAGCAGCAGAAAAACAAGGGCACCCCAAGCAGTGTCCGTTAACATGGGAGCTACCGCCAGTTTCATGGTTAGAAGTCTAAAATGTTCACCTATTTCTTTTTTGGCAGTGACCTACTTGGATGGCGTTATTGTTCAGTATTTCCTTAGGTATGTCTTCAGGCTGACAAACCCCGAAGCTTTACTTTAAAGCTAAGATCTTGATAGTATCCACTGAACTATAAGTAAAGAGGAAGCTACAGCTATGCAAAACACAAAAATATCAAGCCATCTATGCAGGGCTGTTAAATAGCATGTCCCGTTCCCCGAATGGCAAGCACAACATCTTACATATAGACTGATAAATTCACCTGCACAATTAAGCAAAAAACATCCACTATCTTTTTAAAAAATCTGACACAATATAACCCACACAGGAGGGCAATAATGTCATTTTAGGATTTTATAAAAGATGCACGGTGGCTACTCTGCTACAAAATGTCCCATGGTGTTTGGTAGATAGCATGAGTAGCCACAACCAGTTGGTCATCAGAGGTGCCACAGACAGCACAGATACAAGCATACAAAGCATTACTGATTTCCCCTTGATCCTGTGCTGTTATCATATATGGGGTGATGTTCAGGAGAGCATTTTCTGACTGATCACATGAGCTAGGGAGCCACTTCTACCTGATTCTGATGGAGAACTTTCTCCATCACTTTGCAAATGTTGTTCAGAAAGACACGGGCCTGATATACCTCAAAATTAGACTCCATATAACTTTGGAGGTGCTGACACTCTAGTCTGACACCTCTCAAAGTGTCGTCCATCAGTACTGGGAGAAGGTCTCCCATGAGCTCGCTGCTGTCAGGAAGCTGAGGCAAGCCTCTCGTGCAGGTCCACATGGGTCTGCTCCGCCAACTGCTGCAACTCCTGCAGCTGCTGCAAGTTTCCCCATGCCTGCAGGGCACCGAGTGTTTCTCAGTCAGGCACTTTTGAAGATTCTCCGTATAGTCCTCACTCGCTCTTTGCGGTTTTGCATCACATCACAGGTGTGAGCTGAATAACATCTAGTGGATGAGGTTGAACCAGAAAACACATCCTGGGAGAACAACTTGTGTATTTCAACTGCTAATCGGCATTCAGCCCGCAGGACTAAGTCCGACACAAACCTCTCCGGCGTGCAGTGAGTGTGCACACCAGGCTCCCTGCAGCTGCCGTTTCACTTTGCAGACCCACTGCTGCCCAGCAGATGCAGGCGCAGCCCGTGAGGTCGCACCTGGCCGTGCTGTTTGCTGCTCGGCCAGGCACACCGCTCCGTGCACGCCTGGGGAGGGAGCTGCGATAAACGATGTTCAGCACATCCTGCTGATGTCTGTTCACTCTGACAGATAAAGTGGAGCCAATAAAGATACTTGCAGCAGGCACAGGATCTGCTGTATACAAACAGCATGCCTTCATTCTTTGCAAATGGTTCTTGGACTCCCCTCTGCTCCTTCATGCAGAGAGAAGTCAGTCCCATTAGGTCACGGGGGTGGGGAGGAAGGTGCATATGAGTGCACTGTGCAGCATCTCTCCCCAGGCTGAAGTCCTTCTAGATGTCCGCTCCTGAGGGCAGTCAGGTTTTGGTGATTTCACTGGGTCTTTCACCACAGGTATTTTTTGCCTTAAGCAAGCCAACTCTCAGTTGTGTGGGAGCTCAGGGTACTTTTTAATGGCATCTTTATTATTCTTAGGAAGGGAGAAAAGCTCCAGCTCTCCTGGTTCAAAAGCCAGGCAGCATACCACAAGGTAGGAGGTTAAAACTCTGCATCCTTGCCACCTGCCAAGGCAGGGGGGACACACGATCGTGTTAACGCCGTCCAATTCCAATCCAGTGGGGTGGGGAGTGTGGGGGGGTTCCGGACAGCGCCTGCGATCTGCCGCGCCGCGATACGCGGAGACGGGCAACGGCACAGCAGCTCCGCGGCCCGGGGCTGCACCTGGCCGGCCCCGGCCCTCGACCCTGCCCCGGTCCCGGTCCCGGCCCTCGCCCCCGGCCCCGGCTCCGGCCTCGGCCCCGCCCCCCGATCCGGCCCCGCCCCCGCCCGCCCCCTGGCCCCGCCCCTGGCCCGCCGCCAGCCTCTCCGGGGCTCTGCGGCGCCCCCTGGCGGCGGCGGGGGCCGCCGCTCCGGCCACGCTGGGGGCGAGCCCGGGGCGGGGGGAGCGGCGCGTCCCTCGGGATCGGGATTCGGGCCGCGCGCGGAACCGCGGGCATCCGCGGGGACCCCGTGCCAGGGCCCGGGGCCTGCGTCGCCAGGGGCCCTCAGGGAAGGAATGAGCCCTACTTATAGGCTTATTTTTATCCCGAGATCCCAGTTTCCTAAATCCCGATTCGGTTTAAAAATAGCTCTCTGAAGGATTTCAGCTCTACCGCGTTTGAACACCCGCTCGTAGGGGCTCTCTGCCCGGGGGTGTCCCTGCACAGCGGGGTCAGCGGCAGAAACAGGCACCTCTGGTGAAATTAGGCTCTTGTGAGAAAGTGCTACAAAACCGACGGAAAACAAACCTCGACTCCTACATTCCTGTACTACCTCATAGAGATGGCAGCACTGACGTTAGAAAGCAGACTTCCGATTCAGATTTCGTCTGAGAAGAAATTGGCACCCTGCACCTGTGTTTGGCATGGAGCACTTAGTGTCTTGAAAGCTCCTCGCTCTTAAAGTAGCTCTGTGCAGAACTTTTACTGCAACGAGCAGATGATGCCCAGCTTCAAATCAATAGACATATCTCTACCAATTCCATATATTAACCAGCTTATGGTTGAAATCTCATAAACGGAGTCATATCAGGAAAAATTCCAATAACCTATTCAGTAGCTGAATACTCACATGCAACATTCTGTCACTATGGCTAGAATTCAAGATGCATCTACCTATAATAAAGCATCATTCTGCAGGTCTGCGGTAGCATTGCAGGCAATGCAGGAGAAAAAAGTTCTAACTTTGCTTAAAGAGTGCTAGTTTAAGTGAAAAGTGGATTGAACAAAATCTCAAATACAATCTTCTAGGTGCTCTGAGGAGTCAAATCAGTATAATCTAGCAGAGCTGTGTCAATTCACCTTGGTTGAAGGTCTGGCCAAATAGGTTTGTTCTTTCACTCATCATAGGGCAGAAAGAAATCATGATGGTGAGAGGTGAATTAATGTGAAGGTTATATTACTGAGAACATAGTAACAAAAGCAAACAAACCCTAAACATAAAAACATTGTTAAAATAGGAAAAATTATGAAAGTAGAAGGAAGAGGAGGAAGAAAATCCTTCATAGAATGTTGCTCTGTTTTTAAAAACAATAATCAGCAATCAGTACACCAAGGAAATATCATCCGACTGAAGCTTCTCAAATATCTGTGCAGCATGAAAAGGCTCCTGTGGAATTCATGAAGAACTCATCTGATCATTTTAATACATAGTTATTTAAATTTCTTTATTCAGCCTTCTCTCCAAAAAGAAGTCCAGGGCTGTTTCAGTAAACTTAGTGTCCACACAGGTAAATTTTAAAACCGATATGGAGTCCACAGTGGAACCTTCTGGATTTCTCATATTTTATCTTACAGTATGATTTAATGTCATAAAAATAAAGGTATGATTAACTATTGAAACATGTTTATGCCACATATTTGGGGAAAAAAAAAAAAAAAAAAGAAGACCAGCAGCAAAAGTCTGTAGTTTCCGACTGAAGGAATTTTCCAGTTGTGGGGGAGGGAGATCAGGTAGAAATTTTGACCCTGGTCCTGCAATTGGATCCATCAAGCCTGACCTCTGTGCTTCTGCAGTGCGTGCTGGAGTCAGCAGAACTACGTGCTAAGTGCAGGGATCTGTCCATGTGGAACTAACTGGGGATTTGGGACCTTTCAGTTTCCTGTTACAGAAGGAGGACGAGTAACTGTAAAATTTACCATGTAAATTCTGGAAGGGGAGCAAGAGATTTCCATAAGAGAAACTTGCATTTATTCTTAGACCTTCTGTTCTCTCACTCAATCCCATAGAGATCATGCTGAACACAAAATGCCTGCCTTTCTCCAGCTACACATGCCTACCTGCTAACACCAGGCCATTGCTGCTGAAAATCAGCATGCCCCGTATTTATCTAGTGAGAAAAACCTTAAACGTAGTTTGTAGTCACTGTCCAGTAGCTGCTGCTGCAGTTGTTAATCAAGCTTTGAGTTGGTTTAAATGTTGTGTCCCAAATATGACCTCTGTCAGTGTCATGGACATCACTGTGGAGCACAGTGGTAGTCTAGTGCCACTCCACAAATTCTTTATTTCTTGGCACTCTTTAAGGACACAGGACAGTGATGTCAGTGTGCACCTGCAGCTCCATGCGACTGGACAAGGTTCTGAATGCACCTCTCCATCCAGAACTACATCTGGTTGAGTGAAGCTGCATGGACACTCAGTGACTTCCAGCTGTCGAGTACATCCCATACCACCTCACCTGGGCTCAACACCAGGCTTCCCCAGCCCTCGAGAATGAGATCCATCACAGATTGATGACAACTGGCAGGAGCTGAGATGTCTGTGTTGGCAAGTAAGAGAAAGTTCAGGCATTCTGTAGTGGACACCTGCTTTTAGCTGTGTTATTCCAGGCCGGGAGACTGACCCACAGGCACACCAACAGCACACCACTTGGTTACGTTGAACAGTGACAATTACCCTCTAGATTGTTTTGCGTGGTGCCTGTTCCAGCAAGGGTGGGCTGAGAACAGGTTTGGATTAGCAAAACTGATGGGATCCTTTATGGGGAGATATTGTCTTGTTCAACTATGTCAGGGCACTTCTAGGCACACTCAGAAGCAGAATGTGAGGCACAGGTGAAAATACAATATAAAAATAAAAGGACTCAGGGCATTCTCATTGCTCTGGAGTTCAGCTCCTGATTTTGGGGACCTGCATTCTGGATTGCAAGATTTTGGAGTTATGCACCTCATCCTTTGTTAGATATGGCTGTAAATCCAATTGCCAATACAATGCCTGGAACCATGTTGATCTTGAAAGTCAGACTAGAAAGTTCACTGTAGCCCATAGTTGCCTGGATGCTCTGGGGGGAAGTACAGCATGAGTTGTGTGCCTAGGACCTATGCTCAAACAAGAAGGGACCTCAGGAGGGGTTCCACTACAGGTCTCTCATAGGGTGAGGGTACAGCAGGGAGAAGCTATGATTGTTAAAGCCTTTAAAACTCAAGGCTTCAGAAAGGTGCCATTTTCTTTAGGGACATTACCCTAGTAGATGTTAAGACACCTGGTGGGAGACAGTGCTTTGCATCCCATCAGGTGGGGAAGGGAACTGAATTTGATGTATGCAGGGTCTCTTAGGTGTCTGTGTGAAAATGGATGGAGGACACTATTTGTATTTTCTCTGTCCTGGAACTCTGGTTCAAGCAAGGTGCTCCAAAAATGCCTACAGGATGGGGTTGTATAGGTGAACCAAACAAAGGAAGTCTAATCTGTAGACTGGACTTATTAACAAGTGAGCTAGTCTAAGGAATCAGACAGTATTAAGACATACTGGCACTTCCATGGATCAGACACCTGAGCACTTTTGAAGTTTCCCAAGCAATCAAAAAGGGAAAATATATCAAGAATAAATCAAGTGTTTACTAATGATGCCGAATGTCTAGGAGCAATCACGACCTTCCACAAACATCTTGTGCATTCACAGTTCACACTGGTTTCAGCAAGTCTGAAAATCAGACTTCTTCTTGGGGAACCTTAATATTGATTTAGGTCTTTGAGTTTAATAGTTTTGCTATTAAATAATTAATATCTCTGCTGTTAAACTGCATAGCAAAGGGCTAATTAATTTTGAGGGAGACAAAGAAGGGATTGGTTAAATATTGGTGTGTATTAACACCATGATCTTGCTCATACTTGCTTATCATGTAAGTATTTAAAGAAAAGATTCTTGGGGGTTGAAAGCTGGTGTCTCTAAATTGTCATCTGTCATCTATGATTACTTTAGGAAGACAGTGGGTATATTTCCTCGTAACGTGGAGGTAACAAGCCATCACAGGTGTAGTCTTCCAGCAGTTCTTCTGGCTCATCAGAACTGTCCTCTGACCTGAAAACAGGAAGAAGAGCAGGTGCAAAAGGAATTTAACAAACACAAAGCATGCAAGTAACCTCAGTGCTGCATCCTGTCATCCTTATCTGGGCAAAGCACTTCCTGACTTCTTGAGAAAAGGTTACAAGATGAAGTTATGAAGTTTTATTGTGAATCAACCATTTTCTGTGTTCTTTTCATGAAGTATGAAAGTGTCAGGAGGTGACCTTTGCTTTCATGCTTCCTATGCCTGTCACACATGTTGCTGAGGATGAAGGGTCAGCAGTTTTTCAAACAGACTTTGATAAATGAACTAAAAGTGACTTGTGTTCTAGGAAGCATATAATTCTGAGTAATTCCTATAATTAGAACATTTTTCCTTAGAGTAAAGAACTATGTAAAATTATTTTGTGTCCGATTAAAGTAGTTTAATAGTGCTCTGTAATATCAGCAATCTTGTTTATGTCCCAAAACTAGGGAAAAAGTAAGGGCTGGAAGGTTGCTATGGTGGGAGAGCCGCGTGTTGTGACCAGGCGTAATCAGGAGGGAGAGCATTAGGTACCAAACTGATTCTTGCATTGTTCTAAAAATGCTGTTTGTGCCCTGACTCATGTGTTGCAATTGTGTTTGAGTGGAAGCCTCTGGCTGTACATATAATGACCTTCTGGTCAACAGTCTAAAGGTAGTAAGATAAGCATAAAAATACACATGGTCAGGAGCATAGATACTAACATTTTCAAAAATAGCAAGAGATTTTGTACGCTGAAAATTGGAAGGGATTCATAAGTGAATATAATTTGGATAAAAATACTTTCCAGGAAAAGTGTGTCTCCACAGTCTTTACTCAAGAAATATTCCTAACAAAGAGAAGAAATATACTTGAAGAATAATGACACCATGGCCTAGCTTTTGTTTCCTTTGAGACCATACATAGCACTTAAAATACCCAGAAGCCTGTGTCCAGACACACTAGGGCACTTCAGGAGATGTACCTCTGATTCCTGGTATTCTCTGCAGGGTAAGTAGCATAGTTCTCGTCTTCAGTAAAAGCCGGGTTATCCAGCGGGTAGGCAGGGCAGAAGCGAGCAGAGCTGGGGGTGTGAATCGGTGAGGCACTGGAGGAGACAGCACCGCAGCAGCTGAGCACCGGGTGAAGGTAGCCAGGAGTCACAGCGACGCCTTCCTGGGCTGGGTACGGCGGAGGGATGTACTGTACCACTGTGGCGCCATGAAAAGTGATAGGCTGGTTAATGCCGGTAAAGACAAAGGATTGTCCGCTTGTAGTCTGGTCGAGGTCTGACATATTTTCCTCTCTTTCTTTACAGGACTTGCATGTAAGCATGTTAAATTTACAAACAGCAATCAGAATAAAAGTCACCCCAACAGACAGCAGAATAGGCCCTAGTAACTGCGTCCACTCCAGGTGAGTAATGCCATCGTATTTTATCCATCCCATCACGGTGAAAGTGATCCCCACCAGTCCCAAAAACACACCTGAAAAAAGCAAAGTGGCGCCGGCTTTATCTCCATCTGACACCAGGACATCGGATCTGTTTGGCTGATAAGGAGTGACAGAAAAGACATTCAAGGAGAAATCTTCGACACTGTTGTTGTTCTGCTCCATCACTGAGTATAACATATCTTCAGCCTCAAGAGAAAGGGGGCTTGTGAGGGACTCAGCAGAGCATTTAAAGTCAAAGGTTCAGGTTAGTTATACAAGAACTTTGTGTGTGTATGGTTAACAGAGTCCATCATGTGAAAGAATAAACTTTGCTTAGAAGAATAAAGGTCTGGGAAGTGAAGCCTGAAGTGATCACTAAAGACTTCTTGAATTACCACCATCACTTCCGAAATTGCTTCACCCTTGCATGGCTGCTTATCTCTTTGTTTATCCTCCTCTATAATTTGGCACCCACAGAGACTTCCTTGCTATGCCCCTGCCAGATGGGAGAGAAAGGAAGCTGCAGCCACCGCAGCTTTTCCTAGCCCCCCTGCCAGCTGATGCATCCAACATATGGACAGCATACGTTTAGTCAACAGCAGCAGGACAACTTGCTCCCCTTGGGCCACCACTCCAGCAACCCAGAGCTCCAGGAGAGTGTGTGGCCACTGCTGGGAGTCCTTTGTAGTGCTCTGAAGCGTGGCATTTATAGCCACGCTTGGACCTCTGTAGCAGCTCATTCTGCAGTCCAGAGCTTCTGTGGTTTAAAAAAATATCAAAGTAGGCTTTCTGATATTTTGCCAAGGGGGAGCAGTGAGTGGGTGGGAGAGTAAGCAACAGGGCGGTGAGCGCTGAACAGCCTGGGAGAGCTGGTGGTTATGGCAGAAAAGTTATTTCAAGCCAGTCAAAGCTTTCCAGCTGTTTGAAGGTAGCATAATTGCTGTGTAATTTCCCCTTAATTGTGGACATTTTTTGTTGTGGGATCTCCACCCCTTTCTCAAAGTTTATACTGAATAAAGCCCACATACCCTGAATAGGGCACCACTGCAGGAATGAGAAAGCATCTCCTGTGATGTTAAACCTGGTAAAGTGATGGATCTTATTCTGTACCCAGAAGTACCTAGAATATTTTTTTTTAGATCACAATTAATTGTTCTGTTGAACATATGTCCCATATATTAAACATACAGATTAATTGAATGTTGGGATTTTCTGTTTCTTAACAGACTACAGTGAAGAAAAAAGTTTCAGACTAAAGTAATTGCTGTCAGACAGTTCTGGTAGAATGTCTTTGTGTAATTCCTTAAGGAGGAAAACCATCCAACTACTCAATCTGTTTTGACTAGCATGGCAGGGGAGTACACCCACGACAGAGATTACTCCTCAGGTGGTAGAACGTTTAATGATATTTCCTGCTACCAACAGCTCTAGGGAAGCAAGCTTATCCTGAGATTTATAACATAAAAATAGCTCTAGAACTAGAAAACTCACCCTTCAGACTGCTTCTTCAAAATCAGCAAAGGTGCCTTTAGTCTACTGTGCATTCACATCACACAGTGTGGCAACAGCTCACTTCTAAAAGGGGCTACTCACTGAATTTGGTGCCTTCAGAACTGATGCTGAATGCAATTGCAGATGTGTCTTTCTCATTTGTTAGCAGATAGACCTTTAGGATTATTAGTACTGGACTCCTTTAAAAAAACCTCTGGGAAGTTTCCAAAGTCAGTATTATGTCTCTTCTATTACTGAGCGTGGCACCAAATTTTCTGACAAATACACCCAAGATCAGTCCTTCCCCCAGGAACAAGTCAGGTCAGGACTCTGTACCACTTGATCAAAGTGTTAGGGCTTGCAATGCAGTGCCTCCGTATGACGACAACTAAATTAGGAAGTGCTGAAATACTAGTTTTGTTGTCCTTGTATTGGTAATTAGAGCCAAAACCTAAGTCACCTTGAAACCTTATATTTGGTAAACTTAATGGAATGAGCTTCTGTTACTGCTCTCTGCAAGTCGGGCTTTTCCATACCATGAATCATTCTTGTCATAGTTTGCTGAATCTTCCAGGCTTTCCAACATACTTTTAATAGCAGCATTATATAATAGTAGCTGTCTAACTAATGTTATATACAGATGTATTGTCACCTTACTCCTCTCATTCATTCAAGAACTCTGAAATTGCTATTTGCAACAGGATTGTGTTGGAGCACTCCCTTGGTCCTATGCAACGGTCCTTAAATGCTGGTTGGAGTCAGAGTTTCCAAGTCGGGTGTTGCTTCATCTTGTGGCTGATGCTCTTTGCTTCTGACCTAGGACATGACTTCATGGCTGTTGAGCAAGTGCGTGATATAACTGGAGGATACAGGTAGTTTCTTCCATGGCTACTTGTCACTTTGTGCTGGGTTTGAGTGGTGGGGTTTCTTAGTAGTCGGGGAGGGGGCTACAGCAGTGGGCCCTGTGAGAAGCTTCTCAAAAGCTCCCCTGGCTCCAAGTCAGATCTGCCTCTGGCCAGGGCCCAGCCAAACGGCGGTGGTGGCTGCGCCTCTGTGAGGATGTATTTAAGAAGGGAAACCTGGGAGGGTGAGTGGGACTTGTGAAGAGTTATGAGAAGGATGAACATTGAGGTGAGTGGAAGGAAGGAGGAAGGGGGGGAGGTGTGCCAGAGCAGAGACCCCTGTATCCTGTGGTGAGATGGCAGGGCTGACCCCTCACCACCCATGGAGGTCCACGATGGAGCAGAGGCCAACTTGAAGCTCGTGGAGAAGCCCACTCCAAGACAGGTGACTGCACTTGAAGGAAGCCAGGACTTTGAGGGGAGAAGCGGCCCCCGCTGTTGTGGTTCGGTGCTGGGAGGGCTGTGACACGTGGGGGTGACCCAGAACAGATCAGCGTGGGAAGGGCTGCGGCCCATGAGGACTCACTCTGGAGAAGGTTCATGGAGAACTGTCTCCAGTGGGAGGGGAGCACGTGGAGCAGGGGAGGAATGTGCAGGGTTCACCCCACCTCATGAGAAGGAAGGAGCGGCGAGCTGACTGTGACCCCCAACCCCTGCCCCCTGCGCCGCTGGGGGGGGGGGGCAGAGAGATGGGGAGCAGAGCTGAGCCGGGGAAGAAGGGAGCGGTGGGGGAGATGTATTTTGGACTTGGTGGTGCTTCTCACTGTCCTACCTTGTCTGTTAAGTGTTGTCTTTGTTACTGTTCGAATTATAGTGATGGTTTTTTTCCTTCCCCTAATGGGTCTGTCTTTTGTCCATGACTGCAATGCATGAGCCATCCTCCCTGTCTTTATCTGGATTCCTGAACCTTTCACTCTATTTTCTCCTTCCCATTCCTGAGGGGGAACAGGTGGGTGAACAGCTGCGTGGTGCTCAGTTGTCCTCTGGGCTCAAATCAGGACACACTTGAACTTTGAGAACGGGATGGTAAACACTTTCTGTTTGGTGTAGTAGGATCTAAATAAAAATTACACCTTTATCTGTAAACTGCTCCCTCTTTGTAATATCTAATTTCCTCTAAGCCTCCCTACATTTCTCCTATCATTTCCCCAGACAGGGGCAATGCTGCATTCAGGCAGCTGTCAAGGTTTTAAGAGATTACTGGATCACACTGATTTTTGAAGGCCAGTACTTTCCTTTGCCAAGTAAGTATATGTTCTAGGAACTAACTTGAAGGTGCTGATTTATTAAATGCAACCCCCATTTACCTGGAATAACTCCTAAACAAATGAAGACAGTTTTGTGAAACCTAAGGAATTGGTCAGAGTGAGTTTTTCAGAATAGGTGCTGTTTTCAGATGTCGCTACAGTTCTGTTCCCATCTGCTTCAGGGACCTCACCCCTGAACACTTTGCTTTCCGTTCCTCTACATAAATTTCTATCATCAATGCAGACTTTCCCTGCAGCATTTGCTGCTGGAAGCAGGTTTCCTGTAATGCTCTGCACCTCCTCAGTTCTCTGTTTCAAGAGTCATCCTAATAAACACGGACAGGCCCTCACTTAACCTTTTTCTCTCGTTCTGATATTAATTTTTACATAGTTGTTCACATTATCAGCCTGTTGTAGCGAGGTTTTAATTCCTTACATGCCTGTAATATAGTCAAGGACTTAGTCACAGAACATGCAAAAGATGTCATATAAAAGAAATTATACCATGGTATTGCACACTAATTGGCTTTAAAAAGAGTAGGTACAAAGTATCACTCTGTAATGAAACACAATTGTAGGGAGAGTAAGGAGCCCATGATTTGACTAAGAGAGACTCTTTCCCAGAGGAAGACCATTGCATGTGGCATTTTTAGTGGAAAACATGAATTATGTGTGTAAAAGCAGTACCTAAACAACCACCATGAGTGGGCCTTGCAATCTGGGGCCCTGTACTGCTGCACTGCTAGCCTCAAAGCGTAAATAAGCTGCGAGAAGCAGGTTCAGCCAGCTGTCCACAACCGCATCTACATGCAAGGTGGTTTTATATGCTCCCGGGGAATGTTGTCTTGTCAGCAGGCACACCACATTGAAGATACTTCCTACCTAATTATCCAGATACATGCATGTGTGATAGAGGGAGGAGCACAGATCTAGATGAAGGCTGACACATTTGTTGCAGAAACATGGAGATGTTGGCAAAAACGTCTGCCTGGGCACAGAAATACCCCATGAGCCACGACTGAAGAGGCAGGATGGAAAATGGATAGATGGATACAGTGCTACCAATCACAAAAGGCAAAGATGGGGTGGGTGCAATCCAGGAAGTGCTGCTGTCCTGAAAACACAGCATCATTGTACAGATCTGTGCAATCCCAGTTTTTCAGATGCGTTAGCTTTCCCTTTTTTTTTTTTTTTTTTTTTAGCTGCTGGTGATGCAGGAAGAGAGACTTTTCCCAGAGAAGAGGAATCCTTTTATATTTTCCTGAATCTTTCTCCTATCCCAAGGATTGTAGTGTTGCAGTTAGAAGCTGAGCAACGTCAGTGCAGGCAGCAAGGAAGACAGACTTCATTTACAAAGGATAAGCAACCCTTACCTCCCACTTTGCCTGTTTAAGCAAGTGTGAATCAGTAACCAACTTGATTTGCTCCCTAGCATTTGTATGTCTAACACTTAAGCTAACCTTAGGGCAGAAAGGGGGTTATAGCACCATTAGTGTGACAGTAAAGTATCTCACTTCCTCAATAAAAATGCTATTGCGTATTATTTTAAGCTACTTTTATAGTTTTACAAGGTGTTGCTTCCTTTCTAATACAGACATTTCACCCCTACTCCCCACATCAAAAATTCCTCCCACTAAAGCTGTCCACCCTGTGGTAGCTTTCAGTGGCAGAGGCAGATTGGCCAGACTCTTACATTTTCTGACCTTGCTGAAACAGATTTTGACAACATGGTAAGCAAATATGGTTGCCCTGGCTATGTTGGCTCTCTCAGGGCTGAGCAGGTTATGGAGATACACAGAGCACATCCACGGAGTATTCAAGGGATGATTCTCCAAGGCAAAAATAGAAGATGATAATACAGCTGTACATGAAACAATTTCCTAAGCATCTTCTCAAAATGATAGAAATTCTGTTGCCAGTACTCATTTTCAGAGATACGTATCACCTACCCTTCCCAGGAAATTCAGGTGCTGATTCCAGTGTCGGGTCAGCAGCTTTCTTAAGCATGCTTTCTGTGAAGACTGCTTTTTTAGAAATAAAGTGATCCACACTGGAGACTCTGTGGTAGAATATTAAAACACAATAACCTTGACGAAAACCATGATCATGTTTCAGTTCCAGAGGACTCAGCTCAGAGTCAACATATTCTACTTGATTTGTCTGGTCTCTTGGGTACCTCTTGGGAACAACTGATTAAGCAAATTGCAGGCAGCACAAAAGGTTAATACCTTTCCAGTTAGCAATCAGAGGTATTTTTTGTTTGCTTGTTTTTTAAAGATATTGACATATTTCAAGATTTGTTTGTTTAAATGCTTGTTGATGTTTAACCTTTTCAGCAAATAAGTGATTTGTAATTCAAACAACAAACCAAAGCCAACATGGGTCTTTGTTTGCATGGGATCTTTCAGGTAAAATACCCCAGCTTCTACGCTTGCTATGTAATAGCATGACAAATCCAGAGAAACAGACAAGATCCTTTGGCATGTGCAAGGATTTGTATGCACAAAGCATGCAGGGCAGTGGGCACTACTGTTAAAAAATCCGATTAGCAACAAAAGATTTTTAAAAAATAATCAGAAGATGGTAAACCATAGTTTGGATTATAGCAGGCATTCAAAGAACAGCATCCTTGAAAAACTCACAAGGTAAAAAACACTTGAGAGAAGAGGACAAAATGCCTGCTGGCTTTTGTGGATCCCCTTTCTTCATATAGACATTTACCATGGCTGTCATGACAGTTTAATCAGTTCCCACATAGTAAATACTTCTCTGTTCTGTTTGCTCATTAGTCTGCACACATAAGCCCCTCAGCTCCATCGCTGGCTACATATACCTCACGCACTGGTTTGGTTTTGTATGGCTGCACAAAGAGCTGCCCTAGCAGGACTGAGGGAACAACACAGGGGTAGAAACAAATGGCCAAATGTAGGAGCTCCTGAACATTTCTCTAAAGTACTCTGCAGGTGAGAGGCATGTTCACAGAAAGAAGACACAAGGCAATCACCTTTCCCAAGGCACAGGAGGGAACTTGAGTGCTTAATTCAAAGCTTGGCATTCTGTTACAGCCAGGTTCCCTGAAACTCAGAGTGGCAGAAGACAAGCTGAGGTGTAGCTGAGGTCCCGGGGCATGCTGTTGTTCAGACTCAGCGGAGAAAGACTGAGATTGCTCTTGCAAGATGTATTAATGCTGGCAAGTTCACTGTGCTGAACCAAACCTAAACAGTAGCTCTGCCACCTTCTGTTTCTGGGCACAGAATCACGTCTGTTTTTCTCAAACAGGGTTCAGAGCAAGTTATAAATCTTCAAAGGTCAGCAGCAACTCCCTTCCTGCTCTCTATCTTTACCTACTACAAACAAATCCTTCAGTTTGGGAATGGGTGCAAACATTCACAAAATAGAACCAGAATCTGTTGTCATTCCATCCTGAAGGCAGGTAGATACCGCTGACTTTGGGGCTGCACATGGACAGAGAAGCTAAGAGGGCTGTATTTCTGAAGGGTCTGTCAAGTGCTGCATCACTTAAAAACATCTTTTGCACGTATCTCCATGAAACTGCCTCTCTTGTATTTGCTGATAAGTAACACCTGCACGTGGAAGATACCATTGCTGAATGGCACTCACTCTCATAAAATAAGCACTCCTTGTATAAACCATGGATGATGGTACAGAGCAGTAGCATAATCCCCCTGAAATCAGTCATTACCACAGTGAAACTGTTAGTCTATCCTCAGTGTTGCCTTAGGACTCTTAACTGCTAGCTAAAACCGATTTTCATAAGGATTATACTTACATAAGGACCAGTGGTCTAAACTGAGCTATAGAGTGTTCGTTACCAGACAGAACAAAAAGTAACCATTTAAGTTCCCCGAAACGTATTTGGTCCCAATCTTAAACACTATTTGTGATGCTCTCAGAGTACATATAAAGCAAATAACTTTGCAAACAAGTATTTTCCACAAAAGTAATACAAAAATAGAAATAAAAACACTTTCTAATTATTTCTTTTTTGAAGCTCCAAGATTTAATTAAAATAAGCAAAAAGAGTTGGTCTCAGTGCCTCCGTTATATAAAGGACAACTAAAAACAGAAACTGAAGTTGTAACAGAACAACATGAGCATTTAACATTCTTGCAGTCAACTGAATCCCTTCAGACTACTTGCTCAGAAGCCCAGCAATATCTAATATTTCTTAAAACCCAAGTTCATCATTCATGCTTTTTGGTGAAAAATTAGACACAGACAACATTACTGCTTTTATTACAAAATGTAAATAAATTCATAAATTGTAACTCTCACTGTACAATTTAATTTAAAAATGAAGTCTAGTAAACAGTCCTCTATGAGCTAGTGTCAGATGTGGCTAAGGAAACAGATGAAGAAGATGAAGATGATGATGAAGAGTACTCAGTATTTGTTATTGATGCTTTTTCTTCATATTTTGGAGGTGATTCAGAGGAGAGGTACAACATTGGTAAAATATCTGAAGGTGAGCTGCTTCCAGAAATTGTATATACAGTTTCATAGTCTCTAACAGCAACCATTCTTTCATCATCTGCAAGCTGTGCTCTATAAAACACAAAACTGCATATTAGCATAATTCATTTCTCTACAGTGAGTGAAATTCCACTTGACTTACATAAACATACAGGTATACCCACACTCCCTAAAAAACCCTGAAGCAAAGAACTTGCATAAGCATTAGGATTTCATTCTGTGGGCTATATAATGACTCATACACAAATTCTATTACTTCAGAGGGGAAGGGCAAACAAGCTCCCTTCTGACCTTTCACATCACCAGTCACAGCCTAGCTTATGGGTATTACCTGCTTCTTGCAAGGCTATCTCACACTCTTACTAAATCTTCTGATCCTCAGCTCCTAATGCATCTTACCTTTTGTAGTCTATCACATACACACTGTCCCCTTCCCTTATGAACAACAGTTATTAGACTTAGAATTGCATCGCAAAAATCACAATCCCTAGCCATTTGAGATCTTACAGGAAAGGCAACCTGAAACTTTTATTAAACTTCCCAGCAACCCCTGACAGACATAAGCAGTATCATTCCTGCTCAGAGCTGCAGAAACAGAAGCAACTGGACACAATCAGACTGCTAAGCTCCCAGTGACAGTCAAGGATGGAAGCCAAGTATTTTCTCCGCCCTCTGACCATCATAACTGGATCCCAGTTGGTTGCACTGGCATGGTTCTGGTACCCTGCTCATCTCACCTGGGAGCTGGCCCTCAGCATATTGCTTCAGCTGCTGTCCAAGGAACGAGAAGAACTCGTTCCTCATGACTCACTCCCAGATCTGATTCTTGCTTTTGTGTGTACATCTGTACCCCCACCAATACTGTGTGGGGAGCAGGAATATGGAGCACAGTCATCTCATCTTCAGTGTTGCTACTGGTGTGTGAGAATGTGTGTTTAAGGGGGAGAGAACATACTACAAGACAAATGCTGAAGTGCTATATAACAGGATGCAGCAAAAAAATCAACCACTTCTCGGATCAGACCATGACTCAGTTTTCTACAAGCTCTCTCAGCCAGCACAGCCTCCACCACAGCACTTGATGATGGAACAGAGGGCAATGGACTGAAGAGGCAAATCACATTTGCCTAGTAACCACCCATGGATGAAATAGGTATTGCCTTCCAGCTTTGGGATCTTCAACCACGGCACTATGTCAGGAAGAATGAGGACACGGCCTGTTCTCCACGAAAGGGCTTGGGAACCAATGGGCACTAGTCAAGATGCTGTGGCTGCTATCAAGTGCTGAGCCATGGGAGAGTGAATGAAATACCCAGAGGTGGTATCAAATTCACAGGGTCTCTGTGAGGATCCTGGGGAGCATGGAAGGACAACAGCTAGAGCACCCCCAGCCACAGAATACCAAAGCAGGTACGTCAGGGTTTCTGCATCTAAGGTTGAGGTGTTCTGCCCACTCCACTAGAAATTGCCCCAACAAGCTTGGCTACAAACCGTCTCTTTGTGCACATATGCTCACAAGATAGAGAAGTCCAGACAGGCAATTAACTACAATTGAGTTGATAGGATCACACACAAAGTTTGGAGCACCAGAACTGGACATTCGTGGGTTGCAGCAGTTGATCCAGGTGCAGGGGATTTTGTAGGAGAATGGGTGAAAGAAAGAGGGGTCACCTGGTATTTGCATCAGCAGGGAGAGGCCACAAGTAGCCTGAGGAACAGGCTTTTTTGCCATTCCCATACCACCCTTTGTTTTTCCTTTTTCAGTGCAGAATGTGCTGCGTGCATTCTTTCACACCCTTTGATAATCCACACATTTTACCAAGAGCATGGGCAGGCAGCCCACATCTGAATTCAGGACCTGAAATTACAGGATAGAGAAGACTTGTGACCCTCAGTTTCATACACTGTACTTTTACAGACAGGTGGTACAAGAGTAAGTCTGTCTCTCAGCTGCTTGTAAGGCTACAGCAGAACATGCATGTTCCCGTATTTCTCCCAGTCATCCACTCCAGTCTGGTCTTCTAAATGCATTTACACTGAAACAGTTTTTGAGGGTGCCCTTGGACTGTATTTGAATTGGCTGTCTCAGGCCTACCAGAGGTCCAGGTTTGCACTCGGGGCAAGTAATTTCTCCACACACATCCACTTGCTCTGTATGCACATCTGGGATGTACATGCCAGAAGGGAGTTACAGTGCATGCTGGAGCTGTAGCACAAATAGGCTCAGTGTAGTGCCTAACTCCAGGACCAGCAACAGCTGGTATGAAACACCTTCCAGCTGTGGATATCTTCATCCAGCCCAATAAGAACGCAGAGACTTCATGTAAACACTTCTTTTAGCAGCAGTTTATTTTCTCTCCTGCTTGCTCTGAGTGTCCTTTGATTGCAGTAGTATAGCTCTGAGAGCTCATATATTTCACTTGCAATCTGAGAACAGGCAAAGACTTTCATACTTAACAAAATAAAATGTTTCATCACACAACACTTTGTGCCTGGTCATGAGAGACACTGCCCTCTGAAAAGCATTTTTGCTTGACCAACTCCAACATCTTTGCATCCCCACATCTACCCTTGTCATCCTGAAATGGCAGATGTTTTAGGGCACTGAGTAATCATCAGGTTCTCATCACCTTTGTACAAAAAGTACTCTGTCTCAAACAATTTAAGTTGAAAAACAGAAGACAATGAATTATGTATGTAGCTAGGGTTTATTAGGCATTGCATGCCTCAGCACAAATCATCAACCTCAAGCTGGACCTCAGTCAGTGGGAACCAAACACTGAGTGTTTTCCTCTCCTAGATGGTATGTACATGATCTTTTTTTTTTTTTTGTTTGCAGGCCAGTCCCGCTTTGCACTAGTGAATGTTGCACTAGTAGCAAGAAAGAGTGAGTAGGGGTTTTGATAGAGGTATTTATTCTAAGTTTAAAAAAGGGATTTTGAGAAAAGGCAGGAGGACAGTCTGGCTTTTTGTAATAGTAAGAGAAGGAGGCACCCGCTGTCTCCAACAAAGATGGGGAGAAAATGTTTGGAGCAGGGCACTAGGAAGTAGAAAACAATATTCAGAGCTGTTGATAGTGACTGACTAGAGAACAGAGTGCCTCGCATAGTGGGGCTGAGCCTCCAGAATTCACCAGGTATACTTCAAAGGATGACTAAAAAACCACAGACATGGCTGCACACAGTGTGGTAACAAGAATAAGCACCATTGCTAACACAAGTATCCTCCTCCTGTGGCATTTAGGTCTTTGGACAGGAAGAGGGTTCGTGCTTGTTTACTTCAAAAGGAAGATTAGCACTAGAGTTCTGAAGAAGTACAGACATCAGGCACACAGCTGCGACAGCTGCTCATGGAACATGCTGCTTCACGTGAGTGGAGAAGTCTGGAGTATAGTGAAAGCTATTAGAGCAATGGCCCAACAACTACCATGACTGGACATGGCCAGGCAGGCTGGAGCTCTTGCTGCAGTGATAATGCTTAGGATGCTGCAGATACAGTCTTGTAAACTAAAGTCATCCAATGAAAAAGTCCCACATCACCTACTGACTCACAGATCAAAAAAACAAGCTGACATATGACCTTCCATAAGGTAAAGCCAAGTCAACTCTGTATCATTAGGGGCCTGAAAACAAGCTGGGGGCTCTAGGCTTGTGGTATCTAGCTCTCCTAGACAGATCTAGTTCTGGCTCCTAGTACATGGCCCTTGCAGTGACCTCCTTCACCCTCAAGTTAGCAGCCCACTGGTGGTAACCCACAGGGGATAAATAACCCTGCAAGTTCTTGTGGTGCAGACAACTCTTTGATCAGTCAGTAGCTCTTTCTCCCTCAGCTTGGTGGTGGCAGCACCCTGCAAATCAGTTGTTCTCAATGGATGGAAGAGTGGCTGCATGGGTAAGGTACAACATCTTGAGATGAAGCTGACATTACAACCTTCCTTTTAAGCTCCCTGGAGCATCCTGCTCTTCTCCTGCAATATCAAAGTACCCTTTTATGTGGACACACTGCCACAGCAGGAACCAGGCAGACCAGCATGGCAGGTCTCACTCCTCAAGGCAGGGAGATAAGGGTCACAGGGAGAACACAACAAATTATAATGGTGTTCCCAGGGCCCGTGGATAGGTGTCATGAAGAGCTCATTGCATTGGTTCTACAGAGGCTTCCTAAAATTTGGCAGTGTGGATATCACGCCACTGTGGCACTGCTGTCAGGGGCACCTTCTTTTGGACAATCTGTGGAAGAAATCTAATCTATTTAAATAATGCTAATGATTTAAGACTTTGTCTTCACTTAAGAGGTTCTTTTCAGGCATAATAAACTGGTAAGAATTTAACCCTCAAGAAGGACAGACTGTGGCTTGTGATTCCTCTTTTATACTAGGATATTTTAATGCCTTTTCACATAAGATAGCTGAAATAAGTCAAATGATGCACTAGAAAACTTTGCCTAGTAGAGAGTTAATTCACAGTGATTGTTTAAGAACAGTCTTGGATACCTTGAGAAACATACCAGATCTCCAAAGACACAGAAGAAAACAGTCTTACCCATCACTGAAGATAGAGTGGTATGGTGGAGGATTTTCACTTGTTGGCAAACCACTTGACATAAGACAATGTGTCACAGTTGGTGACACAGGGTCAGCAAAATAAGGAGGTGGTGGAGGTGGGAATACCATTACAGCATCACCTAGGGAAAAAAAACAGCAATTACTACCTCTAAAAAGTTCAGAATCACCGTCTATTCTAACCATACCCTAGAATACTTCCTGACTTTGGAACTACAATATTTGTACTTATCTAGCTTTTGAGACAAAGTGCAGTGATCCCACAGAACTGTTATATTCTGGGCTGTTAAAGTACATCGGCGGGACATTCAAAACCAAAATTAGCCCAAAATAAAGATGCAGCATATTCATAGAGAGAAGATTTCATTTACAAAACACAGCTGGGGAAGGCGAGCGTTCCATCTAGCTAAGAGACCCAAACCTCTTCACTGCCAACTGCCTGCAGAAGCTCCAAGTGCAAAGCACACAGTTACTGTTTAAGTGTAGGTGAGTATTTACATTTCCCCACATATCTAAAATAGGACAGTTTAAGTTTGTCCACATCTACTACAGTGTTATAGCAAAAGTATTCAAGTCATTAACGGTTCTGATGACTGATTCTGTGTGCTTTGACAGTTTCCCTACTAAATTACTCATAGCTGAAGGCACACTACTAACAGTTCCATGGTACTATCAATACATAATTCACTATTAAGTGTACTGTGCAGCATATCTACCGTTTTCAATTCTGTAATTGATGAGTTTCAAATTTTATTTTTATTTTTTAAACCGAATGTTTGTATTAGTCACCAAGTTTGCATTATTTCTATAAACAGTCACAGCTGCCAGGCACCTTTTTTCTTTTGCCATTTGTCTGTAGGGACAGGTCAGGGAGAATCAAAAATATTGAGTAAGGTGGGGGGTGTTTTCTAGCTGACTCACCACTGTTGCAGAATGTCACTATGCCAACCAGACCTCAGCCTTTAGCCTTTCAGTATTACTTTTCCTGATGGAAGTATAAAAGAAATCCACTAATTCTGCTTTCTTGCCTTTAAAGACAATCTGAATTCTTTTCCGCAACCTTTTGATTTATCCTGGTGGCTGGAAAACTGACTTTAAACCCTCATGTCTAAGGGTCACCAGGTTACAGGTGTGTACATTGGTTTAGACAGGCAGAAATAAGAAGTTTTGCATAATGAATTTCAAGTCCAGTCAGCCAGATGACAGTCAAGCAGTACTATGGCTGACTCCTTTCTGAGTTAGAAAATTAGCAGAATAATATATGCATAGAACATATTCACAGGGTATTAAACCCAGTGCTATATGTAGGGAAGCATTCCCTGCTAATATATCACATTTACTCAAATACTGTGCAATTAACAGAGCATCTTGCAATTACATCTCTGTCTGATGGAAGATGTGGCCATGATTAAAAAAACCAAAACAATACACTGCTTATGATTCAGATTCTCCTGTTTAAGAGGTCAGAGCTCAAGGCTAAAATACATGTTAAATACAGTCACAGAAGTTATTAGAACTGTGATTTGTAGTGTCAGCTACACCCTCTGGGAAAAGAAGTGAGATTGGACTTATTTGTATCACATCACATGGCTTCTTTTGCACAGACAGTCAGACCTTTCTTTTTATGCCAAAGGAGAGGTATCTTTCTTTTAGAGAAAGGTAACTGAACTGACCACACAGAAAACATATGAGCCAAAGCAACATTTTTCTGTTTTGGCTGGTTTGACATGCCCGAACTGACATGCTTAGAGCTCAAATGAGTGATATTCAGAGCTAAATCATTAGTGGGGAAAAAAACGCTCTACTAACTCTCAAATGTAAAGTTCACACATTATTTACCCACCTACTGTAACCTGAAAAGATTCAGAGCTCTGAGGATGTTCTTCATTTTCGCAAGATTCTTGGTTGAGATTTAAGTTTTGTTTCTTTTTAACATGAGCTATCACGAAGAAACACAACCCAGTGAGCACAATCAAAGGTCCCATGATTTGAAGTGACAGGAATCCACAGCCCTGGAGGTCCACATCAGAACTGCTGGTGTAGTTGAGCTGTATGCCGTGCCAGCCCGGTCTGCAGCCAGGAACCCAAATGCCCAGGATGCTAATTAGCATTCCACTAGTTAAAAACAGGAATCCAAATATGAGAAACTGGGCAAACTGACAGCTCCCATGACAAAAAACAAAACTGTACACCTGCTCATTTTGCAACTGTCTTTGTCTGATATACAGCCTGGCCCTTGATCGTGCCAGTAAAACACAGACGAGTCCAGTTACAGCCAGCACAGGCCCAGCTGCCTTAAGGACCTCGTTACAGTCACTGAAGGTTCCAGATGGGCACGACTGAAGAATAAAGACTGAAAGCAGGAATCCAGCACAGAGCAACACAGCTCCAAATACAAAAAGGAAAAAAATAAGTTTCCCATGTTGTCCATTATTTCCTTCACCTCCTGGTGCAGGAACAGCCACTGGATACATTACAACAGAATCTCCTCAAGCAGATGAGTTGGGTTTTTTTTTGTGGGTATTTTTTTCCTGTTAGCATTAAGTGGCAGAAAACTACAGGAGATCTGTGAACATGAAAATACATGAATCAAAAGAAGAAAAAAAAAAAAAACACAGTGGGACTAACTTCCTGATAATGTTTACTTCTGCATTCGCTACTCAGCCTATACGGTACACTCTTGGTGCATATTCGGTTTTATAGTACATCCGTTATGGATAAAGGGCCTAATCAAGTCTGCTGCTATAGAATACTGATGAAAACACAGAATTTGCTTTACAGTTAGACTGAAAATTGGCGCTGTAATTGGTGCTGCACAGCTAAATGAGTTATTTATTTTATATACATTGTTATCATCAAGGAGACATTATTTTCAAAGGCTGAATCTTGGGAACAAGGACAGGCTAGCTTTCCCCTTGAAAACAGAGAGCTATGGCGAAATTTCAGTAGTGAATGGCAGGAAGTGACAGCTCTTGAGAGAAAGAACCTTAATGTAAACGAGTATTGATGACTATTAGGACTTTTTACCAAGTAAATCTAATACATACCTTTTCAAAGTATGTAAGCCTTGCTTCTCCTTCCCCAGGCAATAAAGACTTTTCTGCTTCTTTCCTTGAATCAGCTTCCTGTCCTACACAGCTGCAAGAGCACATACACAGAGGATTTTTGGTTCTGTTCTAAAAAGACAAAAAAATAAAAAAAGTGCCATACTAAAGACCATGCACTTCAAGTCTCACTGATGCCATAGTTAGAGCTGGTAAACATACTGCTCCCACACTTCCTTTCAACTTCCGCTACTCCTGAGTCCTTTGTTTGTACTCCAAGAAAGCTTTAAAAAGAAATATAACAAAGGTTGCTCCCCGAGGGCTTCTGAGCCCACAGGAGTCTAGATTCAGAAGTAAAACACTAGAAACCAGAAACTAGTGCTGAGGCTGGTAGGAGTCCATATGGTAGTATGGATGACATCTGTTGGATGTGGACAAACTGGGGCAGGGAAAGCCTGACTGAAAGTTAGGACAGAGTGCCATCCAGTGAGCTCTAGAAAAAATAAATACTACTTCTGGCATTACCCACAAGGATGTTTGTGCTGCTCTGACATTTTGACCTACAGGGCTCAGATGGACACCTGTATTCCATACCATGCTGACTAGCAACCATGGAGAACCTGGTCCAAGTGGCTACCATCCATCAAAAGCAAACCTGAACTCCAGAGGAATTTCAGACAATGGAAAACAGCAAGTCTGGATGGACCATGAGGAAGCTGCCCCCTACCAAGTGTAGGAAGTACTTAAGTATGCTCATATCACAGTGTTTTAAGACTGCCCTCTTCCCCTCACCAGTCTCCTATGACAGACAACTTCATCTAGGACTTGGATATGTCAGAAAGGATATAAAGGGACTGGAGAAGTTTGTCACAGATTGAAGCAGGGAATCGGATTAGTTACTGCTGTTTGTTAAGTTAACCTTCAGACTTTCCTCTACCACCTTCCACTGCCCTGCTACTTAATTCAGATGACTAGAAGCTAAAAGTCAAGTTAGACTGACTCCTCCTTACATATGCCTCAACAACAGTTACTCCTCAAGAAAAACAAAGTAGTATGTGATTTCTGGAAGCAAGCTGTTGAACATGTGTCAGCCACAACAAGCTCCACGTCACTCCCCAGTAACTGCAGTGCCCCACTGGGATAAAAACAAAACACAACCATAAAACCCGCTAGTCACTCAAATACATAATTATCTGTCTGCAATGCAAGGCAATCTATTGAGTCACTTTACTTAGCCACTTGTAAGAGTAGGACCCAATTAAAGAATCAGCTGAACAGATACAGTTATTAGGTGAAGTTCTTAGATGCTTTACTGCTGAATGTCAAATCAGATCCCCAGCAGCATGGGAGAAGGCAGGCAGAGAGCAGCAGGCAGGTAAAAGGCACAATAAACACAAGACTTGATGAGCAAGGAAACAGGCTGCACCACACTGCAAGAAGGCCACTGCAGGAAGCAACAAAGCCTGGCAGCTGGCTACCTTGAATAGCAAACTGAGGGACCTCCCCTAACGCACCCCATTACTGTGGTCAGTTAATTTGTAAACTATGTCTGTTAAATGTTTCTTCACTGTTCTGAATTCAGTCTGTCCCTCTAAGATTGCTTTGAAAAACAGCCGAGACTCCCTTGGTAGAAGAGTCACAGCCTCACTCTGGGGGAAAAAAGTTTATAAAGACCACTGACGATGGGACAGTATGTCATGAAAAAGAAATTAAAGAAATTCTGATAGATTTAAATCTGAAGACCCTTAGCTAAGCACACTTTCAATACTGCACGAGCTAGTCAGTCTGAAGGCTCTACTTCTGAGCAGAGAAAATGGATTCAGTAGGTCCTTCCTCAATTTCACTGCTCTTTCCTAAGTTAATAAAACTGTGTGTCATAACTGCATATGCTCCTTCGTGTTTAGAATTTTTCCCTATTTTCATAATTTATCTGAGGTGGCTCAGATTTACTGACCTACCAATAAATGCACAAAACCAAGTAAAGGGCCTCAGAAGTGCAAAAAAAACCTCGAACAATCCAGCAAAGCCCAGTTTCAGACACAACTGTTTTGAGATACTTTTCTGCTAAGGCACATTAACCACTGTAACACCAATACACTATAATTAGACAGAACATTGAATCCTTTCTTTGCAGTTCCCTCTAGGGAAGACAACATGGACATAAGTACAAGTAAATGAGGACAAAAGGAAATAATGTGAAGGAGAATATATAAATTCAAACATTTAGCCCTTAAAAAGAAAAATCTAGAAATTTGTTCTCATTAACACAGCGCCTGCTTCTCTTCCACCAATCTCGTTGTTATGAGATGAAGTTAAAACACACTTTAGAAATTAAGCATGTGCATATTTTCTTAATTCTTTCAGGCCACAAAAGAAGGAACATTCAGAACAGTCTGTTGTGGCTTTGAAGATGAGAGCCACAGATTTTAGGCTGCAAAATCCAAGGGAGGACTATTATTCATTTACGCTACCACCAAATTTTAATAGAAAACCCAATGCAAGATTAAGCTTTATTTATTGTGTTTCAAGAAAAAGTATTGCAAGAAAGAAGCAAGCCTTATGTTGACTATGTGCTTGAAATACTTCCATTAGATTTTCTCCCTTCATATTGATCCCAAGTCTGAGAGTAGACATGGAAATGCCAGGTCAGAAACTGCTAGAACAAAATCCAGGAGTGCAGAGGCAGTTAAGTATGAGGGAAAAGGGAACTGGAAACATAGCTTGTAAAGGAAGTCTGTTTATGAGCTTAACTTAAGTGATACAGTGCTTTACCCTTTTGTAAGTCTGGCCCATGCCAGGTATATAGAACAGGAAATAATATCACAATTTCTTGTAATTTTTCTACGTAATACTTGTATTACAACTTTCACATTATGGACAACTTCAATAATTTCAGAATACAAGTTTTAATGATGAAACTGGGACTTTCTGCTTTCTATTTGAACCTTCAGAATTCATATTGTCCAAGATTTCCACTGCAAACACCAGGGCTAATAAATTTACTTCCCCTTACTCATATGAAATTTGATAGCCTCATGCAGTAATATGAATTCAGGAACTGAGGATTAAAAGAAAAAAAGCACTAGAAGAATTAAAACACTGCTGTCCTGTTTTATGTTTCCCAGAGTATGCTCTGTTCCTGCCGTTTTGCTTGCAAAAGCACCCAAATCATTTCATGCAGAAGGATCAGGTTTAGCCTGTGTTATTTCAAGGACTACAATACCCTGTCAGTTGTAGTCCATGATGGAAACCCCATTAGAAGTCACAAGCCATCTTTTTCAAGAGTTTTCCGTTTAAGTGTTTTGACCCATACTTTCAATTTTTGAACTGCTACTGGGAAGTCACAACTGCGCGATTTTTTTTTTTGTTCTGTCTTGGTGTTTTTGTTTGTTTCTTTGTTTTTAAGTTTTTTTTTTTTTTTTCTTTCCAGGTTTCAAATTAAACCATGACTCCTGATAGGCCAAGCTACCTGGAAGTAAAAGTCCTCTCAACTTCATTCAGTTTAACTTCCAAGTCAAAACACGAATGGCTCTCCACTTCCTCTCACTGCCTACATCTAATTTCTTCCTCCACTCACCTCTGCCTCAGTACCTATGCCGTTTTCTGTTCTTTATCATATCACAGTTTCCTCCCTGGATTGCTCTATGTACTTGACATTCAGCAGAACTCACCCATGAGCACAGCTGGTTAAACTAAAGTAAATCAGAGTTTGCCACCTTCATCCCCACACTCTTCCCTCCCCATGGTGTTTTTAATTACTTGTATGAAGAGCCAGGGGGAAATGCCCTGACAGGATGTACTTTCAGTTTTCTGCTTTCAAGCAACATTAAGACTACAAGCACTAACAAGTTTTGAGATGTCAAATAGGTCCAATTTGACCTCTTGAGTATGCAGTCTCTAATTAGTGCCTGACAGTGCTCTCAGCTCACAGAGCACACAACTCCAATATCCTAGGAGGAGGACTTCCAAGATTTATAGGCTATGTAAAAAGATTCCTAAGCAGGGTGCACATGCCAGAGAAAGAAACTCTGCCCATACGGGTTGACAAAATGATTGTGTCAGCTCACAGTAGAAGGGTAACGCTATGCTGTTACTTATAACTATTGCAAGTGGGATGGGAGTTAATGTCTGGAGAAGTGCTGGAAAGCAGATGCAGTAGGAATTTCCAGAAAATTGAATGAATCATGCCAGTGTGCCAGGGATCTTTCTCACCACAAACTGGCACAGTCAGGGATTCTGACCTGTGCCAGACAGAACTGCACTCCATGAAGAAGCTGGCAACTATGGTCCCTGTGGGCTACAAAATAAAAACAGCTGGAGTAAAAGCTGGTTCACAAATGTTGCCCACTCACTTTGGCAGGGAAGAGAGTCCGAATGCCATGGTTGGATGTGATGACACCAAAAGGGTGTCTGGACACAGAGAAAAGCTTGCAAAGCAAAGTCTGGTAATCCATTGGTTGGGTGCCATGAAAGCAACTAAGACAGCACCTAGATTCAACAATGGGCTATGAGGAGTCCCATGCATGTGGGTGTTACGCTTTTTATATAAGACACTGGTGGCACACAAGCTGGGACAGAGCAATTCCTATTTTCTGGAGTACCTGCAGGGAGACTACGGAGAAGGTAGATAGACACAGCTAAAGCCAGAGCTGACTTTCTTCAAACAGCCAACAGAATTTCTGGCAAGTTCTGTGAAGGTCTGTCTCATTGGGCTCATGCACCTCAAAGCATCAAAAGGCACAGGCAAAGAGACTTGTAGATCTTTGAGAGGCTATGACTGTGACCATCAGGAAGATGTAGGACTGCAAAAGCCTCCTGAAGCCTTTTTGTCCCAGTTTCTTGAGTGGCATTAAGCCACAGATAACTCATGGACAAGCAATTAAGTTCCACTCCATCTGGGAAAAGTAGCCTCCCACGGCATACACCTCCTCATGCACCAGCCTGTCAGACATGCTCTAAGTCACCAAGTCTTCCAAGTCACACTGAGATCTTCCACAGGACGGACCATGCCCTGAAAGCACAGCTCCCACGCACCATGCTGGAGTGAGGAGCAGGGCAGGGCAGCCTGTCCACCACCTCCCTAGGAGGGAGAAGCATCTGACCCATATGGGGCCAGCCCACCACCCCAGTGAGAGCCTCCTCACCAGTGCCCCTCCCGCCATCCGCCACCAGCAGCATCTGGAGCATTATGTCAACAGAATAATTTGTAGAGGCCCCTTCACAGACTCCCCACCCTCTCACAGTGATGGCCTAACAGTCCCTGTGGGGAAGCTGTATGCGAAGCAGTGGGCTCTACACGGAAGAGGTAAAGAGGCTTTGCTTTCCCCAGGGCGTTGATGCCCTGGGTAACTGACACGCAAGGGCACAGCCTTAGCCCCCACCCTTGAGGGGAGCAAAAAAAACATGGCAAGGAGAGCAGCCGCGCTGGCGGCAGGGACCGAAGACACGGCACAAGCCCAAACCTCCCCGCCCGCCGCGGCCTCGTCCCTGGGGGCAGCCGGAGGTCGAGCCGCCCGCCTCCCGTCAGAAACCCTGCCCGCCGCGGTGCCCCCCCCCCTCCTCACACCGGCGCTTTCAGGCTTTCCCCTCTCCCCCGGAGGAGCGCCCGCCATTTTCGCGCCCGCCCGGTCGCTTTCTCCGCGCCGCGGCGGGGGCTGTGCCGGCCCCGGCGGCCAGGGGAAGCGCCTCGCCATGGCGGCGCGGCCCCCGCGGGGCCCGGGCCAGCCGGCGGCCGCGCCGCGGGGCGGGGGCAGAACGGAGCAGGTGCGGGAGAGGGTCCGCGACGAAGGGCTGCTAGCGCCCGCCCCTTACCTGCCCGCGGCGCGAAGAACTGCCGCGGCGCGGCGGGCGCCGCTATTTAAGCACCTGCGCCCTGCAGCGAGCACCTGGGCGGCGGCGGCGGCGGCGGCGGCGCGGGATTGATCCGGGCCGGGCCGAGCCCAGGGGCCCCAGGGGCGCGGCGGTGGCTGCAGCAGCACCGCCTCCCCCGCTGCCGAGTGCCCCGCCCGGCGGCGGCCTCGGCCGGCCGGCATCGCCCCTCGGCCGCCCCGCCCCGCCCCGGCGCTGCCGTGGCCGCCTGCCCGCAGGCCCGGCCCTCACCGCGGGGGACCGGCGCCGCGCGGGGGCCCTGCTTGCTGCCCAGGCGGGTGAGGAGGTGGAGGTGGAGGTGCGAGGCGGCGCCATGTTAGTCACAGCCGCGCACCTGGAGGCGCCGGAAGCCAGGCTGAGGAGATCCCTCCGGCCGGTTGTGAGCCGGCTGCGCGGCGGTGCGGCTGTGTTTGCCGCCCGGTTGGGAGATTTCCAAGCTGATTGCAGGCGTCTCTGGAGGCGTGCGTACGTGGCCAAGGTCCAGTGTGCCCCTGAAATACCGGTGGCTTTGGGGTGAGGCGGGTGAGCCGCCCTCTCAGGGAGGTTGTGCCACATCTCCCTTTTCAGGAGCCCTTCTTCTTGTAGTCATTTTAGCCTTACTTCCGCACGCTTGGGAACTTAGTAGGTGTTAAAGTCTAGATGTGGCTGACCTCTTTCAGTGGTGAGCCGGTTCAGCCGCTGAAATGGGAGCAGATGCGTTCTGTCTTGCTTGCTAGGTGCAGGCAGTGTGGAGGAAGAAGCTGACTCTGGTAGCAGAGACGGGAGAGCCCAGAAGTGCAAGAAGCAGCTTTGTGAGCAGAGAAGGAGCCAGAGGAGGAAGGCCAGAATCTGCCACTTGTAGGTGGGTGTAGCAGCAGTAGGACCTGAATGGCAGCGGGACTGAAGCTGCTCCACTGGTTAGGTGCAGCCTGGTAGCTGGTGAGTTACGAGGGAAACAATTTGATGTGTGTCAAAATGAGAGGAGCCAGAACAGGGGTGAAAAGTGGAGTGATGCCCGGGAAATAGGTAGCAGGAGGGAGAGGGAGTGGATTAAAGTCTTGCTTGACAGGGAGATAGGTTGGTTATATGATGACACTGGGGGAAAATAGGATATGTAGGTTTTGGGAGGGGATCTGGATTTGGGTAGAGAGCTAGGGAAAATGGAAATAAACAAAGAACCAAAGGGTATATGAAAATACGTGTGGGGTGTTTGAAGGAGCTTGTTATGGGTAGAAGGCTTAAAGCTTTCCAGAGCTGTAGATTCCTAGATGTTAGTGACACTTTGCTATCTTGGCTGTTTTACGTCCCAACTCAGCTACCACTGAGTGGAAGGTGGGCATCAGTTGTGGAACACTTGGATACTGCTGTGAAGAGTCTCACAGTAAGGAAAGACTGAGAAGTAACAGTTCCTGTATTCTGTGAAGAGTGAAGTATTTCAGTGAAGAAAAAAAGCAGAGAATGAAAAGAAGCTTGAAGAGAACAAAAGAAGATGAGCACTGTTATGAACACAAGCTGAAGCTGAAGTCTTGCAAAGAGTGAAAGAGCATCAGAATGTATAATCGGACTATTTTATGGTGTGTGACGACAGCGACATAAGGAGATTTATTTATGTTTATGTGGCAGTTTTCTGATACCCGATTCTGGTTATGTTCTTCCAATATAGATCTTTAATAATTAAAAGAAATATATATTTATGTAGTACTAATTTGTGTATGAAGTAACAAATGTTACTGTCGGGCTAAACTTTCTTTGGTTGTCTGATACCATTAAATGATTGGACCAGTGCTGTGATGTGTGTTCTCTCTCTTTTCCTGTTAGGTAAATACTTTTTTCCTTATATGTAAATACTTTTTGTACCAAACCTAACATGTCTTACGAATTTCACTTTTTTTAAAAAAAAAGAGTCAGTCTTGGCAAAAGTTAACAAGCTCATTAGCTAGCATCTACGTGCAGATGATTTGTCCCTCTGAAGCTTGGCATCAGCTTTTCCCCTCCATCCACCCGCTTGGGTTTCTTGTAGTGTTGGGCTTTAGGATTTGATGCCAGTGTTGAAAGAAGGGGTTTCAGGAATATCATTCTTCAGTTTGTGAGATTCTGACTGAGCCTGGTGTGAGTTTGCAGTGTATTAAGTGATTGTTGATTCCTGTCATATGACTACAGTCATAAAAACTAATCTTGAGCCATATCTTGTGATTTAAGGTAAAAATTAGTTTTTTATATATATATTTTATTTATTTTAACACAGTAGCTGTTTAACTATGAGTAATGCATATTTTAATTCCAGACCCTAAATGGTAATATTTGGCAAAAACAGAGCTAAAGTGTTTTTTTGCCATACAGGAAAGTACTAAGAGTGCTGTTTGTGTTCCGTCTGGACATGGTTGTATGACAGTGGTTTTTTGGATGTTGATGCTATTAGAGAAAATAAAGTATTTTGAACTGGCATGGAAAGCAATCCTAGAACTATGTAAAGCTATAGTACATTCACACCTGGAGTATGACAGGAAGCTCAGAACTACCAGAGAGTTACTGCTTTTGAAACTATTTCTGGTGTCACAGTGAGTAACACTTGTGAAGACTCTGACAAGAAGAGAAATACAGTTGCTAACTTACTGGGTAGGAACTCGTCAAGACTGTATTGATGGAAGACACTACTTACATTCCTTTTTTTTCTTTTTTTTAATTAGCAAACATGCTTATAAATGGCAAAGCCATTTATGTGGTTTGGATTGTTTGCTTAATGATGATGGCCTCTAGAAACGAGGGCACAAGTGCAGTAAGTAAGAGTAAATGCTGGTCAATTCTAGAATAAAATTCCACCGTGTAGAAGAGATGTCAGTCTGTCGTCATCAATATGTGACTGGTCATTAAAATTACAGCTGTTAGAGTAATTTTTCTCTTTTGAGATTAGAGGTGAGATACTGGATGTGCTGAGATTGTGCTTCAGTTAAAAACACTAAATATGATCTGCAGAACCTGTTCAGATGTTTGAAAACACAGTGACAGAATCCAGACTGTCCTGATGAGAAAGTACCCACTAGAGAAATGTAGTGCTTGTAGTTCACAGCACACTGAGAAGCTTTTCCATTTTGTTTTTCTGAAATTGTACAAGATCCATGAGTCAAGGCTGGTGCTCCTTGCTTTTCTTCAGTGAGCGCTGACTTTATATTAGTATACTTTGAGACAAGAACTGCTGAAGAATGCATGGAGGTAATATGTGGTAAATTTTACTTTATAAATTGCAGCTTGCTTGCTGTGATAATGTGAACCAAATGAGATGATGGTGCAGAAGTCAAGAGTGACCCAGTTCTCCAACTCCCGTTAAGTTCTGTACAGCCAGTTCACAGCAAGCACTTGGTGTGCATAGAAACTGCAAAGCTCAATTGAATAGAGAACTGTGATTTGTTTTGTTTAAGTTCTGAAAGACTCAAGTTATATTTAGAAATACAAGGATATAAATTGTTTGGTTTATTGTCAATTCATAGGCTTAGAAATGACAAAAGCATTGCTGCCAACATTCAGTAAGCTTTTGAACCAAACTTAATTAACCCTGAAATAGGTCTTCTTTGCAGTTTGGCAGATAGCTACAAAAGAACCACAGAAAAGAGTATCATGCTGGCTATACTGGAAGGGAGGGTGAGCTAGGCTTTGACACCCTCCCCCCAAGACAGCAGCCAGCTGGGTCTGTGGCACTGTGCTCATGCAGCGTACCCTGGTGACCTGTGAAGATCTCTCCTCCAGGAGGAACTGAGAAAGACCCAATAAGAAAACCAAGACAACTGCTCTTTTCGGGGCTTGGGCATGCCAGGAGTGTTCTTGACTCGGCTGGCAGTCACTGCCTCCATTTCATAAATCTTCTTTCCCCCCCTTCCCCACCGTCGCTCTAAAAAGGGTGTGAATACAACAGTCTTGTTCAATATTTCTGTTAGTAAATCATAGAATCATAAAATAGTTTGAGTTGGAAGGGATCTTTAAAGTTCATCTAGTCCAACCCCCCTGCAATGAGCAGGGACATCTTTAACCAGATCAGGTTGCTCAGAGCCCCGTCCAACCCGACCTTAAATGTTTCCAGGGATGGGGCATCCACCACCTCTCCAGGCAATCTCTTCCAGTGTTTCACCACCTTAATTGTAAAAAATTTCTTCCTTATCTCTACTCTGAATCTAGCCTCTTAGTTTAAAACCATTACCCTTTTTCCTATCACAACAGGAACTACTAAAAAGTCTCTCCCATCTTTTTTTTATGAGCCCCCTTTAAGTATTGAAAGGAAATGAAGATGTTTAGATAGAAGTGATTAAAAATTAATAAAATCCAAAGAGGTTATGTATTAACCCTAATAAAAATCAAATAGCTTTGTTTTGGCCAGGAGAGGTAGACCCGTATCTCATATCTGCATCTTAATTTGTTGGGTTTGCTTATCACACTTGCATTTGATTTTTAAGAGAAAGGCGTGCCAGGTGCTTCAGCTGGTGGTGCTGGTAACCCTTAACCTGTTGCGCTGCACTGTGATGGCACTGGGGTCAGCGAATGAAGATAAGCCCTGAGAGTGCTCCTATGTGCTGCGCCCGTTGGTAAAGGGGTCTGTGGCAGATGCCCCAGCCCTGGTTGAAGGCTGTGCTGCCTGGCGTGGTCAGGAATTGAAGCCTGGAGAAGGGCAGCTTAGTCGTGCTGAGGGAGAAAGCAGAGAGGGATGCAAAGCGGGACGCAGAGCTCTTCCATTTCTTCTCGTTCAGTGCACACAGAGACCCACTCTGGACTTGAGGAAACCTTTTCCCACGTAAACGGCACATTTCTAAAGCAGTCTTAAAAGACTGGTAATTTTCTGTTCGAGTTCATCATCAGTGCCTTTGTTTAAAAGGAACACCAGGCCAGTTGGTTGGGTATATGCTTAGCAGGGAGAAAATACACGTTGATGGTGTGTTATTGACTGAGTTCAATTTACTTTTAAATGTAAATGAGTAAGTGGCCCCAGTCCAGGAGAAAGGACTCACTGCAGTGAGAAACTGTAGTGAGGAACCTGTCCCTCAAAACCCTCACTAAAAGAACAACATTGAGGAGCTGGAGCGTGTCCAAAGAAGGGCAGTGAAGCTGGTGAAGGGTCTAGAGCACAAGTCTTATGAGGAGCAGCTGAGGGAACTGGGGGTGTTTAGCGTGGAAAAGAGGAGGCTCAGGGGAGACCTTATCGCTCTCTACAACTACCCGAAGGGAGGTTGTAGCAAGATGGGGGTCAGTCTCTTCCCCCAAGTAACAAGCAGTAGGACAAGTGGAAATGAGTGGCCTCAAGTTGCACCAGAGGAGTTTTAGAGTGGATATTAGGAAAAATTTCTTTACCAAAAGGGTTGTTAAGCACTGAGACAGGCTGCCCAGGGAAATGGTTGAGTCAACACCCCTAGAGGTATTTAAAAGACACATAGATGTGGCATTTAGGGACATGGTTTAGTGGTGGACTTGGCAGTGCTAAGTTATCAGTTGGACTTGATGATCTTAAAGGTCTTTTCCAACCTAAAAAATTCTGTGATTCTACGACTCCAAGGGTTGAGTGTTCTTTTCTAGGCTACAAGGCCAGACTGCTTACCGTCTGTGATCTGGGAGTCTTGTATTTTGGTTTGCCAGAGGTCTGCATCCAGGTGTTTTTGTCCTCTCATCATGTTATATTTTCCAGAGCTGTAGGTGCTGGTTTTGTAGCCGTTTGAGTAGAAGAGAACATACAGAGTATGTTGGAGGCATATCAGTGTAGGTTATGACTGCAGAGGTCTTCTTGCTTCCAGCTGTTCGTATTTATGAAGTTCATGAAAGCATGGGCATTCACATGGAGTTCACTGCTTCATGAACTAAACAAACAGTTAAGTGGTTTATGTTGGTGCGTTGCTCTCAAACAACAGAAATTTATTTTTAACAAGCCTACTTAGTATTTAGAGAGGAGTAATTTTGTAGTGAAATTCAGATTTCACTATGTTTCATTGAGCAAGATTCACTGATTTTTGTGGATAAATAAAATGAGCTATATAAAGTTCTGTTGGCCTGCTGATATCACCAGGCCACACATCAAGTGAGGGCTTTGACACACTGGGCACACTTTCATGTAGAGCATGTCCCTGAGAAGGTTTAATGATGCCTTTAATTAGATATATAGACAGCCGAAGGAAAAGTAAGAATTCTGTAAGTAAAGTGCTGTTTACTATCCCTTAGTAAGGCAATTTTGACATACTATGTCCTTCAACATTTTTTCTTAATTAATTTTATCTAAAGCAGACACATGTGTCTAGTGTAAGGTGTTTCTGTTGTGTAGTTGATTGATCCAAACCTAGGATAAGGCTTTCTAATACTGTTTATGGCAGCTTACAAGCTATCTTTCTGGGGTAATATTTGAAGGATATATGTCTTCAGTTTCAAAATACAGATGAACTGCATTCTGATCGACAAGTTAAAAAAAAAAAAAACCAAACTCTGCCCCTGCCCCAAACCTACAGATACTATTTTTTTTTGGTCCTTCAACAAAGAAGTTAGAGACCTGGAAGAATAGTTTATTAGAATTGCATTTAAGGTAGTTCTCAGGAATTGTTGTTCACACAGCTTATAAAGCACTGCAATTTTCTACTATAGCCTGTAAAGTGCAGGCCATGGAACATTTCTGTATCACCTCATCCTTAAATTAGAGCATGTCTTAAGAAGTTACACAGTCTTTGTTTTAAAATCAAGTAGCTAAAGAATATAGCTTAAGCCCTGTTAGTCCTACACAAGTTCCATTCACCTTTCCCTTAACAGTGCTGTTGCCATACACGGAGTACTCTTTTTCTACCTATGTTCATATCTGCTGTGATGAAGTCACTCCTTAGACTTTGACAGTATAAAATAGACTCAAATCATTGGTGTCTTGTTCCAGTAATTTTACAAGACCCATCGCATTTTTTATTTTTTTTTTTAATACTCCCCATATTGGCTTTAAAATAAGATAAATGGAATAATATTAAGATTATTTTTAATGTCTTCACCTCTGCATTTTATATTTCAGTGTATCTCGTTTAAAAATAAAACCCAAGAAACAAGGAGTGTTAGCTTGATCATGGCCAGTACTTGCACATAAGATTGTAAATGCAGTAGTTTTTTTTTTTTTTTTTTTTTTTTTTTTTTTTTTTTTTTTTTTTTTTTTGTAGAGGGACCTTGCCTAAGTTGATTTTTTTTTTGGTAATGTTTTGCTTGCTTTATCTAATTGTTTTGTCATTGTAGATGATGAGAATCAATTTCTTGCAATCTCTAAGTTTGTTCTGCATTGTGGAACTTATCACTGCAGAAGAATGACAGGTTACTGATTCTTCATAAGTGTCATAAGTGCATGCCTGTGCATGGATGTATCCAGGCACTGGTGCTGAAAGCCTTTCTCTAACTTACAGTAGCTATGGGATGCTGCCACACACCTATACTACTTGTCTTTCAGTGTGAAAAGTGATTTAAATAGCTGTGTGGCACCACAGGTTATTGGATTTTCTCAAACTCAGATTTCTCTTACTTACTCAGGAAACTTGTAGCCAGACATAATTTCTGAAAACCTTGAGAGAGAGAAAGGGAGAGTGTTGGGTTATGTGCCACAAAGAATAATTTCTGAATATTGGTCATATCTTTTTTCTGACATATGGTCTATAGGCCTTTTTATACCATGACTGACTTCAAGCAGGGAATCACTGATAAGCCTTGAATTACCTGGAAAAGGATTCCAGAAATAGAAGAAGAAAGTGTCTAGGAGACTGCTCCACCAAGGTTTGTGTCTCCTGTGCACGGTACCTGACTATACTATAATGTACAGAATTTAGATCAACTTTGTGGGTAGAGCTCTTATTTAAGGGATATGAATGTTTGACTTGATCCCATAATACATGTTTGAATCATATCAGACAGGTTAATCATCTTTAAGGGCCTGGTAGGATCTGACATGGACACTGGGAAAAGATGGGTGGAGATTGCAGGAGGATCCTTGGAGAAAGCACAAATGAAATGTATTCAGTCCAAATAAAGAAAATCTAAGCATGTTAGTGTGTAGGGTAGAGATCTTTGCTTCTGTTGTGGATGAACAAGATCTAAGACAGGATATAGAGATGAGTAGTTTGGACTATGTGAAGCTTAGAAGTTACCTTTTGGTAGGAACTTTAGGTGAGTCTGAATTGAACTTCGCATGCAAAACTCTTTTGTATAGACAGATCTGTCACACTGGCCTATTTCTTTTCCAGTCATTCTAACTGAAATAAAAACCACCAGATAGCAAGTTTTATTGAGGTGGAAAAGTGTAAATGAAAACAAAGGCTCACCTCACTATTCCATTGAGGTCAAGAGAGCTTTCTTCAGGGAACTTGGTTCATTAGAAGAAAAACTCAAAGGAGGATGCTGAGAATGGAGCTTCAGTCAAGTGGGTGTGCATAAAAGGGGGAAAAGAATAAAATAATAGTGATAGTTAAATAGATGTTCACTGAAGTAATGGAAGGTCCAGAAAGCCACTATAGCCTGGAGGAGGTTGTACTGGTAAAAGAGGGAATGATTGGTTCCATAGAAATCACTCATTTTTGGACATTTTTGTTGTCAAACCCCACATTTTAATCTCTGAAGGGTTCATTAGTTTGGTGACACTTCAGGTCTTTGCCCCCCCCTTTGAGGAGGGGAAATGGCTAGATGATCTCCAGAGTTCCCTTCTAGTGTCAGTTGTTCTGTGATCCCATGAAGATCTGCAGATCTGTCTGTCAGGAGTGCCAGCCCTAGATGTCTTTTAAGAATAGTTCAGAAAATTCCTTAGTTACCTCAAAATGATATGTCATTTTGTTCTTATTTATTTGATCCTCAAGTATCTTCCTGCCATTTTGTGTGATGATTAAGTGGTAATACTTAGTGTTTATACTTGAGATGTAGCTTATCTTTTTCTCCCCCAGTCTTATGTCATCTGCAAAACTTCAGTTTTTTTAATGTCAGGTAACTGGAAAAATATTAAATACTATGAAGTCTGCAGGAATCCACCAGAAATGTGCTTAAAGTTTATTCCCTATTTAGTTATGCCTTTAGACTAATTTTTAATCTATCATGTTCTTGTATTGCTGTAGTTATAAACCAAAATGTTGTGTACTGCTAAATCAGGTATCTTACACAAATCTTTTTTTCCTTTGACCCTATTACTCTTATGATCCAAATTTTCAACCTAATCCTAAATTTGTTTAAGACCTCTATTCAGTACATCCATGACTGATACTAATTATCTTAACTGTAGTTTAAATAATTAATTAATTAATTTTAAATGTTGCAGTGTTACCTTTCTTCTAATCTTATAATACTTTCCAGCATTTTAAGTTTTAAAGCATATTATTTTAAAGACATTTTTAAAAAGCATTTCAAGTTCAGCTTATTATTTTAAGGACATAAAAATTAATGGTCCATAGTATGGCTTATTCAACTTCCTAAACTCTTGGTTGTTGTTTATCTGATCTGCTGGTTTAAAAATATTTAGCTTTAGTAGATGATGTGTTAACATCTCTCTTTAGATACTGTTGGATCGCAAAGTATTTTTACCATGTGACTACATAATCTAGATATCCTTTAAGAAATGTGGTAGAATAATTGTCAAACACTTTTCTTTGTCCCTGTTTTGTGTTCTTACTGATTCTGACATTTCCAGCTAGTATGGGTCCAGTGACACAGTGGAAGTTAAACAGTTTTTTTGTTGTTTTTTGGAACAAACTCCTTTCTATCACCTTCAGTTAAACTATCTACACGGACTTTCCTACCTCCTGTGTTTATTTGCTTTTTTAATCAATCTCCTAGAGTTTATGACTTCAGGGTTTACAGCTACTATTAAGAGAAGACTTCAGTTATGTCACTGGAGCCAGCTGCTTTTAGTTTTCCTCTCTGGCTGTGGTTTAGTGAGCATCTGAGCTGAGCCAATGATGTGTTGCTGACAAAAAGGGGACATCTGATTCCCTACTCCTACTCTGCTCTTAGGTTGGGAATTCCTGTGCCTGGTGTTTGCCAGATTGTGCTGCAAACTGATTCAGTTGGTTTAATTTACCATAAATATTTTCTTTTCTTTTCTCTTTTTTTTTTTTTTTTCCTCCATCTGGATTCAATGTGTATCTCACTGGTGAGTTAAGTTGACTCATAAACTGATATGATGCATACCAGAGCTGGTACAAGGTGTGGTGGGTGAAGATGGAGCACATGGCCTATGTCTTTTGGCAATATTGAACTGATCAACTGGCTCATCATGAAACTGCAGCCTAAGCCAGTTTAGTTAGTTTTAATTACTGTAGGCATCTCAATCATGGGATTACTGCTTTATGAGCAACTAGAAAAATCTAAGTTGACCTTCTGAAGTACCACCTGCCCATACTATTTGAATCTGATTACGAACAACAAATGCAATCAAATAATGGTGACTTGGTTGTCACTAATATTTGGTTGTGCAGTCCAGCCAGGCAGTTTAAGATGAGGCATAATTTATGATTCTTTGTTTGGCAACTGCATCAGAGACTGTTTCATTTATGTTTATTTATTTCCACAACCTCTATGCTCCAACCTCTGGTTTTGAGCTCAGTTTGGGGCACTACAAATGAATTATCCATAATATGCTCACAGCCAGCAAATGTGGGAGCTTTTGCAGTTTAGGACCCTGCAAGAGGAAAGAAGCTGCTGTACAAAATTATCAAAGCACAGAATTTCTTAACTCAGAAAAGTGACAGGCCAAAGGAAGCCTCCAAGTTTAGATATGGCTGATAGCAGGTCGCCCCAATGCTAACAGCGTCTCTCTAAGTCAAGGTGTGAGTAGACTGTAAGTAGTTTCAATATAGTCCTTACGAGCAGCCCTGTGTGTTTCTGATTTAAAAGTACATCTTGACTACAGCAAGGAGGTCTCTTGAATCTCAGTGCAGTGAACTTTTTTCTGGAAGGATGGCATCAGTTTATTCACTACAGAAATACTCCCACATTGTTTTTAACATATTCCTTGCCTTGACCTGATTACTACAATTACTCTAGTTGGTTATAGAGATGACAGTGGAGTGCGTACAAGATGATGAGAGTATTCTCTGTAGAGGCAGTAAAGTCTGGGGAGAACACTGAAAACCGTAGTTGATGTGAACTAACATTCATTTGAATCAGTATTTGCAAACATCTGGGTAGATCTGGTTGTGTATCTATTGTAAACATACAACTCTTGTGTGTCTTTAAATATAACTAGTGGCAGCAATAACAATTAAAAAACCCTACCTTGCTGGGAGAGAGGTGAAGAAGGCTTCGCTAAACATTCATGGTGGAGATACAAAGGCAAGTACAGAACACTTTAAAAGGTCTAAGAGAATGGAAGATGCTTTAACTAAAGGAAAATGTTCAGAAGAGACTTAACCAATACTTTAATGCAGTTGGATAACCCATCTTTGGACTAGACAGACGGGTGATGGCAGACGTTGCTGTTTACTATGAACACTAGCCAAGTTCTTAAAAATAGTTTGTTGTTTCTTAATTCCAGAAAAAAACAATAGAAGAGATCATGGGAGTTCAAATATAGTAGCAGGAGATTCTACATGTTACCAGTCAACTTTTACAGGGTTGATGAAGAAATCCATCTTGTGTTCAAACTGTGTTGAAGATGGCACAGCATGATGTGAATACTTCACAAGTTCTGTGAAGAGTACGTAGCAGCCTGCTGGTGCTGCTGGCCCTTAGGATTTGCTCCAGATGTTAAAATAATGGCTTGTAGACTATTGTGAGTAGTTGAAATAGTGAACACATCTTCTGAGTACTACTGTTCCTGCTGTGTGTTGGTACAAACATGCACTTACATTTACTGATGACCTGAATAGGAGGTATAGCTGAGTCTATGTCCCTCTGGACTGGGAATGACTCTTTAAGGGTAAACTCAGCACAGTTTTTGCTTTTAAGTTGCTGTTGAGGTAAGCCACCGCTTTAAGAAAGATGCAACATTTTTTGACAGTTTCTTTTCAACCTGTGACAACTCTTGGCTTTTCCTAACCATTGGTAGCATGAAAAGCAGGAGACTGCACTATTGCTGCCTACACAGGGGACAAACAGCTTCCTGAAATACAAATTATGGTTTTGCTCTTTTTGGCCAAAATCAGGTTATTGTAGGATTGTTTTAAGAAGGATGAACCCTTGGAGGAAAGTCTACAAGATGCTGTTTGCCAAAAACCTCAGAATTCTAATGTGTATTTTTGTGGTGTCTCTTGGGGATCAGCTGGCAAAAGTGCTGCCACCTTGAGCGGTCTGGAAAGCGCTCAGGGAAATGGGGTATGGGTTCCTCACTTCTTCCTCTAGGAAACTTCTTGTTGCCTGGAAGCAAAGGTGGTTGCGGAGGTGGGCTGTGCTGCCCATGCTTGGACAGCATTGAGTGCAGCAATGCCAAGTTCTAGCTCATGGCTGCACGGACACAGCAGAACTTCTTGCAAGGCAAGACATCCTGCATGCTCTCCCACAGTATTAAAGATACAACTTCAGTTTTGAGACAGTTGAAGGTCTCCTCAAATATCTTGCAAAATGCCAAGAGAATAGTTGTTATGGCCCATCTCCTTGACTTTTTTTTTTTCCTAATTTGCAACTCCTTAATGGGGAAGTTGTGTCAAATACATATTCTGTTCCTTAATCTAAAGGGAATGCTGGAGCCCAAATTTGTTTTTCCATGTAATTTCCTTACTCTGGCTCCTTCTGAGTGTAGTGTTTACTCTGTATTTCCTAGAGAAATTATGCCAGAGTGTGTTCGTATGAGGCTGAGTTTTTTGTCCTAGATGTACAAGATGCAGTTCTTAAATCAAGCAATCTTCTGCATTTTAGACCTTAAATAAAACTAAATTTATTCTGTCTTCTCCTTAGAAGCAGACATCTGGCCTGCTGTTTGTTCTAAGAGACTCAGAACATGGAAATACGATTTCAGCAGGAGAAAAGTTGCAGCAACATTTGGCCCAAACCGACTGGTGAGACTTCAGAGAGATGTCAGCTGCAGAGATGTCAGATCATAGACTGTGACAGTTCTCCCGTGCTCACATAACCAGGTAGCGTGTGTTGACACTCTAGGAACTGCTCAGAAGCCAGAAGAGACTTTTACACAGAAGCTGAAGTATTCTGCCATGTGGAGGAGAAACTTACAAAGCAAGAGGGGACATCTGGAGGGGAAAATCAATAATGGTTGTAAAAATAGTCTACTTAATTTAACTGTGATGAAGAAAGAATTGAGTCATTGCTGAACACATTACCACTGCTAACTTTCCGGAGCAGAAAACATGACTTGGGAAATGAGAACTTCATGAAGGCAGATTGGGTGATGCTAAGAGGAGAAGCTGAGTTGTAATCAGAGTGGTGAAGTTGGCATGATTTATGGATTGTGATTATTAACCTTGTTTTTTAAAAAAATAAACAGCTGAGTTTTAGTAATGAAAAAAAAAAGGTTACAGAACAAGGCTTTTTAAAAGAAATACAGCTGGGACAATGACAAACAAAATAATATTTTAGGTTATACTAATAAAAATAGCCATCCCATATTTTAAACCAGAAAGAATGGATTCCAAAGGAAGTGAAAGCACCTACAGAAAAGGTAGAATCTGAGTATGAAATATTTAATAAGTAATCCACCACAGGCCTCTTATGTTTTTAAAATTATTTTATTCTTTCAAGACTGTATGTTTTCTATTGGTTATTGAATGAACTAAGGGAGAAATTAAAAATCAACATGTCAGTAAACACTGAGGTCAAACTGAGTTGAGAAGGAATACTCAGTAGTGTAATAATATGCAGAGTTTAAGATAAACATTAAGTTTTCAATTAAGAGGCCGGGTAATCAGTCCAATCAAGGGCACCACACAGTAAATATGTTATTTCCTGCTTTAGTACCCTGAACTGTTTTTAGCTTACTCTATCCTTGGAGGAATTCCTGAGTTTTTTCTTGCATGCTCTAAAGTAAAATTTCCCCTTCATGACAACTGAAATGGAAACCAATTATCTAGCAATTCCAAGAAAATAAAAGGTACACAGATATTAAGATGCCTATCTTAAGCTTCTCAAACACACAAGACTTGAAGTATAATCCTTTCTGGCATGATGCAACACCTTCCCTTCTATTTAGATAGCAAAGCACACCACACTTGTAACTCCCACGCTGTTCCAGTTGATAACCAAATACCTTAGCTCCTTCAAATACCCTACATAAATATTATTTGGCAGTGGTAGAGGTAGTCAGTTATCCCTGAAAAACTACCCGATCATGTACTTAGATAATCACAAACCTGCTTGAGCAGTATAAATCCAGTTTATAGTAGTTGTGAGTAGTACGTGGGCAGTGGCTTACAATAACAAAAGTCAAATGTTAACAGAGTGCCAGAGCAGTGATCTCTGACACTTTAAGTTCAATGAATACTAGAAGAACTGAGCAGTGCTGTCTGCTTTTACACCCCCAGCCAATAACTGAGGATGCTGGGGGAGTAAAAATGAAATGGCCTGTGAGCTCTCCGTACCATGATCTGTTCTTTGGACATGGTGAAAGACAGACTACTGCGCTAGAAGGACGATTCGGTCTGACTGTTGGGCACCTGTGTTCTTCACTCCTGTCTTCCAGCAGAAGATAAGAATCAAGCCCTTGCACTGTTGCTCTCCAGCATGACAAGAATGGTACTTACTGCAATGATATCCAGTCATTTGAGAAAGTCAATTTAATAAGTCATTACTAAATTTATGCAGGCTGTGGGATTAGTAGGAAAGAAACAGATTCAAATGCATTTGTTCAATTTCGACTTTTGTTTCTGTGCTTGCAGCTTAAAAGGACTATTCTCAGACTGCTGAAGTAGTACCTAAATCGTCTACTTTTTTGGACCAGTGGAACAGAAGTTAGAATTACTTTAATCTCGCCACTGATTTTTCTCCTGTGGACTCAACAAAATATAAACTCATTAAGGAAGTTAGGGAATGTACAGCATTTGGTAGCACTATTTACAGAGAGCTCATGTCTACAAAGTGAAGATTTTTCTGATAAATATATCTGCAGTTTTGCCTAATCAAAGCTATTAGTTAAGCATACCAATTTAGTAGAGGCATATGCCATTGTAGACATCTTAGGCATTCCAGTTTAGTAAAATGCAAGAAGTCATCTTTCCACCCACTTTCTCTGTGATGTTTTTTAAATATATAAAAGAGTTGGTATACTATCTCTACCTCTTATCATTTAAAAATCAATTATCACCCTTAAAATGTTCAAAACAGGCATAGTTCTGTTCTATTATCTTATTGCTTAGAAGCTCTGTGGGACTAACTGCAAAAGTATAGGCAATATAAATCAGTATTTAAATTATATATTACATGTTTATTATGGGTGCAAATTTTTTTAAATTTACATTTAATGAAAAATCAGAAGTATTTACAATTTTTGTAAGATAAACTTGTATGCTCTAATTTACAGTCTGATGTAGTAACAATTCATAAAAATTCAGATCCTTTAGAGTTGTGTTTACAAATTAATTTTCTTAGAAGGCAGCTACAATGGATATTGCTGTATACATAAGCAAGAACCAGCTTGCTACATATGTGGGTTTGTTTTGTTTTGTTTTTTTGTTTATCAGATAGCTACATGTACTTTTTACATTGTTTTTGAATTTCTTTACAAAAAGTGTATATAAACTTGTATGGCTTCAAATTGTAACCTGCACTCAATTCAATGTATGTAAAACCACCTGAATGAAGGCTAGTTTAAAAGTGCTGAAACATAACTACTTCATTTAACTTAGAAATGAAAGTAATACTTGATTAAAAATAGCAATACAGTTTTGGGTTTTCACTGATAAAATATTGTCACATTAAACACAGTTTGATTGCAAAGCAGATTACGACTAAGATTTCAGTAAAAAGACTGTACCATTTGATGAGTTGGAAATTTACCATTCAATAAGATTAGCAAATTAAAAGCCAAATATATTCTTCCAATCAAATCTACAGTACAGTATGTGCTTCGTGCTAACAATGGAACTCTTGTCTGCAAAAGTGTGCGGTATACATTAAAAGTTATGCAGCCTCTACAAAGCTTAATTTCTTGTAAAGTTTCAGCAGTCCAATTCATTACTGGTTTTGCATGAATTAGTTCAAGCATGTTTTATTGTTTTAATACAGAATTTGAAATCGATACTGGTGTTCAAAATGGTCACATGAAATTCCCACATGCAGTTTATTGAATTATTTTGCCCCAATACTTTTGATTTTGGCATTGAAAGAACACTTGATAATATAAAAACATAGAAGATTTTCTAAATTAGTGACTTTAAAAAATATTACTAACGTGTCACTTCCCTGTGCTTAGGCTGTGGCAAGCAGATTAGATGACAATACAAATATTGAAATCGGTAGCTATAGAAAAACATTAAACTAATAGACGTGGCAGCACTTGTCATCCTGCTGCCATAAAATACCCTTCTATAATGCTACTCCTTCCAAAGTACTATATTTACATTCACATCACGCAACCCCAAAAGCACTCAAAAGTCCAAAGACTTGCAGTCAAAGTGAAAGGAAATGCTGTTCACTTTTACAAGTTTGCTTTTACCATCTTCGGTGATTTTTCAGGAATCTCATCTTTGGTGACATTAAAGTTACCATTAAATCTCCACATTTCAAAGTCCTGCACGATGCATCTCCCTTTACTACAACCGCATTTATTGCAATTACCCCATGAGGAAGTAATCCAGTATTTTAAACTTCTTTTATAATAATCCCCAGTTTTTGCAAATCTGCCTTCTAAATAAATCCCAGTCAAAGGAATTTTTATAAAGTTGTGTGTATTATACAAACACTGTGCTTTCTTGATTAAGAGCCAAACTTTGAAAAAGGAAGTGAGGCACATGAATAACAAATTGGATAGGCACAGGCTTTTTTAAAGGCACAAATGTTATGCAATTCATATAAAAATAAATTAAATCTACAGCATTAATGGAAACAATTCAAACGCCCATAAAATTTACTAACTGCAGAAATAAATTTCTGCTGTCTTTTGCAATTTTGTAACACATTGCACTTCGGAAAAAACCCCTATATAAACCAACTTACATGTTAATAATATATGATACACGGCCATCAAGTTACATTGCTTTTATACATCACTAACTCAACTGGTTTTGTGTCATGAGTGGACAGACAAACTACATGAGACTTTGCCTCTGCTTTTTTAAAAAGTGTCAATTAGAAGAATATGAAAAATGAATATTACTTATGGAAAGCGCAAATATTTCTTACTTGCTCTCGTACTTTTTTAGGTTTAGTGTTTACAGCATAAAATACAATTTCATACTTTCATTACAACTATGGACTACTATCTGACTTCATCTATATAAATTTACTAAAATTTCAACAAATTTTCCCAAATATTGCAGTTGATCATTTACAGACAGTGTTGAAGTCAACTTCAGTGCTATTATAAAGTAATAAGTTTGCAAAATGACTTTTAAAAGTGCATTTTCTGTTCTGTAGTTCAGCCTCAAAGTAGGTCAACGTTTGAGCTTCTTGCACTCCTTTGTTCCAATGACTTTCACAGGTACATCAGCAGTCTGCCATATACCGTCCTGAAAAATAAAGGTAGGGTTTTTGCAGTCAATAAATAAACCAGATTTTTTCACTATTTTCCCGGGAGCAGTCTGAGTAAATACGGAAAACCGAAAAACCTGTGAAACAGTTTTCAGTCATGTTTTAATGAAAAGCAACTATTTATGCATCATTTATTTAACAGTTTCATATTTTATAATTTAACACTATAGAATATATAATATTAATTTGAATATATAAGCATGTCAATGTCTTACCAGTGGCAAACCTCTTCTTAAGGAGGGAAAGCCGATAGCCAATGCCAACGAGCTCCACATCTACTCCTGAAAGGGTGCTTCCTTCACTAATGAACTGCACTGCAAGTGTTGCTGGTTTACTGGGTCCCTCTGAAAGTTCAAATTTTGCCCTAAGGGATCCAGAACCTATAAAAATAACAAAACCAAAAAGCTGGTTGATTTGCAAGCACAAGACAATCTCCCAAAAATTTTAGAAGTAAGAAGTGAAACTAAGATGGTGACCTTTGAGATCTATTGCCAGTGACAGTCCTACATAAATTTTCAAAAGAGATGAGAATACAAGTCTGTTTTTTCCAATACTCTGTTTAAGACAATGACTAGTGAATGATTTAAAGAAAAACAATACACCTTTCTGCAAGATTATACAGAATGCGTGTACCAGACAGCCTGGTAATCACTTATTACCTGAAATATCTGATTGATCCCTATAATAATTTACACTTGCTGGTCTGTAAGTACTTAATACCATCTATCTCTCACGTAGTACTTTTCATTAGCAGATTTGAAAGTACATCAGAATATTTAAATGTTGTCACAATATGTCTGGATCAATGTACATAAACAAATCAATTGAAAGAAATACAGCTATACAGTAACGTACCAAGAGGAAAGAAATTCTTTTTTTTTCTAATAAAGACAAGGTCTGATTAAGTAATTTTCCCCACAAATTTGAGTTGATTTTTCAGAGACCATAGTAAAGTGTCATCACTTTGATGCTACTATAAAGCAGTAATAGTTCAAAATTACTTTAAGCACATTTCTGTAGTCAATGCTGGGAAAAATGAGATTTAAAGAATTAATCACGGAGTAGTGAAAGTCAAGTATTTTTACTTCTTTAAAACAACTTGCTATTCCTAGTCATAAGGACTGCTAAATGACAAGGAAAGTTAGTAACTGAAATGTTACTGAGGTAAAAGCAGGAGTTGAAATTGTTTTATGCAATGGCTTGTTTATAGTTTGGGTAAATTGGAACTTCTTACTATAAGTTTGGAAACTCATATATTCAGGTGCTTTGAATATTTGTTCTGTGTTTTATCTCTGTCTGCAATTGACAGCTTACATAATGTGTTGTACCATAAAAAAACCCCAAAACATTTTACCAGCCTGCACACTGGAATAAATAAGACTTCAAGACATTTGTCCTAATATTAACACTGTTTGTGCAACTTCTCCCTTTGTTTCTGTAAGACCAGCATAATATTACTTCCTCTTAAACACTGAATTGTGAATACTATGTGTTTATACTCAAAGAAAAGGGGAAGAGAGATGGTGGGAAGAGAAGCGAATATAGCAGAAGCAGTGGGATATGGGCAAGTCTACTGAACACACACAAGATGCAATCCGAATCACTGGCAGCCCGTTTTATGCTGCTCAGCAAGTGTACAGTAGCTCTTCATATGGTTGCATTTGTGTTTTAGTATGATTTTTTTTTTTTAAAAGAAGCTCCATAGTTTGGAAAAGGGAAAAAAAGAGGGCTATCCCTATGTAATCATAATGGAAGACAGGTGGCAAAGAACTGTGTCAGTGAAGGAAAAAGTACACCGGATGATAGCAACAATCTCTGTCAGATAAAATTCCCTCTGATCGTTTGAATGATGACTACAACTTTGCAGCCTTTGCTGGAATAGAAGAGGTCTTCCCTTTTCAGGCTTGTGGTTTCTAGTCATATTTACAAGCAAATCTGTGCTTTCATAATGCCCTTCACTGAATTGTTAACAGGGCTAAAGGCCTTTTCTTTACACCATGAGTTCATTTCTCCACAGAGGCTCTGAGGATGAGATGCCTCCCCTTGGCTCCTGTTTTTCTGCTTCAGAAAAACATTGCACCTGCAGAGGCTGCAAGGGCTGTGACATCAACTGGACCTCAGAGCAAGGCAAGTGGGCAGAGGACAACCATTGGTGCCTTACAAAATGCTATATAAATTATCACTCTAAGCAGGTGTGCATAGATTCATTTTTTTCCTGGAGCTGTATATGGTCAAAACAAAGACCCTCAAAATGTTGGTCAAGAATCATCTACTATTGTTGAGTTTATATCAGCACAGGACTTCTGGATCTTTGGTTTTTTTTTGTGTTTTTTTTTTTTTTTTTTTTTTTTTTTGTTTTGTTGTTGTTGTCTTTTAAATTCTCTTCCCTCCAGTTCTTCCACTTACCTATTTCAATTGTCAGTGTGAGGGAAGACACATTATGTTAAATGCATTTTCCTTTGAACAGCTGCTCATTTCCAAATAGCATTGGTGTAATAATTTCCTACCCAGTCTAAAGTCTACTTTAGAGCTACTAGATGTTTTCAGGGGGCTTCACTCTTTTTGCTTTCATAGTTTATTAATAAATATATATTTTGACATCTCATTGTTAATGGAATCTCTCAGGCAGAAATTAATTGAGAAAAAGGTGAACTGGTAAACACGATACAGCATGAGAAGACACGTAAGTAGGCATGAAGGTGTAGAGGTTAAAATAACTGCCTTTTTGCTATTATAATTTTTCTGTACAAGAAAACAAACCAAAAGAGTTCAACTTGCCTCCATTCTCAGACTTGTCCGAAATGCTAGATATTTTCCAATGTGCTTTCATCTGGTCTGCATTCCTGTAAGAGAACAGTAGGTTAGTTATAAGCACCAGTTTTAGCATATTATTTCCCTATATTTACACTGCTATGTTACAGACATCTCTAAATGGAAGTTTATTAAAATACTTGGATCACTTTAAGGTAAGTTTCTGGAAAACTATGCAATGCAAACACGGAAAGAGAAGGGTGTGTCTGTCTGCATTGCCCCAGAGCAGCAGAACTCAGAAGTACACCACCCCTTCATGCAATTAACACTGTCCTATGCCCTGGCAATGGCTCCACAACCCAAACCCCTCTGTAGTCTCAAAGGGCAAGGAGGAGCCAAATGCCCTGGAAGCAGTTAGAAAGATATGTGTTTATGCTTTGTGACAATGGTGTGTGTGGGAGAAACGCTGATTACTGTCTCCTTTGTGAGACTCCTGGCAGCATGAATTTTATTCCATTTCTATTCTAGTAAAACCAGTTGGCATAAATAACCCAGGGTTGAAGCTAACTTCTGATGCTGTAAAGGGGCTGAAAAGGGCACCAAGCATCAGAGTCTCTAAGTTAACAGGGCATTTTAACTCTGGAGCAGTTTGCAGCAGTTTCATGAAAGGAAAGTCAGCAACTTAAAGGTGTGAGCAGCATGAAGTGCTGATAGGTCTGAAACTGCTTTTGGCATGGTATAGCAGGAGTGAAATGCTCACACAAGTAGCACTGATGGTAATGGTTACTTGCAGGAGGTCAAGGTATAAAACATTTATTTTTAAAAAAAAAATTCCCTCCCCCCCCCCCAGTCCATAACACAAGTACTAGAGCTGCCTGGGACATGACTGTATTTTTATTATTTGTCAGCTTTCCTGGATCAAAATTTGGGCTTTGTGTAGTTGCCTAGGTGAAAGGGAGAATCTGGGCTCAAGTCCCTTAATCTGATGAATCTGTAATGAAACTGTCACTATGATTTGAGTCTTCCTAGCTAACACTACGTGTTCTGGGTGGGCGTTCCCGCTCTCGCTCAGGCTGCGTTACAGAAGGATTTGTGGAAGAAGCCTGGGCAAGGAGACTGGCTTCACCAGACATTCTAGTCATGTTGTTCAGGTAGGATAGTGAACCTCTCCTTGCTCAGAATCAGTTTAAGGTGATTTGGTTAAAAGTATTGCTCCCTTGAAATACCAAGTCAAGAAAGATTCAGTCTTGCCAGGATTTTTTTCACTTAAAATGATACTGTATTACTACTTTGTCCAATTAACACATTTAAATGTATTGCCTCCAGAAACATCAGAACCTATCTCATAAATGCATCAGGTTTATTTTTCTTCTGAACCTTGCTTTCTAAGGTAAACTGATCTATAAGTAGCAAGGTTAACAAAGCCTGACTTTCTTCAACTTGGTATTCTTTTCCCTCCTCATGTTAAAAAACACTCTTGGAAATAAATAGTCCAGGAATTATGTTACAGCTGGGCAAGTACCTACACGCTGCCAAACCATATGCACAGTGGTTGAATTCTGCTCACCTTTTGCTTCAGGGATGTGCTGCTCTGCCCAGCCCACTACTCTCTGCTTGTTTTCAGAAACTTGTAGAATCATAACTACCTGGGATCTGTGACTCACTTTCAAGTGCTACTGTAAATGCAGGCTTAGAAGGTGGTGGCAGGTAGCTGCTAGTCAGATAATAATCTGCATGACACTCAATTTGAGAGACAATGCTACATGGCTTATGAAGAGCTCGCTCCTCAGTTGCTGAGGTTTATTTTAAAACCATTTCAACTAGAAGCTAATATTTAAGCTCAAACAATCAAGAAATCTTTTTAAGAACTGAATTTCTTCTACTCTCTTTATATACTCCATATATATGGATACATTAATACACACACACACAAAATACTTTTTAACCATTAAAGAGATTTTGGTTTCAAATCACTGTATTAAAAATGTCTACCCTGACTATTGGCCAAAAGAAAGCAAACATTGGGAATTTCATAAAAGCTTGTATTATTACACAGTTGGAATAGGTGCATATTGTCTCATTTTAGTTTACGTGAATTGAATGTATGTTATCTGTTTTGGACCAGAAAATGTCCTAAATGTCTGATATTATGCATTTTATCAAGACCAAAACCATTACTTCTTTCTTCCAGTGAAAATTTTTTGGCTATGACACTAATGAATATATTGAAATGAATCTGAAATAATAAAAAGAAAAGTATTCATATTACCATTTTGCAGGTGGAAGTGATTGCATGTTTGTTACTCCTCCATCTACTGGTACCACAACCTGGACATTAGACAGCATAGTAGGCACATTCATAGACTCTGGATTGTATTTATAATCCACTCTCACATCAGTAGTGCTAGCATTACATTTCCAGTAAGTTGCAAGATTCAAGGGAGTGGACTGGATGCCATTTGAAGATACCTGCAAAAGTATAAACCATTGAAAGCAGCTTAATTAAAATATTCCCATTTTGGGCAGAATTAGGGAATGATGGTAACTAATATAACACTAAATCCTGACAAAATATCAAGAGAAAATTGATCTCTTGAGTCCTTAATTGCAGAATTCTGAAGATTCTTGCAGCCTAAAGTAATTCATATTCTTTTAAATTAAAATAATTAAATAAAAGGTTTACGTTCCCTCTGGCCCATCAGACTCCTTCCTGTTCTGGCTTTTATAAGTCAAAACAGTTTTATGTTAATTTTGTGTTTTGCCTCACACAAGAAGCATGCTTGCAGCAAAGGGCAATACCTGTCATCGTGGGAGGGGCAGTTAGCAAAACGATTCTTACCCATTCAAAGCCTCATTTTCCTGCTGCAGGAGGGTTGAATGCTGCTTCTGTAGCTGAGCTTGTGCTACTGCCCTGCTGCATCTCTGCTACCTTCCTAGTCTACTTGAGGAACCTCTGTGTCCTGGTGCACCTTCTCACCTTTCCTGGGCAGCCCAGAACCTCTTCTATCTGCCAGGGCTTCCGCATGACAATGCTTCATTTTTTCCTGACAGTAAAGATCTTAAATAGACATCATTCTTCCACAGTACTTATTACTGAAATCCACAGAAGTGTTTTGTCCCTTCCATCCTTCTCTGGAATTCTGTATGCCTTACATGCTTTCTGTAGAGTCAGCATGCCAAGATTTTAAACTCTATTGGGAGGATGTGGAAACTACATTGGTATTAATAGCTGGACTGACAAGTTATTTTGTTTTTTTGATGTAGACAGTTGTCTCAGATGTTCAACCATTTAAATGCAGGCCTAGCAAATGCCTGTTCTCTCTCTGAGGTGAGTCTGTCTGTCTTGCATTTTCATGAAGATTTTTTATCGACAGCCAGAACATCTTCTCACAGATTCACAGAATAGTTGAGGTTGGAAGGGGCCTCTGGAGGTCATCTGGTCCAAGCCCCCCTGGTCAAGCAGGGCCACCCCAAGCCAGCTGACCATGACCATGTCCAGATGGCTTTTGAAGATCTCCAAGGATGGAGACACCTCAACTTCTCTGGGCAACCTTTGCCAGTGCTCGGTCACCCTCACACTAAAAAAATGTTTCCTGATGTTCAGAGGGAACCTCCTGTGTTTCAGTTTGTGCCCATTGCTTCTGGTCCTGTCACTGGGCACTGCTGGAAACAGCCTGGCTCTGTCCTCTTTATACCCTCTCTTCAGGTATTTATATACATTGGTAAGACCCCTCCCTGAGCCTTCAATTTTCCAGGCTGAACAGTCCCCGCTCTCTCAGCCTTTGCTCATAGGAGAGGTGCTCCAGACCCTTCATGATATTTGTGGCCCTTTTCTGGACTCTATTCAGTATGTGCATGTCTCACAATGAACAACCCAGTACTCCAAGTGTGGCCTCACCAGTGCTGTGTATAGGGGAAGGATCACTTCCCCTGAGCTACTAGCAATACTTTGCTAATGTAGCCTAAGAGACCATTTGCTGCCTTTGCAGCAAGGGCACATTGCTGGCTCACGTTCAACATGGTGTCCCCCCAGGTTCTTTTCTGTCAGGCTGATTTCCAGCTGGGTGGCCCTCAGCATATATTGGTCCATGATGTTGTTTCTCCTCAGGTGTACTTCTTGTTGAACTCCATTAAGTTCCTGCCAACCCATTTCTCCAGCCAGTTGAGGTCCATCTGGAGGGCAGAATGACCCTCTGGTATATCCAGAGGGTCCTCCCAGTTCAGTGTCATCAGCAAACTTGCTGAGGGTACACTCTGCCCCACCATCCAGATCATTAATGAAGCTGTTAAACAGGACTGTAAACTCAGTACTGACCCCTGGGGTATACTGCTAGTTACTGTCCTCCAACTAGACTTCATGTCACTGACCATCACCCCCTTGGCCTGGCCCTGTGTTTGCTCATCTATCCTGTACTTCACCAGCTTCTCTGTGAGGATGCTATGGGAGACAGTGCTGAAAGCTTTCCTGAAATCTAAGTAGACAATATTTACTGCTTTCCCCTCATCTACCAGGGCAGTCATTTCATCATAGAATATGGTCAAGCATGACTTTCCCTTGGTAAATCCATGCTGACTATTCATGATGGCCTTCCTGTCCTTCATGTACCTGCAAATGGTTTCCAGGATGAGATGTTCCATTGTAATGTGAGAGGTCAGAATGTCACGTCCTCTTATACTAGAATTTGTCAGCTACAGCATCCAAAACTTATGAAATTACAAAATCAAAGACAGTACAAACTCAAACAAACCCCCACCAAACATCCTATATACAAGGAAAATTTGACTTTGATAACAAATACCTAAAGAAGCAGTGTTTGAAGCTTGAACACCTGAATTTGAGTGATGCGTGAGCAAGCTGAAACAGGTCATGAATCCAAGGGAACGAGATGAAGCACAGCAGGAATGCACTAAGCCTGGGCATAGCCGCTGCATTGTGAACAGTGGCATACCCAGAACTGGTTTGGATGAGGAATGACAATACATCTGCAAGCTAGCAGTCAAAGAACAATTCTAATTTCTGTATAGATACCACATCTGGAAGAGTTCCTTAAAAACTTCTGAAGGGAAAAAAGTGTTTACCTGATACTTTAAAACATCCACATTGTAATATGATGCAGATGGATTCTGCTCTGATAATTTCTTGAGGTAGACAGTTATAGCTTGCATGTTCATCCAAAAATCCTTAGTACTGGAGTCACTTTGTGACTGATCACTACAAAGATAAAGAAAGGCAGGAGTCAGGAAGCAACACTGCATTTTATTATTTTGGATGTCTAAAAATTAGGACTAGATCTCTCCCCTTCTTCACTATTTCAAGCAAGAATTTGTTCTAATGCTTTATAACATAGAACTGTACCTTCCTAAATACTAAGATAAATTAACTGCTTGTTGTATCTGGTATAAATTCTCCTTCCAGGTTGTGGAGCAGTGAGTTTTCTCCACTGGTAATCTGTATCACAAGATGGAGCTAATGCTGAATTTGCACTTTACATTTAAAACCCCACAATTTTAATACAATTAGGTGCTGTGAGGATGTGTTGGATGTGGGGATAAAAGTGGTGTTTGAAAAGGAACATTATCCAATTTGGAATAAATCTTAAAATCATAATTAGCTTGGGTTATGACATAGCTTCACTAATGCACCAAATAAAGATCTGTGCTGTATGTGTTGCCATACTTTCATGTATTTGTAGAGAGTGTAAGCTTTCAAAATTTTTTCAATTAAAAGTGATTTTCAAATTATTATAAAAATTGTTTCTCAGATACTCTTAGTTGCATTCAATCTTAGTAAGAATTTATTATGTCATTTCCATATGTAAGTAAGAGCACACATGACTGCAGAAGTCTGTTTGGGAGCTCCTGGAGCACGGTGTTCTGCAGATCAAGAACATCTCAGCTCTGGTTGCATCAGGTTTATTCTGAGTAAGGATAAAGCTTTTAAGAAAACTGATTCAAACACAAAATTCAAATCACTTAAGAATCAAAGACTTCCTTTGAATATGTGTGGATACACTGAGGAACTGCATCCACCCTGAAGGAGGGGCGTGCCTGCAGAATGAAAGCCGACAATGAGCACCTGGAACACAGTAAATATGACCACGATGGGTTGAATGTGCTAGAACAGTGATTTGCATACCAGTAGTCTGTTCAATTTACTTAAAATTTGGTTCTCAATACACTGTTGCGATTAATGAAATTTCCATTTTCCGTAAAATATGTAGATAAAAACTTATCACTACAGAGGCCTTTGACAATTTAAATAAATGAAACCAGTAGTAAAATCTTTCTGCTGCTCCACAACCAAGTGCAATTCAAATCAGAAATTCTGCTATTGCCACAGATATCACTGTCATTAAAAGCTTTAATCTCTATAAATACCAAGCAAATGATGCCCTTTGTAGTATATGATGAAAAGTCATATTATTACTATATGGGTTTAACTTCATAAATATCCATTACATACATCCTTTCTAATCAGAGGTGAAGTGTTACAGCACTCAGACAAGAATACTGGACGTTTTCACTTTTTTTGCAAAATATGCCTTTTTAGTATAATTCAGTATAATCTGTCAGATACAGCTCTGCTAACATTTCAGTTATAAACCGTCATATCAAAAACTGATTAACTTTAATTTTGTATGAATCATTCATTACATTAAGTATGAATTATCAAAATGCAATTAAAAATAAAAGAATAAATGCATATAGTTTGATTCTTTATTCCAGTAATTTAAAAAACGTAGCATCCAAAAGCATTTAACTTATTTTCAAACGATTTCTCCAATGAATGAAATGGAAACTGCTCAGCTGAAACAGATGTCTGCTAAATAATTACAGCTTTTATAATTCTTTTTTTAAAGATCTCCAAGTGCTATGATTTCAACAATTATCCCACTCCATCAGCAGCCCTTTTTGTTAAGAATTGTCCCAAGCATGCTGCTACACACATGAGATAGTTATGTAACACGTATGATCCACTGAAGAAATGATACAACTTAAAAATACACTAGTAAGTGACAAATGAGATTTGGTGTAGTTCCTACTAGTTTTCCATTTAAGGCTATTGTTTCATCATTTAATCTTACCAGTGTTACTACTGTACAAAGAAATAATTTATAAAATGCAGTTAAAAACACAGCTACATTTACAAACTATTTTTTATGGCTCCTGTTATACTCTGCACAAGTTTCAAATCCAGCAATCACAGAGATTTTTACTGGTGTCAGCAGAGAGAACTGAGCTGCACAAGATTAATTCAGGAAATTAAGTTATGTATAAGGAAATCAACAAGACTGTAGAGTATTCTGATTTACATATACAACAACTCACATTTTACAAATCATGTAGTTTATTATTATATTAAAAAAATAATACAAAACCTGTATACAAGTTGTGCGTTTGGAAGAATCTGCTCTAGTTTGCTTGTGTTTTTCACCCTGAAGCACAGCACAGCTGGAGATGGGTTGCTGGTGAATACTTTAATAATCCCACTTGGGAACGATACTGTCATATCACCGGTAATCTTCACAATACATCTAGAGAATGAAAACATCAGTTTCATTGCAACTCATTAACTGCCCAGTTTTAATACTAGTTTTAAAGCAATCACTGTACTTTCAGAATCTGATGAACTGAATTAAAAACAGAAAATCAATTTCAAATGAGGGTAATGTGACAGTGTACTGTCACTTTAAACTTGGGAGTCAGATGAAATAAGTACAGAAAAAAAGTTTAGCTGGTTAAGCATACAGTAGGCTTGGTGGGTATTTTCCAGGCTTTGAAAACACAGCACAACTATGCTTAGGCAAGGCCTAATTAGCATAGCAAGGGATGTGACAGAGGGAATGAGGTGCTTTTAACTGCCCAGATTTACATGTAGCACCTATCTGACTATGATAAAAGCCCTTCTAATTTTCAGTGTTCTCACTGAACACTTTTTTGTAAACCAGGGATGTATGAACTCCTAGCAAGATGCAGGCCAATACAGAGCAATAAGCCACTGTTATTACTTAAACCAGGGGAGAAAACCCCAAACTTTGAATCCCCCTTCTAATGTACATACATTTTCCCCCAAAATATTAAAAGTTACCCAGCATGTTTTCTTATTGTATCTTATTACATTTAAAAAAAAAAATATCACTATTTAACTAACTTTGTGGGATCTGCTCCTTTAAAGTAGGCGTTAACAGATTCAGTAAGGGCTACTGCAACAGGCAAGGTGTCCTGGTTTCCAAGGCTGACAGGGCTGGGACCACGTGAAACACCTAGAATACATACAGTGTATAGGTTTAATTTTCAAAAAGTTTAGCAATAGATTTCAGAACGGTTGACTACATCCGTAGTTTTGACAAGAATTTTTACCGTCACGGTCACAGTAGTGTCTGAAGTATTACTTGAAAAGTGTGTAGAAAAATATAAGCAAAGTACAGTACAATCGTACCATCAAAACACTGCTTAGCAGCCTAAGAAAACAGGACTATCAGTATTACATGATGTAAATGGACAGATGCAAGGAAATACATGAGACAGAGAAACACTGCATTAAAATGGCTACTGATGAAAGTGAAGTCAACAGATCCAAAGGAAACTAGACACTGACTACACTACTTAAAAAAAAAAAAAATCCCTACTGTATGCTTATTGTATGGAAAAAAGTATGATTTATCATGGTCACAGAAATGAAAAGAATTCACTTACAGTATGCATGAACTTCAGTACAAATATATTCATGTTACCCCGCATCAGTGAACTGCTGAACATTCTTTAACTATTTCAGTCAACAAAGATTACAATTCCCAAACAGATATTGCTGGAGAATCCTTCACATATGCCTGTGCCAACACAACACAGTTCCAGTGCATAGCTATAAAAATCAGCTCAGACCTCATGAAAAGGCTTTTTGAAATGTGTGTGTACAATTGACAAAATCGGTTGTCATAGGATTTTAATTCTCACCCATTTTCTACATGTGTACTGAATATAAAAGACAATACTGGAAGTTCTGCCTTTTTTTTTAGTGCAGCAGTGTAGCAGAGAGCATCCTACTAATTTTTTGCACCACTGCTGGAATTACTTGTATCACATAGTATTATCTATCACAGAGCAGGCACAATCTTTCTTGTTTCATGAGCAAAATGAGAAATTTTTCTTTCATTCCATAAAGTAGAAACAAAATGCTTCTGTATAATATTGCTCATGGCAAACCAGTCATATTTAAAACAGTGACTGTGCCTCCCGAGCTCTTTCAGAAGCAAAAGGGAAGTTGGGACCTTGTTCTTCACAGGACTCTTAAGTTCATAGATAAGTGAAAGAAGTAGTAACAACCAGAGGGTAAAAGACAGGAGTTGGTCAAATTCTGCTACCTCATACCTCACTCTCTATTATGATTTCTTGCCTAAAGTAGTAAAATATTCAGAATACTTCTCAGCACCATAAAAAAAAAGTCTTAGTGCATCAATTAGGCCTGCTTAGATCAAAAGTGAACACTTGTGGCTAGAGCATCAAACCCAAAATTTCTTTGATGAACTAAATATTATGATGCTGGCTACAAAACACAGATTTATTTTTTCAATATGAACAATAGGTTGGTTTTATTTATTCTTGTGGACAATACATAGGACATGTTTCTAAAGTTTTCTTTCTCTCCATGAAAATTATCAATAAAAGCTGTGATTTTCAATAGTCTCAGGAATACAGAATTCATGTTCTCAAGAAGCAAATGTGCAATAAAATAATGAGTTAACAGCAACCAGAAATTGTTTGGTGATATGCTGAACTCCAGAAGTATTCTCCATTAAAGCCAAAATATGCACTCAATGGATGTGGCACTAAGGTTGGTTGTGTGTTTTACTGTCTTTTTCCCCCAATTTAGTAAGGAACAACAAACAGTTGCAGAGCAGATATTGTATTAATTACACCAGATTGTTTACAGATGTATAAATTATTTTAAGTCCTTTACTTACAATGTCCTTATGTATATTTTTATATATTGATATATTTTGATATTTGAAAATAATTAAGAATAATGCAAATATATCAATTATATTCCTATCAGTAAAAGACAAATACCAAGTTCTTGAGTGAAGAGTGAAATTTATTAGGAATAATAACATGATTTTTACTTTTTTGGAGGAACACCAAAGCAAATATAAATATATATATATATGTATATGCATTTCTCTGAGCTGTATTTGAGAGACTACAAATGAGGTAGTTTCTCTCTTATTTCCTTTGCCCCCATGGTTCATCACCCTTTGATTCATAAAAACCTATGTGTTCTCCTAAAATACAATAAATTAAAACAAATGTAACTGCTTAACCTAATTCTGTAAGTCACCATTTTGTTGTCTTGCTGCTGGAAATACAATGCAGTGCAGCAATATGCAGCTTCAGGGCCTTCCACACCTGCTGTGAGATCTCAGAGGGATGGGATTTGAGCTGGCTTTGATGCCCTGCCACCTGCGTCAGCCCCGAACACCATTAACAGCCCCTGAGCTGTGCTGACACAAGAGCTAGTGACACAACCATGCAAACAGTTGCATTGACAAGGAGGTTGCCAAACTGCAGAACAAAAGATTGCATCATTGGTCATAAAAAGGGCAAGTAAATAAACGTGATCAAATGGGTTTAGTTCGGTTTAGGAACAAAGATACAGACAATTCTAATATTAGCTAAATGTCTGTCATGAAAATAAAATTTATTTAGAGAAAGATTACCTTTATTATGTGTATTTTCAAAGATTTCTACCTTTTTACCTACTTGTCCTATGAGAATAAGGATTTTCAAAGTAAAAATGCATTCACATTTCTTGAAAGAAAGTAGCAGTGACAAACTGAAGAAGCAAGACCAAGTTTCAGCTTGTTTGGCGGGGGTGGGGTGGGACAGGGATAGACAGAAGATTACGTTATATAAGAGAAGTTATATCAAGTTTTGGTGATTTCAGTAACATATAACTTGTTATGTAGTTGAGCTGTCAAGCTACTTGTATCTGCCAGATACCAGAAACAGCTGGAGAAACGATCCAAAAGAAATACAATTTTATTAGGTGTACTGTATTAGGATGATTAGTTAACACGTAAATCTTCTTTGAGTACAATACCTGGTGGTGTCTCACAAAGCTTTTCAATTGTAGGAAGATTTCCAATCAAAAGATCATCCGCTATTACATTTAAATGAAACAAAACATTGCAAGAAAACAAAATATTTCAAGCAAAAAAAAGATGTTAAAAAATTAATATAAATAAAAATACTTTGCAAATTAAAATAAGGCTAAAGCATAAAAGAAACATTAAATTATGCATGCCTTAATCTTTGCTTGGAAAATGATAATTAGAGTCAACTCTCCATTATTCAGAAAAAATAGGGTAAGGGAAACACTGGACTGTGCAAAAGTTAAAAGAATACAGACAGTAGTGCAGACTATACCCTCAAGCCCCGAAGTGATTCAGCTGTCTGCACTGTCCTTCCCAGCTCTCCAGGACTATTTAATTCATACAGTCAGTGCAGGTGGAACCAGCTTTGTTTATTTTTGCTAGGCCAGGTTAATAATCATGTCAAACCTTGGTGTCAGCACACACCTCCTTACCTCCTCCCTCACCTCATGGTTTCATTCTGTCACTGTCTCCAACAACACACACACTCAGAGAGCTGGGGCTATTGATGCTGCTGCCACCAACTTTTGGTTCCTTGGCATCAGTGCTGAGGCCTGAGGATGTGAGCCTGGATGGACTTTGGCAACCAAAATATCAGTTACCTTTCTCTTATGTTTCTCAGCATTTGGGAAGCTGGTGGACACTGAACTGTAGCAGCTAAGGCTGGGCAGACCTTAGAAGCTTTGGTCCTGCACAGGGTGAAAACAGCTGCACTGCTTTCAGTGCAGAACTCTTGCTAGAAGCTGTGCAGATGCTCTCCTGAGGTGCTGAGCCTGGGCAAGGAATCCTTGGCATCAGTAACATTCACAGATAACTGAATATTAATGCAAAAATCTGATTTAACTTGGGACTAAACTGGTAATAGTGTCCAGGAATGAAATACTTTACTACAGAAACAAGTTAAAATGTGTTTAAGCACCCCTTTGCCCCTCAAGTCTCCTCTGCATTTGTTATAGTCAAATATCAAAACTGAAGGACTTTCCTTTAAAAACATTAGATATCCTTCTGAAATTAGTGGCAACACATGAAGACTAATTTGCTTTTCATTTTTCTTTTTTGGTTGGTTGTTCTGCTTTTACTAAACACCTCTGTTTAGCTTATATACTTCACTGGCTTGAAGAAAAAAGATGCATTAGTTTCTTTTTTTTTTTTGAAACTGCAATTACAGGATAACAAACAAAATAAAAAGAACATAAGAAAACTCAATTTTGTGAATATTTATATTAATTCAAATTTATCAGTATCCCAAAATACTTCTGCACCTATACAATAACATCTTCTGAACAAATACATGATAACATGTTGTGCTCAATGAATGGATATACAAGCATACTAATAAGAATTCATGGAATATTAATTTTGAAAATTATTTCCCTAAAGAACATGCCATAACTGGATCTATGGTCTAATCCAATTAAATCCACTGTCCTGTCTCTCAGTGTTACTTGGAAGCAGGTATTGCAAAGGAAGCTTGAAGTACCTATACTGGACTCAGATATGGAACAACTAACTCCAATGAACGGTTCTCCTAACAGGTAGAACCTAGTGGCATAATTATGTTGTTTCTAAAATAATTTGAAATGGTTAATTTAACTTACCAACTGTAGGTGTGTTTGCTGCACTGAGGGAAGCAGAAGAGGATATTGAGGAAATGCTCTCTGCACGTGCCAAGGGAGCTGCAGGAGGTGGACTTGAGTTAGAGGTCAATGGAGGACTGAACGGCCTAGGCTGAACAAAAGAAATTACAATAGTATTACACAAAGTGGTTTTAAAGACCTGAAAAAAAAGCCTATGAATAGAAGAGTTCTTTATTTCATGCCCCAATCAATTTCATAGTGTTTCTCAACATAGTTCCTCTAATGCTTTATCTACTCTAGTTTTTAGTGTAAAACAGAAACCCCCCACTTTCCATGGGAATCAGTTCCATTGTCTCATAGGTTATCATTATTAATCTTTTGCCTAAGTAGTTAAGTCTAATATATTTGATTATGTAGCAGCCTGTCAATAATTGTGCTATAACACAGCAGCAGAAGCTAAGCCTACAGCCCTGTGTATGTGTGCAGCAAATGTGGATTTACAGAGCTAAGAAGCTACTAACAAACTGGGAGTCCAGCAGAGAGCAACTAAAATAGTTGGGACTGGAGTACATGGGAGAGGGGGACAAGATGAAGCACCTGGGTTCGTTCAGCTTGGAGAACAGAAGGAGAGATCTACTATCAGTCTTTTATTAGCTAAGAGGGGGTACAAAGAAGGTGGAGTCAGGCTCTTCTCAGAGTTCAAGAGCTACAGCAAAGGAATCTTCAGCTGAATTTAGGGAAAAAATTCCTTCTTGTAACCTCATGATTAAACCCTGGGACAGGTTGTCTGATGAGATTGCAAGATGTCCCTCTCTGGAGATTTTCAAAACTCAGCATGTTCCCTAGCAACCTGTTGCAATTTTGGAGTTGGCCCTTTTCTGAGCAGGAGGTTGGCCTAGAGATCTCCAAAAGTCTCTTCCATCTTAAATCTCTGGATGGTTTTATGATTCACTTTACTGTTTGGATATTAAACTAACTAATGATCGTTTGGGGATTAAGCTATCTAAAAGGTACTGGAACCCCTGAAGCATTTGTTTTGGCTGGGTAACTGGTTGAGTGTTTTTATTTATTTAGGTTCTATCACACTTGTTGCTGGGCATGTGGCTTTTACACAGACTATATGAATTGTAAAAGAAGGTTATATAAAAAGAAAACAAGTGACAATCTTACACTTGTATCCAAATAATAGCCAACTCTAAAAAAGAACAGTATAAAATGAATGTTGCTTTGTGCAGAATTGTACTTTATAGCAAACCAATACCAGCTAAATTCTTCTCTTCATTTATGATGACATGAAGAACAGATTCCTTGCTCTAAGAGCAATTACTACAATTTTCTATTGGAATGAGAAAAGAACCTTAAAATTAACTCCATTCTGACCTTTCAGAAATGCAAACCAGTTTAATATAGTGTTGCAGTTTGGTCAAAGCATAAGACCAGAATTTTGTCCGTAACAAGAATATGGTGAAAATATCTTGCTACTTTGAAAGACAGTAAGAGTATCTTACCACAGTAACATTTTTCCAAGTCAGTAAGTCAAATGACAACTAAAGAATCCCAATACAGAGGAGATTAAGCATGGCTTGGTCTGATATGCTGCCTGGGTATTTGCATTCTTTGCCACATTCCTTATCGGCAGGTGGACCTGCATTGCAGGCAGTGAGCAGATGCAAGCAGCGTGCAACCTCTCACTATGCCAATGAGCAGCTGCTGCAGTCTGCCACCTCCCTTCTCCACCAACCAGCACCAAGGGCAGGGAGAAGTCACAGCAAGGCTACTTGTGTCAACACGACTGATAAAGATCTACCTAATACCATTCATTCCCCAAAGGTTTGGTGATATCCCTAAATCAATGGATCTTTGTTCATAAATTCACTAGTATTTCACATTTTGAAAACCTCAATCTCATACACAGGCCATGCTTTCATTATCAAATTACTGGTTTGTTCAATTAAAAACATTCAGCTAATGCAAAAATTATGTTTTGGACCTTTGTAGTTCTTTTAAGAATTATTTTGTTATAGTAATATAGTTATCACGAACAACTTCCATGTCTATCTGGCAATGGTGAAAATCTGCTTATGTGATTCCTTGAACATTGGCTGGAAAGTAACTCCACTGTAACAGTGCAAATGAATGGTATATCTGAAATCAAGTTACAATGAAGAATTAAAAAAACCCAGTCAATACATACTATTTCATTAATCCCACTAAGTTTCCCAGCAGACAGCTTTGGTCTTGAAGCAGGCCTTGGAGGGGGTACAATGGTGCCTACAGAAAGAGGAGTTGTGGGTCTTGCTGAAAGAAAGCAAATTTAAGGAAATAAATATTAGAAGGGTCACAATGAACATAAATACGTACTCACTTGAATAGAATAACTGGAAATTATGTTTCTATTAGAAGTTCCTATTTACAAGCTCCATTTTGTAAGACTTGCCACTAACCATAAATGCTTTTAAAGTAGGGTCATGTAATACCCTGAAAAGTGACTCTAAAAATGGCATCATGGGCTTTCTCATTGTTCTCAAATTATTTTATACCAACTATTCTTAAAGGTTTGTATGTAAAAAGATGGTTTTACCTGAGTTTCCTTTTGTTTATAATCTGTACGGATTCAGAATATAGTACAGTCTTTCATGCCTCACCACAAATGAAAAATTCAGTGGAAATTCGTATTTGGTTCTGGCTGACAAAGGCACAACTCTGTTTACACCAAATTTTGCCCACTGAATTCCCATTGTCTTCAATAAGGATACACCTGGATAACAGATAAATTACTCTGTTGATTGTAAGAATGCACTAACTCCTTATTATGTCTTAGCCAAGCTACTGGAAGTGCAAAGCAGTTAAAAAAAATACTGCCCCCATGTCCTTCTTAACCTAAGAGAAACAACTAACAAATGGTGGCAGCAGTAGATAGATGCCACTTTTACAAAGTCACTTTTCTGAACAGCACTAATAGAACTGTGTTTCAAAATAAATGTTAGATGCCATCCAATGAGTATGCCAGATCTAAAATTAACTTCAGAATAGACTGAAATTCTAACATATGACTATATTGTTGCAGCATATCCTATTATCTCCTTCAAATTATTCTGGATTTCTTTTAAAAATTATATCAGTTACTGTTATCCAAAATGCAACTTTTAAGTATGGAGTTTTCTCAGGCATCCAGGATAACTTTGCTGTCATTTAAATACGGGAGTTTCACCACTAACTTAGGAAGAAAGAAATCAGGCTAATACTGACCACATCCCCTTAAGAGTTGCAAACTCAAATGTCCCCAGATAAATTAACTTCTAAAATATCAGTCATTCCTTTAAAATTCTTATTATGCTCCGACATGACAGTGCATGCTAAACACTGACTAGTCTGCTGCAGTACCACAAGTATTCAGTGAGTCATGGCACACAGTTGCCCAAATGCACCTTTCCTTTGCCCTCTTAATATGTTGCATTACCTTGATATCATCCTCACTGCAAAATACTGGGTGTTAAAAAGGAACAGGTTTAAATCTGATTTATTTAACTTTATTTAATCTGCAAAATCTATACAAAGCCATTTAGGAATGGAATTGTTTTTGCAAATGCAATCACTTAATCTGAGATCTCACTGCTGTCTGACATCCCACAAAAATACATTCCTAATTCTAGAAAAGCAAAGCTCTGTATAGTTAAGAGAAAGCAGTGCCTTTAATTGAATAATTTGAATTTTACTTCTTATTTCAAGCTGAATATTTACTTCACTGTCCTAACCTTTCAAGGAAGTTGGTGCTAACAAGCAGTTTAGTACATTCTAAGTAAGAAGATGAGTTAATTTTAACATCAGGTGAGCAATAATAACAAAAAGAAAAATGAGTCCATAGCTTGCTTTTTGGAGTCAGTTATTAGCAAAGAATAGTACACAACGCATGCTTGCCATACCCTTATCTGTATGAGCACAAGAAGACACTAAACTATAGTCCAGTAGTGCTGAAGATGATGTGGAAGAAATTTCAGCAGCAGTGCCAGTTTCTTCAATGAATAACTGTTCATGGCATATAGTATTATTGAAAAGGTCACTTTGATCCTCAGAAGCATAGATGTTGGAAGAATTCCCCAGCAAAGCAGAAGAAGCAAGACAGGCATTTTCAGTTTTAAAATGCAATCTTTGGGGATCCTTCTTGTTTGTGCTTGTGTGTCTAATTGTAAGAAGTTCATCAGCAAAGGAAATCCACTGACTCTGAGACCGTGAAACACAGGATAAAGTACTGGTACTCCCTGATGACGCTGCTGTGACACTAGATTTGCACAAAGTGCTAATGGTAAAGTCTGGTGAGGATGGGCTTGTAGACCCAGAATCTGTCTGGTGTTCAAGCAAAGACTGAGATCTACACCCAGGCAAATCAGTGGTAGATGAGGAGGAGCTCCTATTGTGCTCTTTTAGTGTAGCTGAAGAAAAAGGGAAGAATTGAAACTAGGACCAACACTGAAAAGATAAAAATTTCAATATTCAAAAAAGTTTTCAGTATCCACTGCATGAGGATTACTAGCCAGCATGAAAAGTAACAGCTCTACTAGGCTAAAAATCCCACCACTTACAAATAAGAGGAAAAATACCCCAGCCACATATAACATGTACTTCATTCATAATGCCAGCCATGTCAATTTCCATTTTTTAAGTAAGCCAAAAAGTAGTTTATTGTGTTTCTTTCCACTTACAGCTCTACTTCTCATGAGTTTCCTTATTCCTCTAACTTCCTCTGTGTCATGGTTTAACTTTCATCTTTGACTTTTCCTTCTTGTGTCCTATTCCATTTTTGTTTCATCTCCATAGCTTTCTGCTTTTAATTTATTTCAAAGTTATTTAATCAAACTTATCCTATCCTGCTCCTTCCAAACATTTTTATCTTCTTATCCTTAACATTTGTAACTGGAAAGCCCAACATAAATGCCCGTCTGGTGAATGAATAAAGACAAGCCAGTCATGAGATCCTGTTTGAGACTTCTCTGTCTGTATCAACCTGTATCAGAGAGTAACTATGTATGAGGCAACACCCACCCCAGTTTACTTCCTCTCTCATCCTAGTCTTCAGGCTGCTGGAAAACAGGAGTTTTCCACAAGTATTCTCTGCACTTGGCTGTTGCCTGTTGCAGTAGATGACAACAGAAGCAGAATATGCAAGGTTAGTCAACTTTCAACATCTTGCAGATTGACAAAGCTGGGAGCAACAGCAGAGTGACATACAGAATCAAAAAAGAGAGCAACATGTTTAAAAGTTCGGATCAAAAGTACAGGTGTCCTCTCTAGAGTGGTCCCTTTGCCATGAACAAGTACATTCTCTAAGCCCACATAAATAGAATTTTAACACAGCTTTCCCTTTCTAACATATTTTAAATATAATTCAAAGGCTTTAAATTACTACTATAAAGTCTATTCAAAAAGCAATGTGGAAATGTTCAAAACTATTTTAAAAATACATATGGATGGAAATGAGGAAGATAAATAAAAAGAAGCATTTTTTCAATATCAATAACTGGCTAAAAAATGTTTGTTGTGTTTGTTCAAGATAACCAAGTTAGCTTAAGCTTCTAATAAAGCAGCATTATTCATGGATGACCAAAGTTTTTTCCTGTGCTGCATAAACAGCTGTCTGCTCAAATACCATGGTAGTTTAAGTGTTCAATGATTAACACAAAGTTACGAGACAGTATCTAAAGAAATATTTTAACAGTAAAAAGAAAAAAGTAATCTGTGAGACATGCTGTATCATGATATGAGAATATGCTGTATACAAAACAACTAATTTATGTAATTTAACTTTTTGGAATGAGATTTTCAAAAGCTTTAAGCATCAGCTTACCTATATTAACCTTCAAGTTGAAGATAAACCACTGATTTCAAGGAAAATACAATCAGATCAAAATTGTGTATTTTTAAAAGTCTTTAGAACTAAGCTGCAGGTTAGTGAGCATCAGAACTTGATTTAAACAGCAATATGATCTACATTTGATTCAGTTGGGTTTTTTTCCCAAAATGTATTAGTAATACATTTGGAAAACCTATGCAGTAACAACCACCAGCATCCTCAACAAATTAACCATCCTCTACCTTCTTCTACAGACTCCAACAACAGACCAAAGCTAGTAAAACATATTATTTTGAGAAAGCACCACTTCTTTTCAGCATATTCCAGTAATATATATCTCTATATAGTTTATCCTTAAATATGTTACAAATTTTGATCCACTAGCCAATAATATTGACTGGTTACCTAAGTGAGGAGGAGACAATCTAATGATTTCTATCGGCTAGGTTTGTTAAAAACTGTAAATTTTAAGGAACATGAATTTTTAGTAAAAGAGTAAGTTCCACTTAAAAGGGTTAGATAGCAATGCTGGTTGCTGTTAAAAAAAAGGCCAAGAAGAATTAACACTGGCTGGGCAGAATTCCCCTACTGATATTTGCACTCTTCCTTACTATTCTCCAATCTGTATGATCAAGCACAGAGGAAAACAACTAGAAAGCCGTGATTATGAACAAAGAAGTAAGATATATTATAATTTTTGGAATACGTATACCTAGCTAAAAGAAACAGTGAACACTTCATTTCTCAGATATGTGGGAGGAGAAGAGTCTCTAAATTAAGACAGCAGGGGTTGGAAAATAGATACATAGTCCGTAGAATGAAAAGAACCATCGTACCTGCTACTGTTAATAAATAGTAGATTCTGCTTTAAATCCGCTGAGATAATCAACATAAATAATAAATAATGCAAATAAATACTTTTAGTGAGCAGGTCTAACATAGCCATAACATCTGTTTTTGTTTCGGTCTCTTCTTCCTTTTTATGAACTAGTTTCTCAACATCTGCTCTCAGCCTCTTCAACACATACCCATTCATATGCTATTTTGCCTCCCTTTCCTTCACTGTCTTCTGAATGTAACAATCAATATTGACTATTTCTGTGATACGATTTTTTTTTCCCCAGAAGGACCAGGTTTCAGAAAAGCCTGCCAGTGTCCTGCTCACACTAATATCCTCCAGAATCCTGCACCCCAAAGTTCCCATGCAACAACTGCCCTACCCCTTCTACCTCCTATATTCCTAAATCCACCCCTTTCCTCCCATTACCCTTGCTCTCAGGGAACTCCCCTTAATTCTAGTTTCAGTCCTGCCATTTTTATCCAGCTTCCCTTCTATTATGCCCGCACATCTCCTAACAGAATCATGGTTTCCTACAGCAAACAAGATCCTCACAGCAAAGTTCCATGGTGCTTTTGTACTATATAGCTCAACAGGTCTTCCTGGAAAGAAATCCATCTTTATTCACAGTGCTTGCACAGCTTGTCTCACAGTTGCTGCAACAACCTCCATTTCATCTCCCAGCTCTACCAGCTGAAAAAATAGGAATATATTCTAGATAGTGATAATTTTTTTTGAAAGTGAGAGGTTATTAAAAAAAGCAGAAGCAAGACAGAATTTTCCTGAGGTTTCTAGTGTTCCCTCTTTCCCTTTGCTCCCTAGCTTGAAAGCCTGATATACTGCACCTTCAGTTGTGTATTACTTACAAGATAATATACAGCTTTACAAAATTATTTAATTTCAATAGTCAAAGCATGTCCCTTTGCAATAGCTAAAAAAGCAAAAACAGGACATCCTGAAGTATGTAGAGAAAACATTTTCTACTATAAAATATTTTACCTGAGGAGGATGAGGATGCCAAGGAAGCTGAAGAGGAAGATTCAAGAGAACTGCTGAAGAGTGGATCCCATGCCAGGAGGTCACTGTTCCCCTTTCTATATTAAGAGTTACAATTGGAATATAAATGAAAGATGTATATACTCATATAAATCAAACTACAACTTCAGTAGTAGTTTGTTAATAAATATAATAATATGAAAAACAAATTTGATAAATTCTTCTTTATTAGTTAGTCTTTGCATCTAAAAAAGTACTTACAAGTTGCAGGTCAAGGAACTGACTTATACAGAAGGAGACTATCTGAACCAACACATGGTTTGTGTGTGGATATACTTCATAATATCAGTTAAATGACTGTAATTTTCAAGGAGACATATATCTTCAAATCCATTTATTTCAGTACATACATATATCAGCAATGTACACAGATCTATCCAGATCTGTGTCTTGTAAACATAAATACCTTACCATGGAAAACACTATAGGACAGAAACTCAACCTGTCTTATTTGAAATCTGAAATTTTAATAAACCCTCATATTTTGTAATAATTTAATTATAAATATCAATTGAGACAGATCACAATGAAGCAAATGCATTAGAAGGGAAAACAAATTCATAAAAATAACCATTGTTACATAACTATTCCTTAAGTCTTATGATGCAATAGATGCTTGACTTAAAACAGCAGTCAGTGGATATTTCCGATGAGTTTCCAAGTATTAGATCAAACTAAGACCAAATTCCTGCAAAACTGCATTTGACAGAATTTTAAATTTGAACTTACTCATTAGTTGGAGCAGAAAGCTTTGATTTTGTTAACTCCTCACCTAAGCAAAAGACACAGTATTAAATAAAAATTTCAGCTTCATTATAGAAAGATAGTAAATATTAATGGTTGCAGTTACTAATTATGAATTATTAAAATGGAAAAGAGAAAATGCATTACTTCTGATAATATCAATTCAGATACTCCTAAAATACTTTCTGATAGGAGAGGACTACACAGAGCAATGCATTTTGGGAGGAATTGTTGTTCACTTGAAATTTCTTCCTTAAATTATACTGTTTACATCAATATTATTCTTCAGCAAATCTGGCTTGGTTTCCAATTGAAAAAATCCCCTACAGAATAGAGGCTAATGCACTGTTCTCTATCTCCATGGCCATGTTTTATGTGTTTGACTATAGAATAGAGAGAGTATGCTTTGCTTGTTTCTGGGCCATACTAAATTTGAGCAGGTGGAAAGTTTTAAGAACTTGCACAGGAGTCTTTCCCATGGGGTTCCCCCTTTGGCTCTTGGATGTGTTCCTCATCACTGCCACAGACAGACTCATCTGTTTCCTAGAATAGGGAACAGCTGAATATATAGAAAAAGAAGACGTATCTAGAACTGACAAGAGAAATATTTTTCTCTTTTTACAATAGTTTGTTTTTACAATAGTTTGTTTTTACAATAGTTAGTTACGAAGTTTATTTCTTCAACAATTAAAAAAAAAAAATCTATTTTCGTCCTATGTTAAAAAACTAACATAAATAGACTAAAACTTAAAGATGCACACTTACTGGATGAATTTCGATTCATTAGTGCCTAAAATGGAAAAAACAAAAACAAAACCAAACCAACTTAGGAATAAATTATTTTACCAACTATCAAATAAAATGCTTAATAATCCCAGGGTTCTTATTTCCATTCAACTTGCTATAAGTTATTTTGCTTCCCTTTCAATGCCAGGCAAAACATTCTGAACTTGCAGAACACCAGAACATGAGCCAGGACAGAGCAACCTGTGCACACCCACCACACCAGTAAGAAAAGGCAGGAATCAACACTGTAGAGTTGACAAAGGGAGCAGTATTACTAAATCGCTTTACAGTCTGGGGCAGTAAAATTAAACAGCTTATACATCACATGGTATATATGAAAAGAAACATTCCTAAGGTTTTCCCAGTAACTCCCCTCACATACTACACTTACTTGGTTTTAATCTAAAAATGTGAATAAAAAGCCATTCTGTACTTACAGGACTGTGCCTCTGCTTTCAAAATGGGTGGGCGGGGGCAGGGGGAAGAGAAAAATCATCATTATTATTTTAATGTTATGCACAATATTTTCCTTAAAATTAGAGCTGTTTTTATTCTGATCTGAATATTGTAATAGCACATGTTAATACTATTTATTTGTAATATCATCTCATGGTATAAAGAATTGTTCTGTGGATTGGCAGAATACATCAATAAAGCCGCACTGTAAATGTTACGTGTATCCACACTATATGATCTGTTTTAAAGGTTTCTTTATTATTGAATAAGAATTAGTAAAGTATGTTAAAAGCCATGCTCAGCTATCTCCACAATGTATTACAGTGTCTTGTGGTAACAACAGCAGAAAGACAAGAAGTGAGCACTCCCAAGAAAGACTCAGAGGAAAGTTAAAATCTGAGACCAGAGAATTACTTAATGTTACACTGCAATACAGTGTACCAAAGATGACCTAGTGCACAAGAAAAAATGTATCATTGAACTTGAACCTAGAATAAATTCTGAACAATAAAAGATATGTTTACACTAAAGATTCTATAACAATTTTCTCTTCAATGGATTAAAAATACAAGGAAGAACATAACTTACAGATATTGCTGGAGAAAGAGTGATGTTCCCTATGGATACTTTTAATTCATCCAAGGAAGGCTTGGTATATTGAGAGCTATTATTTGGCTGGACAGGTTTTATTTCTACATGGAACCTCCTGGGTTCATCGTCTTCAGAGTCTGAATCACTGGATGAATAGAAATGGTTCTCTTTGGTATGTTTTTCTCAGTTAAGGTGGAAATACTTCAAATTAATCTGCTTAATCCATTTCATAATTATGCTCTAAAAAATTCTCATATTAAGTGAACACCACAGATAAACAATGCTGCCTAACATCTTTGTGCACTTATACAGACACTTCAAATATATCCATTGTCCAAAATTCACAACTCAAAGTTAAAATTTAGCTTTCATATTCCATTCAGCTTCATAATGATATTCTGTTCTGAAAGGCACTATGTCATATAACTGAACAGCTGCATATTTGAAGGCATCAGGATAAATTAAAGGTTCTACAGCAGCAACGCTTCTGCATATTAAATTTATGATTTGTAAGACTCAAACAGGGATTCTAACACATGTATGAAAAATGTAAAATCCTTTTAAACAAAGTGAAGGAAAGCCCTAGACTTTTTAATTAGCAGTAGAATGCCAATGGTACCTGTACCAAGCACTAACAGTAGAGGAAGCAGCAGCACCGGCAGCCACCATTACTTGCCCCTTTTGCAGAGTGGCACTGAAAATTTCATAAAAAAGGAAGCCAGTTACATAGAAGGCTGCACAGTAAACTGAACAATGTCAGCTGCTTAAAGCACTATCATCCTTGACAAAAAAGGGATCACAATGACAACTCAGCCCTCAAAATAAGCATAATATGAAGATGATTTTAGCATTGGATCTTTATATGCACAGGAACTGCACTAAATAAAAGCTCTGAGAGGCCTATGCTAAGTCTTAAAAGATGCAATTGCTTTGTCATGAAAGGATTTGAAAATTTTCATCTACTTAAATATAAAGGTTTTGTACTGCCTAGGAGGAGCACACATATTCTATACCTCGCTTCTGCTATTTTCACTTGGAAATATTCCATCCATTTGAATGAAAACTCTTCAAACTATTCCCTCACAAAGATTAAAACCTGAACCCTAAAGACAATCCAATTCCATTTCAAATGAAAGAATCCCTGGGTCACAGTGAGGAAAAAGTCAAATATCTTCATCTTACAGCCTATCTGTCCCCCAGAATGATTCATATCTAGAAAAGAAAGTTTTAAAGACAAGTTGTTTTTCATTTAATCAAAAGGTATCATCTTCAAATTTATCAAGTTTCAAGATTCATTTCCTACCAATCATACAGCTCTTGTAAAGTGCTTTTCCAATATTTAAGACTAGACTTACTAAGACTGACTGCTATTTTGGTAAAATAATGTCCTCCAACAAATCATCTCAAGAGTTCCCATCAACAGAATAAATATCCACTCTTGGAGGCTAAGAGAGGAAAAGAGGAAGGGAACTTATAACTTCCTGAAGCTGACCAAGATTTTCAGAAGCTGAAGTACTACTACCTGGCTAACATGGATTGCAAATTATTGAGCTTTTTCACTGATTGTATGGCCTTCTCTATTGTTTCACAACATAAAAGATAATGTAGAAAAGGATGCCCAGATGAATAATTTACAAAGCACGAACGCTGTTTACTCCTCTCTCCCTTTCATAAATATATGCAAAGCATGTAATAATGCCCCTTTCAGAACCGGATAGAAGACTTTCACTTTTATATCAAATTTGTAGATAGGAGATAACATGAACTGATTTTAATGGTACAGGAATCTTCATTGGGGGCAACAGAGACATATTCTTCAAGGTTGGTGAAAGCAGAGAAGCTATGATGATGGACTAGCACACTTTAAGGTGCTGTTAACTGCTTAAAAGTTTTCACAATTTAAGGTAATTGTAAAGTGTAAATTTACCATTTATCTGCAGTACCCAGAGAATTCAGTGAATATACCTCCAAAAATAAGCCATCTTGCTAACATATTAGGCTTGCTTAAATCTACAGCATTATTCCCAGCTCTTAAGTAGAGCTTCCCTCTGTTTCTGATGGTAGGATAAAAGACAAGAATTTTTTCCTTCAAAGAAAGAGCAGAAAAAAATCACAAGCCTCCACAAAAAATGACTCATAATGAAAATCTATTCTGCATATCAAAGCTATTATTAAAAATGCAATAAAAGATAATAAAAGCTAGAAGCATCAATTAGTAACAGCATGTGGTGTAATGATTTTATTAAGTAACAGAAATTCTATTTCTAGACTGCTGGAACTCTTAGTCTTTTTAACGGTTTTATAAAAAAGTGTGAGGGTGCAGCTATAGAACAGACAACCACTCCATATGCTTAAAAAAGTTTACAGACTATGTTAAAAACTCTCTAAGAGCTTTTCAAGGAGAAGGGTCTGCATGGTCACCTTGAAGCTTTTGTTCAGGCTTTTTTTTTATTTTTTTTTTTACGTCAGACAAAACCCATCTTCTTAAAGTTCCCAAGACATTGGATCTAATCTTTAACATTTGCACACATAAAAAATCTAAGATAGACAGAATTTTTTACATTTTGCAAAAGGTATGAACATAAGAATACCAGGTTGCAACATAACCATGGATGTCATTCATCTTCCTTTACTTAACACTTTAATCAGTACTTCCTCTCTCCAAAGAATTGTAGTAACATCAAGTAACCTGGCACAATAATAGTGAAAAGGATATCCTGTGTTGCTTCTGGTTTAATGCTGTATCCTTCATCATCTACATCAGGAATATTCTAAAAACAACAACAAAGATGATGATATTGAAAAATAGCTAAAAAAACCATGTTGTTTTTACATCAGATTGAATTTTACATCATTGACATTAAAATTTAATTATGACAGCTCATTAAAGTAATTGTTATTCACCATTAATTGTTACAGTTATCTCAAGTTATGATCTGTAGTTCAGAAGCAGCGTGGCAAGATACCTCAGGAACAGAATATAACAAAACAACCTCCAGACTTCCTATGAAAACTGGAAAGTTTGAATGCATCTGCTTTTACTGGTACTCTATCAAAAAGGTCAGAGACCAACAGAAGCATTTTAGCTTTACTACTGAGTGTTAAATAAGCCTACAATTCTCTTGACCCCAATTATTTCTACTTCTAATTCTCACAGCTAAGCCACTGAAGGTTCTGATGGTGCAGGAGCAAAACCTTTCCTAAGTACTAGTCAATACTTTAATATGTGACTGAAAGCATTCCAGGTTACACAGATTATAACTTGCTCTTCCCCCTTGAAAAGGCATCAAGCCTGCACTGTTGCTTTAGCAAATATCCATGTTAATTAAAGAGCATGGATGAAACTTAAACACAAGTGTTCAAATTTGGGTTCCCAAGTTTGCCTTTATACATCTCCAGCACCATCCTGGATTTTCAAAGCTAATAAGCATCTGGGAACTTCAGACTAGTTCCATTTTTCAGTTCTTGAAGGCAATTATACATAAATTGAAGAGAATTATGTTAAAAACATTTAGAATGCTTAGCTAAACATTTAATTTCATAAAAAAGCTTTGTGGCAAAGAGAAACAAATCTCTAAAATAATAACCTAAATTTTAAAAATGTGCAAACCCCCACACTCCTGTATATTTTATATATAAAGGGATAAACTTGGATACACAGATACTTTCCCCATTCAGAACAGAAAATCCCACTCATGACTTTGTATGCAGTTAGTCTTTGTGAACTACTCAGATACCTCAGCAAGTTTATTTCAAAAAAACACAACCCAAGGGCCTTTAAAATGTAATGATTTCACCATTTTCAAATTTCTTATAAAAATGACAAGATTCATACAAAAAGGTGATTGATTCTAGTGTACTAATCAGTTTATTCTGACAGAAAGTAGGTACTTGGAGGCAGTATGACAGAGATATATACAGTATAGCCAAAATATACCTTGCTGTTATAAGTCACGAGATATAACAAAATGACTTACACTGGACACTTCAAGTGGACTAGCAAGGAACCACTTGACTTCATCTAAAATTTGAAATCAAATTTAAAGATATATTCTCTTTGAATAGCCTTTGAATTACAGAGGTAGATAAACATAAAAATGTAGTTGTCCCTCTATTCCTTTTGCAGATATCACAAATGGGATGTCTGATATTTTACCAAGAAAGTTTCTTCTCTGTACAGCTCTAAATCTAGCACTTCCAAATAAATGGAATTTAAACACAGATCAAATTTTCTGCTAAGAAGAGTTAGAAATACAATCCTGTATAGATGATGTAATTAAGGCCAAAAAATAATCTTTAAGCTCAAACTTAAAATATGGAACATACAGATGCAATTTCTTGAAATACTTGTAAGATCTGGACTTTGCAATTTGATTAAAACAAACAAACAAACAAACAAACAATGAAAAGAACTGAACAAAAAAAAGTAATAGGAGTAGGATCACACGGTCCAGTACCTTAGCTCTACTTGCTCAAATCAGGGTTCTTAGCTACGCTTGACCTCAGGCTGACCTTGTTTATATACCAAAAAACACTAATGAGACTTGACATCAAAGTAAACAGAAAAAACCTATATAGCTAGAGGGTAGGTACGTTTTCCTATAATACTACAACTTCTGAATTCTGGAATTCTTTTCATTGTCATACTAGGCAATTTTCAATAGATCAGTATCATTCATGGTTAAGATGAATTGAAAACCAACAAAAATCTTTAAATATACAACATTTAGTTTTTCTTCCAGTTAGGCCATATAATTAAAGGATATTATTACTGGGCACACACAGCATGCACAATGTTGCTGGCAAATCTGACTATTTTGATATAAAATTGTGAAATAAATTAGTTTGAAGAAGTTATTTTCATGGCATTATTTTTAATTTACTGAATAATAGCTAGGATAAAGTAAATCCTCAGCACTAAAATCTTAAAGTTCTTAAAGCATTAAATATATTTCTTAGTATTTTCATGTTAATTATTTCAGATCTTGCAATGATATTTGAATCTATTCCTCAGCAATAGCACTTTACCATGTAACCTGTATTCATAACTTCAGAAAAAATACTCAAAGTTGATCTGTACATAACAGAGATGGATGTTTTACAGATTAAGTTCTGAACACAGGAACTGAAAAATTCCTTGCTTCTTTTTCAGCAGGCCTACAGTACCACTTTTTTCTAACTCTGTGCAGAAAACTTAATTTGTACGTTCCTTCCCCCCTATTTCTAAAATTTAAATATATGTCATTTAAAACTTCTGACTCTGCACAGTGTATACAGAGTCAGAAATCATCTGCTTTATATTTCCAGCTTTGTCAATGATTCCGATTGATCTTGTACCAATTTATGATCATTTTGTTTTCATTAATGAGATACTAAATTTATATTTTTGTATAAACCAGCAGAAGAGTGGAAGATATATTCAGTGTACCTTTGTATTGACAAAGCCATATTGTGTCACATACAAGCAAAACAGTACCTCAAAATCTTACTTACAAGCTAACAGTTGAACAGATAAACGGTTTTGCTTTCTGAAACATCGGAATTTTATTTACTAATCTACATTTTGTAACAGTGGTAGAGGACACAGCATTTTGAGAGAGATACATATTCATGAATCTAATGTTAATGAAGGCATTTACATATACCTGACTTTTATTCCCTTCTCCACACTCCTACATTTACATAACTATATGTTATGTTGTGGATAAAAGTGTGTCTTTTAAGTATCAGACACACAACAGAGACAAGACCTGATTTGCCTACCATGCTGGTCAGAGGAAAAAACCACAATCTTATTGTATACATGTGTCATTTTCAAACTTCAACACAAAGATCATCTTTACAACCTCCGTGTTTCTGTAAGAAGTAGCTATTAATACAATGGGGATGAACATCAGGTCTAGCCCCCTACCCAAACACTTTATTTGTAGTCTTTGCAGTAAAAAAAAAAGGCAGCTTAATACAGATGTGAATTGAACTCTGTGGAAGTAACTGGGAAGGCAGACTTCCTTGGAAGAAAGTTTCATGTTCTCAGAGGTTCTGTTAAGCAATGGAACATACTGCTACGAAAACCACATCTTCCCCTGTTTGCAGATGTAATACAAGATATTACTAATCAAGGTATTATATAGTTTTAAATATACATTAAAAATGTAGGGCTTATAACTCTGTCTTTGCATTAGTATGTTCTATGAACTTTCCAGGGTGAATAATTTATTAAAGAAATAAAACATAAGGACATAATAAACAACAAAGTAAAATTGCCTATACAAAAAGCATGAGGACTAGGCACTCTTTTGCCCAAACTTATTTTTTGAGTTTTGGTGAATTCTTTGTTTCGGTTTTCTTGCTCTGTCCCATCTGTCATCCAAAAGCAATACAAGAAGCCATACCATTACTGTGTCATTAGTTCCTCTGGGCTACATACAAAGGACAAGAGAGGAACATGAAGAGGGTATTGCAGTCTAGCTACTTCAGTTAGCCTTTCCTCATCAACATTAGCACTGATTAACAGATTGGTCATTGGCCAAGAAGCAAAGAACCTTCACTACATTTCAGCTCAATTTCTGTCTAATTTTTCCTCAGATATCTCCTCAGATATCTACAGTGGCTCCTTCATCAAGTTTTCCTCAGGGTATGCTTCAAGATACAGTGCAGCTGAACAACTCACTGTTTCTTTTTCTGTAAGACGAACTTCCTACCATTTTACAGAACTAGACTGATTTCCTTTAAATTCAGATGAGGACCAAAGCAAACTCAAAGTAAGCAACTGAAGCTCATAGCCTGAAACAAAAGAAAAAAGAGCCTCTCCACTTCTGACATATTTAAGATGTAATTTTGACATAAGTATACCCTTAGGTTAAGACAGTGGTATTATGTATTATCAGACTCCCCTCCTTAGAGTGCCTATTAACCTAAAAGGCAGGGAAGAAAGTAGCCAGTCAGTTTCTTCCATTGCGGAGATGCAGAAATAAAGAAAAACAGGTGTTCAAAGTGCCTCTGTCTTGTGTTGTGTCTACAAAGCCTAGTACCCTGTATCAATGGAGGTTATTCAAAATATGCCAGAACTAAACATTACAAAATGCAAATAAAGAAAAACATTTGAATGCCACTAAATGTAAGGTTACACTTGTGTTCCACTAATTAGAGTTTGAAGGTTCCAAATTCAATCAGTCCCCAGCAATAAAAATGGTGTATAATTCTATACAACTGTAATTACACTACACTCATATGTAAAGAGGTTAATGAAATGTTTTGGATGACTCAATATATTTGTTTGCATTTCAGCTTCTTATGAAAAAAAGTTGCAGCATTATGTTCTGTGCATCTGTGGCTACCTTCTTAATTACTTTTGAACTTACTGGACAATTTCAAATGGATTTGACAGACAAAACAGAGGACTCAAAGATAATTACATTACTACAGTCTTCATGAAAATAGGCAGCCAAGTAGAAGAAGTTGATCTGCAAGTATCCCAACCAAGGGAAGGGTTGTAATCCAAATTCAGATCTTACTGGACACAAGTGGAACCTTGTAAATGCTTCCCCAAAAGAAAAGTTTCTACTAGAGCTTGTACCTTCCACAAACCATTCCCAGAGATGTGGCAAACCCATGGGAAATAAGACAATTAGCTCTGCCTTTAGAAAAACTTTCTAGGTAATAAAGGCATATAGAGCCACACTTCAGCTGTTATCTCTTTCTAGTGTACAAGCAGTTAACTTTCTACTTTTCTTAATTATTAAGGCTTAGCTTAATGGAAGTTAAATGTGTAGATTGATATATAACAACATAGGAATTTTAAATATCATGACATACTGTCACCTATATTTAAACAGACACTGCTTACTGAGGTGGGCAATCTTTTTAACAAATACCAGTTCTCAGTTCACAGCTGCCTTCCTACTCATGAGCACACAAAAACCTATTGTAGCATTTACAAAAAATGATTGATAAAAATTAACAATTTATTCAAATGCATCACATTTTCCAATATATATGATCTGGCAGCTACAAAAAGGATGAGCATAAGTGGATGTTTTCCCACAGATAAATTTGAGAACTTCCATTTTGGTACAAAAGACATTTTTTAGGACCATCTCACTGTTCTGTTTTCTGGAAACAGAGAATGCAAGCTGAACACTCTGCATTATGTAGTTTGGACTAGTAAGAAGGCCCTAATGATATTGACTACACACTGTATGTTCAAAAATCCACAATATCACATAGAACTGGTAGATGAAGTATTGAAGTTAGTTCCTACAGGATCCTTAACTTCTAAAATTTCAATGTATTTAGGTCAGTGCTTATAGTTATAAGTAATTGTAGAGTGGTTATATCTTACATTCCTTTCACACAATTAAAATTCTTGACAAATAAACAAAAGCCACCTTTTAAAAAAAGATCATACTAATAATATAGAACAGATAATATAGATCATACTAATAATATAGGCAGAGATTTTCTGTGAGTGACCAAAGCTGATCAAAATTACAACTGGGACACCTTTATTAAGTTGAATTTTCTGAGGACTGGTCCTCAGTATTTTCTAGCAATCAAACAAAATGTTAATTGCTTTAATGTTGTTTTTTTTTTTTTTTCAATAATACTCTTCCAAGTTCAATTTCTTGAAATGTGTAATTTATTGCAAAGATCCATACAAAACAAATCCTCGTAGAGGTAACAATATAGATGGCCATAACTATTTAAATCAAGTATGAAAAATTAAGCAGAAAGGAAATCTTAAAGTTAAAAGGAAGAACACTGAAAAACATTTTAAATGGGACCTTCCAGAAGAGGACACCAACTTTAAAATGTAAAAGCACTCTGGGGTGCTTGACTGTAAGGGTGAAATGAATCTCATCTGTGGTATGCTGCATCATTTTTCACAAGAATGACAGTAATGTCTTCTGCTATTAAAGCATTCTATCATTCAGAATAACACCATTGCTTGTAAAAAGCAAGAAAAAATGGTAGACTAAATTTTAAATTCCAAATTCAGTCATAAAATATTGGGGGGAAAAAAAGAAATTAAAATGCAATTAAAGTATCAGTTTTGTTGTTATACACTGTCAAAGTTAGGTCTTTTTTTTTTTTTTTTTTTAACCAAATATAAATTACATTTAGACAGAGTGATTAATTTAGATGATCATACAATGTGCCTTATGCAGCCAGAGAGAATGTCAGACACATTTTACAGCTGAATTTTTTGGAACTAATTATTTTTTAAAAATGTAGATACCAAAATAAGCAAAGAAAATAAACATTGCAAGTCAAACCCAGTTGTGCTTCACTCCAGTGATTCAACCTGAACTGTCAAAAGGTATTATTTGCATGAAAAGCCTGATAATTATATGGATAATTCTAAAATTACTTTATTTTAGATGTACCCAATAAAATAAATTTGCTCTAAATCAAGATGACCTTGCACAGGATAAAATAACTATCTTGATGATCCTTACAAGGCTGTTCTTACACATTCAGTTCTGTTATGTAGCAAAATTTACTTTTCCTTATTTAGAAGAATGGTTCTACCAGATTTTTCAAAGCAATTTTCTCAAAATAAGTTTTAATATTAGGTTCTAAAACTCCCAGATATTCAATGCAAAGAAGAAAATCCAAAAAATAGGTGAACTTGGAAAGTTGAACTGTATAATATAATTGGCATCTAAATAAATGAACTGAAAAATTAATCAGTCTACAGAAAATCACTTAAATTATCGTGTAAATTATCTCCTACTATAGCTATAGGGAGCTGCAATCTCTATTACATGTATTTTACGACAACATACATGTCTAAATAAAAGGCTCAATTAAGGAACTAAAAAAGCAATAACATACAATTTAATTTGCAGCTGTCACTTATTTGAATTTAATAAATAAAATTGTAAAATGTATCACTGATCAAGCTGACAGCAATGAAAACCAGGCCATTAATAAAATGGATCTAGAAATAATGCATTTAAAAACATATTTTTAGAAGAATATTCCTACACTCTATTGCCAGTGATAAAGCAGAACCTCATTGATATTATAAGGATTTCTTAAAGGAAATAGTAGTAAGCAGAGGAATATGATAATTCAAAATTAGGTCCACAATAAACTGAACCTTTTTCTTACTTAGTATCTATTAGTCAAGCAATTTATTAACTTCAAAAATAAAGTACTAAATACTTGCAGTAAAAATACCTCATTTAAAACCTAAAATTGTTAGGAAATATAAATGTATTACTGACACATACTTGTATATACTACTAAAGATTATGTACTGAGCAAAATCAACACTTTATCTATGTTATCGAAATATTAAATCCTTTATTAGACAAATAATGCATTGCAGGAACTGTACATAAGTTATGTTTCATCCAATTTGTAGTGCTTGACAATTAGCATATGCATTTGTTTTCGAAATAGATCTACTTACAACTGAGTCTGCATCTGGACACTCCCTGTTAAAAAAAAATAAAGAAAATATAAAATTACAAAACGCACTAATAATTTTATTCATACAGATCTAGTACTTCCTTTAATATTTTTCATTTAATTTGAAAGACTGTGTTTGACCCTTTTGGTTCCTTGACTCTGTTAAAGTTTTCATTACAAAAAATCCACATTCGACTGAATGAGATTTAAATAAAAGCTGAAAGTTTATGCTCAAAACACTTCAGAACACAAGCTCAAAAGAAATTATGAAAAAGCAGTATCATATCATAATGAAAAAATTAAAAAATAAAAAATATCAAGGGAAGCCAGGACTACCACACTGTATTCTGGATGAATATACTTTAAGAGACAGGTCTCTGTGGTTAATGTGCACAATAAGCAGAAGTCACCAATCCTAATAAAATAGTCCACATGCAACTGCAAAACATTTTGGACAATAGCTAGTTCCCAAAGAAATTAAGACTATTCTTAGAGGAATTCAGAGCCTCCCTCATTTGGAATTTCATTCTGAGTTTGTGTTTGTCAAGCACAGTTGCAGTCAAGCACTACAAGATGCTGGAAAAAATAAGAGTACCCTCCTAATAAGCACTTAAAAAAGCCCTCCAACAGTTGTCAGCGATTGCAAGCACATTATTCACAATTGATGTATTCTTCCACTGTAACTTCGATTTGAGCAGTAGTATTTAAAAAAATGAATGACACCGACTCTCTCTGATGTCTGAAAAATGCAGAAGCAATTACATTTACAGAATGTGGGAATACTTGAGTAGCATACAAGTCCTCTCCAATTTGCATCCTGACAAATAAAGCTGTAAGTGCCAATGTAACTGAACAACAGTGGTTTTATATAATCAAACTCAACATTTTAAACATGCATTTATAGAAAAAAGAGGGAAAAAAAAATCACATTTATTGCAATCTAAATTGTCTTCTCTGAAAGGCTAAATGGGCTGAATGTAAAAACTACAGTGTCTTTAAAAACAGGTATGAAAACTTGCTAACATGGAAGCATGAATATGAAATTCAGTACAGCCTGTTAAGTAACTGACAGTAAGATGAAGGATGCCATCTCCTCTGAAAGTCCTCCCGCATAAGAAAACATATGTGACCAAGTTTCTAATTGACTTACATCTTATCTCCCTCTGCTGGCTAAACTGAATTCATAGCAATAGAAATAGCTATTTTAAAAGCTATTTTAGGGCTCAAAGAGAAAAAGTATTAGACTTCTCTCAAAAGCTATAACAAACAGATTTTCTGGCATGCGGCTTTAAAAAGCGTCCATACTCAGTACAGCCTAAAGTCCATAAAAGTTAAGAAATGTGAAAGCTGTGAGGCAAACTACAATGAAAGTAATTCAACCCATAATGAAGGTTTTCAAAATTAGTGAGCTAATAGATGTCAAAAAGTAATGGCAGATCTAATATCATTCAGAGGAGCACTAACAGCACCTTCCAGTATCTGTTCTCAAGATACAAAGGAAAACTCAATAGTTTGCAAGTGCTGGTGAAGTAGAAAATGAGGACATCAGATTTTAGACAGACAGGCTTTTCCATCACTAGACGCATGATCTTTCTTTTAAGATTAAAGAAATAGGTCATGCTTCTAGTATAAGGTAACATTTCAGCAAATGAGGATTCTGTAAGGAAATTAAAGACTGTAGATAAAAACTAAAACAACGAAATCATGCAAAGCAGTGGTTAAAAAAAGAAGTTAAATCCTTGACTAACCTGAATAACAGTATGTAATAAAATACTCAGTGTATGGTATTTTCCTGTGTAAAACCATTACTAGACACGATATACAAGTTAGTTGTCAACACTTTAAAAACTGTATTGATAAACTGAAAAGCCTACAAACCATGAGAATTTTTCTAGATGTGGAAAGCATGTCCTACACAAACTAAACAAGCTAACAGCCTAATTTAACAAGAGATTAAGAAAGAACTTGACCTCTATGTGCAAAGAAGTTTCTGATGATACAGAGTTTTATCATTTACAGCTTAAAACAGGATCATCAGCTGAGGATGCAATCAGACAAAATAAATTTAACTAGCAATAAAATTTTTTTACGAGATTGTAAATAATTGTAATATTTTACTTAATCACATAATCACTCCTCTGTTATTTATTTCTGATGTTCTAGTTCATTTAGAAGTTATGAATTACGGCAAGAATCTCTGTAAAAGCCTATGGCATGTGTTACATAGGAGGTCAATATGCCATCATAATTCTTTCTTTCTGACCTCAGAATCTATTAATTTCTGTATTGTGTGTAAATATAGAAACAAATGAAATAATATAAATCAAATTTTAGTCCAACTTGTTGAAAGCAAGGCAAATTCTTTTCCCATTTCAGAGTAGCTGAGCTGATTTATTTACATTTTCTGTTGATATCATTGTGCCACGCAAACCATATTTTTTTTCTAGAGACACTGATATTATCTCTCAATGTTAAATAAAATGTTATTGGGAAAAAAAAGTTTTCATAAAAGTATTCAGATACTATAATGGATAAGCATACAAAGGCAGAAAGTGTTTCATAGAGTGTAGAAGCCAGTTTTCAGCTCGCAGTGCTCAAGAAAATTTTCTTTCTGTTATAGGTCAAAGAAAAGCATGATCTCTGAGTAAGGATACATTGAGTCCTACATCTGCGAAGAGTTACTCTGGAGCTTTCAGGCCTTTGCTGGCTCCCCAAAACTAAGAGCCCTAAATCTTTGCTGGGGCCAGATTATACTTTATCATCTGCCAAAGAATAGATGGAAGGAGATGCATGGTTTGCAAAGAGGCTTATAACATTCATGATGTGAGATTATCTTTAGTAATAACTCACGTGGTGGCAAAATAATTATTTTGTTGGACGAGAAAAGCTGACAGTGACAGAATTCAATCATACAACAGTATTTAATACTATCAAAATCACTACTTTGCAATTAAGTAAATTCAGGACACAAAAGGCAAATGATGGAACATATTTTTTTGCTGTTATTTGATACTGCAAAGTTTTGCATTACCAAAAAAAAAAAAAAGTGTAATATCTGGAAGTAAATTTCCAGAAATAATGGATTACTTTTAAAAAGGGCACTAACGCTGTTTAAAACATGAATATAATATTTATACCATTTTAATTTAATTATTTTAAACTAAAGGTTCATCAGAAAAAGCGATTCTTTGTAACAATAGTATTCTCAGTTTACTGCTGACTTATTTACAACACTTCTCTCACCATTTATTCTCCAAGTACAGAAGAGAGGGTGCAGCAAAGACTAAATCACAGAAAGAACAGAAATATAGAGGAATGACTTAAAAATCCACCACCCTGGAACCCTAAAGGCATCACGACATAGAGAAGAAAAAGCATGGTTTAGAAGTGTATCACTATTAAAATGAAACAGTGAAAGAAAAATAGCTATAAGGCACTTCATATGAGCAAATAATTAGCACCTGCAGTTCTTAAGTCGTTCATTTTCCAGCATTATATTAAAAACTGAGGCTGGTACAATATTTTTTAGAAGTAATTTTTAAAAATATGTATGCAGATGTCACTTCAGAATATTTCTATATTGCTAAGTTTCTTAAATTGTAAGTTATTTTCTGTTAAATCAAATACTTCTATTGAGAAAACACACCTAGATATTACGAAAACAATACACTGGAATATAGTGACGATAACTGCTAATATGGAGACTGCAACTGATCCATCTAAGAACTTTTACTCAAAGTCACTTTCTGGAGAGTTTTAACTGCTGGGAGACAGAGCACATGCAAGGAATATAGCAAAGGGTATAGCTGAGACATCAGTCATGAGTTTGAAAGATGGTCTTCTAGAAATGAGTGTGCACGTGGTGTACTGAAAAAACATTCAAATATTTTTCTGTCCTTTGATACTGTACACAAAAGTTTTTTCTGATAAAAGAATAACTGAAGCTTCAATTCTGCAAGCATAGGCATGCAGTACTTTTTCCATGTACAGAGCTATTATTTCATTAGTAGTAGACATGATAATCACATTATCTACATTGTTCAAATGTAGAACAAGGGAGAGTTACTTACATATGCACACAAAAGAATGAAACATGAGTAGACTACTACGAATACATTTATGTTATTTCCTTAAATCCCTTATTTACAAAAATCTTCAATAGCTGTGATGTTTTGATACTCACAGCATTCCTCTAAACTTCTGTTATAAACCCATTTTTGTTAAACATCAGCTAATGATTATCCCCATGCTTTTACTAGTTCTCATACAAGACAAGGCTACAAAATGGAAATATACTTACACAGATTCAGTATCTTTTTCTTTTTTCATTATTCCGGATAAACCAAAAGGCTTCCTCTTCCGTGGTTTTAGCCCTACGGAAAAAACACTTTTCATTTAAAGATCAAAGAGACAAGTACGTATCTAGCAGTGTCAAACACAGGTGCATACCAATGCCAATACATTTTAAATGCTGTCACAAGTGATAAAAAAATCTAACAGTGGAGATAGGTATAGAGCCAAAGTAAGGGAACATTATTCCAATTTGTTGCTAAATAACATACCAATCAAAAAATGAAATTAAGGTATGGTTCAACACATTAATAACAGGAGTCCTTATAAAACAGCTTTGCATTGCACATACAACTCTCCAAGTTGGGTATGCAGACTGTCACTTTTTTTTTTATAGAAAATGGGTGTACTACCAGTTTGGAGGAAGGGGACTCTGCTCATAGAAACTCAACAGGAGCTATTGCTCCGGCCAGTCCTGAATAACCAATGCACTTGGATCAGAAACTGAACTCTGCCTCTCCCAGCTACTGCAGTTCAACACCCAGTTGTTATTTTCCTGTGCGTTCCTGGTAGCTGCAAGCCCTTGTGTCTCCTAAGTAGCAGGATCTTGGTCATGTGAAAAAAGAGGATGTCTCTTGGCTTTCCAGAGGATGCTGAGTTCATGATTTCCCAGTGTTACAGCCAGCTCTAAGACTGGGTCTCATCGCGTCTGGAACCATGCCTACCCTCTGTTGTTTCCCCCCATTTTAGCACTGCATACATACAGCTATAGTACAGAACACAAATTTGCTTTCATACCCATTTAATGTTCTAAAATTAAAACACATTTAAATATTCCATCAGACTTGCTGTCACGTCTGCTTCTCTCCCCAGTTTTTGCTGAAGTGGACTGCCAAACAAAATGACTAAGTGCAAGCATCTGATCCAACTTGTCTACAATTTTGTTTTGACGTATGAAACTACTGACAGCATGCTTTTGAGCAAGATGGTGGAAATAATTTGATTTCCAAAATTTAACAACTGACAATACAAGCATATAATAAAAAAAAAATAATTATGTTCCTCTTTACCATAAGGACTCTCTCCACTCTTAAGAATTTTCAGGTTTAAATAACTCAAAACTTCTCAAATCAGGGAGCTGTAACCTCAGCCATATCTTGTATTTTAATAGAGACAGCATTCGCTTCAAAATTATTTTTAAATTCTAGTCTGGGCCTTATTATCTTCCTGTGCCTTATGCAGTCCAGAACAATGACAAATGGAGTGTGAGAGTCATTCCTGAACATGGAACCTCTCTGCTTCAGTCAAAAAAGTTTTTAAGTCTCAGCTGCAATCTTGGCAACTTAAAAGTTGTCGGCTGCTATAGCTATACTGTCAACTCCTTTGTCCCAAAAGTAAATACATAGCTTATGCTAATAAAACACTTCTTAACCACTTAAAACAGACCCCTAAGCAAAATAAGCTATGCCAACAAAGAAAGGCTTTTCGACCACAGCACCGCATTAGACTTAGTTATACCCGCATTAGACTTGGTATAACTAACGTGGTAAGAATGGAAAAAGCCTGGGCCATGTTTTGACACTTGCAAATTAAGTTACAACAAAATCATAAGTGAACCAAATCCAAACCTCTGCAAAGGGTCTTAGCCAAAGTATATTTATAAGAAACATTAGAATTCTCTGAGCTTTGTGCATCAAGCTTATAAAGTATCGTAGGTCTTATTTTTGCTGAAGTTTGTTTCTCAGAAGGAAAACTGCTTTTTAGTCTACTGCAGTAGTTTAAAGTTACAGAGATTCACACACTGAATACCCTTCACTCTACAGGTACTTACCCACGGCATTCTTACATAAATAACTATGCTACAACTCACCTTCAACTGCACTGGATGTGTTACATTCTTCAAACTCAATAGGGCCTTAAAGAAATGACAATGAAGATAAACATCAGGTGAAATTTGAAATTTAATCTAAGATATTTTAATGGCTATTAATATTTCTTGAAAATATAAGATAATCTAATTATTAATTTAGGTGGTAACTGAAAAGGACAATTATCCTGCCAATGGTCAAACAAACTGCAAAATCATACATGTACAGCAGATCATTAAATATATGTATATAAATATATATATAAAATATATATAAATATCTTCACTCTTTCATACTGAATAACTAAAATAGTGCACACTGTCTAAATATAATTCAATTGCCTGTGTTACAACCACATGAAACATCTCTAATTGGTCTCCTCATTAAAAATTGCATCTATAATATAGTATCAGTGTAAAGTTATCAATTTATCTTCTTTTAATGAACAAGAACTATATAAAGAAAAATTAAAAAGTGAAAAAGCACAGTTATAGTCCTAATTTTGAGATTCACACTTCTGGTAACTCTGTACTGTTAGTTCTTCTGTTTCCTCTTCATAACCAATTACCTAGACATGCAGAATCTTAAACACAGCAATAAAGAAGATGAAAAACTCAAAAACAAAAAAATCATTAAGACTAAACAGGACAAAAGAGCAGAGAACACTAGTCAAGTGCTGTATCTAAAGAGATTCATTATTATGGCTGTCCTTTACAGTTGACACAAGGTAATAGTCAACTGTCATTGCACAGTGAAGTCCTAACCGTCATTCCTTGAATCTGGCCAAGTCTAGAATTTATTTAAGCCCACTGTGAGCCATTTTAGGGAGCAAATGTGTAGAAAAAAACAGTGATTTTTCTGTAAGACATTGTTCAGGGAATGGCAGAATCATACCAATGCTTGTGCAACCGCAAAGAAAACAGCACACGCCACTGGGCACCATTACTTTCAGCCCATACCAAGAATGAGCCCTTCGGCCTCTGAAGCAGTAGCTTATAACTGTATCCACAGAAGAAAAAACAAAGTTTAGCGTGTTAGCACTGGGACACAGGGGTTAATACTTATCTTTCTGTAATAATTTTGAGGCAGTGAGTACAAGTTTATATATAGGTACATGACAGATAAAATAGAGGGGGAAAATAATCACAATTCTATACTCGAAGGTAGCCAAAATCCACCACTCACACAACTACCTCAGGTGAGAGTCTAAAATCTTGAAAATTTTAATTGAAACCAACTGGAAGTAAAGTGATTGTGGAAACATGAAATAAAGAAACTAGTTTCACTTCTACTCCAAAACACACTTGCTAGTAAGTGCTCCGATTTATTTATCTTTATTATGAGGTTATTATTTGTAAGTATCCACCACAAAACCAAAAGCTGTGCAGTTTTGAGGGTATTTTCACATGTAATAAAAGATATACTTGAAAGCATTTTCCAGGATTTTCACTTGTACTCTTTTCAAAATGAATATGTCATGCTCTTAGTCTTAAAAATAAATAGTATTTATAAACAGATCTCAAGTACAGAAAACATAGAGACCATAAGCTTCAGTTTGATTTTAAATAGTACACCACTATAAATCATTGTGCTGCCATCAGAAATGCCACTATGAAATTAAAAAACAATTTAGCTATGAATTAGCACTGTAAACTACACAACTGGGATTTTGTATTTGATTCATGCAGTTAGGTACCTCAAATGGTTCTATTTGTAATGTAACCCTCAGTATGTACATTTAACTCTTGCAGTGCAAAATTATGTTCAACTCAGCACAAATGCTACATTTTGACAGAGTTTCTCAATACTGCAAAAGAAAAAAATTATGCTTATGTTAAACAAGTAAACAATTGAGAAGCTGACGACGTAACTCAATAATTGATGATGTAACTCAACACTCAATTATGTTAAGTAAATTGAGTTATTTTACACATATTAGATAAAATCTACCAGATATTTTAAATTTTGCAGACTTTTAATTTTTTTTTTTTTTTAAAGGGTGTGCTCAAGTAATGACTTGTATTTATAGTAATTAAGACTGAGTCTGCAGGATTTTCCCTGACGGTAAAAAAAGATCTGAGTGCTGGTAGAACTAGCAGCAGGATGAGAATCTGGGACTAGAGCCCATCAGCATCCTATTCATCATAATGTAATTGTTTGGCCTCCAAATGAAGCTTCTGAGAGCAGAATATCAAAAGACCAATCTCAAATGCCAATCTTAACTGCCCTTTAAATTTCAATTATTAAATAATTTCAAATACAAGTCTAAGTATTCAATACAACAAGATGAAATACATATTCTTAACAGCTCTCTCATTCTACTAAATATTGTAAATACATGCGCATTTCAAGCTGATCTCCTAATCCCTTCTCCTTTTCTCTCCACTAAATTCAGAGTAAAGCCAGCATGCTCCACTAATCAGCATATCTGGGTATCTCACAAAACAAAAACTAGCAAAAAAGTTCAGAAAAACAGATTTAGAGAACTGTAGATGTCTACATCCCCACACTGATTTCATCAAAATTTTGTTTTAGGAATTTAAACACTATTGTTCAAAATATATTGAGCAAGAAATTCAGAAAAATACTATAAAAAATAGAAGCTGAAGAACAAATCCATTGCTTCTTCAACACTACAATTCAGACAATACATTTTTCATCACTTTGCTAGGGATTCAACTACTTCTGTTTCTTGCTTCTATACATATTCCCATTTGGCCAGGAAAAAATACAGGCCAAAACCAAAGCCAAACCAACCACAAACACTTATCCCCAAAACAAAAACATAAGGAAAAAACCTGTAAACAATGGCAACTTAAACATATTTTTAGAGAAAAACAAGACTCAAGATTTTTCGAATACCATCCTTTTCTTTATCCTTTCCAGCTACTAAGACTTTTCCCAGTCTATTAAGACTTTCACACTAATGATTAAAATAAATATTTAAGGATTAAGTAAAACTTAACCCTATTTCAGATCAGTATCTTTAGCTTTCACTTCTAACATAAGCAGAAAGCAAAGATTTTCTTTAACAACACATCTGAGTTCCTGTATTTTGTCCATTACACTTGCCTTACACTTGTCTTCAAAGGTAGATTTTTTTACAGCTTGATAAACTTTTTATTGGAAGAGACATACATTCATCCTTAGTACAGAAACACACAGATATGATGATCAGATTAGTGTTTTCAATTCGATTTAATAAAAGCTGGTTTATAACACACCCCCCCGCCAAAAAAAAAAAAAAAATCATTCTTGCAATAATGGATTCTTTTCTCATAGGGAAGACTATAAAATACAATCTGAAAAAAATCTCAGTTACTGAAAAATTGCCTAAGAGGTCTATGAAATTAACTTGGAAATTTTAAATACACTTTCTTCTTAATGATACCTATTAGCTTATTTTATACTTCACCAAAATGGGCAGAGAAGTCCTTTCTCCCCATACGTGCTCTCTTTCCTTCCCCTGTATCTACTAGCTGCTTTACTGAAGGAAAGAGAAATAACAACCATGAAAACAGTATTTTCTTATAACAAATTGTGTGAATAAGTTACAATCTGAAAGAACGTTTTGATCCTAAATTACTTTTCCTACTTGACTCAAACTTCTATAAGGCCCTTCATCTTTTGGAATCTCAGAAGTTCAAGACTCCAGTGGCTGTCACTAATGAATCCACAAACAATAAAAAATTAAGTTCAGCATTTTCCTCCAATGCCCAAAGATGTTTGCTGGTTTTGTAAAATTTGTATTTAACCTGCTCATACCAATGCAATACATGTTGCATTATTTGCTAGCAGAAAATGCAAATTCATATATTTTGCCCTTTTGATCAGAGTATAGTGAAATTTGTAGCAGTTGTAAATTTCCTTAGAGTTTTGTTCTGTAACTTCAGATCTCCCAGCAGTTCTGCTTCCTATATGCCTGCTATAAAGAGTACCATATTTTGCCTGGGGAGCAGTATTTTTAAACCCAACACTACAGAAATAGACATTTTCTGTGGTGCTCTATGTTGAACCAATTTAGAAAACAGGAGAGCTGTGATGAGCCTTTGGTAGCACACAAAACATCTGGGATCTCCTGTGGGCAGAAGTCTTCGTGCCCGAAGAGGTAATAATACTGTAGCCCAGCCAGAAGTGTGCACTGTGACCACATCGTCTACCGCTAGAACCAGCTGCAGTCTCCTAGAGAGCCAAAAGGCCCTAGGCACACATATTGTTATGTGAGCATAGCATCGATAAGGAGTTCAGATGCCTTCTTAAGAACTTCCCCTGAATTGTCCACTGTACTTATGTGTATGAAAACAAAACCATCTGCACTATCATTGCAAAAAAAACCTCCAGAAGCTTTCTTCTTTGAACCACCACACATCTATCTTTCTGATTCCTGATTCCTTAATAGTCAAAAACTCCCAGTGGGTTCGCATTAATGGAGATTGACAGACAGGTGTAAAATATAGATGCAAGTCAAAGCATGCAAGCTCATGTGCTGGTACCACAATAACTTTTGTAAGAGCTACACAAAGATTTTAAGCTGGATGCACTACCTCTACGAGGCAGAAAAATTTTCTTAACAGAGTTGTGCCCAATGATTGAAGTATAGACAAAGCCTTAACACCAACACATATTTCAGCTCAAAATCTGGAAGATTATAATGGCCAAAATGTCCAAAGCAAGTACATAGATTCACTGTCCATTGCAACATCCGAAGAAAGAAAAGCAGTTGTTTCACATTTAAGAAGTATTGCTGATGTACCGGACTGAAGTCATCCCCTGAAGCAGTCTCTAGATTCCCTGCCACATGGCAGCCCAAAGCACCAAAGAAGACCACCTAGATGTTGTCATACTGCAGTAATGATGATAACAATCATGATAACAATGATATTCTGCAGTACTATAGTCAAAGCATTGAGATTTTCTTCATTTTTTTTCTCATAACAAGACAACAATGTGAACTGAAGAGGAAGCCTATTCTCAAGCATTCATATAAACACAAAATAAAAGCAAAGACTAGAACTTGTGCAGCACTGTAAAAATAAAAAATATATTTTAAGACAGTTATCAGAATAAGTAAAAAGTTATAGCTGAGATCTAGACCAGCTGTTGCAAAAGTCTCTGAATTAATGTTCTGTTGGGTTAAGCATGGATAGGTTCAGGCTCAAGATAACTTTTTTACAGTCTGGTTTGCCTGTTGTTACACTGATCCATAGAATGGTAACTATTACTTAAGCATCTCAAATACTTGTACACAGACTTGAAGACACTGTACACACACACAGATAACAAAATAATACAGTGCATATATGAAAGTTAACCTTTACAACAGAAAGAGATATGAGTATCTAGTGGGATTTAAGTCACTTAAGGATACATACCCAGCTATCAGAATGCTAATGAGAATTTAGTATTCTACAAAAGGAACTGGCATCAAAATCAGTACGCTCCTCTAACTGTATGTAAACATTCCCACTGAGCATCACCCTAAAGCATTTTCCAAGGCAAGCTGCTGCAGCTCACAGCATTCTACCAGCCAGGACAGATATGGACACGAAGAAAAGGCAAATGGATGATGGTTTTACAGACACATGGAAGCAGACAGCCGCTATTTGACAAAAGACTGAAGCAAATAAATCAGGAGTAGGTCAGTTCTTAGGCTCTTGAAAATGAGGAAGATTTGGTCTGCTAGAGTAGAAAAGGCAAAAGGTAATTTAAATAAATGGAAATTTTGTATTTTAATTAATCTAATAGCTTACAATAAGTGACACTGGCATAAATTAAACACCAGTGAGTCTACAGCTCTGTATGCATCCCCTAGACTGGTCAGAAAATACATGTTTTTTCTTGTTATAAGAGGCATGTGAATAGGTGGGCTTTCATGACACTATGAGGCAAAGTAAATGGTTAGTAATAAGGAGATACTGATTTTACTCAAAGATGAAGAAAATGCAATTGCACTATTAACTATACTACAGGATCTACTACATATTTAGTCCATGTTTATGGGAACAGTATTTTGAGACTATACACAGGACCACTACAGAAGAGAGTTTATAAATAACAAGCTTACACCTGCTACTTAATTTATCTACAAAGTGACACTAACTATCTTGAAGACAGTCAAGTTTGTTGTCAACTGCCTTGAAAAAAGTTACAAAACTGACCTCCACAAAACCTCTTACACAAACCTCTGCGGCGGAGACACTGGAATAATGTTTTGCTAAGGTCAAAACAACAAAATGTTTTGCACTTTCCTCAACAGAGGGGCAAAAAAAAAGTTTTAATGTTTGGATTCTTAAACACACAAGGCAAATACAAAAGCCAACTACTATTATTAGGAAGGAAAACATAATATTATGTCATACCCTGAAAAAGAGCCCCTAGTAAGTATATCAATGAACTGGAAAATCCTGCAGAGCTAAAAAGGTAAACAAATCAAGAAGTCAACAAATCAACTAAAAACTGCTTTACATTTGCGTCTGCATTTGGAAACTGTCTACTTCCTAGTTTAAGAGGGATATGCATGACAGAAAGAAACATTATCCTACCCAAGCATATATTTTTACTAATTACATTTAATTTTCAGTGACTGGAAACACTAAGATACTCAAAAAAAACCTGCCCTTCCCCACATCCCGAGGAATCAGTTTACACACACAGACATTAACATATCTGTTTCAAGGAAAAGCTTTTAAAAAAACACCATAAATCTGTACTTGTAGTTACAAATACAATAACAAACCATATTCTTGTTTTCGATAAAAACAAAAGTTTGTCTCTTTGAGTGTAAATCATGCATGAAAGGAGGACAATTTTTTTAAACTGCATATGCTTCACATGCTGCTTCAAATGGCAAAGCTTTGCGTGCCTGGCTCAGTGCCAGTTGACAGCTCAGCTGGATATCAATGCACATTCTGACCCCCCTTGCAGCGTGTCACTTCTGAATTGTTTCCGCAGTAGAAAGTTTATTCAACCTCTCTCTCAAATTCAGTGGACCGACCATCATTCTGCTATTTAATCATAGCAGAACAGGATATTTTTCTGACAGCACTAAAGCCAAACAGCAATTCCTAATGAACAGCTTGATACAAGTGGAATTTCAACTGTTTTAGCCTCAATTAATTCTGCTGTCAAAACAAATGACTGCTTTTAGTGTTTAGATGTCAAGCTGCATCACAAAGGTCAATTTTGTATGTACACAAACATATAAGCAATCTTTTTCTTGCTATCATCTGATCCTGTGACATGTTTATCAAAAAATTTCAAGCTTTCAAATTTAGAAGCCAGGAAGGCAAAATATATTTTCTCAACATTACTGTTTCTAACACTAATTTCTCATTTTTATTGCCTGTCTAAAAAAGAGAAATGATTTTATAAAAAGTTACAATAAAAAGAATTTTACGTTTCCCATGGAAAGGACTTATTCCAGATTTAAAAAAATAAAAGTAGAAACAAAGCCAAACTCAAGAATAACTTATTTGTAGGAATGCAGAGTAAAGATGAATGGCTGTTACCATCCTTGAGGTAAGTAACATATTTGTGATATATGTATCATGCTGGTACCAGACTGCTGCAAGCAAACATTAGTTTGTGGGTTCAGTCAGTTCTACTTTCATAGAAAGAGGATAAGGGACAGAAAAAACAACTGGCCCGTTAACAGGCCAATCTGAAGGAAAATACTGAAATAATATTGGTAAAACTGTAACCTTTAATCTAATTCTACAAATACACAGTTCCACCAAAATAATCACTGAATTTCTGACTACTCTTTGTTACATCCTCAGGAATATGTATCAGGCTAGCTGGTATCTAGCCTCTAGAGATGCTTAACAAATCCTCCTTTTTTTTCAAAATTCATGTTGAAAAAAGAAAACTATAGCATGGTGATAGTACTCCTTTTGAAAAAGAAAAGATAGAGGTGATACTAGCAGCCTAACTAACTACAATCATCAGTAGCAATGTATGTGGCACTTCCAAGGAAAGTGGTTTTTTAGATGAAGAAATTAACATATAAGGAAAGCATCTACTAAACAACCAATCAATTCTAACCTTGCACTCAGTTCACTGGATCACATTAGGAAACATTATTCATCTCGGGCTCTTCTGGTACTGTGAGTACAAGTTTCATGAATACAGCGAGCACACTACTCTCAAGGGGCAGTATTTCCATGTGGCTTACAGAGCAAAAACAAAGCAGAAAAGGATCATAATCTGAGTATCTTTAAAATAATTATTAGCAATTAAGATGTTTATCAGCAGTAAGAAGAGATAAGACTTTTCCTTCACCTAAACTAGAGAGGTGGCAAACATCTTCAGTTAAGAAGAAAATATTTTTTATTGCTCTGATAATAGAACCATTTTCAGCAAGAGACATTAAACACATATCCAAGAAAATGTTTCAAGTTAGTGATCCAACTAGCCGGCAACACCTGAATATGACAACAAACATTGGAAATTTCAGCAACAGTTTGTGAAAGCATGAGGTCTGTGAGCAGCAAAATTAATGTCAGCTAAGACTGCCATGGTTTAAACCTGGCCAGCAGCCGAACACCACACAACCTGCAGAACGTTATGTTCCCCAAGTCCCATCCTCCACACCACTCCCAGCCCCTTCTCTCATCCTTTTCTACTCTTGTCCAGATTTATACTTCAACTTCACCTCATATTTCCTTTCTGGCTGCATAAACAACAGGATGTAAGGTGTGGCTGGTTTTGAATTATCCACAGGTTAAGTGGCTGAGAAACAAACACATACATAGAAGCACATATTCAGCTGTCTGCTGACTCTCCAAATGAATCACATCATTACAACTGCCTATTCCTTACTTGGCATGACTAGTTTGGGTCCTTCTTCTCTACCTGGCTCCTCATTTTTATAAAGTCTTTGAAACCTCTACTTTTCCATCAAATTAGGTTGAAAGTGGCAAAGTCTACTGAAAGGTTGTCCTGGGTTTGAGCAAGTGGTGGGGTTTTTTGGTAGCAGGGGAGGGAGCTATAGGGGTGGCCCCTGTGAGAAGCTTCTCAAAGCTCCCCCAGCTCCAAGTCAGCTCCACCTCTGCACCAAAACCAAGCCAATCAGCTGCACCTCTGTGATAAGGTATTTAAGAAGGGACCTGGTGAGGAGGAGTTGCTGCAGCTGTGTGAACACCAAGGTCAGTGGAGGAACGGAGGAAGAAAGGAGGGGGGAGGTGTGCTGGAGCAGAGACACCCCCCCTGTACCCTGTGGTGAGATGGCAGGGCGGCCCCCCCTGCCACCCATGGAGGTCTACAGTGGAGCAGACACTGATTTATGGCCTGTGTTTCATTTCATATGGCTGATCAAGGTGCTGTGCCCAAAGAAGGCTGCGATTTTCTGGGAAAAGGTAGCCCCTGCTGTTGTAGTTCAGCACTGGGAGGATTGCAGCATGTGGGGGTGTCCCACGCTGGAGCAGCTCGGGAAGGGCTGCAGCCATGGGAGGGACTCCGGTTGGAGACAGTTGGTGACCCACAATGGAGCTGTGTGGGGAATGCTGCGGCCTGTGGGAGGGACTCATGTCGGAGAAGGTTGTGGAGGACTGTCCCCCGTGAAAGGAAATGCTGGAGCAGGGGAACAAGTTCCAGAAGCTCCCCCCACCGAAGATGGAAGAAGCGGCAGCACTGACTGCACCCCCCATTACCTGCCCCTGCGCCTCTGGGAGGTAGAGGTATCAGGAGCAGAGCTGAGCCAGGAAGAAGGGAGGGGTGGGGGGAAGGTATTCTCAAGATGTGGCAATGCTTCTCACTGTCCTACTCTGTGTTGTTGTTAGTGTCTGTAATAAATGTATGGGGTTTTTTGTTCCCCTAACAAGTCTGCTTTTTGCTCGTGACCATGAAAGGTAATTTTTTTTTCCCCAAGCCTCATTCCCTGTCCCTTATTATTGCTGGAAGAGAATGGGGAGACAGTGGCTTCATGGTGTTAGGCTGCCAACCAGGCTCAAACCACGACAAAGCTATATGCGTGTGCAAGGAAAAGTACTAAGAAGCAGAAGAACTGTGTAAGTCTAGCCTATAAATATAAGTATCTGTAACAAATGGCTCTGCCTGACTGCTTGGTGAAGGCAGATTATGCAAGTATGCAGTGATGAATGAAATGCACAGATACATTCAAGTAGTTTTATTCTTAAAAGAAGAGTCAGGTAAGATATTGGAAAACTAGGCATTGTAAAGTTAAATTATAGGCCCCCTCTTTAAAGACTGCTTCAAATAATCATGTCTTTTTAACAGTCACACATCGTCCCTATAAGCAAAGAGGAGTATGGTTTCTTACTGAAGTTCTGATCTTAAACCCATGAAATTGTCAGAGGTTAAGATGTTTAATGGGACCCATTTCCTAATGAGAAAAATTATGATAATACATTTTACAGTATCCAGAATTTTTCAGACAGAAGAATCTTCTTTCAGTTAGACAAAATCCTCTCCATGGAAACGTTCTCCTGCTCTGTAGTGCTTTGAAAGTGTTTTGCTATTTACTTATACAGAAGATTAATTTTGTGGGAAAAGGAAGAAAAGTATACGTGCTTAACCACATCTCCACCCCAACTGTAAAAAGGGAAGTATTAATTAGCATATGATAATTTCCATGTGTGCACCATCAGTAAGCAAAGAAAATCAATACGAAATTCTCACTGGTGTGCTTTTTCTGCAGCTAAGGGTGAGTATGAGACACTTCTTTGTGAAGGGGAAAAGTTGAAACCACAGGAATAGCACTCAGAGACATGTTATTAAGGATTACCACAAAATCTCCCTTCCCCACATTTATGCCCAAGGAGCTATTTGTAGCCAAAGACCTTGAAATATGTCTCAGAATTTAGAGACACAAAATATGCATACTATTACCCAATATTATCCATAACAGTGTCCAAGTAAGTGGTTGCAAAGAGGACAAATGCATATGACTAGACCCCGATTTTCCACTCCTGTCCTTGCTGAACCAGGCTATCAAAAATATTAAAGAACTACACAATCCTGTGAAGGATTGTATCAGATATGACAGTAAAACAGAAAGAGACTCTCTGAAACTAAATTCCCAAGGCTTAGGAAGAAGGTTAATGATAGTATGAGCATATCTAACACTGGTTTTCTAGATATCCTCTTTCCCCAAAAAAGAGCAATCAATAGAGAAAACTCTTCAAAACAAAATCATTTCAACATTAAATAAATAATTTAAATTACAAACATTATTAATAAAAGACAAGAATTTGAAATTTTATTGTTATGGTTAAACTTGGACTTAGGTCTGTGCAACTAGCTTGATTAGCTACTGCTTAGACACTTTCCTTTTTCCTCTTCCCTACCCTCATACTATTCAGGCAGCAGGTCAAGGGGTACCCTGGTGTACCTTACATTGCCTTAAAATGCAGACAAATCAATATCCATCATTTAAAATGGAATTACTGACACAGAAGGCCACTGAGGTGATCTATAACAATTAAGACATCAATAAAAAGATAATGAAGACAAAGCAGAAAAGATCCTGCACTTCCTAAGAACCACTACAGACACACAAGGTCAAATACAATTGTAGTGAGAATTAATTTTTAAATGCCAGAGTAAATACTTGTGTTCGAGTATGACATACATACCTAGTTGACCAGACAGTCAGTTCAGTGCAGAAGTTGTCCATTGGCAGTTTGTCCTGGTATAATGTACTATCACGTTACAGTATTATTGTCAATGAAATTATGAGTTAGTTAGAAGCAGAACCCTGTGCAACGCAACTTAGTGATCACTAATTCTGGATAGACTATTACATGCACCGTTTAGGATTTATTTCAATTTTATTAGAAAGGTAGACAAGGTATGTAACTTCGAGTTTGTTTTTAAGTCAAATTTCAGCTTCCTGTGTTTGCTTCCCTAATTTAAAAACACATTTTTCCTCGAAAAATAAGTGCTACAAGACTCAAGCCATTGCTCTTTTCTAACATTGCAGTCTACTAAGAATGAACTACATGTACAGATGTATATAAATAGGTTTCCAAATCTTTACAGATTTTAGAAAGTTTCACTTCTTGTAAGCTTTATCTTCTGATAGACAAAAACCAGAGAAAATAATACACTTCTTCCTTCTAGTTTTGCAAAGTATGCTTCCTGTGAAAATTGCACATTTGAAAAAGCTTAGTTAATGGCCTAGTTAATTCTGTCCAAAGAACATTTCCTATCTTAAGAGAATAATTAAATAAATTAAAACCCCCAAACTTTTCCCTCAATATTAATTCCATATAAGGTTATGCTACTTTATGTAACTAAAGCACAGGTCTTATTTACTTTATTGGCATAAAACACATCTCGGTAAGTTATTTCTATTTGCAAGCGTTTAAAAGCTCTTCAGTATTTTTCTTTATTATCATAGTAGCACCTATCCTGCATACTACTGTATTTTATGATGACTATCACCTAATTAATATCTTTTTCCTACTTAAGGTACTGAAATGGACATTGCTTTGCTTCCACAGACCTGAAAAACTATTTGCCTCAGGCTGCAATTGTTTTTTTTTGTAGCAAGAAAATTCAAGAGGACCCAACAGTACTTCATCTCGCTGAGTGTCCAAGACCATTCAAAACCAAGCTTTTGCCCTGTTGTATCTACAGATGTTGTCTAAAGGTATTTTAATCAATGCTATTAGTCTTCCACTTCCATTAAGAGACTTTTTGAACAAAATTTGTACAGTTATAGCTCTCCAGACCATTAAAAATAAATAAATCGCAAACTAAAACAAGTTTACTACTTAGGTATATGTAATTATTAGAAATCTATCCTGGCAGATGAGACTTCCTAAAGTCCACATCAGCTTTGGCAAGTTTGTTGTTTATGAAGGGATCCAATTTTTGCAGGCAAAATAAAATAGACATCTGGGACAGGAATTAAGACACATTTGTTTGTACACTTCTTGAGCTTGCAGTTCCTCACTGAAAACAGAGCTCTACAGTGCAGGACCCTTAAATACTTTTTTACCTGTGTCAAGCCCAGTTTCTCATAAAAATCCTCAAAGTTATTCTCACGTAATTTCTTCCATTAACTTCTGAAATGTAGCAATGGTCTTCTTTCTTTTACAAATAATACTTTTCTGAATCCCTTGGATATTGTCAGTATTAAAAAGCTAAACTCATTCCTCAGTCAGCCTTCTGTGCAGAATTATGCGTGGGCACAGGCTTTGACAAACAGTGACACTTCAGGCTATTTATGCACCTAATCACAAGTGTTGGCAGCACTAAAAATTTAACAATATTTACAGAAAATACAAAGAAAACCATTTATAAGAACATAAAATAAACACTTGCTTTGTTACACTTCCTTGTGGAAAAAAAAGCTCAAAGATGTCATGCAGAGCTGTTCAAAAATTCTTATTAACCATTTTCAGTGTTTATCTCCATCTACTTTGTTGCTGTTTAGTGTCCTAGAAAAGCATTTTTATAAATGCTATAAACTATTATATTATCAGACAAACCCATGGAAAAAATAAATGCCACACCCAGCACTGTTTCAAGACTTTCTCTCAAAGCAGAGTTCATTATTCAAGCACATAAAAAGCTAGGAGCTTTAATCAAAGCAAGCTTCAATACTTCATGACCCTCATTTTGCCCCTCAGTCTCTGGGAAAGGACTAACTTGTTTCTAGAATTTTTCAGGAGTAACACAATTATTATTAACACTTTTTCTTCTACTTTATCCTGTTTATCTTATATTTTTCTTCATTAGATAGAAAAAGTAGTCTAACACAACACACTAACTAAATAGGAATATTAACATGGAGTGAGCACATGTAGTGCATTTACTTTATTTGCACTAGCTTTCCAGTTGTGGTGCAGATCACTTTCATGCTCTTGCGCCCACTTTGGAAAAAAACACATAAGCAGTAGGCTTCATAAGCATTTAGGACTAAAATGCCCACTTAAGCAATTAGAAAAGACCTGATAGCACATCATAAATTCACACCAAACTCTGCACTAATCCCCCATCACTGCCAACAGGCAGCCACATAAAAATCATTATTCTAATCAAATAATCAATAATTCACTTGAGTTCACTAAATCAGAGATCAGTTTAATTAAAGCCTAGGTAAAATTTGTTTTTAAAATGTTTACTAACTTGAAGCTTTAATGCTTTATGATTCTGATAATAGGCAGTGCTGTCAGAATTTATGAATTTGTAAGGAATCCAGATTAAAATCCTTTGCTTGCCATGGAAATAGTAAACATTATAGTTTATCAACAGTTTTACTGTTTGTGAAAAGTCCACATTGCATTCAGCAGGAATGCCTTACCTAAATAAAACATTATTTTTTTAAGACTTCAAAACACAGAATGTGTTAGCTCTCTAGAAACAGAGCTCCCAAATGTGTTCCCTCAGTACAGACAAGGATCACCATCACATTGACAAGGATGCCAGTGTATGATATGCATTACTTTGTGAGGCAGTGGAGATCTTGACATTATAGCTGTCCTAAGTCACTGATAAAATTCTCAACTCTAGACTAATTTATAGCCTTCCCAGAAAGAATTCCAAAATGATTAAAAAAAAAAAAATACCCTGAATTAATGTCTCCATTTGGCATCTATGATCTTAAACTATCCCATGACTGGAGTTACCACGAGCCTTGAGACAATTTTTTCTGCATGAGTAAATAAAGCAAAAGAGGCTTCAGCAGCTCCAAAAAGCAACAGACCAAACATTTTTTTTAACCAGAATTACTGATCAATTACTGGCCAAACTGTCACTTTCCGGATTTGGTAAGGGAGGAAATGGAGTAGGAATTTTACATCTGTCCTTTTCTGAATCTTGTTATCTGTGGAAGCACCATTTAATTAAAAGGACTTACACTATTATTCCTAATATCTGGAAGGACAAAGGGAACAAAAGTCAAATGCTTTACTATACAGGCAAGAGCCTGTGATGGCTGATCAACAGCAATTGTGGATAATACACATTGCGAAGTACTTTTGTTATGATTTAATCCAAAGTGCTGGTAGATTGCAGGCCCTAATTTTACAGTGCTTTAGGAAATGTGAACTTCTAGCCCCTCCATAAAGTTCAAATTTATTGGATGGATAATGAAAGGAGACAAGATGTATTTTTATGGGCTTGTGTTTTCCACAGCCCAAATTCTAGATACTTTTACTGGTACACTAAGAAGACAACTTGCATACGACTGTTCCTCTCTGCCAGATCTTCTCTGCTTACTTGTGTGTTGCAGTTGCAAGTCATGTTCTGGCTTCTTCAGATTGTGAAAGGTGGGTCAAGTTAGCACAAAAACAATGATTTTTTTTTTTAATTATAGTTAAAAGATGACCCAGTGCTTCTCTCACACTGAATAATGGCACAGCATGTGTAATAATTGCAGATCCTTGTTTTATTGGAGGACTAAGGAGCCAGCGAAGATTATGACTTTCCATTTTTGTCTATTACAATAGAAAATTTTATTTCAAAAAATATAATTTTTTGAACAAAATAAGAGGAACAAGTTACTAAATTACAAACAGCCAAAAACAATGACACCAGAACCAATTAATGAAAACAAATAATCTAGATTTGGCTTTTGTTCTTGTTTTTTTGCACAATGCAGCACAGCTGAGTCTTCTCATCTGGCCTTCAAGGTACCCTCTGGGTAAACTGTGTAGTGGGCAAAAACTAATACAGGGTCAAACACACACAGTTAGCTCCCTACATATGAGAAGAAGGCACAGTAATTCAATAGCTAAAATCTAAAAATCACTCATGACTAACTACAGCGATACAGGCATTCACTAACCTCTTCAAACACATTATCCTGCCATATTTCGGACATAAGATCTAGGAAAAACATGAGTTTGCACTTCCTAGCAGTTGCCCTAGTCCTATTTCATTAGGGATCAACTTTTCATACTGGAATAAACCAATTTTTAATAGATTATTAGAAGATTAAGTAAAGAAAACTAGAAATTGATATGTCATTAATCTGGAATAGACATCATCTCTGTTACTGATTAACATGTACTTTGGGTGGAAGAAAGGCAGACATCTACCATGCAGTAAATGAATTTTCTAAGGAATAATAGGCAATAGCCTATCACAACCAGAAAATCGATTCATCAGAAGTGGCCAACAAGTTTTCATGAACACTGCAGGACCATTTGAATGACAAGAGCCTCTTCTAACCGATGGTATCAAATCCACTATTAGACCTAACAGCAGGAAAATATCATAGAATAGTTCGGGTTGGAAGGAACCTTTAAAGGTTATCTAGTTCAACCCCCGTGCAATGAGCAGGGACATCTTCAACTGGAGTAGGTTGTTCAGAGCCCTGTCTAACCTGACATTGAATGTTTCCAGGGATGGGACATCCACAACTTCCCTGGGCAACCTGTGCCAGTGCCTCACCACCCTCACAGAAAAGACTTCTTTCTTATAACTAGTCTGAATCTACCCTCTTTTAGTTCAGAACCATCACCCCTTGTACTAGCACTACGGGCCTTACTTTCTTGTCCCCATCTTTCTTATAAGCCCCCTTTAAGTATTGAAAAGACACAATAAGGTCTCCCCAGAGCCTTCTCTTCTCCAGGCTGAACAACCTCAACTCTCTCAGTCTGTCCTCACAGCAGAGGTGTTTCAGTCCTCTGGTCATTTCCATGGCCCTCCTTTGGGCCCGTTCCAACAGGTCCGTGCTTTTCCTGTACACTTCTCTGGATGCAGCCCAGGATACGGTTGGCTTTCTGGGCTGCAACTGCACACTGCCAGCCCATATCCAGCTTTTTATACACCAGTAACCCAAGTCTTTCTCCTCAGGGTTGCTCTCAATCCCTTCATCCCCCAGCCTGTATTGATACTGGATGTTGCCCCTACCCTGGTGCAGAACCTTGCACTTGGCCTTGCTGAACCTGGGCCCACTTCCTGAACTTATCAAGGTCCCTCCGAATGTTAGAAACAGTTCAGAGAACACTTAAATTCTGACCTGAAGCCTTACTGGCTATTGCAGGTCCTGTCAGCTCTCTTTCTGTTTTTTCAGTGTTATACAATAAGTGATTTTTTTTCTCTTTCAGGTAAAATTAAAAGATTTGCAACTGGATGTATGTGGCTATTTTTTTATTACACTGAATGGAAGTGAGAAAACAAATAACTAATACAACTTCTTCAAATACTGTACTACTAAAAATTGTAAACTAAAATCTAAACTGAAATAGAAAAAATATTTAAAGTAAATTCAGTAAGAAGTAGGTGATAAAGATGACTAGGTAAGTTATTGAAGTAGCAGTTAAAAAAGAGCCATTGTACAGAAGTTGATAAATGAAGTTAAAAAACCTCACAAAGCATTACTGCTTCAAAGAAACGTTACTCGTACTACAAAAACAGTGTTAAACTTTAGAAGCCCCGGTACATTATGACTTCAGGAGACAGAAATTAGCCACCAGAGGGAGCCCATATAATCTGGTACAAAGGACATCACTGTACAAAGAAAAATTTCAATTATGCAGATGACAGTTGAAGAAAATTATTGCCTATGTCTAGAAAACTTTACTGTAAATTGTTTAGAGTCCATGCAATAAAACAACCCTCCTCAGTACCTCATTTCAGATTCATTCTTATATTTACAGATACAAATAAAAGCAAGTGAACTCTGATATGTAGAACTATAGCTAGAAAATACTGAAATAAACTAAAGTACTTTGTTATGCATTACCTTTTTAGTTTATTTTGCTCTAAACAGTGTTTCAGAAAGCAGACCACTATCTAACTTAGTATATTAGCCCACAAATAATATGGAAGGGAAAAGGCCTATTTAGTCCTGAGGAATTTTAAAGTATTCCCTTCAAACGGATTTAAGACTGGAATCTTAAGCAACAGTGACACTCATAAGATACTTTTTGTACTTTTCTTTTGTATGCCAAGTCAGTATCATTTTTACATTGAATATTTAATCTGAAGAACCATTTCCTTCTCCAGCCTAATTAAAAAATACACCACACACAGAAAGACTTCTGACATTTGCTCCATGAGTTAAAACACCCTTCTATTAAAAGCAGTTCTCAAATGCAGAGAAGTATTTTTTTAATCAAGAAAAAGCAGTGCTTACCACACTGGATGCTTCCATTTCATTCTTAGAAGGCTGATACCTCACTCTGCCTTCTAAATCTTTGTAATTGTCAAAGCTGTATGGTTCTAAGTTAATAAAATGAATATAATAGAAGCAGTAACCGTAATTAACATCACTAGCCATCTGTGTTTCTAGTCTTTGACACTTCACAACTTCTTCTGAATTTGTATTCTTTTAGTGCTGAATTTGCCTGTGCTTTCCCTCTGCACCATGACTGCTTTACAAAGTTGGTATCGATACAGTAATTTCATACTGTATGAGAAAATTCAAGGTGCATACGTTTCCACACTAAACACGCAATCTTTCTTTAGAATACTTTGTTATTAAAAGAGCTGAAGAAATGGAATTTGCTATGGCACAAGCTTTTATTTGGCCCCAGAAAATACAAATGGGATTTGAAGAACTCTATAAAGCAGCAAGTAAGTACAGAGTGTGTACCCACTAAATTAAAAAGTGAAGTGTTACTTTTCTTACAATTACTATGTCATCTAGCAAAAAAACACAGTCATAACATGGATGACTCAAACTGCATAGTGGTCTAGAACACATTAGCAAGCATCTTTGTAACCCAGGGAGTCAGAATCCTAAATACAAGATGAAGATCCCTAGCCATGACATTTTGGCAATAGCTAATCAAGAGGTCTGCACACTGAATTTCCACGTCTTTGTTCTTATTTCAGACCAACTGAGCATCAACCACTGAAGTTCACGCTTCTTCTTTCTCAATCTTTATTGAAAAATTGCAAAATACTCATGAAAACATTCAAAAATTGTTCCATATATAATCTTATCTCAGTCCACTTGGCTATCAGCATTAGCGGCTCACACAAAGAATGTGAAGCAAAGTTATGTTAAAAACACCTCACAGAGGCATTGTAAAATACCTAGTAACCATATTTAACAATTTTATATAAATTCTCAAGATCTACTCTGTTACATACATCCTTCCTCTGAAAAAACCCTTTGTGCTTCTATACTAGAAGACAGAGTTGCTTGTCAGGACTCCCAATGCTGAGGAAAATAGAAAACAGTACTACTGGATTCCTGTATTGACACACACCTAGTGACTGTGTATTCATGCCTAAATATTAAAGTGAACTCTTAATTTTTCCTATAATGCTAGATATACAATACTGTGAAATTATATTTTTATACCAGTCCAGGAAAGTCTTATACACCAAACGCACCAAGCAGTACTTTCAGAAAGTACTACTCAATTTCCTGATTAGTAAAGAAACAATCCATATACAAGCTATTAAAAAGGATGATTTTGTAAGGTAACCAACTAATGTAACGGTTCCAACAGTTCAATAAGCAGCCTTATAGACACCTGTTCTGAATATATCAGCAAATTTATATTAAATAAAGTTTTGAAATATAATTTATGCAGAAACACATAGCAGACAACACATAGTTTGTTCAAGGAGCTTCAGTTTCTTGACAAATCTTACTGTTCTACCAAGGAACAGTATAGTTTAGAAGTTTCCTTGAAGGTGTGTGTAGAGGGCCTCAGAGCTACAAACTGCCATGCTGCATGAACACAAATACTACACATATGTAATAAATTGTGTTATCAATTTCAACGAATCATTTAATATCAAAGCTAATGTATTCTGAGAATTTGAAATTCTAATATTAATTCTACATTAAAAATATAACACATTAACAAATAGGGCTTTGACTTTTTATCTGGAGTGGAAATCTACAGTTTTAAAATTAACATTTACTACTCGGTTATATTTAATCTCTTACCAGGTCTTTCCTTGCCAGTTCCTTTTGACTCAGCAAATTTCTGTATTAAACTCTCAACTGTAGTATTTGCCATGTTATTAATAAATTCTTCATGCACCTTCAAAAAAAAACCACACCACACACAAAAGGAATTTAAAAAACAGTAATTGAAAGAATGTAATTAACTTTAAAAAGTGTTTTTCTCTAGAGTTAAGGTTCAAAATATTTCCCCCTGAAGTATTTTACAGGACTTCCAGAAATCAACAAGCATTTTATCATGGACATCCCTTCTTTGCTTTAGTATTATCAAGTGTGTATGCAATACAGATACGATTTAGGAATGAACGAATACAGCTTGATGATGGCTCTAGGATTTACTTCCATTTCTTCCACCTAAACAACTTGTGTATATATCTTTTTCTGAGTTTGTCAGCAACATGTCTCACTACAATGTCAGGAAGACAAGCAGTCTCTTAAGCCAGCACCAGTTAAGGGTGTGAACTGTAACTACTGTATTATCACAGCTCCCACATGCTTGAGTAAAAGCATTATGGTTGTAATGTTTCTGATCTGACAAAGGACAACCATATGTTGTTAGTAAGAAGTTTTTCAAACCAGGCAGTATGTATATGCTTTAGAAATAAATTTCATGACCCCTGTGACCATCATTCGTTAGCAGAAAACCTCAAAACTGAGAAAAATAGTGACTCTAAATTTACATATATAAAACGACTCAACAAAACATCTAAAAATTAAGGACTAATTATAAGGATTATTTTTTAAACCAATTTACATCTAAAGAAAACATAGTATTAGAGCTTCTGTTACTGGAGATCTTTTGCTCATAAAGCCCAAAGTGTATCAAAAATTTGGAAACTTTTCAGAGTGATATAATTTCAAGTTTTAGTCAAAGAAAAGCACAAGTATCATAATTATAAGTGAAATGTGTGCTAATTTAATATCTAGGGACCAGAACTTTGAAATACACTAAAAATTCTTCAAATTGTCAAAATACTTAGTTTTCTGATAAGACAATTTATTCAGACTTACTCTGTAAATTTTGTGATACTAACTCATAAATGGAACAGAAAGCCATAAAAATTTCTGCATATGTTGAATTTACCATCATTTGAAAGATGTGATCTTGTAATTACTACAAACACAGTAAGAAATTCTCCATTTAATAGTTAAAAAAAATATGTGGCACAATCCAAAGAAACAAATGATAATATAAAAATTACCTCTCCTATCTGTAAATTAATTTCTTTTATGGTATTTGACAATGATTCTATAATCTCTTTCATACGAAGAAGGTGTGTTTCTTCAATGTCTTGAAATTTCTGGAAACCAATACAAGCAATTAATCATAATGAAAACATTTCTTGAAATATTAAACCTTAAATTTTAATAACTAAATACACTAAAAGGAAAAAAAAAATATTTTTTTTTTAGATCTGTATCATGGTAATTACAATGTTTAAGAAAGGAAGCTACAGAATTCATAGTTTTAAAATAATGTACTTCAAAATATAATATATTGTTTTAGAACCATTATCCAACTTTTTCCTTGCTTTTAAAATTTTCTTCTATCTTTACCTTTCAAAAAATCTGACCAGTTTCTACCAAAAGAAAATAGGGTTGGAAGTTGTTTAACAAAAATCTCTTTTCTCCATTACTGAGGTGTCTCATCTTTTCATGTAGGCCCAGCAATCTTATTCCTGGATCTGTTTTGCACTTCCTTCTTAACATCCTCACCTCCTGCTCACAATATATACATGCTTTATACATCTGTATTTCTATACATCTCAAGTTAAATCTATATCCTTTGCTTCTTTAAATATGATTCATTCAATCTTCAAACTCACTGTACATAATCTTTGCAGTTTGTTTCATTTTACACAGACTTCCAGCTGACAGCCATTTCAAAATCAATTCTAATGTTTTCAATGATGCCTTCCTAGCCAAAGATCAGAACAAAAAATGTCAACTTCCTCCCCAACAGTCAACCATAACTGTCCTGAAATCTTTGTTTACTCCTGCTCTTTCCTAATCCTCATCCTATTTCTGTAACTGCCCTTTCAAGTGTGTCCAAACTTTGGAGCACCACTTAATCCTTTCTCCAACTGGCACAAGGTTCTCTGAAGACCATTTCTCCACATTTCACACCTCCTGATTCACACTACTCTGATTGACAAACACGACTCCAAACAGACATGTCAAATGTCTCTAACTCCTGAACTCTCAATCTTTCTTTTTCCAGTCTTACATACCTCTCTAGCCATCATTCATGCAGATTAATATTATTTTTTTCTCCATCAGACTTCCTCTTAATTACAGAGGATATATACGGTCATCCTCTGTAACCTACTCTATGATGTTACTTCTTTTACTTATTGCCTTATTATATAAACTGTATAATTTTGTTTTCAAAACTATCAATGGTCCATCTCCATAATATCTGCTCAGTCACAATTGGGGTGTCAACACATACGCACAATGTGTCCTTCCCATGTGTGCCTGTTTCCACAACCTAATTTTAACCTAAACACAATAGTCTACTTTTGAGATTATTCCAATGATGCTTCCTTCATGTTTGGTTTGATAAACATGATAAGCATTTATGGAGATAAACTCCCTATAAACTGCAAAACAGACATACCAATCTCCTTTAAACTCATCTCTATAATCCATATCAAAACAGTTGGCCATTCAGAGATTTCTTTTTTCTCTCTTATGTCAGTGGAAAGCATCTCCCTACCAGATTTTTTTCCTTATTTCTTGTTTATTGTTTTATACTTAGGAGTTAAAGTCTGAAATAGAGCCATCTTGGCCTTGTACAGATTATAATACAAAGAAGTCCTGATCAAAGAATACAGCTAGGTACTATAATACAACTGCATTATTCAAACCAAATTGTTTACTTCCACTTTGAAAGATCAGTCCATTTTAAAAAGATGTACTGAAATGAATCTGTAACACTAGTGACCCAACAAAACACTAAGAAGTTAGTGTTTTAAGCTACAATAGAAATGAAAAATCATCATCGACAGGATCTTCAGCTGTCCAACTCAGAATACATAGTTTAAGCAAGCGTTACTCCTTTTTATAAACATGTATGTTTTCCTGTAAGTTTTACAATGTTTTTTAAAAATTAATTATTACTCATTCTTGACCTCTATTTATAAGCAGATTGCTCAACAGCAAAATCATACAAACTCAACTCTACTCAGTTCTAGATAAGATAGAAGACTTTTAAAGAAAAATTTAGCACTTTCAGGAATTTGCTCCTTTTCCAATATTTGACTGTGCTACACAATTTTTTAAAAAGCTTCTATCAACATGGAAAATCTGTCAAATAAGACATCATGTTTTCCTAGGAACTGCATAGCAATTGCAGATATTACCATTATTGCAATATAGCAAATATAGCTTTACTCACAAAAATCTTTCAACATGAGGAATTTCTGTCAAATCCAGTTTCTAAACAACAGTGACCTATATTTTCCTACTTCTTTAACCACAATAAAACCTTCCAGGTTTATTGCAGCAAAAGCCATAACTTGAATTTCAAGATTAGGAAGATCATGTTTCAAAATTCAACCCCTGAAAATCATGTATCACAAGTCACTTCACTTTGATAACTGCAGGGATGATAGTAAATGACAAAAGAGGGAAAATACATAAAATTTATGAAACAAGATCAGTGAAGTTCAACTAAGAAAAAAGGACAGCTAAGTGAGAACATTACTACATGGTTATCTAGAATGACACCACAGCAACTCAAGCTGTTTGGCCTCAGAAAAACAGTATATGAACAGTATAAGACAGGTTTAAACTAAGCCAACTGATTTTGGACTGAAACAGCTGAGAATGCTCACACTCCTCATTGATTTTGTTTTCAGAACTAGTACATTTCAAGTGAAATGTACTCTAAATGAAGATAATCTAGGGTGTGCTTCATGTAGAAGTGGGCTTCCATAAATTAATGTGTGTTGTTACTTTTCCTATCACATCATCTTTAAATTAGCCCTCCTGCAATCAAACTGCAGATGCATCTATACAATTACACTTAAATCCTACAGATGCCACTTATACTGGCAGAATGCTAATTTTCATGTCCAAGGTGGACAGGTGTGTAAAGTTTCCAGGTGTCCACTATCACGTTAAAATTTAAATTTTAAGTAAAAGGGTTGTTGAAATTAAGGAAATAAGGACATTTAGGCAAGTGTGGTTTGTAGTGAAAGGTTACTTTGTATCACTTTTGTACAGGGGAAAAAACCCAACCCAAAAAGATCTTAACTGACCCTCTTCCCCCCAAAAATACACCAAAAACCAAAGCAGTCCAAAAACATGGTGAGGCTTTCCCAGATGTAATATCTGCTATAGTAAAAATCTTTCTTTCCTCTCTCTACATATCAGCCTGGCTTAAATACGTAACACCTACCTGGTACACAAATAATAAAGCTAAACAAAGAGCACTTTCATATTCTGACTCTAGATACAAAATAAGCTGTTACTTTTCTCATCCTTTTGTTGTAGTGGATTGTTCAAATGCATTTTTTTTGTCTGTTTGTTTAGTACACAATGAAAAGCCCAGCTAATTTGCTTGCTAAAAGCCCTTACATTTTCCTTCACTAATCTACTGACAATAAAATCCATTTCAAATACTCTTCATGTTTATTTTCTGTCAGTGCTAAACAAGAACTACTTTTCATTACTCACAGCTTTCTTGCTCACTGGGGACATGTTTACAGTGCAATTTAGCAAGGCCACCTTATTGAAGTTATTAATATTATTTCTTTTCTTATTGTTTCAGAGAGCAATAAGTCAACTGCTATAAACACAGTCTCTCTCTTGTAAGGTAAGAAATACACAGCTGACAGCTTCTGTGAGACTATATAAAGATTTAAAGGAACCTGACTGAACTTGTTCTGCAGTGGATCAGAACCATTCACAGGATCTATTTCAGCGGGGACTCAGTAACCTCCAGAACAAGGTAAATAACAAACAGGGCAGGAACTTCTTGATCCAGAAGAGTCACACTTGTATATGACTTGAGACAAATAAATGGAACAGTTCAGTATTTTTTCTGGCATTGATTTCTTTGTAGCAAAAGGTGTGGTCTACAGTAAAAGTCAGGCTGCTCCACAATTTATACAAACCACACAATGATAGAGTCACTAGAACACTTACTGAGCATACAGAGTAGTCACATCAACGGAAACACGGCAAAAAAGTTATAATTTTGGGTAGCAGCAGTATGTGTTCACATGTCAGTTTGATTCCACTTACTCTTATTTCTGGAAACTCTCCAGGAAGAATGCTACACTCCAATGATTCTTTTGTTGCTGTTATACTTGTTTCCAAAGTTTGGTTTAAGATACATATTAGTTAAGTTTGAAAAGGTTGCCTAGACCCAAAATTCTCAGGTGATTGTAATCACCCATGTCAGTTCCAATCCTAATCCTAATCAAATTGCCTGGGGATTTCTGATATGCAAATATTTTAAATTACAGTGAGAGACATACAGTGTTAAGGCAACAGATGTAAATGTGTAAGGTGGACACGTATGCAAGTGATTCCAGGCCAGCGTCACACATTAAACCAGCTTAAAGATGCAGTTGTCTACCCTTGCTACCACACTGCCTCTGCCTTTGTGCCAGCACAAATGCGCATGTGATCTCTTAATAAACTAGGCCACAAATCTCTTCTGGGTTAAAGCCAACCTTCCTTCATACATTAGTTTTAGTTGGATTAGTTCTACAAGGTAGTTCCTTGCACAAATACTTGACAAAGGAAGCAGCAAGGAAACAGGACAACTGCTACTTTTGAGAGAAATACTAACTTAAAATGCATACTGAAAACACAACTTCACACATCAGCGATGACAGAGAAGTGCAACAGGCCTTACGGCCACAGTACCCATGAATCTTCTTGTTGAACTTTTATTTTTAATAAAGCCTTTTTATCCTACTGAGTAACTGCAATCACCACTGTTGTATACTCCACAATTGAAAAACCCAAGCATTTAAAAGTCACAGATATTTTAAAAGAAGAGAAAAATAATGTACGTGACCAAAATTAACTCAAACTAAAAAGAAAAGCATAGGGAGTACAGCTCCTTAAACCAGAACTGAGTCAGGATATTGCACAAAAAGATGTCTTCTGCAAACTCTTCAATGAAAGGTTCTCAAGAGTCCTAATGTAACAGTCATGTTAAAAGCAGAACTTTGCAGTAGCATGTCTGCGCACTTCTTTGTTGCAAATGCCTGGACTGGGGGGTGAAAAGGAAGAGTTCCGGTATGCAATGTATGTGGTATCCTTTCTTTAACAGATGTGTTGAGTATCTATTCAGAGATGAACTAGATCAAATTCAAAGTAGGAAAGCAGTTTACAGTTTAGGACGGGGTGGCTTTTTACATGTCAACCTACACAGTCCCCATGCTGTGAAATCTTAACTTTCAATGGCTTAAGTAAAACACTAACACTTACCCACTTATATGTTAAAAATACAAGTATGACTGAAACTCCCTAATAATTCCAGCCATGCCTAAAAATTAATCTTTTAAACCAATGAAGCAATGAATTTTCAACCAAAGAGAAAATTACTACCTTGTAAAAGCTTTACTAAACCAAGAATCAGATATAAATAAATATGTCAACCACTCCTCAACTAATAGTACTAAAAGTAGAAATGATTAAGTTTGCTTTTTGAAATCTGAGGCAGTGAAAGAAAGTCTGCTTTCAGTAGATTTGAAAAAGAAGCTGGAAAACATAACAAGGAACAGCATATGCAATGATACAGAGAGCTTGATATCCTCTGAAAAACAGGTTAAAAAGTATATTTAAAAAAAAACCAGAAGCTTGAACAGGTGTAAGGGCTTTTCACAACCTCAGGTAAACCCTGAGAAAACACTTTAACATGCTGTAACTAAAGTGTTTCACTGGAATGATAATTAAAAAACCATGGTGGATCCCAATATTAAAACTCCTATGAATGAGTTTTGGCTGTCCAGCAATTCACAGGATTTGACATATTATCACAACGAATCTACAATACTTCCAGAAGTTAATTTTGTTTTCTTCTTAAAAATTTCTTCAAAGTCTTTCTAGAGTGCTAGTGCTCAACTGTGTCATTTGAGGACAGGGTCATCACAACATACATGGTTAGTGTCTGCCCTTCAAGCATACTATTTCTGACATTGTTGTTCATATCAATTACCAAAGGAGATCATTCTATCTTAAACCATTTTTTCAAAAGCTTTGATTTCAGATGTCTTCAGAGATGAAATAGCATATATGAATCTATTTTAAAGGTAACTAATTTTCTGTAACACTTACCTGTGCAGTTTCTGTCATTTTCTGTTCAAAATCAGATTTAAATGCAGCATATTTCTCTACATATAGTTTGTAGGTATCTGTAGCTTTTTTTGATTTAACCGCTGCCTGTAGACCAGTACAAAAAAGTGTCAAATGTCATGCGTACAATCTGATCCAAGGTTTTTAAAGTCACTATTAAAAGAAAGTCTATGATGATCTATGAAAGGTATTCAGGGAAATACCAAAACAGTGAAGTGTCATAACAAAATTTCACCACCAAATAACTCAGATTCAGGGCAATAGAAATTTTTATTTCAAGCTATAAATAAACCACATAAAAAGGTAACAAAGGAATTACCTCATTCAAATCCCCTCCCCTTATCAGCAATGACAAATTTATAATATACTTATTTTGAAATCAAATTTGTATTGCTGAAGTTAACTAATTGGCTCTTGTCAAATATTCAGATCTGTAACAGAAAAACAGGAAGAAAGCAGGGTTGGAATACAGAATGAACAGTTACTTGTGCAATTCTGAAAGAGTCAATGGTGAAAAAAGAAAAAAAAAAGCACAGTTCTCTGTTAGAAATTCAGAAATTCAAAAGTACAGGCAATCAATGGAAATTTTAAGATTACAAAATATTTGAAAGTGAAGTTAATGCATACTGATGGCTTGATTTACACAGCTCAGTGTTGTTTATAATAGTCCTTTTGGCTTTATAATGGATTGATTTTTATTATTATTATTGTTGCTAATAAACCAAAATCATCTCTCTGAGAGTTTTCTTAAAAGACAAAACAAAATGCAAGAGAATCCCAGCATTACATGGAGAACAAAACTGAATGAAGTGATTCTGGTAGAGAAAAAGTTATTTTCAAAGTTTACAGCATGACAAACATGACATGCGAGTTTTTTAAACCTTTGATATCCTTGCTATTTCCAAGTTAAAAGCCAATGAATATAAAAATAATCTTTTTTTTCCAGCTTCTTTGTTCAACTTGCTCACTTTATCTCATTGAACTTTGCCATCAGCTGTGACTCAAAAGTATTCCTGAATTGTTAATGACATCAGTAAAGACAGCTGTGTATTTACTATTTGTTCTAGTTCTGAATAGCTCTCCTCTCCTCTTTCAAATTAATTTCATCTGTCTCACAGTAAAACCAGAAACTATTTCTCACTTCAAATGACTTGTAAAGTTGACCACTATCTACAACTTTCAAATGAATTATACAAAGATGCCCTCTGGAAAAAAGAGAGTTATATTCTGCAATTTCCAACAGAAAAATAACTGAAAAATATGAGTAATACTATAGCATTAGCACTTGTTCACCTGGGGAAACATCAGCTAGGACTTCAAATGAAGAGGAATCAAAGCTTTAGTTCCTTTATTCCAGTTACAAAGAAAGCTTAAGCAGATATTAGTCACGTAGTCTTCTAAAACCAGCGTAACAGAGCCTGAAAATACTTTACTGCATGAAGAATATGGATCCTCTAGGCATTAAAAGGAGACCATGACAGGTTGTACGAAACCCATCTGTTACCTGTCCCCAGTTTTACTTCATGATTCTCACTCTTGCACATTCACACAAGAGAATTCACAAGAAAACAGTCTATCTTGTTTTCCAAATGCCATTAACAACACTGAATGTATAAGGTGCTCTATGAAACTTGCTTTTAAAAATAATTAAGTCTGAATTGCAATAAGATGATTCCAAATTTAACCATTGAAAAGGAAAGAGATTCCAGAAATAAGTTTTTTCATAAAGCATTATGTAACTGAACCCCATATGCATGGGATTTTGACAAAATCAAAACATTCTCTGTCTCTTGTAATCATGTTTAATGATGAGCAGAATCTGAGTGTTATGTGCTGAAGAGCATCTACAAAAACCAACTACTCAGCAGGACAGACAAAATAAAGCATGTGAACATTGTATGATTAACTAGTAATCTCTTCTGAAAACAGGATGTGCCTATTCTCAGGTGCAGCAATTGCTAGAACTCTATTTAGCAGATTTACAGTAACTGAAAGAATAAGGATCAGTCAAGAATTTTTTGTCAAGTCACTATAAATAGAGAAGTTCACATGTCAGAGAACAACAGGAAATTATTACACAAGTTAACACTTTCAGCTGCAATGAAAGTTGCAAGGTCTCAGATTTCTCATCATTCACGTTGTCCTAAAAGCAATACACCTAAAACCTACTCTCTGCCAAAGAAAAAATAAATTAATATAATCTTTGCCACCATGTCTCTGAAATTACAAGTGAAAATTTGAATAAAGACATGACTGAAGACATGTGATGGTCACAGTTACCTGCTCCCACTGGAAACAATTTTTAACTGCTTGGAGAGCATTCAACTATGGCTTAATTGTTCAAACAGAAGTATCGAGGGAAGATGCATAAAACGGTAAAGAATGTTTGTCATCCTACAGTGCTTCCTGTTTCTCCCTTCTCATGTAGGCATCAGTCAGAATAAACATTATTTTGTTTCCAGGTGATCAAGGATAATGTTACATGTTAAAAACAAGCCTTTCATTAAGTCAACTTTTTCTACTAAGAAGTTTCAATCTATTTACAAGAATTCAGAAAATTTATACTTTGAATACATTGGCAGGAAAACACATCTAGAGTCCAACACTGATTGTCATTTGAGCCAGAAGCTATGAAAAAAAAGCTAGATTTATATTAAAGATGAAAGAATCAGAACATGGTCAGGATCACTTTCATGAAAAAGCAATAATCAACTATATCTGCTCCACTAAGATAGCAGTATAAAAGGTACTAAGATCATTCTAACAAGAAGAGAGTCCTACACAGATCAAGTAATTGAAATGGAAATAGGCAGAGGCACCAAGTTTAAAAAGAGAATACATAGTTAGATACAGGGAAATATGACCTCTTTCCTCTACTACTTGGTTTCCTGAAAACAGGAAAACATTACAGTGATGTCAGGTCAAGGGAGGTGATCCTGCTGCTCTACTCAGCACTGGTGAGGCTGCACCTGTAGTACTGTGTCCAGTTCTGAGTTGTCCATTGCAAGAGAAACAAGCACACGCTGAAGAGAGTCCAGTAAAGGGCCACTAAGATGACAAAGGGACAGAAGCATCTCTTCTATGAGGAAAGGCTGAGAGAGCTGAGACTATTCAGCCTGGAGAAGGGAAGGCTCAGTGAGGGATCTTACCAATGTATATAAATAGCTGCATGGAGGGTACACAGAAGACAGAGCCAGGCTGTTTCCAGTGGTGCCCAATGACAGAACCAGAGGCAATGGGCACAAACTGAAACACAGGAGGTGTTTCATCAGGACAGCAGGAAACAATACTTTGCTATGCGGGTGACTGAGCAGTGGAACAGGGTGCCCAGAGAGGTTGCGGAGTCTCCATCCTTGGAGATCTTCAAAAGCCATCTGGATATCATCCTGGGCAACCAGCTCTAGGTGCCCCCAACTTGAGCAGCAGGATTGCACAGGATGACTTCCAGATGTCCCTTCCAAACTCAGCCATTTTGTGATTTTGTGAATGGATCGAACTCCAGCATAATCTAAGGACAGTACTAAATACAACATCAAGATACTCATCCCCTGGGGTTTTGGACCATGAAATTGGAATTATTTAAATTAGCACTGAAAGTAATGTTAACTTGTTTTTCTTCTTAATGGAACATACTTCAAATACTTCTCTAATTAGCTACTTCGTCTCACTGAAGGGACAACACAAAGCCTCCTACTCCTTAATTCAATAACAAGTGCATTGAGTGTTTGCGTATTTACCTACGGAAATATATCCAAAAACATAACAGATGCTGAAATAATTATACACAACTTCTGTAAAAGCCACTAAACAAAATTACATATGATGCAGGTATTCACAAAATAAAGAATGAGAACTGCAGTGCAGTTAGAACAGATAAGGAAGTAAGTGTAAACAAAACATAATTAGATATTCAAAATATCATGCACATTATGAGGTAGTCACAACTACCACTTTTAACTACTTTTAGCCCTTTCTGAGCATTTCATTTACTAATACAAGGTGAATGTGTTACTGATTGACAGCACAATGAATTAAAGATGTCACAGAACTACCTTATCAACTTCTCTCTGTGTTGCTCCTTCCTTTTTCAAACGTTCTTGTTCGACACACTTTGCATTGTAGTTTTCCTTTGATTTCTGTAAGGCCTGAGTGATACTTTGAATATTTTGCACAGCTTCCAATGTTCCCGAAACATCATCTTTAGTCTGCCAAATATCACATGGTTGTCAAAACCAAATCATTTTAATTTTAATGTTAACAAGTCACTGGACATGCTTAAGAAAAAAAACATTAACCTTTTTATAAGCTTTGATTTGTTCATCTCCATACTTATGAACTTCTTTTATTAGCTCTTGTAATCTCCGCACAAGATCCAAGTGACAGCTTGCTAGTTTTTCTGTTGAGGTTTTGAAAACATCCCAAACTGGAGCAAATGTCCTAGATTGAGGAAAATAGTATTTAGTATTCATGTAGATTTTTTCCTTTTAGTTGGCTATTATTTTTTTTTAAATAGTGTTAAAGTATAATTGATAAGTTTACAGAAGCTCACTTCTGTTCCTAAAACTGAAACAAAGAAACACCCAACTGCTATAAATTCTTACTAAATATGTTCCAAGCATACTTGGGATTCTGTCTACTAATTTTTCCATGTTTTATGTTTTACCTGTATTGACTCTAAGTGAACTTTGCTGTGTTTTACTCACTAATATTCTCTATCATCAGCACACAATAATGCCAAGTGGTATTCCTAAAGATGATGCAAGAGCAGCTCAAAATAATTCAACATATGGAACTATTTTCATGTGTATATTTGAATAATGCAAACAAATCAGAAATTACTTGGTTAGTTAAGTTTCCAGTTGTTCTACATCATTACAGCCACAAGATGCAGGAAAAAAATATTGGCAAAAATGGTCTGCCACTAGAAGGGATTTACTGATTAACAGAGATTAACCATATGGCAAAGGAAGCTGGGGGACAGGTAATTCCTCAGATTCAGATTTCTATACTGAATGGACTTCTCCAGCCATTCTAAAGACTCACTCCTACTTCAGTTTCCGGGTGAATGTTGCTGAAAAATCAATACTATACAATAGCCTTTAAAGCACTGATGTTCAAACTAACATGCAGATACAGAATCTCTGAAGAGTAGTAACAAATGATATCAAACTATCCACTGATGAAAGCTCCCCACATTTCTAGTTGTGTTTACAACAAATAAAAAAAAAACCCTAGCCTCATCTAAGAAGTCTGAGTTCTCATTGGCATAATCCTTCTAATGAAAAAACATCCATTAATCATTTCAGTTTTTAAAAACATATACCTTGTATAAAACTTTAATTAAACTAAGGAATAAATCTATTGAAAAATGTCTTTCTTAACATTTCTGAGGACAGAGATAACACTCCAGAAAGCAGAACTAATAGAAACAAATAAATTTACTGCCACATTTGCCAACTATATGTTCTCTCTTCAGAGTAATTACCATAGGTTTGGGAGCACAGAACAGAAAGTCACATTCTTTATTATGTCTGATAAGAACTCAACCTTAAACACAAAGAAACAGGCAGGCTCTCCATGATAGAGCTTTGTTTTCTTTTAAATTGTGAATAAAGAACTGTACTGTCTTTGTTTTTGTCATAGCTGTATATTTTGCATGGTTACTGAAGAACGAACAATCATTTTTAAAGGTGGCAAATTTATGCTACCTTCAACATCATCCATGAAACATTCAGAATCAGACTCGATTCTTAGCATGTATGCAGTTATTTATTTCTCTCTTATGTACAATTACTTACCCGAGTTGTGTGTAATTGCTCGCAGATTTGGCTAGTTTTGTCATTGACCTTGAATATGCCTCCTCTATTGTAGCCCTGTCAAAGAAAGCCATCAAAAGCATAATTGAAATTTTGAAGATATCTGAAGACAGATGAATATGCATGCTAAAGGTGCAAACAGAGGACTTTTTACTTTAGCTGAAAATTACTCCACTTTAATGACCCCTCAAAAACCACACGCAAAATCACAGAAGTATATTTTAAAAAAATCATCTAAGAACCCTGTGACAGAATGTTGCAGGGAACAGAAACAAGTAAAGCCCAGGGACTCAAGATCTAAAAAAGACAAGTTTCTCCTTCTTATATGCTCTGCTGCTCCCCTTTGCCTTTAACATTCTTTAGTAACAGTCAGAACAAAGTGACAGAACATTGACCTGTCTAGCACTGTCTAAACACCAGAGAGTTACAGAGCAACAAAATCAAATACATTCATAATGTAAATATTAATATAAACAAACTGAATCCTTACTGAGCAATCAAATTAAATAAAATGGATTCCTGTCTAGTCTTTTTGTAGAGAGGGGGGGTTGTTTTTTTGTTTATTTAAGTTCTTTGCATAGTGTTGGAAAACAGTAAAATAACATGCAATGAAAAGTACTGTATTCTACTCTTTATACTAATTTTTAAAGGTGTCTCGATACATTGTGATTTATTTCGGAAAACCTCTTCCCTACATAAAGTTTTGTTATATTTTCCTTCACTCAAATCCACAGCTTTGTCTTCTGGAGATTCAAAATCCAAGGGTCAGCAGAGATTTCCTCCTTAGAGCCTCTGCTAGGGCAATTGCCAAGGAATAGCAGTCACACACAACATACCACAGCAGTGACTCCCTACAAGTCCTTTCCGCATCAATCTTCCTCACCCTCCTATTACTAAGGTAATGATACACACTATTTTCTATTATTTGTTTCTATATTTTCTATACGTTATTATCCACTGCTGTTGTTTCATGTGGGCACCAATCATATAGCCAAGAGCAGTCTGAGGAGTACCATGGATTACAGAGCCCTGGGAGCGGCAGTAAGGGTCTCTGGATAACTGGTAGTTTTTTCATCAGTCCTCCCAGTCAAAGGGAAGGGGTCTGAAAGGACCAGTCAAATCTGGCAAATCAACAATTGGTTACAGGACTGGTGCCACTGTCAGGGATTTGGCTGCTTAGACCATGGCACTCGCTTTGAGAAACCTGGCCTACTGGGGGCTGATGGGGTCCATCTGTCAGAGAAGGGGAAGAACATCTTTGGTCATAGGCTTGCCAAGATGGTGAAGAGGGATTTAAACTAAAGTTGCTGGAGGAGGGGAACCTCAACTCTTCCACTCCTATCAGTTTGATGGCAGTGCCAGCAGAGGATGCCCAGAGCCTGGAGAGGGGTCACAGGGCAGCAGGAGAGCACCTGAAGAGCAGCACAGAGGAATTCCAGCCAGTAAGTCAGCGTCACCATGGACACAACTTAAATGACTCTATGCAGATGCATGTAGCATGGGGAATAAACAAGAGGAGGTGGAGATGTGCACATGCCTGCAAGGTTACGATCTTATTGGCATCATGGAGACATGGTGGGATGGTTCCTAGGACTGGAGTGTTGGAATGGAAGGATACAGGATCTTCAGGAAGGACCGGCAGGGGAGACAAGGAGGTTTGTCACCCTCTATATAAACAACCAGCTGGAGTGCATGGAGCTCTGCCTGGGGATTGGTGAGGAGCCAACTGAGAGCTTATGGGTCAGGATTAAAGGTAAGGCAGGGACAGGAGACAGGGGTCTGCTACAGGCCACCTGACCAGAAAGATCAAGCAAATGAGACTCTCTGTAGACAGATAGGAGCAGCCTCATGTTCACACACCCTGGTCCTCATGGGGGACTTCAACCACCTTTGTATGTTGGAGGGACAACACAGCAGGGCATAAGCAATTCAGGTGGTTCCTGGAATGTGTTGATGACAACTTCCTTCTCCAAGTGATAGAGGAACCAGCAAGGAGAGATGCTATGCTGGACCTTGTTCTCACCAAGGAGGGGCTGGTGGAGTGTGCAAAGCTCAAGGGCAGCCTTGGCTGCAGTGACCATGAAATAGTGGAGTTCAAGATCCTTAGGGCAACGAGGAGGGTGCACAGCATGCTCGTTACCCTGGACTTCGGGAGAGCAGACTTGGGCTGCTTCAGGGATCTGCTTGGCAGAGTAACATGGGATAAAGCCCTGGAGGGAAGAGGAGTCCCAGAAAGCTGGTTAATATTCAAGGATCACCTCCTCCAAGCTCAAGAGTGACACATACCAACAAAGAGGAACTCAAGTAAGAACACCAGGATGACTGCATGGATGAACAAGGAGCTCCTGGACAAGCTCAAGCATAAAAAGGAAGCCTGAAGAGGGTGGAAGCAATGACAGATAGCCTTGGAGAAACACAGAAACTGTCTGAGCTGCCAGGGATCAGGTTAGGAAGACCAAAGCCCTGATAGAATTAAATCTGGCCAGGGACATCAAGGGCAACAAAAAAGCTTCTGTAAGTACATTGGTGATAAAAGAAAGACTTGGGAAAATATGGGTCCTCTCTGGAAGGAAACAAGACGTGGTTACCCAGGATATGGAGAAGGCTGAGGTACTCAATGACTTTTTTGAACACAGTCTTCTCTGGCAAGGGCTCCAGCCACACTGCCCAAATTGCAGAATGCTAAGGCAGGGACTGGGAGAATGAAGAACCACCCACTGTAGGAGATCAGGACTGAGACCATCTAAGGAACCTGAAGCTGCACAAGTCCATGGGACCTAATGAAATGCATCTGTAAGTCCTGAGGGAACTGCCAGATGAAGTGGATAAGCCACTATCCATCATATTTGAGAAGTTGTGGCAGTCCAGCAAAGTTCCCTCTGACCAGAGAAGAGGAAACATAACTCCCATTTTTAAAAAATGAAAAAATGAAGACCTGGGGAACTACAAGCCAGTCAGTCTCACCTATGTGCCCGGCAAGATCATGGAGCAGATCCTCCTGAAAACTATGCTAGGGCACATGGAAAATAAGGAGGTGATCGGTGACAGTCAATATGGCTTCACCAAGGGCAAACTGTGCCTGACAAAATTGGTGGCCTTCTACAATGGAGTTACAGCATTGGTGGATAAGGGAAGAGCAACTGACATCATCTACTTGGAGTTGTGCAAAGCACTTGACACTGTTCCACTCAACATCTTTGCCTCTAAACTGGAGAGTGTATTGAGTTTATGTGGTCAGTTTTGGTAGCGGGAGAGGGGCTACAGGGAGGGGGTCCTGTGAGAAGCTGCTAGAAGCTCCCCAAGCTCCAAGTCGGACCCACCTCTGGCTGAGGCCAAGCCAAACAGCAATGGTGGTTGTGCCTCTGTGATAACATATTTAAGAAGGGGAACCTGAAGCAGAGACTGGAGGAAGAGTGAGGGAAACACTTATGCAGATACCAAGGTCACTGAAGAAGGAGGAAGGCGAGGTGTGCTGGAGCAGTGACTCCCCTGCAGCCCATGGTGAGACAACAGACTGTCCCCCTGCAGCATGTGGAGGTAAACGGTGGAGCAAATGCCCACCTGCAGCCTGTGGAAGACCCCGTGCTGGAGCAGGTGGCTGGGCCCAAAGAAGGCCAAGAGTCTGAGGGAAGCTCCCACTGGAGCAGTCTGTCGCTGGGAGGACTGCAGCCCATGGAAGGAACCCACACTAAAGCAGTTCATGAAGAACTGCAGGCCTGTTGGAAGGACTCATGTCAGAGAAGTTCGTGGAGGACCGTCTCCTCTGCGAGAAACCCCATACTAGAGCAGAAGATGGTGAATCCTACCCCTGAGGAAGAAGAAGTGACAGAAACAACAGGTGATGAACTGACTGCAACCCCCATTCCCTGTCCCCTGATCCGCTAGCAGGGAGGAGGTAGAGAAAATCAGAGGCAAAGCTGAGACCAGGAAGAATGGAGGGGTGGGGAGATTTTTTTTTTTTTTTTAAATGTGGTTGTATTTCTCATTATCCTACTCTGATTTGATTGGTACATTAATGGCGGTGGTGTTCAAATTAAATTGATGGTTCTCCTTTTTTCCCAAATCATGTCTGTCTTTTACCTGTGACCATAATTAGTGAGTCATCCCTACCTCTCCTTGTCTTGATTCCTGAGCCTTTTGTTATATTTTCTCCTCCCCATCCTACCAGGGGAGGGGGAAGATTGAGAGAGTGGCTATGTGGTACTCAGTTGCCCTCTGGGCTTGAACCACAGCAGAGAGACATGGACTTGATGGATGGACCACTCTGCGAATAAGGAATTGGATGGATGGTTACACTCAAAGAATTGCAGTCAACAGCCCAATGTCTGAGTGGAGAGAAGTGATGAGTGGCATTCCTCAGGTGTCAGTATTAGGACCGGTGCTGTTTAACATCGCTGTTTGAAATATGGACAGTGGGACTGAGGGCACCCTCAGCAAGTTTGCTGACAACACCAATCTGTGTGGTGTGGTTAACACACTGGAGGGCAGGGATGCCATCCAGAGAGACCTTGACAGGCTGGAGAGGTGGGCCAGGGTGAACCTCATGAAGTTCAACAAGGCCAAGGGCAAGGTCCTACACATGTCTCAGGGCAATCCCAAGCACAAATAAAGGCTGGGTGATGAGCAAATTGAGAGCAGCCCTGTGGAGAAGGACTTGGAGGGTATTAGTGGATGGAAAACTGACTATGAGCAGCAATGTGCACTCGCAGCCCAGAAAGCCATGAGCTGGGCTGCATCAAGAGAAGTGTGGCCAGCGGGTCAAGGGAGGGGATTCTCCCCCTCTACTCTGCACTCGTGAGACCCCACCTGGAGTACCGTGTCCAGCTCTCGGGCCCCCAGTATAAGAAGGACACGGACCTGCTTGAGCAGGTCCAGAGGAAGGCCACAAAAACCATCAGGGGGTGGAGCACCTCCCCTACAAGAACAGACTGAGAGAATTGGGGTTGTTCAGCCTGGAGAAGGCTCAGGGGAGACCTTCTAGCAGCATTCCAGTACTTAAAGGGGGCCTACAGGAAAAGTGAGGAGGGACTCTTTGTCAGGGAGTGTAGTGATCGGACAAGGAGTAATGGTTCTGAACTGAAAGAGGGTAGATTTAGGTTAGATATAAGGAAGAAATTATTTCCTGTGAGGGTGGTGAGACACTGGCACAGGTTGCCCAGAGTAGCTGTGGCTGCCCCCTCCCTGGAAGGGTTCAAGGCCAGGTTGAACGGGGCTTTGAGCAACCTGGTGTAGTAGAAAGTGTTCCTGCCCATGGCAGGGGGTTGTAACTAGATGATCTTTAAGGTCCCTTCCAAACCAAACCATTCTATTCTATGATTCTATCACCAACTCAGATCTGTCTCCTCTACCTATCCAGCAGTTTTCAGTTTTCACTCTTCTATGTCTCCACTTCTGAAAAAAAAAGCCAGTATGTTGAAAGGTAATAGAAGGATGGATATGAAGAAAGTTCAAATGCATGTAAGTTTAGTTTTCATAGGGATCATTTCAGAAAATTGGGTATATAAAAGCACATAAACCCACTAGATTTAGGAGGCTCCTAATAAATGTTATTCATCCACTTAAATATTTCTAGCAGAACACAGCACTGCAAAACAGTATTCAGACTATAATCTGTGGAGGAAGGAAGGGAACAGATAATTTTGTGCTACAGATAATTGTGTGTCTTAATTTCTTTGCAATATTCAAAGATGAAAAATAGAACATGGTCAAAACAATTGAACTGTTGTAAAATACTGTTGAAGTATTGCTCAATCCAATTTCTTCTGAGATAAAAAAATTGACCTATGTGAATAAATGTGTGCTACTGAACTATACTGACTTCCTGGGAAATCAACTGACATCACACAGTAACTTCACAATGGTAGTGAAGGACTTTACTGCCTAGATATGGACACTCAAACATTTTTACTAAAGTAAGAACAACAAATATTTAAAGTCCATCTATTTCTTTGAAACTAGAAACTATATGCAACAAAATACCACTAGCTTAGGCTATGATTTATCAGTGATGCACCTCTCACTTGAAAAGAAGTACCTATTTGGCATTCAACTGCTTTTTTTTAATGCCAGCCTGGCGTACTGAGATTCATCAGTAAAGTGGTGCTGTAGAAAACACAATGGAACAGATAGGATACCAGGTTTAATATCCTGATGTGAGAAAGCCATTGGAAACAACTGAACTTACTGCTGCTGGTCTGCATCACTGACAGCTGTTTTCCAATTCCTGGGCAAGTTGCTTTTAAGGAACTATATTGAAGCCTTGTCAAATAAATTAAAATGTAGCACCAAGATTCTAGTGAACCTCCATGTGCTAATAAGAACTGATTTTTTTCATATATTTTACCAAAGAGATGGCTGCATGTCTCTTTGGCACACCCTGATCCATGCAGAAGAACAGAAAATAAATTTGTTGATCACTCACTCAGGATCAAGTGCCCATGTGAATTCTCATGTTTTCCTACACTGTCATCAACTTTTAATCTTAAACATTATTTAAACTTGTTTAACTGAGAAAAAAAATGTCTCCTTCTTTACACATCAATAGAATTAATTAGCAGAAACTTCAGTGGAAACTTTTTTAATGCATGGAGAAAGGTCCAGATATTTTATTTACTGTTTGCAAAGGCACATCTCATTTAAAATTTAATTTGTAGGAACTTAGAGTGAAAAATATTTTATACTAGAACATCACTTTGTTTGTAATAGGAATTTTGTGTAGAATAAACTGTCAAGTTTTATTTATGTCTCTATAATAAAGCAAAGAATCTAAGCCAAGATACAACATCAAGTTATTTTTACCCATTTACCTAAGACCTTTCTCCTTAAAGCCAATGTGAATAAAATGGAGCATGCCCAAAGAATACAACATAAAGGAGGTAAGAAGCAGTGAGTGAGAGCACTTCTGATCTAAATATGGAGGTAAATCAAGATGCAACTGATGTAAAACTAATAAAATTAAATGTGTCCAGGTGATGTACAGTTTAAGTCTATGACTTAGTGCTATAAAAACAGTGATTCCAAAAATCAAAGCAGGTTTCAAAGGAGAGATCCAGCCACTCACAAAGATAACGAGGCAAACATTTGTAACAGTAAATATTAAAAGTACAAGCTTGTGAAGCCTTAAGCATTTCATACTAAACATGAACATTGTGATATCCCTCTGCTCAATCCAACATAGGATTTCACTGGAATGCTGTCTGGCTTCATAATGTGTTCTCTGGAATCAGGGATTCTTCGAACACAAGATTCCTTAGGTTGTATAGTCCTTCCAACAAGAGACTGCCCATCACACGTGGACTCTGGGACTCACCCGTTTCTGCTCAGTGGAAAGATTTTTGTAATTTTCTCCAATTCACTTCGAAATTATACAAATGTCAGTGCAAATGACTACCTGCCAGATTTGTGCTGGTCATACTTTGTGGAATTTCAAAGAAATTCTTTGTTGAGATATATTTGAGGCCAAAACTGAGATTTTGATGAAAAATTCCAGAAAATAAAAGCTAGTTTTTTGTACTGCTTTTACTGCAATAAATCTTCACTGAAATAGGTCCTCAGTCAGTCTTGTGCAAGTCTTTTCCATACATCATCTGGTGTCAGTAACTGAATTAAGACAAAATTCTGAAGCAGACATACAATAAACTTCATTCAGAATGGAAATTCTTATGTTTAACGTAGCAACAGCAGTCTCCTTTAACAAAGGAGAACAGAAACCAGCACTAGGTCATCTGTTCTGGAAGTTGTCATATCTGCAGATTTCAGTTCTGCCCCTTTTATCTCATGGAGAAGAACCTACATTATTTTCTGCATATTATTTTATTGCCCCTACTTATCACTCCCTTTTCTTTAACAAACCTAGTTTCTCAATGTCTGAATTTGAAAGTATAATTTTTTAAGATCATACTAGTGGTTGTTAATACCCTAATTCTATATCTATGGTCAAAAACTTTGTAAGACTGATAATTTTTGCTACTTTACATTATTACTTTCCTTCCAAACACAATGAAAAATTGGGATTAATTTAATTAAACTGCTGTACACCTAATGTGATACTCCTAGCTTTTTACTCTTGTTTTTTAATTAAAGCCTGAAAAATCAGAAGCCTGTCACTAATTTATGCTTAAAAGTCACTATTCAGTTCTAAGTGAATGGAATAAACCTAAACATTCTTGTAGAATATAAGAGACATTTTAAAATGCTCACTCATTTTTACATATTTTGCATGTTACTGTTAAACATAATGATAAACTTAAATAAAAACCACAAACAGAAGAGCCAGGAATATCAAAGATGAATACTTACCTTTCTCTTATAAAGTCTGCCAAGTCTTTTGTTGACAAATGTCCATGTTTCATGTTGTGATAGAGGACATCAAAGCCATTGTTCCTTTCTCCCTAAAGATAATAAAAAGAAAGTAGAACTATGAAACACAATATGATAAAGCAATTACAGAACAAAGCATATAGAACCTATACATTTTAATAACTGATCAAGTTCCATGAAGTGAAGGATTTGTAATGCTTCAGCTTTTTACCAGTTACTGCTGGTTCCCTTCAATCCTCTATGTGTAAAACAAACTAAAATCACCTCAGCAATTAACACTACCCTTCTAATGATAACTCTTATTTCATATTTCTAGGCTACATTCAAAGCCATTTATTTTCTAGACTTCTGCAGGTCTTGCATTCTTTTATTTCCCATCTTATTAAATACATACTTAACATTGTACTCTCTCTTAATTCTCTCATATTTTTCATTATTTTCCATGAACTAAAATTCACACTGTGGGATCACTGGACATCCTGCTTCCCCAATTCTTCACACTTAATGTATCTTCCTCTGTTTTTTTTTTTGTAAAATCTGTTAAAAAAAAATCATTAATCTCTTCCTTCTCACAGGTAGCTTCCCCTTGACTATTCTTAAATGTAGTTTTAAGACGTAACATTTTGCAACGTGTAAGGTGTACCTCACCATCAGAACTGAGACACTGCCCTAAAAACTGATTAATAAACTTAGCCAGCTTATCACCTCTGGCACCATGGTGAACTTCCTCCAGACAGGAGGAAGCAACAATAGAAATGAAAGGAAGGCGAGGCAAGGCACAGCATAATAGCACTGCTACAATAAAAGTTCTGCTGTCGAACTATCCATTCTACTCCTTCCTGACAAAAGCTTCAGAACCATAACACTGCTGCTACAGAAGATGCAGAAGCATGACCTCAGGAGAACTGCATGCATGTTCAGAGTGGAAGGGAAAGAAAGATGTAATAAAATAGTTCAGATGCAAGGGATCTCCAATGATCATCTAGTCCAACTGCCTGACCACTTCAGGGCTGACCAGAAGTTAAAGCATGTCCTAATGCCTCAAACATTGGCAGGCTGGGGGCATCAACCACCTCCCCAGGAAGCCTGTTCCAGTGTTTGTCCACTCCCTTGGTAAAGAAATGCTTCCTGATGTCCAGTCTAAACCTCCCCTGGTGCAGCTTTAAGCCATTCCCACACGTCCCGTCACTGGATCCCAGGGAGAAGAGCTCAGCACCTTGACCTCCTCAGGGAGCTGCAGAGAGCAATGAGGTCGCCCCTCAGCCTCCTTTTCTCCAAACTAGACAAACCCAGAGTCCTCAGCTGCTCCTCGTAGGACACTCTCCAGCCCTTTCACCAGCTTTGTTGCCCTCCTCTGGATGCATTCAAGGATCTTAACATCCTTCCTAAAATCCTGGAATTTTCACAACAGCAGCTCTACATCTCCAGTGAGAGAAGCCTGAAGGTTTGGTCATAGACTCCTCCAAACAATTCTGCCCTTTCTGTTCTGGACAAGTCTGTGCAGCGATAAGGTGCACCTGATCAGGGAAATTGTAGAGCTGAAAAATAAAGCTGGCAAATAAAAATAAAGATCGGTGCTCCAGATCACTATGAGGACATGAACATCTGCATTGCTCAGCAGAAGAGGTAGGAGCAAGGAGAAGGCAGGCACAAGGGATCTGCCAGCTTAAGTAAGTGGAAGCAGCCATGGGTGGATGGAAGAACTTTGGAACAGCCACAGCAGTAGGCCCACTTCTGTTAAGTGTTAACTGCACTAGATAATACATCAGTCAATAATATAGCAAGTTGCCGTAAAGGACACCACACAGACACATAAATTTACAAGTAACAGATGACTGAAGGCAATTTAATTCAGATTACTAGCCAGGATTATTTGCTTTATTCCTTTCAAACACAAGAGAAAACAAAACCAAATTAACAGAATGAACAATAAGAAAAAACACCTACAAAATCACAGTTCCTAAGGCTGCGGAAAGTAGTAACCTGAAAAATTTCATCAAAATGTGGATCAGTTTAGCATAAGTGCAATTAAGAAAGGTCTATAAAAACTACAAGCAGAACTAAATAAAAAGACAGGTAACTAAAAAGACTATCTATAGAGTAAGGTTTTTATAAGTTTGAAAAACAAAAGAAGGAAAAGAACACCAATTAGTAGGAAATGTAATTTATTTTTTTTTAATGTTGTCTTACTCTTTCAAGTACCAGTGTAAACAGTTTATTTCCCCATTTACTCTTACCTAACCATTTTTCCTCGTATTTTGAAGCCCACAATAATGTTGAGTACTGGTGCACTAATAGGTAGCTTATTAACTTTCTGTATTTACGCAATATAAACCCTGAATGTCACTGCATTTCAGAAACAACAGAACAACTCCATAATTAAGACCTCAACAAAATTTTCAATTAGAATACAAAATAAAATTATTATTTAACTACTCCAAAGTTGTTACTGTACCCAAATTTGGAGATAAACATTGACAAATAAACGTTAGGTATTTCTTCCAGAAAAACTAATAAAATTATCCTTTATGAAATGTTCTTTCTCTTTGCCTTAAGATGTTTCTTCTAGTGAAACCAATACATTGATCAAAACGTGCTGAACGCAGACTGCTTCTGAACTTTTCATAATGGGAGCTTTAATGGGCACTTTTCTATACCGGAGCTCCAGAAATTTCCTGCCACTTTAGAAACACAGGAAGGGTAGCACAGCCATGACCCAGCCTCTGGCTGCAGCTTTCCTGATGGTTGATAACCCATCAGAAACATAACTTTGCAAACCTTTAGAGAATGGAATGAACCAGAACAACCAGTTCTCATCATCATCTCATTCCTTAACTGTAACTGAAAGTTGCTGCAAAGGAACTAATTTTTCCACTTAAATTAAGTTTTCTAACCAGTCCTACTCTTGCTCATGACTTCACATTGAATAGCAGAAAGCACAACAGAGAAACAGAACAGATACTTTCCTCAATTAAGAAAAGTCCCTTGAAAGCTACATCTTTTATATATTAACAGTAGTTATTAGAGGCTAAGAGGCTATGCAAAAAATATATTAAGGTTTAAACAAAGAAGCAAGTCCAAAGCAGACTCCCAGATTTGAGGGTCTGTAGGGTTTAAGCTTGACACAACTAAAAGACATGTTTTCACTTGTGAATATAATGTGAAATGTAGCCTATCTTAGCAATATCCGGTTCCACGTATAAGCACAAACATCTAGACTACAAAACTGTTCAATAATTTCCATAATCAAGAGTTCTGATGATTAACCTGATGACAATTCAATAAATTACATTATCTTCTACGAGTGTTTGCAGACACGTGTACCTACGTCAAATTGTAGCATCTCAGTGCAGAGAGCAGACATTTTTCTGCTTAGGAAAAGCTATATGGCCTATCCACAATTCCTTCATCTGGTAGTTATGTTCATGAAAAGTAGCTCAAATAATTTATACAATAAACATCAGAGTTAAGGTTCTGTATTTAGGATAAAGACAGAGATGTATGCTGTGGCTAAGAGAAAAAAATAGTTAAATTTAAAAAACCCAAGTCTGTATGGTCCAACATGTACATATGTCATCAACACTGTTTATTTGTGTTTTGGCTGGTTTTCCTCAACACTGCCCCTCCTCACACACATTGTATAAAATACTGTACATCGAAATTGTGCATCCAGCCAATTTTTCTTCCTTATGTGTTTTTACCTGCTCCTTCCTGGTGGAAACACTAACAGCTGGGATCACTAGAAGCCCAGTATAGGCCTACTTAAAAACAAACAAATGCAGCAGGTAGCAGAGGGAACTGATGAGACTTCCCACTTCCATTCTGAAGCAATTACCATCCACTGCTATGACAGACAGACAGTGAAGTCAGGTGCAGATTCTTCTAGAAGTTGCATCTTGGAGAAAGAGGAACCTCTGTTGTCATGTATAACATCAAGTTCTATGCAACAGACTTCCAGATCGGTCTGAAAGACCATTCTGATGTCATTTTGCAGGTAAAACACCACCTGTTGAGGTGGATCTCCATCATTACTCAACAGAAAACAACTGTAAAACTGCATATGAGAATGCAAAATGTAAGTGGTCCCCTCTCCATCTAGGCTCCATTTAATTACTTTGAAGCTCATTAGCAGTTTTCTCCTTCTTCCCTAGAGCTAACAAAACTCTTCCTTCAGAAGCTGGTGTTCTTGTTGAGATTTCCCATTTTACACTGCCATAATAGCGCTCTTTTGTCTTCGTAGTATGGATGTCCCCTGACAGCAAGCACTAAGAGGAAACAAGACTTCAAATACAAGTAAACACTTCATTTAAAAAAGCCTACAATGGACACTACCAATCAACTTTGCATACAAAATAAATTAAGTCATGGAAAGTGAGGGCAAACAGACCTTTCATTTCCCTTCATCAAGAACTAACTGCAATGATTTTCTCATGGAAATGAAAGTAACCCTGTCAGCAAATGTGAAGTCAGGATTCAGCATTTCCATGACTTTGTACATAACAGGAAACAGATTACAGGAACTCTGTTTTACTGAACTACTTAACAGACTTTGAAAAAATCTTTAAGAATAAGCTTGTTGCATATAAAGATGATTCTGAAAACCTGCATTTGCTAAAGTAGCCAGAAATTTCTGGGCAATCTGCAGCAGTATTTATTTCCTACGTTTCTAATCAAATCGTATGAGTCGAAGTTCTTTCTACTTTGGACTAAAACTGTTCAACATTAATGTCTATTAATGTAAAAAGTTAATACTCTGTATTATAGCACTGACTTTTTACCCAATATAAACAAGTGTTTCTCAATTATTAAGATGATTCTCAAGTTTCCATGACTGATAAGGTACATACTACTTGCTTAGCTAGTCTGAGAATCAAGAAAAGGAGAGCTGCAAGTATTTTCACAGCAAAACTAAGCATATGAGACAATAAAAGTCACATGCAGCTCTTAAACACATTTTGATTTTGGTCAGACATTAGAAGCTTGATGAGAGAAATTCAGACAAAGTTTGACTTTTTCTAACTATGTACAGCAAGTAAAGAAACATTTGACAATGAGTGAATTGCTGTCATTTCAACATATATTTTTAGAACATGTATTAGGAGTGATTAAGCATGTATGATCATTCTTTCACCCCTTTAAGCTTGACCAGATCACCCCATTACAAAGCAGAAATGAAACAGACTGAGAAAACTGTACTTTTGATTATAAAGAATTTAAGTCATAACCTGACTAATCCTCTTTTTAAAATAGCCTATCAAACATACAACTTGTTCTCCAGGAAAAAGGCAGACAAATATTCAAACTGATACATTTGGAAATGATACTCCAATTTAATTACAGGATTTTTTTCTTAACCATAAAAAAATTTAGGTCTCTAGTTTACTTCAAGCCATCACAAGGTGAAAACTGGATAATCTCCAAATTAAATTTCCAAATCCTAGTTAAAACTTACAAGTGCTTTTGGCAAACATGATCTATCAATGAAATGTGACCAACATCCTCCCCACACTTTGTTAGATAAATGCTAATTAGGAAAAGCCTAGAAAAGAATGAATGGGCTAAGTAGAATTGCTTCAGTTTTGGGGGTGAGAATAGAAAAATTTGTATCCGTGTCTCTTATTTTGATCACGTCCAGAGAAGCTGTCCTACAGATAGTTTTACACTTAAGTTACTGTACATGTTCCTCTGTCAGATACAAGTATGGAAAAGTCATACCCCTGATCAACAGATTATGCCTGCAAGAATCCTAATACAGATAAATCATAATGGCATCAAAGTCTTTTTGGTAAAAAAAAAAAAAAAAGTATCAAGAAAATTCAAGAGTTGCACCAATATGCCAAGTAATAACTATAGACTTTAGATGAGGGGGCGGGAAAACACAACTTCTTCATATAGGTGAAATTCGGTATTTGCTGAAAATAGGTACTACTGTTCAACAACTAAAAGACTTGATTTATCCAGCTTAACTGATATCCTATTTTAACAATTAGTGTACAAATTTTAGTGCAACAGCACAATAGAGACCGGATGTTTATCTCTGTGATTCTAAAATAAAAGTTCCAGATATTAACCAAAACCAATCTTTTCTTTACCCACAAACTTAGAAGGACATACTATTCATTATGGCTTGTCAACTTGTGCTGTTGACATCTTTTTATTCCTTCATAAAGGAGTAACACTTTAATGAAATAAAGCAATAGAAATTCTCCTGCCTCCAGTGATACATAAACTCATTTTAGATGCTCCGAAAAACTTTGTTGTAATTTTTTTTTTCAAACTGTTACTTATTTGAAACAGCAACAAGGAGTAATGTGTTTCATCCTTTCCACCTAGGCAATTATTTAACTTAATGGGTTCTGTATATGTGAAAACATTTCTGTGATTAATATTATGGTGTTACATTTTTTGAAAGCTAGCTATCAGTACATTTTGATTTCAGAGTGTCTGAAAGAGCTACAGAAAATTGAGAGCACCGAAACATTGAAAAAAACCAGCCACCTGATGTCTACACAGGCAAGGTATCTTCCTCAGTTCTGAAAGTTTTGATAAGTTCAAACACAAAAGCAACCCAGCAATTTCAATTTCCTTCTTCCAGCTTCAATAAATTAAATAAAGATCAGCTCCAGAGAAGCTCTATGCATATGAGGAAGGATAGATATTTTCCTCTCTATATAGGTAATTAAAAATATTTTGGAAAAAAAAAGATGGAAAGTTGCCAATTCATGCTAAATACACACACATGCAGAGGGAGGAGACTAAGCAAATATTGCACAACAGCACTACTGAAACCAAACATCCCACTGTATGCCAAGCAGAAGAGTAGCACTGCGTAAACACATGAATGAAACTCCAGATGGAAGCAGGACAAGTCTCAGTGTCACTTATATCATGTAAGTGCGTAAAACATTATGTCTTACACTTACTACAGCAAGCCTCTTCACAAAGCTAAGATTATTAACCCCAGATACCATCAACCCTTACAGGTTACAAAAGATCTTGAAAAGAAAGGAAACCTCCTCACAGCCGTTCTCAAAAGCTACAAGTAACACAAGTGATTAAAAAGATACAAGGAATTAATCAAAGCCAATTTAAACACACATTTTTGTATCCAGAACTTTCAGAGTTACCAAGAACAGCATTACACAGGGACCAGTTTCAACTACACACAGAGCTTCCAATGGTTTAATCAAATTAATTTAAAGCAACTAATGAATAAACACCAACTGGCTTAGAAGCGGCTTATTTTTGTTGACTAGACATAGTGTCGTAGACTTACAACGAACATAAGTATCACCTGCACCAATCAGTTTAAATACAACGCCAAAGTTTATGCAACACTTCCTAAGCAGTGCTAAGAAAACAGTAAGTCAATGATAATGAATGCTTTTTATTCTACTGTATCCAGTATGAGTGTACTTGAAGTGACAAAACGTCACTCTGTATAATGGAAATAACTTATGAAAGTGTTCCCTTTAAATTACATCACTGTTTTGATGTAGCACAAACACAGCAGCAAGCACCCAGTGTTTTATGACAACATCCTAATTAGGAGTTGGGAATGTTTGGCCATGTGACCAGAATGCTGAAAACTCAGTCCTAAGAATCAAAGCCATTTACAGCCTGTACTACCAGTTCATAATTTCTGATACCACAAAAAAAGTAACTGTATCCTACTGACTTTGAATACTGCTGCTCTTGAATGTTGAACTCTATTAGCAGACCCCTACATTTTTCAAGTGATAGTCAAATTTTTCAAGTGACAGTACAGATCTCCGTACTTCAACTTTACACATCTTGAAAATAGTCTTGCTTATCTCTCAATGACCTCTCACAAGCAGATGGCAGTCCCATAAAACATCGATTTTTCTTACATTCTCTAACAACAACAAAAGAAAAGCTTGCTACTATTCAAACAATTTTAAAAGCAGTACAAGATGAAAGTCTCATGATAAGCTTAAGGACTATTACAATAAAGAAGCTAAGATTTGTTTTGTTTACATGAGCACTTTTAGGAAGTTCTTAAAAGACAGCAGCCTAAATAGTGTGTAAGAAATTGATACACATTGACATATATGTCACTCTCCTTTTCTGAAGAAATCAGTTAAGTCCCTCAAGTTTCAGATGTCTTTTCCTATCAGTTACAGCAAACTACCAAATCAGGAGACAGCATCCTACAGATTAATATCCAGACTTCCACTTCCAATGCACAATTTGAGCTACAAACAAATTGATGATAGCATGGACATCAAATAATTAAACACTAATTATGTTTTGGATTAATTTTTACATCAGTGCTTTAGAAAGTATAATTATCCTATTTCATAGGTGATAAAAACCACTTTGCCTGGTGTTACCTACAAGGGTAAGGCAAAAGCAAGAAATAGAAGACAATTCTTCCAAAGCTCCACACAATATCACCTTTCTTTCTCCTTATGGATTTCTCTTAATTATTTTTACTCATTACGCATTTAGTGCATTTTATGAGCAATCATTTAATTTCCACCTTAACTTTCTCACTACATTTCAGAGCATATATAGATTGTATTCCAAGGCTTCCAAAGCACTGCAGCAACAATTCTGAACAATAATCTATTCTGAAAAGTTAGTATAAATGGAGAAGCCTAATGATTCAAAATGCACAAACCTAGACTTTACGCTTATATAGAGGATATATAGAAACTCAATACTTTCTGACTTTGAAACCCCATCATATTCAGACACTACAGTTAACCTTGAAAGATATTTACCCACAACAGAAAAGAAGGAATAGCCCCTGTTCCTCTTTATTTTACTTCCACAGAAAATAAAACCCTGTCCATGGTGTTACAAAAGCTTCTCAGTCAAGTTTTGCAAGTTTAAGATCCCATCTAGTATCTTTGTCATCACTGCAAGACAAACAAGAATAATACACTTGTTGTCCTACTTTGTGTAATTTTTGGAGATAGGAGAAAAACCTCCACCAACAGAAAAAAAAAATCTCCTTCCCCCGGCACTCACTGAAGATCCACACTACAAGTTTTGCCAACAGAACCAGAAGGCAGAGCCTTTCTAGAGGAGAAAGTGAGAATGGGAAGTTTGGGTAGATGTCTACTATCTCATATTTGCTGGCAGCATTTCTGAAGATACAAACAGGGAAACAAAATGTATGGGAATGGCCCACTGCCTTCCCTGATTTAACAAAATTACTGACTTACTACAAAATAAGCTACAACTGATCAGACAAACAGTTAAATGAACATAACATAGTACATAGCATAGTTAAATAGGAAAGCATTTGATTTCAGTTGGGATAGCTGAATAAAAAACTTCTATTTAACTGTAATCTTAGGAGAATATAGTAATTTTTTCCAATGAAAATGCAACTTTTCATATTAATTTAAATCTTATTTTTATGAAAGTAAAGAAATTTCCACATATTAGTTTACTGATCTCATGCACCAAGGCTTCAAATTAAGCAGAGAATTATGCCAAGAGAGCAAATCTAATATTTTAGAATCACAGAACCATAGAATGGTTTGGTTTGGGAGGGACCTTAAAGATCACCTAGTTCCAACCCCCCTGCCAAGGGCAGGGACACCTTCCCCCAGCCCAGGTTGCTCAAAGCCCTGTCCAAACTGGCCTTGAACCCTTCCAGGGAGGGGGCAGCCACAGCTGCTCTGGGCAAGCTGTGCCAGTGCCTCAACTCCCTCACAGGAAAGAATTTCTTCCTTACATCTAATCTAAATCTTTCAGTTTAAAACCGTTACCCCTGCTACTATCACTACACTCCTTGACAAAGACTCCCTCCCTCCCTTTCCTGTAGGGTCCCTTTAAGTGCTGGGAGGCCACCAAAAGGTCTCCCCAGAGCCTGCTCTTCTCCAGGCTGAACAACACCAACTCTCTCAGCCTGTCCTCATAAGGGAGGTGCTCCAGACCCCGATCATCATGGCCCTCCTCTGGACCTGCTTGAGCATGTTCTTCTTCTTATGTTTGGGGCCCAAAACTTGTTTCATTAAATGTTAGTATTCGGTTGAAAGCAAAAATTAAAGAGTCAAAATTAAACACAATGCTGCAAACAAAATATGAAACCTGTCTTGACCTATGCTTTATATTCAAGAATACTGTACTGTATTTGTAAAATTAGTTTTCCCTAAACATCAAGAATAACTGCTGCTTACACAGAAAAAGCAGACATCTAAAAGATACCATCTTTTTTGTTTGTTTGTTTGTCTCAACATGTAACCATTTTCATGTTTCCCCTATTAGTTGATAGAGTTGCACGTTAAAAATTAAACGTGCAAAGAAGTAGCAACATTGTAAACTGCCCAACGATTACAAGAACGCTTATTTTAATGTATCAGATCAGCTACCGTCGCAATGAAAACAAGTTTAATTTCACGCCAGTCTTAGTGATAATCCAAATCCATTATTTTCTTTTATTTTTTTTTCTCCCCCCCATATATATCTACCTACTTAAAACTATGTATATCTGCGCATAGATGACTGATAAACTGTGTTTCTAAAGCCGCCCGGGAAGCCTGTTGTTTTCCTTAGCTGGCTGCTCTTCAGGCTGCGCCTTCTGACATGCAGACAGGCAAGCCGTGGGTACAAAAGCGCAGAGCTCCGAGGAGCAGCTCTGCGTTTGCGTGGTCCAACTGTTAAGCCGCTCCCGCCGGTGCTACTCCCCCGAACAACAGCATTGTTTCCCGGGGAGGCTGAACGAAGGGAGACCGGGCTGCAGCACCAAGCCGCCTCCGCGCTGCCGGCGGCAACCGCAGACCACCGAGCAGAGGGTCTCCCGCTCGCGCGTCCCCGGGACGCCCGCCACTCCTCTCCCCCCGCCGTCCCTCCCCAGCGCAGCTCCGAGCACCGACCCCCGGGGCGGAGGGCCGGGCAGGGGGCGGAGGTGTCCCCCCCGCCCCGCCGCGGGCTGCCCGGGCGGTACCCGCTCCCCTCACGGCCCGGCCGGGCCGCAGCCAGGCGCGGCGGCGGCGGCCACCATCCTCCTGCTGCAAGGCCCCGGCCCAGTCTCGGGGGTGGCGTAAGAGCCGAGGCTGCTCCCGCAGCGGGGACCGCGGCTGCACCGTGCCGTGCCCTGCCCTGCCCGTTCCACCCGCGGCGCGGAAAAACCGGCCCGCGGCGCTTGCCTACCCAGAAGCTCTCCACAAAGTACGCCATCATCATCGCCCCCGCCGCCGGCAGGGAGCCCGGTGCCGGCCGCCGAGACGCCGCGGAGGAAAGGGGCCGCCGCCGCCGCGCCGCCCTTCCCGTTACGGCGCAACGGCCCGCCCGCCTGCCCCCCTCCCTCCCTCACGGCCCCACCGCCCCGGCCGCGCGCACGCGCCCGCCGCCGGCCCTCGCTGCGCAGGCGCACCGCCCAGCCCTCGCCCCTCCCCGGCGGGGCATGCGTAGAGCGGCGGCCGCCCGGCCGGGGGCAGCACCGGCGGTCGGACATGGCGGGCGGTGCTGTCCCCCCTTCACCTGCCCCCCCTCCCCCCCGGCTCGGTTTCTAGACCCTTCGATCGCCTGATGCAGGCGATGAGCCGGTGGGACTGATGCCGAGTACTGGACCATGACAGGGACCTGCTCCAGTGCCGCCTGGGGACACTGCACCTCGAGTGCTGTTTTTCGGGGAGAGTATCTTTTGCTGTACTCTGCCTGGCACCACGGGCCTCTCTCGGGGAGCCCAGGTAGTTCATGTTCTACTTCAGTGACATGACTTGATGCCCCAAACAGCAGTTAGGTTTTTCTTACTGACTAAAAACACAGCCAGGCCTAAGCGGTGGTGGTTGCTCACTGTCCCGTGCGAGCATGTGGTAAGCACTTTACCCAAACTTTATCCATGTTTTTGTCAGCACAAAGCTTTATCCAAGGCACAAAAAGTAAGACGCTGATATCCTATGCTGGGTGTTCAAGGTCCTCCCTTCCCCCTGCATGGAAACACTACCAGTTCTGGTTTGAAAAATCTCACCTGCCTCCACCTTTATGCTGATGTCCTTTGGCCTTCCTTCTGTAAGGAATTAAGTAAGGCACAGAGCAGAACATTTGGGTCATCCCTAAGAAACTAATGAATTCATCAACTTATGTCAAATGTAGTCAAATGCTGACAAAAGACTTACATGAAAGCCAAACAGGAAAAATATAGTTCAGAAGTTTACAGAGCTACAGAATTTCTTTAGGCAAAAGAGCACTAGTTAGGGCAAACAAGACAGTCAAATCATTATTCATATCAATATAAGTCAGTGCAATTCATTCTGCATTAAAAAGTATCAACTACCTTTATCAAAGGTACTGTCATGAAATATAAATACCATTCTGAGCTGGTATTACGGTTATTGGTAGCTGTCTGTAGCTTTAGTCCATCACTTCCTGTAGCTCTGTGGTAAGTTTAGGAATTGATTTCTTTCCAGCAATGCTGTCTCAAAGTTTCAGTATATGCAAAACTTGCAAAGTTGCTGATGCCGAGACAGAAAACTTCTGGATCCCTTTCATAGTAAAAATCTCTAAAAGCCCTAAGACTGTCAGATCTGTGTCTCTCTCTTTTGATAATAGTAGTAATCACGTGTACCACAATTCTAAACAATAATGACATGCTACAGGATTGCATTTAAGAAAAACTTCTTTATGCATCAGTTTACTTAATATAAATAAGAAGTCTGCATTATGATCTGAAGAAAGATACTAACATAGTACTTTTCAGCAGTGTGCATTGCTGTCTGTAAGGATGTACACCAGGTCAAACAGTGAGATAAAGTTTTATGATCAGAGCTGAAGGGTTTTATTCCATGGAAGATGCAAAAAGACCTTTCACAGGGCCCGATACTATGCTATGATGGAAGGAAAGTCAGATTCACTTGTACATTTTATAGAAAATTTCCCATCTTGCACATTTTCAAAGATAAATAGTAATGCCTTGTCTACTACCTTACTATATCTAGATGTGATTCAACTGCTGCAGTGCCACAGCAATCTACCATCACACAAATATCAAACCCATCCTCAGGTTTTCAACAACAGCTTTCCACAAAAATTTGAGTGAAATGCAAAATCTTAGACTTGCACTTTGAGGCATCCTGCAGCATAGGTACAGTTATATAGAAAACCACTTTGGCTTCTACCAGGTGATGATCAGGATCAATAGTTATATTCTGAAGGCACACTCGAATTCCCCATAATAAAATTAATTTCTTAGCAGTGAACTTTCTCTGGAACTCCATATACTATCATAAAGTGAGCTCTACCAGCAACAAAGAGCTGTTCTTAAACTTTACCATCCTACGTGCCGCATGACAATCTCGTCACTTATCTTTTAAAGTAGCACATACTGAAAAATCCTTACTAAGGACATTCCTATTATGTATGCTTCTTCTATGAAGACTGGCTTGGATAAGAAAATTGTAGATTACTGATTACCTTGCTTTATGTGCTGCTGGATATTATGTAGTGAGCATGACTGAAGAATCAGTCCATGTACCGTGCCAATGTCATGGTAATATCCAGTTGCTGTTTCTACCGTTTTTCAGTAATGCTTCTTGCATAATAACCAGCAGCAGGTATTAGCAGATATCAGCGCTCAGTATCTTGCACTTGAATTTAAAATTCAGTGTAAAGAAGGATATGGAGGTGTGATGGGGAGATGATTTTATGTGCTGAGTCAATATCCAAACAGTTTATTAAGGTCATTCTAGAAGCTGACAGATTCTAAGCTACATGCACATGAGATCTTGAGGTTATGAGACCAACTAAATATAGCACTTAAAGGCAGACACTGATGCTCAGCCATATTCAAAACAAATTGTTAGACATACTAGGAAAGGAACAGAGAACCTCATCCAGTATGTAAACCTGTGTGTGTGGGCACCTGCACCATGAATGCTGTGTGCAGTACTGGTACTTCTTACCTGAACACCCCCACCCTCCAATAAAAAACCCAACACTGCAAACAAAAAACAAAACAAAACAAAACAAAAAACAAACCACCTCACAAGACTGGGATAAAAAAAGAACAAAAACCACTCTAAGATATGGGAACTAACATCCACCAAGTAAACTAGAAATCTTCAGGCTGGAAGAAAGATGACTGAGAAAGAATACGATATAGAGAACTCATAAGACTAGAGATGAGTTAAAAATGAAAAATATGTTTTAATGAAAGCACAAGCAGAGAATTCAATCAAGACAGAAGGAAGGGGAAACTGGGCAAAGTTTCTAGATTTCTTTAGATGGAGAAATGGATTACTAAATACAAAGACAGTATCACCTTTTCTGGAAGTCCCTGATCTACACATTAGTGAAGCCTTTAAGAATACTTTGCAGTAGAATAATTTATAGTACTTTAACCTTATCCTCTTCCCTAGGTGTTGGCTGCCCAGGACAGGATACTGCCTTAGGTAGACTCTTTGTTTGTTCCAATACAATTGTACTTTTGTTCTCCTGGTGTAATGGAGGTGGACAGAAAGGAACATTAATTTGATAGCCATAACTGCACAGCGAGTCCTGTATAATAAGAAAAAACATTCCCATTGCGTATTTTCAGCAGCTTTCATGGAAGATCCAGATAGTTTTCTGGATTACTAATTTTTTAGTGGAGACTTTAAAAAAGCAATTCCTCTCCACTTTTGTCCACCTACATGAGTGTAAGGTTAAAGAACCACAACAGCAGACCTCACAGGTAGGGTATGAAGAACTAGAGAGACTTCTTGGCTATACTAGCTAAATTATATTTCATTAATATAATCCTAATTTTTGAAAAATGTCATTTGTCATTGGTGTGGGTTACACACGTGTGAAAGGAAGTATTTAGCTCAGAGTTCCCATCTCAGAAAAGCATCTCTGGTTCCACGGTTTGCTCTCTGCATCTCAATTTACTCATCCTCCTTTCTGGTTCTGGTTTTATAAGTATTAGTATTAGCTTATTTTCAACAATCAGTTCTTTTAAAGGGTGTAGATAATCTGAGATGTGGCATTATATACACTAAGTTTATTACTTGAAGGAACTTGGCAAATATGATACTAAAGATACAGTGCATTTAGACTACAGACATGAATAGGATTGAAAAATAAAGATTGTATACTATATTTTTACCTGTAGTAACTAAGCTAATTTGATTTATGACTGAGTCATTTGAAAATGGATTATGAACTCCAGGTAAAATAGCTGCATTTGATTATTACTAGAACCCTTAATGCATGAGCCTACAACAAAATGTGCTAATGTAAAATGAATAAAGAATCCAAATAATTGCCCCAAATAATTCAGATTATTACATTACTTTATATCATAATGAACTGCCAAAGAGCCAGTTGATATTTAAAGCTCTTTATAAATTAAAAATGAGTAAGAAACTGATTCAGGTAAAATAGATAATCTAACATTGCACTTTATTTTTAAAGACAACCTGAAGAAGCAGATAGAGGTAGAGCCATTTTATAGACTATATATATATATATTTCATATATCAGCTTGATGATGCCTTAAAAAATGCGTTTTCTTTCTTTACTTGCTTTCTTTACACCACTACACAAAGAATCATGATAGGTAAACAGGAATTTATACTGCCAATTGAGGCGTGTTCTGAAGATTATGAGCACCAGAAGGAGACATAAAAAGCCAGAGTTGTTTATCGTTGTGGTGGAGAACAAAAGATGGGGAAAAGGAAGACAGAGTGAATTGTTATCCAAGTCCCTTTCAAGAGTCATTTAACTTTTGTAAGAACTGTCAGGTTACCTTGTAGGATTTAAAACCACCAGGATTATGTTCTAACCAAGCAATTGTGCCTGAATACCTGCAGACATTACCTAGAAGTTTAATAATTCACTTGCTTATGACCTACACATTACCTCCATGACTAGACATTTACTGCAGCCTTTCTCTACAAAATGTGTAATGAAACTCCATAGACAGAATTTAAAGCTAGAAAATCTTATGAAAATAATTCTGGCTAGGAGAAAGAGATTATAAAGATAGAATAAAATACAGCTGACTTCAAATAATTTATTTAAAGGGTATTGGGAATTCTCCAACACAATCTTAAGACGGGCTAGTCCCTTTTCTGAAATATATGCACAAACTCAAATTGTGGTCTGATGAGAGGTAACTGGTGAGATTATGGTCTACATTACACTTCTGGGTTGGATGAATGTTTCTAATATATTTTCTGAGTTTAAGATAAACAAAAATATTAATGCACAGTTTTAGATAGCCACATTAATTACAGTAAAAGATCAACTGATTTTTTTTGTAACTTGATGCAATACCTCATTGAAGTTCTTTCAAAGCCAGTAATGAATTCTGTGTTCTGCTGAAGATTTAGAGCAGGTTTTAATGACACTGTTTTCAACATCCCTGAAATGATGTATTCCATTAGGCTGCATCATCTGACTCACTGTATACTTAAATGCACATTTCTATTGATCTAGTCACCAAGCTTGATCGTATCCCATTTATTACTTCAATTACTTAAATTATGAAACCAACAGCATTGTTTCAGAGTGAGTCATTTGGTGCCAATACTCCACCTTTATTACTCTTCTGTTCCGTTGCTGCCAAAAGCATGTTTCACCAAATCAACCTTCAATCAAATGGAAGGATTAGAAAGCATTAGTGAACATTAGTAATGATGAACCAGAATAGTTTAATGGTTATAGATTCCATTGTGATGACTCTTAGTCACACTTCAGCCCTGCATGAAAAATTCTGGGAGACTTCTAATTTCATCTGTGTTCTATGTAAGATGGGGAAATAACATGAAAAATTATTATGCTGTTATACTGTCAAGAATACATTCAATGGTTACATGAATTTATATTGTTGATAAATCAATGTATTTGACATCCCATATATGTTTTAAGCACTTACCTGCAAATATGTCAATCAATAAAACTTGAAGCAGCTTATTTGCAGTCAACTAGTAAAAATGACATAAATGAAAAAAGACCGAAGTATTTAAAGCAGTTGAATTCCATGAAAAGGAAACAAACCTGAGGTGCTTAAAAAATCAAGCTCCCATTGTATAACTTCACTTGGTACCAAACTACTCCCTAGTACCTAGACACAAGCAAGATGTGGTGTCCAGGTCACAAAGATCTTCTCCGCTCTGGTTATAATATATGACAAACAGAAAAGGTAACGGGTGGTGGAAGGGTCTGAAGCTAAGGTAACAAGATTACATGGTATTTCAGAGAAGTATTCCTAGTACAGCATATTGGAATAAATCGTGCTTAGGTTCTTAATTTAACCAAATGCAGTTTGTCATCATTACTATACTAACAAAGAAGAATTGCAAAGGATTGGGAATAAGTTTATGAAAGACAGGAAATAAAGTAATGAAAGACAAGTCTGGACAGATTTTTTTAGCTGCCTAGGTAAGAAGCAGCTATTTGAAATATTGTGAGAAATGTAGATGATTTGGTTATACAGATACTTAATTAGGATTGCACATTAAAAATCAGAATGGCAGTATGAACAGGATGGTCAGTGAATGGTTTGCATTTGGGCAGCAGTTGTGCTATGTGAAAATAATTCTTACCTTTGATTCTTCACAACGTTCATATATGTACATCCTAGTGCGTACTAATAGCAGCCACCAGCTTGAGTGGCTGGAAGAAAGATGTGAACTTCACCATGTCCTTATCTTGGTAAAATTCTTAATGCCTATATGATGTGCAGACTGGTAGCAGTAATGATTTAGAGGGCCCTCCTGTCTCCACACACTTCAAGGAACATCCTGTTATCTCTCCCAAATTTGAAATTAAGTTACCGAGGTTTGTTTTTTTTTTAAAAAATAAGTAAAAGTAGCCAAGATGCTGATGGTTCTTAAATAGACAAACTAAACTCTGAGTTGTTACATTGGACAATTATTTACCCAGCAACCCCCTGTTAAACAATGACATTTTATAGGCTGAGAAACAGTTACAAAGATAAGTGAATGCCTGCAACAAACAAGACCTGTGGTCTAGGGTCCAGCTAACTTCCATCTGGTTTTGGCCCAAAGACGACAACGGTTTTGGTGTGTAAGGCCTTCAGCAATGAGGATGGTCATAAGCAAAACTAGAATTAGCTACATCTGCCCATGTCAGAGTATTGGAGAAAGTGATGCAACTATCTTACTTAGTTATGCTAAGGTATGTAAAGAAATAAAATTAATACTTTAATTCCTAAGGTATGTAAAGAAATAAAATTAATACTTTAATTCTTACTTTGTCATGGGATTCACCTGTTCTTCCAAAGTATTTCCAAATCTAGAATGAAAAGGGGCACATATTTACACACCTGGGGTTATTTTGGACATGTTTCTAAAATGTTTATTTGAGCATGCACATTTCAGAATGAAAAATTTACATGCAAGACAATGACCATCATTGTGTTGAGGAGAAACAAAGCCCACGATGTTATATGACTCAAAATTTCCTTTTGCGATAAGGATTATGTTAAAGGAATATACCAAAAGATGTCAAGATGCGGTTCTGGGGAGAAAAGTATCACCTCAGAATTTGGTTGTAAAACAGGGTTTTTTTATTGTTGTTCATAGTTTTTTTTTTTTTTTATATATATATATATTTTTAATGCTATCATTCACTATGAGTTTTCAAAATAAAGTCTCCTTCAGTTTCTTTATCTGCAAGCCATAGAATAACCTTGACAAGTTAACACGAATGTACAGCTGAGAGATAGCTTGAGAAGCCTGCAAATTGAATGTGCCCTACATGTAAGGACATTCCTTGACAATCATTTCAAGAGAAAAGGACAGGCAAATTAACATTGCTACTCATTGTATGCAGTACTTTATCAGAAAAAGAAAATTCCATTTGGCATTTGTATTAAGCAGTGGGGTTGCAGAGGTAAATAATAGAAAATTTAAAAATATCTGTACCAGTTATAGTAATATTGCTGTATGCTGTAAACACAGGGGAAGACTTCAGGTTCCCCTGTATATTTAATAGGGGAAATTTATGACTACCCATCTTGCCAAGGGGAAAATAAGAAAAGGGAAAATGGCTAAAACTGTCAGCAAACTAGTTTGATGTGTTTTATTTCCATATTTTAAATGTAAATTAAGATTTGACAAAAAAAAAATTACACCTAAAGCTACAAAATAAATACCACAATTTTAATTTTTATGATTTAAATGATTCTTTCAAAAAAGAATTGGTGCCACAAAAAACCCCTGAAAAACTATGACTGAAAAATAATTCCTTATGTGCCCTCACTTACATATATGTATTAATACGTGTACAGCATAATTACACATGCTTTCCTTAAAAAGTAGACTGATTATTGGAAACAATCTCTACCATTATTTAGATTAACATTTGGATGCCATTTGGGAGGTTTTGATGGTATATACTGCTCATTTTATGCAAAACAATGGTAACTGCCTCCAAAATAAATGGACTTTACATATTAACACATAAGCAGTATGTTTCATTGTGAGTCATTCTGGGAAAACAGAAACTACCAATATCTATTCTGCAAGAAATTAACATGCATCAATTGTTTTACATGCACAATGTTCCCACTGAAATGCTTATTCATTCAAGTACATCTTTAAATTAGATGCTTTTTTGTTTTGTTTAATATCATGATCTATGTTGAAACTACAATCCTTTGCACTGTTGCATTCTTACCACAAACTTTGTCATAACATTAATTTCATTCAAGATGCTAGTACTTACTCTACTCATCTGGTTTGTATGTACAGGTAGCAGTCAAACTCAGAATTAGAGGCCACAGCTTAAGATCAGGCTCTAAGCTGATAGCAGGAGACTTGAACAAAACACCTGCCTGACAGCAGGATGTTCTATCATGGGCACCCCACAACATAAGGGGAGTGGGGAGGGCTATTTGAAAGAAAACAAAACTTGCCCCCGCTCCCTGCCACACAGCCACTGGTGCATTCAGCCACCGGTGCACTCAGCCACCAGGAACTGATCTCTGTTAAACAACTTGGTTGCTACCTACCTACGCTGCTGCTAACAGCTGCTCCACAGCTTCTCCTCTTTCTGGAGGCAGAAATCCAAGTCCTTCATTAAGCAGACTTTCAGCTGAGCATGTAGAAATTAGCTTCTACAATAAATTTTGTTACAGTAAGTAGTTACATTGTAGCAATGTGTTTTATTGAATTTAATCATTACACTAGAGAAGCTATCTGTGCTAGACATAGGTGGTTGTCTAAATTGTCTACACGCTATTGACCAACTGTTAAATATTGGAAGTGAACATAAAATGTTCAAATCAGCATGGGTGGATTTTGTCCAGAGAGCTGCTATTGTTAGTTTCATACTTTCATTTTAGAGATTCCTGTTTCAGGAAGTTATATAAATGGAAGGACAAGTCTTTAAATAGTTTGCATTATCACGGTCCCACAAAATCTAAATAAAATTCAACTAAGACCACTGCAAGTTTTGGTTCAAGGTCTTAAATAATTTTAATTTATTTCTAGTTGACTACTTTTTTTTTTTTTTTTTTTTTTTTTTAAATTCACATTATTGATAACACAAGCAATGAGAACAATTTTATTTTTTCCCCCCCTTTCCAATTTGGTCAGACCTGGCAAGCATCAGCTATTTCAAACAAAAATACAGTCAATCTACCATTTCTCAGTAGTAAAGCAATTACCAGTTATCACCCAACAGGCATTAAATTTTAGTTCACATAAACCTCCTATTTCTACATTGATTGCTCTCAAGCAGCATGAAGCATCTAAACCAAACTGACCTTAACTTATCTAAAGAACATTTTCTTTCAGATAAAATGAAAATCCTTATTCAAGAGACTCCAGAACTTATATGTATGAACCAGAAGAGTGCACTACTGGGCCAGACAAAACATAAACTGAACATGAAATATTAATATTTCATTAAAAATTGGAATGCAACATCTATATTTAAACAACTTTATTAACATAGTCAAGCAGTGATTAACATTCACATCTATTATGTCACATCATACAAATGTAAATACAAAATTACTACAGTACAATATATATTCTCTGCATGATCCAAAATATTTGGTGGCCCCAAAAACTCTTTAAAATTCAGCAGCTTATCAAAAATTAAAACCATATTCTATTTAAAATGAAGTTCTGTTAGCACATAGGCAGACTTCAAGAAATACCACTCAATTTAGTACAGTTTGAGAGGTTGCAGGATATGTTTGAAGGAAACATTCCAACGTTGTGGCAGATACAGAAACATCAGATTTAAAGCTTTCAGGCAAAACTCATACAACCTAAGTTGTCAGCAGAAAGATCCAGTCATCTTTCATTTTAAACTATTTTGTATACTGCATCCAATTTAAAATGTTAGAATGTCTAGTATTAGTAAATCAGACAATGTACAACATAACTACCTATCTCTTCCATGAAAAAAAATATTAGAGTGGAGATTTCAACAGCCAAGTGAACGTGCTTATACCAATCTGTTTTTTTTCTAACCACTGTCCTTGCAAAAAACACTCAGGCCTTCTCAATTTTGTTGCCCACCCAAAGGAAATAGATACCTAAGGCAAAAGTAGCACAATAGAACCAGCTTATAGAAAAATGACACTATACTGTAAGAGTTGAATTCTTCAAGACGTGGATTTGGCTTACTTAAAGTATACTGTAACACCACACAGGAATTAATCTTAAAGAGCCATTTTAAACTTCCCTCATATAAGTACATTCAAGTGAGCAATTATTCTTATTATTTTACCAGAATATACTCTCCAAGGCAAGAAATAAGAGTACTTGCCTCAGTTTCCGACTTAAAGTAATAGTCTAAAACTGGCTTGCTCCAACCATCAAGTGCAAAGAGCAAGCATCAGTGGCAGACAAAAACCAGCTTCTATCAGAGAATACCTAGAAGACTGATGGATGCAAGTCATTCTGGAGAATGCATAGGTGAGTGAAATACACAGCTACTGATCAAGCTTTATTTATTCAAGATGAGGTTACTGGAAATATGTAATATATAACAAATATGTATGCAAACTACATCAGCATCTATCTGAGATAACTGCAGGATGTTTTGCCATTTCACTGTAGAGCTTAACCTTTATCTAAGATAAAAAGTTACTCTTTAGACCCTATATAGAAGCTTTACACTTCTATCATCCTCATGAAAGAGACAATATTGAAGCAATTAGTGTTAAGTTGCAACTTCTTTCCTTGACAAAATCTGAAACAAATGATTTCCAATATAATGTTGCATTTAAAGCATTTTTCAAGAGATATTTAAGTTGTTTGAATATGGATGCATTCTCCTCAAGGGAAGAATGTTTTTGCACCTTATCTGTTAATACATTCAATATGAATAAAATAAGTGAAGCAAAAGTCATTATTGTCCCACAGTAGAAGGTTAATTTAGAGTAAGTTTGAGACATAGGAGCTGCCTAAATTAAATACATAAACCAATAGAACTAAGACATTTTTATTAGCATGTGTTCTGAACAAAAAGGGTACAAGAGTATTCACCTGAGATAAAGCTAGTGTTTGTATATTTCTAAGTAGCAATGAGTTTCGCTTGAGGAAATCCACTTGAAGTTTTAAAATATACATTTTACTATTATACAATATATGCAGTTAAGTAATTAAGATTGATGCTAACATAAAAGTCCTAACAACAAAAAAAAATCACAGTGTGTATCAATATTAATTACAAAATTTATGCTACTTCATAACTTTTAAAAATTATGATTATAAATTTTAAACCCATTCTTCTAAAAGTGACCTTTTGAGTACAAGCTTTACGAAGCAATAAACTAAAGCATAAGAATTAGCTTATTACAATTTAAATATATACATATTCACTGATTTAGAAAATAATCATGCTTTGGAAAAAATTTACAAAATTGATTAATTTTGCTTGCAGTGGTTAAAATAATGAGCTATTTTAATCGTTTTCCCTAAATGAAATGAGCTGTTTCCTGAATGTGTAATGAAAAAAATTTAGTACTGAACTTCACTTAAGACTAATTTAACAGCAATTTAGAACTGCCAAAAAGACGCATTTGTAAAGATTTTAAATACACTTTCTGTTACCAACTTAGGTTGATCAGCAGCTTTTGTTCACTCTCAGAATCCTTCAGAAAGGGAAACTCAGAACAGGAAAAAGGCATATATAAAAACAGTAAACACTGACCTCCTGAGGTTCCTACAACAAAAATATTCAAGTAGAAAACTACACCATTACTTAGCAGCGGCTATTTCTGTAGTTTAGCACACTAACAGCACTTTATTCAGTGTGTAAGGAGCAAATGAAGTAAGCCGTGCTTTTAGCATGCCAAGAGGCAGAAACACTGGAATGTAACAAAGACAAACTCACAACTCTACCAGTATAAACATTCAGTCAACATTCAAGAACTGTCAAGACTACACCACAAGAATTAAGATGCTTTTTATATATCCCATGATGCAATAACTGAATTATGTTAATGCTGATTCAGAACATTTCTTACCTCACATTATACTCTAAATGGCTTCTGCAAATCTCTGCACTGTATTATGCATTAGTAGTATGTTTATTTGCTTTAAAATATACCATGAGTGAACTTACTGATACAAAAGACTGTTTTGTCAGTACTGTTTATTTCTGCCTTATTTTAATTATTTTCCTTGCTGTTATACCAGATCAGTTCACATCTGTACAAGTACCTATTAAAATATGTATGTACAAAAGTGGCATCCTAAGCTAATCTGAGGTGAGGTGGAATGGTTTTATTTGGTTAAAAGGGCTTTCTCAAATTTAAAAAGATTAGTTAAAACTCAGATTCTAGCTGTTTTGCTACAGTATTATTTGAGTAGGTTTTCTATTCTAAAAATTTTTTAAGGTAATTTCTCTGGAACTCTTCCCTGATGTTCAAACACACTCAAAATTAAAGCAAGTTTGGGTCTAAAATAATATCCTACCTTGCTAAGTTTTAAATTTTTGTTGGTTTTTTCCTTCCAGAATTTGGTTTTAAAGTGTTTTTAGTGACTATTACTACTTTACTTCAAAGTTATTAGTTAAGGAGGAATTTGGTATTTGCTACCAAAGCAATGTAGTTTAAAAGCAAGTTATCACATGCAACTTTTATCAAATTGAATAAACACTATATACTAGCATTACTGAATGTATTTCATCCAGTACATGTCCAAACTGTTCTTCAGACACAATCCATTACAATTTGCAAAGCCAAAAAAAAAGGGTGTGGAGGGCATGTAAAACATGCATGCTGTCATGCATAAAAAAAAAAAAAAAAACCCAAACAACAACAACAACAAAAAACCAAACAAAACAAACAAAAAAAAAAAACCAAAAAACCCCCAAAACCTCTTTCAACAGCATGTATAAATTCACACTCACACAGCTCAAAATTCAGTGCAATGGCTAAATCATTCAACAGTCAAAGAACAGAACCATGCAAAGAAGAGCAAGTTCTTAAAAAAACCCCAACCAAACAAAAAAAAAAACCCCAAAACTGTTATCCAGTATCCATTCTGCAATGCAAAGGTGAGAAACTAAATCTACAAAAAGGCTGTTATGGCTTAATTTTGTTTTGCAGATTAATTATGCAGCACTTGAAAAATGGAAAGGTGTGGCTTCACCTCTGACCAGCAGAGTTAAAAATCTCTCCATTTTCCTTTTTCATCATGGGATACTCTTTAGGCAATCTAAATTATTAAAGACTTGCCACTTTCAGATGGACACAAGATCAAGTGTACCAGTTAGGATTTCACATTCACAGTACATAAGAAAATACACATGAAAGGAAAAGTAAAGGGTTAACTTAACAAGGATTTATTCACAGGAGTACATGTAAGTAGAGAAAAAAAACACAACAGAAAAGCTAAACAAATGAAATGAAGAGGATCCAAACCAACTTTCACTCTGTAGCTTTAAACTTGCACCCTTGTGCATTTAACTACGTCACAAAGGGCCACCAACATGCGCCAATACAGTGTAGATACCCTGCATTACATCCATAAAATTAAAACATCTCTTTAAGATCATGCTTTGAACAAAAAGAAAGCATAGAAGGTAATATGTTGAGTTGGAATAAACACAAATATATCAATCATGTCATCAACTTCTACAATTGTCTTTACGTGCCAACTAACATTTATGCAGCCTTTAACAGGTCTTACCATGTAACTCTTTTTTAGAGATTCTGAGAAGATCACTAGTATATAACCATGCAGAAAGCACATCACACTGACAGCACAGAGGCAAATATTTTGCACAGCTATATCAGCTTTCCACATTGTGCAGGTTACACACAATACAATATCAATCTTATTCTTAACAGATCCTAAAAAGGTATTTCAAGGCCTAATTGTTTACTACAGTACTTTATATCTATATTCTTAAGTAAAATCCACTGAATCTTCAAAAAAGGAATTTTAAATGCAGGGCTATATTAAATTGGTAAACTGCAACACAAAACTGGCGCAACATAGGTAAGTGTATACCAATTTCACTCTATGTGATGCAAGCATGCTACTTTCCCACTAATTTAAATGACTTCTGATCACTATGAGCCAGAACACATGCCTGAACCTTAAACTGCACGTTAAGAATAATGCCTTACTCTAGAAATAAAATCTAATGAAGTACAATAATCAAATCATATTCACTACTTTAATTATTTTTTAAATGTAAAAATTAAGATGTCAACCTTTCCTTTGAAGTGTCCCTCCCCTTACCCCAAAAATCAAAGGAGTGACTCCTTTGGCAGCTTGCAGGTTGCTTCATTTTGTCCAAGTTAATCTTTATTAATTTATGATGGGGTATCTAATATTGTACACTGCAAGTGCCTGTTCCTAGACACAAGCTGCATTTTAAATGTACTAACTTCATTTGTGTAGTTCTTCATTAACATGCAAATACCTAGGAATCCCATCAAGCAGGATGAAATAATGTAGAAAACCCTTACTTAAAAAAACTTGAAAGAAAAAAGAAAGCCTTTTACTGTTTGTGACCCCCATTCTTAGGTTTCCTTTATTGTGCGCAAAGTAGTTTTCCTCTTTACGTATCCCTATGGTTCAATTACATAGTTCTTATTTTGGTAAAATCCCCTACAATATTCCAGAATGTGCTGTTTTGTGACTAGATTTTTTTTTTTCTTCTTCACATCCAGTGCAGAGTTGTAATAGGAGACAGATTTCCACCCACAAAGGCTCCAGATGTTAAAACATTTCCCAACATCGACTTAATACAGTAACGGCAACACCTCCCTCCCGCCCCTCCCAGTAGGGTTGGGATTGTACTGTATTCCCTACTGGTTTACCCTTCCCCCCAGTAAAGGGTAGCATTTTCCCTGGGTGCAGAGGCTCCCTCATAGTCTCCCAGACTGAAGGACCTGTAAAAGATAAAGACATAATTAAATCTCACCTTGAACCTTAACTGATAGATCTGTGCATAAACAAAGTACATTTTTTTGTCTTTTTTCATCAGTTGGTGCCAACTTTTAACTGAAAAACAATTTTATGCCTAGATTTTCCCTTTTACTTTCTCTGTAAAGAAAAAAGCCTATTTATATCAAGTAAATTATTATTCATGAAACAACAATGTATGCTTTTACACTGACAGTTCCACTATTGTGGCTAAACTTAGATTTAAGATAAAAGCTGTCCTATCTATTCTAACAAGCTTTTTCATTTCTAGCACAAAATTATGAGGTAGTTATGACATTGAGAAAGAATACTAAATATACCTGCTACTGATCCAGCAAGTGCACTTTTAGGCAGATTAAATAAGATAGTTTACTGTCTTCTCAGTTCAAATTGAGAATAATGGTGGATTTTATTACTTCAGATTCCTATTCATTAGGAGAAAACACCCTTCTGTCAGAACTAGAAGGCCCTCATTAATAAATACGCAAATGTTTGAAATTGGGTTATTTTTAATCCACTTTTCAGACTAATCATGTAACTCAAATAGGATTTCTTATGTCACTGACTTTGAAAAAATCTTAGACTGCCTTTTAAAATAGTTGTCCAGTCAACAATAAAACAGAACTGCAGGATTTACTTCCATAATTTTGGTACAAAAATTCTACAGCAAGTATCAAATTTATACAAAGACTGAATGAATAAACTTAATTCACCCTCTTTTTTGGGTAGTATAATAATCTCTTCACAGTATCACATTACACATGCAAAATTTACTTTATACAGTGTGCACAGGTAGCAGATGAAGCAAGGCGCTATAATAATAAAACTATTCTAGAATGCACTATCACTGTTCTTTGCTGAAGTTGAATCATTACACAAAACTGTAACAATTCTAAATTGGTGGACAAAATGCAACATGGCAATAATAAACATATTAGCCTCCCCAAAACATCAAGCTCTACAGTGACAGTAGTTACAGATTAGCATAACATCCTTTATTCAGTGTAAAGATCATCTAGTATGTGGTTAGGAATATATAGGACTTCTCATGGCTAAAGTGTGTTAACAAACTTGCTTTCTTATCCTAGAGGAATACTGCTGCTTAGATCACATCTGCAATCTGCTAGGCTGTGTCTTTATTATGATGGCTTGAGGATCATATTCATCACTTTACTTATTAAACTTCAACCAACAGTCTGTTATCCCTACAGTTCCAACCTTATCTTGATACACTACTGTGTGTATCATACACTCTTTCTTTCTCTCTCCCTTGCTCTGTAAAAATAAAATAACAGAGGCAAGAAAACTGCTTTTGACACAGCTACCATCCTTTAGGTATACTATCATTCCTTTTTCTCCTTTTTATAGGAAGGAAAGAAATCCCATCCAGTGTATCTGAAAAATTCTGGTCTGATGAATTAATTATGTTTCATATAATGCAAACACGGAGAAAGTCTCTTATACAGCTCTGTTTAGCAAGGAAGATTTGTGTACTTACCTCTAATTATGGGACTGCAGCTACATTGCATGAGGTTAAACTCCATAGTAAGCTGCAAGGCGCTCTTTTAAGGGAAGAGGAAACTGGTCAGAGAAACGCCTCCAATTCTCATCCCCAACTTGATTTTTAAATCCATGAAGAATCTACAAATGAGAGAGGGGAAGTCAAGATAATCACTAAACAGAGGATACATTATTTACTACCAACAGATGCAGTAAGCCACAGAGTGCTGGATTGTACATATGTCCATTTGAATTCTCCAATTTAATACCAAAATGCTACTAAGAAACAAAGGAAGTCTGGTAATGTCTTTCATAACTAAAGTATTTTGTCTTTAAAGGGTGACATAGAATATAGCTACCCACACAAATTAGTGTGTGTATACCTCTCTGTATTTTTAATGAGTAAGGTGACTTACAAACTTGAGTTAGGCCATTTCAGAATGCTACGCATTTTATCAATTGACACAATTTATATACATTAAGGTTACTGTATTCATATTTCTTTTAAAAATGTGTAATATGTTATAAGAAGAAATCTGACCCACAACTGCAGCCAGTATTTGACAGAATGAGTACCTGTCAATTTCTAGTAGTGTTTAGCTCCAGTGCTAAAAAACAAATCAAAACAAAAAAAAGAGAAATACTGGACAATCCATTTTTTCCCCATTATATCTGAAAGGATAATTATTGTTGAAAAAACATCTAACTGGACTGCAGCAATCACATATTCATGAGGAAGAAATGTAAAAATCATGTATGACATCACTTGAAGAAATCTAGGTCTCCTCTCTTGCATAGCAAAAAGCACAGAAGAATACACTTTAAAAAGCAAGGATGTCCTTATGTCAAGTGACCAAGAACCAGTGAGTCCAATTTAAATGCATTAGATCCCACATGGATAACTTGGAAAGAATCTGAAAAAGAGGAACCTAACTTACTGAAGCAAGTATTCAGTTCTGAAGGACCAGTGCAGAAACATGCACTGACACTGCTTTGGACAACCATCACAGACAGCATCCTGGACTTTCTTTTAAGCTTGTAAGTATTTGCAGTTTCTTTCTGCTGATGCAAGACAGCTGTGTGCTTCCTGGACACCATGCTCCTTTGGAGGAGACCAGTTATCCGAGAGGCTAACTCGGACAGTAAGATTTCTGTCCTTGCTCTTAAAGATGGGATAAAAAAGTTCTAGCTTCTGTTCCGATTATCACACATGGCATTACTTGAAGAAAAAGTGCCAATACTGACCCACGATCCTAGCAAGTACTTAGGAATATGCTCAGTTTTTGCTTTAAGAAGATCATCAGGAACTTTTGACGTACATCCTTCCTAAAAGCAGAGATTCCACTTTACATTTATGAGGGGAGCCACATTACTGAACAGCAAAGGCACCTGTTTTGTCAAACTGAAGTAAGTTTATTTTATTTTATTTTTTTAATCCAAGACACTAGTGCCAAAATACAACATATCACATTCTGGGTGGGGGTTTTGTGCTTATTTTACTCAAGGCAAACAGTCTTTTTGCTTAAATTATATTGACACTTTGTTTAGGGATGTATTCTTGGGTATAACTGTATGTTAGTTTCTTGAAATTTGCTCATCCAAGAGGGATTCTGAGGAAGATTAAGCAATCCCAGAAATTTATTTTCAGCAGAAGTAAGAAAGACAGATCAGGACACCACTGGAATACTTTTAATTTGCAATTTTCTAGATATTTCTCCAAAATAAAGTAGGCATTTTCATGGCAAAAAAAGTCTTGAACCATACAAAGCTCATTTTCTAGAAAAAAATCTTAAAATGTGGTATGAAACCCCTGTTCTTCCAAATTCAGGCAAAACATAGCAAGCTGGACATTATGAAAAGCTCTCTGAGGATGATCACCCCTTCAAATAAGATCAAGCTAATTTTTAAATATTGTTAAAGAAAGTTTGGGATAACCCAAATGCATATAAGAAAATACAAGTTAAAAAATTCAGGATTTTTATGTTGTTTTGTCTGAAAATATATGACCTTGCAAAAAAGTCTCTGTGACCACAAATACAGTAAGTGCTAACAGTAGGAACAGAAAGCAAGAAACAGAGGATCCAAAACAATCACTGTTAGGATATGCTGTTATATTAGAAGCCTTACCTTACAGAACATGTCTCGGAGATCATCTTTTGGGCTAATCCACGATGCAACAGCATCACAAAAAAAAATAAAGTCCTATAAGATTAAACAATCACATAGGTTAGAAACCTCAATTTATAGGTCTGAAAACAATGCCTGATGTTCATTATATGTCCTATGCAGGGTCTTTAATCCTAATTCACATCAGCTTTTGTTGTTATCTTCTTTTTTCCAGTTAATTCAGACAATAATGGTAAGTTATTTTACGCCTAAGTGTTCAGAAATAGAAACAGCTAAGTGTAGGAATAGCTTTATTTCATCAGGTTTTTGATTAAAAAAACCCCAGTTTTAAAAAACCAACTCCCTTCTCCCACACCACAGTTGTCTAACATTAATTCTTTTAGTACACATACCAGGTTCAAGAACCAATCACCTTAGCAAGCTCAAGACCCCAGTCACAACACTGGGTCTCTCACGCACTTCCAACTGGGTTAAAAAGCTGTTTTATTTCTTTAAGCAGAGACAGAAGTCTTTTCTGGGACACACAGAATATTTATCATACAGGTTCAAAACTAAAGCCACCCCAAAATTCCTGTATTTTGTTCATCTGCTGTGATGCATACCTTCTACTACATCATTAAAACATCTGTGTTTAATTATTAAGTTGATAATGCACATTTTTTTGGGCAGGACCCGAGCAGGATAAGAACTACAGTGAGGAAGAGATGGGATAATGAAGAGAGTCTTTAATTATCCCCTTCCCTTAAACTATGTGAAAGAACAAATGGAGGGCAGAAGAGGGAAATGCTGAGTATAGAATAAGGCATAAGTGAAATGAACTGAACATTTCAAAACAAGGTCAAAGCTCAATTCTTGTGTTTCAGGAAGAATAATTCTAGACAGAAGAGAGGGAAAATCACCTTTATTTTCCTCTTATAAAATACTACATTGGTACAGCTTTACTTTGGAGGTGTGGAGACTAAAGAGCAAATCATAATCTATTCTTCAGATGTACCATTTTTTTTAAAGCAATGCATGTTCCTTGTCAAATTGACTATTTAAGCAGTATATCCAAAGTTGAAACAGAATCTTCCCTACCCAAGTTTTAAGAATGAAGGGGTGGTTACTGTTTTTGTTTTGTTTATTGTTTTAAAAGCCTAGGTTACATTTGGAAAATAGGTTTACATATGTCAACTTTTGCCTTGTATCGTCATACAGATCCTGACTACAACTTGACAGAAGTACCAAAATAGTTATTTTAATCAAAGTTCATTTATTTACATGTACTTGGTAAGTAAAAGACAAAAACTGAATTTAACAATACTCTTCTCCTTTCCTTTGCTAGGTGATAATTACTGAAGGGTCCTGATATTCACCATTTGTAATATAAACATTTTGGCCTTTGTGACCCCAACATAAAGCTACAAAACATACTACAGGGAATCACGTGAGGCTAAACTTTTTGGTAGTTCATATACAGGTTTCACTAAATTTCACGTGAGTAAAGAAAAGAAGTTAAGATCTATTCAGGTATCTTACTTGGACTACTCCACTGGGGTTGACCGAGATCATGGTACATATCCCACGGAATGCTGAATCCTTTTCCTCATTGTCTCTTATGTTTCGCAGAGAGGTGCACCTAGCAAGTTGGAGAGCAAAATTCAGCTAACTCTATTACTTCTTCTTCAATCAAGTCAGAACTAGATGACAGTATTTGATGGAATAAGTCACACTGATAAGATGATCTGAAACACTATTTTGAACACTTAGAAAAACACTTGTTGCACACAGTCTTTACTAGCATATATTCCCATTAGGCATCATCTCCAGAATGCTGTTCTCCTGTTGCACTATGTACACTTAGGAAGTGTGACCTGTATTCCATTAAATACAAAAGAAACATGTATCTGAAATACTTATATAAACTATCATTATTAGAAGCGGAACATATAATACTATCACAGTATGAATTATGTCAGATACCACTTACAGAACAGTTATTTAACTTTTACAGCAGCAAGCAAGCTATTTTATACATAACAAATCTATAAACATATATTCCTTACAGCAATTCAAGCCTCAGACTGAATTTTAAGTAAAGTAATGCACGGTTTAAGTTTTACAGTATTTGCATGCGTTGTATTATCATTCTGGTGGATTTTAAAATGCTCTTTCATAGTCAAGCTTTAACACAGCAAGCATGTGACAATCTTATCCCATGCATAAATTAGTCGTTAGCCACAACATAAAGAATACATGACGGTGCTACTAAAAACTCACAAACCTGATAGGACAAGATTAGTCACATGGTTGGCAATGATTAAGGATTGAGATTTTGTAACCAACTGAAAATATATCTAAAAGTGAGATAGAGAGAAGAAAGAAAGAAAGAGAGTGAAGAAAAATGAATTAAAAAAAAAGATTGAATAATACACACCAGGGTCTTATAAACTGCTGTAGCATGGGGGCCACCTCTTGAGGACAAACGTAACCAAGACGACCAATTGTTATTGCTAAGGTAACGCAATCACGGTTATACACCACCAAACGCCAACCAAGACATGAGCAAATGAGGGGGGAGGAGAAAAAATAAAGAAAAAACAACAAATAACTCAGAAACAGAAACCAACAGAATCCGTGTATGATAATAAACATAAGATTTCACCAGTGTTGTTTATTACCACCCCCTAAGTAAGAGGCAGCAACATATATGGTATACTCTCCAGGGTAAAAGAAAAATTAAAGAAGTAAATGAGAGAACACCAAAAACACAATTTAAAATCCAAAGGCTTTCTGATGTAAGCAATCATTCTGACCTCTTCCAAGTAACCTCTTACAGTAAATTTACCTAACGTATATTTTGAAGTTTTTATTCAAATGTACTATTATGGATACTCTTGATAAAAAGGAATTAATAATTTTCAGTTTTAGTATGAAGTATTCTAAACATTTTTTTTTCAATATTTAGAATTCCAGATTTTAATAAATATACTCTATCAGTAAAAAAATATTTAAAAATACTTCTACATTGAAAAATATGGTGGTCTACCTAAATGTGCTAAATAAACACTTCTCAAAGAGCACCAAATATCTGTCTACTTCATAATCTCTTAGAGAATTTAATTTAAAGTAGTTGCTAACTCACAGCAACTGTCTGCAGAACATTAATTCTTTAATCCCAATATTTCTCCTGTTCACAAAAGACTTCCTCATGGAAGTCGTATAAGAATCTTGACTACTGATACCAAGGCATAAGGACACATGAAAGGCAAAATTGCTTCATCAAATGATTAGGTAACTTGGTCCTTTGTTCCGAGGGACAGAGTGAAGAAAATACCATTATGCAAATGTGTTTTAATGGTGTTTGCTCAACTCACAAAAGATTAATCTTTAGAAAAAGGAGAGGGTGGGGAATAATGTATCAGGATTACTTGAAGCAAAATACATGAATAATACTAAAATCCAGCAGTTTTATATGAAGCAGAGAAAGGAAACCTATGTTCAAGGGACAAACTATGCAACACTCTAATTAACAGGCATTTGTGAACAGTTTCATGAAACATGCAATAAAGCAGATGATGCTTTTTCCAAGAAAAGTTTGGTGTAGGATATACTAGCGTTTGAAAAATATTCATTCCATAAAAGCTGCAGCTCACTGTTAACGTACTGTTTTGCCCTGGTGTTACTCAATTTCAGTATGCAGTGTCTAAAATTTTTGGCACATCTAAATTATAGAACTGCAAATGAAGTGCTACTTTCAAATGAAAATACACTTTTAAGTTTTGTCTGTAAATTCTCACAACTACAGTTTGTACAAGGAGAAGTAATCTTCATCAAAGCTCAGCTTTTTGTCATGTACTGGTTATTTTCTATACGATTACTTTTATTTAAGGTGGTCTCACATTTCCATAGCAGAAGTGTTTTCATAGCTCATTATATAGCAAACTAAAGCAGAAAACAGTAATATTCTTGCATATACTAGTGGCAGGCAGCAAAATATCCCACAACAAACTTATAAGTACAACACACTCAACATTTATTTGCAGTTATGCATCCACATTTAAAGTAACTATTAAGAGAATAAAAAAAAGAGTCAGTGTTTTGGATGCTTCCAAAATTTCTCTAACAATGATAGAAGCAAACATTTAAGCACTGGATGCCTCTCAGTTATGGGTATTACACATCCATCAGTGCAGAGGAAGGGTGTCAGGGCAGGGGGAGGGGAAAGCAAATTTATATGGCTATACTATTTCATGGTATGTTTCACAAGAAGGTATTTGCTCCAAAATTCTCTTTTCAAAAAGTAGTACCTATAATATTCCAGAGAACTAGGTAATTTTCAAGTTCACCTTCCATACTAAATGTGGGTAGGGGGAGGGGAGCAATGAAAGTGCACCTTTTAAGTTTAGAGAATACCAGAGGAAAAATATGCATTGAAAATCTCTCTCCAATTTATCTCTTTCTTAGCTCAAAAATACAACTGTACCATTGAATTTGCATCACTTTCAATCGTGTCAGGTATAATGACTAAACCGTCATTTTCTTACAAGACAGTTTTCAAACAGGAAAAAAAAAAAAAAGAAAAAGATATTCTCAGTTAATAAAATAGTAAAACAGAAACCTGTCAAATTATTAACAAAGATTTGCAGAAGTATGGAAGGTGCTTTTCATACCAGAACGTGCCCTCTATAAATGCAAAAGAAACAAGCCTCAGAAATTCCAATTAAGTAAGGCATTTAGGGATTGCTCCCAATTTGGAAGGCAAAGCTGTGGGCCAGAACATAAAACATGCATGCCATTATTAGATTCTTTTCAAAAATCTGTTATGAAGGGACCAGGTAATATAAGTTACACATAGTTTCAGTTATGTTGTGGTAAAGCTGCCATCACAGATCTAGATTTTAGTGTATGACATTATAAGTTTATCTTAAAGAAGAGTGTGGTTTTTGTAAATTCAAATAATTCATTATTTGTTTTATAAATGCCAATCACATTTGTTTCAAACACTAGACATATATATACAGTACACACATGTAAGGACATGCATATATTAAAATCAGTGTGAACTAAGTCTTTAAGTGTTACTGCATACATTTGTCATATTGAATACATAAATAAAACCAGATACTTAATAAAACAGATGATAAATAAATGTAATAAATGTTATAAAAGTGAGAAAGCAATAACTTTAAGAATCTAGATATATGATAGATGGTTTGCTGCAAGACTGAGACTTGTAAGAGCTTCTGCAAAACAGAGTTGCTTTTGCTTATAAAAGACAAATACATAGCAATAAAATTAGTTCTGGTGTGGTTCCCCTATGCAATTTTTAAAATTATAAAAAATGTCTAATTCCCTTCACCATATATGGTTCAGTTTTTGGGTACCTGTGTTCTCTAACAACGTCTTTGGTGTGTTGGGTCTGTTAATTATTTCTACAAGCTGGTGCAACACCATTGGAATATAAGGCTGCATCTCTATACCTGAAACAGCCAAAAAAAAAGATTCAGAGGAAAATGACCATTAATATACATAATCTAAATAGATCAGATACACTGAACTTGCTAACAAGGACAAGAATATAAATTTAATTTAAATTTTAACATGAAAGTATCACTAAAAACCAACCAAAACCCACCATTCTAAATGTGCAATGATTCAAAGAAAACAATAAATCTTACCCATCTGGATGGAGATTTCTCCAATTGCCCAGGTGGCATTGTTACACACAGAAATGAATTCAGGGTTTAGGTTGGTTCCCAAAATTGGCATGAAATCGGCTAGAAAAAACAACATTTTAAAATTTCATCACACAAATAACTCTATTGTCCTGTTATTGTAAGATCACAGGGAAAAAAAGGACTTAAAAAAAAAATCAGGTAAGCCTATTGAAATGCTTGGAAAATGTTACATGTGAATTAATAAGAGCTATATTTCTGCTATATATGAGATTAACCTGGATTTTAGAACCTAAGCAGATCAATGCAAATCTTTTCAAATTATGATTTTAAAATGTTTCTAATAGGCTTTATCTTTACATTACTAAAAACCTTTTTTCTCTGCTTTCCTTGCCAGAGGCAGGGGAAGAGAGGGGAAGAAGTGAGAAGAAAAGCACAGCTACACGTAATTTATAATGTAGTTGAACAACCCTGAAATCACCTGCATAGCTACATATTCATCTACGCTTGAAAAAACAAATGAAGCCTAGAAGGCAATTACATATTTGATTAAATTTTAAGAAAAAATTAGTTAAAAGTAATTATAACATCTGCCAAATAAATCTTAAATTCCAGGCCTATCGAAGCATTCATTTCGCAAGTTAAGTGTGCATCTGTGGGAAGAAACAGTAATTATCATGTAAGTGTATAACTGATGCTACTTCCTTACTGAAATCAAAGCCAAAGCAAAAACCCAAACCAAACCTGACCCCCTCTAGCCAAGTTTTCTAATTTTGATGTATTTGCACATAATTTTATGTAACAATAAATTCTACTACAACAAAAAAAGCTATAAATTCAAGAATTCAAATTAAGCAACTATTCTTATTGAAGTCTAAGTACATCTGTTTTGCTGTATTTCAGCACAACAGGTAGTTTGTTACATTATAAAAATCAAGGACAAAATTGAACTTTTGCACTGACTACAAAAATAAGAACATGTCTTTTAAACACAAAATTTGAAGCAGAAAAGACCACAGGCCCTTGCTGATAAAGAAAAATGAAAACTCACAACACCATGAAAAGGCAACCCACAGAAAAAGGAGCTTAACAATGGCTAAACCAGCCTCTCAACAATTTGCAAAACAAGTTAATTGTTTAATATGTAAAAGAAACATACCAATGCAAGGCTTAACATGTTGAAAACACGCCTTTGTCAGATCACCTAACAATGCAAAAGAACTCTGCCGTACCTCAGGCATTTTATCCTAAAGAGAGGAAGAAAAATATTACAGTTCCAGAAGTGTTTCTGATTCTCTGAAGAAAGAAAATCCTTGGATCAGACAGGTTACTCATCTCACCTGCATGCACTGGTACATTAATGTCAGGATATTGCTGCGAGCCACTAGCTGTTCAATGTTGCCTCCAAGTCCTTCAGCTAAACCACTGAGTAAATCAAGAGCCACAATCATGAAATCTTTATCTGGAGCCTCATATTGGTCTGGCTGAGCATTATGCAACTGCAACAAATAAGTGTGCATTTTCAAAATGAGTATTAGATTTTCTCAGGGGTATGCATTAAAAAGAAGTTTCAGAACTGCACCTTCATTTAGATATTGGCGGTTATGCTATAAATCTCCCTGCAAACCCATAACTTGACATAGTTAATACATTGGTTTAAGGATTTATTCTGAAAACATTGGAATAAAATAGAAAAATACCATGGCTTGTGCAAGGGTCTTCTGCACCAGATTTACACAACGCTGGTACACAGGTTCACAGTATGGAAGAAAGCCAGATTGCAAGGCAGTAGCAACTGACGACAGGCACTAGAATTAAAAAAAAATAACAGTCACTACCTTTCCTCAAATCCCTCAAGTGCCTTTTGCCTGGGAGAGATAAGTTAAAAGGCATCAGCATTTTAAGTACATCCACAAGTAGCTGATTAAGTAAACACAAACTAGAAAGGCATTACCAATTAGCTGAGTCAAGGCAACTATAAGCAAGTTCTTACTCTCTCCTATGCATGCCAGTTGAGAAAATTTCTCAGCAGCAATATCTTCTTAGAGGTAGCCAAGAAAGTCTATACAAAACCAGCTATGATAATTCAGCCAGCACTTACACTAAGCTTCAGTATCTTCACCATGTACAAGCCCTAACACAACTTAAGAGTAATTAAACTAATTTTTCTAGAGGTGCTTTACTGCTTCACACTCAGAAAGTACAGAGAATAAATTGCATGGTCTGGTTCATACCTTCAGCTTGTCTGACAATAGTTTTAATGAAGGGATGAAGGGAGAGCAAGAGGAGAGAAGACAAGAATAAAAGAAGGATGGAGCATTTTTTTTTTTTTTCCTAAAAGAAGCCAATTAAAGAAAACACTCCAGAATGGCAGGGAAAAAAAAAATCTAAAAGATTTCTGCTAAACTTAATGCCATTTCCTCAGTCACAACATTTTCTTACTGCAGTCAGAATATTTTCTCCGTAACGGGAAATACCTAACACTATCAGCTTTTATAGTCATGTTTCCTAGTAGGACCATCTTTAGTAAAGTGTAATTCCTAAAATAAGTTGATTAAAAAATTCAAATTTTAACATTTACCTCTAATAAAGGGAAAAGATCTTTATCTTCATCCTTCAACATGTTCCACTTCTGGATTAATGGAGGCATTAGCATCTGAATATATTCCTGTTTAGGATGAAAATGCATCAGCTGCTGAATCAATTCACTGAATATTATTTTATTTAAAAGCTAGAAAATGAATGCATTAAGAACTGATATATATATATCTCCTGCTTTTTCAGCAAAAAACCTCAGATGTACTGTTATTCAATCTTTGTTGCAATAAGTAGAAGTAGTTTAATATTAGAATTTACAATATGTGTTTTAAGATTTTTTGATGAAGCACAGAAGAACCTTTACAGAATTAATCTTTTCCTCCAGGTTTGGTTTCAGCCTAGCTGCCTGGGTTGTTACAAATCTATATGACTGCCTCATGGCCTATGGAATATGTTTTTACTAGCAATGCAATCTGGCTGTGCATCTGCCACCTGCTTTTCTCAACCATTTCCCATTGCCCTGATGCTGCAGCTCTATGCCTCCCAACTTCCTGAAAATTCTTCCTCAAACAACTAGCCACTGATGAAGAAAGTAATTTCCTATCCTTCCAGAAGGATGCACTTACCCCTTCTGCATGAAGCTGTTGCATTTTCCCTGCCACTGCACTGCCATAGTCACAGGGACATTGAGCAAGGCATCCCTATAATGCTGCTGCTCTCAGAAGGTATATAAAGAGCCAACAGATGCCGTCAGATAATGTTATGTCCAAAGATACAAAATTTTAAGTGACTGAAGAAAGTCCCACCATCATCACAAGATCCCATTTAGCTTCCTCTTGGCACTGTCAAATGTCAAGATAGCCAAAGAGAGACTGAAAAAGAGGTCCTTTGATCGTGTGGGGTCTCAGATTGCAAGTAAAATGACATAAAAACAACTCAAATTGTTTTATTCTAGTGTTTCTATATCATGTGAAGCACTATATATATATATATAAAACAAATTTTAATAGCAATCATAAGATGCACATGTGACATGTATGCATATTCTATTAATATATGCACACTAACCCCTCCTCCCACTATATTTGCCTATGTTATCTGTACTTTGTCCAGAGGATTCTGTGTTTTAATATATATATAATGAATGCCTGTCTCAATCTCTGATAAAGCAATTTCTAGTGATGATGTGCTCCAGTACATTGGAAAGAGACACACAGAGAAGCTTAGCTATACTTAAAGAGGTTACAAAAAAAGTGTGGTCATTAGAAATTAAAACACACATTCCACCAATTTCACTAAAGTCCCATTTCATGTCTATATTGACATATGTATCTCCTCTGACCCAAAAAATTCTGAGTGTGAGAAAAATGAGAAGCACATTTCACAAGCCACCACACACACAATCATTTATTCAGAATGGCAAATATTTGTGTAGTGGGAAAATTACATGCAGCCTATGTGTTTTACCTGTAAATACTTAGTATTGAGACCTACACAGAAATATCAGCATTTCTGTTTTATAACATGTAAAGCACACTACAAAATAGTGAGCCAGTTTTTCAATTATGATGAGTGCTTCTACATAACAGAAGGTATACTCACTGGTTTATTTAGATGATGTCCTACAGAATCTGCTAGGGTTCCTATGGCATCATAAAGAATGAGCAGGTTTTTATGCTGGTATTTACTAAATGCGAAGACCAAAGTGTCAAGTATATATGCAAGATAAGGAACAAGCTCTGTACAAGCCTCCTCTTCTAGAGTAGCAAAGGCACTGAGAGACAAAAAGCCAGGTCAGTTAGTATCTTGGAAAAAACAAAACAAGACAACCCCAACATACCCCACACTATGCATTTCTGCTCTTGCATTGTGATGAACAAAATTTAAAAATATTGCTGTAAACCCCATTATGTGTACACAGGAAGCCCCCACTGAAAAAAGCATTGCTGTACACAAGTTACAATATACTAACTGAAACAGTAAGAATTGTAACAAAGGGTGTTTACTTAAATTCAAAATGGCCCACTGTCTTTAATGTATGCTGTAGCTGCACCTAGGAGCCCTAACGTTGTGCTAATACAACACCAGTGTCAGTTTGCATTCTCAGCAGTTCACTAAATAGAAAAACAGGTACAGAAAGACACAGAAAACTAAAAGCAAAGACAGGGCATGAACAATTTTAGCCAGTCTTGGTCAAAGCACACATCACAGCATCATGGAAACTTTTCAGGTTGTCTGTCGAGTGTTTGAAAAGCAGCACTAAAAAAACCCACCCAAAACAAATAACACACACCCCTCACCAGACACACTGCTTCATAGGAACATTAAGGAAAGGAAAAAATTATGAGCTATCGAAGATTTACTGGCCTAACTTATGTCAACAAGATTATTATTAGCCTGTCTCTGCACTAAAAATACATGCATCACCACATGAGGTGAACAATCCCCTACTAGCATGCTACCAAATACAGAAATGCCTTTTTCTTAACACAATGCAACTGTGAGCACTATTATATTATTATGAAGTATTATTTCAGAAAGGCATATAATGTGAGCAGGAAAACATGTTTCAGTAAAATAACCTTTTTGGGTGTCACCAACTAAAGGAGCAGTTTCTCAATAGTACTGAAATGAATGTTAGATATCTGCTATAGATATCTGCTATGGTACAGAAGTTAGTGACGAAAACATACATTATCCTATGATCAATTTTCAATTTGGTAAACATTAGCTATCTGTGCAACTATTCACTGTAGGGATGCAGCTTATTGCTCCTCTCCAAGAAGGACTGTTGTATCTCCTTGCAATTTAGAAAGCTAGTAAGTATGTTTTGATTTGTAACTGTTCTACATTTTCCTTAAAGTGGAGTTTCCCAGACAGTTCATTTTTTACCTGCAATGATAATCTTAATGAATCTCTGCTCTAAAGAAAGCATTTCAAAACACACTATAAATTTGATATTGAATTTTAAGTAAAATAAAAATCAGGTGAATTTTTTTTTAGTATTTCCATTTTATCACTTCCTTATTACTTTAACAGTTTCCACTGCCCATTGCACTTCCTTCATACACCCTGCATGACTCTAGTAACTGCAACACTGCTCTGTTCAACTACATGCACGTTTCAACCATGAACAAAAGACAAAAGTGTGGGGTTTTTGTTTATTTGGTTTGGGGTTTGTTGTTTTTTTCTGTTTGTTTGTTCGTTGGTTGGTTTCTTTTTTTTTTTTTTTTTTTTAATAGAATCTATACATAATCTAATTTCTTGGATGTAAAAATGCGGGAAGCAAGTAGTCTTATATCACCATTTTTCTGCTCATTTAGGAAGGAACAACAGACTATTGTTATGAAAAGACAGGACAGAGCAAGCCCAGCAAATCTGCAAGGCCAATGACTAAAAAGGTTTAGAAACAAAAAGGAAACAGTGTTTAATACTAAAATCTTACCAACTGTATTTCATTAAATTCATCATAACTGTTCTCAGGCAAGGATACATCTTCCCACTTTGTGCAAAGCTTGGTACAAGATCTTTGACCTCAACTCTGTCCTTAAGCACTACTGATATTTGTGGGTGGGGGTGTAATAATAATAATAGTAGTAGTAGTAATAATAATAACAACAGCAACACTACTACTCTAAAAAAACTGCATGTTTAAAGTGATAAGAATACAACCAGATGTAGATCTAACTCTGTTTTATGAAAAAACCTTCTTGGCAGTCTGCTGTATACACTCTTGCCCCACACAAACTGATGTATAAAAGCGTTATTTGATGAGCTTCCTGCACAAGAGGTGCACCCATTCCCATTCCATTAATGGTGTGTCCATTAATGGAGCCATTTATTTATTTATTTATTAAAATATCAGCAGAGAAGTGGGAGAAGGGAATATTATCTCCCAGGATCTCCCTTCAAGAGGAAGAGAAGATCCCTTAAAATAATCATAATCCAAATGTTTTGGTGATCCTGATCTAAATATAAACAACATCAGTAATCCAATGATAGTATAGTTTTCCACTGCAATCCATATTGACCTTATTTTAAAAAGTCAGATTTCTGATCAATGAAACACTACATATTAAAAATAGATAAGTCTTACAAACAGATAATTTCTTTTACTGTAATAAATTATTTAGTTTGGTGATTCATATACTCTGAAAACAAACTGGACAAGAGAAATACAAATTAACTTTTGTCATGTTATTACAACTCAGGGTAATTCGCAACTACTCCAGAAGAAGCTGCATCTACTCTAATTTAAAAGAGAAAGAAATACATTAAGAGCTAGAAATGGAGCAATGCAATCATTGATAAAAGCATGGGAAACTATTTTAATAGTAGTTTCCCAAGAAAAGGCAATGTCATGGATAGTGCCTTTTGCTTAAGCTCTGGCTTACCTGCAGGCAGCTTCTTGTACTCTCTTGTTGCTATCCAGGATACGCTTTAGCAACTCAGTCATTAATGGCTTCAAGTATGTATCTGGGGGTTGACTAACTACCCAGTGTGCATAGCGACTAAGAGTCCAGCATGTAATGGAGCGCACAAGAGCCTTTTTGTCTGAGAGGCACTGAATAAGGTGAGGGATCAGCTCAGGTAGATATGGAATCATACCCTGCATGCAGCCTAGAAGAAAAAATATAGCTATTGCAGTACCAGAATTGACAAAAGTTCTATTATTTTGTTTCCTAGGAGGGACATATTTTCATTCTCTTATCACATAGGAGTATTTTTCAACAATATAAAAGCAAGTGTACCTAATTTATATTAAGTCCTAAAAAGAAACCTTACATAAATAATCATTTAAATCCCCAATTTTCAACTACATTTCTACTTCAGTGTTTCCCCAGCCTACAGAAATCCTGCTTTACTAAATGGAGTACAGCAAATATATCCAAATAATGTGAGTTCATAAAGCTCAGAGGTCCTACATCAGTCTACTCAGAGTAACCAAGACAACATGTAGAGAAAGACTTGGTCGTGACAGCAAATCATGGCATCATTAAAAAAGGATTTCTTAACAAATTAAATTTCTTCTTGTTTTCTCCTAATATCATACCAATGCTGACCAGGTGTAAAAGCTATATGTTTCAAGTCAGCAAGGGCAGTAATACAGTGAGATTTGCCAGAAGTACCAACTTTTACCTGGCTTGATTTGAAATCAAAACCAACAAAAAAAGTTTTCTAATAACAAAGAAAAAAGTATGCTTAGTAGGCACTGGGGGAAAAGGGATGTAATCCAGGCATGGACCCAAATGTATTCCTTCAGCTTGCAAAAGGGACAGAGATGCTGGAAATGCAGGCAAAAAGCCAAGCCAGACTGTAAGTACAAAGTAATGGAGTTATCGTATTTAAATTGGAAAACCGTCCACAAAAAGCAACTCAGTGCACTCAAGTCACAGGAGTGGTCTTCTCCATTTCTGAAAACACTTGAATAAAATGTAAGGCTCAAATTTATTAAATATTCCTCTTCTATGAAATGAAAGTTGTATTTTGTGAGAGACCGATTAATATATGCTTCAGAGTTCAGAAAGGGAGAAATAAATTATCTAAGACATTTAGCCTCCCAAACATGCATAGATTTGAAAATGAAAAACTAAATAACTGCAGTCACCAGTTAGTAGATGTCAAGATTAATCACCAAAACTGAACCAGCTTAGGACATTACTTGTTTGCCTAAGTAAATTCACTTGGAAGTAACAACAGAGACGCTTTGGAACCAATTAAAAATTCAGCAACCCGATACACACTGTTACCTTACCTTCAGCAATAGCTCCAAGAACAAGGATACCAGATTCTTTAACTACCCATTCGGGATGGAAGAGCAATTCCTTCAAAAGGGGCAAGATGTGCGGCAGAAGTTCATCACGAAATACATTGGCTAGGACATCTAGAGCAGCAGCAGAACATTTCCCTGAGGGCAATTAACAGTGTTAATATTGGTTTATTATACCAGTAGTTGTAGTTAGGCAGTATAATTCTCATTTTAACTTTGAGCTCCCAGTGGAGTCTTAGGGCATTAGAAGGAAAGATACTTCCATTTCATTACAATACACAGTGATCCACTGTGCTCTGGTGCAAAGCCGCAGCTCTTAGGAAGACCGTTTTGCAGCACTTAAATAGCCAGTAAGAGGACTAATATATCTGGGATATTAAAACATTCACTGACAGGAATCGCACCATTATATTGCAACATTATATACACTACATGCTTTCAGGTTGCCTAATACTAAGGAAGAGGAAACATCTGTGACATGAATGTAACATATTGGAAAAACTAAGGAGAAAGGAGAAATGGCCTAAAAATAGTAGCATTTGATTCAAATGGAAACGCCCAAACATGATCTGTATCTCAAATTAAAAAAAAAGGCAAAGTCATCTGACTCTAGAGACTGATAGGAATTTGCTGGTCTCTGCTCTGTGCTTTTATACCTTACTTCTATTTTGTGATGCACCAATATGATGTACCTCAAAATTTGCTTGAAAGTGTTAATCCCATGTTTTTAGCAAACAAACATTCATAAAAGAAAAATCAGGAACAACTTCAAAACATGATTCAGAATCCTTACTCTGTTTTTCTGCTGTGGTCGTGTCATGTTGAGAAAAAATAAACCTAAGGTGATTTTATAAAGAATGATTTTATTACAGAATTTATATAGCACTTTTTGCTTATTATATCTCAGTTCCTTCTTAATCCATCATTAAGGATCCAACTGCTCTCATTAGTAAGTGATGCTGCTAATTGTCAAGCTGCACTTCCTCTCTGTTTAAATTGGAAGTCAAATATAGAACACTGGATAAGAAATATGGCACACAATTCTGATATTCAGATAATCAAAATTTTCTCAAATCCAGACAACATATGTTGATAGATTTCTTAACTGTTCTCCTCTTTCTCTTTCAGGTCACTATTCCTGGACAACTTTAGCTTCCTCACCATATTATCAAAACAAGGACCACAGAGCACCCTCTGTCATTTCAGCTATCTTTTTCAGAAAATAAGTATTCAATTCTGTCATCTCTACACACAGCAGTGACAAGAACAGCATTATGAATCTGAAACTATACCTTTTTAAAAACAGAGGCTTTATGCAAACATGCATATTTGCACTGATATTTTCTTCTAAAACTACAACAACAACAATAATAATTAAAAAAATTCAGATATGTCTCAAAATTGTTTGAACGTAAGCTTCAAGATACTTTAAGAACAGTAGTTTCCTCACAGCTACCTCCTTTCTTCATAGCTAAAGTACTATATTCTGGGCAGAAGCAAATTCCTCATATAGAAATGTACTGCCAGTAATGGCTGTCAGTAGTAGCATGTTCAGATGATAAAAAAAACAAACAAAACCAAAACAAAATACACAAACCAATTTTAGAGGGAGGACTAAAGTAAAATAATGCATTATTAAGTTTTCTCCAGCTATCAATGTGTAAGAGCTTTTTTTTAAAAAAAAACCTGAAGTTAAAGAGGTGATACATGACTTTTCTTATGCTGTAGAATCAAAATTCTAAAGTCCAGAAGTTCTGTTGAATTGCATCCACTAAATGTTCGTAGCTCGATCTGCCATATTCAAAATAAGAAACAAACCAGATGGCTAGCTTTTGTCAATACAGTTCTATAGTCAAAGTGTCATCTGAAAGACTCCCCCACCACCCCATCCACCAATTATGTCAGTAGATAGTTCTTTTTGTATTCAAAAGCAGAGCCTCACTATTCCTCGACATAAAGTCCTCTTCTTACTGTGGTTCTTGTATTATGCAAGTAACTTGATTTTAAAACATTTTACACATTACTTTGACATACTTAAATTCCAGTCAGAAATAGTATCATCATCATCAAGTTCATCATCATCATCATCATCATCTTCAATACCATCTTCTTCATGTTGCTGAGCCACTGTCCGTGAACGATGAAAACGAGGTCTTATGTCCTGTTCACTATCTGGAATAGCTTCGTCTTCTTCAACATCCCCCTGTCATCAAAATATTTTATCAGATAATCTAGTCTAACTATATTGCTCAGGGAAGTTAAGAATGTAGTTTTAGTTCAAGATTTTATAAGCAACTAAGATTCACATCCCACCTGCACTGTCCACCTAACTAAAAATGCCACTGTTCCTTCATTCTGCTGCTGCATTCACCAGAAAAGTGACAGGAAGACAGAAGCAAGAGAGGTAAGCTCATGCACAAAGTATAGTTCTTGTTAAGAAATTACTCCTGATGGGAATGAAATAGAAAGAAGTGGCAAAAAAATTCTGGTACACTGACACATTCTAAAATATAGTGGTGAAAAACAAACCAAAACAAAATGTTTATTCAAATCTAGAAGGCACTAGAACTAATTCTGAACAATTTTTTTAGGCTGCATCGTTGCAGTAGTTCATGGGCATCACAGCTCTGCTTAAGTTGAGTGGGAGGAGGCAGGAGGAAAGCAGGAATGCCTGCAGACTATTTTCCAACAAACATGGCAGCAGTCATATTGAGTATTTGGAACAGCACACCTTGCCCTGGAAAGCTAATGCTACACTGAACAGATGATAGGCCAGATCTGCTCATTCTGATCTGAATCATTCTGATCTATAGGTTAGAAGCTAACCAGATATTCTTACAGTGTAAAAGAAATTGATGCTCACCTTCAACAGAATAATATCGATCTCTGAATATTTCATACCATTTACCAGCACCGGTATCAGCCTACAAAGAAATATTGATACATGTCAATATAACACATAAAAAAGCAACCCAGTTTTCAGTTACCTGGTCCATAATTTTGGTTGTAACCCTCAGCCTCCCAAACACAAAAAAACTTCTTAGCTTGATAACAAAAGCTAGTATGCAAACCAAGCTCCGTGCCATAAGGTTCATCAATACTTTGTAATCTGGAACAGTATAAATTTCAAATTACAAACTTTTAACTAGGGATATCCAGGTGGCACAACTGGGTTTTAAACTTTAAAAACATATTCTTCCATATGATGAATTTATTCTGAAGTACTTTTCAGAAATTATGTCTAAAGGTTTTCAGTAAGAATTTAAACTCCCATAATACACATGATAAACAAGTTGGCCCTCACCAACAGTACTTGTCACTTTACCTGTGGCTGAAGACTCTACTTCAATACTCGAAGATGGAAGCCTAACTACATGAAGCCCTCCTATCCTTTTGTGATTACTTCAGTAATGCAAGCTCCCAACGTTGCAGAGATCTTGACTAATCTGCATTAGGATTTACTTTACACTGTTAAACTGGTTAAGGCTATGGGACTCCAACTGTACAGATGTACAGCTAAAAAAAAAGTACTCAGGGTAAAAAGCCAAATACTTCACATAAAGCTACATTCACCAAAAAAAAAAAAAAAAAAAAAAAAAAAGTCCATAAAAATTTGTATCACAAGCCAAATCAAACTAATAATGACCATGGACTGACCTGGTACCAGTGACAGACTCAATCTCTATTCTGTAGCTGAGGAGTATTGGTTTTGAAGGTACCAGAACAGCAATAATATGCAAGCATTGCAATGGCACATTACCTTCTGAACTTTGAAGGAACAGTAAGTATACACATTATAACCAATTATTTGGCATTTCTGCAGCATACTTTATGAAGTATGCAGGAGCTATATATTTTATAAGAAAGCCTACAGGGGCAAAATGGAACAAGATGTTAGATACCCCAAGAACAGGTTTTTAGAAGATCCTGTCCCACTTTTAATTTAATATAAAAAAAATTTAAGATTGTCATCAAGTATTGACAAACTTATATAGCTCACTAGTCAAACAAGACTCAACAACAAACAAGTTGCTTCCAACAACCATGACATTGAAAGATCATGAGAGAAATGTAATGTTACTCTTATTTGTTTTTCTGGAAATTTAAAAGCTTTTTAAAAAGAAATAAAAAACCCTGAGTAAGATGCTGTTGTAGTATCAATGTTCATGTAGGCCAAAAGAGGTTTCATACTAGTAGCTATTAACTGTTATTCTCTGTATAAAGTTATTAACTAGTTGTTAATCAACTACTAATTAATAACCACCATTATTCTCAGTATAAAGATCATGTGTGTTGGGAAGGGGGGTGGGTAAGCTCAAGGATTGTGCTATCATTCTTTTGTCTTTTGAGATACAAAAGTAGGAATTAAGTAAAACGATTTTAAAACTTGAAAATTATTTCTCATGACATTGGTTCTCCTGTTTTCAAATCCTATTCCTTCACTGCTACAGTAGGTGTTTTAATCTCAATCCTCTACTTCCTAATTGCTTATAAAACCTGAAATTTTTCTCATTTGTTTTTAGTTGCTTCACATCTATAATGCTTATTTTTGCTGAGAAAAATGCATCTCTTCTGTCTGTGATTCTGTTCTTCCACTCAAGATCTTGAGAGAACTGCCCTAGTAATTTCAAAAGCTTTCCATGCATATATAAAAACAAAGAGTATCCATTCACTGGGAACACTGAAGAATTCATTTCCCATTGTGAAAGACTTCAGACTAGTCTGGAAAGAAGTTACAAGTACTGTTGCAGACATGCAGATGTTTATGTCTCAAACACAGATGGTCATTCCCACTCAATCAAAGATCTACCCTTTGAGGTATAGGATAATTTTTTGAAACTTAAACTACTATTAAGCTGCAGAAGTATGAAGGAGCACATTGTACATGTTTTCTGCAAGTTTAAACTGCAGTAGCAGTTAATGTAAAATTGATTCCTGAATTCAAGTGATGTCATGCTGGTTTGTTATGTTCTTTATAAAAAAGGGAACACTCTGCATGACTATGCACATAGAAGCATTGCATGGAGACGCTTTCATCAGCAGTAGTCGAGACAACATGTTCATGGTACACTAGATATTACAGGTAATGTCATGTGTAGATGTTTGTTTGAACTTAAGTGCATGTTAGCACATCTTTGCATCCATGTGAAGCTTAACAGACTGTTGAGGTGAAGCACACAGTGACATAGTTTAGGTTGCTTCTGGAGGTCACTGGGTCTGAAATCCCCAGAAATCTTTTCAACGAACTCTGTGCTACAGCCATTTTTATTATGCACAGGTACTAGCTACAGGAAAATTCTTCGAAGCATACTGCAAGCTAGATATAGTCTCTGTAAGAGTAACCAGGAAAAGTCAACTAAAGTTGAAAGATGACTATTTCAAAATAAATAGGAGTTGTAATTCTTAATACTTACTTAGTAAGATGCCGACATAATACATCTTTACAAATTGGCTGTTCAGCCAAAGTCAGCCAAAACTCACAAGCCTCCAAAGCCACATTTTCATCTTGGTCCTGGGTCCTCTGAAGCATGTACTACACAATATATAAATAAATTACTTGTATGAGATAGAAGTTTTAAGTGTCCAGAAGAAGATACAAACATTATAAAGTGTTTGCAAAACCAGGCTATGCTACCATAGCTATTTCATTTCTTTGGGATGAGGGAACGAAACAGACATAAAAGACTACTTAAGGTTATCCTGAGAATAAGCTAAGAGACTTCTTTCTTAATGCTAGATGATTAAGATTATAAACTTCTTCACTACTTAAATGACAACATTATTACCAAGAAACTGCAGAGACCCAAGTTAATATATGGCACTTCCTTGTGAATAGATTTTAAATTTATTTTTCACTCCTCCTTTGCACTACTGAATAAGAAGGTACAACTATACCCTTAATAAGATGGAAATACTTTTTATTTCCAGTACCATAAAAAAGCTTCCCTTCCAAATCTTGACTACTTGACAGGATGTAATTAGGTAGAACCCGTAACAGGAAAAAAAAAAAGTCTCACATTTTTCTAGCATGAATGGTAATTCAGAGATTCAGTGTCAAATCTTTAAGCTTGCCAATAAAATTTAATTCTCCTTCAAAAAAAAATAATCAAATACATGCATAAACAAAAAGTATAAGTAGACTATTGCTCCATCAGTTTCTTATACACAACTGCCAAAACAATTCAAAAAGATTCAAAAACAATCAAAAAAGATTCTTGCAACTTCCAAAATAGTAATTTCTGCATTCTTTCATGCTAGCCCTTATTTCTGAAGCAGCTGGTTCTTTCATTTGTTTTAGAAGACCTCACGGAAGTCCACACAGCTACCTTTCCTCATATGTGGATTTAGAGCAAAAGAAATCCCTCTTCAGTTGCTTCAGAACACCATTTTATTCTCAAAATTAAATAGAATGGGGGGAACTTTATTATCCTTATGTACTTCAGGGATGCAAGACTTGCCATGAGCAGCGCCCCTTACTACAGAATTGCACTAAATCTCAAGCTTTTCCTAAAGATTCACTATTGTGATTAACAAGTGACAGTAACAGAAATACTGCTCTATGACAGGTTGTCAACAGATCGCAGCTCGGAAAATCTGAAACATGTCCTACTCATTACAAGCAAGGCTTCCTTAATACACCTTAAGTTAAGAGATTTGGCATTTTTCTCCAAAGGGCTTGAAAATCTACCGTTTTGTTGTGGCTTTGTTATCTGTCATAAAGACAAAACAGAATAACAAAAAGTAATCTGTTTGAAGATGCCCCTCACACTGTCATTTCCTCTTTGAGTATCTGTTATAAGTACAATACTATATGTTCCATGAAGATAGAAAGCAGTAGATTGAAAAGATGGGGTAAGATAGCCGCATACCCAGCCTGGAAATCACAGCATCAACAGTGAGCCTAGTAACAAAGCAAAATGTGGGAAAGGTATCTGAAGGCTTTTTTTTAATTATTATTTATTTTTTATTTTCTCAGTATTCTTATAGGAAATTTTAATAAGTACTTTTAACGATAAGCTATAACGTTTACTGACTTTAAGCAATGCAAATAGTTGCTTTGTCACAATAAATTACAAAATAGCATAGGAAGATTATTCGTTACACTTTTGTGTACTCTGACATAAACATTGTTATGTTAGTCTTGTTAAGTCACCCATCAAGAAAAGAATAGAGATACACTAAGTATAAAGAAGAACACATACTTTGAGCAGTAATAGACACGTCTATCTGAAGAAAGCAACAGGATGCAAAAGTCAGAATTTCTACTGGGAAAGATCTTAGGAGCGACGTGTTTGGATGAATATGCTCTGTGGGCATACAAATGTAATCTAACAACTGAAACAGTAGGATGGTGTACTCCTGACATGTTCTGATATCAAGTTCTCAGACAAAAAAAAAAGAAGAAAAAAACATCTGCCACTGCTCACCTGGAAGTGCATGCTCAAAAACCCTAATGAAATCCAAACTCAGCCATTCATGTATGTTCCAGGGATTTGGCAAGAAAGTTTAAACCTGTCTGCTTCGAAAGCATGATGTCCACCAAGGGCTTCTTAGAATCACTACTGGATCTTTAATATTCTTATATCTACTTTAGAAGTGATTCTCCATAAGCATAAAGAATATCATGTAGTTACAAGTTTCTCTCTTTTAAGACTTCCTTCACTTAGAGAAGCCATCACCAGCAGCATTCAGCTTGGAGGCACTAAAGTCTCAGAAGTGCAAACCCTGACTCATTGGAATGCTGAACAATAGCCAGTTCTGGGATATTACATTTGCACATACCAGGATATATACAGAACTGGGGAAATCAGTAACAGTACACAGTAGTCCCAAAACTGGAAAAAAAAAAAAAAAAAGGCTAAACTATCTGTTACAGAACAGAAAATCAATGACTACTGCCTTTTGTAAGCCTAAAAATAGTCTTCCCAACAGCAAAATATCAGATACAATATGAATACAATCTTGGATCTTTTTCTGTTTGGTGACATCTTTTCTACCTACAAAGTCCAGAAATTCCTTACCGATCTTAGGAGGGTGAAGAGCCAGACAAGTTATCACTTTTCAACAATATAATCTCCAAAATTTTATTTGGTCTCAATAAAAAAAACATATCTCTCAAACAATGAAACAAAAAAGACCCCACCACCAAGTACCAACAATCCTTGCTTGTCCTACGTTATATAAGAACATGTCTGCCAACACTGGTGTCATGGAATTCCAGACAACATATAGGAAGACTAGACAGCAGGACAAGGCTGTCAAAGATCACCTCATTTTTATGCATCTCTAAAGCCTGTGTACAGGAGCAAAAAAAACCTGGCACCTTCTTTGTGTTGTCTGTACATAGTTCTTATGGAATTTGACACTGGGTTATGACCCACTTGTCCACGTGAAATCTGCATAAGAAACATTATGATCTTAGCTATATTTCCAGTCTGGCAAGTAGTATATATAAACATTACCTAGAAATTTCCAGTATATCCCAGAAATATGGAAATTACTCACAGCTCAAATAATTAAGCAGGCAAAAAACCAAGAACTGATCAGTCCTCTGGTAGGCAAGTCTGCACTGATACTAGAACGGAAATGGAACTATCAAGTGACATTAACTTCTACAACTCAATGCAATGGGCAGCAACATCATTCGTAGCTCAAAGAGCATCTCAGCTATTTAAAATAACATGTCTTATCCTTATTATGGTCAACATATTTGAAAAAAACAACAGCTTCTATGTGTAAACGGTAGCAGTATCAGCACTAGCACCAGATCTTTAACATTACCTTCTCACTTGGGGTCAAGCAATGCCTAGCTGTTCCATAGTATAGCTGATCCTGGTCATTTCAGGATCAATTAACTTAATGAAGAATAAACAACTGCCATATACATTGCCTGTCAGACACGTCATGCTGGCAATTAGCTAAGAAGAAAGTTTTGCAATTTCAGTCTTGAAGTAAAATGAAGAGTAGGCAAGTGCAAGAGTAACATACCTGTTCTGATGAATGCTTTTTATCTGCTATTATTTCTGCAACCTCAGACAGGTTTTTCAGTATGCAATCTGGGGAGTGAGACTCACCTCAACTATACTAATCATATGAGGAAGCAGGCGATCCATTCGAACTTCCAGCAACATTACCAGGGCACGGCAAACATTTTTGCGTACTTCAGGCTCCTCATCACCAGCCAGTGCAAAAAGATTCTGTTGAAAAATAGGACCCGTTGGAAAGCCTCAGTTCGTGTAGTTCAATTTGTATTTAACTTGATGTTACTGGAATACTAAAGTATGCAAATATGTACTTCTGTACTCTCCCACCCCACGCCTCAGAATATCATTTTATTTCTTAAAGACATATAGTTTAGCAAATGACCTATTCAAACTCTCAATATGTACTGTACATATAGCCAAAACACTGCATAATATTAGCACTGGCATAAGAATAGTACTTCCTGGATTATTTTTTTCTTCCTAAACATAAATGAAATTCTGAACCAGAAAACTCCATCAGTACATAACAGCAGCAAATCTAGATAACCCATAATGCCACCCTTCTAATCCACGTTCAGTAGCAGTATTCAGAGAGACCCAGATGGACTCAGTGACATGATTAACCTTTCACTGAACTTTCCATCACAGGTGACAGGCTGCTACCACTACTTTTACACCTTTATGAAACAAGAGTTTCCTCTACTTATGAAGAGGAAGAATCCTTCCAAATACTACTTTTTGGAGACTGCTTAGACTAATCAACTCTGAGCACAAGCATAAAGAATGAACTTCAATCCACGGGGACTGAAGCTAAGAACGGGCAACCAGAAATGGAGAGTCTAGGGGTAGAGGTGGTTATAAAACATAATTCAAAACTCTTGATAAATCAGATATGTAATCTGACTTTACCCCTCAACCAAGAAAGCATACCCACCTCAATAAAAGAATCTATGTGCAACATAAGAGCTTGAGTTCTGCTGATGATAAATTGATTGACGCATGCAACAGCATGAGACCTACAAATGGAAGAGTTAAAATATACATTTTTCATGAGTTAAAAACATTTTCTAAACTGTACATAGGCATCAAAAACATTAGGAAGCAAATGACACTGTGTAAACATCTTCTAGTGGCAAGGGGGAACAAATCTGCACATCTGTAGTATTACCAAGAAAAATTACTAAACCCCATTTTAAGTACCACCTTATAGTCTGATATATCTAATAAGTATTTAAAAATGACGTATTCAGTTATTAAAAACCAGAGCAGGATGACTAAACCTGACATATTTCTTCCAAACAGTATGTAAGGATGTTCTTTTTGAGTATGATTATTGATCTTCTCTGATATTAACAATTCCATGCAAGTCATCTTAGTGAAATTTTAGCACATTCTTCTTTGTTGATAAGTATCCAACTGCATTTGCAATGTTTTTAGTGTTTAGTGAGATCAAAGTGTGTCAACAATATAGCTATAGCTTAGAACAAACACATACTTGTAGTCCAATACATACTAAAACATCTGTGTTAGAAACATACTACAAAATGAAGCACTGGTTCTTCCATTTCATGCAAAGCCATTACTTACAGGTCTTTTTAATTGTCAGAGATACAGAAGTCAAATTCCATAAGTAAAGGCACAAACTCCATAAGTAAAGGCACAAGGCAAAACTACCTGTGAAAGCCTTTCAAGATCCATTAAAGAACTTTTATTAATGTAACTCCCAACTTCTATTCTGTTCAGACATTTCTTGGAAGACTGTCTCATAAAACATTGTTCAAAAGTTGTCTCTTGACAGATTTAAATATAAACTATTTTACTGACACTACTAATAGTTTCCATACTTCAGCACTAACTGAAACCAGGCTGTGGGTTAGCAGGTGGCCTGCTTTAAACTTGAAACTGGTTTAACAATCTCAAAGCCACAAATATGGAAGCATAAGAAAAAAGTGAAAGACTGTATAAATAAAAAAGCATGTTTTCCTCTCTCCCAGCTCCAGTGTGTGCTGGGGTTTTGTGTGTGTGGCAAGGGTTTTGGTAGCTGGGGAGGGGGGCTACAGTAGTGGTCCTGTAAGAAGCTTCTTGAAGCTCCACCACCTCCAAGTTGGACACACCTCTGTCGAGGGCTGAACCAATCAGCTGCGCCTCTGCGATAATTTACTTAAGAAGGGACCTGGGAAGAGGAGTGGGACTTGTGAGGAGGAGTTGTGAGGACGATACCTACGTGGACACTGAGATTAGTAGAAAGAAGAAGGAGGAAGGGAGGGATGTGCACCACTGCACCCTGCCCTGCAGCCTGTGGTGAGATGGCAGGGCCACTCCTCCCTGCCACCCATGGAGGTCCACGGTGGAGCAGAGGCCGACCTGCAGCCTGTAGAGGACCCCAAGGTGGAGCAGGCATCTGTGACCGAAGAAGGCTGGGACTCTGTGGGAAGCAAAAGCCCCCACTGTTCTAGTTCAGCACTGGGAGGACTGCAACACATGGGAACGACCCACGTCCCGGCTGCTAGGGAAATGCAGCAACCAATGGGAGGGACTCACATTGGAGAAAGTTTGTGGAGGACTGTCTCCCATGAGAGGGAATCATGCTGGAACAGGGGAATCATGCAAGGAGTTCCTGTCCCCACCATCCATCCCCTGTCCATCCGTGTGCCCGTCCTCCTTCCCCCCTGCCAGGAGGAAGAAGCAGTGGGACTGACCACAACTCCATTCGTTGTCCCTTGTGCCACTGCGGGGCAGGAGGTAGAGATGGGGAGCAGAGATGAGGAAGGGACTGGTGGGGTGAAGGTGTTTTTAAGATGTGGTAATGCTTCTCACTGACCCACTCTGTCTGTTAAGTGCTGTTTTTAGTGTCTGTATTAAATTTACGTTCTTTTTTCTTCCCCTAATGAATCTGTCTTTTGCCCATGACTGCAATGGGTGAATCACACACACTGCTGCCTGCCCCCTCCCCGCTCCTTATTTCAATTCCTGAGCCTTTTGTTTTATATTCTCCTTCCCACTCCTGAGTGGGAAGGGGCAAGTGAGCAGTGGCATGGAGATCAGTTGTGCCCTGAGCTGAAACCACAGCAGAGAAATATTAAGTTTATCGTTCCATAAGAGCAAGATCACATTTTACTACATATTTTTCTTAATGTGTATCTATTTTAGCTGATTTTCTAGATCTTAGTTGAATCTTATCATGATATATTGCAAGTTATACTCTTCCTCTTGGTCTTCACCATCTACTGTCTACTTCACCATTTTTCTCCTATCCTACACTTGTGTTACTTTGGAGAGATCAATACAGTTTAACAGTGAAAAGACAATTAATTTAATTTGATTCAGCTGAAAGATGAAGAGCTTTACAAGTTTTGGTTCAGTTAAAGCAGAAATTTTTTTCTGCAAGAACTCAGAAATTATTGTCAGCAAAAGTATTTTGACTGTCCTATTGCTAGAGTTAGAACAACTTTGCATTCAATCTGTAAATTCTCATCAGAATATTGTTCTAACCACAGTATTGAATTTTTCATAATAATATGCAAAAACGTTAAAGAAACAGTTTGATTTTCAAATCACAGGCTGATTGTATATTTGGAAGATGTATAAAGAGGTGAGTGTGTTGTATTAACTTAGCAGATAAATGTGGAAATTACAGATGCATGGAATCTCTATGGATCTCTGCAGGATCATTTAAAAAACCCAAGCACGTTTAAACAGATCTGCAAAACAGCAACCTTGTTGCTCACGTAAATAAAATTTTAACAGATTACTATAGTGCAATACCTAAGCCTACCTTATTTTTGGACTGCTGTGCTTGAAGAACTGCAAGAACTTGGGTATCATGATATTGAGTGGTCGATCCAATACATCACTATCTAAAATTTCAGCAGAATCTTCACATATCTTCTGAAGAGCTCCAAAAGCACCCTGTTTAAAAAATATAAAAATCTCATCTTTCACATTCTGAAGAGAGCAAAATTTCAGGTTTTATACAGAACAGGTAATTTCAGGACCACACAGTAAATGTAACTAGTTAACTAAATATGGAGTTAAACTGAAGCATCCTGAAAAGCTTTGTATTTAAGCACTTCATACAAGCATCTGTAAGCTCTCAAGCTGGGTGAGTTAGTAATAGTTAAGTGGCAATTTTAATTTTAGCATTCAATGCTCATCTATTCAATCATATTTTTAAAAATGCTTAAAAGCTAGTTATTATTTGAGAAACAGATATCCAGGTGCAGAAGTATCCAATTTAATTACATATATAATTGTATTTCCTTTCATGGTTTGTTATGAGACAAAACACAACTCTGGATATGATGGTCAATTTGAGTTTAATTTTCAAGTGCTTTTTTTCTTTTTCTTGAGAAAGCAGCGCTAAAACTACTTAACAGCATGGCACCTTGGATGATTATCCTATCTCTGGGGATTATTTTATACAAAATGCTTCACATGTTTTCGTGGAGAGAGTATCAAGTAATTAAAATTGTGTGATCACATATTTTTATTTTTTAAATCAGAAAAGGCTTTTTTTTCTCCTCATAGTTAAAACAGTTAAGTTGGTATTCATTTAGTTTCCTTCATAGACACTGACCAAAACAGGTTCATTTCACCCTGATATAGCAACGACAGATTGCTTTTCCAGATTAAATTACAAGAAGAATGAATGCTACTTTCAAGTAAGAGAAAATTCAGGGTCAACTTGATGATGCTGATGATGTCTAAAAGATAGGCATCATGAAGTGGGAACTTCAACACACTTAGCTGAGATGCTACAACTATCCATCTGCAGGCGTATTGTGCTTTTATGTAAAGAAAACAAAATTAAATTAACAGTAAGAACATGTAATGCAGGTAGAAGAAAAAGTACCGTTTGAGCCACTGTTCTCTGAGGAGAACATGTGTGCATGTATACACACACATACACGGTACTATACACATACATAGTGTCTATGAAGAAGGATAAAAATAATCATATTCAGATGATAATCTATTTTCTATAAGTCTACTTACCTCACAGGTATTGTAATCTTCAGAATCCAACAGGCTGCAAAGCTTTGGTAAGAGTTCAGGCCAATTCTGCAATTCTCCTTTTGAAGCAATGGTTGTTATCAGAATGCCTAAAGGAATCAGAAAGATGAAGAAAATGAGATTTCACATACTTTCACATGTTTCATACCCATTTTTTCTCATTTTTCTCCTCTCAAAGATCTAAGGAGTTAAGAAACATCTTGTTTTATTAAGAACTGGCAAGCATAAAAAGAGGAAGGACATTTAATTACAAATGGTATTTGAAGGGCTTTGAAATGCAAAGGTAGATTGTTCCTTCCTGCTACCATGAAAGGCTCAGATGTGAGAAACCAAGCACAACTTAATTCCAGTTAAGGAAATACTCATGCTCAAACACTGCAGTGCAGTTTTGGCTCAATTTACTAAACACTGTACAAATATTGACCACCAGCAAATATAGAGTATCCACCTCAAGTCAACCCTTTTTTATTATGATACAAAAGCATAAATGTGGGAATTCAATAAACTTACAGCACAGCGGTAAATTACATGTTGACAACTTTACTGTGTTTACCCAAAACATTAAGAACATATTCTAAGACCAAGATACCTGCTAAAAGCTTACACACTACAGCAGGTCATCCACTGATCAGCTGTAGGGGTTGGATGACTGAGATCCAGCAAAGAGATAGGTCAGCCCAAAGAGTCACTAATTCTGTTTACAGCTGTGCTGGGTTTCTGTGGCACAGTTTTTTGGTAGCAGGGGAGGGGGCTACAGCAGTGGCCCCTGTGAAAAGCTTCTCAAACCCACTCTAGCTCCAAGTGGGGCCTGCCTCTGGCCAGGGCTCAACCAATCAGTGATGGTTGTTGCTCCTCTGTGATAATGTATTTAAGAAGGGGAACCTGGGAAAGGGCAGGGACTTGTGAGAAGGAGCTGGGAGAAGGATGAACACCCAGGTCAGTGGAAGGAAGAAGAAGGACATGGAGGAGATATGCTGGAGCAGAGACCCCTGTATCCTGTGGTGAGACAGCAGGGTTGCCCACTCTGTCATCCATGGTGGTCCGTGGTGGAGTAGAGACCGACGTGAAGCCTAAGGAGAAAGCCACTCCAGGACAGGAGTCTGTACTTAAAGCTGGGACTCTGACTGGAGAAGAAGCTCCTGCTGTTGTGGTTCGGTGCTGGGATGACTGCAACGCAAAGAGGTGACCCATGCCAGATCAGCATGGGAACAGCTGCATCCAATGGGTGAGTCATACACACAACTGCCAGCTCCTCCCACCTTCTGCCTCCCCTGGCTCTCCCCTTATTTCAATTCCTGAGCCTTTTGCTTCACACTCTCCTTTCCATCTCAGATAGGGAAAGGGGTGAGTGAACGGCTGCGAGGTGCTCAGTTGCCCCCTGGGCTCAAACCACAACACCAGCACATACAGAAATCCCAGGAAAAACTGATTAGGTGACAGGAACAGAGAAGGCCCCTTACAAACTAGGACTGACTTTGTATGAGTCCATTTCACTTCAAGACAAAAATGAAACAGTAGCATAACCCATTATGCTACACAGTTACTTCTAATGAGTATGAACAGAGAAGAACTTCATGCTACTAAACTAGTAATCTCCCAAGTGGAAGTGATGAAAAAAGCTCTTCAAAGATTTTTCACTGCACTAATCAAAGTATATCCTTTTTCTTTGGAATAAAATGTTAAAACTCTTATTAAATACGCAAGAATGCAAGACTATGTTACAGAGCAAATAACACTCTGGACAAGACACACAGTAACTAAAAGATATTTTGCATCATGTTTCCTTTGATGCAACAGGTTGGAGAACCCACAAAGAGCAAAAATGAAGACAGAGGTAAAACGATTTTACAGCTCCAGAAGTAGTTTGTATCCAGTTCTCTTCATAACTGCAACTGAATAGAAAAGATTCCCAAAAGCCTATAGAGATCTATGGAGTCTTAAGGACTCTGCATTTCTCCTGAATACTGTGGACCTGCAAAGAATATCACATGCATTAACAGAAAATACTTATTTTACTGTTGCTGGATCTTAATGTTTTAGGGGGTTTTTGTGTGTTGTTTTTTTTTTTTTTTTTTTTTGTTTTGTTTTGTTTTGTTTTGTTTTTTAAATTAAGCTGAATTTCACAAAAAGAACAAACTAAATGAATTTTCTTGCCTCCTAGTTGAAGTCCTGAAATTGCAAAATTGACTCCCTAACTTAGATCTGGCACTGGTTTGTATGTAGACTTAACATAGGTACAGAAACAAGCATAAGAATGAAATACCTAGAACTCCTCTGTAGTAACATGTGACAGAAGTTACACTGTAAGTCTCAAAGAGGTAGGAGGTTTTGAAAAAGACTTGGTTGAAGATCTTTCCAAAGTCCTAGAAGTGGTTTCAAATGACAAGTGCAAGCTTTCACAGCTGAAGGAAAGATTATTTGAAAACTACTTCAAGTGTTCTTCCAAAACGCTTATCCCAGACAGCAACAGGATAACTGAGGAAGAAATACTTCCAGAGGCATAGCCAAGATGAGACCTGAGGCCACTGCCCTTTGCAACAGCAATGTATGCAGTTCAGACTACACATGTCATTAAGAACTTTCCATACAGGTCTGCAAAGAATCCATTTAACACTAGTACAGTGTTTTGGAAATGCTAAAGAGACACTTTGGTGAGCACAAAAAAAAAAAAAAAAAAAAAAAAGAATAATATCAGACTCTCAAGAACTTAAGGGAGATGTTATGGTTTAAACCCAGCTGGCAGCCAAACACCACATAGCTGCTAGTTCACCTTCCGCTGCCTGGGGATTGGGGGAGAAAACTGAAGGGGTAAAGGTAAAAAAAAGTAAAAGATTGAGATAAAAACAGTTTAACAATTGAAATAAAAGAATAGAACAGTAATAGAAAGTACAAAGAGGTAACACACAATATGATTACTTATCACCCATTGACCGATACTCATTCCACTCCTGGCTGGCCATCCCGGAAAAGCCAAGATCCCGTAACTGCAATCCCAAAAGCAAGTGAGAACACCCTCCTTCTTGGCCAACCCTCATCTGTATACTGACCATGATGCTACATGATATGGAATATTTCACTAGCCAGTCTGGGTCCATTCCTCTGGCTCTTCTACCTCTGGGCAACTTGTACACCTGCGCATGGGCAGGACATGGAGAGTTGGAAAGTTCTTGATTTCTTAGCAACAACTGAAAATACCAGTGTATTATCAACATTCTTCTCATACCAAATCCCATATTGAATCCAAAACACAGCACTATTCTAGCTACCAGGAAGAAAAATGAACTCTCTCCCAGCTGCAACCAGGACAAGAGACAACAGCTATAGCATTTGAAGCTCTGCAAAATGTTTTAAGAACAATGAGGAAACAGCCACATTAAATTAAGTTTTTGGCACTTATGTTCATGTTAAAAGGAATATTTATGGGCTTCTAATGAGCTTCACCTTCTTTCAAATGTGAATTTTTTCCCACCCTCATGCTGCTTTATTTGGCCAGCAGGGAACAGAAGACACCAGAGATTAGGCTTTGCGGCTTTGTCTGCAACACTTCAGACACTGAAAGAATGATTAAAGTAAAGAAATAGTCAATTTAGTACCTTGCAGCTTTTGGACAGGTTTGGGTTAGAGCTGACAGTTAAAACAGGCCCTTCCTTCTGATCAACATACTAAGCTTCAAGGTTAGAAATCTGACACAAAGTCTTTATAAAGATGGTCTTTGATTTGTAAAGAACTTCAAAACAGTATTACAGAATCTGTTGATATTTCACTTGACAAATGTGATATCTAATGAATACAGCAGCTGGACTAATTGAGCAGTAAACATACGAGAGAATGAACTCCAGAGGGATGTTAGAAAATGTTAAAAACATAAGAGTCATTGTCATGACAGCATCTTTTCTGCCACTGTTTCAATTAAATGTAACCCCAGTTTACAGCATCAATTCTACAATTAAAAAATTTAACATAAATTAAAACCAGCAATGCTTCAGTACTTATATGCCAGTAACAGGACAGGGGGAACATTGGGTCTCTTTTGGGGTAGTATTTTGCCTCTGTAGCTCCTAAAGTTGATTTCTGAACTCCTTAATTCTAAAAAGCTGAACTTCATAGCAAAATTCCCCCTCTTAGGGCCATCATTAGCTTTCACTTTCTTTCTGCAGCAAAGCTCTCCACCTCTGCCACTACTCTTAAACACTCAAACTATTTCCCCTGCTTGCTTTTAAGCAGGAGCTAAACTCCAGAAAGTTTTAAGAACAGTTACAGACACTTCCTAAGTAGATGCATTTATTTCCTGGTAAGTTTGCGGGTCCTCAACACATGCAGCCATCTTTTTTGAACTTGAATCCATATTTCAACATTAGCACATGTGGTTTTAAAACCTGTACAACACAGCACAGAGAATTTTCACACTGTTACTCATTTGGGAATTAAAATAGGGAAAAGGTAAGTAGGGATAAAGCAACATGCAGTTATTATTTGGTCTCAAGTCACAGTTTTAAAACTGGCTCTATTGACATACTCATTTTCCTCAGTGAGGTGATTTCTGAGGATGGGATTAAGCAGCTTGCCTCCATCTTGTCCAAAAGGTATCAGTTTTTGTCTGGTTAACACCAGATGCTAGAGACCATAAAGGAGAGTGAATGCTGCATTAAATCTTCTCTGATGCTATTTTGATGGACTCGCTCATCTTCCAGAGATCTTATTAGCAACTGGCTCATTAAATTGATAGTGCTTGAACTGCAGAAACCTGTAAGCACCTCAAAGAGCAGCTCTAACTAGCATGTGCCAACTCACATGTTAACAAGACAGCCTAAGTAGGTAGTAATATATTTATCCCTAGGTAGTACCAAGAGACCAGTAGGTACTGGACCAACCTCACTATTCAGATAGAAGGCTGTAAGGATCCAACATTTAATTACTTCAAACTGCAGGGTGCAAAGTATGAGCTAAATAGCAACTCCTATGCAAGAATACAGTTCATCAGTTGTTACTCTTCTTCAGAGTTCATACATGCTTGAATAACACCTGCAAGGATCACTGAAGCTGAACAGTAATTGAGCTACTAATCCACAAATGTTTAGCACTAGGAGAAATCAGAGAATAACTGTTTGAAAACAAACAACACTCCCACCCCTCAAAAAAACCCACCCTAAACATTCACCACCAAATAATCCTAAAACAGCAATCCAAATAGAGCTGGAATATATTCTTCAGTTAGCTCTGTTGTATTCCACTGACAACTTCTGTGAACAGAGCAAGCATAACTCTTCTACAACCTGAAATCACAAAAGTACCTGCTGCTCAAAGACTTGTTTCTACTGTCATCAAGAAAATGGGAGATTAATAAAATTAATAGTAAAGCAGCTTCACAAGAGACAAGACAACAGGAAAGAACCCAGATGAGTGTTTTTCTCTAGTCCATAGGTTATAACCCAGGTGTCTGGAGATGGAATCCTATAGAAAAAGCAAATGATTCAAAAGAAGCAGTAACTGGTAGGTTATTTTATAAAAGTAGTCAGCTGATAGAAGCTGAAAGTCTTCCTGAACTGACACCCACCCTCGTTTTCTCTACTGTACTCAAATATACACTTATTTTACTTTTTTCTAGTTTTTTGATTGGACAAGGAAAACTACTACAATGATGGTAGTAGTTAGAGGAAATCATATTCCAAAAGAGAAGATAGAAATGCAACTTCACCTAGAAATATGTAAAAAATGGAAATATGCATATTTTATGGAAGATGTGTACTAAAACAAAATATCTATGAAATAAAAAAATCAACGTAACATAGAAACTTCTCACTGGAACTAGATGATCTTTAAGGTCCTTTCCAACTCAAACCATTTTATGATTCTATGATGTTCTGTACATCACACTTTATTTACTGTTTTCTGACAGAAGGTATTTAAAAACAGAAACCCATTATGTGAATGTGTTATGCATGGTATGATGATTCCCTGAAGGGATGTGGATATGCGTGCAGATGGGGGGTGGGGCGCAGCAAATCAGCTAACAGAAGTGTTTCATTGATGCAAGCAGAGTACTGAAATAGTTCTGAAGTCAGACCTTTACCTTGTTTTAGGTATAGAAATTGGCAGCAAACTCAGTTTTAATACATGGGAATAAAATTGTGTTCAGTTACATTCCAAGAGATATGAACTGAATTTCTACATTAGTTCTAAAATAATAAGCAAAAGTAAATATGACTTTCGTATATTCACACTAAAGATAAATATCAGTACTAAAACATAGAAGTTGTGACAATTATCAGAAGCAAACAGTTCTAGGAGTTTAATAACTCTTTATATCACTGCTGCAGCTCTCACCCATATCAGTAACATTTTCAGTATGCAGAAGAAAGCCATAAGAGAAGACTTACCTACAGTAGCTCTAATTAAGGGGGAAGAATCACCAATATTGTTCAAGCATTCACTTTTAATGAAGTCAGTTACCCCACTAGGGAAGTTGTGAAAATGTGCTTTTACATTATTCTTCAAGATAAGACCACTCAAGGACCGTGTTGGTTCATCTGCAACAGAAAATAATTACAGTCATCCTTCAATCAGTTCATAAGAATAAGGTAGATTTCCACAACAAGGCAACAAGAGCAAAGCTTATATAGAGGTATTAATCTTATTTTCTTATTTTTCTTACTGCTACATCCATTTACTGACATCAAAAAGCTTTTGAGGTTCAGAGTTCACTATTTCTATTTATTCAAAATTGTAATATTGGTATTACAAATTCTACATTTTAAGAGAAAGTTTTCTATAGAGATATAGGCAAGGAATAGATCTGAAGTCACAGGATATAAGAGACTCATGAAAGAAACTGGTCAGAACAAAGACATTTAGACATTCTGATTATATTGACTGGCTTGCTCCAACATTGATCCTGTTAGAAACTGATGACAAATGTTCTTTCGTCATAGTAAGACACAAGTATTATGTAGGGACTATGCAGTAAATACTGCTCTCTACTCTCATAGTAAACACTACCACCTCCTACTCTCACAGAAATACACTGTCCAATTTTTCTACAAAATATAGTATTGTAATCCCTTCAGATACCAACTGTTCTATTGATCTGTTAAAGTAATAATTAGAGATAGAAGGAAAAAAAAAGTCTTTAAACAATGTTAACAGGTAAGTGTTACATAGTATGAATCATAACACTCATGTAACTTTTTCTATGGAAAAAGAACAGCCTAGGTTTTTCATTTATATTGCATCAGACTCATGTTTGTTTCTTCAACTTAGTATTACTTCTGAAAGAGGCTGAAAGTGAGATCAGGATGTTCTATGTAATGATTAGTTTATAGTATAAGAAAATTTGAATTTACAGTTTACAGCAACCCTAATCACCATAGGAAGATAATTTAAATTAGCATTTTAGTCACTTGTTTGAACTTTTTTTGTATGACTCCCTGATTTGGGCATGAAACAAGGATGTTCAAAGTTCTTTTGTGCAAAGAGTTAGTTTACACATGGATCTATTCCAGGCTGTTCTGATTTAACATCAGCCAGCAACTAAGCACCACGCAGCTGCTCACTCACTCTTCCCCTCTCCTAGTAGGATAGGGAGAGGAATTGGGGAAAAAAGTAAAACTTCTGGGTTGAGATAAGAACGGTTTAATAACTACAATAAAATACTACTAATAAATACTAATAATAGTAATGAAAAGGAATATAATAAAAAAGAGAGAGAGAAATAAAACCCAAGAAGAGACAAGTAATGCACAATGCAATTGCTCACCTCTCACTGACTGATGCCCCAGCAGCGATTCCCTACCCCCAGCCAACTGCCCCCAGTCCATGCACTGAGCATGACACTATGGTATGGAAAATCCCTTAGGCTAGTTCGGGCCACCTGTCCTGGCCACGCTCCCACTCAGCCTCTTGTGCACCCCCTTGCTTGCAGAGTACAGGAAACTGAAATGTCCTTAGCTTAGGATAAGCGCTACTCAGCAACAACTAAAAGATCAGTGTGTTACCAACATCATCCTCATACTAAATCCAAAGCACAGCACTACACCAGCTACTAGGAAGAAAATTAACTCTATCCCAGCTGAAACCAGGACAAAAGCTTTCAAAACTATTAACATCCCAACAGAAATAAGTATAAGCAAAATAAGAGATAAACTTTCAAATATAAAATGGTTTCAAACAAAAGTTACTCCATCACAATGCCAAAACGCACAGTACACCTATGATGTGATGACATGAACAATGGGATTGAGTGCACCTTCAGCAAGTTTGCTAATGACACCGAGCTGTGTGGTGCAGTTGACACTCTGGAGGGAAGGGATGCCATCCAGAGAGACCTGGACAGGCTTGAGAGGTAGGCATGTGCAAACCTCATGATGTTCCACATGGACAAGTGCAAGGTCCTGTACATGGGTCGGGGGAATCCCAAGCACAAATACAGGCTGGGAGATGAGTGGATTGAGAGCAACCCTGTGGTGAAGGACTTGGGGGGTATTAGTGGATGGAAAACTGACTGTGAGCCAGCAATGTGCACTCACAGCCCAGAAGACCAACCATGTCCTGGGCTGCATCAAGAGAAATGTGGCCAGCAGGCTGAGGGAGGGGATTCTCCCTCTCTACTCTGCTCTCGTGAGACCCTACTCAGAGTACTGTGTCCAGCACTGGGGTCCCTGGTGTAAGAAAGACATGGACCTGCTCAAGTAAGTCCAGAGGAAGCCACAAATATGATCAGGGGGCTGGAGCACCTCCCTTATGATGAAGGGCTGAGAGCGTTGGGGTTGTTCAGCCTGGAGAAGAGAAGGCTCTGGGGAGACCTTATAGCAGCCTTCCAGTACTTAAGGGGGCTACAGGAAAGGTGGGGAGGGACTCTTTGTCAGAGGGTGTAGTGACAGGATGAGGGTAATGGCTTTAAACTGAAAGAGGGTAGATTTAGATTAGATACAAGGAAGAAAATCTTTCCTGTGAGGGTGGTGAGACAATGGAACAGGTCACCCAGACAAGTTGCAGAGACCCTCTTCCTGGAAACATTCAAGGTCAGGATAGATGGGGTTTTGAGCAACCTGATCTAGTGGAAGGCGTCCATGCCCATGGCAGGGCTGTTGGAACTAGATGATCTTTAAGGTCTCTTCCAATCCAAACCATTCTGATATGGTCATTCTATGATACAGAGGCATTAAAAACCAAAACAAAACAGAACAGAAAACCCAACAAACCACATCACAGTCAAAATCTTAGTTTAAGAAAAAAATTTATGATATGACTGCACAAGGATATTTATGGAATCCAGGGTGTTCAACAACTTCACAGCTATATTGTCAGAAGACAGTAATATAGGTCTAGATGGAGTTCTTGCTGTAACACCAAGATTACAGGCAGATGGCCCAAGAGCTGAGTAAGACACTCTTCAGTATTCACAGATTCTGTGATAAGTTCCATCAGCCATATGCTGCAGCCATGCAAAAATATCAGTCTTGCCTCCTTCTATCTCAATCAACCTGGAAGCAGAGTTGACAAGAACACAGTGCAAGAAAAAGAAGGAAGGCAAAGCAGATCAGACCTCTGGCATTTGATAGTATCTTTGGTGCCAAATCAGTTCATCAGTGGAAGATTCTGCTCTCACTTTGCCTCACTTTATAATAAAGCCATAGCACACAAACATCATTTGGTTCTCAGTAAATTTTCAATTCTGTTGCAAGACTAATACTAGTTCCAGATTTTAATGGTTTACAGACAGAGCAAATGGACGCATACTCCCATTACAGGGATATCAATTATTTTTGGGCTACTGCAGTGCTTTTAAGAACTAGAGCTTGTCCTCAAACAGCCATATTTCCTCTAATGATGGTTTGATTGATATAAGGTGTATATGTGAAAGCAATGAGGTTTCTGTAGCTCACCTGCAAGTCCAGATGAACATTTTTTTCACCATGCCTTTTCATCCTCTCTTCCTTAGAACGTAACTCCCTAGCTTGCTAAAAGAACTGAGCAAGAGGGATGAGGGTAGTATTTACCCATTCACAGACTATGATATAATGATTGTAAGCGTGGCTATATTTGCCCTATTACTCTTGTGATATTGGCAATTTTAAATGTTAGGGTGAGACTTACCCTAAAGCAAAACAGCTCTGTCTATTTCAGTCTTAAAGCTGTTAAGCCTTTTTTCAGTAATAAGCTGTCAATCTCTGTTTTAACTGGACTTAATATGTACAAATACCAAGTATGATAACAATCATGACTAGTGTCACTGTTGCACATGAAGATTTTCAATCCATTAACAAGAGACTGGCTGTCATTTAAAAGATCTAAAACAAAAAACCATAAGGATCCCACCAGAGCAATGTCATATTGGAAGCAGAAGATGAATAATTTCTTCTAATGTATAAGAATACAGTACAGAGACTGCTTAATGATCTTTCTAGCAGAAAAAGATACTTTTTTTTTTTTTTTTATGCTGGACTTTTAAGTAACCTCGAGTATAACATCTTTGGCTTAAACTGGTACAGTTTACTATCATGTCAGAAGGAGGACTGATGATCTTTCAAAATATTCAGTGAATCTGAATACATAAATGACCTTGAAATGTAGTGGCTAGTCTGAAATTAATCAGTGCTCAATTGATTCATGTGAGTCATGGAAAATAATTTGACACAAGTACCTAAGCTTAGGAATGCCTGTAAGACAACAAAAACAAATGTTCTGCTGATGCTGAGTGTTGCATATTCATTGAACAATAGGTAGCAACATCTATACTTCTGAAGATGGTGAAGTCAGTGTAAATAAAACTAAGCTGTAAGCAATATGGGAAGGGTGTTGAACTGCTGACCAATGATGAGTTTGTTGGTTATTTATAGAAGTTTCTGCATTCTAACTGAAAATCACTACAGGTCAATCAGAATGCTGAAATTTATACATCTCTATAGCCTTGCAAAACCATGAAAAGTTTAAAAAACTAATCCTCTGGTTTCACTCCTACTTTCAGATTCTCTATCATACCCTCACCAACTGGCTGACTCAGCACTTTTCCCCTCTAATGCCATTTTACGTATCACCTCCTGATCCTGAAGTTAAATCAGAGCTAGAATTCTATAAAGAGCAGAAGAATCCTTAATAAGAAATGGAAATTCAGTGTGGTGACAATATGAATCACTGCAAGATCCTAAACTATGTAACAAATGCAGGATACTGTTGCCATTTGAGAACATCTAAAAAGTAATGTCATCACTCATTGGTGTTTGTCTGGGGGGAGACAGGTGACAGGTACCCTCACACTAAGTCAAGTGCACAGGGAAATGAATTTATGAGTTCCCAATGGAAGTTGCTTAGACAGCATTTCATAGTAAATTAATTAGCGTATAAGGTCATTAATCTATCTGAAGAAATTACTTGGTCAGATGAATAGACATTTTGGCACTCTGAATATATCAAAGGTGAAAGTTATATATTAAAACATGTGACGACATCATATGAATAACTGTTGGAACACAAGGATTAATTGGATGAGTAAAATGAGCCTATGTTATCAAATTAAATAATTCAGAATACAGTTCAAACTGCTAAATGAGTACAGGGAAGAACAAAATAAAGGACATTCACCAACACTCATGTTGTATAGGGTACCATGCTGTGGAAGTTTTGACTACTTCTCCTTTTGCCTATATTCTATATGCATAGCTTAACAGAAAGTTGTGTGGTGGCATGCATGTGTAGGTCTTGTTTTAAAGCCCAACTACTTTATTTCTCTAACTGATAATCTTTCTTGCCAGTAAGGCTTCTTTCTTCCCCTATGTCGTGGTTTAAGTCTTGTCAGCAGCCAGACACCACGCAGCCACTCAGTCCTCCTTCTCTTCCAGCAATAAGAAGGGACAAATGAGCCAGGCTTGGGATTCGAGATAGGACTGCGAGAGGCAGATCACCCATTACAGTCATGGGCAAAAGGCAGACTCATTAGAGGAAGAAAAAAATAACATAGATTTATTACAGACACTAACATCACCTAAGAGTAGGACAGTGAGAAGGGGACACCCCTATAGCCCCCTCCCCAGCTATCAAAAAACCCCACCACTCACTCAAACCCAGGATAGCCTATAATGTCCAATTAATTCAAGACAAAACCTTCTCATTTTTGTTTCCTAAGCCTGTACTCAGTACTTTTTTGTTGTTGTTCTGTCTGACTTTTCTGTACACTATAATAAGATTTTCAATTAGCAACATTAGGTTGCACTCTGATGAATTGCAGAGTAGAGTTCTGTCACTAGAAGAAGACTAGTTAAGAGTACCTGTGAAAACAAGACTATATCTAAGGAGCTTTGATGTGTGATCATGCTGCTGCTCTTTGGAGTAATTTGAAATCTGTCTTCAGTCCCTTTAGTTTTCAGTTTCTACCTACAACTTCATCACCCATCTTTCTTCGAGGAGAGAAGAAACTGAGGGGAAACGGTGAGTGCTTGCCATTTTGGAGTGCTTAAGGCTGCTGAGAATTAAAGCCTGCCAGTCAGAATTACCCCTGATCAGTAGTATATCTATTGATTTAGAGATGAACATCTATTACTTGAAATTACATAAATGCTTTTTCCTTGGAAATACCAAAATAAGAATTTGTAATGTTGAATCCACACTTGCTTGAACAGCCAGCATGTGCCACTTCAGATGAAGAAGACAACCTCATTAGGAAGAAATAGTGTTGCACAGTCCAGTGATGCAGTGCTTAGCTGTGTCCTGGTTTTGAGTGAATGGTGGGGGTTTTTTGGTAGCAGGGGACGGGGCTACAGCAGTGGTCCCCTGTGAGAATCTTCTCAAAGCTCCCCCAGCTCCAAGTCAGCTCCACCTCTGTTTGGAAACTAACTCAATCAGCTGTGCCTCTGCGATAATGTATTTAATATACGACCTGGTGAGGAGTTGCTGCAGCTGCGTGAACACCAAGGTCAGTGGAGGAACGGAGGAAGAAAGGAGGGGGGAGGTGTGCCGGAGCAGAGACCCCCCTGTATCCTGTGGTGAGACGGCAGGGCGGCCCCCCCCTGCCACCCATGAAGAACTACGGTGGAACAGTTCAGTGCTGGGAGGATTGCAGCATGCAGGGGTGTCCCACACCGGAGCAGCTCGGGAAGGGCTGCAGCCCGTGGGAGGGACTCACGTCAGAGCGGGTTTGTGGAGGACTGTCTCCTGTGAGAGGGGGAACCACCATGGAGCAGGGGGAACAACTGCCAGAAGCTCCCCCCACCGAAGATGGAAGAAGCAGCAGCACTGACTGCACCCCCCATTCCCTGACCCCTATGCCGCTGGGGGAAAGAGGTAGAGATATTGAGATCAAAGATGAGCCCAGGAAGAAAGGAGGGGTGGAAGAAAGGTCTTCTCAAGGTATGGTAGTGCTTCTCACTGCCCTATTCTGTTAAGTGTTGTTGTTAGTGTCTGTAATAAATCAATAGCATTTTTCTTCCCCTAACAAGTCTGCCTTTAGCCCATGACCATAATAGGTGATCTGCCCTGCCCTGTCCCATCTCAAATCTCAAGCCTTGTCTTATTTTCTCCTTCTCAGAGCTGGGGGAAGGGAGGATTGAGCAGCTGCATGGTGCTCAGTTACCCTCTGAGCTCAAACCACAACAAGCTGTTATAAGCTGCCTATACTGAGCTGAACACAGACCAAGTTCATTATTGGTACTTATGGCTGCCATGGCACTGTTTCTCCTGAATACCTTCTGAAAGCAGAAAACAGAGCTGAGTAAAATCTTGATGTGGTTCTAAAGACTGAGAATTATGTCATTATAGAAGGAGTTTAAAATGCTTTGCAAAAGCAGCCATAATGCTTAGCCAGTTATATTATTAGCATAAATCTGTGGGAATCAAGATGTGCTTTTATATGGCTCTTTAGATTGCTTTCAGTAAAGATACTCAGTCCTGGAGCAGGCCAAAAATACTGTGGGTACTCGTATTGGTGGTTATGAAAAATGTTTGGGTTTTGTTGTTTTTTTGTTTGTTTGTTTGTTTTTCTCTGAGTTCCACTCCTTTTTGGCATTAAAGGAAAGGGGTGCTTACTTGAACATGAGAAGCAGTAATGGGCATTCCTTTGCAACGCTAGATTTGGTTTGATGGAAGTGGTCAGCTAACCAATTGCACCCGTCTTAGCACTGCAAAATAACAAAAACACTGAAACTGTTATGCTAGTGCCTCACAGCAAGTCTGGTTTCTGAAAATCTAAAAAGAGGTGGTGACTTTGCCTCCTAGGAGCCACCACAGACTGAGTCAGATGCCAGCATGTAGCCTCATGAGTAGGAGGCACCTCAGAACTGCACTGAATCAAGTACTGCTTGGTAGAAAGAAGTGCCTTTAGAAATCACAACAGCAACCCTTTCCGTTTCTGTAGCAAAACACCACATAGGGATACTTGATACTGGCATTTTAAGTACACTCAGATTTGCTGAAAAACAACCAAATATCACCGAGTAGGAGAGTTTGACTTAAAAAAAGTACGCAAAGAAACACCGCTTGCAGCAGATTATATACAACTCCTAAGACACACAAAAGAAAGGCAGATAGCTGGCTAAATACCTCCAACTTACCCCCAAAAAGTCACATCTATTGTGAGGCCAAAACAGACCTTACCCAAGACTACACAAACTCCAGAGAAAGGCATCACAAACAAAATCCTTAGTTTGATAACCTTAAGAAACAAGAGAAATCCTGAAAACTTCTGTCCTTTCTCTCCACAAGCTACTTGAGAGAAAATATATTCTAAGACTCTCCCCCAAAATACTTACAGTGAACAGCACATTTGGGAAACCTAAGCCAAGGTGATTAAGTACATTAAGGCACAGGCCAAAACCACTCCAAAGCTGCCTGGGTGGACTCCCAGTAAGGTACAGAACATGGACCTGACTCCAACATACACAAGACTCCTCAGGTAGCTTCCTTGCAAAAGCCTGGAAACAGGTATCTCCGGGAGTGTGTTGGTCTCCTCTGGAGACTGCTTAATTGTCAGATAGCAGCCCTAGACTCCAAGGTAGACAAAATGAAGAGTTTTGTCAGTGTTGGTTGCAGGTCCGTGCCCTGTAGATCCTGAGAATTCTCCCAGGCATTGGTCTTCTCTGGAGACAGGTGAGTTCCCAGGTAGCAGCCCCGGACTATTCTATGGTATATACCTGAAGAGCATTGTGCATGTTAAGAGAAGGTCCTTGACCTGTAGGTCCCCAGGAATTATACTAGGCACCTTCTGGGAGTGTGTTAGCCTTCTCTGGAGATGGGTGAATTTATAGGTAGCAGTCCTAGACTACTCCTAGGTAGCTGCCTGGAGCAGGCATCTCCAGGAGCATTTGCTTCTTCTGGACACGAGTGAATTCCCACGTAGCAGTCCTAGACTCTTCTAAGGTAACTACTCAGAGAACATTGTGCATGTTGGGGAAAGATTCAAGCCCAGTAGCTCTTTGAGAATTTTCTCTATGATCAAGGAACTTGTTATTTCATTTGTTCTTTTTCAATGGTTTCCTTGTATGAGATAAAGAGATAATAATGGAGATCCCATACTCTTGTTCCTGGATGCTCAGAATAAGGAACTCCAGGAAAGCATTCCTGAAACATCGGATCACATAATGCAATCCAATAGATAACTTCAAATTTTCTTCAAGACTTAAAATACTCTGTCACTTCTCATATGTAGTGTGTATGCCAAACAGCTACCTAGGAGAAGCTTTTTCCTTAAATCTGCACTACAGTATTCCTACAGAGGCAAGGAAAAGAAGAATTAGCCAGTATATGGCAAAATAACACGGAATTTAGTGATCTGACAAAATTCACTATCTCATAAATCAGTTTTCCTTAAGATATTTATGCACTTCCATTACTTTATGCAACAGTTAATAAAACTCAGGCTTAATTTCTTTATGTAATTCTTCATGTATCTGAACTTAAAGGAAAAAATGTTTTGCTGTTAAACATTTAAGTAGGACACTACACATTATGCAGCATTTTAAACTGTAAGGGTACATAAATCTGACTTGACTTCTGAACTGTAATGCAGTCAGATTCACTCCTTGGCAGTTATTTTAGTGTATTTAATAGTGACATCATACAGGATGATGGTATGGGGGGTGTGTGTGTGAGGAAGTGGTAGGGGGGCATCTTTTAATTAAACAGTTAAAGCTGCTGAACCACTTTTCTGGATTAATCCTACTCAGATACCTTCATGAAGCTGGTAGCTGGTGAATTAGCACCTGACCTCACACAATGGTCTTTTGCTCAGCTTCAAAGATCTTTCGACACCAACATGCTAAGAAAGTTCACAATGGAATGGACTTATGAAAACTGCTGCCCAGATCAAGTTTAAATTCCAATTCTCATCAGAAAACTTTCACATCAAACCCACAAGACCACCATGGATCCCAGTAATAGTTTATAAAAATTACCATCTGTGCAGACTTCAGATGAAACAAAAACTTCAGGGTGTTGGGGTGGAAATGAGGACAGGACCTTCCTCCATGGTAATATTTTATGTCAAAGTAAGGTACTATGAATGACTAAGTCATCACATGAACAAAATCAAGAGTTGCAGGCACTGCTCTATCTGCAACTGCTTTATAAATATCTGAAGCTTTTAATCAAAAAGATCATCCTTAAAGTGTGCAACAAAGGTGGTACTAAAGCAGTGTTCTCAATTCCAGCTCATTCACCTTCAGACTGAATGTTCATCTCAAGGATTCTGATCCTTGACTGCAATAGCTTTACACCAGGCCATGGTCAATCCACTGAGATAACACACTGTTGAGACCAAAGACTAGAGTTCCCATGTTAGGATGGGGTGAAGAGTCAGTCACTAAAACACAATCTAAGATCAGAATGATAAGGTCTTTGTATAGCTGCAAAAGGATAGATAATTACAGCTGCACAGCCCAGCAGAAAGCTACCAGGATCATCATGCATTTGTCTCCATATTTTCCCATTAGCCTGGGTCCTGCCAAGAGCCCAACAGACAGGTGATAGGGAGACAAATGCAAAGCTTTACATAAACTGCACACAAACTAGTCATGTTCTCAGTCTCTTGTATAAGAAGGATAGAAGGTAGATCTGAGAAAGGACATGTGTGTTTTGGCAATGGGGATGGGCAGTCTGAATCTTAACTAGAATGGATATTGTATCAGTAGTTATGTTCTTTTTTCACCACATAAAGTGGCATTAAGTATGTCAAATATTACCTGAGAAGTGGCAAGCTTTGATGCTACTTTTGTTATTGCAATTTTTATCTAAAACATTCATGAACTTGCAGACCATATTAGGCCAAGTAGAATGTCACGTTAATTTTGACCCGGTACAAAGACAGCTTCCCTTTCTTTGCTCAGAGGTGTGAAAATAGATACATGCAGAAACATAGCAGGAATACCTACAGAGATTACAAAGTCTCAGTGAAGTTTCTCCTTAGAGTTGAACACAGAAATGTTACAAGACGGCAACACAGTAATCTTTGCTGATACAAGCAGTCCTGGTCATCTCACAGTAGGCAGATACAACCTTGCATCAACATAATATTATGGCAAGAGTATGACAGAGCCATCCCACCCAATGTTCCCTAAGTGACAAATTGAATTTATGAAGATTAGAGAGTACTCTTGGTGAATGACAATAAACATCATCTTTTGATAACTCAGTGCAAGCCATATCCACCTCTCATTCACTAAACTCTGGATGCTGTGTGAAATAAACCATGGTGTAATTGCAGTTTAAAAATAGTAAGTAAACACCTGGGAATTGACAAAGTTGTCCTACAAAAGTTCAAGACAGATGAATTAAAATGGATGCTGGTTTTGCCAGTCTATTTTAGATATGGCAAAAATTGGGATCTTATAAATGTTCCTTTACAGAAGGTATAAACAAATAAAGGCTTTCATACACACAACTTTGGGAATTTCATCATTATGGTCAACAAGGTCCAAAACAAACTCTGAACTTCCACTTATGGTACGAATTGCCCATTTTATGACAACAAAAGGTCCTTCCTCTGACCTGCCTTATGCTTCAGATGTCCTGGACAACTGCCTCAATGTACCTTAACTAGAGGATAGAGCAGGCCTCAGCAAGACTGCAAGAAGGCTTAAATTAGGACAACATTTTCTGATATTTTCCTTCAAGGGAACAGACTTGGACTAAGGAAGCAAAAATGCAAGGAAGTAAAGGAGGATTTAGATGCATGATTTGTAATGAAGAAGGGAAGCTGCAGGTAAGCAAAGAAAGCAACAGCAGAGGCAAAGCTGATACCTGCAGCACTGGACTGTTTCAGTCAACTGCACATAAAATACAGAAAGTGATCTGAGAAACAGCAGCAACATGCACACACTCCAGAAAACTACTGAGTACCAGAATACAGAAGTCTACAGGATTCTGAGCTCAGCTTGGAGGACACCAGATAAAAAACCCCAAATCCACAAAACCAAGACAAAGGCAGGGCAGTGCCACTACATTATCGGTGAGGTTTTATACCTCCCAAACCAAGAAGGAACAGCTTACACTAACAGAGCACCTGAATAATATTTTCATTTACAGATAAATTAGTAAACCCAAACTTCTTTTATTGAGATATTTTTCAGTTAATTTGGACTCCACCTCATCCAACTAAAGAAGATCTGAGCACCATGCCTCCTGGGAAGTACGTTCTGGAGATCTACACCTCAATCATTAACAGCTTAGGATTGTATTTTATTCCATCAGCTTGCCTACTCTCTGACTTCCAGGACTAAATGCTGTTTCCTCAACATTTTTTATGTTCTGTGATATTTGTAAGATTGGGGTTCATCTAGATTCACAACACTATCTTTATAAATACACACTAGTTAAAAGAAAAACAAAAAAAGAAAGGCAATGCTTAAACCTAGGGCATGTATATGCCATAGCTGCAAGCTAGGCCATGCCATATATCTTCACTGATGAAATGGTAGCAGGGCTGCACCTCCTTTCAGAAAGACCCAAGCTTAACGAGCTTTGACCGCTTAACAAGGCCCACATAATTTAAAAACAAAACAAAACCCCCCACTACATCCATGTTAGGAGCACCACATTAGACCTAGAAACAGCAAGTCACAAGCATTCAGACACAGACGCCTGATGAAGCTAACACTGGAGGGAAAAAGAAGTTATACTTTTTGCAACTGAAAAGTAACACCTCTGGTGCTAAAAGAAAGCAAATTCCCTGCACATAAAGGTTACCCAAGTATCTTAGAGTCAGGCCTCACTGAAACAGCCAGCTTTTCAAGCAAAGCTATTTGCTTGCAAATAAAAGTTCGTTTGCCTGCACAGGCATAAGAGTCAGGCTAAAGATAATTTGGTACAACATTCACTGCAGTAAAATGAGGCTATTTAACACACATTGCAATCAGCCAGCACAGAATTCTCACATTCAGGAGCTGTCATCTAAGTGTATCCTTAAGCACAGTCTTCTCAGCAGTGGTTTCAACAATGGCAAAAACTGAATCAAAGGTTAGACCCATCTTCTATCAAACCAAGCTCTTTTTCTCCTACACTATCAAAACACATTAATTTTTATTGAATAATCTGTCAGTGATGTTCGAAGCTTATTTTCATGGCTCCTTCTGCTGGAATGGTATTGCCATAACAAAAGCATAAACTTTCAACAGTACGCTTTGGTCTGTGGCATAAAGCACTCTAGTTCTTTCCCCAAGCCAACAAACTTGGTAAGGCTGTAGAACAGCCTGCCAGTAGAAGTCTCTTCAGGAGGGGAAAGGAAGTAAGACTTTCCCAGTTGTACTGAAAACAGTAATCTACCTGATGAGTCCATCACTGGTCCAAAAAACGATGAAAGAATCTTGTAGCTACTGAAGGAGTGGTTCTAATGGACTCTTTACGTTTCTTGGGCAGGATCAATGAGGGACAATGGAGGGCTGCTGGTTGGATTCGAAGTAAATCCAACCAACAGTCTCCCATCATCCCTCATTAGCCCTACCCAAGCAAGGTAACAGGATAGTTAGAACCTGGCAAATACAATGAAAAGCACCAACACCAGACTGTTATGGCACCCTCAATATTCTGCAAATTTCCTGAACTAGAAATTCAAAGTTAATAAACCAAAACAGTTGCTTTGGACAAAAGATTATGACTCTGAAAATGTCACTGATACAAGACAAGAGCATCTCTGAAGCAACAGCTGCTTCTCAGCAGTCTCACAAGAGACCTGATTGTTGTGGTTTAACCTCAGCGAGCAATTAAACACCACACAGCCACTCACTCACTCTCCCCTCCACAGTGGGAGAGAATTGGTGAAAAAAAAAAAAAGTAAAACTCATGAGTTGAGATAAAGACAGTTTAATAGGACAGAAAATGAAGGGAAAATAGTATTAAGAATATACAAAACAAGTGATGCACAATACAATTGCTCATCATCTACTCTAGTACACTGGAAAGACCATCTTTCATACGTCTCAATCATTGTCTGAATTTACCAACTAGAAGAGGCTACACACTATAACATATGCCATTTCTACTGATGTCTATAAGAATAAGACAACGGTAGCCAGTTGATTTCTAACTACATTTTACTAGAAATAAGACTTCAGAATGAAGATTCTGACAGACATAATTTTGGGACAACTCTAGTATGTAATCTTCAAAATATTTAAGTCTCATTACTAGAGAGATCATTATCATAACTGAATTTAGCAATGTGTTTTATAATATGTATAGTCATGATTTATCAAAGTTATTCCACAGTTTCACTTCAGTCTGATAGAAGTATGATGCTGCAACATTTCTGGAAATATTTCATAGGGCATTTAGAATGGAATCTATTCCAAGGCTGAAACTACAAGCACCAATAAATTATCAGATTTTTTTTTTTTTTCATAAAGACTCCTGAGAGGATAACTGAGTTCTACATGACTAAGGAACTCAACCAACCAGCAAACTGGCTATAGATATCAGTTTCCTATTTCTTTCAAGCTAAATAAAATAACAACAATAAAGAAAAAGGAGAATAAAACAATATCTCAAGAACTTACCTTCAGACTTCAACTTCGTAAGAACAAAAATCAGGTAGTTGTTGAAATCTGGATACTGATTGAGTTGTTCTAGTTTCTGAAGAGATAAACTGTTAAGGAAAGTTTAATCTTCACACACAGTATTTATAGCTTTCTAGATACAAAGTTATGAGTTATGTATTGCTGCATCAATTCAACCAGCTGTGACTCTAAGCACACCCTATACAGAGTATGAACAATCTAAAAGCAGTTTCTGTAACTTTCTTACTGAAACAATAGCTTTTAGTTATGAGGACATCTTAAAAAAAAAAAAAATCTGGGACAGACACAGAAATTAACAGATCCTTAAAAATATTTGCAAAGCCACCAAAAAAAAAAAAAGCTTCTAGTTTTAGATTTCAGTATTTACACTGAGAAGCCCACCAAACCTATGGAATCCACTGAGACACAATCCCGTAATACATCTTTTTTTCCCATCCACAATAAATAAAAACATTTCAGCATTCTAATGCAACAATTATGATTTTAATAAGCTACTCATTTTAATACTAGACATATACTTCTTTACGATTTTAACTTGTCACATCCTGAGCTTTCAGAAATGAGAGCCTATTTTAAGTCAGTGTAGTGTAACCTCTAAGTTACTAGACGTACTAAATAGCATCAGTATGCCAAAATAAAAAATTATTTTTAGAAGCAAGATTATGTGCTCCACAGGCATTTACTTTACTTGCTGTTTGGCTAAATGTCCAAACATTCAAAGTCACTAAACCTTAGCCAAATACATGTATGCTTGGACTTGATGGCCCAGTAAAGTTCTAAAGGATCCATTTCCTTTCAATGACCAACAGCCAGTGTCTCAATCACAAGCTTAAGAAACTTAATTTTTAGATATTTAGGCTGTTTGTATCAAATAGTAACTTTGCTAGAAGAGCCTGCCCTCTTTCCAATTAGTAAGAAAGTAAAGTGTACTTATCACAGCTGCAGGGTCCTTTGCTGTGGGGATAGAGATGAAATGTAAACAGGATGGTCACAGTATAATGGCCTCTACACGGCCCCTATAAATGAAAAACCACACATCCAAAGATTGTTGTCAAAAGTGCCGAGCCAAAGATCTCTTTCAGGAACAGCCAAGAAGGAGGGTAGCATATTTCAAAATTTTCTTCTTCTCCAAGTTTCAGCAACATAATCACCAAAACAGTTGGTTGAACATTACTAGCAACCGTTAATTCCAACAGACCAAGCAGGAAGCAGCAGCAGAAGTGAGCAGAAAGAACTAGAACAGTGGTACTGAATAGAAACTTAATGAGAAAACACTTAATTGGTCTAGGAATCAAAGACTAGATTATAGGCCATATTTTCTTATCAACTTCTTTACCCACTTTTTTCTTTTTTTATTCCAAGAAACATCTAGTATTTTCACGTGAAAAACAGCTGAAGCCTTACCAATTCATAACTTTGTTAACAAAGGATTTTTGGCTAACCTATACTCCCCACTTTTTAATATTTCAGTTTTAAGCACCCAAGTGTGCCAAAGCAGTGTCATGAAGAAAGAGCATGACAGAATCAGTACACTAATAGTCATACAAAAAACTATGCATTGAAAATACTTAAAATTTGAAACCACTAATCACCACTCTGCACGGACGTGCTACTAAGTAGATTTCTACAATACAGCAGCCATCACAATTTTTTTCTGGAAACAGTCTTAAACATTTTTTTTTTTTTAGTTAGAGGACATGGCCTGTCAAGTTGTCTTAGAACATTTTCCCAAAATGACATATAATACAATTGTAAAAAAGTGTGCCATTTCTCTAACCTTTACAGGCTAACATATGAGGATAGCCTTGAAAGCACAGGTATCTCAGCACATCAGGGAGTTACCACTGCATTTTAAAAAGAATTTCAAACATCAGTTAATAGCACTTTTGTTCAGTCTATTTCTACTTATTTTCAAGAAAGAAAGCACCACCTATATTGCTCATCTCACATGTATGCTATTATTTTTCAATAAACAAACCAGATGCTGTTATTTGAAGAAGAGCTTTAAAATGTAATTTTACATTAAAGCTACACTATAAACACTGTTACTATAAACTCTTGTATGTTAAATACTAGAGAGCATCAGTTTAAGTCTGGGACATTATCATTATATTTTGCTTGGTCGGATACTGCTATTTAGGATTTTTTAAAGGAAGTGATAGCATCATGAAAATCTGAAACATAGTTGAAAGAACAGGATGACTGAGATGAAAACTACCTTCACCTTTCAGGTAAGAGCAGAAGCCTTCCTAAGCTTGACCGCATCTGTTATGAAAGCCTAGAAATAGAGCAAATTTGTCTTCAAGCTAAACTCTTAAAATAACATAAATATACGTACACATACACACACATCTATGTTCCTACCTACTTAAATAAGTTTTGTTGCCCTCTGTGAAGACTTTTAAGCAAATTCCTTAAATAAAAAGGGATTGATATGATAAACTCATAGCCTTTGTAGAATTTCAGGACTTCAAGGTATATTAAAGCACTTACATGGCTAGCTCAAGGAACAGTAGACAGTAGATGAGAATTTTATTTTTCAAGACCTATGCTTCTATTAGTCTTAATTTAAAATTTTAGTCTCTCAATCTTCGTTCCTTAACGCCTGGCTATTTGATTTCTACGATCAAGAGAGGCTTTGGGGGATGAGGGGTGTGTGTGTAAAAAAACCCAACAATCCACAACGCCGATACCAAAGGCACTACAAAGCAGCACAAGGAGCCACAGACAGTAGATCTCCCCCTTCCCGTGAATTCTAACGGGTGTTACGAGCAGCGTTCCAGGCTCAGTCTTCTACGCCAGCAAAAACATCCCCACAACGTAGCAAAATGCGCAGTGTCAGAGCCAGCAAGCCAACGATGGCGTGCAGGCAGCGGCTGCGCCAGGGGCACTCCCCGCCCCCCCCCCCCCCGCGATACGGCTTTCGCCTCGAATCCCAGCGCCGCATTACCTCCCCCCGGAGGCCCCCGCTCGCCCCCGGGTGCCCCGCACCGCCCGGCGGGCCGCCCCCAGCCCCTCGGCGGGACCCGGCGGGGCGAGGGCCGCGCTCCGCTCCCGCCCCGCCGCGGCGGCGGGGCTGGGCGCTGGCAGCGGCCCAGCGTGGGTGAGCCCGGGAAAGCGGCAGATACCGGCGGAGCCGCGCCGCAGGCCGGGCTTAAAAAGGACCGAAAAAAAAAAAAAAAAAAAATCCCGCACAAAGCCGGTCCTTATCTCCGGGCTCGCAACAAGTGCCCGGGCTCCCCACCGGGGTGGGAGGGGGAGCAGAGCGTCCCCGGGCCGCCTCGGCGGTTCAAAGGCGCGCCACGGGCACCCGCTGCGGGGGCGGCCCAGCCCGCCGCGCTGTGGCGGCTCCCCGGGCAGGCGCGGCCCGGCCCGGCCCGGCCGCCTGCCGCAGCGCCGGCCTGCCGCCGCGCAGGCCGCGCTCCCCGCCGCTCGCCCGCCCGCCCCGCTCCCTCGCTCGGGCCTGGGCCGAGGATACTTGTTGGACGGCTCTCTGCGTTGTGGTGTCCGGGGACTGCGACTCCTTCAGCAGCTGCAGGATCTGCTGCAGCCCCTGCTCGTCGGGTTTCCACTCGTACTCCATCTTGGCTCTCTGGAAAACACCAGACAACAGGCGCCCGCAGTTAGCGGCGCGGCAGGGCCCAGGCCGGGGGAGAGCGGAGAGGAAGGAAGGCCGGAGGGAGCGGGGGAGGGGGAACCGCAGAGCCCGGCCCGCCCCGGCTCTCGCCCCCGCAGCGCGCCCCCCACCCCCCTCCCCTCCCCTCCCCTCCCCACGCCACGCCACGCCGCGCCGCGCCGCGCTCCGCCCGCTCGCCCGGGCCGCACCGACCTGCTCCCGCCGCCGCCCGCTGAGCTCTGCGCCGAGCAGACTGAGTCACGGCGAATTTGTAATCTGGCCCCGAGTGCCGACTCTCGTCCTGCTGGGTCCTAGCGCCGGGCACGCTCCCGCACGCCCGGGCCGCCTCGGGCCCGCTGGCGCCGCCGTCAGCCTTTCCCCCGGTGCGTCCCACACCGCCAGCAGCCTGCGGGCGACAGAAGGCGGGCCCCTCAGTGCCGGGCCGGGCCGGGCCGGCGGGAAGCAGGCCGCCCCCGGCTCAGCCGCCCGCCCGACAACAGATAGAAACCTCCGGCAGCCGCGACAGGCGAGGGGCGAAGCGGCGCCCCGGCCCGCAGGGGCGGTGGCGGCCGCGCCCCCCCCCCAGCGCCTGGCGGGGGGCTGCTGCCCGCGGAGGGGAGGCCTGGGTGCCAGGGCAGAGCCAGGAGTCGGGACCGCGGTACCTGCGGGGCCGTCTGCCGTACTACGAGATTTGGCAGAGCGGATCTCAGAAGTTCTCAATTCCACGTGTAAAGAGGGAATAGGACCAACTATGCAAGAAGGGCGGGGGGGGGGGGGGGGGGCGAAACTCAAAAGAAACTCCTTTGGATACCTAGTGTATCCTATCCTCAGCCTCAAAATACATAAGGGGAAATCTCAGGTCAAAATTTGCAATTTAGATACATATATACATGTGTCTATATAGATGTATAAATTACATATGCATTATACACATATTTTATATATAGCTATTCTTCATATACTATGCACGTGCTAATGGAGAAAATAAGAACACAAGCTGCTTAAAACTGGTCTAAAATACAAAACAAATTCAGCAATTCCTTGGCCTTTTACGATCTTACTTTTAGTCAGTGTGTTTGTAAGCATCTCTCTTGGCTATACGAAAACTAGTTCCACGTTCTGCTGCTTCTGCTTCAATACAGAACTCGGCACGAGTGCCGTGCAACATACCCTTAGCAACTTTTCAGAGGCACCGAGGACAGGGAACATTAGCAATTCTTATCAGTGCATCCCAGCTAATTTGCTGTGTGGCTCTTGTCTCACCTCCCCAACACTTGAGCCAGCTGCCCGGTCTCAGGTCCTAACCTTCCCTCTATTACTATGATCCACTATTCTTGAAAAAGGAGATAATTAGCACTGCTGCCTCCAGTAAAATGAACCATCACAAGCAGCGAGTAAGACAGGCAGCGTACTTATAATATGTACATATCTGGATAATGAGGACAGTGAAAGAGGGTACTTGATGTATCAGGAAAGCATGCATGCCGGAATAAGAAGCAGGAAGCAGTTGAAGAGCAGAGAAGTATGAAGCACAGCACACAAGAGCACAAAAGCAATGGGGGAACAAAACCAGCTTATTAAAAAAAGCAAGAAATGGGACGTATTGTTTACGCTCTTCTATTTAAGCAACTGTCATAGTTATCACAGGGTTGTTTGGGACAGACTACTAAAGCAGTGCTTTATCTCTTGAGAACTTATCACACTGAAATGTCTGCAAGATGAAGTCAGTAAGTTAGGTGGCTAAAGATATGCCACCAGTTACTAGGAAAGGAAGGGCATAAGATTTATATGAGATTTTTGTGACCAGGGTGAATCTCCACTAGTTTCCGTCTACTAGAAGAAAGCGTCAAAACAAAGGATGTGGACCCAAGCCATTAAAACTGATTTTCATGGCTCACACTGTATGGGCAGGAGAGCTCTCTACAGTGATGCTTGCACAGCTGGAGAAGATGAAAGCTGAGTTCCTGCAAATCAAGGAAGTGCTAATTTGGGCCTCATTCCTCTAACTGATGCCTTACCAGGAAGGTTATAAAAACTTGACTGTCTTTGAGACTTGTGTCCCACTGTCAAGTTTATTTGAAACTAATTAGACCTTCAGAAGCTACTATTCAGAAATTACCACACAAGGATGACATTTGTCTAATTTTATCAGGAAACCAAGTATGCTAGACAAAAATAACATTAAATATGAGAAACAAAGGAAGAGACCAGAAAGGAAAGTTGAGAGACAGGGTGGGAAAAAGCAGGAAGAGAAGCCGACCATGGATCTATAACTATGAAGAACAAAGGTTTCTTTTCCATGAACGAGACCAGAACTAAATCCTAGTAAGGTCTTTCTGCAGTGAAAGGAGAGAAAAAGGCCTACAGATCAGAGTATGAATGAGAGCCTTTGCAATTAGTGGGGACATCTAAGTGCTTTGAATGATCATCTTCTGTCCCAGGTTTGAGTGAGTGGTGGAGTCTTTTGGTAGCAGGGGAGGGGGCTATAGCAGTGGCCCCTGTGAGAAGCTTCTTGAAAGTTCCCCCGGCTCCAAGTTGGACCCAGCTCTGCACCAAGGCTGAGCCAATCAGCTGTGCCTCTGTGATAACATATTTAAGAAGGGACCTGGGAAGAGAAGCGGGACTTGTGAGGAGGAGTTGCAACATCTGTGTGAATACCAAGGTCAGTGGAGGAACAGAGGAAGAAAGGAGGGGGGAGGTGTGCCAGAGCAGAGACCCCCCTGTATCCTGTGGGGAGACGGCAGGGCGGCCCCCCCTGCCACCCATGGAGGTCTATGGTGGAGCAGACATTGATTTATGGCCTCTGGGGGCCCTCATACGGCCATTTAAGATGTCTGAGCCTAAAGTCAGCCAGGACCCTGTGGGAAGAAGCAGCCCCCGCTGTTGTAGTTCAGCGCTGGGAGGATTGCAGCATGCGGGGGTGTCCCACGCCAGAGCAGCTCGGGAAGGGCTGCAGCCCATGGGAGGGAGTCTAGTCAGAGAAAAGTTGTGAAGGACTGTCTCCTGTGAGAGGGGGCCACGCTGGAGCAGGGGGAAGAAGTTCTCCCCCCATACCCCCCCCAGCTGAAGATGGAAGAAGCGGCAGCACTGACTGCACCCCCCCATCCCCAGCCCCCCTGCACTGCTTGGGGAGGAGGTAGAGATATCAGGAGCAGACCTGAGCCAGGGAAGAAGTGTGGGGGGAAGTGTTTGCAAGATGTGGCAATGCTTCTCACTGCCCTACTCTGTCTGTTAAGTGTTGTTGTTAAAGTCTGTAATAAAGCTATGTTCTGTTTCTCTTCCCCTAACGATTCTGCCTTTTGCCCATGGCCATAATGGGTGATTTGTCCCTCCCTGTCCTATCTTGAATCCCAAGCTTTGGCTTATTTTCTCCTTCTCAGTGGTTGGGGGAAGGGGGAAGTGAGCAGCTGCATGGTGCTCAATTGCTTTCTGAACTCAAACCATGACATCTTCCAAGAGAGGTTCCTTCTTACGTTCCATACAGAATCCTTTGCTACTGGGAACTACTCAACATATATAGAAATCTAAACAGATACTTCACCTTGCTGGACACTTTCTCTTCTTGATCATTACCTTTAAGTTATTCTTACCTATCTCTAATCTTTTCAGTTCTTCAAGGAAGCAGGAGAGGAGAAAATAATTTAACCGAGTCAAGAAAAAAACTTCAGATTGGAACGAAAGAACAGTATAGAAAAAATGAGAAAATTGTTTCTTTCTGTATCCTTTGCCTCTTTGTTTTTTACTATCTGTTTCCCGCAAGCAAAAATCTTCACACATGGAAAGGAGTTCAGAATCAATGTTAAATGAAGTAGCAGGGAGAGGCATGAAAGCTACCATTCAAAACATAAGATGGGCTGGTTCATCCCATTCAATCAGTAGAATGCACCAGAAAAATCTGAAACACTTCACCTATATATGTTAAGAAGACAAAAGTTCATTGTAGATAGGAGCCTTTGACAAATGCTGATGTTAATCTTTGATTTCTCTATTATCCAAGCTTCAGACATCATGCACTACCCAGAATCCACTGGTATCACAAGAATGTGTAATATTAAAAAAACCCCAAACAAATGCCACCAAACATTAATCTATATCTTAAATTTATTTCTCTTTCTACAAACCTTGCCATGTTCTACCTGAGTATCCACAAAAAGCCCAGAAATAAATTTACCTTTGGTTTTGTTGAAAATACTCTCTTCCCTTTCTCTCTCAGAATGTCCCATTAGATCAGGATGAAATGACACATATCTGGCATTTGTCATACAACAAAATAATAGGAATGGCTACAATATGTAATGCTGTCAACTCATTCAAAAACTGGTAGCTAGAGTAGTAGCTCTGAATGCATGAGGCAGGCTTCAATTCGTGCTTCTTCCTACAGTGACGAACCCAATCTTTTTTTTTTTTTTTTTTTTTTCTGGAAAGTGTCCTTATTGTCACATTGGAGTGTACTTGGTGCTAGGTCTTTTGACTTCTAGCGTTACTTTTCATTATGCCATAAATAGATATTAACAGTAACTTTGCTTAGAAACTGTTTTCTAATCAGCAACCTGTATATTAATTGTCAGTCAATACTTAACAGACAAATGTAGAGAACATAAATAGGAGATTCATAACAGAATACCCTTCCCACCTCTCCAGTAGTCTCACTGCACTGAAAAGAGAAAGAGGAGACCGGTGCAAATCCCTCCTGACAACCAGCCAGAAAGGAAATCTGCACAACTAGCAAGGTGTCCCTCAAATGCCACAGCCTCCAAGCTGTACCTTTGGGAAGTACAACTTCTCATTACTAGTGGTTTTGAAACTAGTTTCAAGTAATTATTCTCTCATCAAAATTAGTTATAAAAATTGTCCTGATTTCAGAATTTTTAGATAGTTTCAGCCACTTGACCATTTAGAAAATCTTTCCCAGTCTTTGGTTTTACTACACTGGTAATATTGGATTTTTTTGTTTGTTTGTTTGTTTTAGAGACAATTTTAATGAGCTACCTTCTTGTCACAAAATTAGGCTACTGCTACCTGTAAAACTTGTGTTTAATAATGGGAATCAATCATTCAATCCATTGCTAATTCAGGCTTCTAAATTTCCATGCAGGCCGCTTATAGCATCTCTGAATATAGAAGGTTTGCATGCACAGAGGAAATAACTGATATTCCACATTAGCTTTCTGTGTAAACCCTCTTATTTCAGGCTAAGAGTGACATGGATAAAGCTAAAGAGAGGGAAAAAAAAAAAAAAAAAAAAAAAGTGCTCTCATAACACAGAATAAATGTGCCTATGCAAAAGGAGCTCATGCAGAATAGCTACTCCTATATTATTTTGCAATGCCTTGTGGCTGGAGACACACCCTAAAACTTGCATTTAAAAAAATACTGGTAGTCGTCACATCCAGCATATCAAAGGAGAATCCATTCTAAAACATTTAGTGCAGTCTTACTGAGTTCAGCCATATGCTAGAAGATGAATATTTTTTACACAATTATTTATTTGAATAGTCTTTAGAAGCAGATATTTTGACCCTGTGAAGCACCACACACATTACTGGGGAGACAGATGGAAAGACAGTCTGAAAGGATTTTCTGTCCATGACTGAAATCCCTATGAAATTATTTTTTTACTTTTCCAGAGCTGATTGGTTATTACGATAGAAGGATTGTTTTAAAGGTAAGTCTGAAGTTCTGAACTTTTAGGAAAGTATTTTTATGATGGGATCTCAACATTACTTTGTATTTGTGGAGTCTCCTAAAACATTAGCCAGAAGAGGCTATAGGCTCACTACTTTCTGGCTAATGCAACAGTAACTCATTTCACTGTTACAAGTGTAATTCTGTTGAACGCAGAACTTCATGGTAAGAGTTGCACAAACGGTATTAAGTTCGTATATGCAGGAGTGGAATCTCTTTCCAGTAAATAAGGTCACAAGAAACATTTTTAAAGAGTTCTTTGATGTCAGAGGATGACAAAAGGCTTACTGAGACAGTACCAACAAGAGAACCTCCTAACGGAAGGCAAGACAAATACAACATGATCCAATGTACACTGGTTGGACTTGGACTAAAGTAAAAAGTTTTGTGGAATGTACCAAACTAAGAATTTGCTTCATTGGTAGGGTTAAGCTTATCTTTAAAAAATAACTTATTTTTCTTCTATCTAGGGATATAATTTCTCCTATCTGTAAGGAGCAATTTGATAGCAACATTCAAAGCAGCAAATGCACAGGCTTTCAGATAATATAGTTTCAGATTTGGGTACAGTTAATTGACCTTCATTTCCTACTGTCATTCATTCCCTGCGGCTGGTAGGCCTAGGATTAGAATAAGAAGCTGAAAAAACTATGAGAAATTATGTTAGCTTCCTACCCTCTTGAGACAATTCTAGTTATAATTGGTTTTGTCTTTATGTTGCGTATCATACTAGAAATTGTGTATGCGTACAATTCATCCCATAGTATGACACCTTGTAATGAAGCTGAACTCAAATTTCCTGGAACACTGGACATTTCAATATTGGAGGCAAATAAATCTGTACTGTTATTTGCTCTCCATGGAATATAAGCTTGATGATGGATTTTTTCTGAGAGTACCTACAGTTATGATAATGTACCTGCCCCAGAAATCAGCTACACTGTTGCCTGTGAGAAAAGCAGAGCTGTTCTGGCTCATCATTGTTGTGGCATCACTTTTCACATTTTCATGGTTTCTTTTCCCAAAGGCAAGGAGCAGTATTTCTTTTTGCAGATAATGTCTGTAAAAGCCTGCACTGTGGAATCCCACTGAGCAGATGAAATAGTATGCATGTTATCCTGACAGCCTGTCATTCCACTCTTCTGACAGAAGTATGTTCCTTCTTTATGTGATAAATACCTCTACTCCTCATGTATCCAATGAACATAGAGGAAAGAGTATAGCAATATAGCTTCAATATATATGAAGGTGCAAAACTGCCATACCATTGCAGATAAAACGGATGACAGGCCAAAGCATGCACCAACATTTAACGTGTTGTAGAACAATTAATTAAGACTTAATACAAATTAGGTTTACGAACATCAACACATAGTATGCGTGACATGTATATGTCAGAAGGGTCAGGCTTATGTATATGTCAGAAGTAAAAATCAAATCTATTGCTGTTGTTGGGTTAAATTAGATACATGACATTGTCAGCTGCAGAGACAAAAACCTGTTAAGCTTTCACCAATTTGGAAATCATCAGGAGCATTTTGAATTCTACTTTGACAGGACAAAAGACCATTTTTATAATTCATTAGAAGTCCAGATGACTGAACAAGTGGTAGACACAGTGCAAAACTGCAAAGATCTCTGGAATTAAAATGCCTTTGATCAACTAATCTTCTGGACAAGGATACATTTGGATGCATCATCTCTTCAAATGTGCTGTTATTTCATTTCCACAGCTAGAGACCCCAAGTAGAAAGATACTGTGTTGCTAATGATCTGCCCCACTGTAATCACATATGCTAGATATTAAAATGGCAGTATATGTTCTTAATGCTGGCAGTCATAAAACAGTCTGAAACGGAATGGAGAGCTGTTTGAGAAAATCATCACCTCCTGAATTTCTGACAGAAGATATCAGATCTACCAGCTGACGTCTAAAATAGTAAACATCCCCCCTCCCCCTCTTTATTTTTTTTTTTTTCCCTCCAGGACATAAGTTTCTTTCTACAAATTTTAGTGTACTTTACTTAGCTCTTCTACATGATGCATATGAACCTCAGTAATTGTCTAACATGAGAGGGATTTCTGAAGGCATGGAAAATAAAGACTAACTATGGACTGGGAGGTGAAAGTGGAATGCTCTGCCCTTGGTAACAAGCCCCACTCATTACTGTAACAGGCTAAATCTATTTTGAGGAGCTAAGTGGGTATGCAAAGGCAGGAGTTATTCTTGAGGGTCCAGAGTCTTACTTAAATCTCTACTGTCAGATTTCATGTTTGTAATTCAGCATGTGCTTCTTGCCAGCTAAAGAATTTTTCAAGCAAGGTTAGTGTCAGGTGCATATGAATCCTATTCAACTCCCTATTTAAGTATATAGTAAGGTTTCTTTCTCTTAGCTGTAGGAGGCAAAGCACCTGGTGTACTTCACCATTTTGGTTGATCTTAAGTTTCTGTAACTGATGACTCAGGTTGCCCCAAGACAGAGATAAAACCAAAATGATGTGCTAGCTTTTGAACCTGTTCTTTGTTAGTAGATCAGAACTGAGACTTTTGAAAATACCTGAGAAAAGTAGCAGATATAATTTAAAAATGAAGTTATGGATGAAAAAAAGCCACATTCATGGATGAGAATGATATAAGACCTTGAGAAAAGAGATAGGGTCCCTGACATTATAGGATTTAATTTCATTCAGTTATATGCTCATCCTTGTCAACTAAAAGAGATCAGTAAAAACAAAGAAATAAACAGATGTGAGATTCTTACTTCCACTTACTGCATGTTTGAGAATGTGGTTCTAGCCCCTGCAAACCTTGGAAGGAAAGTCATAGAATGAGAGAATCCACAGTGCCTGTTCCTCTAACAATGGCTTAGCCGTGACAGACAGGGCCTTTGTGGGAGGCCTGGTGTCATAGGCATGTGGTAAACATCTCTTACAAAAAACATTCAGAAAAGAAACCATCTCCTGATCTGACAACAAGGAAGAAGCACACCACCGCAAATGCAAAGGGAAGCACTTCATCATGGGGTAGTGCCAAATTTGGGGAAGTTCTCGGCCCTGAAAAGAGTGCATTGCTTCTTTAAAATTAAGTTATTCACAATTATCAAAAAAACTTAATCTAAATAATCTGGTTTTAAGCTAATGTTGAAAAATCTGCACCATGATTTACAAAAATACATCATCAGTTCTCTAGCTGGAGTCAATACATACTTTAATAAACCAATTTTAATGAAAAAATATGTATAAATCACTTATATATCCCCCATAAAACAGTTCACCAGTTTAAATGCTTTTGTGTACAACACCATCTTAAAAATCACAAACAATAATTATGCAGTAGAAACATCTTTGGTATATTTCACATTAAAATGTAAAAATTAGGAATCTCATTAAATAAGAAACATGTAAAGGTACTGAAAGAATTAACAAATACAAGACAAATGGTATATTTATTTGCAAGTATGTTTCAACACATGAGATGAGAATGATCTACTGAGGAAAATAAAAGCTACAAACGTAAAGCAAAATTAAAACCAAACACACAAAATTAAACTTTTTTGTCTTCTGAGTTAAACTATTAAATTTAGTTATTCTACACTGTTTAAATCAGACCACTGTCTTGTCATAGTATGTACCAGCATCAACTATAAAGATATTAGTACAAAAGATGTCTCAAAATTCATCAGGTATTATTTGGAATTCAGTATAGGGGTCAAGGGAAAAATGATAATGGGAGCCCTAAGAACCGATTAGTCAGGATTAGGTTTTATTTTTACTTCTTGGCAAAGTACCTTGCATCCAGGATGTACAGAATTCAGAATCACACACTCAGCTACTTTCCTCCCCCTTTTTTTTCTGAATACTCAATGTGTATTAAAACATTCACACACAGAACACGCATTAAGATGTGCAACTGTCAGCAACACAAACACTGTCAGATCTGTCTGTGGTGGCAACACCGGTGCCTTGGTGATACTTGCAACACTGTAGGCTAAACCATCATCACTGGTCATCATAACAGAAGGCTAGTCTGTTGTTCCTTGGATGGCTTATGAATTTACTTACTGCAATAAGTGGCTTATCTAAGGTCCTTAAAATGCTGTTGCCTCAAGGAACTGACAGTATTTGGGTTTATATTAGTCCCTATGTGACTCCAGCAAGCTGGTATCTGTCCTGCATAGGGACTAATGGGAGTCATATATGAACTGGTATATGAATGGAAGAAGACTTAAAAAGCTTCAGACAGAAACTGGAATTCAGTCTTTCATCCTGTGACCCTGAGTCCAGTTGTTTGGCCTTCTCTAAACTCTAATATCAGATAAATATTCTGAAATTACATCCTCCTGGAAAAGAGTGAGCAAATAATTACCAATCTGGAATGGAACTCCCTCCAAAAGAAACAAGGCTGTGTATGTGACCACCTGTGAGGGAAATTAACTGCTCCAATCATACACATACACAAAAGGAATGATGCCCTAACCACCTTAATCAAAGAAGCAAAACTCTTAAGTAAGCAAATAGAACTTATTTGATGTTACTGAGCCTGCTAAGGAATGACTGCAGACATTCCTTGTCTTTCAAACCTCAAATGGAGAGTGTAAAAAAGAATGAAGGGTAAAGGTAGAAGTACAGACACCTTCCTGTCACCCCCAAATTGTTCCTACATATACATACACAGTGGAATTTGAAGACACATTAAAAACAGTGGTTTTGTTTCCTCTGAATTATCAGTATTTTTAGATGGCAAACAACTGAGTTGAATTATTATTATTGTTTAATATAAAAAACTGTATGATCCAAATCCTTCAACATTAACTCATCAGGAATTGCATGAAACAAATATAAAGGAACAGAAAAATATCTTTAGAAATTAAAACAATATTAAAAACTTCTTCAGAAAGTTTTCAGTTTTCATCTGACCAGAGCAACAAAACTCTCTGGGTGATCTGGTAAGGAAAACAGTATAATCTTAGCAGTGAAGACTATTTTAATTAATAGATACACACTGAATATCTAATAAAAATGGACATTTCAACAGAAGAATGCTTCAACATTTTCATTTTAAGAATATTCAGTCATATTCTAAATGCTCTTGGATATGACAACTGAAGATGAGTTTTAAGAGAAGTCTTGGACTTTCAATTCAACAAGATATTCAAGTTGCTATAGCTTGAAGCCAACAGATGTCACAGAAGAAAGCCTATATAGTTGTTCTACACAGAACTTCATGGCCCTTTCCAGCAACGAGTGTTAAGAGATTACTGAATAATTCCAGGTAGACAGGTGGATTTATACTGTCTAGTTAAAAAAAGGCACAAATACAGGAAGTAATTTTAAAAGTCATGTATAATGGTCTACTTCTTACTGTATTCTCTCATTTCTACCATTGGTTTTTGACAAAGCGTTCTCACAACTTTATCTGTAAGACCAGCTTTGAAGCATTATTGAACGAGTGTAAAGGAAACTGCAAGCAATTCTGAATGCAAATAATGTACCTAAACTAAAGCTTGTGTGCTGTAGTGGCTACAATTAGTTTCTACACAGAGATTGTTGTTGTGTAGATGAATGATCAAGCGAAATTCCTTGGGGAGTTAACGCAGTGTTAGCCAAAAATTATAGATATTAAAAGTGCTATCAGTCTCCTTAGCAATTATTTTACCTCTTTCTAGTTCAAATACACTGTTTCATGCCAAAAGAAGGAAAATTAGAAACCAAAAATTAAAGTACATGACACATTCAGATTAGAAAAGCCAGACAGACTTAAGGAATCTGAACATGTAAAAATGTAATTCGATGAGGAATTTCATTGTCATTCGTACTTGAGTTGTAAGTTTTCAATATTTTAGGCATTTAAATAATTCAATGTTGGTTTGCAAAGGGTATCAGAATGCTATGTGAATCAAAGATTAGCTGCTGTGATTAGTTATTAGTCTAAATAGCTACACACATAAAGGAATTCCCTTAGAATGCTACTAATAACACAATCAATACAAAACAAATATTTCAAGGTTTCTAAAGGTTTATTTTCTTTTTCCCTTGCCTAAAGGTAAAGAAAATTTATATAGTGGAGAATTTGTGATTTAAACTTACATGCACAGGTCATTTAATAACTTTAAGGACATCTTAATACATTTTTAATAAAAGCCTGTTGCAAATAGCTTCATGAACTCCACTAAATAAATTTGCTGGTGTTCTACATATCATCTTTGTCTTAAAATCATAATGTAACCATGACATGAAACGCAAAGCTATGCAGAGTTGAAGCCACAGCAACAGGTTAAATTGTCTACAGACAAGAGAGTAACTTAATGTCTCAGTCCATTATATCAGTTCTTATATATTATCATGATGCAGAAGCTGGACTTTTTTTCCTGCTAGTGATTTTATGGTCTTCACCTTGAGGCTCAGTTTACTGACCTGCAGTGTGCTTTCTCATATGCTGCCCTTTAAAAAAAAAATAAAATGCAAAGGTATTACAAGATACTTTCTGCCCTTTCTCACATTTTATGTGGAAATTCTCCTTTGGTGCGGTGTCCATAGATGTCTTAAGTCTTTCTCATAGTTCTTATTCTGCCTGTATCTGCCCATTGTAGAATATTTATCTTTTGCTTTGTGATTCAGTTGTAGCCATATGCAGAAAAGACCATTGTTTTTTTACACTTGTCTAATGTGTTAGAGCCTTAATTGATATGTGGAGCTCCTGGGCACTACTGTAACTCAAATACTAACTACAAAATATTATATTCAATTGCATTTGGGCTATATTCTGCATGACATGGCAGCAAATTTTTTCTTCTATTTTTTTTTTCTTAATTTATTTCAAATTATGTTTAATAACAAAACTGAGTATTTGACAATGTGCTAGCTTTAAAACGGTGTCTCACATACAACTAAAACAATACATTTGTAAAAATTGGTCCTACCATCACAGCATACCAATAACAATAGTGTTAAACTTGCTCAGTATGGGTAAGACCAACACCAAATTTAAATGTTTTTTAAGGATTTCAAAATTGAACTTAAAAGTCTAACCGAGGAAAGCAGAGTTCAGTCTCAAACACATTTACAACTAAATTAGCATAATCTTAAAGGACATCTGTATAATAAATATTTTTTTCTAATATACACTTACCAAAAGTGTAGACAGGACAGCTAAACTTCATGCAAGTAAAAAGAAACATTTGCTTGCCTTCATTCAGGTCTTCCTAGATGCAAGGTTGAAGTAATTTATCTATACAATACTGTCAGCACAGTGTGAAGTATTTAGTTACCTTAAATTGACAAATTCTGGAGGGACCAAGGATTAAATTGCAATGAAAACATGATGCTACATGTGACCACTTTGTTGAATTCCCTCTGAACTTGAGGTACCTCTTCTGAGCTCCGCAGAAGATGCTGCAAGGGATGCTGCAGACCTCAAAAGAACATACTATAGCACTCTTTCTATAATTCCTTCTGACAGATTTAATGTTTTATCACAGATATCAAATTCTATACTGGATAATTTTTGAAATTAATACCTCACCTCCATATTTATCACTTTATCACCAGATCTCTCAATTCTAAAACTTCCTTATGATTTCTGCTACTACTTCTGCAAAACAAGAGCATCAAGAAAAACTGAACGAAAACTAAAAATGTTATTTTCTATTCCTGTTCTCCATACCTGTAGAATTTTACATTAAAACTGAATATTTCTAAGTGTCATGTTTTATTTGTGAAAACAGCAACTCAGATTACCAATAACTCACAAGCCAACTTTAAAAATTTCTATCAAAGTATAAGCTCAAGTTGTATGATTTCAAATAATTTAGGATAGTTATTTGTTTTCAAGCATACGTTCTTTCTCCAAAGCTTCAAGAAATAAGGGTGGTAAAGAAGTTTTAAATCATCATTACTTCCAATTAAATTTGCAATACTTCTGAATTTAGAAGCATCCTGAAATACATTTATCCAACACAAGACCTACAAGGAGATCCTCAAATTCTAAAAAGTCAAAATATTAAAGCATTCAGCATCATATATTCTATTCATATTTTTCTTATCTAAAAGAAACCTATCTCATCTTTCAAACACATTGTACAACAATTAATAAAAAAAACAGACTGAACTCTGTAGTGGTTACATGCAAGATTAACATCTTTGTCATAGAATTCCCTTATCAGTATCATCTTTTCCAATCCACAGTTTAAAAGGCTGCAACTGGAAGTAGCAAACAAAACAAAGCATACTTTGAAACGTAGACTGCAAATGAGGGAAGCTGTGAATACTGCCAATTGTGCTTTATTTAATTTTTTATTTGCTATTTTGATTCTGTGCAATCACCGAGAAATTAAGAGAATCACTAGAGTGGACAGAGCCTAACCTAAAACACGCTTTCTTGCTAAACTGAAAGACGTATTATCATCATAAACTGTAAAATATATGACAAATAATTAGCTCAGAGAATCAATAGGGCTTTCTTCTGGGAGAATATGGTATTCTCCAAAAGCAAAGAGCTGTGTGAAATTATAGTGTGTTACCCAGTTTTTAGTGGAGAAACTGAGGAAGACTGTAGAAAGTCTTCTACAGAGAGGAAGATGATTTTGGAAGGCAAGGTTTATGAAGTAATTTGGTAATGTGATCCAATGACCAACTGGATTTTTAAATAGAAAAGGTTAAAACATTTTTAAGCAGATATACAAAGATGTGATACACAAACACATACATACTTGCACTAGTGTATACACTTCTGTGTTAGAATCATGAAATGATGGTACATTTTAATTTTTTTTAAACCAACCAATTTTCTCTCATCAGTTGGCCTACTTTAATTCCTTTTCCAAGGGGCTTCAAAAGCATCTCTGCTTCAGACTCAAGTGTTTTCAACCTAGTGCTGACTGGTTTCTCACATGCAAGTGAAGAATGTAATTACATGACTCTTGTGTTCTTGTTATAGCAATTGGTTCCCGTTTGTTCAAAAGCTCCATTCAAACCTCATCTTGTTTGGTTTTAACTACTTCTTATGGGCCACATTCAACAACTGAAGCTTTCACTTCTTGTGACAACTCCATTTACTTACATTACACTTAATGGAGTGCAAAGAAGTCGCTCCTGATTTCCAGCCATGTAGCTCAGGGCTTGTCTGCACAAGTAAGTTAGACCAATTTAGCTTAAACTTGTCTGTACATAAATGTGGAAAATCCCATGCAAAACAATTTATTCTAATGTAAGGTTGGCTTATGCTTTGTTGTTGGGTTTTTTGGTTGTTATTTATTTATGTTCGGTTTTGTTTATTTGTTTGTTCCCCCACCCCACCCCAAGGAATTGACTCAAGCTCAACTGATGTAAACCAGACTGAAATACATGTATCTATTTGGACTTCAGCATTGATTTAGCTTATTTGGTATAAAAAGCAGACCAGTGCTTTTTTGGTCTCTGATGAGAATTAGACGCTTGCCTTCCCACACTTGTCTGCTACTGACCTTCCTTGTTTCTCTATAAAAGAGGCAGCCAAACTGTAGTGCACATGCCACTCACAACTGTGTCCATGATATGTTCAATACTGAACTAAGCCACAGCTTTGGGGTCTCACTGCTCTTCTACAGGCAGCACAGTAACTGCCTCCTAGATACCGTAAAACACGTGCAAGCACAGTTAGGAACTACTGCAGCCACCACCTGCATTCAACAATAATGAATAGCTCTGTTGCCCCCAGGCAGACCTGCACTTCTGGTTCAGGATATGGGAAGACGACCAAGACATGGTGAAGTAGGAAGAACAGGATTAGGGAGATGGCACGCGTACATGGGAAGCCAAGGTTCTGCTTTGTCTTTGCAGGAAGTGAAGGTTCATGATTTAGGTGTGTGCAGGAGAAAGGATGTGGCTGAAGTCTGAAATTAGAGTAAACTTCTGTGGGTGCATGAAAGGATAGGGAAGGTTAAGTGTGAGCATTGGACTGAAATCCTAGTCTGGGAGATGGGAACATGCAGCAGAAAAGCTGGGAGAACAGCCACAGATTAAGCTGTTTTTGCACTGTTAGAGAAGCATGTGACCCCGGATGCCAGAAGTTACTGATGGTGATCATATACCCATTAACTAGGTTTGGAAACCTCTAGTCTGTGCTACCTCACCATCATTTTCTGCAAGTGTGTCCTTTTCGGGTTCTAGTATAAATTCTAATAAAGTAACAGTTTTATTGCATCTTTGTACCTACTCACCTACTATATATTTTCTACTCTTTGCCAAAAACATTTTATCTTACCTTTCCCTCTGCTTTTATATTTAGCATTCATCTATTATTTAAATTAATGCACTGACTGGCAGGCTTGTCTTAAGCAGCATATTTTGAATGTTTAAGGGTATTTCAGAATGGCTTGTAGAAAATGCTCTATAAAATTAAATTACTTAGTAGAACAATTTAAGAGTAATTTTATATTCTATACTCAAGGTTTAAAAACCAAAAGTCTTCTTTAAACATGAACTTTATTTGATTTTATGGCTTATTTCAGATTTGACTCACATATACACACACACATATATACATACAAACTCAAAATTTCAAAAGCATTCAGTACACAGGAAATTAACAGGGAATTTTAAAAATTGTTTAAATTTCACTCTGGAGTCTGGTCTGGAAAGGAAAACCTTCTAGAAGCTAAAAGAGACATTTGGAAGTTTATTTCATAATCTATCTTTAAAAGAAGCCATATTCCATGGCATCCATGTGTACATGCATAAACAGATTGTAATGTACCCTGTTTTATCATGTATATGATAGATCACGTACGTAAACTCAACAACACTGGGCCTACCCAGGTGTATATATCTATATTAATGAGATATTTTAAAAAATAAAATTTCAGTGTTCATTATATACCTATATGAATATATATATAGTTTATATAAATATACAATATATTCATGTATGTGTAATACATTTACATAATATTATGTATGTCTGAAATCTATCAATATATGTAGAAAACCTACTCCAACTATCCAAGTTAATACTATAAAACAGTGGAAAGAAGTTGAATTGGTAGTCGAAACACTATTGTTACATGTATTCAAATGTTCACAGAATCTGGAACTTATTTAACAGGTTAAATTAATTTCTGTGGTCAAAACTAATCAAATTTGCAACATAATTAAGGCATGAAAATAATGGAAAACCTTTCAAAAACAAAGCAAAGAAAAAAATCTTCCCCCTGTTGCATGTCAGTGGCAGAACTTCACTGACAATACTGCATTGATCGGTGCATACCAATTTCACAAACTTGTAGTACAAATTTTTTTATGACAGTGGCAACAACACTGGGTCTACAAAAGGGGATGGCTAACAATGAGGCATTTCAAAGACAAAAATCTCAGTCTTGAATTCAGTCCTGATCTTCAAACTGTACAGATCCTGAATATCAGCTTCAACAAAGGAGGGTTATACTTGGCCTTCTGCCACCCTCCTTTGTAGCCATAGTATCTTAGTGTGCCTGAAGCAGAAACAGGAAGGAAACTTGATTAAATTATACTCCCGCTCTGCCAGTCTGCTGGACAGCTCTGTGCATACCTATCATCTGATTATAAGGTAGCTCCATCCTTGGGGTTGCCACCATGAACCTAAAAGTGAGCACACATACACAGGGACTCTTAAGCTGGATGCTAAATAAATGTAATAGAAAAGTCTGTCAGATAATCCAATAAAAGCCTACATAAAACCATCATTAATATTGTTTTCACCTTCCTGTCACAAGACATGCTTACCTCACTTTAGCAGCTGTGCTTACATCTGTATCATTTTTTGAAGTCACTGAAATGTGTGTCACTGCCTGTATTCAATGATAAATATGGTCCTCAGTCAATATTCATTCTAACCAGAGCTTTCCTCCTTTAAGACAGACAATAAACTGCTTTTGTAACCCTGTTTTTGCAGGATCATCATTACCCTTTTGTATCATGCTGCTTTGAGTATAAGCTATCTAGATTTTGAAGAAATGCATTCTAAAGCAATTCTGATTATATAGAAATTATTCTTCCCAATTGTAGGCACCTTTCTTCCATCCTCCCACATAAATCTCAAAAATAAGTACAGTTCACACAGCAGATGCAGAATGAGGACTTTTAGAAATAGACCATGTACTGTCATTTTTAAACATAGCTGAGACTCTGGATTAGTAATATGGGCTGTTTCCAGTTCTGCCTAGGGCTTCTTATATGATCCTGGGTATGTGATTATTTTTTCTGTCAATTACTCATGTACCGAAAGGTCACAAGTCAACTTTTTGTTCAATGAGTGTTGTAAGGATTGAACAACATATGTGAAGCATTCAAATACCACATTAAGGGCTACTTAAACATGCAAGAAGGCAAGGAAACAAGTTATGAAGCTGGAAGCTGCGTTGGCCAGAATACATTGCAGAACAACCCTCACAGTAAGAGGATGTCTCAGGTCCTGAGCAGAAATTCAAGTGAGAGGAATTATTACCTTCACAACAAGGAGATAACCATCTCCTAGACTAATCAAGCCGTTTATACCAACCCAAACAGTGTTCCTGCCCTTTGTACAGTCACTCCACAAAAGCTTTAAAAGTTCCACCGGCTATTTCCACTGAGCATCTAAATCAATAACCTCTCTAAGCAAACGAACAGAAGTAGAAGACAGACACGAGATTACTCTCCTCTATAATATTTCGTAGGGAATTTTTTTTTTTTTTTTTTAATCCCACCTAGCTAAATCTGTACAGCAGGGACCTCACGCACTCCAGAAAACAAGGCAGCAAATACGGCCACGTTCCTGTATCCCGAGGCGACTTTCACTTTCCGGATCGCTGCAGTGCCAGAGTTGGTGGGCCAGCTGCGGAGACGGCACCAGCCGCGGCACCGCGGGGATGGCGGGTGTGTGTGCCGAGCCCTCAGGCCGCGGACCCTCAGGCCCCGGCCACCGCCCCGCCCACCCACCCTCCATCCACCTACCCACCCATCGATCCACCCACCCACCCACCCACCCATCGACACCAGGCGGCAGGGGAAAGGGCAGCCCACGGCCGGGCCCCCCCCGCTCCCCTCCCAGCGGCGGCGCGGAGGCCCCTGACACTGGCCGTGCCCGCGGCTGCGGGGCGCCCCGGCGGCGGCGGCGGCCCGTCCTCCCGCTCGCGGGCAGGCCGCGGCTGCCGGGGATGGGACATCCCCGCCCGCCCCTCGCAGCCCGGACACCTACCCACACCATCCCAGAGCCCGACGGCAGGGGAGTGGCGAGGGAGCTGCCCGTCCTCTCCCTCCGCAGCTCCGCACCCGAGCCCGCTCCGGCCCCTGAAATGGCTGAACAAAGGGACCCTCGCTCCGCCGCCACCGCCCCTCCGATTGGCCGGGGGACGGCCGGGGGGCGGGGCTCGCCGCGCGGAGGAGGGCAGTGGCGCCACTGGCCGGTCACCCTGGCAACGGCGGCCCCGTCTGCGGCCCCGAGCCGCGGGTGTGATGGAGGCGGCAGCGAAATGGCCGCCCGGCCCCACCCAGCCCCTCAGCCCCGGCCCCCGCCCTCGGCCTGGCCCGGGATGGCAGGCGGAGGGACGCCTTTCCCTCCCGGCTCCCTGGTCTCGCGCGGATCGGAGCACGCACCCGGGGTTCGTGCCCAGGCGCTGCCTCTCGCAGTGATTCCCCGGTGGCCAGCGGGGACATTTACCCTCCTCAGATGCACCCTTTCTCCCCGACCCGCCGCCAGCTGCCTCAGAGAGACACAAGTGCGAAGTTGCCACTCGTTCCTCCGGCAGCACCCGACTCCCCCAGAAGGATCTCTCTCCCCTCCCCAGCAGTACTGCTCCTCACAGCACAAACGGGCTCCTCACAGGTCCCCTTTCCTCTGGGACCCACCAGGCTCCGCAGTTCGGGCTCCTATCCCCACAACCCTCAACACACCCTGCGCCAGCAGCAGCAGAGAGCTGCAGTGGCCCCACAGGAGGTGGCTGGCACATCGAAAATTATAAAAATGAAAAATGGGGCTAAGGGCTGGCCAGCAAAGGTACAGCACCCTGGATTTCATATTGAGTAGGCAATGCAAGCACATAGCCAGGGTCTTCCTGGACTTCTGGGAGTGAATGGGTTGAGAGCAGCCCCATGGAGAAGGACTTGGGGACACTAGTGAGTGAAAAATTTGCCGTGAGCTGACAATGTGCACTTGAATCCCAGAAAGTCAACTGTATCCTGGGCTGCATCAAAAGAAACGTGGCCAGCAGGTCAAGGAAGGTGATTCTCCCCCTCTGCTCTATTCATGAGATCCCACTGCATGCAGCTCTGGAGTTCTCAGCACAGGAAATTCATGAATCTGCTTGAGCAGGTCCAGAATGATCAGAGGGATGGAACACCACTCCTATGGAGAGAGGTCGAAAGAGTTGGGGTTGTTCAGCCTGGAGAAGAGAATGCTCCAGGGAGACATTTCAATACTTAAAGTGGCTTATAAGAAAGATGGAGATAGACTTTTTTCCAGTGCTGGTAGTTACAGAACAAGGGGCAATGGTTTTAAACTGAAAGAAGGTAGGTTTAGATTGTATGTAAGGAAGAAATCTTTTACAGTTAGTGTGGAACAGGTACTTCAGGGAAGTTGTGGATGCCCCATCAGTACAAGTGTTTAAGGTCAGGGTGGACAGAGCTCTGAGCAACCAGATCTAGTGGAAGATACCCCTTGCCACAGCAGCAGGGGGTAGACTAGTTGATCTTTGACGATTCCTTCCAACTGAAAATATCCTGCGGTTCTATGATTCTATGTCTTCTGTGGCCAACTGTCCTGGCTATGGGTACACCAAGTCACAGTGGCAATCTCTACTTGCGCTGCAATCCTATCTCCTTGATGCAACCACTAGGCACTTTTTTACTAAACAATGAAAGAGAAACATCTTCACCCAATTTCTAAAGCTTACAGAGCATTTAGAAGAGCACAGTCTTGAGACAAACTCAGAGTTGGTAGCTTTGCTTATGGTCCCCTTGTGCGTCTCCTGCTCCTGGGGACACATGATCTTCTCTCTTTCCTCATCCAGACTCACTTCCTCTCTGTCTGCCTCTTAAGTATGCACATACCCCTCCCAGCCCCACGCATACTACCATCATTTCACAACAAACAAAATTCCTTTATATTATCTTCCATAAAGAGAACTGCTTTCCCAGGCACTTGTCGAAGTCAGCACCATAATGTTGCTGTGTTACGTCAGCTCTAGCATCGTGCCAGGCTACTTCCACTTTTTAAAAACATTTGTGTTTTAAAACGCTTATGCCAATTTGATGATTTTCATGGGACGTGTCTGGTGGTCTTGCACTAACACTTCAGTACTATGTCTAGATCTCCTTGTGCTGAAAGATCTACATGTGCACATTCAAAAGACTGCTACCCCTTATAAAAATCCCTACTAACACAGTCCAATTAAATACCTGTTATTTTTCTCAAGGTTTATTTTACTGCATAATCTTCAGAGCAGATTGCATTGTAGTTATAGACTGTATTTAGTTACACTACACTGATTTATAGCTTTATACCTGAAAGAATCCCTGTATATCCATAATCGCACAATAAAACCCAACCTCTCAGCTGACTTGAAAGTATGTACATGGAGCTATGTCTTCCAGTTCAGCCTTCCTGAGTTCAAAGACATAAGTCCTATATCTTACCTCTGGCTTTGGGGATCTACATGCCACAGCTACAGCAGGCAGAATGCCATAGTGCTTGAGTGCAAATGTGCTAGTTGCAGTTGTTGTGGCCAGGAAAAAGGATATAAGAGCTAAGTTATTGAGTCCTATGTTTAAAACATGAAACTTGACAAATCAGAGTAAAAACTGCTGGTAGAAATTGTTAAAATTGTTCAATGATACTTTATTATGTGGAAAGCAGAACAAATATTTAAATCAAAAAGAGGTTAAGCAGTACAGCCATAAAAATGCATTTACAATATATTTGCACAGTATAAACTGTGTGCTTTATATGGTGATACGTGGCAAACATTTACAAGGTGTACATTTATGTAAGCACAATGGGCCCATTTAACTTTTTTCACTTTTTACATTTAATGCACAAACCCCAATATATAAGATCTGAATAGACACTGCAAATACAGCAGCTACTTTGAATGCGGGGAACGATATCTTTCACGCTTCTGTAGTTCATTCACAAAAGATACCTATCTGAATTTCCTACAGCATCAGTTGAATGCTGGCCTGCTTTCTTCCTGACACAATGCCATTGAATTCTAATGTCTGCCTGGATGCCCAGTCCTCTGCACTTCTTTTCCTCACAGTTTTCATCTGTTGGTCAGCTGCAGTCAAATCTGACTGACAGGTGGAAGCCTCCAAAAGATAATGAAGTTCAAATCCCGTTACAAACAGCAGGGAGCCAGGTAGAGGAGAGGGACTGTACTAACAAGGAGATGTTGGAAAGAGCAGAAGGAAGGGATAGTGTCTGCCTGTTTGATATCCTGCCAGTTTATCAGTACCAACATACTGCCTAGTCCATCCCACACACATAATTTAAAACAAGACTCGTAATACTGTTTCTGGCCCTGCTGTTAGTCCAAAGATGTGGGAAGGAACTTGTGGTAACACAGAGGGTTTAGTGGATGAGGAGGGCAACTAGAATACTTATGTTATGGTGCATGTCCTGGTTCCTACGATAGGTATTTTAAACCAGTACATAGTACAGGAAAGCTACAAAAGTAGCATAATCAACTACTCACCAGTTCCTGCTAAAAGTTACAGGGAACCTAATGTGGCCACATTGCTCTTCTACTTCCCAGTCTCCAATTGCAGAACAGCATTTTTGGTGGCTGTCACAATTAAAACAATCCAGGCTCAGTGTGTCCTTTTACAGGCTAGAAGCCAAGGGATGGAAGAATGAAAGATGAGTTACCTTTGCCTGACTTTAACCAGATTTAAGGTAAATACAGAGTACTAACTTCCTGACAACTTTCTTAAGATTTCTCTGTTTTAATAAAATGTAATACTGTAAACAAGCAATGCATTTTCAGTTAACTAGGCTCCATTAAAATACAACTTCAGGCTTGATGCATCAGGCTGCTGTACCTAAACTAGGCCAATAAAACTATGTTATATTTCCTTTTTGCTCTAATGATAGACATCAGCACAATATGTTGAAATAATTTCTGATTTCCACACACGTTCAACATCAACAGAAATGGTCCATCAAAGACATCTTCCATACAAAGGAAAGTCCTCTGGTGGTCCATTTCAGGTGGTGCTGATGTTCTTTCAAGAACGCATGAAGGAAATGAGTTATAGAAAAATGAACTTTGTCTCCATGTTCATACACAGGCACTTCAGTCTGTTGTGATGCTGAGTTACCTGGGTACTAAACATAGCCTAGCAATGACAGCACATAGCAAACAATGAGCTAATTTACCTGTTTCCTCATTAGGATAAATTTGCCTGAGGAAGCTGAAGTTCTGTGCTAGACAATTCCTAAGCTTTTTTTTTGAACCAGCTTAATCATCTCTACATTGTACTAGATGATCCATTATAGAGATATACATTTTTCTTTTGACTGGAGGCTGCGATTCTGTCTTTGTGACTGCAGAACTTTGGGGTTTTTTTAGGAGCAGATTTAGTTATTTTCACTATCATTTGTTATCCTAATCAATTGCCTTTTAAGCATCTGATTTTCCTTGGCAGGATCAAGCAGTGGAGATAAGTCATCTGGATGCAAGAATGGTTTTCTTAGTCATAAGGGAAGCTGTGTAGTTCCCATGCAAATTTGTTCTGTAGCTTACAAAGAATCACTTAAATGAATTTTTGGTTTGTTGAACAGAGAAATAGGAAACAGCCTGAGGTGTTCCCTGGATGGTGGTAATGTGTCCTGTGATTGTTCCCATTTTTTGTCTTCTGTTTGTAAGTAAGTGCAAAGTTACAGTTGAATAAAACCTTGAAATTAATGTAAAGATGTTGTGATACTTGCCTGAGATTGAAATTTCAAAACAATGAGTGGGAAGGGTATTACTCTGCAATTTATATCAGTGAGATGTCAACTTAGATGATCATGGACCATATTTATTTAAATGTTAGTATCACTGTTTTATTGACCATTGAAGTCAGGTGAAAACCAAAATTGGGATTCTCCATCATCTAGTGGCTGAGATGTTTATTATTGCTTAATGTTGTTGAATTTGTCAGCATATTAGCTGTTATTGTGGTCCCTAGACAAGAAATGACTGAGATGAAGAAACCTAGCAAAAAATGAACCGTGTGACAGAAAGCTGCTGTTCTAGAAGGGGAGAACAAGGTGCAAACATGAATATTTGTATTAATATACTGTTTTGAAGGCAATAAGAAGAGAGGAAGGAAAGGAAGGAAAGGAAGGAAAGGAAGGAAGGAAAGGAAGGAAGGAAAGGAAGGAAAGGAAGGAAAGGAAGGAAAGGAAAGGAAGGAAAGGAAGGAAAGGAAGGAAAGGAAGGAAAGGAAGGAAAGGAAGGAAGGAAGGAAGGAAGGAAGGAAGGAAGGAAGGAAGGAAGGAAGGAAGGAAGGAAGGAAGGAAGGAAGGAAGGAAGGAAGGAAGGAAGGAAGGAAGGAAGGAAGGAAGGAAGGAAGGAAGGAAGGAAGGAAGGAAGGAAGGAAGGAAGGAAGGAAGGAAGGAAGGAAGGAAGGAAGGAAGGAAGGAAGGAAGGAAGGAAGGAAGGAAGGAAGGAAGGAAGGAAGGAAGGAAGGAAGGAAGGAAGGGAGGAAGGAAGGAAGGGAGGAAGGGAGGGAGGGAGGGAGGGAGGGAGGGAGGGAGGGAGGGAGGGAGGGAGGGAGGGAGGGAGGGAGGGAGGGAGGGAGGGAGGGAGGGAGGGAGGGAGGGAGGAAGGGAGGAAGGGAGGAAGGGAGGAAGGGAGGAAGGGAGGAAGGGAGGAAGGGAGGAAGGGAGGAAGGGAGGAAGGGAGGAAGGGAGGAAGGAAGGAAGGAAGGAAGGAAGGAAGGAAGGAAGGAAGGAAGGAAGGAAGGAAGGAAGGAAGGAAGGAAGGAAGGAAGGAAGGAAGGAAGGAAGGAAGGAAGGAAGGAAGGAAGGAAGGAAGGAAGGAAGGAAGGAAGGAAGGAAGGAAGGAAGGAAGGAAGGAAGGAAGGAAGGAAGGAAGGAAGGAAGGAAGGAAGGAAGGAAGGAAGGAAGGAAGGAAGGAAGGAAGGAAGGAAGGAAGGAAGGAAGGAAGGAAGGAAGGAAGGAAGAGAGGAAGGAAGGGAGGGAGGAAGGAAGGAAGGAAGGAAGGGAGGAAGGAAGGAAGGGAGGAAGGGAGGAAGGAAGGAAGGGAAAGGAAGGAAGGGAGGAAGGAAGGGAAAGGAAGGAAGGGAAGGAAAGGAATATCACAGATAAATTAATTTTATCAACAAAATTTTCCATTGACAGTCAGTATGTGAAAAATTACTAATTTACCTAGTTCCTGGTCTACAAGAATATGAAAATATCACGGCCATTTTGCCTATTCAAAGAGTATTTATTTTCAGTGAAGTTCATGAACTCTCTACGTTAAGCTGGTGGCTGAAAGAACTCAATGTTAACAGAAATGACATATGAACTTTTTATATTTGGGTCACTGCTTGTGAGAATTTGATACACATTTTTCTAAGCTAAAAATATTTTTTCAACTACGTGCAGTCAAGTTGTTGTTTAATGTTAGCTGTTGAGATCTACCTCAAGTTAGTTTCTATTTCATATCACAACAAAGGAATAAGCTGTCTTCTTAAAGGTTTTGATTCACAATTGAATATAAATTTAACGGTATCAACTAAAGCTGTTATTGCCTGAAGCAATCTACACCAGCGATTTCTCTGAGATTATTCATGGGATGCCAAGTACATTTTAAGTGGAATTTAAAATATAAATGCACTGTAGTAAAGGTAAAAGTGTATTGATTGTACTGTGTTTAAACTAAACCAAATCAAATATGTGCTTTAAGGATATAGTTTCCCTGGGCAAGCTGAAGGTCAGAATGGTTAAAAGCTAGTATGTTAAATAAATGAATATGGAAAATGTGTGAAGCAGGCCATCAACATGTAAACCAAAGCTGGTGGCAGCTGTGGACATAATAAACAAGTTAATCATCTGTGCAGGTACTATTTTTAACAGAAAATTCTTCATGAACATTTTATGTCATTTTCATGTTGTTGTTGGTTGGCCAATCAAGTTTTTTCGATAGAACACTGGATCCTGTTTGATTGCTGTTTCATAAAGCTACTGGTTGTCCATCTGGAAACAGTGGGAATTCATAGACAGAAGAAATCATTGGAGATCATCTGAAGGAGTTGAATGAGCTGCACTGGGAATGTCATATATTGCCACCACCATTGTGTTTTACAAAAGTTTTCAATTCCTTTCCCAGGGGTGAAAAAGTGACAGTAGTAGAACCGGCAGAAAAGATGTAAGTGCCTACCAGGCAAAGATTTATTATGTGGGGATGACAAAATTTACAAAGAGTATTGTAGAAACACAGGCATACACCATTTACTTCTTTCTTTACAGTGAGAAAAGGCAACAGCAGCAAAGGAGTGCTGAGACCCCTCTTTTCAGGAGCAGAGCTGGTGACTACATTAACCAACTGTGAAGGTCTATATGTGGTTTATCTCCCAGACAGTGCTGATGGAGGAGAATAAAAGAAAAGAAATACTGTGAGAGGTTAGGGACTGACTAACTTGAGAAAAGATTAAAAAAAACTTTGTGGAGAAGAACTAGAGAAAGACAAGCTACTGGAAGAAAGAGAAGTGTTATAAAAGAGAGAAAAAGATAGTGAGGGTATCAGATATATGGCCGATGTGTGTGAGCAGTGGAGCTGGTAATGAAAAGGACTCAGAGAAAGGGAAGGGAAGGAGGATTGCCAACTTTCTCCTCCTCCTTTTAATTTACCTACTTCTTTCTTAGAATAAAATGTTGTATAACTTATTTTGTTACTCCTTAAGTTTTTATAAATTGTTATATCCTAAAGCACCACTTTCCAAATGGTGAGGCGTAGAGCATATCTGGTGAAACTGTCTTGGCCTTGAAGAAGCAGTCTGGGTGTTACATGGTGCTCCTGAGACTGGTGTGTTGGGGACCCAGGGCAGAGCTGGCTGTGATGCTGATGCAAGGTCCTGCCTGCCTGGTGAACCTGGTTGGGTGAGAGTCCTGCCAGCACCAGCAGAACAGCTGGCAGGGCAAAAGAGAGGTGGTGACAGGTATGGGAGGATGAACAAACACTTTGTGAAATACTACTAATTTTTTCAAAAAGTGTCTTTGGCTAAAAAGACTTTGGGAAAGGCTGGCCTAGAATTGTAGAGGTTATTTTTGGTTTGTGTGATAGCTCTAAGTCCCATGCACAAAGAATATATTGTCTGTGGCATCTAGAGTGATTACCAAATCCTTTAGGAAGGGATCAGGAGTAGTTTCAAGGGCCTGGATACAGGGGAGACCCAAGGACACACCTGTATGTGCCCCAAAATGTTCTGATAAAAATACATATTGCAGTATTTTGCCCAAATAATGTAATAATTTTATTTCTTTCTTACAACTCTGCTCAAAGAGATGACAATGAATACTCATCTACTGAATGAAGAAACACCAAATTCCATCTGTAATCAGGTTAGCCAAATTTGTGCTAGCTTTGACACAGCTGTGATTTCTGTCTGCCTTCTTATACTGAAATACAATTACTGATCCATTAGGATATACAATCCCAAAGTGCACAGCCGTGATGACATAAAAATAGAGAAATTGATTGCTTGCATTCCAAGAAGTCATATTTGTAAAGAACATAATACTAAAAGCCAAAATGATGATGTGACAAATATAAAATGCATGAAGTATAAGAACTATATTATGAAACATCTCAGTCTTACAAACAAGGCTATGTTGCTTTACTATTCTAATTTTTTTGTTATGCTTAAAGATATAAAGTAGAAATTGTACATTTTTCATTATTGCAGCTTTAAATATGTTACAATATTCAAGTCATAACCAGGTCTAGATAGCCAGGAAAGTTGTATAGTAAATATAAAATTATGACATAATCCCTAACTAGCTCTGGCTTCATCAAAAGCATTGGCAGCATTCCTCCATTTTATGTGGTGCTAGGATTTCACTCATTGTCCAATGGACACCAAAGGCCAAAGAGCTGGATTTCTCAAGGCCATCAACTTTTAAAATATGGGAATATCCACTTAGATATAACCATGAGGTCAAATATTTAGCAAAATGCTTATGTTTAACTTAGAGAAATGATTCCAAAGGAACTCTGAGTGATTACAGTACTGCTGTGACAACCACATTTGAAAAATCTAATAGCATCTCTTGAGCAAGGCACCATCACTATAATTTGAAAAGCATCACTCTTTTTTTCTCCCCAGTAGAAATGGCTGTTGAAACAATGACTTAAAAGCCAATTTAAAAAAGAAGAAAAAAGGAAAAAAGAAGATAGAATGATGAACGTGTTAGGCATCAGAGAAAAAAATTACTCTTTCTCCTTAACTCCCCAAAAGAAAGAATGAGTAATTGGACTTGTGTTTACATAGATATTGGAGATTTATCAGAGGACAAACATCCCTAGAAAGTGTTCCAGCACAAGCTGTAAACATTCTTTCTAAGGAAACATGTTTCGAAAGATATTAACTGACCTTTACTGGACAAAATATCCCCCTATAAAATATCAGAGATGAACCTAAAAAACCCTCAGTGTTCTCAACAGTCATTAACTGAGCTAAATTAATTTACAGTCTCTGAGGCATTAAGTTTGGTTGAATGGCAGCAGAGCTGTTGCTTTGGCATGTATTTCTTCATGTTCCCTGGAGGCATTCTGACTGCTGGCCAGAATCATCCTGGAGAGGCATTTATTGCACAACCTTTCTATGGTCACTGTTGCAGTTTGAAAGCAGTAATAATTTCATTGTTTGAGACTAAATTGTTTCTGATTTTATTGCAGATATAAAGGGTGGATGGAGACTACATGATGTCCTTTCATTCCTTTTGCATATCTTTGGTCATGGAATATTGATAGTTCTCACCTCCATCTCAAAGGTGGAGGAGCAGCGAGGACAGGATAGCCATGGTCCTCTCCCTTCTGCCTCTGCAAGCCTGGGCATAGGACACTTCCAGGAAGGCAAACAGAGGCTCTCAGATAGGTACTTCTTACTGCACCAGGCACTCTTCCCTTAGAGATGTGGGAGCTGAGAAAAGGAATGTGCCCCATAAGGGATGAAAGTCAGCTGTTTATATCGTTCAGTCTTAGCAGCACTATGTTATTACGCTTAATCTATTTTTATACAGAGCCTGTGGCTCTCTTTCATTGGCCTACAATAAAATGCTCACATGATCTTCATCCAGTGTTATTTTCTAGTGTCAGTGAAAGGAAAACCAAACAGCCACAGTGGGAAAAATGTTATAATTCTGGATTGTTTTCTGTTAAAATCTTAATATCAGCATGAAAAACTTAGACATAGAATTTTCTAGTTTTAATTCTTTCAAGGCTGTGAAACTCTGTTTCACTTCTCCAAGTTCTTAATAGGCAGTCTCCAGTCCCAAGTGGTTCTACATAGAGAAATTCTTTAACTGCTCCATGCTCTGTCATATTCAGATTGTGTATTTAGTATATATGTAGCTCCTTTTGTCATAAAGAGATGATTATTTTGTAGCCTGTAATAATTTTGCAGACCTTATACTCTGTATCAATTTCCTGGCGTTACTGCAAACTGTTTCCCACAAACTTGAACTGACAGACTTCTGCCAACCCTCAAATTTTCTTGCGGCCTTTTTTTGTAGCATTTAACATTAAATTTTGAAATGCCACATTTTGTTTTTTTTGTTGGTTTATATTGCTCCCTATATGTCTATTACCAATTACCACAACCACATGGATCATCGGTGGTTTCAGATTGGAAATGATTTCCCTAGACAGCAGCTAGTAGCAGAGCCTGACAACCAACATGCCCATTCCATAAGAAATATTACATACTAGTGAACCTATTTGTTTCCCAACTCTTCACAGGGAGGTGAACATCCTTTCTGACTGTCATCTTTAAATAGCATTTATATTCATCTAACATCTTCACTTCCCTGGCAGTTAAAAAAGAAATAATTACTGAAGTTCCTTCCCACAAAATATTTATATTACTGCCCAGCTGGAGAAGTATTTATTTTTGTTTCTTTAAAAGCTGTGCTAATGATTTCTTCATCAATATAATTCTTCAAAACTGATTTAATGTGTTTGTCACTGTGCTATATGCCTTCTGAAAAATAAAAAAAAAATACATATAAATTAAATAAATGTTAAAACCAGAAAATGTGTTTAACTACAGTAAGCCAATTTAATATTTGTTTCGTTCATTCCTTTGGTATGCTGAATTTTAGAACTGATGGACAAATCATTTGTTGTCAAGGAAAGAAGTGTATAGCAGCTCTAGGTGAGAAAAATGTAAAATTTCCTTATACATGACAGAATATGATTCCATATAAACTTCAGAAATGGATTTATTTTCTTTTGGAAATATTTTTCAAATCATAAGGTATAGCATACACAGAATGGTTGAGGTTGGAAGGGACCTGTGGAGGTCATCTGGTCCAACCTCCCTGCTGAAGCAGGGTGATGTAGAGCTGGTTGCCCGGGACCATGTCCAGAAGGCTTTTGAAGATCTGCAAGGGTGGAGACTCCATGACCCCTTTGGGCAATCTGTGCCAGTGCTCGGTCACTCTCACAGTTAAAAAAAGTGTTTCCTTACATTTAGGAGGAATCTTCTATGTGTTCCTGCCTCTGGTTCTGTCATTGGGCACCACTGGATACAGCCTGGCTCTGTCTTCTGTGTACCCTCCCTTCAGGTATTTGTATCTGTATGTCAGATTCTCCCTGAGCCTTCTCTTCTCCAGGCTGAAAAGTCCTAGCTCTCTCAGCCTTTCCTCATGGGAGAGATGCTCCTGTCCCTTCATCATCTTAGTGGCCCTTTACTAGTCTCTATTCAGCGTGTGCTTGTTTCTCTTGCAATGGACAACTCAGAACTGGACACAGTACTACAGGTGCAGCCTCACCAGTGCTGAGTAGGGGAGAAGGATCAACTCCTTTGGTCTGCCAGCAGTACTCCTCCTAGTACAGTCCAGGATACTATTAGCCTTTGCAGCAAGGGCTCTACAAAACAAATAATTTTCTTGCATTTTGTTTATTAGGGACTTGTTTGTAGAACATTAACTTTTCCCCAACTTTTAAGATATTCCTTTTGCCATTGCTGTGCTTTTCTCAGCAACAATGTGAGGACAGTGATTTTTCTAAAATCAGCTATAACAGGATCTACTTCATTATTTAACCTGGGGTATATAATTTGAGATAATTTCCAAATAACACCCCACCTCTAGTGCATCAGTTTTGTAGTTCAGCACAACTAGTAATTTCCCAGAACAGAATCCATGAGTGTGTTATTATTGGCAGGCACATTGTAATGTTGCTTTCATGTTCATACAGTGCTTTGGAAATTTGTGCCATGGTAGAACATGTTACATTGACCATGGAAGAGTGTTGAAGAAAACAGAAATGGAATAGCATGCTCTTGGGTGTTCATATGGGTAGTAGACATTTAAGGGCACAGTTTTGCATTTTCTCACTCCTTTGGGTGAGTTTTACAAATGCAGGCTGTTCTTTTAGTTACATTCCCATCAATTAGGACAAGCTGCCACAGAAAGTGAGGAGGTTCCACATCACAGTAGACCAAGAGGAGCATCAGTTCTCAGTTCATTTCATCCATCAGTCTTTGCAGTGATGTTGTCAGCAGGGAAGAGAGGTTACAAGGGAAGGATGGCCACCAAAACCTGTCTGTCTGGGGTTGCAATAAATATTTCTAAGGAATTCAGCTGAAATGATACAGATCAAGCAGAATAGTGTTACAGTAATGAACAGTGAGGACAGCCCCAGTAATATTTGTTGACTTGTGTTTGTTAACTTGAAGCTGCATCCGTTTTGCAGGTGGGGAACCTCAAGCAACAGGGATTCTACTTAATGTCCATTAACATTTAAAGCATTAGAGTCTCTGGGTATTGGTGGCTTCATGTGAGAGATTTAGAGCAAGATATTCTGAGCTTCTGTTAATTTCTATTTCTCATTTGTTTCAAGCTTGTCTAAATTTTGAAAGTGGATGCCTAGGTGACTTGGCAGCATCACCCAGGAAGTCTTTGGGGCAGCTACAAATCTCACTTTAATCTCTCAGTTCTGAGAGATGTGCTTTATAACCACAAAAATGAGGACTCTGCATTCTATCTGTCACCAGGTCTCAGCCATTGTATTTTCTTCTTCTATTGTTGTCCATTCTTTAACAATGGCAGTATAACACCTGACAGATACTCCTTGTGGTTACGTTTTCGTTCTTCCCTTTCATTGCTGAGAGCAGTAAGAGCCTTAACACTTGTATGCCATTTGTCCTTCAACGAACGCAGCTGATATACGTTCTTCCCCCACTTAGATAAAGAGCAGTTTAATGAGATTTGAGTGCTGTTTCTGGTAAGAGGCCAGTGGCTGATTAGTGAACTAGCAGTATACTGACCTCTTCCTTTAACCTGCTTTATATTCACTGCATGATGACATACCAGTGTAAATCTTAGAGCCAAATATTTAATGATGTTTCCATGATTCCAGACCCAAATTTTCACTCACAATACCTTTATACATACAGCAGTCTTACTGAATGTTATTTGATTTCCACAGTTCATCACTAAAACTGCATATGTGGACATAGATGCTAGTTGTGTAGAGATCTTATGCTTCACCTTCTAGAAATGATGTTTGATTTTACATATTTTGAAGTATTTTAAAAAATATTTTGATAATTAAGATTAATTTATTGAACCATTTTTCTGTAAGTGGTTGAGCATGACTTAAAAAAACCCAACAATACATTTGGATTCTTCTTTACATGATGGACAATACCTGTGCTGGTATTTATCATACTTGCAAGATAAAATTTCACCAGCATACCAGAATCTTTTGAACATGATTAAACTTATTTTTAGAGCTGGCTTGCATCAAGTAATGGATAGAAAAGGGTTACAGCAGAATACCTCCATAAAAATTCTGCAGTAAATCAAACTCTGCTGGAATGTAACAGTTGCTGCCTTCATGAGTGTCAGTGCTATTTGCTGATGCAGCTCAGTGCAGTTGAACCACCACAAGGGAGACATTTCAAGAGCTCGGTGTTCAAGCATCTCTTGGATGAAATCCATAAAAGAGCAGACATGAACTGAGTAATAAATCCTGTAGACATATATGCTAGTGCCATGAAATGGTACCAGTAATCCTATCCACAGGTGCAATTAAAGTATCACAGAGGAAGACTACCAATATTTGTCCTTTTAATAAAAAAACTAATAATGAAAGCAACAAAGTAAGAGATGATAGAAATTTTTATATAACAATGATGTTCTATTTCCAGTTATTAATATTTCATAAAGGTGAAATATATGACTGCCTTTCTTCCTGTAAAAGCTGAAACATAAAAAAATATACCAATAAAGGCCAGGCCCTTAGGCTTTTTATGCACAAAGAGTCAAGCATGAAAGATTCTGCATATATCCAGTAATGTGATGGCATTTTTAAATTCCCTAAGTGCCTAACAGCTGGTTGTATAGTCTTGAACATCTCAAGGCAGTTTATGACACTGCAGATTGAAGGCTCCTAACTCATCAAAATCTACAAAAGACTTCCAAGCTTAAATAACTAGAAAGCTGCAGCCTGTTTTTTGTCAAAACCCACTGAGGACATGGTTTTCAGGACTGGACATAAAAATGGACAAATAATTCTAATTACCGGCCTGTAACAGGAGCAAATCCATCCTGAACCACCTGTGACCCTCTTGGTGTCTCCCAGGATTTCTGATGTTGCTCTGACAGCTGTCATATTTGACAGAATACTTCCTAATGATCACACCTGAGGAAGTGAGTTATGTTGCCATAGATATCATGCAAATTAAAACAAATTATAGAGAGAATCTTCAATGGCAGATATGTAAATGGTAATTACATTGCATTGCAAATAATGAAATCCTAAATCACCCATAGGTAAGTTACAAATAGCAAGTAGTTATTAGGCATGCACAGAAGAGCTTTCAAATTGTCTCTGTCATGATTCATTAGTGTGCTTCTGTATTAACCTTGCTAACCTATAGATTATAGGCAGCCATTATTTGGGCAGAAGAAATATAGTTCTTTTCACATGGAGTATTTAATGAATAAGAACTGAAAGATATTATTTTCATATTCGTTGCATCACTTTCAACTTCCTTTTCTGAGTGGTTGTGTTGATTTCACACTTGTTTTAATGTGAATTTAACTGAACTAAATTTGACCCTTCATTTCCAAGTCAGTATTTTAATTTATTTCCTCTAATGGACTAGGGTCCCACAGTGTGCATTTATAACAGCACTAGCTATCTTTGTGCTTACATTTTCCTGTACATATTCTTTTCAAAGAAGTGTTATTAAGAGTGGCATTGTGATGTGGACAGTGTAGCCAGTGAAAAATGCAAGCAAATTTCAGACTTAATTTTGAATGTGTGTTTTGATTTGATTTATTTTCCAGTCCCCCAGACAAAAGGTAACTTCTGTTGTATGATAGATGCAGGAAGAGTTTCAATGTCTGTGTACATAGATTTTAAGATATATGCACAGTGCGGGACTATGTATTCACTACAGTTGCACAAAGTTATTTCTTCACAAGAAATGCCGAATGAGGGATCAGTGGGTTTTGCAGCTGACTGATGGTGAGTAGGGCTATTTTATGTGCCAGACTTCTTCAGAGAATCCCTTGGAATGGACTTACTTCCTCTGGTCAGAGAATGAGATCTTGTGGAAAGGGCTTTTTAGTTTGCAAGAGGAAATCCAGAGGAGTTTTATCTGTTTGCTACAGTTTTGACCTATTACACTGAGCTTTGTATAACTGGGAAATGCACAGGCCTTTTTCTGCAATATGTTTGAGGAAGAATCAGGGCTCCAACTTGCCGAGTGAAAATGAAATTGTCTTTGTTAAAGCTGTTGGGGGGAATGTTGGAGGAGGGGAAAACGGTCAAGATAAAGACATATTTGAAATTCATTTGGGAGTGGACAGGCTAACAACAGCAAAACCCCTACACTAAGACTACTTGATATGGTCAGTGCAAGATGTATTAAATGAATGTAAGAATTTGAGTTTTACTAGCCTTTTCATGCTTTTCTGTATTAATGATGAAATCCACACTAGAATGTATTATGACTTAAATAGATGTAGGTGAACAGTTGTTATCTTGACTTAATAATAGTTTTTGTAAAATCTGATTAATTTTAAATTTGTAACACACCTACATTTCACAGGGGTAATCACATAATCCAGATAATCTGGAGTTAATCTGTTGATGACCCTAACCCAGACTGCACTGTGTTGTATTCTGTATTCCTGTCCATTCATGAAGCTATTTTTAACCACAAGATTAAGAAAACAGTCTTTGCTATAAATAAAAAGGCACAGCTCTCCATCTGAAACGCAAAAAAATACATTTATACTGATAATAAATTAATGAAAAAAGGCTGAAAGTAGCTCATCAGGAAGATCAGATGACAGCAACATAACTGTATCGATGGCTTTTATTTATAATGGGGCCTCTTGTCCCATTTCATCAGTTGAGGAACACCATACTTATACAGTGTATTTTTTTCCTACTTACTAGTTCTTTTACTTTTTGAAGTGGGTGCAAAGAATGTTTGGTCATAGGGTAAGAAAGAGCTTCATTTTTTAAAGACTAGCCCATTATAGACCAACACATACAAACACACTGGCCTAAGTGCTTGGATACTTTTTATCTCCTAAGCATAGAATGGCTCACATTTACTTTTTAAAACTAACTTTCTAGGCAATGTTTAGAGACTTGATAACACATTTGAAAATGTAAAGAAAGACAAGAACCACCATTTTGTTAATATAAGAGATTTGCATTGTTTTATTGTTAAATATAAAGAGGTTACAATTAAATAACTAATTTATCTTTTTAAGCAGCCTGCTGTTTTCCTGTTAGTTGTGATAATATCTGAGTTACCTCATTAAATCTGATATATTTATTCTGTGGTTCATTTCTTGGATGAACAGTTCAACTGTTCTTTTCAAAAACATTCTTCCAACAGGTACCCAGGACACTTAGAACGATATGTATATCTGCAAATTTCTAGATATATTAGGGAAATTTATATTATGGAAAATATAATAAAAAATCAGGATACAGTTTACCCAAATTCTGGAATAATTTTGTGACATAAGGATGATATATAATTCCAGTTACTAATTTGGGGGTAAAAAATTGCAGTTCTGATAACATCATGAAGTGCTTGCTGAAGTTCTAAATGCCGGTAAGATCAATTTTTGATCTAATTTATATCTATCTGGTAATTAATATGGCAACCAAAGTGAGTCTGTATACTAAAATGACTAGTTAATTATTAAAATGATGTTGTAGCATCAACTGCAGAAGTTTCTCTGGAGCATAAGAATGAAAAAGCAGTTTTAGACAAATAGCTTTTTTTTTTTTTTTTTTTTTTTTTTTTTTCTTTTTCCCAGTTACCTTGCTTAAAAAGTTTGCATTGGCCCTGTGCTAAAGTATTAATTGAGATTTTGGGGCAATCGAAGATGAGCTGATGAGGTTTTGAAAGGAACTAGAGTAAAAATTTTAAAGTTATAAACCATCCAACTGTGGAAAGTTCCATCTGAGAAGGTCTGGTTGGGAATAAATTAGGCAGACTGTGATGTGGGTGTACATAATTACCTAGACTCAATAGAACAAAAACATACCTATTTGCTTTACTGGGAGAATGAGCCACTAGGGGCTGACTAAGGCTACAGGTATAGTTAATTACTTAAAAAATTATTTCAGGTTATTTTCCTTTGTCCCATATCTGTCTTCTTCCCTTCTTCTTCCTCCATGTATACCCTATCTTCTCCCTGTCTTTTAGAACTTCAGGATGCCAATTCTGAGCCAGCCTGTATGCAGCAAAAAGCTGAGGAAACTATCTTCTAAAAGAGTTGCCAAAATATCTGCCCCCTGTGATGTCCAAAGAAATCACAAACAAGAGTGCTGAAGAACAGAAAAATGTCTGGTTTTTGAAAGAAAAGGAAGTGCCAGTTCAAATGGTGGGTATCTGGGAGACTGTCTTCTGATAGTAAATTCTCTTTTTGTAATAATCAGAAGAGCAAACCCAAATTTTATTTCCTTACTGCTGACACACCCAGGCTAGCAAAATTCTTTCTCTAGGGATATCAACAAACAACGACACACCAATGATATATCAGATTGCCAGTGTGAATTTTTCCTTCCTCTTCATGAACATACACTCACATTACGCAAGATGAGCAGGAAAGGAAGACTTTTAACATTGCAGCCTTCACTCCATTTTCATCCCTACATTTCCTTGGTTAGACTGTTAATAAATCATAGAACTTATTTGGGTTTATGAGCCTTCCGTCTGCCAGAGCGCCTTGAGCATTTATAAGATGTCTAACTCTTACCTATTCTAACGAAGAAAGAAGAATTCAGCCTAACCCTTGCTCTGTCTGCTTCTCTCATTAGCCAAATAAATCCAGTTCATGGTGGGTAAATGTGATTCTGACCACAGAAACTGTGCTGGCATGGACTTGCTGTGCTGTTTTGAAGAGAGATTTGGATTCTCAGTGAAAGTTAAATTGGTAAGGTTCTGGTCTGTTACACCCACTGTAATGAAATGCTGCAATAGGTATCTTTGCTGTACTTTATCATGTCAGTCAGCCCTCTACTTTAAGAATCCACTGCTTAATGGTAAAGTATCTGTGTGACTGAATTAGGGAGAGCAGGAAGGAAGTAAAAAGAGAGAACCGATCATTTGAGATGCAAGGTTGCCTTCAGAAACTTCTTGGAAGGTAATTCCATTCTAGAGACCCTTCAAAAGATGTTTGTTTTCATAGCACAGTTAAAGCCTGTTTGCTCAGCTGGTAACAGAAATATCCTGTTTGTTTCTTTTCTCTGTTAGTCTCTTTCTCACCAAAAATGTCTGAAAGAGTAGAAGAGCCAGTGGAGGGTAATAGAGCTGCTGCAGTGACAAGAGGTCTGTTTCTACTACCTTTTCAGGACTTTCACAGTGATGAAAGGCATCTCAACTCCCACTCTGCCTTGAAGAATATTGAGGTGTGCTAAAAAAACTGTTCAGACAATTTCCTGACCTGTCAACAGTCACACTTCACTCCACATTGTGTCTGGTGCTCCAGCAGTTGACTCCTTTAGCTACACTGAGCCGGGAGTTTACATAAGAAAAAGGAACAAACGAAAATACTCACTACAGCATTTTCAGTATTTCATTTTCAGCATGGCAGATTAACACCGTTACCTGCTTCCTTCTGCAGGACAAGATTTATTTAGATATACACACGTGTCCAGTGACAAGGGATATATTAGGACAAGACAGATCTCTAGAAGTCACTAGATAAATCAGGGTGAATCCTGGTAAGGAAGCGGAGAATCTTGCACATTTCCAAGAACTTGTGGTCGGAAGCAAGGCTGAGGGTCAAGCAGCTACAAAGCTCAGATGCAAAACAGGCTCCAGGATAAAGGGCAAGACAGCAGTGAAGTCAGGCAGACAAAAGGAGACAAAGGAAGCAAAAGATCAACAATACCCAAATGACACACAGTGATGGGGAGAACAACATTTAGCTCACAGCCAGAATTTTGTTTCTCTTCATCCAGATCTGGGGTTTTAGGTCTTATTCACCATAGAAAGTAGTTGTTGCTAGGCTCCCAGTTGCCCAGGCAGATGTACTAATAAGCAGTTAACTAAAAAAATCCATATACAGGACTGGTACATCCTGACACAACTTTGAAATGGTAGATGGAATCTGACCAATATATTTTTTTTTTTTTTTTTTTTTTGTAATTAAAGTTGGCATTTTACTAAAGACACGAAAAGCGTAGCTGTGAGGATGGTGGCAGCTAGGAAATATGCTCATTTAAGATTCACACAGAAAAGTGAATGTCTAGAACATGAACAGTAGGGATGAATTTTTGGGATGGGATAACTGAAGAAATCTTCTCTGCCATATATGAAAATACCACAGCAGGTTAGAAAGAGTCTGTGGTGGCTTGCCTGTGATATCAGAAGGGCTTCCATGGAGAAACTGTGCTCTTGTGCTCTGGTCTCCTGAAATTACCATCTGGAAGGTAGGCAACTCCACAAGGATGCCACAGTAACTGCCCCACACAGGTGTTTTCTCTGATGAAATGGAAAAGCTTGCCTGTACTTTGTTGTGAGAATGACTTCTGACATATTTATTTTACCCGGATTTTGCTGAACAGTAATGACCTGTGTGCGCTTTAGAGTTAGACCTGCCACTACAGTCATCAGCCACTATGTGTGTTGGAACATATAGACTGTAACATGTTTGTACTGTACCCTTTTCCATTGTTTCCTTAAATAGAAATGTACTTATTTCCACACAAGGCATTAAAAAATGTGTGTGCTGCAGGAATAATAGAAAAATACCATTTTAAGCATCTCATAAAAAAGTATTAAATATGAAATTCCAACCTGGGGGAAATGTTAGTATTTAGTTTTTAGGGTGAATGTGTAACTCCTAGATTTATGCACTTGAGCTGCGATTTGTTTTTTTACTATTGCTTAAATTTACCATACTCTGCAGAATTTCTATGAGCGTGTCACATATTTTGCTGTTTCTCTTAATAGAGTTCCCAGATTTTCCAGAGAAATAAAGTGTAGTTGTCTGTAATCCTCATAGTCCATGATTTCAGCACCTTCCGAAGTACAAATACATAATAGCACATGAATAGTCACAGCTACCGTCAAAGCCACGGTACATCACTGTGACATTAATACCAAACAGAAGGGACTTCCCACTGGAAAGCTGGTGCAAGTAGGCTTAGGCAGACTGTGCATCTATCCAATCATTTGCTGTCATGTGTGTCATGCAAAACTGGCACAACTTGTTAACAGGCATAATGTCACTGCAATATATCACTACAACCATAACTACAAAAGCACATATGTACCCAGATTGTAGGAAATACAGAAGGCAGACATGTTAGGAGGAAAATTCTTAGCCAGCATGGTTTATCCTAAACTCTCATGTGTAAGTATCAAATAATAATTATAAATACTTCATAGAACTCTGTTACCTCTTCAAATATCAAACACTTTTACAAAGATTTATTTTCAACACTACTGAAGGGAAACTGGCAGAGAGATAGATTTAGGTTGAATGGTCCAAAGTGGCACAAATCAATGTCACCACAGATAGAAATAGTCTTGTTCTTCCTGTACTTCAAGAAGTTTGTGCTATGGATGTGACTGCTGCAGCTGCGCTGGGGAGGTTGCATCACTACATGAATGGGTACAAGTGAGGGGAAAAAAGCTCTCCTAGTCTCTCTTGACTGCCAGCAAAGCCATAGTTAAATAATCTTGGAGAAGAGTTGCATTTTGCGTTTTTGAAGGTTTCTTCCTACACCTTCAAGCTCTGACTCCGAATTAATTAGGTAAAGCAGAATAGTAAAAGGGTGCTAAAACACAACGTGCCAAAAAGAAAAGTATTTAAATTCTATGCAGTTAGTTTCTGTGGCAGACTGAGTGATATCAAATTTATGTTTCTGCAAAATGTGGAAATAATATTTTGCATGTTAAGCCCATCAGTGCCAAAAGTCATAGCACTATAAGATGTATTGAACTGATGGGGACCCATGTGCTGCTAGAGTCCAACATGAGGGGACTGTAACAATGAACACCTGAGAGCCCGTTCTGCAGTCCATTGCCTGGCTCCATTCCCATCCTGGTTTGATCCTGGCCTTCTCCTGTCTGCCTTTCATGCCCTGCTGTTTTCACAAAGGACATTTTTCAAAAGTGGTGATTCAGTACCCTAAACTGTCAGAACTCTTTTTTCCTCCTTCATTTTTCCCTTCCTCCCTCCCCTCCCCACCCCTCTCCCCCCTCCCACCCTGCCTTTCTGCTGGTAAAAACATGTTGTAACAAACTTGCCCCTCTGTAGAATTTACTGTATTCTTTTTTACCAAAATTAACTTTTGATTATTCACTTGGCTTTGGCTTTTAAACAAATAAAATGCATTGTTCTATGTTTAAGTGACTAAAATGCTGTTTCAGTTATTTATTAATAATAGGCAGAGCAAGCTAGCCCAACAAGCTTCCTCTTGACAAGAAAAGCTTTCTCGTTCTGGATGAATAATGCAGATTGGAGAAATAACACCGCTCCTGCATTTTATGCGTAGGCAGATAATGTCCTATCTTTCAGCAAATGCATTAGGCAAACACGAACACTTTGGGAAAACAGCCATCTCCCAGAATAGAACATTGTGTTCTTGCCATAGGAGAAAGAACTTTCCAAGTAAGTTACAGTATTATCAACTTTGTGGTTTAAGGTTTTGATGTGCATCTGCTTTGGGTGCCCTGCCTTTGCAGTCATGATGGGAGCCGCTGCAGCAGGAGCTGTTACAAACAAATGGTCCTCCTTAGTGTCAGCAGAAACATCCAGGGCTCGTGCCATCCACAGCAGGTAGGAAAACAGGGTGCTGCTTGAGCCTGGTGAAGAAATGAAATAAAGCTGCAGGGACGTGCAGAATGTCCCACAAACAGATGCTCAGTACCAGTGCTAGGTTTACTTACTAATAGTAATCTTCCCAGCAGGTCATTAGAAACAGTGATAATGTTCTCCAGAAAGAGTCAAGTTATGCCCTCTTTTACTGAAGTGAGTTACTCTGATTTGCAGGCTTTGAATGACTAGAGGTTCTCAGACTCTTCAAGGGCTTAGGTGAGGAAGTCTCCACTGCCTTAGCTGGCTCAGAATATCCTATTTCCCAGAAAAACCTTGCTGGGCTGGTGTTAAAACCGTGGAATTTTATACATATCGACAAAGAAATAACAGGAAAAAAGTGTCCACAAGCCTCACACTGCAAGCTCTCTAAGGCAGGTTGTTTCATGACAAGCATTCCTTTATAGAATCACAGGATAGAAAAGAATATGTATTTTTTGCAACACATATGAATGCAACATGCATATTGCATACAACTGACACATTTTTAGACTGTTCTGAACTAGGCAGTAATTCAATTATTATTACTTATATTTGTTAAGTTGATGTAAGGAAGAAACCCAAACCCAAGTGTCTCTGTCTGAACTATTTAGGAAATACATGCAGACAAGGTAGGATGTTCTGACACTCCCATAGAAAATGTCACCATTTTAATTTTCACATTCTTCATCTTAAAGATGTGGGTGGTGAAGACAGCTGATTAACGCGTCTGTGAAATCACAAATAAACTGGGTCTCTGGAAAAGATCTAAATAGAAAGAAGTCAAGAAGGCAGCATGGACAGAGACAGAGAGACAGAAAACTGGATAAAGAAATACAAGTCAGCTACAGCAGTGTCTTTGACAGCTCCATGTTGAGTATGGGGAAGATCAAATGAGATCTGAGATGGGGCTGAATACATCTAAGTGGAATGTTCAGATGTAGTTTGAAAAAAGTCTCAATGCATTAGAAAGGTAATTCAAAGCTCAGGTTTATCTCTGGGATAGGATAATATATCTGTGGCGTAAGTGGCATAAATGAAACAGAAATAATTTGGTTGTTTAGAGCGATTTTCCCACAGGAGTATGGTGGGAGGTATGCCCATGCAGAAACCACCAGAAATTATTAATCTCTCCAGGAAATCTGCCTCCTGGGTTGTGGTTCAGTCATGTGTTGTGAATTCAGTGTACAAGTTCACGAAGGCACTGCGCCCCTTCCTCCTCCGGGGCAGCGAGTCCCGGGTCCCAGCCATCTGCTCGGTGCCCTGCTCTGTGCTGTCTGCGCACCCAGCTGTCCTATCGCATCCCTACCAGCACAGTCTGGTCACGCACTGGAGTTGTATTTGGGGTCTTGGGCTGGTCTACAGCATTTTCTGGTGATCATTTCTTGGCTCACTGCCTAGACCGAAGATTTATTCAAAATTTCACAAGAATTTAAATGACACTCTTCAAAAGGAGGATACCCTGGAAGCTCTGACTGTGATTTATCATTTTTGAAAATAAAGTGTCAGAATGATGCAGGAGATTGAGAACATAGCAGGGAAAATTATTCCTTGTTGTTTCTGACTTCATCTAGCAGAAAAATTAAACTGACCTTCTGTTGCCACAATTTGATTATTTTCTCTGAGTTACCGATAAACATGATTTTTGTCCTTACTCTAGACACAATAACGTATCCAGCTAGCACATAAAAGCTTCCTCAATATGATGTTCCTGAAACACATAGCGAGAACAGATAGTGCCAGTTGCTAATCTTGTCTATTTGTATTGCTGCAATGGTTCATGGCTCAACCAAGTAGTCTCTGCTCATACCCAGCAAGTCAGCGATTGTCTGGGCATAGAAATTGCTTTTCTCCATGCACTGTGCACTGGACTATGTGCCTCAGTCCCTTTGTTTTACAGAATTTCCCCAGCTGAATTCCCTTTGGTATGAATTATTTCAGGGTATTACCTACAAAGATCAAAATAGAAATGTAAACACCTCCATATATAATCTATTCCTTGGCAACAGTTTCTACAAGAACCAATGTACAGCCTTGGTATTTTGAATGGGCCAGAATGTTTTACTATTGTACACATCATCTTCAAAAAGAAGAGTTATACAAGAATGGGAGAGTATGCCTTCATACCAATTGTCTTCAGAAATTTTGCATTTTTACACCTCAAGCCTCCCAGCTAAAACTAGAAAGTAATTTACATCTATCAATGTGAATAAGTGCCACAGTTTGCCAACTTCTATTTTGCTTGTTAACTGTTTTGTTAATGTTGTTTTTTAAAACCAATTTCCTGCAGTTAAATCAACAGCAGGTCAATTTATAGCATTTTTTGGGGTGAAATTAATTAATCTAAAAATGTGTAATGTGTGTTTATTTTACATGAAGAAATCAAGTTCTGTGAGATAAATCATCTGCTAAAGGGCTATTTGGAACTGGTAAGAAAGTTCTGTGGCTCTGCTTAAAGTTCAACAACAAAACAACTGCCCTACCTGTCACAGCTCACATATAAGAGCTTCTGTGGCAGCTCTTAAATACCATAAAATTTACAGCAGTAGTATTTTATGTGGAACTATAGAGAAATGTCCAGGAACATAGTAGCAAGAATCAATGAGACAATTTTTGAGAGCAGAGGAAAATATGAAACGCCCTCTAGTAGTAGAACATATGTTCAATTTCTGCTAAAACAGACCAATAATGTAATTATAATTAGTTTAAAACCTTCCTTATGATACATGGTACATACACATGAAAGTTATCGCATAGCACTATAACGGTAATCATGAAGAGAAAAAAATGTAAAAGAGTGAGAGAAAGCCATTCTGAGATCTGGGTCTTACTTTGTATTCTGGGCAGAAACACAAATTTCATTATGTGTCTGTCGAAACTGGTACAAGAAGCAGCTGAAAAAAGAAACACAAAACATACACGGTAAGACTCTCTAAAGATGAAATTTTCAAACATCGGTAGGGAATGTTCTTCTAAAAAATTCTAGTTTTGAGAGAACAGAGTTCTTAGATAGCCAAGGTGTTAGTGGAGAATTTTCAATATCATCACGTTAATTTTGAATTCTTTAATACCACACAGTCAATTCATGTTAAAACTGGCTATGAAGTGTCTGCATAATTTTAATAGAAGAAGTTCCTGAAGATACAAAATAACACTGAGCACAGAAAACCAATCTCTAATGCTGTTACTCATCCTGACTAGTAGTTAGTCATTGGGAAGTCCCCTGAAATCATTAGGAGCACTTGCAGAATAAACCACTACTTAGTCTAAGTAACGTGAGTAAAAGAATGAACAGTTTGTTTAGTCAATCCCCAAATTTATAACAGATATGCAAGAGTGCACTAGTTGTAGACATACCTTTTTCAGCAACCATTCAACAGCTCCAATGCCATAATCAGCTTTCAGCCTTGGCATTTTCAGTGGCCTATGCTGTTGCGAGCACTGAGCCTTGCCAACAGTAGCAAATCAAGAGAACACACAACCCAGTAGAGCTTTGAAGTTGGAAAGGTCCCACATTTCATCAGAGGAAAAATGTACAGCTGTGACCAATTCTTCATTTTAACCTTTGCCTCAATATGTAGTTTGCACCCACTGAAAGACTCCTGTACCAAACAAGGTGCCATAGAAAGGCAACCTTCTCCAAGTTGCATATTAAAATTTAATGGTAAATAATCTGTAATCGGGACTAATTTAAAGCAGATTGCGCTTGTCATATTCCATCTATAGGCTCATGGAGTGACATGCTGATCTAGGAGTCAGAGACTACAGCATGCCTATTAGAACAGGTGATTTTCCTTTCAACTGAATGAAAGGCTCAAAAAGCCAGTGGATCATAGCCTAAATGGCAATTCAATTAACTAGTACTGCAGTGGCAGTGTTCCTAGCATTGTTACAACTAGCAACAAATTACCCCAAACCACAAATTGTCTCAATTCCACCACTACTATAGACAACAGCTGTGTTCACTTTTTGTAAGTACGGGAAACCTTGGCTGTTCTTGCTCTGTCTAAATTTGCCTTAATTCCTTGCTCATCTAGCCTAAATTTAAATCCCTGTGCCTGATGCTTCCTGATGCCTAACTGTACACTCACTCAGGATCTCTGAACTTCTGAGGTTAACAGAAAATTCACTACGTGGCTCAGACCTGGAGATTAATGTATCAATTAGACTGACTCTTGGCCTGAGCTTAATGGAGCAGCAGATGACTTCTACCTAGGGCGCTCCCATCTCATATAATTCCACGGGTAATATAGGTGAGCCCCTCAAAGAAAGCTGTAAACCAGTTGTGTATAAAGAGTATCTTTCTTGTTCTTGAGCTCTGTGTGCTCAAAGCCACCAGGTAAGGCACACCTTGCAGAACAGTGCTCCTGGAGGATAACCCTTGCAGAATCAAACCAACTGGAGGAGAATCCTGGTGGGAAGCAATTCTCTACAACATGCAAATTGTAGAACTATAGAAAAATCACTCCCATTTAGGCAGTGGCACATGCTCGTGTCCTGGTTGGAAGTCACAGTCCTAGCTAGATATCAGCTTACGCTGACCCAGGTGCTCTGCATACAGAGGCCAATCTCAACCCTGCCATGGTCTTCACAAGCAGACAGACTTATGTCCTGCATTATTTCAAACTGTGAATGAAACAAATGTACCTTTCTAAGTAACATAGAGACTGTATCTGCAGCAGATTGTGTGTGGCAAGTAAGATCTCTCTCTTGACGTCTGCAGTCAGGTGTGGTATTAGTGTCAAAGATAAAGCAGAAGTAGTGTGTCAAGATCTTAGGTGCAGTGATGATAACATTTGGTTTTGCCTAATAACAATAGAGAGGTGATGTGAGAGAGGTCTCACATTAGAGACAGTATGTGGGACAACTTCCTCTGATATTCCTTCCTCTTTCTTCTGAAAATGTAGTCACTGGCATTCTCTGTGAAAATGCATTTCTGTCTGAGGAAGTCTGGTATTCTTAGCTTTTCAAGCACTCACTGAAATCACAAAACCATAAATTGAAGCTGTCTTAAAACATTTTGTGAAGTATGTTTTTTTTTTTTTTTCTCGCAGAGAAAACCCATACAAAGAGGCAATGCAAACACAAACTCTTTAAATCCTGTCTGATTTGCAGATAACATGTTAAACTTCATTAATATAATGACTTCACTGATGAAGATACCTTCACTTAATCTTAAGAATATTTTTCAAACAATCGTGGCTGCTAACTCTTGTGAAAGGTTACGGTAATTTTTCAGTCCCTCTGAAAAACAAGTCAATTATATTGTTGAGTTACTAAGTTACACATCTGGATTTTGCTTTCAAACAGTCTGGTTTTGAAAGTACTGAAAGTCTCCTTTACAGTGCTTTTCACCAACTACTCAAGATTTTGAGGATGCTAAACAAGAGTGATTAAGGATTTACCACCTTTATCTCAATTTAGGCTCAGAGTGTGTAAGATCCAGGTGCAGAATAATTTTTCTTATTGTCTTACTTTTCTCTCATTCCAATCAGTTCCAACTTTATTTGGTTTCTTTTTACTGAGTCTTCAATTCAATCTAATTGCCTTGTTTAGCCCTCCAAGCCTTTTCTTAAGGGGCAACAAACACTTTAAAAGACAATTCCTCTTCATTATTAATTCCAAGACTGAAATGCCCAACTCACACAAACGTGTTCAGGGTTTCAATTTGACCTTTATCACTACACTTACTAAGCTCAACGGGAGAAATACCGTTGATATAGAAGTTGTGTTTTGTTAAATATTTCACCTTGTATGATGACCTCCATTCTGCTTACCATTGTTGCTCTAAATGATGCATTACTCTGTAAAATCCCCTTTTCATTCCACTGAATATTTTGTAAAACAAATCAGCAAAAGTTAGATCCATGTACATGGGACCAAATAACTTCTACCACATCTCCACTGAAATCTATCACCTGAGGGATGAGCTTGGCCAGCTGGTTCAATCTTGGCAGTCAATTGCCATACGGTGCTCCAAATTTCCTTTGACAAATCATGCAACCATAGAACAGCCCAGGTAGAAAGGAACCTCAGAAAGTTTTTCTGGTCCAACCTTTTGTGGTTTCAGAGCAGTGTTGTATATTGGTGCAGCCTTCCAAGGATCCACAATTTGACAGAAGGTTAAATTCAGGTGGTATATGGCAGCTCATCTGCAAAGTATCCGGGAAATTGTGACACTGAGTTCTTGAAAAAGTACTTGCATTTCTGAAAATTGTATGATGTGTTTATCTGCTATTGCTATTATATAAAACCCAAGAGAATTCAACTAGTTTGTGATCCCACAGAGTAAAGTATTCTGCAGATATGCAGCAAGCTCTGTCAGGAGTTTAGGATTTACACTATTATCTAAATAAAAAACAAAGAGTAAGAGGAAAACACAATGACTTTCAAAATGCCTTTTAACAGAGCCAGGAATGAGAAGACAGTTCTTCCAAATTATTTTCTATGAGCTCATCTACCATGCCACATTATCTCATCAGGATAAGCAGATTAAGCTAACATCTTGTCACATGAAACAGTTTCTACATGTAAATCATATGCATATGTGTCTGTGTATGTATGTATGTGTAGGTATGCAGATGCATACCTACATACTTTCATACAAACTTTTAAATGTTTTCTTTGGTAGAAGAGATTCTTTCCCCATGAGCTTTGTCTTGGCCATGAAACAGAAATATATTGGCTATCTCCTTCCATGATAAACTGTGGCACGTTTTCATCCTTTTTATTTGTTGTTTATTTTCTGCTCCAGTAACTTTGCTTGCTTTCCTGTTGTCTATAAAACACTAAAAACCTCTTGAAACAGTAGCACTTCAAGAGCAAGCTTGGTACAACCTCATAGCTGCACAACCTTTGTCTTACCTCTGTCTATATTTTTTTACAACAATGTTACACAGGCTCAGACCACTATATTGCAATTATTTACACACCCAGGGGTTGTACCACTGCCCTTGCCAAGATATATAGGTATGTAAATACATAAACTACTGTCTTAGTACCTTTGAAAATGGGTACTAAATAAAGTATCTATTTGTATATTTGAACAATACAAACCTTAAAAATCTGATCATAAGATATGAATAAATAATTTATGTAATACATAAAATGCAATTTTGTTGTAGTCATAAAAAATATTCACAATTTATATATGTAATTATTTGTACTAGGGGAACAATGCCTAGTGTTTTAAAAACTATAATTGGGACAATCAGGGTAGAAACTTTTCCTTTCATATCTGTCCTGATGCAAGAACTTATGAAATCCTCAGTTCTGACCGTTGAAGCCACCACTGGAGATCTGTTTAGTATGTGATGATAGGGAAAATATTTTCAACATTTTTTTTTTTAATGCATATGATTTTATAGTGTTAGAGCCAAATTAATCATTGATATACTGAAGTGTCATGGTTTTGACTGGGGTAGAGTTAATTTTTCTTCTTGGTAGCTAGAATAGTGCTGTGCTTTGGGTTCAGTATGGGATTTGGTATGACAAGAATGTTGAAAATACACTGATGTTTTCAGCTGTTGCTAAGAGATCAAGGACTCTCCAACTCTCTATGTCCTGCCCATGTGCAGGTGTACAAGATGCTGGGAGGGAGCAGAGCCAGAGCAACAGACCCAAATTGGCTAATGAAATATTCCATATTATGTAACGCCATGCTCAGTATATAGAAGAGGGTCAGCCAGGAAGCAGAGGCTCTCTCTTGCTTCTGGCATTGTGGTTTTAGATCTTGCTTTTTTTTCCAAGATCACTAGCTGGGAACCTAAAATGTGTCTACAAAAGGGTAACAACGTTCTTGATACTCTCTCTCATCTCAGCTTTTCTCCCTGCCCCTCATGCCTCCCCTGAGCTTGAGCAAAAGTGAATTTGTATGTCCCAGTTTTAAAGGGCCCACATAGATACTAATGAGCTGGAAGTGCATGGACTCTCTTAGCTATGGAGGATGTGCATTTTACCAATTCAATATCATGTTTTCTTAAGTATTTACTTTACTTCCAATGACTAACATAACCCCTATATCACCAAGAACTGTATTTAACAGTATTTTTCCTAGAAGCATGTCCCTGAGGTGAGACCAAGGGCCTTCATTTCTAGAGGTGTTACTCTGCTCTGTAAAACCTTGGCAATGGATATCTGCAAACAGGATTCTGGCAGATGTGGTCCGCTGCAATAAGCTCCAAGAAAAATCTCAGGTGTTTCTGCCCCAGCTGCCTGACCCTGCACCCTTGCACTAGAGGCTTGCCATCCACACGTTTGCACTTCCAGGTGTGCCAGCTCCCGCTGCCATCAATGACATCATTTACCAGGCCGTGACAGAGCTGGCCCAGGTCCCTGCCAAAACCTGTGTGAGCAGTCACCAAACCACCTCTCAGCAGACTCATGCTGCAGGGAGCTCTGGTTGCTTGCACGTGCACAGGCACACTCACGTGTGCACACACTCATGTACACACAGAGAACATTTCTTTCATTAATTCTTACTGTTGCTGTGGCTGTCCACCAACTGCAGCTTTGAAGTACCGGTGTTCGGATGAATGTGCTAACAATAAAGTAGCCAGCACCTGCCAAAATTGCTTACAGAATTTTAAGTATAATAGGTAGCTTGAGGTCATGTGCAAATCAAGCTCCTATTGCATTCCACCAGGACTTTAACTTTTGATAGATTTTGTAAACAATTACCATAAAGTACAACGGCCAGCACAAAACATGATGATGACCATGAAACTCTGTAGTACCCTGAGCTGCTGAACCACTCTGGTTTGCATTTCTCAGAAACATTTGCCATCTGTTTGAAGAAGAGAATCCCCTACAGCATTTTCAGCATTTTTTTTTCATTTTGATGATGGAAATAGCATAATGATTCCATTTGATAGCTCTTCTAATGGCAAACTACTGGCGTGTAGGAGCTGACAAAAAAAAAAAAAAAAAAGGATCTGCAAGGCTTTTTTAGGCAATAGAAAATGGCCATAAATGATTACACTGGACATAAGCACTGAAACTTCAGGTGTAAAAGCTGAATTTGAATATTATGCCCACATAAACACATGCTCCAAAAATTTGGATTTCTCCCTTGAGGGCTGGAAATTTGAACTGAAATACAATTGTCCTGAAACTCCTGCTATTTGGATTTAGCGAGCGTGACTTATGCCACTATGACTTCTTTTGCTTTTGGTATGCTGCTGCTTGCTGTTTCTGAGAGCTCTGCTGTGCAGAGATCAGCAGCCATTTTACAGGGGGTCTGTTATAGTCTGCAGCAGAAGACAGACATAGTGTTTGTCCTATTTTTAATACAATTGAAAATGTTTCATGTAGAAGTTGTTTGCTTATTGTAGAGAGGCATTTGTACTGGGAGCAGTGATCCAGATACATGTTCAGATATATCTCCAGCTGAAATGGATTTAGATACCATTGTTACATCTTGTGATTAAACAGAAAAGTTGTTGTCCCTTATGCTGTCATTCTCTTTGTAGATTTAGGAAACGTTAGCAGGAAATTTTAACTAGCTTAGCCACCTGAGAATTCTACATAAAAATTTTTTCATCAGAAAATATTATCAATCTTTCACATGTAATTTTCATGAAAAAAAGTACCTTCTTTCTGATTCACAAGAAAAAAAAAATCAATTTTACTGCCAAAAGATTCCTTTCTGGTCATCCATAGTGTGTTATATTTTATTTTGTTTAAATTTCATTTAAAAATAACTCTATCAAAAATATTTTTTTCTTCTGGAACTGGCTATAACTAGAAATGGCATAAGAAATGGACAGTAAAAGATCAAATGAAAAACAGGATGCCAGTCTTAATGACACTTAAAAATCACTAGCTTTTAAATAAATAATCACTACATATCTAGAGTGAAAGCTGGTATTTTCTACTAAGCTGTTGTTATCAGGAACTATAACAACAGACTACTAAGCTTTCCTTGCTAGGGCTGAGAAATACCAGTCGAGTTTTGTTGCTAGTGTTGCAAAGCACTATGAAATTTCAGGATGATGATAATAGAGAAAATTGGTTTTGAAAAGCTTTTAAGGACAGAGTGTTTTAAAACACTCCTGCTTGTGCTGTCCAGACGATTGCTTTGATAACTATAAAAGCTGAAGCAGCTGAAGATTTAGAAACAGCCTGAGTGTTTAGACATCATATTACATCTTCTTAGTAGGAAACAGATCACAGTTTTGTCTTGCAGATCTCTAATCAAGAACCAGCTGGATTGGGAATGAAACAGCTCTGAAAAGATAGAGAAGATCTTAAATAAAAGGGTTAAAGCTGGTGCCATGTCTCAACTGTAATGCAACTGTCAGTCAAATGAGATGATAGTAATAACATACTTTGCATTTATATATTATACCTCCTTCCCACCTAGCCTCTTAAAAACCCCTTTCTAATATTAAGCACTTAATATTGCCCATTGGTTCCTGTGTTTTGTTAGCAATATATATGCCTGGGGACTGTGCCATTTTTCTAGCTGGCTGATCATTATCTCAGATGACTTGCTGCGAGAACATTTTCTGTCTTAGATTGGTGAAAATGTCAAGTAAATATACTAGTGACTTCAGTGAAACCTCTGGTTGGAATAGTCTATATGGGATACACAGGTCAGAGAACTGGTTGTCCAGGGAGGTTGTGGAGTCTCCTCCATCTCTGGAGATACTCAAAACCCAACCCTGCATGGCCCTGAGCAGCCTGCTCTCGGTGACCCTGTTTTCAGCAGGAGACCCCTTCCAATCTCAACCATTTTATGAGTCAGCAAAGATGTGTTGGCTTTCACAGCTCTGAAGGGAATTGCATGATTTGGGAAATGAATGCCAGCATCTTGGTCATCACTTGCTGTTCTGAGTAAATGTGCAAAGGTTCCTACAGCCTGTAAGCGTAAATCTCATGTAATAGGGCCCAATTTTCAGAGTAGCTCAATGTAGAATCGCTGCCATTTAGGAAACCAGATCAGGAAGCTGCTAATTATTTTGGCAAATCCCTTCCCTGTCAATGACCTGTCTTAACTTTAATGGCCTTGTGTTTCTTATCAAGAACTTGAGATGATATTTTTATTTACAACCATGATTATATATATATATATATGTATATGTAAAACAATATATGTAACACTGTGTAAATATATATGTAACTATAAATAACATTGCGCACATTTATTGCACTGTAATAGGCCCTGCGATCACAACCTTCCATGGCCCTTCATATGTAACACTGTATCACACAGGGTTCCTCTTAAATAAGACTTATAAATCTGCCTAAGTAGACAGTCTCCATTAGCTGTATAGTAAAAAAGAACAATGAAATACTTATGTTGTGTTTGTGCTAACTGCTTAGTTAAGTGGTTATATCCGAGTTAATATTTAAACACATTGGTTCCCAAGTACACTACCCCATATCAGAGTTGTCTCCTCCTGTCTTAACAAATACAGTGATGTAATGGGGCCTTTGTGTCATCTGGGATACGAGAGCTGTTATGTTATAATGGTTTGACTAAAATGATTTATTTTTCTTTTTAAAAATATCCGAATGTGCAGAGCTGGTTTGAAATGAATAGCACTTTACACATTAAATCAGAGATTGTACTTCATGGACAATAGGACATGGAAATAATAAAAAAGGCCTCTTTAGTAATGAAAAGTGAACGCTCTGGTCTTGAAAAGCTACTGTGAGTACTCCTGCAGAACAACTGGTGCATATCATGGCCTCAGAGTTCTCTGTAATTAAAAGACATGAGAATTTCACAAGACACATCTGGTACTTCTAGTCTAACAAAAATGTAAGGAAATCAATTAATTAAAAGTTCAGTTTTTGTGTAAAGTGAAATTCTGATGAAAGTATTTTGGATCAGCAGCACATTTTTTTAAATTATAAAAACAGTGAAATAAGAGCAGAGGATCTGTCCTACTCCTAACATAATAAACAGCCCGTTAAAACGTAAAAACAACAGGCTATCCTCAGACTATAGTCAGGTTAAATCTTAACAACCAGGATGTAGTGACTCTGAGTCTGGAAGTGAATATGTTTCGAGCTCTGCCAAGACTTTGCAGCAGATTAAAATGGAATAACTGAATATATTTGTCAGTATCAGAACACTCAAGCACTTGGATGATCACTATGTTGTGTGAATTTTCTAACTGGTATGTGGAATTTGGCTGTCATTACACAAAGTGGTTTAAGAGTTGTTTTCTGGATTTAGTCCAGTTTAGTCAAGGCTGCTGCTGCTGTAAATCATTTGAGTGTTATGAAAGAATCTCTGCTAGGCTGACTACACTAGCAGGGCAAAATTAAGTGCATTTGTTGTGAAGGCTCTTCCCCAGCTGAAGAGTGGAAGCAGTGATATGAACTACTGGAGCAGCCCTGACAAATCTGTTGCTGAATCATCTTCATATTCCCATTAACCCTGGGTCCTTCAACAGCTCCATTCTCCTGTCTTGTTAATCACCATAAAGATCCCATGTTTCCAGTACTTAGGCAATGTAAATGGGTGACATGTGAAAGCCAGAGAGAGTTTTGCCATTGCTGCTCACCAGTACCCCAATGGTGACTGTGTGGAGCTCAGCTTGGCCTGCAGGGTGATGCAGATTTGGCACAGAAGCAGATGTACAATCTGGCATTCAGCTGTTCATGTCTCGGGGCCTTATCAGCCCAACATGCTAGACAACAGATCCCAAAGGGAATGACGCAACGCCATAGCCCTGTGCATCACAAAAATAGGCACACTGGAACATAACTGAGCCACAAGGTTCAAGGCCACAGCTCTTTCAACAGTGTCCTCAGGTGGCTGGGATTTTAAGTCCCTCTCCTCATCTCGCAGACCACAACACCCTTCTCATCCCCTGGGGAATGCTTCCAGCTCAGCAAAACCCCATCGTGCACAACCCTGCTCATCTTCTCTTGGTCAGCCTTACCGTGCAAAGGGGCAGCATAGCTCCTGCATTGGTTTACAAAACCTTAAGGCTCAGCCTGGCACCTCACTAAGGAAAAGAGTCCAGAATGGGTGTAGCGGAACAGTTTCTGTGCTCCGGATCCTCTTGTGGTCACATTTGTGCTGCAGCAAGGGTGCCTTTGTGTGGTTTAACTAACTCTGCCAAAGCGGACTAGGAAAGCACAGAGACTTCTCAAGACTAGTAAATCTTCTGGACAAGCTCTCTGTATGAAGCACAGAAGGTGGAGAGTGTGGAGCTCCTAACATTACTAGGTAAAACCTGTAATGTTATTAACTGGGGGAAGCATTTCCCCTGCAGGTTAGTGCTTAATGGGCTAGCCAGACTGTGCATTTTGTTAATGAATTTCATAGTCTAAAATAAAATTCACAAATAAAATCATTTAGGAAATTTAGGATTGGAAGTGCTTTTAAGTAGAGTCTTATTGGCAACACAAATCACTTGCACAAAGATTCAGTATAAGCTCCTTGATAATATACAAGCCTAAATTCTAAAAAAAAAATAAAAATAAAAAAAAAAATCACAAATAGTTGCTAGAAATCAGAACTGCCTTAAATTGTGTTGTGCAATAGTTTGTTAAAGGTCATTCTGTTATCCAGGTTTTCTGGAATATCATAACATATTGGCAATGACTTTCCCCTTGTAAATCACTTTCTAAACTCAATTAGTGTAAATATCCTTTAAAATAATTCATCACTCCTTTCTAGTCAAATGTTTTGTTATTATTGCAAACATTATTTTTCATGAGATGATCAGCTTTCTTCAAAATATTGCAGTTTTTCACTGCACATATAAACAGAAAATTGAACTTTCCCTCTTCAAGTTGAAACATTTTTGATTTTCAGTCTTTAAAGGAAACTCAAATTTTCAGTGATCCCTCCCCCCCCCCGAATAATACATTTACACTTTAAAAATAATAGCAGTTAATAAAGTGATCTCTATAATGTGATCCAATGGATCTTATGTCAGAAATATTCCTCTGTGTGTGGTACCCAAGTGAAATAGTTATTGGTCTCAAATATATTTGTGTGATTGCAATATTTTAAAAAATATCTATATGATTAATCTGCCTTCCATTAGATTATATTAGATTATGAACATTCATTCTTCCGTAGTAATCATGCTACATAAAATGCAGAGGACAAAACCAGGTAGTGCCTCCAGGCACTGCAGTGAATACAAGAATCTGATGCTACTGTTTCTATGTCATTCACTTATCATATAGACAATAATATGCATAATGTGATATTTTAAATGCTGACAAAATTTACTTTCAAATAATAATTCATGTTTTTTAAAACAATCTGTTTTGAATAAAAATACCTTGGACAAATGCTGCAAACACCGAATTAGAGATTCACAATGACTATAATTTTAAAAAATACATTAAAATTACCAGAACTCCTATTTCAAAGAGGCACTCTAAGAGCACATACTAATTATAATTGCCTACCTAGCTCTTCCTGAACTTAATTCTTTGCTAGGATCAAATATCTGATCTGAACATGCACTCAAATTAATTAGTTATTACCAACTAAGTAAGCATAGGCTGAAAAAGTATTATTAATGAGAATGCTTCAGTAACATAGGACAGATGGAGTTCAGTCTAGGTCATAATTTTAAAAATAAAAATGTGTGCATACTACAATCTTTCCTCTATGGGCATTGAGTAAAAAACATACTCAGAAGATTTGTGCAGGTTGCATGTTCTTGTGAAGGAGCTCAGCACATGAAAACCTTGTTCCTCTCTAGAGAAGACGCAGAGGCGATGAGAACGGAGGGGGATGCACCCGTGAATAAATTAAATTTTACCCTGCCTTTGTAGGGATGGCTTTCCTCACAGTTCAGAAGTCTGAGCTGAAGTGTTACATTCCACAGCACTGACCTTTGCAGAAATTGAGGTTTACCATGAAAAGATTAATTGTCAGTGCTACCAGTTTTCTTGGGTGACGCATGATTTCTGAGACTTTGTTTAGTGTATTACTACTGATACACTGAAAGTGAGAAATATAAAAAAATTGGACTTTTGGGAAGGAGCATATAGCTTAATATTTTTCTGTGTCAGAATGTGAGTAGTGTGGATTTCTCTTTCCCTTTCAACGTTAAAAAAATGGTAATAGAGCATAACAACCAAATAATTTAAAAGTAGCATCCATGAAGTTACTGCACCAATATATAAGCATTACATCGATCCTTCTGTGCACAACAGCATGTTCTCTTTCGATATAAAAAATGATGACTCTAAAAGCATCACATTTTCTACTAATTTATTCCATTCCTTGATACTGGGAAATCCCCCTATATTTTGGAAAAGTGTGTAAGATCTAATAATGTTCTGTTCTTAGAAATCTGAAGATATGCTTCAAGAAGCTTAAAGAAATCTAGGAGTGATGCATTGTCAACAGGAATGTAGAAGGGCTTTTGTGTTCCTAGGGGAAATTAAAGCCATTCTTTCTTCTTTATTAAAAAAAAAAAAATTGGAAAGAGAGACAAAAATGAACCAAATCCCCTCAAACTTTCTAGTCACTGAAATAGTCACACGCATGCTTTGAAAACATGAACACAGCTGTTACAGCTCTGCTGTGCAAGAGAAAAAGATTATCTGTACATTTGTTTACGTACTCTCTGTTCTGACATTTGGCTGGGCCACACAGCTCCAAGATGAAGTGAAATACAGAAATCGTATGCTGCAGACACACTCAGTATGAGAGGACTTCTTCTCCACAGCTGGCGTCCCTGTGCTGCACAGAGAGAGAACTGAATCCCAATTAACCTACCATCGTCTTAGCGCATTAACTCCCAGTTCAACATCCGTCAGGCTGAAACCTTCCACTCTCCAGTGTGCTGCTGGCGAGGGAAGGACGTGGGAGGCCGGAGGAAGCCTGGCTCAGGATGGAGTCCCAACACAGCTGGCTGTGAAAGGGACATGGGTCCCTGAGAAAGGAACTGGGGACCCATGAGAGCCCCTGAGCTGCACCCTGGTTGCTGGCAGGGGAGCTGGCAGTAGGTGCAGGGGGAGTATGCATCCCGCTGCCTGCAAAAGCAGGGCAGCCGTGCACAGGGGTGGCGTGGGGACTTTGGTGTCTTATACCACTGTACAAGCCTGCCCTAAGGCTGAACATGTTGATTTAAGTGTTGTCCCTTAGAAAAGGGACCTCCAGCGCTCCAAAACTCAATCTTTAAATGATTTCACTATTTATTTCTGGTGGCTCTTATGAGATACTTTCATTTTGAAGTAGCATAAAACAGAAAGTGATGGTTCCACTGGGTGAAGGCTCAGGATCCCTAAAAATTTCCCAGGGGATTTGAATGAATATAAACCTATTCATTGCAGAGCTGCCATCCTTAACTCCTTTTTTCAGAAACTGTAGAAATAGCCTACAGTTCCTGAGGGTCTACAAACCATGGATTGAAAGTGTTGCTAGGAAAAAACCCCAAACATATTTCTGCAAAAGATTACATCTACTCGTTCATTTTAATTTGTGTCTGTAGGTCAGAAAACCCATGGAAACAAACCTGATTATATCTGCTTCTAAGAAGTTGCAGCTACTTGCTATAACATCATAGTTCAGTTATGTAATTCCTGGACACAGTTCAGAGAGAGGTAAAATCAACATCCACTTGGTGGAATTTGTTTTCTTTTCTGTTCATCCCTCCATTGTTTTTCCAGTCCATCAAGTTTTCTGCAGGAAAACAGTATTTGTTTTCTTTAGCAGTTAACACAAAGTACAATGTTACCCATAAAATAAGAGAAGACTTTACATGTTGCTGTTTTCCTGAGCTTCGTGAGTCAGATACCACCTACAATTAGTTATAAGGAAGTTGGACCTATACGTTGCTTGTGTATGCATACCACCTCTCCTTATCTCATCAAATAAATTGACTGTAGAAATAATAATGGAGAAAATCTTAACAGAAATAGTCCACTTTTTCTATTTTTTTTTTTTTTTTGATTTGTTTCTGATCCTGTAGGCTTTGATCTAATTTGCAGGAAAAGGATTGTATAGATCAAAGCAAAACCCGAAATTAAATTCTAATAACATGATGTATCTACCAGTCACATTAAGAATACAAACAAGAGAACTGAATTGGAACATGATTTAAGCACTTGTTGATCGGAATATATAAAAATATGTTTATTTACACATGCTTTTCCTCAATTCTAAGCCTCTCTGAGCTCATTTAGAATTATCCTGGAGATTTTTGTGGTGCAGTAGATCATATTCACCTCTAAATGACATCATGCTGGTCAAATGGTGGCAGTGATTAATCTACAAATTCATCATTAATTAAAAAAAAAAAAAACAAAACATAGCTGAGATGCCAAGTATGTTAAACCCTTGAGAAGAAATGGTTTAATGACTTGTCTGGAATGTGATGGTTTCACCCAACCCATGGAACAGAGTCTGCACACAGTTGCAGATGTAGAAATCTGGTCATGGCTTTACGACAAAGAACCAATCTGACCACAGGCCAAGTTCAGACTTGGTGTAAGGGAGTGCAGAACTGATTTAAATGGATGGAGTTGCACCAAGGCGGACTTTGTCCCCAGAGATGCAGAAAAGTCCTTGGTGAGTATACTTGTTAACAAGCCTACGTTCATTCAGAGCCAGATTTTCTGATCTCACTCTTTCTGAATAACATCCGTTTAGGACATTGGCATCTCACTGTATTTGATGGATAAAGTAAGAGAGCCATGCTGGAACCAGCTCTACAGCAAAATTACCTTTCCAGCGCTCGGTCCTGGGGAAAGGCACATCCTGCAGCACAGCACACCCTGGGAGAGAGACCCCGAAGTTGTGTTGTCTATGTAAGCCTCCAGTAAAAACAGCTGGCAGAACATAAATATGCATGGAAGAACTTGGGACAATAAATTTATACTCTTTGTAATTAAAAAAGTGTCACAAAAATCTTTGTTCATGGCGTTTTTAATTTCATTTAACATATTTTGCAGCATTATATAATTAATGTCCTACTTCAACACTCAGTGAAGAAATTAATAAAACTAGTGAGGGTGGGAATGATAGAAGAATCTGAAATAACTTGCAGGTTATGTCTGTCACTCTTGATTTACTCTATGTCTGTTGAAGAAAAGACCCAATATGCATATGCTGAGATTACTGACAATCTGAGAAGTGGCCAAGAATATATACAGCATATACAAGCCTTGAATTTGTCTTCATAGTTCAGGACTCAGAGGTAAAAGTCCCCATCATTTGGACATAGATTACGAGGGCAGAAGCGACGTAGTTTTGATTCCACTGTTATTCTATCAGAGTTATTCTAAGTGCACTGAAAATGAGAAAGTGAGATTTATGTAAGTCTCCTTTCCTTTGCTCAGAGCAACAGCTAGCCACTTCCCATGGAAGTGACTCGCTATGGCAGCATCTCCTGCCAATGTAGCCATATCCTCAGGGTCACCTGCAGGGTGGGCTGTGTCATAGAGTCTTCTTATCTTCCACAGAGAAGAAAAAAAAAAAAGAAAAGATGGGGAAATTATCTGTGAAATATCATCCATAGTGTATTCCAGGATCTCCCAAACTACTTCATCCTGAGGCATTTGATAGTACTGAACACAGAGGAACACTGTTCTTGTTGTCAGGGCCCTGACCATATCCCCCCAGCAGTAGATTTGGCTGCGGAGCTCAGGGCAGGGACCAACCCCTGGTCCCAGGGGTTGCTCCATCCCTGCTGCCCTGCCTGTGCCCAGATGTGGCTCTGAATGAAGCCCCAACACTGTTCCAGGCCTGGCCCATCCTCATGCCCCTATCTGACCCTGGATCTTCTCACCATGCCTGGTTTCCCAAATACCTCTTCAGACAGCCAGAGACATTATACTAAAACAAGGAAGATGTTGATAGCTCTCCTTTAACTCTTACTTCATAGTTTCAAAGAGTTTGGCTTAGATGTCCTTTTACACCACTGCTTACAAATTCAGTACAAAATCTGATAAAAACAAACAAAGAAAATATATTCTTCTGTCAAGAAAATGACAATACTCACTAAACAAACAAAGGACCACAACTGTCCAAAACTGTCGAAGAGTGAAGATTTGATCTGAAAAATATATGGTCCTCATTCTACCATTTCCCTCATGGAGACAGCACTCCTGAAAGTTATGGTTATGTTTTTCCACTGCAAGTAAGAAATATCTAAAATCTATTGTTTGTCTGTGGTATGCATACTGAGAAGAGAGTCATTCCCACAACAGTCAACACATTTCAAAGTTTAATCCTTATACTTGCAATACTGAGGGTGTAACAATAACAGGTGGAATATAAGGAACAGAAAGCCTTTTTGCTTATCAGGATAATGGCAGAAGGATATGCTGAAAGACAGGTCTAGGTGGTTGGAGCCACTCAAGAGAAATGAAGGGTCCAACTCATCACAAAGTGTGCTCTGTCTCACATATGTACTTGGAGCCATAGACTGTGTTGTTTTAACTTCACTTTCTTTTACCTTTTACATCTGTAACCCTTGATTTCCACCTTAAAGAAGAATACAATGTAAATAAATTGCTTTTTAAGTTATACGCACCTGCTGAAGCAAGTATCTAATTATTTGGCTTTTCAAATTGTTGTTTCATATGCTAATTATCAAACTCAACTCAAATAGACAAGGACACTTACAGAGCAAAGCAATCTTTCCCTCTTTCTTTAAAATCACTTAATCAAATTCACTACATCAAAATTATTAGAGTAGCAACATCTGATTTTGCAAACTCAAGATTAAGCATTTGATACTAGAATATGCAAACGCAACTCAGCTGAATTCAGTGGACCTGTGCCTGCCTGTGTCAGCAATGGATTTGGCCCCAAGGCTTCGTTATTTAGATTGCAAATTCCTGATGCGAGAAACTATGTCTGTTTGAGAGATGCTTCAGATACTTTAGCTACTTTATAAATAATAAATATAATCACAACTAGAAGCCTCAGGCAGGAAGAAATCTGACTGTGAGAGAGAGGGGCTTGGTACAAATACAGACATACCTCACTCCAGCTACCTTCCAGGGACTCAGAAATAAAAAATAGCTTAAGTATTTATTAGGTATGTCATTCTTTAATTAAAATATTTGGCTAATGTGTATTTAGGTCCCTGGAGATATTTCAACATAGATGTCCCGGACAGTGAGTTAGTCATCTACGGATGGTCCTACTGCAGAACCCAATGTGTTTATCAGGTTTTGGGGAAATACACAGAAGGAGATAAAATCTGGGAAGAATTTTTATGATCTCTTTTCAGATGTACTCAGGGGAGGGTTTACTGTGAAGGGTCTGGGAAGATAGGTACCTTTACTACCATCTTCTGGGCAATGTGTCTCATTGTCACGTGATGCTGATGAAGCTGTCACCTATCCAGGCACCACGACCATCCTGGTACCTCCCCAGCTGGAGGCAGCTGACCCACGTGCAAAGTCACCTTACACAGCCCAACTGAACAGCCAAAAATTTGCTTTGACTCATTAGTACCACACAGCTAAGCAGTGCAGACCTTATGAAAGTACAATCAGTCACATTTGCAAGTAATTGGGAGAATTTTTACTCTGAATTTAAATAAAATAGAAACTGGAAGATTATAATCCTTATGAGAGAATAAAGGTTTAGGTTATTGACCCATAACATAAACATTTGATGAATGACCTTGCCAAACAGGCTTTGTCTGTGACATTGGTAGTATCTATTTCAAGACATTAGCAGACAAGCATCACTCTGTCTGAGCATCCTGAGAATATGGCTAAATAAGAGCTTCAGTAGTGCGATGAATACAAGCAGATCCCAGAGCAATGACTTTACAGGACTGAACTCATTTGAACACTCATTAGATAAATGCATAGAGATTGCTATACAGTTAAATTATTGGTGAGAATTTACAAGAGCCCTCTTGCTGCAGAAATTATTGGAAGATGACAATCAGTGTCGCTTTTTCAGCACAGACCAACACTATGCTAAGAATTATATACAGGGGAAAATCCTTGGGGACAATGTAATTGAAAATTATTCCCATAGAAAATTTTAACATGAAATGTGCTACCTATAAGTGTTCCTAGAACAATGTATACAGTATTAGCTTTGAGACAGATAGAAAACTAGATGCATTTGAGCTGAGAAGACAAGGACTACTGTGGGATTTCAGGTCCTCTTTCTAGTTTGCTGAATCTTTGAAATGACAGGTTCATTTAGAAAATATATTAATTTCTTATTTCAATTTATCTAATCTCAGAAAACCTCTGAAAGCCACAGAGATTTCATGTCAGTACTCTTCTACTGACAGAAACAGTGGTTTGAACTCTCACACAGCTCCTCTGTATGTCGATGCATTGTAGAGCTGTGCTAGAGAGATGTGGGCCTCATTTCAGGTTGTCTAATCTGACACTATTTTTATGCAGGTGTATTTTAGAGATTCAACTTTGACAGCACAGGGAAAGAAGTTCTGTGTTTTGGGGATATGAATGTTATTAAAGACTGGATGAATCAGCAGCAAGCAGTGTGTACTCAGATGTACAACAATGAATGAAATGTATTCTCCATTATTATTGAGAAGGAATTTTCAATGACTGCCATTTAATAGCACCAATAATGATGGTAACTTTACTACAGAACTGATTCAATCATATAATGTCAGGTGTACGATAAACCTAGCTTGTTCTCTTCTATTAATACAAAAAAAGATACTGTAGATTAAAGTGAAATGAGCAACTGCTGACAAAAAATTCTTGCCCATAACATATCACTTCATTACTGATCATATAATCAAATCATCTGCTATCCAAAGTGTTTGTAATATTTCCTGAGACAAAGCAGCATTTTCCATCATCCTGCAGGACAAACAAGTTTTAAAAAACATCCTCCTCTTAAAAAAGACACTTCAATAGGGCAACTATTTTATTCTATACATAATTTAAAGAGAAGAACGGAATGTACATGACTGTGAATGGGATAAGAATCATGTACTTTTCCACAAATTATAAGACTGTCCAGAATACTTTATTAGTAAAGAACCGACAAGACCAAGCAATTTAATCAGAGAACTGAGTTCCTTTTTCTGAAATGCACAAGAACCAATTTTTCTCAAACTTATTTAGCCAATTTCAGTTTGTGTCATTTACTTCAGGGATTACACAGAACTAAGTTAAATCTTAGTTATTTTACTCAGTTGTTATGAATCACTGAAATTACAACAATAACATTGTTTCTGTTCCCAGATGTGAGAGCACTTCTGATACCAATTATAAAATTGAGGTTTTGGTTAAGTATGCAATAAAACTATCTCACATATTAGGTATAAAGGGAATAGCTTATATAAAGAGAACTCTTTACATGTGTAAAAACTGTTAGTTTTTAGGTTTGAATTGAAATCAACGTATAATAATTTTTTTTTTTTTTGACAGGACATTTTTGTTTGTTTTTTGGTTTAGAGGGATGGGAGCAACCTAATTTTGTAATACTTACAACAGCATTTTGAAACACCATTTGGCAAAAAAAAGATACATTATTTAACCAGCAAACACATACTGCTGTATTAGTGTTTCAACTAATCTTCTACACAAATTAGCTCTATATTTAAGTATTTTAAGCTGAAGTGGTAGCTTTTGCTCTCCCAACCTCTTTGCTGAAAATTCTCTCTGCTTCCATTTTGTCAAAGAAGAAAACCCTCCAACCCTTTCATGCCTGCAAGACTGCACAACTCTAGCAAAAAGGCAGAGAGAAGCAACAGAGTTTATTCAATTCCCCAGGGCGCAGTACTTGTAGTTGATTTTGTAGTTGTATTGCCAGGCAATAGGAGGTTCACAGAGTGCCTCCTGACCTATGAAGGTCACTGCACTCCAGGCTCAAAGGAAGTTGTTCATGACCACAATACATAGGCACTGAAATCTTTGTGTCCGTGGTACTCAGAAGGGGAAATCTGGGAATGAGAAGCTGACACAGAATGCTGGTTACAGCAATAATAAGAGACCATACTGTGGTTTTGTGGTCTGAGTGCAGTTAGAGTGCTTTCTATGAACTTCACAACCTCCCTCCTTCATTTTCCCTGTATGTAAAATGGGAATAATATCTCTCTGCTTCAAAAGAGAGTGGAAGAAATGTCAGGTTGCTTGTAAAGCACCGTAGAAGCGATAAAACACAGTCAGTCAGTAGAAAGCCAACTTAAATAATTGTACAGAAAATGAAACAGAAATCTTTAGGAGGAAGTCCAAGAAAAAACATCTGGCAAAAGAGAGAGGCATAGGAGACCTGACAGAAGGAACAGAAAAGCAACATTACTGGTTTGTTTTTCCCTTTGTAGATCAAACTGACATGTCAGATGCAATGCAATCTGTTGTTTGTACAGAAAAATTGGGAGAAGAAAGAATGGGAACATCAAGGCCTTTTCTGCTTCTCACACCGGCCTGCCAGCAGGTAGGCTGCAGGTACACAGGGAGTTGGCAAGGGACGCAAACGGGACAACTGATCCCAGCTGACCCCAGGGATATCCCAGACCATATGATGTCATGTTCAGCAATAAAAGCTGGCGTAAGAAGGAGGAAGCAGGTGACATTTGGAGTGATGGTGTTTGTCTTCTCAGGTCACCATTACACGTGATGGAGCCCAGCTTTCCTGGAGATGGCTGAGCACCTGTCTGTCCATGGGAGGTGGCGAATGAATTCCTTGTTTTGCTTTGCTGTGTGTGTGGCTTTTGCTTTACCTGTTAAACTGTCTTTATCTTAACCTATGAGTTTCCTCACTTTTACCTTTCCAATTCTCTCCCCCACCCCACCAGAGGGGAGTAACTGAGCAGCTGTGTGGGGTTTGGTTACTGGCTGGGGTTAAACCACGACAAGCAGGAAAGGGTTTGTGTGAAGATCCAGTGTGGGAGCACAGTAAGACAGCATAGTGAGTAATCAGATGTGGCTGCTGATCTCATCATATTGAATGGGAGAAAGAAAGGTTATAGAAGACCTCTGTAAACAAAGATGGACAATTTCTGTGTTAGCTGTTGTCCATCCACTTACAGTTACCAAGTCAACCTTTTTCTGGTTCTTACAGTTAAAGCAACTTAAAAAAGAACATTGAGATTCATATCACAATGTTATTTCAAAAGCTGTGACTAAGGATATCATCGAGCCTTGTGTAACTCATAAAAGAAGAGACAAAGTCGAAAATGCTAGATGAAATTGTGAAAGTTTCACTGTAGAGTTGCAGTTGGATATGATATTCTCCTTAAATACAAAGACAGAGAAGACATGCAAAACATGCACCTTCATCTGGAGCTATCCTATAGGAGAATGCAAATGGAAAATACCTTTAGGTGACTTCTCTAGAAAAGGTCATCACATGATAGTGTATCTGTTTCTGGTCCACTTGTCTCCAAGGCTTTCTCCAAGAAAGTAGCAAGTCCTTTTACAGCATAGTCAGAGACATAGAGTCTAAAGTATCTGATTTCAAATGCCATCTCATTGCAAGGTCCCTGCTCAGACCTCAGTATAAGTCTCCATACCTACTCCATCCAGCTCAAGGTCATGTCCCTATTATATTGACCAGATGCTTCTTTTCTAATTGAAATCACTAAACTTATAGTTTAAGAGGCATCAGATCAGCCTGAGAACACATATAGTAGGCACCAGAAATCCTTTCATTCCTTCCTCCAAGGTATAATAGCTTTAGTGAAATTCCTAGTCTACTTCTGTCAAATCCAGGTAACTTTTCAAAGCAAAGATATTGTTTAATCTAAACAAGATAATTTAATTTCTCAACATCTCCATCATACTATTCAATGTCAAATATGCTGGACTTTAGCAGCATGTCCTTAGCAAACTCCCAAAACAGGAACTGTTGAAAGAAATATATGAAAAACAGTAAGATGTTCTTGTAAAAACAGCCTGCTTAGATTAAACATATAGTGTACTGCTCTTCAGGTGGAAATCATACTGATATGAAACATCAGAAACAAAGCTAAAAGCCGGTAGTAGCTTTGTGGTGTGAGCTCTTAAGTCTCATTAACATTAATTGTATGTATGTTCAAAGAGATAATATAGCCCAGGATATTTAAGTTGATGTAACTGATTGAAATAAAAACTCTACTGCAAGCAATCACAAATGAAAATATTAAGGTCTGATTCTTCAACCCCTTTCTTATCTAGTTACCTATCCAGTCACAGTGAATTCACTTACATGCAGGAGGGCTGATTGAGTCAGGCCCTAATTTTCTAAATCAAATCTTTCCTTCATATTAAAGGAAGTGAGCTAACCTTGAAATTATGATTTTGGAAAAACATTTCTTGGCTGTTTTTAGCAATACAATTTAATCATAACACTGTAGAGTTTGGGAAACTTATTTGGCTTTCCTTCCATCTTCAGTTACTACGAATAATAAGCAAGAAGAATATCAATATTTTGTCACACTTACATAATGCCCTTCATTTAATGATCTTTAAGGGCCTCATGGACACAAATAAATTAAACATTACAACAACAGACTGGAAGTAAGTAGTGTTGTGCTCTAAGGAAGAAAATGGAGTGTGAGGAGTGACATGAATTACCGAAGTTGGGTCAGTGGCTGATTGGGAAGCAGAACCTGGATGTTCTGGCTCTTGCTTTTCTCTTCTAAGCACTAAGCACATTTCATGCATTCGATCACTAAGAGGGTTTTGTATTAACAAAATCGAAACAAAAGCCTCATCAAAATACTACAGAAAAAGAATAATGAATCATGAATCAGAGAACATCCGGATCATGAGTGTACTTGAGGAGGCTGCCTCCTGAAGGTCTTTCTAGATACCGTTCCCAGGCAAGCAAAGAGAAAACTAGGAGCATCTATTCTCAAGCAAATGTTGCAAGAGTCTCCCTGTGGTTTTCTACCTGGCTGCTCTGAAGATATTTTTAAGCAAATTCCATGCAAAACTCAGAGACGTGTCTGTAAGGGGGAGAGGAGGAAGGGAAGTTGTGTACTCAACCCCCCACCATGATCCTCATAAGTGCCATCAGATTTTCTCTTCACCTCATTCTCAAGATGATGGATAAATAATCCAGCAGGTCTTTCTTTTTTTTTTTTTTTTTTTTTTTTTTTTTTAACTCAGGTTTGCCTTAAAACTGAACTTCAAAAAAAGTTCATCTACCAAAGGATTGACTTTCTGACTTAGTCCAGTGCAGCACTCATTGCAATCAATATGGTCCTTCCTCTTACCTGCAAAGCCTATGGCTATGCATAAGCACTGGAAGATGATGTTAAAGTTTGATAATCACAAAAAATATTGTTTCCCTTAAACATTTATTGGCATTCATATTAAAAAAAAATATACTGAAAAGAAGAAAACAAGAGAAGGAAATAACAAAATGACAGTGTAGCTGTAGCATATAAAAATGCCTTTGGGAGTAAATAAGTGATGTCTACGACTTTCGCTTGTTGTTCAGTGTTTTCCTCAGAGCAATAAGAAACAATAAAACTGGTTCAATAATCAACAGCAAAACAATCAGCTTCAAATCTGGTAATTCATAATTGACATAAAATGTGCACATACATACCCAGGTACAGGTGCATATTACCTCATGTTCATACTTAGGTTTTTTGGTGCATGATTTCAGGTCTGTCACATTTTGTGATTACAGGAGATCTGAGCTGAAAGGTGAGGGGATGCTTCACTCAGCAAACACTGATGCTTACAGACTTGAAAAGAGATCTTAGTCTTTGTGCTTGGAAGACTCTGTCTTAGTATGGGCCTGAAGATGATCAAAGAATTCAAGTAAGGCCAGTCAGCACTGAAGAGAAGAGCATATACAGAGTAAAGAAAAGAAGAGGAAAACACAAAAAGAGAAGGCACTTGAAAAACTTCTCCTCTCCCAGTTACAGAGCAGTAAATAAAGAAAAAGTGTTCACTTAAATGGACTTATCCTGAACATGCTCCAGTGAGCAGAACAGAAGGATGTGTGATCCGAGGTGCTCGCAGTGAAACATTTTTTTTTTTTTTAGTTCTGATCACTGATATTATTTCTTTAGCAAGGAAAAATTTGACCTAGTCTTGATTTTCTAACATATGTTTCCCTGCATCTCATTTTGATCTGAGATGGAAAGTCTTCTCTACACCTGTTATAGCTTGTGTCTGGATTTCTGTACAGATTTACTGACCAAAGTATTCTTTAATATCTGGGTGAGAAAGGGGAACTTTGTTGTGGCCTGCCTGATAATAATTATGGTTACTATGACAACTGCTGGGACCTGGGACAAGGTCCATTCCTCCAGGTCCTCCTGGGATATTCCTCCAGATGAAGAGGCTGGATTTCTGCCACCACTGCTGATCTTATGTTGTGACCTGCTGGAAGATGTGGTTGCCTTGGAGATTCACCAACTGCCTGAGCTCCTTCCCTTCATTTTCACAATTATTTTCCTTGCCTTTAGGAGTCCCTCCATGGAGTTATGTTACATTAGTCCCTGGCACTTTTGCCTATGCAGGTATCTGCTGGGCTCAGAGCCTGGTTTGGCACTGTCTCAGTAGCTTTACCATAAAGTCCTCAGACTCCTAAGATCTGCATTCGGCCTCTTGCCAGGCTGTACATTATAAGGAGATAGAGGCTAGTTCATGCGAATGAAGTTTGACATTGTTTGTGAAATGTACAGACTTGGGACAATACAACTTCTGATATTGTTTAATGGAAAACATTACACTGAACTTGATCTTCTGACTGAATGCAATGCTGCTCTAATAATATGTCTTTGTCATATGTATAGCTCAGGGAAATCCTGCTCTCTGTGACATTAGGTTTTATCTGCACCATCAATCTCTACCAGAAAGACATACAGAAGCTCTGCTTAGGGGACTGCACAAATCTTTTTTATTATTATTAATAATGAACATAGCCACTTTGGCTTTGTAGTCACTATTTTGTGAATTCATCTGTTCATTTTTCTGGAACTTGAGAAAAATTGAGGGTTTATGTCTTATTTAACGAACTGTGGTTTGCACCTTAATGGAATTGCAACCTACTGTCCAATCACAGGTAATATGCCATCTGTGATGTTACATTAAGTTGTTGGGCCAAATATTCTTCTGGTTTAATCAGCACAGCTTAATTTACATCAGCAGACCCTCTTGATCAAACTTGAAAGAACAAATTCATCCATTCAAATGATCTTTCCCTTCTTCTAATTCCAGAGTTAAAGTGCAGATTTCAGTTGTATTACAACGTCTAGGAGTGTGAAAGCACTGTAGCAGGAAAGCAAACAAACAAACAAATCAAACCAATCCTTTTCAAAAGAAGTTCACATATATCTTAAATACATATTATTGTGTTCTGTTTGCTTCTAAACATTAAACCAGTTGGTCTATAGCAGAATTTTTATCTCCAGCCCTCAAAAATTAATGCTGCATGAACTGAGCCTTTCCATTTGTTGGTATTTAAGGTCACTGTTTTTTTCTTGTGAAAGTGGGTATTGTACTGGGTCCAAAGCAGAGTCATATCTTGGTTCTTTCACCAATACAATAACAAATAGGCTTTCTGATTTTTTTTATTATTCCTGCACAAATACCTAAGGTAGTTCAAGTACCTGCAGCAGCCTGTCTGCAGCAGTCACCTTAGCTTTTCAGTGAGGGCAGAGTGTCACAATGAAATGGCTACTCTGCCTCAATCCTATCTCTTATGGACCTAGCATGCATCTCTATAAAAGGCACGTGTGAGACATACATCTCAAGAAGGGGGCACTGACTGGGGCTAGCTGCCAAAACACCTTCTCTATTCTGCAACTTGCCTCCCACTGACCTGTGTGCTGGGGATCCTCAAGGACAGGCAGACACGATGTTGCAGGCAGACAAATTGTTCAGATAGCCTACAGACAGCATCACATCCCCTCCAATAATGGAGAAGTTATGTGACCAGATTTGCACCAGGCACGTGATGGGGGAACCAAAATTTTGGTAAATGCTAGAGACACTTCCAGTCATTGGACAAGAGAGAACATGACATTGCAGTGTTACCATAGGATGTTACATGACCTGTCTTTGCTTTAACGTTTTTCACCCTGCCTTAAAATCATGTGGATTCACAACTATTGTTATGAGGCACTGGCAAGGGTAAGCGCAATGCAGATGCTGTGACTGTACTGCCAGTGGCATAATGTGACAAGAACCTCAGAACAGCTAAGCACTTGGTCAAAGACACAGACAATTAAGAGGTAAGCAGCACATGAGAAGAGAGCAGCACAGTTGTGTTCAAAACTTTCCCAAATTCTACACTTTATAGCAAATTGGTAAAGATAAAAAAGCCAGCAGCTTTACAGGAAGAAATCTGATCTAGGACCTTTTGGAAAGACACAGCAATAGTTGCAGACACATCCACAGTCTGCTTAACACTCTTTGGTGATAAAAGTTATGGACTGAGAGAAGGTGAAAGCTGAAGCTCTGCCACTTTTGTCCTCTGGAGTTAAAATAGCTTTCCTTTCACCTTGCAGAGCAGCAGCACAAATGGGGCTGCGCACACCTAAGCAGTCAGAACCATATTGCCAACACGCAATCACTGTTTGGAAAACAAGCAGCTTTGAGAAAGAAAGGATGGGAAGATTTTTCCACAATGTTTGGGAATGATTGGCATGCAAAAATCCTCTTCTGGCTGCCTGCCAGCTTGCCTGAGAGCCAGTGCATAGAACTGAACATTCTGCTGATATCGTCCAAATGTGTTAATTTTGCCGCTGCTTGGAGTGTTTTTCATTATCCTTGTCCAAAGCAAGAGATAGATGGGAGGTACCTTTTCCTTCTCCTTTTGAAGCCGGTGGCAGGTTTCCCTTTAATGGCAAGGTGCCAGGATGTGTACCTGACCAAATAATTTTGTGTTTCTGCAGCTGACTGCATTTCCCTAAAAACACTTGATCTGAGTCATGCTTCCCAGCCAGAATCCCATGGCTCCATAAGAACAGATTTTGGCCCTGGAGCTGATACCAGTGCAGATGATGTTTCTTCCCTTAGCGTCACTCTCCATAGAGAACTGTGGGTGTCCTATTTGTGGCAGTGCCCCCCCTGTTGTCTGTGGGGCTCTGCCTTCCCCTAAAGCCATACCTTGGCCATTCTTGGTTTTCACTTTCTGGCTCACACTCACACTGGAGCCCCAGTACTGGCTGTATTAGCATATTGTCAGGTCAGGACAGATCACCAGGGTAGATTATGTTCCTTGCAGTCCCCTCAGTTTTGGTCCTGCAGCAGAGTGTTGTCTTGCAGGGGAAGCCACTACAAATGATGTCCTTGGTGACCGGTCCCTGATCTGGTTCTGGTGCCACAGGCAACGGTTCCAGCAGGTACAGTTTGAGAGATGTGACCCTTGAGCTCTATGGCTTAAGGAGGCAAAGGATTCCCACACCATGTACACCCAGAGTGAGTTTTATTATCAGGCTGCAAGAACATTTATTACATTAACTGAAAAAATAAAATCCAGCCTTGAACACAATGCTCACTCTGTCTGTAAGCACAAACTGGTTCATCCCGATATGCACTCCTGTGGTTCCTCCCCACTTGTGGCAGGAGGGATCGAGGAAAAAAGATGTAAAGGTGAGTAAAGAAGGAAGCCTTTACAACATCTACCATCTACTTTTCGCAGTACCAGTCTGGGTCTGGTTCCTGTCTCACTGCCATGGGCAAGTAAGATGAGAGCAGTGGAAAGTGGTAGCACTCCATTTTTAAGCTCAAAAGCATTAAGAGGAGTATGGCACTGAAATTAAAAATAATACCTGATTTTTGCCTCCAGGAGATGCATGCTTCCCTACCAGGGACAGCAAATTTGAACAAGCACAAAGAAATATTTACATAACAAGACTGTAATATGCAACATACTGTAGAAGAGATCTGTAGGCCAGAGCTGAAGTTGTAGCGATTTTTCTGATGATAGCAATACTCAAGCAAATAAACCACAGGGCTTTGAGAACACATCAGAGACATGCATTAATGCTTAAAGCATTCAGATGAGAGCAGCAATGAGTCTGCTGGAGCTATTCCATATCTGAACAAGATGCAAAGTAGTAGACTTTGCAAGATGCTTGTGTGCACAGAGCTAACAAACACCATCAGGAAGCAGGAGGCCCTGTATTATGTGTTTTCACAATACATGTCATACATATTGCTTCACATCATGAAGTGATAAATTATTTGTTTGTATCCACAAACTGACATATTTTGGAACAATCAGCAAAGGACTGCATTGCAAGCCAACTTGACACTGCTGGTTCTCTAAGCTTTCAGTGACCACTCTTCTGTCTGTATTGTTACTGTTTGTTCTTTTAAAAAACATGTGGTGATATAGCAAGTATCAAAACAGGAAGAAAGGAACATGGCCAAAGCAGTAGTTTAACTATGTCCATCCTTTCTCAAAGCAGAGCTGATATTAGACATCTGCAGCCTGGATGCTAAAGCACTGCACCTTTCCCTTTTCTCCCTTAACATCATTCCACTTGCATTTTTACCTAAGGACCTTGCATATTTCTGCAGCCTGTGGTCCCACATCGTGCCTCTGATTGTTCAAACCAGGTAAAATATATGTATATTTTCTCTCTGCTTTGTCCCATAGTTAAGAAATAGCACATGACAGTCGAGTCAATTTTATTTTTCTTTTAATCCAAAATTTCATACAGCTTTACAGACAATTGTTAAACCTCACAAACCCCAAACAAAAAAACATGTCTGTACATTTTGTCAAGATGGAAACACAAGAACAGAGAGGTTAAATGACCTATTTAAAAGCACAGCAAAAGATTAGTGGCAGCATCAAGAATGAAACAAAAATTACAAAGTCCTATCTCACTATGTCTTGTACCAGGCATTATACCATAGCATCTTCATCACTGTCCTTGTAATGCAATGCATAGTAGTGTATGACTGCTCCCACTGATGCTCTACCATTGACAGCTTCACTCCTTAACATTTTCTTTTTCTGTAGATGGGAAAATGTAGCAATAAAATTTTTCAATGTAGATTATTTCCCGACTGTAACAATTGTTTCTAAAATCCTCATGTGATTCTTCAGTGTTTTGTGCTTTGAAAACAGTATGTCTTCAACAATTTTAACTGAACAAAAAAAGAACAGTTTAGCATAAATTTTTTGGGGATAGGATATTGGAATAACCAGAAGAGATGACCTTCTTAAGGGAAATATAGTAAGGGTTTTGATTTTGCTGAAGTTATTGTCATCCAAGTTGAACACTAGGGGTCATATTTAGATAACCACTGACATACTGCAGAGCACATCCAGGAGAAAAAATAACCACACACTCACCAGTGACCCATGTGTGTTTAACAATTTTCAGAGGAACAGCAGTGATTTTCATAGTATGCCATGCAAATGCTGGTTTGCTGTGAAGTGCTGTGTTGACTCCTGTATTTCTGTGCTATTAGCAGGAGTTTGGAAACAAAGTGGGAAGACTCACAACATGATCACAGCATCAGATGAGCTCTAGCTTTCACCCTAAAGGGGAACACCCTTGCAAAGGTATCTCAGGATCTCTCTCCCTGTTGTGTTTTCAGTGCCACAACAATTCCAGTTCAGGAAAAGTGGGGCACAAAGTTTTTGTTGTTGACCCAAAGTGCTTTTGGGAAATTGAGAAAGTTAATTTAGGAGCCAGATTCAGAGGCAGCAACACCAGCTGTTTCATCAGTTTTATTAAGCTTTTGTATATTTACACATTTCTTGAAGTTAACTTTAACCACCTATAATCCCCACAAGAGAGCTGACTCCAAGCAAAGTACTTTGACATTACATAGGTTCCTGGAAGCCCAGATAATGCCTTTGTGAGGAACAGCCGTAGCATGACATTGATTTTTCTTCGTTCCTACAGTAGTGCAAAGAGACTGCAAGGAGATACATGCTTTGGTGGAAGTGCAGCTCTATCAGTACTGAGAGACAGACGTGTTCCCTTACACCAAACAAGAAATGCCAGGAGTGGCCTGGCAGATGCCTTTGCATTCCTGCTATCCCCAGCCATGCCATGGTTCCCTGGCGGCTGCGGAGGGCTCGCGTGCTCGTGTTCTTACAGATTGTCGTAATTCTCAGTTGAGGTCAACTTACAGTATTGTGCTGCTGCAGTTCCATACGATGAAATACAGATGTAGAAAATCAGCATTAACTCGTGCCTAGTGCCTTTCTGTCTGCATGGCTTGCTTGTTCCCTACGTTATAGTTTCCACTGTGTTGTCCAGTCACCTTTAAAAGTCCTAAGTACTGGAGTTTCCACCATTTCCTTTAGGGGACTGTTTCACAATTTGAAATGTCTTGCTGTCAAGGAGGTTTTCCTGACATTCATCCTAAAATTTCCTTCTGTTAATTTCATTTCATTATTCCTAATTAAACACTCATGTAAATAATTCTTTCCCACAACTAGAGCCAGATTGCAGCTGTTTTTTCATGTACATGTAAACTGAAGAAGGTAAAGGGAACCTGAATTTACTCCTGCCCTGTGAGGTAAATGCAGAACCAGTACCAAATGAATCTCTAAAGATTCTTCCAAAATTCTCTAAATTCTTCCAATTTTGAAGTGATGAACATATTAATATATACAGTTAGTTTGAACTCAGATGCTGTAGAAAATATGAATCAGAAATGAAAACAAATAGGCAATTCAAGAGAAGTAGAAGGTGTAGTGGATGTTCACTGACCTAAATCTTTTTTAAGAATGCTTACTGCTATTTTGTACTAAAGATACAGTGCCACATACGTATCTGTTAATCTTTCTTTGAAAATGTATTGTCACACTTAAGTATCCCAACTGTTTTGTAGAGCTTCTTGTGAAACTCCCTGACCACAACAACAACTCTTAAGTGTTTAACAAGTTACTCCAAAGCTTTATTGCTTGTAACTTAGTAGTAACAGATTATCCCTCAAAGCAGGGATTTGTGATTAGGCATGGTGATAAGAAACCCTGGATTCATAGATTTGACTAAAACTCATCAGCACTTTGGGCGATAATAAAAGATTAGGTCCATGTTGTCCTGGTTAAGTTCTGATTTATCTCTCTTGTGCTGACATTTAGTTCTCCTTTAGTTTCAAATTGACTGTGCTGGTTTTAATATCCCTTCTCAAAAATGGCTGTACAACATTGCTTGTAGACAGTGGCTGCTTTGGTTACATCTATCTTAAACACTGAGACTCAACACTGAGTGGAATAACTGGTTAGATACTTCAACCCTTAAATATTCTGCAGGGAAACAAAAAGCTCTATCCATATAGAAAATTAGCAGTAGACACATTTTTTTGTTAAAATGAATAACTGTTCACAAAGTTTGCTCTTAATAAACTCATGCTTTTCCTTGCATATGTCAAGTTTATCTCTGGTTTGATTTCAGAAAAATCAGAATAGTTTCACCTGAGACCCAAAGGGACTAAACTGACTTTTAGCACTCAAAAGCCTACAGAAATAAAAATTAATTCTGAAAAATGCTCTAATTCAAATGAAATAATCTACATTTAAAATATTCTTGTATTCTTTAAGATATCTGGGAAGAGATCAGCTTGTCTTAAGAAACGGTTTGGCTTTAAAAAGCACACCAAATACCAACTATTGAGACTTAGGTCTGTTAACAGGGATAACAAAAAAAATGATGCTGCTTTCATGGTTTTTCCTGCTTGGGACAGAGAAGCACCACACAATTGAGAGCCCAAGCAAGGATGGCTTTTCCTACTCTGTGCATGGCTGGATTTGTGGCTTTGTTTCCAGCACCTGGGCATGCCAAGGAACATTGGTTAATTACCTCCCCTGGCTCATCTCAGCAGGGTGGATTTGATCTGGGGATGGGCAGTAACACGATGCTGACCCTGATTTCAGGGTGAGTTAGGAGAGCACAGGTCCAGCTCACTGTCCCTGCGGATGAGCTGGGGCACTTCTGTGGATTGCAAGTGGAAAGCCTGCTCCCTGCTCTGCCTGTGTGTTGGAAAGGGCCTTGTCTGGAGTAAAGCAAAGCAGGCAGGGAAATAGAAAGAACAAATCTGGTTTCTTTGAGGCCTTACAGAAATTTTGAGTGCAAAACAGGTATAGTAATAGCAATATTTTTTTCTTCCTTGGGTGCAACGTGAAAAAGGAAGTGTGTAAAGGCTGAGGTGAGTAGCTGGAACAAACCGGGTTCACAAAGCTCTGTGGGTAGCACTTTCATGCTGGTAGGTTATTAACAATTTGTGACAGCCTATCATTATGATCCATTTCAAATCATAAAAGGTGCCCATTAACTCTGTAAAGAGTCATCATGAGAAAGGGTAAGTTTTATAGACTGTCAGAAGTTCTGTGTTTCATTACTTTCCGGCCTCAGAACCAGACTTTTGACAGGAGGATTTTTCCCTCTTTCATGCTATATAGAAAATTATTCTGAATGAGCAATTATGTTTATTTGAGCATAATCTATTCTTAAAATCAGATGGACTATAAGAGGAGGATAAATATTAAGCTACAGAGTTTCTATCCAATAGCCATAGAGGATTATTTTTATCAAATATGTAACTTTGGGACAAAAGAAACACCTATTGTATTAAAGCAAGGCAGATAGAGCAACTCTTCAGAAGCAGATCAGTGGCTGGAAGAACTAACACAGCAGTCTTATACAGATCACCTCTACTTAATATGTTTTTGAATTCCAATGGATAATCACATAAACTTTTGTGTTCCAATAGGTAATCACATAAACATCATCTGCATGCTTTCATGTTGAATTTAACATTTCAAATCACAAGCTGGATGCCTCTTAAAAGCTGGTGTGAAGGACTTAGCTTGGGAACCACAGCTTATGCAGAACACTTGCATACACATTTGCTGTGCAGATGAAGAAAGTGGCTCACCTTTGGGGTACTACAGCAGTTGAGTCTTCAAGTAACTGTTTCCCTGCTTGGGAGTAGCAGAGGCCCTTACCAAGGATCTGGCTGAGTATCCTCACTTCCTCTTTTCAATGAGAACTGGGAAATTCAGCACCTTGCAAGAACTGGGCAATGTTAGGGAACTAGTGTCATGTTTTGCTGTGATTTGCTGTAAAGCTGAGAAAACTTTCCTTTGGTAAATCATAGCTGAAGTATTATTTAAGCAAACTGCAAGTCAAATTTTTGATGCTCTAAGCACTAGGACTATTTTCTGTAACCTACTTATCTGCAATTTTATCCAAAACACATTGAAATAAATATTCACAGTGTCTGATATTAGACATGTAACATATGTGTTCTGACTAGTCTTCTGAACAGACCTGTTTCCCTCTCCATTAACTCTGTCAGGAGCTCAGGTATCCAGGCTCCCCTCTTCTGCATTGTCTCTCACTGTTACAAGCCCAAAGTGGCTCAAAATATCAAGAGCACACAATTGCACAAGCCACAGCTCCACTTTCCTGAGCTCAAGTGCCAGGAGCTGCTAGCTGGTGCATGAAGAAAAACACCCTCATCATGACTTCTCCGGATGGACAAGCCTGTGCTCTGCATGGGGAGGGACTGGGGGTGAGGAGGTGTGCCCGTCAGCGAACACTGCTGAGCGTTTACACCCACATGTTCTCTGCTGTGCTCTCCTGGACAGATCCCTTCACCATGAACAACCATGCTTGAGCTTCCTCTGTCTTCCAGGGGAATGCCGCAGGGTCCCATAAAGCTAGGACAGTTATAACAAAGGCACACAGAGCACAGTAAGAAGCCTAGCAAAGCAGCCTTTTTACTATTTTTCAAGAATAGGTGATATTATTATGAACTGTTTAGCTCCTGCTTTGTTCTCTAATAGGATGTGATCTGTCTTGCAGTTGCAAAGTGCTTTAAATCTTATCCTTTAGTGACATAACGTTTTATGAAGCCTGTGAAAATGATGAGACACGTCAGAGACTGAGGACTGTTTGCTTAGTGAATTACAGGAGCAGATTATTAGTGCTAACACACAGAGGATCTTTGTGTGGTTGATCTCTCCATCTATCTGTTTTAGTGAAATCTGTTGGCAAAGAAGATGAAAAGGGAATCTATGTTACAGGCAGCCATGGGTGAATGAAATGAAAATGAAAACGTCTTCATAGTCTATGAGTTGTTTTTCTACTAGTGCATTGAAGAAGTAGAAGTTTAAGGAGTGTGCTCTTTGCTGGTCACAAAGAAAATGTTACAAGTAACCAATAAGTTCAAGTCCAAATTTTACTGCTCCCAAACCCAATAAAATAAAGGTTTACAAAACCTAAAAATTATTGAAATATCTTTCAGATGAATGTGTTACTGAAAGATAATTTTTACTTTGGATTTTTTAAACACCAGTAAATGATACTACACCTGATTTATAAGAATAGTTTATCTGATTAATCCTATTTTTCTGAACTGAATGAAGGCAAGCACTGAGCAAACATGGGAAATAATTATAAATGTATGGACTTGAAAAAGTACGACTGAAGTTCAAGAATCAAATTCTAGATCTGCCAATGCAAAAATTGTTAACTGAGTTTACGGTGAAAATGTCTGACTGTCCCTTGCTAGGGAGCAGGGATCTTCATTTGCACAGAGACATGGTGGCATTCCTGTTATGCCTGAGCAGGTGCTACTTTCCACCCCGGCCATGCATGTTAAAGGAATGGTGCAGACATTGCACAATGTGGATGCAAGGAATCAGTGTGGTGTGGGCCGCTCTCTGTCAGACTACAACCCTTCATCTCCCACCCACCCTGCTCAGCATGGCACAGAGCTCGTCAGTAATTCTATCTGCTGAGTAAAAAAAAAAAAAAAAGATAGATCACCTTCTTTGAGTCTATTTTTTAATCCTGTGTTGAATCACATTCCATGTACATTCTTGAAAATGCCATCCTGTGGAAAGATATCCAAAACATGTGGTCTTACAAGGACAGTCCCTTTTTCCCCTGCAAAAACTTGACTGTTCTTAGCTTCCCTTCACCCTTGCAGAATATCTTGATTTGTCTCTGGTTTGAAGAGTAAATTCTGATAATTTTCTTTAGCTATACTGATCCTGCAGATACTCAAATGGTATTCTGGAGTCTGAAATTTGATCTTGTTCTCCTTCACTCAGATTTAGGGTATATTCCCTGCTATTCTAAGTTACTACATGACAATTTTCACCCATGGAGAATCTGTTTCCTAGGTTCTGAACCAGTATCAGATCAACCCTAAATAATCTTGCTTTTTAATCCAGTTCTTAGCAGAAATCTCTCACTCCCTTTCTGGGACCATCTCTCTCCCACATGTGGGACATTTAAGGCTCCAGGTTTTTTTTCCACCGTGACTCCGGAATTGTTCTGTTTACTTAGAGTGAAAAAAATCAAGACATAACCAGAATCAGACATTCAGTTTCTGATTTGGTTTCATCTTGAAAGTGGACTTTGCATGAAAATTAGCCATTTCAGTAAATTCAGCTAGCTTTTTCAACATACTATCTGCCTAGCCTAGCAGCTGGAAAAAACAGATGTATTGATCTGAGTAGTTCGTAGTACACACACGAACTGTAGCACAGAACTTTCCAGTGAGATCAATCACCATGAAAAGAAGACATCCAGACTGGCCAAGCAGAGATGTATCATAAGCCTGCATATATGTTCCTTTTGCACACAAAATCAAAACTCAGGCTTTTGGTTGGGAATATACATGATTTAGGAGATGAAACCCATAAAACAACTGAAAGTTTAACACTTTATGTTTTAGCAGGCTAAGTTTAAACTTTTGTTCATCTTAGACTTAAAGACAAAAATAATAAACAGGAACAATTTCATAAGTGATCTAACAATTGGAAAACAATTAATTCAGGGACCAAATAAAATCTAGATTTATTGTTATGTTATTTCTGCTGTATAAAATAGGTTTCTAATATCCATAACATTATTTTCTTGTAATGTGGAAAAAAACAATTACAAGAGAAATCGCTGGTGATGGGTTTTGTGATGCTCTGGCAGCACAGTAAATCCAAAAACCTCAGGAAATCTGAAATATTTTGGTGGACTTCATAGGATTCATGCTGATGTAAGAGATTAAGATTGTCTTCACAGTTATATACGGCAGGCAGGCATCAATCTTGCTATGCATTATAAAAATCTTAATCTACATAATAACTTTACATGTGGAAAATTAACAAAAACAATATTGCAGTTGAGCACAAGAATTATGTTACTACCAGTTGCATCCTGTAGACAGCTATTTCCAGTATTGTCTTGAGAGTGCTGATTCACTCCCACAGACTGAACTGTGGTGCTAAAGTTATCAGGGAAAAAAATAACACAGAGAAAACCCCTGCTCCTTAAGTTATTGCTATTTGTTAACCATCTCATTTGGAGTCACCTGGGCATGTACTGTGCAGATACAGCCTCTGTGGATGGTGTGGCTGCCAAGCAGAGAACATACAACCTCTCCTCCCTTTCTCATGCTCACTGCCTGGTGAATGTAGGTTGTCTCACTGTGCAAGCTAACAACCTTTGCAACGTAGGTGGTTTCAGACATGTAGAAGAAAGTCAAACAGCATGTCTGAGAAGGGAACAGTAGGCTTGTCTGGCATCCCCATGCTAAGGGATGATTCAGGAGCTCATGTGGGTTTCTTTTCTCTTTTCCCAGCTTATTAACCTATTCATTGTCAGACATCTTATGACAAACCAGAAATGACAATGCAGAATGTAGATTGACTGTTCAGCTTCTAGGTAGATTTCCACAAACTGGCACTTACTGGAGCTTGCTGAAATTTCTGTCCAGGGCACGCGTCTGTGTTCACTTTACGGCTGTGTTGTTGGTCTCACTCCTGAACAGAAAAACAATAGAGGCAGAGTGTGCCAGGGCCTGGGGAGCAGCCTGTGCAGCTGAGGGTGAAGGCTAGAGAACTTCTGCAGCCAAAGAATTTGATTTTCTCTTGATCTGAGACTTCAGTCTTACCAAAAAAACCCACCAACCACAAGAAAGGGAATTATGATCAGACATTATTGTCTAGGTCTGATAGCATTTTAGACTGAGAAAGTCTCTCAGAGGGACAGTCCAGTGAGGAGGAAACCATACAGCAACAGTACCGTTGTTTTAGTGGTCTAATCTATCCCCGTGAAAAGGGACCAGTTGTGATATACATTAGTGAGAAAGGAAGAACCAGTCCAATGAAGTTAAGAGACTTGGAACAATGTAAAGTAATCAGGCCTTACAGCAACTTTTATGAAGGATTTCTTGTTGGATAGAGACAGCGAAAGGCAGAAAACAGTATGTAGACAATCACTGTAATCATTGGTGCAAATGGGTGATTTAGATCACTTAAAGAACCACTGTCAAAGTGCAAAAGTGGTTTTAATATGATGTTGTAAAAGTGTGACTTAACAGAGTTTGATGTTTCCTCTATTACTGTATGGCACAATAATTTTAACAATGATTCAAAACTACAGAGGCACAAATCAATGTTACCAATTCACAAATCAAAGTTACCAAGGCAAAAGCAAGGTCACCAAAGCACAAATTAAAGTTACCAAGACAAAAATCAAAGCTACTAAGTCACAAATAAAAGTTACTATACTACAAGTTTATGCATGGTATTGGTCGCTTACCAAAGATCTGTTGTTGGTAAAAGGCATCTCTGCCTCAAGGAGCAACCTAGAGAGGTATCCCAGCTCAAGGGGAGATCACAGCTGTACAGCCATGCTGCCTAGCAGTGAAAGCTCAAAGATGGCTCACTTAAACTGTCAGATTTATGAAATAAAGTGGTTGGCTCATAGTCAAATTTCATGCGATGGGAAAGGTATGCCTGAGACTCCTTGTACCCATAACTTTCTTTGTTCCTTGATAAATGAATATTGGAAAAGCCATCTGCTATTCATATATTAATCGCATGATCGGTGTTCCAAGCTCATATGGATCAATGCTCACTGTGTCACTCTGCTTCTTTGTGGGTTTTCAGAGAACAGATTGAAAACAGAGGAGTTCTTGGCCTGTTAAATGCTTAGGCCTTTACCTCCTTCGGAGTCTGTACCAAACTACCACTAGTTTGGTTAAGGGGTTGAGTGCATCTGTCACAACAGTGCTTCTAGCTGCAGTCCATTAACAGTGCTCTACCTCAAGCAGCAAGAGAAAACGTCTAGCTTTTTGAGTCTGTGGTTGACGGGAGATGAACAAAACTGCAGCAAATTCAGCACATAAACATACAAGCCTAAGAGCCCAGAGATAGTAACTGTTCTGTAACTGCAGTCTTCAGTTCTGCCCCATGTTGTTTTTCCATCCTCCTTTTTAATGACTGTTGCCTAGGACCAAGTGTTGCCAGTCAAAAATCTCAACAGACTTTAAAAAATAAATAAAACTGCCCTACCAAATCACACTGTTATTTATTAGTCACTACACACGCACACACAGACAGCTTCTTCAGAAATATTCTGGAGCTATCCAACACTATTTACTGAGCAATAACTTCTTAGAAGGGATATTCTAGTATTATGTATACACAGAAAGGCCATCAGTAGTGTTGTATTGGTATGTTTTTTGTGTAGGACCTGAAGCGAGCAGCCCTGATGAGCAAAAGGGAAATGCACAGCTGAAGAAATCCCAGTGGCAAGTCTTCTAGTGTAGTCTGAGGTTTTTCCTGTAAATGGGGTTTTTTCCTGTGCTTTAAGTTATAACCAAATGCTTGACTACAAAACAATAGCAGTCTCAGCAAAAGTGTTTTGTTAAAATGAAAAAAAACAAGGACCAAAACCAAAACCCATTTAAACTTTTTGAAGAACAGAGGAAATCTAACAGACCTAAGAGCTCAACTTTTCTTTTTCCATACTTATTCTTGGCTAGATGTCTTAACACTCACTTTTTATTTATTGATAACTGCTTTGAACTCCTGTGAGCTCATGTGTCAATCCATATGCGCTGTCACACACAGTCAATTAGTTTACATTGTCTGACTACTGGCTGCAGCCTTTAATACGTGTGGGACGTAACACAAGTATCTCCAGTTAATGAGAAGTCTTACATCGGTCTGTAGGAGCATCAAATGAATGAGGACTGCAGGAGTACAGTGTTTGCTCTGTCTAGTATTTCCTAAGTGTCAAGGTGAAAAACAAACTCTGAAACACAAAAAATCCAAACCCAAACCCCAGCTAAAGAATCAGACCCTCAAACTCCAATCTAAACACAAGTATAAGGATTCTTCCTTTCTTTCTCTAAAGCACAGAGAGTTTCAAAAAGCCTTAGAGACACAATTTATCATCATTCACACAGGTGTGGAATACTGATTTCCCAAGAGCTTTCTTGGCTCTCCAGTCTAACAGTTATAAATCAGAGGTGCACTGCTTGGTAGCAGAATTGTTGGGTTTTCACTATTTGTGTTTTGCTACCAGAAAGGGCCTTTTTTTAAGTGCCCACAGCACTTCAACTGTAGCACAAGCACTGAATACTTTGGGAAAATATCATAAGCTAAAGGACAAAATCATATCTCAAAAATCATTACAACTATTTATTTCATACAAGACAGAGACTACATTAGCTAAGTGACTAAAATAATTAATATGAAAATGAGTGCAATTGCAGATTGATTACAAAAATTTGATAAATTCAGATCCATTTCAAAATTATCTTGAAATATACTGTCAGGCTTCCAGAAGAAGTATTGTCATGTTATCAGACCTAACAACTTAAGAAACATCATTGGATGGGGAAGAATATGTAAACATATATTTTCCTTATATTTTCTAGAGAGTCAGATATTTTTCAACCTTAGATGCCCAGCCTAAGCCTGTAAACATGTTAAATAATTTCAGATGTTACAGTACATTTAGTGAACATTAGAGTACATGAACACTCTTGATCAAGTAAGATCACCAAGAAAGATCAGAACAAATGTTGAATGAACTTCCCAGTCTAAGAGGCAAAACTGAAGGCTTTACTACTGCCAAATGGCCAGCTTTGAGAAACCACTAAAAACTTGGTGGGGTACTTTACTTTCCACATGTTAACACTTCAAAGGTGACACCAGATTCAAACATACTGACCAAAGCCAAGTTCTTGTCCACCTCTGACCTGAATACAATCCTGCTCACATAACTTTAGGTATGTTAAAAGATGAAAACACGTCCTCTTAATCATACCATCTTATTTTAAAATAGCTTTTGATGGTATTGTTTTAATAAAGGTAGTTGTGATGATTACACACAGGGTACAGGAAAAGCCTGTCTTTAAATCACTGCAGCCAATGTCATTTACCAGAAATGAGTTTGGCCCAGGATGAGTTATAAAGGCCACTTTAAATTATACTAAGGTGTTTATTGTCAGGAAAGCTCCTCTCTTTAGTACAAATCCCCAATTTCTCTCCCCAAAACAATTGACAGATGTGGTTGGTCCAAAGTTTATAGTCTGCAAATATTCATTCAAGTGGTGATTAGATATTATTTACCTCAAAAGTAAAAAATATGAAAGATGGGTAGTAGTGTAAAGCATCTGGAATATTTTCTAATAGTCTAATATTTTCCAATCTGAGAAACTAAATTAAATACATATAGTATGACTACAATAATTAAAAAAAAAAAAAAAAAAAAGTAGCCCTGGAGATATATTATTGAGTAACAGTGTATACAGGCTTAATGCGTAGCAATACAACAAATCACATATATAGCCAAATATTGGTAACTAGAGCCACGTTCTCCACATGATGCAGCACAGAAGAGAAGCCCTTTAGACTCAGTTCCACTTGTCTCTGGTCCCATTAGCATTCTGCCAGCTCATTCCTGAACAGTCTACAGTAAACATGCAATGCAGACAAGAAACCAGGAAAGCACAGCAGAGAGTGACTTACGGAAAACAATTAGGTGTCCTTCAGTTTTTTTGTCTCTAAGTGAGAAGGGTATTATTTTTACTCAGTTAAAATGCCACAGGTATACTGTAGACAGGAAGGAAGATATTAATCTTGTTTTTTTTACAGAGAGTTCAAATGTATATGTTTATTGTCCTAAAGCAATCAAACAAAACAGTAAATGCCCCTGGTCTCATTTTCTCAGGATGAAGTGACATGTTATTGCTGCTGCAGTTATCTCTGTGTTCTATCTATGCTGGATTCTCTTATATCTATGCTGGATAGGGCTCAAATTATTTTTACCATACTGAAATGTTTTATTTCATTCTTATTTTGAACATATAGGAAAACATCCCTGCTGTCACTGAAAAGAGCCTCTGAAACACAATTTATTCCCTACTGGAGTTAAAAAAAAAAAAAAAAAGAAAAAGAAAAAAAAATCAAGGCCTTAACATAAATGTCAGTCTGGTTGAAGATCTAGTCTAATCACACAGGCTAGTACAAGAGGAAACTTCCTTGTGCTCGGTACTTACCCTGACCATGACCACAAGAATGTTTTTTTCCTGGCCACTCCTCACAAGAGACTATGTACTGGACCCAGGAAGCACTTACACTTGAAGTTGTTCACTTATTTGCATTGAGGATGGCACTGCACCTTTCTGAATTTGTATCAGTGGCTTCATTTTGGTAACAGCACAGTGAGAAAAGGTCAAAAAAAGAAGGCAGCTAACACTTCTTCGGAAATATGTTCTGAAATACAGCTTAATTTGTCCCTTAAAACCTGGGTAGATTTCATAAATAGTGTCATCTGTTGTGACTTGGTTTGCATAACTCTAGGTATCAATGATTTTGGCTAAGCTTTTCTTTCTCCACAGTCAGTGACTGCACAGGCAGCAATATTGCAAGGTATTTTTCTGGCATGAAAATCACAGTTTCAGTGTCTCTTCCTCCTTTGGCTGTGATTTTCTGGCAACAGTTGGAAGAAATTGGCAGAAGTAAGAGCAAGACAAACATTACAGTGGCTGCATGCTGGGAAGCAAGATTATTCTACCGGGCCTTGGATGTGGCAACTAAATCAGTCCTGAAAACTTGGATGGTGGAACAGCTGCTGAAAATGGGACCTGAGGTAGGATTAGCAAAGACCTTACATCTCCTGCTCTCCTTGCTGAAGTAAGGGGCTCTCATAGTGTCCTTCAATCAGAATAGCAAAGTCTTATAACCTGTTGAAGATGTCACATGGATGTTTGTGCCCAGCTTCTTAGCTTTGCAATCTTCAAGAAAGGGAAACCTGCTACTTGAAGTAGGGGACATGTGTGACAACTAAGTCTTTCATAAAGGACTACACAGACTATTACACAACCTCAGTGACTTATATAAGAATTATCCTAACTTGGCCAGTATAGGTTTTCAGCTAACTACTGCAGTGTGTTCCCAGTGGAGAGAAACAAAATGATATGTAATGGCAGTCTTCAGGGTCTCATTAGCTTGGCATGCCTGACAAATAAATAAATAACACAAACTTAAACAGCCTGGAAGCTGCTACCATCTTTAAGATCTTGAAAAACAATTTCAAAACAAAATAAATTTTTTTAGCTGTTCGACTGACCCCACGGAACATTCATTTGTTGGCTTCCCAGGCCTCTTTATTTCCCTTGTGTTTAGCATGCACTAGAGATCTGTTTGATTAGGTCCTCCAGCCTCAAGGGTGTATCAAGGATTTAATTTGCAGTATATACCCTAAGTGCATTGCATTCCTTTGCTTTTAAAATTCACCCTTCTGTTCCGCTTTCGCCCACTCCAGGGAACACTGGTGATGTTGTAAGGCCGGAGATCACTCATAGCACCTGCATTGGTCTGTCATATACTGATGTCCATTATCAGAACTTTCAGTTTCTGAATATTAAAATAAAAGCCTCTCCAGCCAAATCGCTGCTAGAAGTCTTCTGGAAATAGTACCAGGAACTCCATGAAGGTACACAGGTGCCAAAGAGCTATGTCCTATGTTGGTTTACAGCGTATCAATTCTCATTGTACAGTAAAAGAAATAATAATTTTTATGGTGTAGCTTCCAACTCATCCTCCCATTAACACTGGATTTGCACCAATAACTCAGTTGATTTCAGCAGCATTCATCTAGCTATTGCTCCTGGATCAAAGTCTGGATGGACAGTTTATAGGACAGGGACATTTAAAATGAGGGTTTTTTTGTGTCTTTCACAGAACTCAACCCTGAATTGCTCGCTGATGATCAGCCCCACCCTCGGTACCACATTACAAGGTCAAATGAAAATGCAGACCCAGTGACAGTGTGAAGGTGTTTACTGGCAAGAATGTTAGAATGAAAAAAAAAAAAATAGTGGGGGAAAAAAAAGGGGAGCATCTAATCACTCTAAGTGGACTTCAGATTATAGATAAAGTTAGGGGAAAACACACAAGCAAACAAAAACACAATGAAGCACAATGGACTAAACTTATCCCAAGTATAACTCCAGCCAGCTGGCCAGTATCTGGTTGTCAAAATACGTTTAATGGGAAAAGAAACAAAATAAAGTACAAAATATGTCTTAGAACATAGCATACTGGTTTTGTTTGTATAAATCAGGATGTCTTTTATAATGCAATTCTTTGAGATAAATTACTTATTACTGCAACTCCAATATCAAGTTAGGATCATCACCATTTTTGCGACCCCTTTGATCCCCCTTTTTATTTCACAGCATTCTATAAATACCGAATGTGCTATTTTTTTGTCATCGCAGTAAAAAGGGGTTTTAGGAAATTTTATACCTATATCACCATGGAAACAAGTTATGTGTATACATCTATGATCACTCCTTCTCTAGAGTAAAAGCCTACAATATCTGTGCAAGCTTATGGCTAATTGTTCTGCATAAGACATGAGTGTCTTATTCCTACCCACTGCTTCGGAAATTCATTTCATGTAGTTACACATAGCAAGCTGTAAAATAGGTTTTATGAAGCCAATAATGCAGATATAATACTTGAGGAATTCCTTTTGCTTTGGATATATTTATTTTTCCAAACATTTTGTTTGAGAGAAAACGAGATTGTTATCTGCTGTTTCCTTATTTTTTTGCAGGAAAGCAAAGGGTTGTTGACTTCCTCTCCCCTCCCTTCCTTCCTTCTTTCTGAAGGTACTGTACTCATCTGAAAAAAAGAGAACAAAATGATTGTTCCTGTTCTCTTTCTTAAGTCATTTGAAACACTGTCCCTGCTAGTTTTCTAAGTTTACTGCAATCTCTGCACAGGGGGAGGGAGAGAGAGGGGGGGGGGGGGGGAGAGAGAGACAGAGATTACCAACATGAGAGCAGGTAGAGAGTTTAGGGCAAGACTCCTTCCAGCTTCAACAACTGGTAAGTTAAGTAAAAATGCTTTTATGGTTAGCTCTTTAGAAGTACGATATATATACTTTTGTATTAAGAAAAGGCATTAATCAGATACACATTTAACTGATAAGAATATAATAACCCTCTGCATTGACAAGCAGCATATTTATGCTATACCTATAGTCTGGTTTTTAGATACTGGTGGTAATAGCATACGGTTTAACTAATGAAGACAAGAAAGTGTTTTCCATTGAGGCTGATAATATTCATAACATAATCTGCTGTGAATTTTGCATATATGGCTTCTGCTACCAGAATCTTATTACAGGCTTCACTAACTTTATCTTGAATGTTTCAGCAAGATTCACTGGGCCATTGGTGAAATAAAAAGAGGAGCTGTGTCATGTGTAAATTGATGTATTTAATATATCATCTGCCACTACTGAAGTCTGCTCCAACCCACCAGCTTGTGCTATAGTGGGAGAAGAATTACTAGGACTTTTTTTTTCCTTCAAACTGTCTTGCGTTTATGATTACAAATGTTTATCTCTACTCATCTGTGTATATGATTAGTCTAGGAACAGTGACCTTTAAGACATGGTAAGACAGTTCCAGGTTCTCACTTGAAAAAAAAAAGAAAATGTTCATGTTGTGTAGTACATAGCAACACCGAGTCTGGCCACCAGCATCACTAATAGGATGATCTCAAACATGTATTTGTTTTTTTCATTGCTCTATATATCGGTAATATATTTCATGTGGGGCATAAATGTATCAGAATGATCACAAGTGGCACATAAAATGAGTGATTGAATGCGAGAGTGTGTTTCAAATATTGGAAGAGAAAAATCCCCACCACCACCCCCCCAATGCTTTTATAAAACCAGAATGCAGAGCTGAGGGGAAGAATTAGGAGACGTGTCCATTTCTCTACAGAAGGAGAGCTTGGTCATCTTCTGATCCAGTATTTCTTCCAGCTGCAACTCTCTGAAGTGCAGGGTCCACTGCAGGGTGCCCAGAGCCCAGGCAGAGTTGCTCCAAAGGGTGGGCAGGCATCATGTAGGGCCAGCAGGCAGATCGAGCTGCCCGCTCCCGCTCCCACCGGGGCACCTGGGCTGTGCTTCCGTCCCGGGACAGCCTTCTGCTCCCACCCCTCGCTGAACCAACTAGTGGAAAGGATTTTCTTCCCCCTCTATCTGGTGTCTTTCTGCATTTTTTTCTGTAGGAAGGAGTGATCTACCCCAAATTCAGCCTGATTTCTGGGTAAGTTGTAGATTCCCTTGGGTGTAGGAGCAGCAGATGGGTTCTGCCAAAGGAGGTGGAAATAACTTGTTTCTCAAACTCCGTAGCTTAGTGTTGCAACTCGGTCTAGTTTGGTACCAGTTATTAGGTTTATTTGATTATACTTAACACACAATAGCAAGTTAATGCTAGATACTGGCATGAAAACCACTTGCCGTATCTTTTGCTCAGATACCTGGGTTTATATTTTATGTGACTAAATACTGATTCAAATTAAATAGATGATTTGGACAGATATTTTGACGGTTACATGTCAAACATCTGGAAAACTACTTTTCACTTCAAGTAAGAAGTAGAGGAGTCTCTAAAATATTAAAAAACCCATAAGGTCTGTGTCTGTAGTGGCATTTTGCTAATACTGCAGAGTGTTAGTCTGGTTTCAATCACCTGTAAGTTTTGATCTGGTTAGTTCAGAAGTTCAAATTATCATATAGGTAAGAGACAATTGCAGCCTTTAGGTATAAATTTTGGTTTTGAAGATACTAAACATTGATGTATTCTTGGTTTGGACCCTGTATACGACAAATGCTTTCTCTTGAGATATTGTTTGAAATACATAAATAAGAATATGTATGTTCATATTTATAGTAGGTTGCCAAAAGCAGTACATGCTGTTTTCAAACCCATTCCCCAATAAAGAGCACACAGAAATATCATTTTTAAAGGAATGCTTAATAGTTTGACAAAAAAACAGACCTTGAATTTTTAACTTCATTCTTAGATTTCACCTATTGGGTTTACTTTTCCTCCAGATAATACATCTTTGCAATCATTTGGACTTTATTTGTTTTCACACAGTATAATTTATTGTTGGGATGAGAGTAACATGATTTAGTATAAAGGTGATTTACAACATTAAAGTAAAACAACTACTATCTTTCTTGAGGTATCTGGAAGAGGAGATTTTTGTCTGCTGTGTTATCCTTATCCCACATTGCTGAGATATTTACAATCAGAGAAGAGTATAGTCTGAGGCTGAAATGAGTACACATCTACCACCATCTTATGGTACAAATTAAATGTTTGTGAAATGAGTTTTCAGTTATTCACCTCAACGTTATAAAAAAAAAAAAATACTGAAGCAATAAACCAAGAACAAAAAGAAAGAGGTGCTGTCTATTTTGGTTAAAGTCTTATTGCTTCTATTGCTAAGAGACATATTTATGTATATAGCATACATAAGTAAATGGTCAGTCAGCATATGTATTTTCCTAGAAAATTATTCAAAGCCATTATTTCCATTTGTTTTCTTCTCAATTATAATGAAACAAAATATACAGAGATTTTGGTTTTGTTCAGAAAAATAAAAACAAAACTACACCAGTGATGGAAAAGATTTAACAGAAAAAAAGTTGTAGCCCATGTGAATCCTAAGTTAACAGGTCTGATTCAAAAAGCATAGTCATTGATAGAAATCTTTCTGTAAATGTCAGTTGGATTCTTATAATTAGGACTGGCCTCTTTAATGGTGAAAACTGAGGACAATGTGAGTTTTAAATGCAGAATAGGAGCACTGAGTTACATTCCTAGTAACATTTTGGCATCTCTAACATAGATTTTTGATCAGGAAATAGTTTCAGTATTTGAATTTTAAGATTTTGTTGGTTTCACATTCTTTCAAACAAGCACACTGATAAGAGCCTTGCTTTAGGACTATCTGGATGTAGAGCAGATAGTGGTGGACTGAGAGGCATGATGTGCATCTCACAGATGAACATATGGGCATGTCTTTTAGGTGCTGTTTCTAGCAGTGCCAGATAGATAGGCAGGATTTAGAGTGGGAGAAGCACAGCACAGGGGGATGGATCATGATAGCAACCCGAGACAAGCCTCGTATACTGAGGCAGAAGGGTATGGGTTACTCCAGATAGCACCTGTATTGTTTTCAAACTTTGATACTGCAAAGCCTCGATGATGCAGAAAGACATCTATCTGAATGGACCTCTACACTCAGCCAGACATGTCGGCAGAACACCACCATGAGAATCAAAAGCAGTAAAGGCTGTGTAAGGAAAGAGGGTTTTTCTGGGCCCATAGTTTAATGAGACATGTCAGGCAAAGGTGTGTAAGAAACAGTAGCTTCTTACTAGTTGGTAAGAAATGATCCATAGCTTCTGAGCACTAATGCATGTTCCCCAGTACTAACTGGTTGAATGAAACAAAACAGCTTCTTCAAACAAACTTTACAAGTGCTCTGCAGACTGCTATAGGTAGTTGTAAAGCTATTAATTTGTTTGATGGACTAATTTTATACCCCAGCTGATTTTTAAAAGTAGACCACCTGTTAAAACCAAATGAACATTTTCTTCTTAAATGCAGTGGTTTTTCCCATTCTACTTAACCATCCCAGAAGACCACTGAAAAGGAAGGAATGACAGCTTGGAGAAGAAAGAATTATAGAGACAAATAATGTGAAGCCTTTATTAAGAAAAAAAGCAAGTCTAAAAAGAAAGATGTCTTGGTATTATCCTCTTTCTGCTGAAAAGCTGGTATTCTGAAACTGAGGCCGCAGCTTTCCATTGCTATTAAAATGCAGTGGAATTTGATGAATGCTACTCAGATTTTCATCCAGTGAAGAGGCCTAAGTCAATACTTATTGGTTATTTAAAACACGTATTCAAATGCATGCTGAATGTCTGATTTTTCTCTGTATCTATCTAGCAGGACTAGTACTTCTTGCCTGGTTTCTAAAATGCTAAAGATCCAATGAAAAATATTTAATCTTTGTTTGAGTTCCTTCCAAGCATAATATCTTTGTGACTTGATTTTGTAAAACAAATGGTTTTATACTAGTGTTACCTTGATCTTGATAAACAAAATACAGCATTTTCCTTCTAAACCATGTTTAATCTATTGTAAAGAATTCTAGTGTGACTGGAAATTATTAAGCTAAGTAATCATATATTGAAAGAAAATACTGTCATACTCTGAAGGTTACAGGAAGAAATTATGTGAAAATTTGCCTTTTTTTTTTTACTTTCACTCATTATTTCCTGCTTTGTATGTTAAAAAGACACATTATTAATTATTTGAATGAAGGATGAAAAAAAATATTATTCTTACTTTCTCTTTCCTCCCTTTTCAACTATGAAAGCTGAAACACTGACACATTTTCTTCCTACTTTGTAGGTGTTTATGAATTCATACGATTTAAAGAAAAAAGGATAAAAAGTGTGCTTCCTGAAAACCTATTTTCCCCTTGCCAATATTTATAAAGAGTTAACGTGGAAACATCTAACTTTCCAGCTGCTTATGCTCATTAACAGCACTAGAGTTCAAAGAACACTAAAAAATACAAATGTTCATTGAATCTGAAGGTTCATTTAGTTAGAAAAAAAAAAACCTACAAGGTAAACTGAGTGTCATACACTGATAACATCACTTTTCACTAGTGGATTAGAGAAAGTTACAATTGACTTGAAATTGAAATAGGCGGGCAACTTATTCTGACACCAGGCCCTCTGATAAGCCACAGGTGTGTTTTCTGGGAGGGACAAGACAACTTCCAGTCTTCCGCTTCACTGGTTTGTTGCTATTCCTGACTGTGCAAAAAGCCACTGGTTAGGGTTGCAATGTAACTGCTAGATTCTTTTTGCAGTGATGAAAGACCTTTTGTTTTGTGCAGGGCTCTATGTTGGATCTGCTACTAAAGACTTTGTAAATTGGAAACAGTATGTCCTTTTACCAATACCCAATATACTAGATATAAACCAAATAAAATATACTATTTCTGGTTTAGTTTTCTGTCTGAGGTGCTTTCAAAAGCAAATATTGTTTCAGCTTTCTGTTTCAGTCCCAGGTAAAAGTGACTTGAAATATTTTTTTTTTATTTGAAAAGCGTGTGTCTTTCATACAGTACTTCCAGGTAGCACTATACTTTTCTACCTGTCTACTTTTTCTTAAAAGTATTTGGATTACATGTGTAATGAAACAATATCAGGAGGTGAAAAGGAAAGGGATGACCTGTTTTTAGAGCATCTGTCAGCTTCTAAGAAACAGCAGAACGTGTCTGAACCATCTGGTAGTCATCAGCCCATGCTGGGTTACTTCCCTAGTGCATGTTTCTGAAGCTTTGAAGAGTGTCCCATATTTGTTCAAAACTATTACCCTGTGATAGGAATTCCAGAAAACTGTGGAGGACCTCCTGGAAGAGCAAGTTGACAACAATGTTCTTGTAGGTTTACCAGAAACTGAACCCATTCATTTTTAAAGGTGCAGGAAAATAGTATTTTTTCTGCAGCACTACAGCAAGGAATCACATCATCATGAGTATCTATCAAACAGTTTTTCTGCATAATGCTGCATCACATGAAGTCACCAAAGTTTCCAGAATATTTTTATGTCTGTAGGTAGCATTTGGTCAGGATGCTATGGAAGCAGTCACATGCATCAGAGAAATGGTGCTGACTGACTTCTCTGTATCTCCTCTTCCCTCTGCCAGAAAAATCAAAATACTAATTAAATTCTTTTGATCCCAAATACATTAATTTATATTTTCATATCCCATGAAAAGGAAACCTCTCATAAGCTAAAGCCACAGGTGAAGAAATGCAATTGAACAGATGTCACTGTATTCTGTAGACAAATTATCAGGCCTTGGGATTCCTTCTAATGACTGTAGTGAGCATTTTCACTAACTTGTTCCCTAGTAAACACAAAAAAGTTACATGGACAGACACTCAGGGAAGGCACTGAACATGGTTAGGACAATAAGTTGGTACAGAATTCACAGAAGTATTTATCCTCTGGATAATATCCCCCTGACCATACTGCAGCCTTGCCTGTTACTCATCCCAAAACACAACAATAATTTCTATCACATATTCCAGGGTTTTGTATGTGGCACTTGGCATTTTTATAGGGAAAAAGCCCTGAATAGAATCATTGGGGATGAAGGGGGTGGGTCAGGACTGAGAGAAATAGTTACATTAATATATACAGTGTTTTTTTTAAGAAAACTTAATTTTATATTACTCGTTGGCCATTCTTATTCATGGGGCAGAGTCACAATGGTTTGATGTTTTATTTTTGTTTCTTTTTTCTTGTGATGAAAACCTGAACTGAGATAGCATGCCAGAAATTTGGCATCAGTAATGGTGAAGGATTAGTACTAGTGTGGTTTGGGAACTGTTTAGAATTTTGGATTTCAAACCATGTTTCTTCTTACTGTCTTTTTTAATTTTTTTTTTTCTTTTGGCAAAAATTAATTTCTTATTTGTTTGTAGTTCTAGTCTCTGTTATGGTATATGCTGATGAAATCTGGCTAAATCTGAACTGCCATTCCCACTCCGTATGCTAGTATATTGAATTCAGTAAAACTGCCATTTTAAATGTTTCAGCTTAAAATAATTAACCTCAAGAATTTTTCCCTGCTAGTTGATTTACATAGAGATTTATTTTCCAATTGATCAAAATTACAGCAGTAATATAAAATTTGCTTAAAATTTCAGATTTTCTTTAGTTGTGGCAACAAGCTAAAGCTTATTTTTAAACCTTTTTAGAAGTTAACAAAATAATTAAGAGCAATATGCAGGATGCATTCTGAGGATGAGAGAGGGAAAGCATTTGCTTTTTGCTGTTCAGTCAAGGAGGAGATTCAAGTTTGGCATCACAGGTGAAGGGCAAATCCAGAGAGGAAGTTATCTTAAATTACTTTCTTGCAGGCACTTCATAAGATCAGTCAAAAATACCATTTTATCCTGGAACTGAAGAACTAAACACATTCCTTTTTAAACAAAATAAACTGATTTTTAAAAATGAACTCTCATTTGAATGCAATTGTGAGATGTATGTGAAGGTGATAATTTTTCTAAATACATATTCAGCATGGTTTCAGTGCTTTAACACAGATATTATGCTCTGGCAGTCTGGAAAAGAGAGCTCTCTAATCACAGTGCAGATACATCAAAAGTAGTTTCCTCAAATGCCCCAGTAATTTGCCTTAGAAGCCATTTTTAACTCTGTTTCATTGCTCATGATTCTTAGCTTTTTTTCTATTTGGGTAGCAATCAAATAAACACAGGGGTGTCCTAGGAATAGCACTAACATCTCTAGTTCATTTGCTTTGTTTCCTACTGAACTTATGTTCAGAGTGAAATGCCTGAATCACTGCTGAGTCAGTTTAATTTCAAGTGAGTAATAGAGATTAATAAAGATTAACCAGTGTTTTCAGCTAAGTAGCTTTTCCAGCAAGAATTCTGCTCAAACTGCAGCTGAAAACAAATTTATTCATATTTCTTAAATGATTAGGAAAGCATCATCTGCTAATGACTTTTAATGAACTGAACACCAGCAGACATGTCTAGTAGCAGATATATTTTTCCCAATTCTCTCAGTTTCTGGATGAAATTCTCTTTTTTCAGTTCTTGTAGGATACAGCATGTCTTACTGTAACATGCGATACCTACCACTTCAGCAACCTTCAGTTTCACTATGAATTTTGAATTGTGTGAAAGAAATAATTGAACACAAATTAAATACAAAAAGCAATGGTCCTGCTGAAGACTAATAATACTACCTCATGTTTAAGTAAAACTAGACTTTAATTGAAAAACTAATCTGTTTTGGAGACTTTATATGGCAACTCTCCCATACAATCCTCTTCTCCCTTGGCCCTTCTCCAAGCATATGTACACAATTTACCAGGTACTTTATTTTTTGAGGTACCTGTTGCTCTACACATTCAATGCCCAGAAGGTACAATTAACTACTAATAGTATAGGAGTGTGCCAGCCAGCTGGCTTGAAGAACTAAAGCTGAAGGTGGCCCTTAGCTACCCTTTAAGATAACAAAGAAGTAGGGGGAGACCATACCACCTCTCTGGCCTCCATAGAGGTGATAATGACACTGGGACTACAGTAGGAAGGAAAGCTCAATCTATTTCCTTTTTAAAGTTCATGAATACCAGTGAAAGCTTTACTTTCAAAACAACAGCCGAAGCAGGACAGCTTAAGGGTTATGGCAGGGCATGATTTTTTGATCATTTAATTTTGGGTGTTCTGCACAGCTTCATTATTTGTTTTAAAACAATATTACTGTACGGCTTAGTCCCCCTCTGTCTCCACTTCACTCTGTGGCGTTTAATGATTGTGCTTTGTAGGTGGAAATTTTATGTCCAAAGTGTTCTTTCAAGGACTCCACACTCTATTCAATATTACTATTTTACTACCAGATCCTTCCTTATACTCTTTATTTGTTCTTCTGTTCACCCTGTCTCCTATAATATCTGTATGGTGAGAAAAAAAAATCTGAAAACTGCATTAGTTGTATTTGATAATTTTCCAGAGGAAAAACTATTTATTACATAGGATTCCTATGGTGCCAAAAATGTGCTGTTTTATTTTGCAGTGGTAGATATGAAAGTAGACAGGAAACAGGGATGGAGTGTTAGGACTTCTATAAACAGTGATTAAAGTGACTCCACATACTTTATAAAGGCAGGGGCAGATCCATGGTTCCAGCCTTTGACATGTGAATTTCTTATCCACTTAAGAAGAGGAAGAAATTTTTCTTATTGGCATCACCTCATAACAACCAAATCCAAATCTTGTTCTCAGCTACACCCCAGATTTTCCATAATGATTTCGGTACAACATGGATGATTCCAGGGAGAGAATTAGGACAGTTACTTAGGATGAATTACTGCCATTGTTTAACTAAGTAATTAACTGAGCTGGCCAACCCATCCTCAATTCCAATAACTAGTGAGGGCAGGATCAAATTGCATTTCCACCCAGTCTGCTGGCACCAGTTTAGCTTTGCACATTTGAAGGTTTGCTACTGTATGTGCTCCCGATGTCACCATCATGGCCAATCTGGTCCTGTCGGTCCTGAACTCTGGGCAGGGTCTGAAAACCCAGTATACCTATACCCAAATGTTCTTGGGGACCCAGTCCTTTAAGAATATTTATATGAAAATGAATATATACCAACGTCATCAAATCCAGTGCAAAATATAACAGCCACAAGGCAGGAGACTTTGATTCATTTCCTTCTTCCCCCCTGAGGAGTTTGAACCCATATGTCTACCCTCTTAGGGGATTGCCCTAACTAGAACCTGGGAGGGTAGCTGCTGTCCTCTGGCTGGAGCTGGGCCATTACACAGAGAGAGAAGCAACTGCCAAGGGGCGGGCAGCGGAGAGAAGCCAGACAGGGCAGTTAGGGTCTGCAGACTACATCCCTCTACAGATAGGTCTGGGCTCCCCTCCAGGTGTCACTTCTACAGGTTTATCAGAAGTTAAAGGCACTTCACCCTCCTGAGCGGATGCATTTATGGCTTGGCTGCGGTGTCAGGCTCCTTTCAGTTAATTCTTCCCCGTAACCCTTTCTCTGCAGTACCATAGCTCTGGAAGAAGGGACGCAGGGTCCAGTAAGGGTGAATGCAATTTGTTAATGTACATGCTCAGCCTAAACTCAGACCTGTACTCATTTCCTGGAAAACAGCTCTCAGCCCTCAACCTTGTGTTTTTGTTTTCTTTTCAAAACAAGCAAAACTAGTCTGGGGTACCTAAGATAATTTCTTATTGACATGAGCACAGGAGCATCTTCAAAAGCAGCTCAGTGTCACACACTCGTTAGCCTGATTGAGTCGATAGCTCACCCTCGCATATTCTGCAAACTTCTATTCAAAATATGAATGTATTTCGCTTTCTTGTTTTGGTGGAAAAAAAAGAGAGGCATTGTACATTTAAAAAACCCTAACCAATAAAGACTATGCAATTAAAGGGTTACCACCAAAAATGACCCATTTTTTCAGTGGCAAAATAATGGTCTCTAAAGATGTGAGAAATTTAAGAAGAATGGGGTCATCTGTTCAGGTAGTTGGCGGGGAAATGGAAGATGGAGCATGAGTGAAGTAATCTACAGTACACATGAATTTCAGGGGATTTTAAGGAGAGGAAATAGAAGTATTTCAGGGAGAAGTAGGTTGAGAAGAATGTAGGTGGGCATCTGTTCTCCTGCACAATGCAGCTTTCACTGCCCTGGCTCCTCTCTAAATCTCTGGAGGTATAAGACCCTCTGTCAAAGCACACACAGATATTTCCATATGCCACTCAGCCCACAAGAGAGAGTTGTCTTTGGATTTTTGTATTACATAACTTCTATCTACATTCATCCTCCATGGAATAAAAAAAAAAAAGAAAAAAGAAATCAGAATGCAACATCACAGCCACAGACAACTGGAGACCTGAAGACAATGCTGGGAAGTTATCAGGATACTCTCTCCTGTTTCTTGCATTCTTTACAAGACTAGTAACTTGGGTTAGCTACTACCGAGTACGATTGGGTTAGCTTGGGTTAGCTACTACTGAGCTGATATGACTGGTTTTACATCCTCCTGAACCTCGCCAGCAGCTATGTTTCAGGCTACACTTAGAAGATTTCTGTGGAGGGAAAGAGAAAGACAAGAGGGTGGGCCAGAGCCCACCCTGCTGTGGGCAGAGGTGGGGGAGAGCTGTCCTGTGGACCCAGAGGTAGAGTTCTACCAGCAAATGGCTGTTCAGACCCCACTTCCTCCCTACCCCAAAGTAGCCTTGATTTCCTCGCTGGTACCAGGCAATCAGGTAGGTCGATGTTCTCAGCCAAAGACATGTAATCTTTGTCCCCTTACACACTTTCAGGCCAGATAATTTGTTGTGCTTTGCAGGATCCCACCATGTGTAGCTGTGGTTTGGGGTGACTTTGTGTAAATAGCTAACACTTCAGAGCCTATGGACTTAACATCCACTTTGTTATCCAGGTTATATATGTATTGCTGACCATTTTAGCAGACAGAATAGAGAAACAGAGAGGGACTGAACCACAGATGGAATAGAGAAGTGAAGAGGGAAGGAAACATAAGAGAAGAACTAAGAAAACTCATAAAGAGGAAGAAAAAAGAAAAAAAAAAAAAAAAAAGAGAAAGGAGGATAAGAAAAAGAGAAATAATAAGCCATAACAGCAGTAAGCCTACACTGTACTCAAAGGGCACTTCATATATACATGTACATATGACTAGAGATGGTCTGTGAGGCTTAAGTACTGAAAGGGGCATTACCAGTAAGACCCTATTGCAAATGTTCAGTGGTTAACTCAGCCATACTGCTCTGTGACCTCCACCCACTGTCTTGTTAGGCAGCAGAAAAGTAGTGAGAATCATAGCAAAGGTTTTGCTAAACTAAGGACAGAGCACTCCTAAAAGCAATGAGAGGGATAGTGCACAATTTTGCTAAACTCAGAACACAGCACTCATACTGGAGAGAATAAAATTATCTACAGCTCCATCAGTAGAGCACAAGGCAATTTTTTTAAAATCTCATCAATGCCACCACTTAAAAGCAAATTATGCTATAAACCACTCTATAAGCACATCTGATGTCACAAACAGTGCCCCAGCTTTGGCAGGATGGTAGAACTGCTCCAGGCATTTGGCTGAGGAAATCTCAGAATCTAATTTAACACTTTCAATAATTATCAAAACAAAAATTATATGTAAGTTGTAGGAAAGTGAATGTGCATTCATTGTGATATTATTTGAAGCATTTTCTCTAGTACAAGAAATATCAAAGTAACTGTACTCCTGTAAAAGTGTTTATAGTGTCCTTCTCCCTGAAAATTGAGAAGAAATCCAAATTACACATATATCCAAGATGATTCCAAAAGCCACTCCATAAGCAGTGCAGGCACATGGGTATGTTTCCTAGAATTCTGTATTTCCCATCTGAAATAAAACTAAGATTATGTAAGTTAAAATCATTAAATTTGGGAATAACAAAGACAATGCAGGTAGGGTATTTCTATTGCACAGTTTTCTGAGAGAAGAATCATTTCTTTGTATTAGTGCCATTTCCCAGGCAGTTTTAATGCAGCTATACTGCATAGGAAGCCCTTAGAGCAGAAGGAACATTGAAAATGATCAAACTTCAAACACGAAAAAAGGAAGACATGACAAAACAGAGTCAGTGAAGGAAAAAGAATTATTATTTAATATATGATACCTTTGCAAGTTTGTTCCTTGTTTACAGTTCATCTGTTTACTGTGTCATGTTAAGCTGTTTAAGCATGTCAGATTTTTTAATCAATTAAGTTTCTTAGGTGTGTGTTTGTATGGTTTTCATTAAGCTTGTCTGCAAAGGTTATCATCTTTTAACATACTGTCTCAGGACACAAGTTATTTTTTTCTGTATATATATACAATACAATTGTCAAAAGTATAAAATTTTTGTCATGGCATAGATGGGTTCATATCTCACTGGACAACAGAATCCATAAAAAATAACAAGGAAGATTGTGAAAGATTAGTTTCAGGGTTCATTGAAAGTCTTTCCATAAACCTTAGTGAGCTCTGATTGTGCCCTAAGATGAGTTACCAAGGCTGTCAGTTTTCTTTTACCAAGCATTTGCTGAGAAAAAACCCACATTTGTTGCTGGAAAGAAGAAGTTTTATCCTGAAGCCTGATACCAGCAGATGAAGGTAATTTCCCAGGGAGAAGTGAAAAGGCACCAAGCTCCTCAGGACTATCATACTAATGTAGGAACCACAAATCTGATCTGGTCCACTTCTCATTTTCAGTCATTCCAGATCATTTTCATGAACAAGTTTACTTATTTCCAATTATAATTATATTAATGATGGTAATCCAAAAGAGGAAGAGAAATATTTATGGCAATATCTTTGTCTTGATAGTGTTCTTAATTTAAGCAGACATATCTATCTCATAAAAGTCATGGGACGAGAAGTCTTATCTCAGACGACAATTAAGCTGGTGGTTAAATCATGGACTTCACTCAACACCAGGTCTACATGCATGTGTGAGAGAAAAAAACAAGTGTTTGTAGAAGCAGTATTGGAAAAGATTTGACTAAACTCCACAGTGGCTATTATTCCCAGCTCAGGCCGTTTTTTTTAAGGCTTCCCCAACATTTGTGTCCCCCTAATCAGTATCTGCATTCATTGATTTTGGATACTTTCCCTAAATCTGTGTTTATTTTTGCAGGATAGTCCAAATTTCTGTCTTTTCCCAGATCCACACTGTGGCAGAAAAAGTGCTATCTTCATTTAAAATTTAGGTTAGCTTCAAATAAGGTAGCGTAAGGACTTCAAGGCTGACTGGGGTCTATTAACATATACTGGATTTATATATAACTTGTACTCAGTTTATATATTCAGTTTGAGTATATTAACGTACACTCAATATATGTTAATGGAGTTGTTTTTTCAGATTTGTGTGCTTCAGATGTGGATTTTTATGCCTGGAGAACATGGATGAAAAACACAATTTGCATAGACTTCTCTAAAGAATAAGAGAGTAGGATTGACACTGATTTCAGAGAAGTTCTGGTATGGGTTTGAACATGGACTTTTACCTGCTGCCCTAATCTATGATTGTAATTATGCAAGCCCATAGTAAACAGAATAACTTAATTTGAAACAAACTATACAAATAATCCATAATTGAATAAGAATAGCAGTTGAGCCAGTATCTAGTGAAACTAGTACTGAAATAAATAAATATTCTGAGCATGTTTTAAACTATTGCATCATTCTTCAAGGCAGCACCTACAAACAAAAATCTGACTGTACAAATGACAAGCAGGTGTACTGATTTTACAGATATGAAACATTATTATAGTCTAATCCAAATTCTTACTCAAGACAGGCCATAGAACCAGAAAATCAGATAAGACATACTTGAAAATTACATGTTAAAAATATCCACATGGTTGTTTTCCAACTCTCAGTAATTATGAAATTCCCTATAGAAAAGGAAATGAGGAACAGCAACTTTATTGCATTACTTCACTCACACACTGGAGGTAACAAGAAAAGAAAGAAAAAAGCAGTTTATGGAGCGTTCATGCTGTCACTGAAGGAAACTAGCAGGGAAAATCATAAAGAGGGATCAGATGTGCACTAAATGAAAATACTTGGTTACTGGTAATGGATACATTAATGTTTGTACAGATATTCCCAGCATTTTCAAAGTCTGACAAATAACTCAAAGCAGTGTAGATTCAGTAAGAAACACTGCTTTGCTGATGAAATGAGATTAATTCATCATAGTAAAGCCCCTCGGGTCAGATCCTGAGACTGATGCAAGTTTTACATAAATAGCAAATGAGTGAAAACTAAGTGAAATATTTGGTGCTTAGTTCAACAGCTGTATGAATGAATACATTTAAACCCCAAACCTATTTGAAAATTTGAACTGAATGAAGGACATCACATTAAAATCATTAGGACAGCCATAACCATCTCTGTAACAGTTTACAAAAGTCAGTGACTGAAAAAAAACAAAACAGCTCATTGTTTTATAAGGCTGAAGCTCTCCAACTCTTCAATTTTAGCTCAAGGAATGAAATAGTGTGTCATTTGTCACTGATCCTCATCATATCCAACACAGAAACAGATGTTTAATTTCATTATTTTGTTATAGATGCCAATATTTCAGTACCCAAGAGGAGAGCAGAAATGCACTTTTACAGGTCACCGTTTCTACAGTCATACTTGTTCAATTAAATGTGAAGTTTCTCTTCCAGCTAAGAGAAGCTGTTCAGCCTATTCAGCCACCTTTAGACTTCCTACACTTTCCTCTGTTTCATCTTCTAAAATAGCAGCCACAAGTGCAAACCTCCTGATAAAGTAGCCTGTTTCACTTTGTCAGAGGGTACATATCACTTTCACTCATCTTGGTCTCATTTCTGGTTTTACCATTCTCTTGCCCAAGAGCAAAATTACAACAGTAGTAGTCAGTGTTTAAGCTTGAGAGACTTCATAACCTCGCATTTTTATGGCTGGGCTTATAAACAGAAGTCTATAAACAGGAGACATTTTCATACAGGAAACAGAATCTTGGTTCTACTGAAGTCTAAAGAAAATTTTCTGTTGACTTCAGCACAGAATATTAACTGGAGACTGTAACAATGCATGTGCTTCTAGAGTGAATATCATGACTTACACACATTTTTAATCCTTTGTAGAAATGAGATGAGTGGAAATGAGAAAGTAAATCGTGATTCACATTCTGTATTAAAGTCTCTTCATCTTTCATGGAAGTTAACAATATTATTAGCTGATGCACAGATATTCAATTTTGGAAATACCTCAAAAACTATTTGAACTCATTGCAGCCTTTCCTTTCTTTTTTTGAAAGGTCAGAGAGAGAGCATTTGTGGTTTTATTTTTCAAAAGAATATATTTCCAAATATACTTATTTGTATAAAGAAGGAAACTGTGAAGATTTTTGCTTGTTCTAAAGAAATTAATTTTTTAATAAGCTCTGGAGTGATAGGTTTAGGGGTTTTTTATGCTTAAGTGCCCATATAGCATGGAAACCTTTGTCTCATTGAGCTTTTCAGATCAAGTTTTCAAAACTGGGGAGCTGAAATACTGCAGATAAAATTTAATGTCTGTCCAGGTTTAAGATAATATCAGTGTTTAGAATCACACCCCATTGTGCTGCATAGAATTACTTTTTAAATACTAAGTGCTGAAGAAAGAAAGAAGTTTTAAAGTGCTTGTATAGGAAACACAAAATGTCCCTAAGAGCTATTTAAACCAAAGCATTTTCAATTCACCCTTCCTTATTTGTTGTTGAGTATTAAAATGAGATCACATCCAGAGTCACATAGAATAAAATTATTGTGGAACTGTGCTATTAAAAGCTTTAAAATTCTCCACTGAAGTTATTTAAATAAGGGACTGATCCTGAACTATTTCTTACATGGTGGTCAAATTTGCAGTGTCTTCTGCGGTTTCCTCAAGACTCACACTTTTATACAGTTAAGTTCTGGCCAAGGTGAAGATCATACCTCAGTTCAAATTAGCAAGGGTTTGCTACCAACATGAAAGGAGATGAGAAGAGAAGCTGCATTTAATCTTTCCTCAATTTCTACATCATGGGGTTTAGCAGATTGGAGGGGGGAAAAAAAGCAACAGGGTGATCCTTATTTAGACTGGAAATCTGTACTTTCCCTCCCCTTTTAGGTGCTCTTTTGTTGGATTATATAGCACCTCTTTGATTGTGCTGGTCATTTACTATTTAAACTCTTTCCCTCGTAGGCTTGGTCCTGTGATGTGTGTCGCTGTGGACAGTGGAATAAATCCATATGCTCAGTGAAAGCAGCCAGAGGTTAGTATTGCAAGGAAATTATTTCTTTCTAGTAATTTCAAGCACTTCTACAGCTTCTGCCATAACTCCATGTTCCAGAAAGATTGAAATTTTGCATAAAACAGACTGTGGAAGAAGGGAGTAACCAGCAGCCAAGACAAGAAAGCAATTAGACATAACTCACTGTCACTTCTGTGTATTTTTGGCAGCATTTCAATAATCTAACAAAAGCAGTAAATAACATAGCTGGGTTCTCAATTGCTATGGGATTTCTGAGGCATTTTATACCCATATTGCTGGGATAGATTCAGATACACAGGATGAAAGATATCTGAGGGACAGGCCCATACTTCGAAGTGAAGATTTTGGTCTACAGGCATATTTCATGTACAAATTGTGTGAGTTTAACTTTGTTTAAAATGAATTTTGAAAGAAAACATTTTCCCTTTTGGAAAGAAGTGGTCTTTTTTGGTATTCAGAGGATTCCTATCCCTTTCTTCCTTTTTAATATGTCAAGCCTTTGTGCCAAAGAGTCCTCAGTATCTAACTGTTCCTTATTTTGCCCAGAGACAGAGTGACAAGGAAACAGCAGAATGCATACTCCCTAACAATCCTCTCTGATGCAACATACACACTTATATATATATTGCATATATATGCATACAGACACAAATATAGTATACACATATATATATATATATATATAGTGCATATATATATGTACTCTATTTCCAATCAGTAAGCTAGGGACTGAAAGTTACATCCTGATATAATTATTAGATACTTGTCCCAGATGTAAGAAAGTTTTTTTAGCCTTTTCCACTATCACAAGTGTTTTCTGAATCATTGTTTTAGAGACCCAACAATTTTTGCTTTAATCACTACTCTTCTTCTTTGCATTGATCGATCCCTTTGTCTAAAGTTTCCATCTTAAAGTTTCATCACTGGGCCTTTGGCTTCACACAGTATCTTAAAGATAATTCCACAGTCTACCCTGTTAGAAGGAAGTAATCTGTTTGCATGCAGGTTTTTAAGATGCCTTCTCTTGTCCACAGACTAACTAGGCCACAGAGATGTGCTTTTATCTATCTTTAGAAACAGGTTTATCCAGCACAGAGCTTCCTGAAAAAGAAAGAGGAGTGTCTTTAGTACTACAACCATCTTCATGCTCTCCACCCAACATTTCCAAGAATGGTGTTTTAAATAGCATCAGTATGTCACAGGTGACAGAAGGAAAATATGTCTAATTTTCCAACCTAACATCTGCCTGGTTGTATAGATGTGTGTACCCAAACACACATTCAGATAAGTGCATCCCTCAGGATGACTACAAGGATGCCATAAAGTTATGCGGGGTAAAAATTAGAAGGACCAAATCCCTGCTAGAACTTAACCTGGCTACTGCTGTAAAAGACAATAAAAAAATGTTTCTATAAATACATTAGGACAAAGGAAGGGTTAAGGAGAATCTCCATCCTTTACAGAATGTGGAGGGAAACATAGTCACAAAGGATGAGGAAAAGGCTGGGGTACTTAATGTCTTCTTTGTCTCAACATTTTATAGTAAGACCAGTTGTTCTTGGGGTTCCTAGACCCCTGAGTTGGAAGACAGAGACAAGGAGCAGAATGAAGTCCCCATAATCCAAGGGGACATGGTTAGTGACCTACTACATCACTTAGATACACACAACTCAATAGGACTGGGTGAAATCCACCCAAGGATTCCCAAGGATCCTCACTGAGTGAGCTGGTGAAATTGCTCACCAAGCCACTTTTCATCATTTATTAGCAGTCCTGGATAACTGGGGAGGTCCCTGATGACTGGAAGTTAACAAATGTGATGATGCCCATCTACAAGGGCCAGAAGGAGGTTTCAGGATGCTATAGGCCTGTCGGTCTGACCTCAGTGACAGGGAAGGTTATGGAGCAGATCATCTTGAGTGCCATCACATGGCACATACAAGACAACAAGGTGACCAGGCCCAGTCAGCATGGGTTTATGAAATGCGGGTCCTGATTGACTGACTTAATCTCCTTCTACAACAAGATGACCTACTTAGTGGATGAGGGAAAGGCAGTGGATATTGTCTACCTAGACTTTAGAAAAAATTTGACATTTCCCACAGCATTCTCCTGGAGAAACTGGCTTGGATGGTCATACTCTTTGTTGAATAAAGAAACCAGCTGTATGGCCAGGTGCAAAGAGTTGTAAATGGAGTTAAATCCAGTTAGTGGCTGGTCACAAGTAGTGTTCCTCAGGGCTCAGTATTGGGACCAGTTCTGTTTAATATCTTTATCAATGATCTGGATGAGGAGATCAAGTGGACCCTCAGTAAGTTTGCAGACACCAAATTGGAAGAAAGTGTTGGTCTGCTTGCAGGTAAGAAGGCTCTACCAAGGGATTTGGACAGGCTGGATTGATAGGCCAAGGCCAATTGTGTGAGATTCAACAAGGCTGAGTGCCAGATCCTTCACTTGGGTCACAACAACCCCACACAATGATACAGGCTCAGGGAAGAATGGCTGGAAAGCTGCCTGATGGAAAAGGACCTGGGGGTGTTGGTCGACAACCAGCTGAATATGAGCCGGCAGTGTGCCCAGGTGGCCAAGAAGGCCAATGGCATCCTGTCTTGTGTCAGAAATAGTGTGTCCATCAGGACTAGGGAAGTGATTGTCCCCTTGTATTTGGCACTGGTGAAGCCAAAACTTGAACACTGTGTTCAGGTTTAGGTCCTTCATTAGAAGAAAGACATTGATGTGCTGGAGCACATCAAAGAAGGGCAATGAAACTGGTGAAGGGTCTAGAACACAAGTCTTATGAGAAGTGGCTGAGGGAACTGGGGTTGTTTAGTCTGAAGAAAAGGAGACTGAGGGGAGACCTTATTGCTCTCTGCAACTCCCTGGAAAGAGGTTGTAGCAAAGTGACTGTTGTTCTCTTTTCCCAAGTAACAAATGATAGGACAAGAGGAAATGGCCTCAAGTTGTGCCAGTGAAAGTTTAGCTTAGATATTAGGAAAAAATTCTTCACTAAAAGGGTTGTCAAGCATTGGAACAGGCTGTCCAGGGAAGGGGCTGGATAACCATCCCTGAAGGCATTTAAAAGAGTAGAGGTGTTTAAAAGTGTAGACGTGGTGCTTAGGGACATGATTTAGTGGTGGACTTGGTAGTGCTATGTTAACAGCTGGGCTTGATGATCTTAAAGGTCTTTTCCAACCTAAATGATTCTATGATTCTATAATTCTAGAGAGCTCAGGCAAAAGGTAACAGCCTTATTTATCATGAACCAAAATTCATAACCAATATTTTAGATGAACTCCAAATTCAGGTGAATTTCCCTGTATGATCAGTGGAACATAAAATTTTGCTGGAAGAAAATTATTAGTCTGCCTTGTCACACTGTACCACTAGAAAGGCTTGGAGCATTCTTAAATGTCAATGACTCTGAAGACCTGCAAGGTTTTTGACATTAATTCTATATTTAGCTTTAGAGTGGAGACTTTGCCCACCTATTCAGAAATGAAAAACCCCCTAGATTAAGTCTATAAAACTGAATGCGATTTGGAGAGTCGTCAAAGGTCTTTCCTCCCCCTAATCTACAGGTAAATATCTCTGGGATTAAAACAAAGAAAATAAATTAATGTCTGCCTTCTTATTACAATACAAAGTGAGAGAAGCCAGGAAACATGGTGCAAAACCTGATGGTACACAGTGTCCTCAGATCACTTGCCCATTGTTTTCTCTCACAGCAGCACATGTTAATGATACAAAGAAGTTTAACATTTTTTGGCTTTGGCTTTTCATGTCAGAACCATAATAAATGTGCACATTATTGTTTGTATTGCCATATCCTTTAGATGCACCGCCAATTTCTAGAGCCTGTGCATGCACAGCCAATGACAAGATTTTGCCCCCAAGTAGCCTGGCTGAATTAAATTATGGAGAAACATTGCCATATAGATTTGGGTGCAAAGTAGTGTGTCACAGTACAACATGTTTCTGTTGCAGAGATGTTGCATGGGTCAAACTTGATTTAAACCACCAATTCCACTGCAGGAAGACCAACGCTTCTTCGTTCTTCACTAAAAATTTAATTCTGCCTTAAAAAGCCATTGTCTTATATGGGCTTAAGACAATCTTTGTTGTATTTAGTTAAAAAAAGCCAGCAACATCCAAAACAATAAAACAGACAATAAAATGTTAAACCTAGGAGAACAGGAAGAAATAAAGATATTTGGTCTTTTGTTTGTTTTAAGGAATTTGGGCAACACAGAGAAAATCAAATATGATGAAGAACGAAGAAATGAATTTTAACATGGACACTACCCGAGCCCCTCCCTTCTCCCGCTGCCTGCAGCCGCTGAGCCCTGTCACAAAGCCACAGAGAACAACTCCTTTTGGTGAAGAATTTAGACCGCACCTCTCACATTTCCGCTATGGCCCTCCTCCTCTTGGAGACATGGAAACATTCCAGGGATCCTTGGAAGGAGGGTCGCGGAAACGCAAGAGCATGCCAACAAAAATGCCTCCTTCTATTGCCCTTGAAGGTTCCTCATCACCACCAGATAGACCTGAAGATCACAATGACATAGGGCCTTCCAGTATCCCCCTGGTGTTCCAACAGCCAACACAGCCAAAGTACAGTTCTCAGATGATTGATCTCTGCAACTTTGGTTTCCAGTTCTACAGAACTCTGGAGCACTTTGGAGCCAAACCCATTAAGCAAGAACCAGTGAAGTCTAACATGTCATGGCCCAGTAGCCCAGCATTCATGCGGGCTCCTTACCCCTATTATCCTAAAGTCCACCCTGGATTAATGTTTCCTTTTATTGTGCCACCAAACTTTCATTTCAGGAACCCCTTTCAGATGAAAAGACCTCCAGATCCACCCTTCAGGAAGGCTGAAGTAAGAGAAAGTGGTGAAAATAAACAGAAGGTGGAAAGAGTAGATGTCAACCTTCAGATAGATGACAGTTACTATGTTGATGTGGGGGGTGAACAAAAACGCTGGCAATGTCCCATGTGTGAGAAGTCCTATACATCCAAGTACAATTTGGTCACCCATATCTTGGGGCACAGCGGCATTAAGCCACATGCTTGCAACCGATGTGGCAAGCTTTTCAAGCAGCTGAGCCACCTGCACACACACATGTTGACACACCAAGGCACTCGGCCACATAAGTGCCAGGTGTGCCACAAGGCTTTCACTCAAACGAGTCACCTTAAAAGACACATGATGCAACACAGTGACATCAAGCCTTACAACTGCAGGATCTGTGGCAGAGGTTTTGCCTACCCCAGTGAGCTGAAAGCACATGAGTCTAAGCACGAGAGTGGCCGAGAAAACATCTGTGTGGAGTGCGGTCTGGATTTCCCAACCCTGGCCCAGCTGAAGAGACACTTAACAACCCACCGTGGCCCTATACAGTACAATTGCACTGAATGTGATAAGACCTTCCAGTACCCGAGTCAGCTGCAAAACCACATGATGAAGCACAAAGACATCCGCCCTTACATCTGCACTGAATGTGGCATGGAGTTTGTGCAGCCCCACCATCTCAAACAACACTCCCTAACTCACAAGGTAAGCCGGCGTGGGTTGCGCTCTCACCTTGCATCAGAAGGTAGCACAAGGGTTACAGCCTACTAGAGATACACGTATGCACCTCCTCGGAAAGAAGGTAATCAGTCTTACAGAGCCTCATGCTGGTCCTTTGCCAGCTGCAGAGTTTTATGCAGAGCAAAAGCCCCAGCAGCTCTATCAACAGTAGAAGCTAGATGTCTCTGTCAGTCTTAAGAAAGTAAACACAAACCCCACTTTATTATAAACAGCAGTTCAATTAAACCACCTGTATTACTTCCCAAAACTGTATTCACATCTCTTTGTTGCTGGGTTTTATCTTCAGAATGACCTTCTGTAACATAACATAATTTTGTAGAGCTGTATAAGCCCCCCAAAATTTTAACAGAGATTTTCTACTGAAAACCAATTCTATTGCTCTGCTCCTGTAATTGGGAAGTAGGTGGATTTGTAGTAGACTGTATGTGTGCAGCAAAAGAAAGTGTACTATTGCTCAACAGATTTTGAAGAATCATTATAATGCAACATTTAGGGAAAACAAACAAACAAACAACAACCTAAGAAAAATTCCCCTTTGTGCATAAGTTATCCAGAATGCCAGTTCATAAAAGTGGACTAGCAGGACCATAATCCCGGCCAATTTGTATCAAGTGGCAGTCTTGCCACTGCTGAAAGCAAAGACAGCAGAGTCAGTTTAGGGTAGGAGAGGGCATTGGAACACATCCAGAATGATCATTTTCAAAAATAGGAAAAACGTAGCTGTTCCACTCAAGAATGTCTGAAATTGCTTATCCACCTTCACAAAAAAGTTAAGACAAGTCAAACCCCCAAACATTTTATAAAAAGTTTCTTCCAGCTTTGCATATTTTTCCTTTAACACTTGAATCTTGGCTTTTATATGAAAAAAATTAAAATACAGAAAGCTACAACATTTCAGCCTTATGGACACATTTTCTTTTAAAAACCAACGACCCCTACTTCCACATTTGCTTTTGCTTCCCTACTATACAATAATAATTTCAGCTCTTTTTGGAGATTCCCTGGTCTCTGGATTTACCATGCAAAATTCTACTAATTTAAGACTTGGTCGTTTTTTTTGTCAAAGGAAATGCAATGCCCCTGAGGCTTTAGAGCTTCTGCTTCTTTGTCGACAGCCACAGGTGGATTCAGCTGTGAACGTAATTAACAGTGCTTAGCTGACCAAATGCAGTATAACATCTGATAGGCAGACATGTATAATTGCTGTTGGTGCTCACAGTTTTAGCTTTGCAATTGACTGTGAAAACCAATGACTGCCACAAAAGTAGAGACTGTTTCAAGTTTTCTTTGTAATGGGGGCCTGCAGGAGGAGTAATTGCTTTCGGCACTTCAGTAGTAAATCCTTACTGTCTTCAGCAAATTATACTCAAACTTTTAAAGTGTTTAGTGATACGCTCATTGATTTTCATAGCACCTAAATCTTTTTTGTAGGAGCTGACAGTTAGACCACATAAGTGTGAGCAAGAATATTGAATTATACATTAGTAAATTGACTGGGTAGCATAAAAAGTGCTAGAAATGCTCTGTAAACACTGGGTAAATTGAGATCACTCCATTAGTGTTAATGCAAGTCCCACTAACAGTGAACAGTTTTTTCTGTTCATTGAATGTAACATGTATATCTTTATTTGGTGACATTACTTACTACTTCTCAATTACTTGAGATTCTTCTCTATAGCTTTCTTCAAATCAGGGCTATGTCTTTTTTAGAAGCCAGTGATGTTCAATTATCAAATGCAAGTACTACTTTAGTCTCTTAAATGATTAGCTTTTATTCTTGGTCAATAAGTGTACACATTTGACCAATATGTTACATAAGCAGCAGAGTAGGGCAGAGAAACTCTACTACTGACTGTCTCATTGATTTGTAAACTTACTGATGGAAACAAAGCTCATCATTTCATTAAACTTATATTTTGTCCTTCTTTGCTTCTCAGATTCTTGTAAGAATTTGCCAGGAAAAAAAAATAAGTATCTATTACTTGAGCATGTCATGTTAAAAGTGAAATAATCTATTACCTGCTTTGCTAACGCAGAATGAGTAATTCTGCGCTGAAGATTACATGATCTAGAAAATTTTCCATCTACAGAATTTTCTTATCTTTTTTTCTTTCCTTACAGGGTGTGAAAGAGCACAAATGTGGAATTTGTGGCCGGGAATTTACTCTGCTGGCCAACATGAAACGACATGTCCTGATCCACACCAATATCAGAGCCTATCAGTGCCATTTGTGCTTCAAGAGCTTTGTGCAAAAGCAGACTCTCAAGGCCCACATGATTGTTCACTCTGATGTCAAACCTTTTAAATGCAAGGTAAGTGCATTTGGTGGCAGAGGCATTAATCCACTGGGTATTTCTGTGATATTATCATCTTGTGATATGGTAGAATTAGAAAAACAAGACTTTCTAACACATACTGCAGTTGCATTTAAATTAGCATAAATCAGCCTGGTTTTCTTTCTTTATCCAGGCTCTGCTTACATAGAACAAAATAATGGAGGCAAATATCAATGGTTTACTGCCTTCCTCTTTATTATCAGCAACTTTCATCCTCAATTTTTTTTTTTTTTTTTTTTGGTGAGCATTGCCACAGCTGTTTGAGGTCAATAAACATATCTGACATTTGCTTAGTACAGACATCCAGAAAGAAATCTAAGTGCTTAATAGCTTGAAACACCAACTAAAAGCATAGATCAAGTTGTGCACCCCACAGAGGACCATGGAAAAGCAGCAGCCACAACTTCACACAGTGATGTTATGTAACAGTTCAGGGAAGGACTCAAAGAAATCCACAGCAAAATACAACTGCAGAGGAAACTTGAATGGATCAAGTGTAATTACCAGACTGAAATTCAGGGCAGGACATCAGTATCTTAATGAAACAGCTTCTGAAACCATCTGGCATTTTTAGGACCCTGTGTGAATTCCAGGTTGCTGCCTCTGTTCAGCACATTGGGGTTTGATATTCCCTTTCCATCCTCTCTTCTCTTTCTTCCCCATAAGCCTTTGAGGCTTTAGCTTTCTTGACCATGCTCATCTCTAATATCTTCCTTATGAATTGTTTATGTTTATAGTCTTACTCAGTATTGGACACTACATCTGTTCCTTTTGCTGCCTATTTCTCTGGTTCATTATTGTAGCAATATCTTGTGTAGTCAAACGTTGTAGGCTCTATTCCCCCTTTGATCTTCCCTAAGAGGACTATAAATACGTAGTGGAACATAATACCCAGTTAATGCCTAAGTAAGTGAAGATTGATCTGGAAGCAATTTCTAGAAGTCTTTTGACCAACATTTTATGGAATTAAGTATTTTCTTGAAAGGAACGTTTCATCAAGAAACAAAGCTGGATGAAATATTTAAAATGGAATTATTTTCCCTTGAAAAATGTAGAACTTCAAAATGTCATAAGAGAATATGGCATTCAGTGATAATTTTAATAATAAAATGTCAAAATTAATCTTTTTAAGTTCCTCGTATTGCTTTGATAACTTTGAAGCATTTACCTTTGAAAAAACAACAGCAAAGATTTTCAAATTTAACATTTTGTTTCATTTTAATTCATGTCCTATAAAAATATTATTTTGTATCATAGAACATGTTATTCTACATTCATGAAATAATTTCTGCTACTGAAATGCTTGGGTAGTTCCATGTCAAGTCTGCTGGAGACTTTAATTCTTTGAGAACACTTGTAGACTTGTTTTTTTGTTCCCATTTGGTCAAAGTCCTTGTCCTCTGACCCCTCAAATTTCAGAAAAGGAACTCAATAGTTTGATCAACTATTCTGGATGCAGCATCTAGACCCACAATATTTTTTAGGTATATGCAGACTAGCTGGAAATTTGTGTTCAGGTTAGAGTTTGATGATGACAGACTATTAGAACTTGAAGATGGCAATAGTTTGAACAGGAAACTGGAGTACCACCAGTATGTTTTCCAGCCAGTAACAAAAGCTCTACAGGAACACCTGTTTTTCTTATTTTTTTACTTCCTTGTCCCCACCCAATGTTCCTAAGAGGAAAGAAACAAGTAAGCACAGTGCAACAGTTTCTCCTATGGCTGAAGGGGTATGAATCAACAGCAGTGCCCTTGAAGAAATGGAGATTGTAACAAGAAGCAAAGGGAGAATCGGGAATTGTTCTCTGGCATTAGGAACACCCCTTGCGTCTCTGGCAGACCCCTTGAAAGACTCAAGCAAGTATTTCTGGCTGGTATTCAGGGGGTTAAGGCAATGACCAGATAGCAGCCTTTTGGCACCAAGCTCCTCCTCAGCAGAAGGAAGGATATAGCTGTATGAACAGCCTGCTTAACAATGGCTCACATGTCCCCGGGGAACCGCCTGCAAATAGATTTCATCTTGCTTTCTCTTGTACTTTTCAAAGCTTCCTGTTTTCTCACGGTCCTTTTGGACAGTTTACAGTCTTTCTCCCTCTCCCTCTCTCTTTGAGGAAAGGAACACCCTTCTTATAAAGAAAAAAAAAAAAAAAAAAAAAAAAAGAAGAAGAATGCAAGGGAAAGAGAGCACAGCAGTAGCCTTTCTACTTCACCACATGCAATGGTTTTCTTTACCTTTTTCTCACAGCAAAAGAAAACATAAGGCTTTCCTATGTGTCTAATCACAGCTAAGCACAGACTATCTGAAGTGAGAGAGTAGCAAATAGTTGTCCCTTCTGCTTCCTCATCCAGCTGCAGCCTAGATCTGTGTTTGATTTTCCTCTTAAGAGTGAACTTCTCTGTAACACTTAAAGGCCTGAGCCTGTGCTGCCTTGTTTATTTCGGTTTAAACCAAACCAAACCAAAACACTAAGGAGTTCTGAAGGAGTTGCACCAACTGGTGCAATAGAGTTAATTATGATTTGTAGAGAAAAATTCTATGAAATTTTTAATTGCTTTTAATGCTGGAGTTAGCTATGTTTCAGACCTCCAGCAAAGAATGCAATTAAGTTTTCTCCTGCCCAGCCAAATACACCTTGTGTCAGATGTTTGAACTCTACTTTTTTCCTATCTAAAATCATGGGTTTAGATCAGGAGTCAAAACAAAAGGCAATGTGAGAGATAAGTAGGGAAGAAATAAAACAGACCGACAAATCTAGAAGGGTGATACATCATGTGGTGGCTTAGTGAACAAAAGCTATTGTTGAACTCTTAGCTTTTCTAGCAAACTGTATTGAAGTCCATTTCACCAGCCAGTGCAACTAAACGTGTTCAGCAGACTTGCAGCTGAGGTCTTTCTCTTCAGGGCTTGAATTTCATCTAGAGAGCCTAACAAAAGGTCCACAAGTAAACCATGTTGTTCCTGCCATCACAAGATATCTTGCACGAGCTTCTCATCTCCCTGAGTGCTAAGGTGCTCTGTGGTGAGTCCTGATGGAGCTTTCCCCCATGCAACTGGCTCAGGGTCATCTTTCACATTCCGTTCATCAGTGCTCACACCCTTGCTCTGTCACAGAGAAAGAAAATCTTGTACACCTTCCCAGTTTGGTCTGTAGGCTCGGACTGTTCTTTAAGCACTGGCTGTGAACCCCAGATAGCTCCAAGTTTCTGTTTTCTAGCATGTGAAACCTGTTCTTTTCACCTTCTCAATCATAGTCATTAATCTGAAAGCTGCCTTATGCCATTTGAAAAGGATAGGTTACTCAGAAATCATGCCACACAGAGATACCATTCCAAAAAAACAGGATTTTCATATCTGAATTTCTTTCATTTTCCTGCCACACCTTTCCACTTTAGTACCATTTCCTCATGTCCCCAGAGGAGATTTTAGGACATGAACACATTACACAGCCCTAAGACTGTGCATGACTTTGGGAAATGGAAAACCTATCCCCTTTATTCAGAGATAAAAAACTTCTATGCTGTAAGGAACTATCCTTTACGAAGTCCCCTGCCTTTTCATTATGAAGAAAGAGAAATACAAGTTGCCTTGACAGAAACAAAAACACCCCACTCCTTCTAGAACCATTTTAATACTCAGTACCTTATAAAGATATAGATTCTCATGAAGTACTCTAACCATTCACCCGTTCAACACAATTTTCCTTGATTAACAGCAAAAGCTGTTGAGAACAGAGGTCAACCACAATACAGGCAAATAACCAGAAGCTTTCTGCTAAGATATATTAGGGAAGTATTATTATTATTGGCATTCTTGTAGACAGAGAAATATTGACATGTCATACGTCATTCCAGCAGCTGTCAAGATACAGTCAGCTGCTGTTCTTCCTTGTGAATTTTCTTTGCTCATCAGTGCTGCTTCTCCTCTTTGTTTCCTCCCAGCACTTTCAGAGTGCTTTTTTGTTGCCTTAATTTACCTGGATATAAATCATCCAGCATATTATCTTTATTTGAATGCAAAAAAGAGGTAAACCTCTTTTCTAAATGGATGGATGACCCTTGGAATCAGATATCTTACTTTTACAAATTAATAACTAATTTACACACACACACACACACACACACACACACATATATACTGCTTCCCCCCCCCCCCCCCCCCCCCCCACTCCCCAGCACTGTCTTGGTGGACACTTTGATGTTAACTTTGTTATAATGTCTATTGTAGCAAAATGACAGAGAGCAAATCATAGAAGAGAACTTAAGAAGCTGAAGCAAATAATTTTTAAAAAGCAAGTGAATATTTCCAGACTTTCTTTTTGCAGCACAGGTTCAGCTCTAGTTTATATTTATAAACAATACCCCACAGAATGTAGTAGAATGACTATTTTGTATTAATGAACTGCTTCCATTTTCCCTCAAGAGGTGGTTTAAAATGCAAAAGCTATAGTACTATTTTATAAATGATCATTCCACTGTCTACATTCATCCAGGTATTCCAAGTGATAGCTTTGTGAGTTTGAATCAACAAGCACTGTAGCAGACATTCTGTACTATCAAAATAAATCAGATTAGACCAAAAATTTGGTGGAATTTCAGTAATTGATTTTTACAATTTTGTCCCTAATTTTCTCCCAGATGAGATGTTTTTTACCATTTTCTCCCTAATTTCCTCCCAGATGAGCACACTTCTTGATGGAAGCTTCAGTTACTCAGTAATGGTGATTTTTGCTCAGATAATAATAAAGAATGTAAAAAAAAATACAGTCTAGTGGTAAAAGTATTTGTCTAAAACCATTCCAAAAAAAAAGGAGCTGAAGTAGAAAGCAAACACAGAAATTTGCAGAGGATGGAAACAGCCACTTGAATGTGAATAAAATTTTAACTCCTGATAAGGAAAGACCAGAAGACAAATAAGACTAGAAGCTTGCAATAGTGATGTCAAACTCTCATGTCTTGAGAATACGTTTGATTTATAAGTGACCAGACTACAAAAGGACCCGTCTTGATAAATGATATAAATGAAAAAAAAACCCCTTATTGTTTTGTCAAAGGGAAACCTGCATGTTCAATGTCTTGAGCTGACAGGAACATGCTTCAGGGAAAGCTGAGTCATTCTTGCAGCCTCATGACTGTTTAAATTCCAACTTACTCACCAGAGACACCAAAACACAGAAGTTGGTAAACAGAAGATAAGAGGATCAGAGAAAAATGGGGGAGCAAGAAACAAAGAAAAAAAGGAATTTCTTTTTCTAGCTTTAAGCAAAATGTGCAACCATTTTATTTCTACTTAAGGAGAAGTAATATTCTGCTTGACTGTTCCACAGAAACCCTTCATTGGTTTTATTTTGTATCTCCATTTCTGACTGGCTTTGTTCATGATTAAAGGCTATATTTATAAACTACAAACTAAATGGTTCACCAGGGCAGAAAGTTATGCTTTGAATTTCATTCAAGTTAAAATCCTTCCAGGTTACATATTTAAGCGTCTCCCCTACTTACAACAACAATCTCTGCTTTTGGGGAATACCTGACTGTGTGTCCCAGTCACTAAATTTAAAAAATGGCAGCAGTGCAGAGGGCCCTAGATGGACCAGACTCAACTGCATATTCTCATGTGTAGGATTTTTGCCCAAATCTTTGAAAAAAATGCAGTCAGAATCTGCCAGGTCTCAAGTTGAGAAGAGTAGGTCCTATTTCTTTTTAAAATATTCTCCTTGGAAGTACCCCTTCAAACTAACAATTTTCATTTTTACTGGTTTTACAGCTGTGTGGAAAGGAATTTAACAGGATGCACAATTTAATGGGACACATGCACTTGCACTCAGACAGTAAGCCTTTCAAGTGCCTCTACTGTCCCAGCAAATTCACCTTGAAGGGGAACCTAACCAGGCACATGAAAGTCAAACATGGAGTCATGGAAAGAGGATTTCATTCTCAAGGTAATATTTTTCAGTAAGGTTATTTTAAAGATGCGTATCAATGAACACAAATGGGCTTTGTACCACAGATCCACGATCTTGTACCATTGATCCAATACTATTGGAAGAGATTGAATCCCATAAGCCTGGGAGGTTGTTATAAGCTACCCATATTACTCCAGCGTTACAGATCAGAGATCCCCAAGGTAACAACCCTTGTCTCAGACACCTTTCAGACTAGAAATCTGGTGACACAGAGGTACAGACTGAGATGGAGGAGTAGATGGAGACAAAATGAGACAGTATTTATAAGCACAAAGGAAATAATCTTGGCACACTAAGTTGCTGTCGCCAGGTGTTAGGGAGAATATGGTTAGTAGTGTGAGAGCAGAAGATTTATCAAGCCATACCAAACATTCTTGTACTTAAGCCCAGGTCTCCCTGTCCATTACTGTGAGAAGGTGCAATATCCACAGCACCACAGAGCTTCTCCCAGCATGTGGGTACCCCAAGACACAAATGGGAGTGAGCCGGTGGAGATTCAGCCTTACTGAAGCTGTGGTACGCGTAGTTGGCCAGGGGAATAATTGGATGACATAATCTTCCTGACTGAAGGTGTAGTTCCATTATTTTTTATTAAAAGTTACAGTTTCAAGGGGCTTGATTCCCAGAGGCTGACAGACCACAACCTAGCAGCCATGGAAAAGCAGACATTTTTCCCTAGACACATCTGGTTAGGAGTTTGTATTTTTTCTCTCATGTTCAAGGTACATCATAAACCATAAATTATTTCAAATCTGACAGAAGCAAAAGATCTAGAAGACTTCATGGGTCTTTTTCACTGTTTATTGGATTCCAGTCTGGAATAGAAATTGAAGCCCAAATGAATCTATGTCTAAGATCCTTGGCTATTCTGTACCATATTGACATAATTGATGTTAGTCAAGGCCCATAGGCTTGAGACTCATTTTACAAAGGAACATGTGAATGGGAGGAGACACTCCTCCCTCATCTCAAAGTATAAGGATTTTTGACTACCCAGGGTATCCTACAAAGCATTTCCTATTTCCCACCTACTGCGTATACTTCCTAAAGTCAACATCATGTGTGCACACATTCCAATGTCATCTAAAGAAGTGGTGGAATTAGGCAGATTGTTTTGAGATTATCCAAAATACTTTGTTTAAGATTTTCTGGATAAATAAGTCTTTCATAGGTAAGATTTCTTGGTGTTCCTCAAATTTAAGATTTAGGGCAGCCTAGCATCTGTGTAAAACACATACTCTAATGACAGTTGGCTACCAAGATCCACGCAGGTGATGAAATAAATGACTGACTCTTTTTTTTTTTTTTTTCCCTGTAAATCTCCTACAATACCATGCTAGTTACACAATCACTTGTAATTGAAGATAAAGAGCTTTTCAGTGTTCAGAGATATTCAGCCCTTGAGGCTTATCAGAACACAAAACAATTTGTAAGGTCTGCCACCTGCTCATGAACCATTTTGACAAATACAACCTGTTGCAAAGTAGCAGCTGTTTCTAGTGAGGCTCCATAGGTCCTGCAGAAATTGTATTTAATTACTGAGGGAAAAAAAAAAACAAAACAAACCCAATCAAATCAAGTAAAATAATGATTTTCACAGATATTTGGTATTGGGTGAAATCCTCCCCCCAGTGATGTCACTATTCTTTTAATTGAGATAAACTATGCCTTCAGTGTCTGAATCTTCTTTGGTGCATCCCTATATTCAGAGCACATTTGAGTCCACAGATGTCTCCTGGGTAACCTCTGTATTTCCAGCAAGAGAGGAGACACTGGCAAATATTAAGACACATCAGATCCAGGAGTACACTCAAACTTACACTGCACCACTCAAACTCATCATTTGTTTATAAAAATTTCCTCAATCAGAAGTACTATCTTATGTATAGAGATTTTCAGTGGCATGAATGTCTTCTCAGTGGTAGAAAAAGGAAAAATTAAGGAGGGTGGAGGTGATAGACTGTTGAGACTTGACAGACTTGTCATTTTTAAAGTAGTAACTTGGAACCAGAGTGTCCACAGAACAAGCACATTAACATGTTTTTAATCTCTTCCACTCCTCTGAAAAAAAAAAAGTGTACAAAACCTGGGACTTTGATTATGTCCTGTGATGCTTTAGATCAAAGTTTTCATTAAAAAAAAAAAAAAAATAGGAAGGAGGAAGTGGGTAGGTTCACTGGCAAAAAATAGTTCACAACAGGCCAGGCCACTTCACTTTTATTCCTAACTCCATCATCAAGTGTCTGGCATGTATAGCACAATGTTTTGTGTGTCCTGACCTGGCTGTGAAGTGTATACAATAGTACTTCTTTTAACATCTCAAAGAAGACATGAGATATAAACAGTAAAATACTTGGAGATAGCTGGGTGGAAAACAAATGTAAAGTATGAAACAGAAGGCCACCTCAAGCTTTGTCTTTTAACCATGTACTACATAGTGAAATCTCCTATATATAAATTATTCCTTTTCTCCTCCCCTCAAACCACTACAAGGTTTTGGAAGAGGAAGAATTGCTCTGTCCCAGACAAATGTCTTGAGAAGCTTGGAACAGGAAGAGCCCTTTGATCTTTCCCAGAAAAGCCAAGGGAAGGGAATCTCGTTTCATTCGGATGGCGAGAGTGCCAAGGGGAGTTCATGCCAGGAAGAAGAGGAAGACAACTGCTATGAGACAGAGCGGTACAGCCCTCCCATGTACCACCACGACAACAACAAGCTGTATGTGGCTCAAGATCTGTCTGGCAAACCCGAGTGCATGATGAATGACTTCAGAGAATCCTACTGTAATGAGAAGGAAGAAGTGCTAAGTGAGGGAGGACTGGAGAAAAGAATTGGAAATTCAGACAAACAGGAGAGAAAAGGAGAGAGAGACCATGCAAACAACAAAGAATGCCTCAGCTTTAGATCCTTTGAAAAGGCCAGAATTGGCCAGTCTCTCTCTGATTACTTGTATTTCAAGCACAAGAACAAGAGTTTGAAAGAATTGCTGGAAAGAAAAATGGAAAAACAAACAATGCTTATAGGCATTTAAAATGGACATTTTAAATAAGCTGGAAAATGGGGATCAGATAGCTTTTACATGAACTGTAATTTACCAAAGCCTGGAAGTTCATAGTAGTCTTTAGAAATAAACAAGCAAAATTAATAAAATAATTTAAGGTAAAACACGTACATTAAAAGAATAAAACAGTCCAAGGTGATCAAGAAATGCAATAGATATTGGCCAATAACATTTTTATACTTATCCATTTGATGTATAAGCAGACAATAGGGTAGGTGTAGAGGTTTATTTTCTTTTATCTGGGGTGATAGTGACTTATACGCAATTTTCTAGTTATCAAAAAAACAACATACTTTAGCATTTGACTTATTATCTGACTAAATATATAGGAACATTTCTAACTATATGACTCAAAAAAAAAATCTGAAAATACTAAGTATTTCACAGTGTAAGCAAGAGTATTATTAAGCATGGTGTGTATGAAAGTGCTGTCACTCAGAACTAACACAGTCCAAATACTTTCATTTACTGAAGTGACTGTTAGTTCAAGCACTTACAATAAGAAATGGGAAACAAATTAAGAAGAAGAAATAATGTCTTGTGAGATAGTGAAGGGCAGATCTGTAAGGCTTTGAAAGGACTAGAATTTTATGGTCACAGAAGCTTTTCCTCTGGCACAAGGGATGTTTGTGCTCTGCTATGTTTTAATTAGTATGGGAGTATTCAGCAATGCTTCAAGTGAATTAGCTTAGACTGTGTTGACATTTTGTTCCACTGTCTGCTCAGACCAATACATCTCATGAACAGCAGCGTGTAACATTTGCAAGTCTTGCTGTAATTACACATAAGGAAATAGAAGTAATTTCATTGAGAAAATTGTGCCATTTTGCCATTTATCTCTTCAGTTTATCTTGGCTAGCAAGAATGATTTTGAAATACACAGTTATGATCAGATTTTATTTTTAAAGGTATGCCAAAAAGAGCCCTTACAGGGCAAGCTGTAACGTACAATGGAAAGCAGGTTTTGGATTTCCTCTTACGGGAGTCAGAAATTTTCCCTTATCAGCATGGCTTGACCATTAAGTAAGCTCTAGGTCTTTCAGGAGAATTCTGCTCATGCTGTTTTTTATTGAGTCACTCTCAACTTTTTATCCTCTGATTCCCATATAACTATATGTTCATAACAAAAATGCTAAAAGCACATTCCATTAATTACATGACTAGTTTGACCAGCACCTTGATTACTGCATCTTCAAAATAGGTGAAAAATGGCCCCACACCATCCTATTGCTTATAAGGAAATAAAGATCTATTAAGTCATTTGATTAGTCCTATGTCATTCTGACATACCAGCTCAAAAGGTTAGAATCTATAGGTATGGTACATCTTTTCCATATATTACTATCTTCTTCACTTACCTGCCAAGTTTTTGATTTGTAAGACTTTGCTATCATGCTCAATATATAGCAAGTTATAATTAAATACAGTCATATACTTATGGCTTGCTAAGGCTAGAGTGATGTAGCTGCAGCTCTCTGCTATTATAAGAAGCCATTCATCTTACAGAACTAATGATTCTCACACCTACCAGTTAATCAGCATTCGCAGGGCATCAACCATTATTCATCATATAAAATTGGGTTTGTGTAGTCCAAGGTTGCAGAAAGTAGTTTAATTTTTCAGGTCTCAAACACAGCATAATAAAGATTTTGAATGAATGGCAGAAAAAGCTGTTGATAAAAGAAGCTGTAACATATGTTGACTCTTCTAAATGTAATTAACTCTACAGCTGATAGACATTTTCAAAATAAAAAAAGGCGTACCAGATTGAAGTGGAGCATACATCACTTTAGTACTAGAATTAAAGATTTCTTTGAAAATTAGGTATATTTCAGAGGTACATAGCCATGTGTTTTCAGTGATGAACTGTTTAATCATATACATTCAGCTTCCTTGTTTCCACTGCAAGATAACTCCTCTTGAAAAAGGAGCCATCTTGATTTAGAGGAAGACATCGTTGTCAAGAAGAATCAGAAAATTTTCAGTCATGTGTGCAACCGTATTCTTTCTTAAATCAGAGCTAAAATGATCAGGTAGAAATTCAGCATGGTCTAGGAGGCTGTATCTTAGAAATGGGAACAAGTCCTTCAGCTACCTTCCCGGCAATATCTTGTTTCTGTCAGATAAATGCTCCTATTTGAGAATATATACAACAAAAAGCTGGGAGCCACTGACTGTTAGAAATGTCTCTCTCAAGGTGGTGTAGTTTCCCACTGTTCATGATTCAAGACCAGTCTAATCCACCTTTGCAGCTGTATTATTTCCTATGTTAAGAGGAATAAGAAAGGAATCAGGAACCTGGTTACAATTTCTAGACTAGTGATCACATAGATGAGTTGAATTTAGCAAGTCCCTTCACTTCTGTGGCATGCAGAAAGGCATGCAGCCCTTCCATTGCAAAGCCCTGCTGTCTATGCATTGGAGAGTGTTAAGGGACAGCTAGACAATGTTTATCAAGAAAGAAACAGATGTTTACATACCAACAGTACTCCAGGCAAATGGACCAAAAGAGACATTTTCAGCAGAGCTCAGCTCCCAGTAGATAACATCGCAACCAGAAAAATGATGTCTACTGGATGTACACAGTCCAGAGTTCCCTTACAGACCTTGTAAGGGAATGTGCCAGACACATCCTTAGGAAAGGAAATCACTGCAAATGGTTCTGGGTTGTCTGAGTGTTTAACTGAAACACTTTCAACCACACCACCACTGCAACCAATTTATCCATTTCTACAAACCCACTTCTTATTGGAGCAGAAGCAACTGCCAACCATATATAGCCAGGTGGAAAGGGGTAGAGGTCCCCAGAATGGCTATGCTATCTGGGAGTGAATTGTAACATGAATCTCTTTTCTTGCATTCTTCCTAGAAAGCAGAGAACACTCCATGACAATGAAGCCTTGAGACTGTGCCCAGTCACATAGTAGCACTGAGATAATTCACAGACACCCAAGGCTAATTCATGTTAGAATAGCAAAGAACTCATCTAAAATTGTAAGTCACCAGTCAGAGGAATTGGAAACAAAACTATTAGTGAGATAAGGAGACAGTGTCAAGTGACCCAGGCAAAGAGATTAGGAGGTGATAGTCCTCCCTACTGCAGAACATAATGCAGCTGGGTCTAAGACACTTGTTACAAAGAGGCCCCAAGGGACAAATTAAAAGTGAAATAACAGCCCTCATTGTGAAGCACCTTGCTTTTCAAACATAAGTTATTTTCATGCTATTTACATTGGCACTGCTTTGGGAACAGACAGTAACAGCCTTTGCTTTTTAATAGCTTTGAAAATGCTTTATAGAGATTAGCTCTCATAATGAAGTTATTTCCCATTTCTAATTTTTGAGGGATCAGTTTCCTTGTTTTGCTTTGAATAGAGGCTCAGAAGTCCTGTAGGGACATTGCCTGTGTCCTGGACCTTGCGGACGCATTTTCTTTTTACCCTCCTTCTTAGTATGAGTCTATCTACCTTCTTGCTGTTTTGTGGACAAAAAATGTATTTATCTGACTCTTCTCTTTTATTAGTGTTTTTAGCTTGTGGTAACACATGAAATTAAAGTCCAGTCTCCACCACCTCTATATTAAATCACATCCATAGTATTTCCTTTCATTATTTTATGAAGCCTAACTTCATGTCTAGGAGACCATTAGAGCAAGTAAGAGTGGTCACAAACTCATAAAACCGAGATGTTTTCCAAACTAATACAAACTGAGATGCTTCAAGAAGCTGTGCTGTGGAAAGGTAAATTAGCCACATGATAATGAGTCTGGGCAAGTGAAGGCATGTGGTTTGTTCAATTAGAGGCTTTTCTCTTGTTAAGGGCAGTAGGGAGAATTCTGCAATACACTGTACAGAACAGAGTAGGTGGACGAAACGTCAAAAGTTGGGTTGGTAAAATTTGAGGATAAAGAAATACAATGTAGTTACTAAGAAAGTGAAGTCATAGGTAACCCTGGAACAAGTTGTTTTGACTCTGGCCACCAAGACTCAGTCATCTTCTTGTGAACCTGAGTTCTCCCGGCTGCCAGGCAGCCTCCTGTCCGTGAAGACAAAGACTGGTGCTCTGCGTTCAGCAGTTCAAGGGGATAGAATACTTTATGATAATATTATAATAGAAGCTTATTCTGTGCTGTGTCCTATAAAACATGTTGCTGGAAAGACCAAGCAATGCTACTACATCCACTTTTTACAACTTTGTCTTGGTCTACTAGCTATTCTCCTATTTCTCTCTTCATATGGTGCTGCTGGATTCTGCTGTTATGAGTGTACAGTTAAGAAGTAATATAAGTACCATATTTATTATTCCAAGAAGTTTTTAATAATTATTAACAGTTTTGAAAATAAGTCGTGTCTGCTTAGCTGAACAAGATGTAACAGAGCTAACATTTTGTACTCCTAACAGATTTTGCAAATAATGTGGTGTATATTTATTTCACATAGAACACTGGGTTCCTATTTAAAGCCCTATAACAAAAAGTGGACCAACTATGTGTGAATATTTAGTTTCTGGCCTTCTATCTCAGTAGTAAAAGCATGTATGATGTATGGTATTAATTTAAACAAATAAATATTTACTGGAGAAGCTGCTGTACTTTGTATTGAAATGGATCTGGAGTTCCTGGCACTCTAGCTATTTTATATAGTAAATGCATGGGTCTGGTCTGACAAGGTCACACTTTGTGCACCACCACTGAAGAGTGGTCCTTGTAAAGGGAAGCCTAAATCAGTGATGGAGGATTACTTAGAAGACAACGGCAGAAGAGCTGCCAGATCCTCTGAAGCAGACAGGTCACTTTATTATTACAGACTGCAGGGAGGTCATAAAGAATGCTCTGGAGTGATTATGATAGTTGTTAACTTGGCCTCAGATAAGCTGAAAAAAAAGGAAAACGTAATCCTTATCTTAAAGATGTTTCAAAGATCTGAATCATGTAAAAAGAGAGGAAAAAACAACCAGATGTGTTATATGATTGCAGTTAAGAAAGCAGGCATACCTTTATAACTTAAGGAATAAGCAGAAGACACTGAACTCAGAGGATCAGAGTTTCTTTTTCTAATGGAAAACATCACTTTTAAATAATGAGTAAACTCCTGAATTTGTTTGCTTTAATGAGATCCTGATGGAATTGAAATCATCAGGCTTCACAGAAAATATTTTAAGTTGTTTTTGAGCAGAAAGAGAAAGATACTAGAATGTTTACTATAAGATAACTGAAGTAATAAAGAAAATAAAGATATTCAGTTTCTAATTCTCAGAGGCATATACATTAAAAAGTACAAAAAGGCTTATACAAACACTAGAACTACATGCAAAAGACTAAATGAAACAGAAATAAGCCTGTTCTGGTTTCCTGTTTTCTTCTTTTCTCTTTTTTTTTTTTTTTTTTTTTTTTTTCCACTTCTGTTTTGATTGTAGGTAACAATCAATATGAAGACCATAAGGTACCTCTACATGAGGAGGAGGAGAAGGATATGTTGGGGAGTGGCCTAGTTCATTCCCATATGACTCAATATCAGTGAATCTGTTTCCCTTTTATCAGTCACAAAAATATAGTTTAGAAAAACATAAGTTTGTTGCTTTCCACAAATTTCCTTTTAATTTCTGTTGAAAACTGAGCTATGCTCCCTTATATCTTCAAACAAGGAGAAATGAAGTAGAAGAGAAAGACAGCTTCTCAGATGTTCCTGGGGGGCTTTTCTGTGCCTATGGTGAAATGGTGAAAGGCACATTATATCTAAAATGTTTTCATGAAGACAGCCAAATTAATATTGATGATATGATGAAAAGCTGTGAATCATTAAAAGGAAAAACAACCCTAGCTAGATACAAATGGCATGGGATATCTCTAAGAAGAACCAGTCATTGTCAAGTTGCAGTGTGTTAGGCCTTCAAAAGATTAAAATCCTAGTTTAAGTAACAAGGCTGCATACACAACCTCTTGTCAGATTTGTCCCATTAATGAACTCTATAGCTTGTGAGTTGTGATACAGCTAAATGTGTTTGCCCACTGGTTCATGATGCAAAAATCTGATCTAAAACCATGTTCAGGCTGTCAGTCATTTCAGCAATTGTGAATGATGAAACAATAAGTAGGGATCGCTACTAATACTGTCCCAGATATGATATGATGGTGTGTTGGATCATACAGCATAAATTTTCCCAGTGATCAACCTGCAATAAAAGAACAGACGAACAGACATTAGCACTTCGTGAATAAACCTTCTGATGTCCTATCATTCTGTTTACCCTTTCTGAAAGAATACTGTGTATTCAGTCCAATCATATAAATGGTTGAATTTGGATGGAGCCAGACACCATTCCCTTTCAGTGAATTACTTCCTGGATTGAAAAGTCTCTTGTAGTGTGAACATTTTTGTTCAACATACCCCTTTCAATTTACATCAGTGGAGAATGTTGGCTTGTGTTTTTTGAGCTGGGATTGTCTATTTGTATTGTATTTCTTTCAGTACTTAAGTACCTTTACAGTTCTGAATGCAAAATCACTAAACAATAAATTACAATCGAGACACTAATTAGCCAACTGAAAGACAGGGTGTAGTCAAATGAGAACGATGGAGTTGGTGTGAAAACAAGAAATGTATCTCTACCGTATGGAGACCTATTATAAAATTAACAGAGATGGGAACAGTATAAAGGTGACAGACAAGGTGTCACAGAAATGTCTCTGAAAGAAATATAGTTTAGCAAGATAAGTGGCAGATATAAACTCAGGAAAAAACTATCAATACAGATTGATATCATGCAAGGGAATCATGCAATCTGCTTAATGCTTTACAGACCTTGCCATTTTCTACTACAAGCTATGACTTCTCTAGAAATAGTAACTCTTGATCTTTTTTATTTGTTTCATAGGCCAATAGGATTTTTCTAAATCAGTAGATAAAATATTTATACAAAAGAATCAACTCTCCATCCAGCCACATAAATATAATTAAAACTGACAACAATGGTGAAGTCTTGTGTTAAGAGAGTTACACTAAAACTGAAACAGGATTGGGCCTAGTACAACCTGTCAAGGAAGTCTATGAGAGCAGTACCAAGAACAGACAGGTCCAAGATGATACAGGTCTGATAAATGCACAGGCAAACAATGCCTGGGAGTTTAGAAAGAAACATGATCTTACTTAAGGAAAATTTAAAAGCTGTTACCTAATGTGAGTTTTTATTAAACTGAGATTATCTATATTGCAAGTTCTAAACAGATTGTATGAAGCAGACTGCGCATGAGCAGTCAGTTGATATTAGACAGAAACAAAACTAATGCCACTCTGAAACCTTTCCTACAGAAATGTCTGGTGTTGTTCACAGTAACAGTAGTTCATACATGCTTGTTACCATCACTTTCCAGGAGGCAACCACTCCACATCCAACCAGCTGAATGGATCATGAGAGCACTGCAGTGCAGCTAGTCCATTTTAACTATATCATCTCCCAATTAAGTAAACCTGCCTAATTTCGCTCTGAAGGGGATGAGACATGCTCATGCAGACTGTTCCACCCACTCTTCTGTAACATCTGATGAGGACATCCACTAACACACCTGATTTCAGTAGTCAGGTCAGTGGTTCTTCTACCTGATTTGTATTAGCAGATCCAACACATGTGCAGCATGAAACCACCGAACTACTCATACCCTGTTGGATAATGTAGGGCATTTTCATTTCCATTGCCCTAGTAGTCTTGTTGTGGGAGTCTAATAATCCTGTAGATTGTTTGACCTTCTTCCTCAGTTTCTTACAATCACATAGTTCCAGGTTTATTTTTCCAGGGCTTTAGTTCTGTATTTTTAGGCTTCCATGCAGAAGCAATTTTTGTGTAGATCTTATCATGCATACTGAGAAGAGTAAGGCAAGTGATTACTTGCATGTATTTTTGACAGAGGGTAACAAACTAGCAAATTATAATTTCTTATGCTTTGCTTTTTTATTTTGTACTTTTAAAAAATGTTTCCTCTTTTCCCATTTTACTTTTTCTGATGAACTCTTTGGGACCCTAGTGCGTAGACCACTGATCAGCTTCCTACAGTGGACCCTAAGTGTTCACGGTGATCTAATCTGAGACTGCTGGTGCAGAGCCATTTCCATCCTTTTCTTAATAAATGCTTGAAAGAAAAAAGAACACCTCGATGTGATAGACAAGCAGACAGAATGACAGACCCATGTGCACTTAGTTTCATTTTCAAGATCCAGCACTGTGAGTACGGCACATTAGTCCTCAGTTCTAAGAAAGACGCAGATTTAAACATTTTTAGATTTATTTTTAAAAATTATTGCAGTGTTCTGGGGTTTGTACTTTTCAGATTAGAGGCTGAATATGTGAATAATATCATGCAGTGGAAACATACTGATTCACTCAGAGAGGACAAAGATTGTTAATCTCCCTTTTATCTTTATATCCCATCAATTAGTCAGCAAGACTATATTTATAATGCATTTATTTCCGTATGTGGGTTCTTTCAAAGACACATGAAAAAAATCCCTTTAGATTGACAGCAACCATAAATTCCTAACAATCAGGATATGAAGGGTGGTCTCATCCCCTTAATATCATCCCAGAACAACAGCTTCATAAAGCAGCACAGCCAGCAAACCTAGACTTGCTCTTGTGCAAATGCAGGTTTATAAATGCACAGTTAAAGATTCCTTTGCCAAAAATAATCTGCCTTTTTCTCTCTTCTGCAGCTCAAACACCTTAATTATGTCATTGTCAAAAGGAGAGGAACATTCGCTTGTACATCAGAAGATTTTCCCCATTTTATTTTTTTGTTTTCAACTGTCTTAAATTTTTGACCTTGAAGTCTCAACCTGAATTGCCATCAGTCATACAGAAAAATAAAAGTTAGGAGAGCCGGAAAAGACAGCATAATCATTTTGGAGATCTAGGTTGATAAAAAAATGGTACTCTTACTAATATTAAACACCTTCCAACCTGTACCTTAAACATCCCTAAAATTTCTTTTGGTTTAGAGCTTCCTTATGATGGTAACTTAAAGATGAGGCCTAGTTTCCCAGCAAGTAGAAAGTTATCTTACACTGTTCAAATCTGAAATCTCTCCAAAAACATTTAATTAAATATGTAGGTTTTCAAGCCTTACTCTGCAGGTTTTTTTGTTATATTTTACTTTCACATTACTGACACTCCTGCCACTTTCTGAATCAGTTATGCGGGAGCATGCCCATAGGCAAGGCTGTCAGAGCAATCAAACCTTTTTGCCCTGCAGCCCTGTCCTCTCCTGCCAAGGCGTCTCCTCAGCTGGTATCTCCTGAACACTGCATTTTACAAACTTGTTACTAAGCAAAAGCCTTCCAGTTTGGTCTTGTGGGGTGCAAGCCATTACAATTGGTTTTACAAGAGAGATGTGAGGCTTTTCCATACCATGTTAGAGAGTGACAAGCTTCAAACAGACCCAATGGCTTCCAGGGCTGAAATGGCTGCACCACAGCTGCCAGGGTTGCCCAGTGGACCACAGTAAGGTTGGGGCACTGGGGTCAGCCTCCCAGGTCAGCAAGAAGGGAGAAAGGGATACAAAAGGTGTGCAAAAAGGGACTACATTACATCTGTGTGTCACCACTACCATGAATAACCACTTACACTTTCTCCCATAAAGCTCAATCCAAGTGGATGCAAGAGATAGAGTCAACCTGCTCTGTGGATTGGCAGGAATTATTTTAAGAAATGTGCTTTTCAGGAGAGCATGAATACTCCCAAGAGCAGCCAGCTCTCTTGAAAACCAGCTCCAGAGCTCATCGGGGAGAAACATGCAGACATAACCGAGATGCGGTTGTGTATTTCACTTCTGTCTTCTCTCTGCATTTAGACCTACCTCCATTTTCTGAGGTCCTTCACCACTTCAGGGTACAAACCCTCCCATGACACCTCCAGTAACCATGTGACAATGGTAGCCAGTCCTTACATGCCTCTTCTTATTTTTTGTTACAAGTTTCCATCACCTTTAAAGCAAAGTTACATATCAAAACCTCATTTTTTCCTCCAAAGACTGAATAAACAGGACTTCTTCCCTCTGGACTTCCTGACTCTCCACCTCACTGCTCCCACTGATGAATCTCCATTACTGAGTGGGTGACCTCACTTGGTTTCCACACTGATGGAGGTGCTTGAACCCATTGTTCTCCTAGACAGAACCCTCCTGCTCACACCTTCTTTACTTTGTCTTCTGCTAACATTTGGGTGTTTGACGTTACAACCTGAATAATGCTCTGTAACGGTATATATTTTGTTATTACAGAGCTCTCCTTTCTGAGAGGAGGAATAGCATCACTGGCCTCAAGTGACATCAGACTGTGCTCTGTCCTTCTATCAATCTTTTCTCTTAGCATCACTGGCCTTAAGTGACATCAGACTGTGCTCTGTCTTTTCTATCAATCTTTTCTCTTAGCAGCCATCTTTTTCCTCCTGCTCTTTATTCCTTTTGCTTGTTTTTTTATTCTTTCCTATTGTCCTGGTTTGGGCTGGAAGAGAGTTAATGTTTCTTTTTGGCAACTAGAATAGTGCTGTGTTTCGGATTCAGTGTGGGGTTTGGTATAAGAAGAATGCTGACAGCACACTGATGTTTTCGGCTGTTGCTGAGATTTCAAGGACTCTCCAATTCCCCATGTCTTGCCTGTGTGCAAGTGCACAAGAAGCAGGGAGGGAGCATGGCCAGAGCACCAGACCCAAACTGGACAATTAAATATTCCATATCATGTAACATCATGCTTGCTATATAGAGGAGGGGCAGTTGGGAAGGGACTCTCTCTCTCTCGCTTTCAGGATTGTGATTGTGGGATCTTGGTATTTTGGGATCGCTAGCCAGGAACGGGCTGGGTATTGATCAGTGGGTGGTGAGCAATTGAATTGTGCATTGCCCATTTATATTTTCTATTACTGTAATTGTTTTAATTTTATTACCATTATTAAACTGTTTCTATCTCAACCTGCAAGTCTCCCTTTACCCTTCCAATTCCCTCCCCCCTTCCCAGGTTGGGGAGGAGGGTGTGTGAGCAGCTGAGTGGTGTTTGGCTGCCTACCAGGCTCAAACCACAACACCTCTAGTCAGATACAACTGACACATCCTCTTTTCAGGTGGGAAACAGTAGGTAGTTATGTTAGTCAGACTGTAAGACCAAATGAAAATACAGAGCAAAACTGCATGCTGCACTAACTGTGCAGCTGAAGCACCTGTAAAGGTTCACTGTGCAAGAAAGTAATAGTACCTTTGTATTTATAGCAGATGTGATTGCACTCTCCACCTTTAAATGAAAGTTTTAATTCTATTATCTTTAACCATCTCAGGGATGTTGTTTTTAAAAGGGTAAATTTTAAAACCATAATCCATAGGAAAGTTGAATTGACTTTCAGAACTGACTTCCACTTTAACACAAACCAATTGTGACACATGTGTTCACATAGAGCCAGTTCAGCATGCATGAACAGCATCCCAGGTCTGTTCCCTGTTCTAACGGGCAGCAGGTTTGGCCTGAGAGCTAGAACAGTGGTTTCCTCATCCAACAGTGATGATGGTATCAACCTGAGCTGTGTGCCCATAGGCAGGGCAAACATGAGGAACTTACAGATCAACGTAGTCTACCACACAGCTGAAATGGAAAACGGCTTTAGCTGTCAGTTGAAGCTACTGCCTGATGCTTACGCTTCCAGCCCACTAACTGAGGAAGGGATGTACCTAAAACAGGTGCCACTAGACCTTTCAACTTCAAATGCCTGACCAGCTGCCAGTTGGCTATTTACAGTAGAAGATAAAACAAGGTTTCTGACAGCCAAACTTCCTCTGCTCTCTCTTCCTCCTCCCATGGTTGAGCACACACTGATCTGAAAATGCTCCTGTGTTGGTGTCTGACTACACAGCATTACCCCGGTAAAGTGCAAACCTGACCCAGTTTGACTTGGCTGTTCAATTTTGAATGGCAGACAGCCAACTTGCTACCAGTTGGGTTATTCATGCTGCAATAGGAAGCAATCTTCCTGACATGCAAACTTCCTTCTTCTTCTGCCTGAGTAGCAGTGCAGGCAGTCAAAGATGCTGAGCTAGATAAAGAACTATTTGACCCTGTAAATATATGGGTCTCGACCCAAGACTGTACTTCAGGTTCATTGTGCTAGCCAGCAACAAAAAACATCATTGCCCATGGCAAATCCTGGAAAGACAAAAAGGAGTTCTTGCAATGGAGAATTGCTCTTACAGCTACTATAACAGCACTTACCACATATTCAGATGCAAATGTGTGATCTGGAAATCTTTGGTATATAAAACAGGCCATGGGAGCTGGTAATCTAAATTGGCATTCAGTGTGCCACTGCAGAGTTTGATTAAATTCATCTTGCTGTCCAGAATGCTAACCTATTATAAAGGACTTCATCATCTGTGGGTTAGACTGCTTATATAGGATTACTTTCTTCCTCTCCCTTTCTGTCCTTATGGAAACTTCTAAGACTTTAATCCTGTTTTTTGTTTTGTTTTGAGTTTTTTTTTTTTTGCAATGGGTTTCATTAGTCTGATCACTTGAGCTGGAGCACAGTATTCTTCCTGGAGGGCAGCAAACTAGAACTCTCTGTCCCATCTAAGAACACCAAGGCTCCAATACAAGCAGTGTGTTTATATAAGGCTCTCTTCAGCTCCTCATCTGAAGGGGAATGAGAGCCTTGGAATAAGAGGAGGAAAGAAATGGGGAGCCTGTATTTTAGTTTCCAACTGAAACAAAGATGTTCTGTTACTGCTTATACCTTCACACTCTCATAATTTTTACGCATTCTCACAGTTTGTTGCACCATTGTATCATGGGTATAGCTGTGGGACTGGTTTACACTCAAACCCTGAAAGCAAGGTGGTGGACTTTGGAGGTTTATCATACTGTTCAGTTGAGCAACTAGAAATCAAAGTCAGTGATGAGAAAACATTTAGGGAAATTAAAATCATTGGAAGCTTGTTAATACCAACTGTAGACTCAATGGCGTGAAGTGTATTTGTCTAAACCAGAGAGATAAGATAGCCACAGCAGGAATAAAGTAAGCGTATTCATAGAAGAATATCATTCTTCACGCAGAATAACTTCCCCTTCAAGCTGCTTCATCATTGTGACCCTGGTGGTTTTGAGTCAGGCTACTCTGAGCATCTTTAACCTCTTGTTGATCATTTCCACTAGTTTCCCAGAAGACTGAAAGGTGAGCTTATGGAAGGGATGTTCTCATAAAGTTGCTGTGTCACATAAGAGGATGTGGGTTCACATTGGCTGAAAACAGCCCAGCCCACCAACCAGGGAACTTCCCCCAGAAATTAGGACCTTGTGTTAACCATCCCCTCAGTAATTTTGCAGATGACACCAAGTTGGGAGGGAGTGTCAATATGTTTGAGGGTAGGAAGGCTCTACAGAGGGACCTGGACAGGCTGGATCAATGGGCCATGGACAATTGTGTGAGGTTCAACAAGGCTGAGTGCTGGGTCCTGCATTTGGGTCACAACAACCCCATGCAATGCTACAGGCTTGGGGAAGAGTGGCTGGAAAGCTGCCCAGTGGAAAAAGACCTGGGGGTATTGGTTGACAGACGGCCTAATAAGAGCCAAAAGTGTGCCCAGGTGGCCAAGATGGCCAATGGCATCCTGGCTTGTGCCAGAAATTTTGTGTCCAGTAGGACTAGGGAAGTGATTGTCCCCCTCTACTTGGCACTGATGAGACTGCATCTCAAATACTGTGTTCAGGTTTAGGTGCCTCATTACAAGAAAGACACTGAGGTACTGGAATGCGTCCAAAGAAGAGCAACAGAGCTGGTGAAGGGTCTCAAGCATGAGTCTTATGAAGAGCAGCTGAGAGAGGGCAGATCTTATCATTCTCTACAACTACCTGAAATGAGGTTGTAGTGAGGCGAGTTTCAGTCTCTTTTTCCAAGTAACAATAGGCAATGGCCTCAAGTTGTGTCAGTGAAGGTTTAGATTGGATATTAGGAAAAACTTCTGCAACAGAAGTGTTGTTAAGCACTGGAACAGGCTACTCAGGAACATGGTTGAGTTACCATCCCTGGAGGTGTTGAAAAGACTTGTAGATGTGGCACTTAGGGACATGGTTTAGTGGTGGACTTGGTAGTGCTACGTTAACAGTTGAGCTTGATAATCTTAAAGGCCTTTTCTAACCTAAATGATTCTATGTCTTTCTGGAGGGCTGCTCTGCATCGTCATGGAGAGTGTAAGAAGAGAAAGATATACTGACTTGGTTTGATGCTTACATCAATGCACAACATGCAAGGAGACAAAACGAGTAGTGTTTAGATTCTCGAATTGATCATTTTTTCCTTCCAAGGCTTGGTACCCACTCGTAGCTGTGCAAAATAATAAGAAGAATAGAGTTAACAAAGGCAGCAGGTTTTAGAAAAACAATATGAACAAAATATCAAGTACTCCAGGCATATATCTCTGCTTTCAGCCAAGACTCTTGATGTAAAACAAATTAAATCTGGAGAGTTTGAGATCTGGTGTGTGTGTTGTTCTCTATTTACAAAGAAAGTACACAGAAATCTGTCTCTTTGAATACAGTAGGGACAAACAACAGGAGGCAGTTTCTTTGTTCAGAAAACCAAATCTGTTTTAAGCCAGCATTCTGTCCAAAATTAGAACTTTCTCTCCCTCTTTGGATTTCTTCCAGGACCATGATGCTGGTACTTCCTTGGCCGGCCCTAGCCCTTTTTTGAATGTTTTTTTGTTAGGTTCAATTCACACTCACACATATGAATCTTTATGATCTAGTCTGAGCCCATTGTCTGTATTTGCAAAATGTCCCAGATAAATCTTTTTGACTGGTACAGTCCAGGCCTTCCTTAGCACATTGCTGGTCTGTGACTTGTGTAGCAGTTTCTACTATTTCATTTGTTACTAAGCAAGAGGGCATTTAATTGTTTTATCAATGAGGTTATATGAGAGTCTTCTGGTCAGCTATACTGAGGTTTGAGATCACCAATATGTCAACATTATGGACCCTGACAGCCACCAGCATCTTCCGGCCTAGAAGTGTTGTGTTTATTAAAAGAAAACAAGTAAAAATTTGCAGAAATTCAACTGGCAGGTTGACCACTTGATCAGAATTGAGAAGATAAATCTGAATTATGCAAAGGTGTGTATTTAAAGTGGAGTGCTCTTATAGCTTTAGATTGTTAGCTGCTAAGGTAGCGTGAATTTGATTTGATGAAATTCCCTTTGAATTTGAATTAAACTACATAAAAGTTTAATTCCTAAAAACAGTATCCAAAAAGGGATTAAATGCAGTTTGCCTAATCTACTTTAATATTAATTTGGCTTCACACACCTGAGGGTCACCTCGTATGTCTAAAACGTAAATATTACCTCCCTGACTCTTTTCATGACATCCATGAAAATGAAATATGGCCAGTCTGTGTAATATTAATATATACTGACATGCTTGAAACAGTATGTAATAGACATTCAGCATTGTTCTGAAAAATAACTCCAACTGATGATATACAAAACAGAAGGGTATAACAATGCAATCCTTCTGCCAGATTTTCTCTTAGCAGCAGTGGTTTTTAGATGTGATTCAAAAATACTGTGATTTAGTAAATGCTTTGCTGCTTGGGAGCGTGTCATATCCCTAGCTAGTCCAGTTTAGGAATCAAATAGGAGATTTGACTTAATTAATGAGTGGGAAAGGGGCATGAGCAAGGTGTTTGGTTGCTCCTAAAGCTGGCTGAAATCCACTTTAATGAGAGTGGCAGTTTGATGTTTGTTTTATTGTTTGTGTCACTTGAGAAGTAATTTAACACATTCCCTTAGAAAAATGCCTTCGGAGCTCAAGATTCTGTACTGCCTTTTTAGCAAATGGAGGGCAGCAATTGTCTCATTCTCCAAATCTACTATGTTCTTGTGGACCACCATCACAGAAAACAGATACTTAAATCTGTTTCTCTGTTGGATATGGAAGGAGACTGGCTTCCTACTGAGCAGCCAGCTTACCTGGATAAAATTAAGTAGCATATATACCAGCTTCTTCTCTCCAAAATATTTCAGTATAAATAAAATCTAAATCACTTGTTGCACTAGACAAATTAAGAGGTAGTGATGGCAAGAAACATAAGCTAGTAGGTGCCCAGAAACATTTACAATCACAACTTACGTTATTTTTATAATATCATCTAATGACATTTTTTTTTTTTTTTTGCACAATAGATTCCAAAATATAATCTGAATCTTTTCTGAAGTAAACCCATTTCTGACTGTAGAAATTTTCACTGAAACCAATACAGCTTTGCAGGAGAGAAATAGGTTGATTTTAAACAGCTTTTTCTGACAGAAGTTACTCAGAAAGTGTTTCTCAACTGTAGCCACTCCTGACCTTATAAAAACTTCAACTGTTCTCTAAAACAAGAAAGCTGTAATGGTTACATGTGCAGTACTGTGTTCCTTTGACTTTTCCCCTTCCTTTAAAATATAAACCCATGACAGATCCATCTATTTGTTTATCTTTCATAGTACAGAGCCATGCACTTTTCTTGTTCTATATAAATGATTAATAATGTCATGACTTTTTAGCCACTGACTATGAAGAAACACTTTGCTTCTTACCCTCTGCTTCATAATTTGAAGTCTCCCACCCCCATCCATGACACACGGGCCTGTCATTCTATTTCACTGTCATTTCCTTCTATTTTATCTAAGTGTTTCAGAGTTTTCCCCAGGAAATTCTTTTCTATTCATTTTTAGTGTTTTTAAGGGAGCAAACAAGATGAAAGCTTAAGGAAAAAAATGTTGTCTTTCTTGACATTGTAAATATAGCTGATGTTTCCCTTTTTGTAGCTATGTGGGGTGCAATCTGAAAACTACTAAGGTAAATATCAGCTAGTGAAGCCTTCATTTTACAGCACAGCAGCCTGCTGAAACTGACTATCTTTCTGTATCAGTTAAAAAGAAACACAAAATCAGAGCAATGGAATAAGAGATTTCAGGAGCTTTCTAAAGTCTAATTGCTCCTCCCCACAGCAAGACATGTTTAATGTTTAACTGTTTGTTGGTTCTTATTAGTAGTTTTAAACTCAGGAATATAATTTGATTGTCTTCTTATGGTGAACTTGATTTCCTTCTTATAGTGTAAACCAGGAATAACTCATTTGAAGTTGGGTTGTTCTCATGTGGGATGTTGATAATCAGACTGGTAAAACAGATGAGAGTAGTGTCCTTTTCTCTAGCTACTTTTGTGCACTAAGCAACAGGCAAAAGATGAAATGTCTCTGCAAATCTTCTATGGGCACAAACAGCCACTATGCACACAACGTGTTGAACACTCTCTTCCAAAATCTGGTAGAGTAACTGAATAGTACATCTTAGTAAAAAACCCCAATAATCCAGTAGTAAACAGGAATTCCTCCACATTCAGTTAGGTCTTCTTAAAATATGGTAATTAAACTAACAAGTAGGAAAAATTTGAGAAAGAGGAATTCTTCTTGTTAGCATGGATATTAAAGCTTGTCTGACTGACAACAGGAAATAGATTTTCTGTATTAATAACTGCAGCAGCTGAAGAGGACACAATATATGTAGAATTGGAGAATCACAGGATAACTGAGGTTGGAAGGGACCTCTGGAGGTCATATAGTCCAACTTCTTGTTCAAAATGGGTCTAACTAGATGAGATGGTTCAGGCCATTGACCAGTTGAGCTTTGAGCGTCTCCCAATGATGGAGTCTCCACAGTCTTTCAGTGAAATCTGTTCCAGTGCAATGGAAATTTTCCAGTGAAAACTGTTACTTATTCCCATGTTCTGATTTGAGCCTGTTGCCTCCAGACCTGTGCACCACCAGGAAGAGTCTGGCTCTGTCTTCTCTGTATCTTCCTATGAGGTAGTTGCAGATAGCACTTAAATATCCTCTGTAAAGTTAGTTTCCAACCACTCATCCCACTCTCTGTAGTGCTGCATGTGGTTATTCTCTACCAGGATTTTGGACATGTCAAACTTGCCAAGGCTACTGCCACCCCATTTCTCTAGCCTCTTGAAAATTTCAGGTTCCTGTCAGCATGCCCTCCGGCATATCTATGGTCCCCTGGCTTGGTATCATTGTCAGACTTGCTGAAGGTGAACTTCCTATCATCCACGTCATTAGCAGAGATGTTAAACAGCAAGGGTCAGTATCTGTCCCTGAGGGACACAGTGAGTAACCAGCCAATAGTTGGACTTTCTGCTCATGGTTGCACAACCCCTTGAGCCCAGAATCCTGACAATTTTCCACCTACTCGATCATTTGTGAATTTAATCTCTAGCTCACCAATTTGGATGCTAGGATACTATGGGAGGCTATGTCAAAAGTCTTGCAAATTGTGGTGAAGTCATCTTATCATATGAGTCAGTTGGTTTGGTGGCAGTGACCTTTGAGCTGCTAAAGATTCATATTGTTTTATTGATTTTTGTCCGTTTCTTTTCAGCCAGTAGTTTTTACCCTGCTGTTTATACTCATTTAAAGCTTATGGTTTCTGTTGTCCAGTTGATCCGGTTCTGTTTGAAAACTCAAATATTGTGTCAAGTAAGTGAAAGGAGGAGCAGGAACCCATGAAACGATACCTGCACTGTCATATGGACCCAGCTAGGTAGTAGAACACAGTCGCCTTTGAAACAGATTTTTCTGTCAGAAAGCTGTTTTTCTCTACTGGCCAGGAATCCGTAACTGGCTGAAGCCTCTGGAAAGGCACTATGTGCTCTCCTCCTCTGAAAAGAAGTAAAATTATGTATTGTGCTTGCAGAGCCAAGGCATATGGTAGAAGATGTAGTTTATCCATTGTTGATAGACAACACTTTGCAAAGGCACCATTCAGAAAACAAGTCTTTAATTTCAGCTGAAATATAATAAACTTCAACCACAAAGAAAACCTTTACTGATTTCAAAGAATTCTATGATTTGGCCAAAAAGAAAAGTTTATTCTTCTTCATGGAAGACAGAAAATCTTTGGGGAAAATTTCATCCAAAATTTAGTATTCTGCTAAAAGCAGTTTAGATAGAAAATATTTCCAATCTGTCAGCTAAGGCTAGGTGTGGCGAGTCACTGGAACCTAGCTGAAAATTGAGTCCTGTCATTTAAAAGTAAAGATAGAACTAATGACACTTATGTACACTTTGTAAAATGCTCCAAGTCACTCTAATAATAAAATATGTGTTTGCAAACCACTATAAAAACTTTTGTTGAAATTACTCAAATTAACATTTCAAGTATGTGTTTGAACAACCAACATAGACTATTATTAATACAAAATACATAACACAGTGTGTATAGTCCATTTTTTTCCTTACAACATTACTATAATGAAGGAGAACCACAAGACTTACAAATGTTAGCAATAGTTGTGTGATGTTAGGGGAACTGAGTAAAATAATTGCCCTAGATCTCTGATTCATCAGACCTCAGGGCTGTTTGCCCACTCTTCAGCATCTATTTGACCTCGTAAATGGCTGACGTGCTCTAACAACTCTCCATTGCATTCTTTCTCAGGATATTGTAATTACTTCCTTGTACCTTGCAGTAAAAGTATTAGAATAGTAGCTCATGTATCGTTATCTTTGCATGACATCAGTTCTTTCAAATATCTTCTTAGCACATATCTAAGTAGTTCCCATTTGAATTTGTGTAAACATTTTGTGCTATTGAACTAGAAGTCACTTAATTTTGCACCTGTCCCTTCCTTAGTTTAAATAATACACACATATTTCTCCTTCCTGCTATTGTTCTCACATATAGGAAAAGTAAGAAGATCTAGAGTTTACAACTTGTAAAGGAAATTACATTAATGTATATTGGAAAAGCGCATTAATAATAAATGAGTTAACAAGTGCCCAAGTTTTCTATAGAAAAAATCCAACCTACATTATCAAAAGCATTTTCCCATTAATTACAGGTATCTATTCTTATTGGCATGTAGTCTACATCAATTTTTTATTTCACCCAATGAGAATGGACTTGTTTTCTTTCTCCAGTACTGACAAAATCTGTGAAGACCAAGAGGGCAACTATTTATATATTCTGATTATTCAAAGTCCCCATGTATGTCATTAACCATGAGGGATTGTATACCACATGGATGAGAGGAGGTTTAAATCAATAGTGGTGGAGCTGTGAAGGATTCAAAGGAGAGGATCTCTAGATGCAGAGAAACCTCTTGAGCAACGTAATTGAAATGTCACGCTATTCAAAGTTAAGTGGCAGACACAATAAGTTCCAGTCTCAGTGCAGAGAGATCTTGATAAATATAAGGACTGGGCCAACAGGTGCCTCATGAATTTCAATAAAGTGCAAGACGCCCATGCACTGGTGTGGCTGAGAATGAACTGGATAAGAACACTCTTGCTACACATTAGGAAAACCTGGATGACATGCTGGGCTACTTTAGGAGGACTATAGCCATCAGGTCAAGGAAATATCACACACTATTCTGTGCTGCTGAGGCTGGGTCTGAAATATTGCCTCCAGTTTTGTTCATCTCCCTTCGAGAAGGATGTGGGCAAAATAGAAAGGGTCCAGTAAAGGGTTACCAACAGGACCAGGGGCTTAGAACATATATGCTGTGAAGAAAGGCTGAAGGATTTACTTAACCTGGGAAGCAGAAGGCTAAGTGTATAGTCCATTTTTTTGCATGTAGTGAAGTTAGGTTTCAGTTGTGTTCACTATAATGTGTCGGTACAGCATGTGGTCATTTTTCAGACATTTCAGGAGTTTTTCTAAGTATAGTGTTGATCAGGCAACACTAGACTTCTGGCTACTGACAGCCATGGATATCAAACTTGGGGTACCAGTGCAAAACAGTAGAACACGTATCCAGAATAGAAAAGTCTGTCATGTTTAGTAAGTATGATGGGATATTTGTTTTTTATTTAGCAATTTGGTAAAGTGTGTACTGTGAGTCAAGAGTAGAAAATATCTTTAACCACAAAATTCTTCTAATTGTTCTTTTATGTATAGAGGTGGATGGATGAAGGTCACTATGACCTCTGCAGCTTCTTTAAAACCAGATATAACTATAACTAGCATTTTTCTGTATTTCCATTACTCTTTGAAACCATTCCAAAGATGCAATCACTTCGATAGAACTGTAGTTTGTGAAGTTCTTGAGAGCTAGCATCTCATGCTGAAAATGATAGAGGGCATATTTTTACTGTATCAGTGTCACAGTAAGACAAATTTTAATTCTGTGAACAAAATCTTTTACACAACAAGGTGTTTCCTCAATGTTATCTGTTCTGATAGCTGAAACTAAGGTCATAGTCAAATGAAGTTGCAAAAACAATGGTGGAGTTGAAGCAGAGCGTCTTTTAAGTACATGCCAGTGTACTTAAAGTGCAGCCAGTAAATGTCTGTTCTATGTAAGAATACCAGCAAGTGAGAATATAGGATTCAGCAGGTATACAATATGAATCAAAAGTAGTGTTTATCTGTGAAGAATCCATAAGAGACATTTTGTCTTATGGATGTTGAACACAGAACAGAGCTGTGTTGAAAATACCTAAATTGCAGCAAGTACTTGGACTTAGGTAAACAGCGCTTATGGGGTCAATGACAAACTTGCAGTTGTCCTAATACATCAGAAATATTAACTACGTACTGCATTGCATCCACAGTATGTAAGGAATTTATTTTATTTATGTGTCACATACAATGCACTCAGTAAATTTTAAGCAACTATTTCCTAGGTGAAATATTATCTCCTAGTAATAGATGATTTTTTTCTGCAACATATTAATAGATTTTGCTTTGTAGAATACCCAGTATAACTAGCACTTGCTATCTAGATCCCCAGCTGCAGAAGATTTCTCCTACGTACATGGAGTTTTCTTGAAATTGTTGTTCTGTATTTGACATACAGGATTTTGAGATTCAGATCTTTTTGCAATGCTTGAACAGTTCTTCCTTTTTCTTGTCTTCATCTGCCTTCTGATGTCATTGATTCAGCATGATGATATTTCTATTACCAGGTCTGATTCCAGCCATAAGTGTTTTGTGATACTGTGAGCTGATCTCACTTTATTTCATCTACCATGCTTCAAAGAGTACGTGCAACTATCTGGTCCCATGAAAAAGCAAAATACCGTTCTGTGTATTTGACCAGTTTCTGTTCAAGCTGCTGAAATTTACAGGCTACAAATACAATTTATAGTTTATGCACACAAAAAGTTGTTCTATGCCAGAAGAGCAGTATCACATTTATCATTAGCAAAAGGAAGTGCACAAAGCACCAGCTAGCTTAACAATGGAGTATACAAGGAGAACATTTTCTTTTCTCAGAAAGGCCCTTGGCCTTACTAGTTTTCAAAGATTTGAATCTGTTCGTAAAAATAATTGCAGTCTCATTCTAGCTTCACAAACATGACAGGGGTGGGTCCAGATTTAACAAGACATCATCGCCACCATTTTGCTGTAGGAATGGTGAATTCAGAGTCTTAGTTTATTCCATAAGTGTAAAGGAACAAGAAACAATAAAGAATGTCTGCAGCTACAGACAGCAGCAGCAGATGGGAGATGCACAAAGAAAGATCTGTCTATAACAAAGGTAAAGGTCCCTGCCTCCTGTCTTACCTGGCAGGGCATAAGGTGCATGCTCAGCAGTGATACTGCCCCAACAGAGAAAGAGGAAATTATGTGCACAGATAAAGATCAATACAAGGAGAATAGCTTCCTTGCAGGTCAGGGCATACCAAAATAACCTTGCCAATCACGAGGCATAAATCTTACATAAAAAGTAGAGTTTATTCATTTACACAAAGAAGAAAATAAGTCAAATTAGACAAGGCCAAAATTAGCATTTTGCGATAAATTGCAAATCTACTGCAGGTTTTTCTACACTTCTGAACTGAATCTGTCTTTATTACTCAAAAAGGCAATTTTTGAAAATGTCTGATATTCTCAGTTTTATACCTTCAATTTTTTCCCTTAGGGTCATTTAGGGAAACAGGAAGCATTCTCACTCATTATGTTTCTCCTTATTGTTTAAACAACAACACTCTCCGGCCTGCCCTTTTAACCGCATTAACAAAGTCTACAGATTGGGTGCTTGGTGTTGGAACCCTATGGAAAACAGCAAAAGTAATCAGAGCTGAGCTGAAGCAAGGAGACACACAACAATCTATACCAGTGAAGGTCTGGCTTTTATATTTTCTTGAGTTTCCACGGAAGCTTCTACAGGAGCTTCATGTATCTGAATGAATGCTACTGGGATGCTAAAATACAAAAGTAGTTCTATTCCACGATAACATGTTTTATGGAAACATTCAGACACCTTGGGTTTTATGAAGATTTCATGTTAATTGTGCCAAAATTTTCAAGATTTCAGTATCTTTAGATTTGCAAGACATGTAGAAATATTAGAAGATCCCATCACTCCCCATCATCCTCTTGCACCTCTATTTCTGGCACAAGGAAGGACTTTGGAAGTAAAACAGCTTGGTTAAGAACAAGTACAGTGAGCATGTGACTTGGCCACCAGGAGCTATTGATTCATTTCACAGCTGGAATTCACTGAGATAACCTATAGCTACCAGCCAAAACTGTCAACACTTCTACAAAAGGCATCAAGCCTGGGGTGCCTTGTTTCTGGGACACCCTATCTTCTACCTGATTTTCTGAGCTACAGAAAAACACAGAAAATCCATGTGAAACAGCATCTGAAAATCAGTCCCTAGATTTCCAGAGATGATCTCTTCAAAACTGAGGCAAATATCAAGAATTTGGCTATAAGTACGTATTTGACTATAAAATACATGGAATAATCCCATCGCATAAATGTTACTTCTTAGTCCCTCAGTCTTTTTGGCTAGCAACTCAGGAATCAGGTTGGCTCAATTATCTCAGGTGGTCCTAAGGAACAGGTTTCAGTTCTCACACAAGCTATTATGTTCACTGCAACATACAGAGGATAGATCTCTATTTGTGCTCAGAATCAGAGAGACATGGCAGTACCTCATACCATTCCCCAAAGATTTTCTAAGTTATTGCATTACGTTGTGGAACTGATTCAATTCTTCAGCATTACAGTGATTGTCTATGTGTTTTATTGTTAAATAATATATTAACTGGAAACATATTGGGCTATTTATTAGGATATCATGGGTTTTGAAACAGCTCTCGGCATAGCTATGAATCAGCTGATTTGTTACTACCCTTCTTCATTTCTCTGATTTGCCTTAATTCACATCAGGAATTGTGACTGCATCCAGGATAGGAAAACAGGTCTGATGAAGTCAACACCCACTGATGTAGTTGTCTTCTGACACTAAGAAGCAGTTCTCACTTCCTCTTCCCCATCACTCTGTTTTCATGGGTCTCCTTTCTGAACATGCAAGTTTAAAGAACGAAATATTAAGAAACCAAATAGAAGACCAGCACAGTATGACTCTAACTTCAGCTTCCAGGTTCTTTACATAAATGTCCAGACTAATTAAACGAGCAGTCTTGCTCAAAACACACACTAATAGCCTGACTCACTAATTATAAGACTGACTTTGAATATTTGTAAGACAAAAACCACATGTGTAAATTATTCCCTGCAGCTACCAGGAAGACTAAGCATTTATGCAAGAAAAATGTTCTAATAACATTCATTATATTCTCACTGACAAATTAACCAAAGTGTTACACCTCTTGCTAAATGATAGGGACAGAACAGAACCAAGCAGAATGCAATAAGGGAAAAAAGAAATAACTCTTGGATTTATACATGAGCACAAGGGAGAAGAAACATACACTGACGTGTCATCTTGGAACCACAGAAAACACCTAACTGCTGAAACTCACTTTGGGAAGAAAACAGCTTGCTCTTTGGACATCCAATTCTGAGCAAGGGAGAAGAGCCAGAACAGGAAGGCCTGTATTGCTTATAAGCCTTATACACAATATACATCTCATACAAGAACAATCAGAGCCATACTGGAATATTGCTTCTTATTTCTGCTATTTTGGCAGTATGCAAACTCTTTCTGTGATCTGGATATTTCTATGTATGTCATCAGGATTTGGCAAGAGGGCTTTATACAAATATCCTTGGGAAAAACTTGACTACCATCCCCATCCCTAGGACTTCCAAGAAATAAAGGTGGATAATTATATAGGTATTCCATTAAATAACCAACGTGGGAAATCCTGACTTGGTTCAGGAAGTTGAACATCCACTCTGAACCTAAGAAGAAGAAATTTAGAAATATTAGTGAAATAAATAGGACTTCAGTTGTGTAGTAGTTGATAGGAAAGATTCACTTGTGGTGGAGAGTGACTGATTAAATTTAGCCAGTAGGTAAGAAATAGACTGTGGGCAGAATAAAATGGTGCTACAGCCGTGAGATATTTAAAATCATCTGTCAGTGGAAGAATATTTCTCTGCTCCACTCTCTGGAGACCAGAGGATATTTTTAGGCACCCTTGTTTAGGAAGTAAACAAAAGCTAGTTACTAGTACAGGCCCTGATTCGGAGATGTTCTCGGCCCATACTTAAAACATTCTACTGCGGAGTCTGGAGCATAGTCATTTTAGGAGTAGCAGAAACAAGAGCTAACTATAACCAGGTATGAAGCAAGATATTTAACTGAAAATACATGGCTCTTAAAATGAATAAAAGGTGAAAGAATAAGCTTGGTTTCACTGGAAGAAAAGGGAGCAACACCCATATGGATACAACTGCACAGGCAAAGATTTGAACTTCCTTTCTCTGACTTAACGTTTCATTGCTATTCTCTGCTGGTATGTACTGACGGGGGGTTGGAACAAGATGACCTCCAGAAATCCCTTCCAATGTAAGTTACTCTACAGTTCTGTGATTAGTATGAAGAAAAAAAAAAATAAAAAAAGTCAACCCAAGACATAGTTGTCACTAACATGGTTAAAAATATATGTAAAACAAACAAAAAAATCTAAAACTGGCTTTGGTAATGCAAACATGACAAGACATCACAGTTTTTCCATCACATTTTTCAAGGTAGAAAACTACTCAGTCTGAATACCCACAGCAAGGAAAAATACATGGCAACTTGAGGGAGAAATGCCTTGCAGCCCAACCAGTTCTGCCCATGCAAAAGTGCATACTGTGTAAACTTTCAGGCCTGAAATTTGTCATGCTGATGTTTTCATCTGTGTGACTGCCCATGCAGAGCTGTATTAGGGCAACAGCCATCACAGGCTGTTTTCTAAAATGAAGCATACACTTTTTTTAGCATTGTGTGAGGCATTTTTCAAAGCTTTCATTTGCCAATGCTTACAAATCTTAAACCCTTCCAAAGGGTAGTAAAAGTAGAGCAGAGCAGATTCTGTGGTCTGAATTTCCCCTAAAAGTATTTAACCACTAAGGCCATTTTGTAGATGTATCATTCTTTCTCCATCACAGTTCTCTTTTTCTGTCACTCTGATGTGAGAACTGATAAAGCTTCGAACATAAAGAAGAAGTTTTCAACAATGGCTCTGCCTTTTATTTCTCCTTTTTTTTCCTCCCTTCCCTTTACCTCTCCCGAAGTGGTGTTATTATAGAGAAGGAGGATGAGAAGTTTCTCAAATTATTTTGCTAATGTTTAACTATACACTTGGGACTTTTTTAATTAGGCAAATTGAATTTGTGAACTGATTCCCTTTCCTGTTCTAATTAGTTATGCTGGACTCTCTAACTCCAGCTCTACAGCATATGGTGCCTGCAAGGAGTGCAGCACCACTCTTTCCAATGGTTAAGCCAGCAACAAAAAAATTATCAAGATCCTACCATCCAGATCAAGGTCCATTTACTGTCATAAAACTGAAAGAAGTGCTACAGCACTGGTAGAGGAGTTATAAATGGAGTAATTACCAAGGAGATGTTACCTGGGAATTCACACTGCTCTCCCTCAGCTGTTCCAAATGTTACTATTAAGTTACCTTTCCCATTATTCTTTTCTAGAATTTTCCATCAAGATTGGTGCTGCCAAGTCTCCTGCTACGAGACATTTCCTGCTCTTCAAGTAAATGTGATAATTTCTTGCATGGTAGTCAGCCTGAATTACCTAGCACAGGCAAGACTGGAAGTGGGTAATTTTCTATTTTATTTTGATATTGCATTTTCTGCTGGATACAGCTGAGGTCCTAATCTCTCTTCAAGCATCTCACAAAGGTCAATGAGACTGAGACCCCACAAACTTTCATTAACTGCATAGAAACTGAAAGCAAGAACTAGCTCAGGACTATGAAATTGGGCATGAAAAGCATATCTTACAATCTACCTTGGGCACAAAGGCTTGGGAAAAAAACCTTTAATGTGAATGAGGAGGAGAATTTATTTTTTGGAGTAGGTGATGGAGTAGATTCATGGGTAGGTCACTGCAAGCACCCATCCCCTTGGGATTCCAGAAACTAAGAGCCCCATCTATTTCAGACAACAGTCATGTCACCTGTCCAAGGATATCTTCAGCCCAAGCAGTCAAGTCAAAGATTTGTGTGTGACAGAAGTGAATCCACTTTTTTTTTTCTGCCTCGTTCCTGAAGCAGGCAGTGGGTATGACTTGCACATAGAGCTGTGGCTATTTGGTAAGAAAATTAGAGCAGACTGCTGGTAACATGGTTGTAGTCTACATCCTTATCTGATTTGATATTGTATGTGAAAAGGAGATGTTTGTTTAAATTACCCCAAAGATAACAAGAAACATTAAGACTGTTGCTTTAATGGTCTGTTCTGAATGGTATGGTAAAGCAAATCTCATCTGAGATGCGCATTTTCCTTTATCCTGGTAAATTATGAAGTTTCAGAAGACAAATAAAGGCTGATACTATGTGGAATTAAAAGGCCATACACATGAGCTGTTTGTGAAAACTCTGTACCAGCATATCAAGCCAAAATACCAGGAGTTATGTTATATTCAAATAAATGAGAGAAGTAGCAATAATTTGGTGACTTAATGGAGAATCTATCAATTGAACATTTGAATCAGAGGCTGAGGACACCAGTTGTGTCTAGAACAATCCAGGTAGCAACACAATATTGATCTTAGCCCTTTCAGTCTTGAATTTTACAATATGAATCAGACAAGCTGTAGGAAAGGAATAAAATGTGTTGCAGTTCCACTGTAGATAAAAGTAACTGACATTGTTCTTGAGCTAATTTCAAATCCACTACCAAAGAATTTTGGACATTTGATTTTAGAGAATTTTGCCAGCAAAAAAGGAGTAGTATTTGACCACATAACACAGGTCCTATAAAGAACTGGTGAAAAGACTATTTATAGCCATTCAGGATGTCTACTAGATCATTGCTGACTATAGAGTTCCCAAGGCCACTGTGGTCTTATACCACATCTAGCTAAATTTGGTGATTTCCTGTCCAAAGAGTGGAATTAGCCAGATATGTTATCATCTTGCCTATTTGTACAGCACATGTTTGGAAATTTGCATTGCTATGTTCTGGATAGCAAAGGGGCATCAGAGAGGCCAGGTCTGAGTCCAGAATTTCTATTGTAACTCATGACCCTGACAGCCCAAATGAGCATGAGGACCAGGCAATCCTCTCCAGCTGGGTGATCACTGTCCTCAATACAGAAGAGACCAAAAAAGAGAGCCTTTTCTATACAAACGCATAGCTGCCATCTACTAAGCCAGTTATTTTGTGGCATGTTGGGAGTTTGAAATCTTCATGTACATTTGTTTCTTGCAGGACAGTGGGGGAATGCAAGCCAGGATAGTCAGTAGCTCACCTGGGTGTATAACAGAACAATTCATTTTGGAATGAACCTCCAAAGGTCATCCAGTCCAAACCCCAGCTCAGATCAGGCCTAATCAGGTCAGGTTGCTTAGTTGGGTCTTGAACACCTCCAAGAACAGAGATTTTACATCCTCTCTGGACAATCTGTTCCAGGGTTTGATCACCCTCCTGATTACTTTTTAAAACCTAATACCTCATCAGAACGTCCCATGTTTCAACTCGTGTCCATTGCCCCATCTTATCATCACGCATCTCTGAGAAGAGTCTAGCTCCATCTTCTCTTTGTCCTCTGATCAGGTTGCTGTAGACAGGAATAAGGTTTTCCCTGAGTCTTCTCTTCTTAAGGCTGAGCAAACCCATTTCTTCCAGCCTCTCTTTCACTGATCAGCTTGGTGGCAAAAAGGCGGAGTACCTCAGTCTTTTCCCTGTCACATGTCACTAGTTCCCCTGCCTTACTGACCAGTAGGCCCACATTCTGTCTAACCCTTCTTTTGCTGCCAATATACTTAGAAAAACTTTTCTTACCATCCTTCACCTCTCTTTGTAGTTTCAACTCCAGCTAAGCTTTGGATTTCCTGACTCCATTTCTACATGCACAGATGTCTTTGCATTCCTCCTGGGTAGCCTATCCCTTCTTCCACCTTCTGTGTGCATCTTTTTTGTCTGAGCTCAGCCAGGAGCTCCATGTTCATCCATACTGGCCTTTTTCCAGCTTGCTTGACTTTCTGCACACTGAGATGGATCATTCCTGTGCTCCAAGGATGCAGTCCTTGAATATCAACCAGGTCTCCGAGGCCCCTTTTCTTTCAGAAAAGTTTCCTACGGGGTCCTTCAAGCAGGTCTCTCAACAAGCCAAAACTTACTCTTCTGAATTCCTGGATCTAGCTTACTCTTCTCAGGAACTTAAACTCCACAAGTCTCATTGTTACTGCAGCAAAGGATCCCCTTGCCCTTTACACTATCTACCAGTTTTTGCTCAATTGTGAGTCGCAGGTCTAACAGAGAACCTTCCCTCACCAGTTCACCAGTCACGTGCATCAGGAAATTATCTTCAATACATTCCAGAAATCTCCTGGATAGGTTGTGCCCAGCCACGTTACCCTTCCAGCTGGGTGATTAAAGTCACTCACAGGTACTAGGATCCAAGACTGAGACTTTCTCCAGCTGCCTAAAGAACGTTTCACCTGCCCCCACTCCTTTACCAGATGGGATGTAGCAGATACCCATTGCAGCATCACCTGTGCTGGTCGGTCTTCTGATCCATACCCACAAGCCTGCTACTGGCTCCTCACCTGTCCCAAGGCAAAGTTCCATCCATATGACTCCTTTATACAGAGCTCAACTTCTCTGCCATTCCTGGCCACCCGTCTTTCCTGTATCTCTCCATTGCAGCACTCTAGTCATGACAGTTATCCCACCACACCACCATGATCCCAGTGAGGTCTTAGCTCTGGAGCTGTGCATTGACTGTCCTCCCTGTTCCTCATGCGACATGGATTTGTGTACGGGCATTTGATATGGGTTCCATCATCAGTTGTGCTGCTTTTACAGGGGAAGTGTGAGAGCCTCCCCTGCCATGCCATCTCCCAGACGTGTCTGCTCTGCCTTTTGTGTCCTTGGTTCTCTCCAGGTTATGATAACTGTCCCTGGCATACCTCATGTAAAGCCCTCCTTGTTAGGTTAGGAAGCCTGTTTGCAAAGACACCCTTGCCACATTTTGTCAAGCATGCCCCATTCCCAGTTCAGTAGCCCTCGCTGTGACTGTGAGCCAAAGCCCTACCTGTGACACCACCCATGTAGCCCAGCCATGGCACCCTGGACCAGTCCATCTCTGCTTAGGCCTTTCCCTCCCTCAGATGGAATTGAGGAGACACCAGCTGCACCCCTCATCGCCAGTGCTCTGTAGCCACCCTTAACGCATTCCAGGTTAGGCCCAGCAGCATCACCAGTGCCCACACAGAAGATCAAGAAGGGGTGACAGTCCAAAGGATGAACAAGCCTGGGAAGCACCTCCACGACTTCCAGACTGGTTGTCAGATTGCTGCCTTCAGCTCCATAGAAGGGTTGTAACTACCCTGTAACTACCACACCACTTTTACCCTTCACATGGACACCAGAATCAGGCTCTGCTGGTTCTGATCCTGTTTGTCTGATTTGCACAGGTGGTCCCTAACTCAACTTCCCTCTGATATCAGTGGTCCTGCATTTATTTTCAGTTGCTGCTTGGCATAAGAACTTGGGAGCTGACCCTACCTGACAGTATACAAACAGTTTTGTAGTTAGTTAGAGCATCAGTACTTGCAAACCCCAGCATCTACACTTTGAGGAGGTGAAGTCAGACTATATTGGTTTTCACTGCATGTGCTTCTGTAATTACTAAGAGGTCCAGACAACTGCACAGAGCAAAAACACAGCAAAACCTCCTGAACATCTTCAGCCAACCATCTTCAGTAGCACAGCAAAGACAGATATGGACCTTCCTAGTCCCCTTACTGCTTAAATTTATCAATCAGATGAAAATAAGGTGACTTAAAAAGTAGCCTGGAAGGGGAGCAGACAATGAAACATCTGCTGAGTTCAAAACACTGTTCATAAGCAGTAGGTGAAAAGAAACAGAAGAGGAAGGGGGTGTATGAGCATCTACTTTTAATAAATTTGCTAAGGAGTATGTGGCAGCAGAAGGGCATGTAAGCAGCCACAACAGATGTAGTTTTAAAACAAACAAGTCTCCACTTATTTCACAATAAAAAAAATTTAGGATGCAATCTGAAATAACCCTGAGGAAAAAGAAAAGCAAACCCAAAGTTGAATAGGTCTAGACCTATATACTATGGGTCTCCCTACTTTCTATAGGACTGCAAAGTTCTAACAAGTCTTTGTTTCAGAAGTTATTTAAAAACATGTAGAAGGTCCATTAAATATGTCAAAAATACTCCTGAGGCCTGGAAGCATTCTTGAGTTCCCTGGCAATGACTAAACCTTTCACCTTTTTATTGAAGCAGAAAATTAACTTGGGAGAAGCACAGAGGAAGTGATCCTTCCTTACCAAGACTTAAGATGCTTGTGGAAAGGAGTATGAAAAAGAAAGAGGTATTAACCCATGGAGAAAAGCAGAAGCATTGATAGCAGAGGAACATCAATCCTTTGAAGACTGCACACAATCCAGGTCCCATGTGAATACAAAAATGAGTGCGTTTACAATTCAAGCTGGAAAAGGTGCCCAACTTTCTCTCAAAGGTAAAGTAAGCCTTTGTAAGTGTGATTGGTGTGCTAGAAGTAACATCAGCAGCCTGTCTCCCATCATTGATTAATATTTCCACAGAATACTGTAAAAACTGGATTGTGATCATTGGCAAAGATGAGTTGTTTCAATAAATGCAGTACATCTCAAATTAAATGCTGTAAATCTATAGGTTTGCCATCTATGCCCAACACTAGACATTTGAGGCTGTTGATTAATGCCTGGATTTTCCATTTTACGGTGGCATGCATTAAACATGGGGCAAACCTTTCATTCTGCCCCACCTTTATATAACTGACACTGCAGGTAAAAGTCATCCCTGGAAATCACATTGGTAGGAAAGCATGAGCAAGAAACGCCACCTGCTGTCTCCTGGATCACTGTTCCAAAAAGCTGATGGAGCACAAGGACACATGTACAAAACTCATGTTTAATTTTATTGCAGGAAGAATATTTGAATATGATAAACAGCAATCCCTCCCCATATAACAGCACTCAACAGAGCCCTCAGATCCCCATCTGAGCTGCTTACTACATAAAACTTGAGCCGCATTTCCTACAGAAGTCTCTTGTAGCAAAACCTAGAAAAAAAAAAATGCAGCAATTAACTTTGAAATGCAAATGCCTTCTTTTTTTTTTTTTTCCCAGATTGTTCACAAAAAGTGGTCTATTCATCGATTTTCACAATGTTGGCTTCTCTTGATTAAAACTCTGCATAAGTAAAGTATAATTATTTCACTGGCTACAATGTAGTGCACATCCTATTCTCTGAGGCTGTCTCCAAGAAATGTTCTCTAGTAACTCAGCCCTTCACATTCCAGCCACTCTGACCCAGCAAAACTCCTTAGTATTTGCTTAATTTTAGACAAAGTTGGTTTCCTGATCTTGGGTGCTGGGAAGCCAGAAGCCAAGCACACCTAAATACACTAAACTAAGCACATGGCTGAAGACTCTTCTGCACAAAAGCCAGCGTGCTCAGAACCTTGGTATACCAAAAGGTAAATTTATAAATAGATATTCAAATTCAAGCTTTCCCAATTAACAAGTCTCTGTGCAACTTTTATGAAACACATTAGACTTTGTTTGAAATCAGCTGCATAAATATTAGAAGTTAACCTTTCCTCCTACCTTTTTTCCTAAGGGAGGATGTTCCCAGTTTTCTATACCACTTCCAGAGCAACCGTCAATATTCTAATGTTTAACTGTCCGAATTTTGTTTGTGTTTCTTCGAACTACCCTTTAATCCTTCTTGGGTCTCTGCTTTCTTTTTCTACTGGAGTATTGATAGTTATTTGAGGGCATCGCCCTTCTCTCTCAAGACAAAGAACTGGTGTTTCTTCGAAACAAATAGTCAACTTAATAGTTAGCTAGAGTAAATCAGCCTCAGGAAAACAAGTAGTCAAGAGAACAAAAAATAGAATACATCAGTTATATTGACAATTGTAATAGAAGTTATCATTCCTTCAGATGCAGGTAGGATACAGCCTCGGTCAGGAAACAAACTTCTTGCAATTAATACAAGCTTCAAAGTGCCAAATGAGGAAACGAAATAGAATTGACCTTATATATTTGCTATACAACAAGCTAGATGGGTCAAACTATCTTCTATTGTCTATCAAAATGTATTTTTATATCAAACAGTTGTCCTGATAGTGCCAACCAAGTAAACTGAAGTGTGGTTCACTCTAATTTTTTTTTTTTTAAATAATTATTGCCACACTGTGAGCAACTTTCACAAATCCTGTATCAAGTTTATTTGTGGAGAAAAGATTGGGAGCTACTTAAGGGTCCAAATTGTATTGGAAGTGTTAAAAGAATTTCCAACTGAGGGAAAAGAAAAGGATTAAACACCTGTACTCCTGAATTATGTGTGTAATTATGAGATACACAGTATTACAGAAGTAATTAGCTGTGTTCTTAGACTAACGTATGTAGTACTTTAACCTATGCAACCACTCGTAAAAAGTGCGCACATATTTCACAAAAAAGTGATACAAATTACAAACTATTCTTCAGTTACACTTGCACGAAATTCCATCCACTCTGTAACACTTCTGTGCACTTTAGCATTAATAAGACACAATGGCAACAGAAATGAGTTACAGCACTAGAGCCTCAGAAGGAACTCCCTGACCTGCTAAAGATGCATTTCTGCATGGATGGATTCTTGTTTCTTCACAGTGACTCAGTGGCTTCAACAAAGTCTCATATAGCATGCAAAGATTCATTCACAGAAAGAATCCTCTGAATTCTGACATTTGCTTGAGGAAGGTAGAGAGACAAAATAAAAAGAAAAGAAGCCAAAGGAGAGATTAGGTGGCCCAACTTGGAGAGTACTACGCTGGGCTCTACCAAGTCTTGTGCTCACAGGACTGCTAAGTTCTGTAACAGGCTCATCACTTCATACACAGAAGTAAACCAAAAGTACCTGAGTGACACCCAAGGTATGGCTGTTTCCAATTCCTTCTACTCCAGATGGTGAATGAGAAAAGATCTTGGGGTATGCAAGACTCATAGTTACAAACAGCTTTTTACTACTAGGACCAAGCACATTTAGCCTGGAGTCATTCAAGATGCATCAACGTGAAGCTTCTTTGTACTGCTTTTACGATCACTTACTCTACATATGAGTGAATTATGCAGATGATACATAATTCCAGTCTAAAAAATTGATTGTGCTTGCTCTAAGAAACTTGTTAGGATTCAGTTGCAAATTTCTATCAAGATCTGCTTATCCTGGGAGGCTTAGTATCAAAAAATTTGAAGGAAGCAGTATGTGGGGCCACTCACTGTGAGACTCTTTTTCAGTAATCTCCTTCAAGTGAAAACACGACCAGTTGGTTACCATGCTACCTCCTACAGCATTTCCATGATCCCATTTGATATGAAAAAACATACTAATATTTTGCTTCTGAAGAAAAAGATATTAAAGGGATCAAAAAATGCTTGCTTTCCTCTGATTTCTTGAGATGTACAGAATTTGAATAAATGGTTAAGGCACTTCCCCACTCTTTTATCTAGACTTTGCACTGCATCTATGCTTTCAGTCAGAACATTACATTTTATGAAGACTGAATTTTCTTCTCATGAACCACAGAAGTCAGGTCAGATATACATACTATTTTGTTCACTTCCATCAGGATGTTCAGCAAAGGAAAATCCTGATTTAAGTGCCCGAGGAAAAAATTCAAACCATTCCATCACTCCATTTCTGAACAAGATACAAATAAATACCCACAGTCGCGACTTGTTTCTAGCATCAAAACGGAAATCTGGAAGCTACATGATCTGCATTTAAAATGCCGTTTCACACAAACAACTTAAACAATTGCTCATTGTGAAGGAGGGGAGAAATTTTATTTGAACCTGGCTTCTAAGAGATGCTAACAGCAGTTCAGTTTGCCATCAAATACGGAACTATTCCAAAAAGAGATTTGACCAAAGAGGTTTAGCAGCCTGATAGCCCAATTGCTTCTGATTTAAAAGCTTTGCAGGGGTCTTTTTTGAACTAGAAATCTGGAAAAGCATGTCTTCCAGCGTGCACATGGTTATCCGTCCTGAAGTTTGTAGTTTCGTACAAATATCTCTTAATTTGGCAGAGAGGTCAGGGTTTTCTTCCATCTTTTTCCTGACTGTAGCCAGCTAAGGAGGAGAAAATGTCAGACAATTACAGTTCAGCAAGTGAGATCTCATTCAACCATCATGTTGAAGACCAGCAATCACTCAAATGAAAAAAAAAGTACACAAAGATGTGTCTAATGCAGTGACTCATAAGAGGATCTTATGCAGCACACGTTATATATCACCAGACAATGGTGGAAATGCACTGGATACCTATTAGAGAGAGTTTATTAGATTTAAAACTTCCTCAAAGTTGTACAGCCCTATTTCCAGCCATACTATAGACTAACACTGTTATTTTATATTTAAACCCAGGAAATGTAATTGCTTCCTGGAATCTACTTTCTAGGTCAGCACTATTCTAATTATTATTGTGTATCACATTAAATGTACAGTACGGTACAAATCAATAAAAATCAGACTACAGAACACTGAGAAGTTCTGTATGCCATAGACAGAGTATGAGTTCGAGTATAAGTGAATCTCTTAAAAACTGTTATTGATTAACAACCTCTTGTGGAAGGAATGGATTAGGACTAACGCCTAGTCTTCTTAGGGACTGTTACAAATTTGCCAAACAAAATCAAAAAACAACATTTACACAGTCAGCATTTATTGAAATTAATTTACAAAACTAAATGCTGCTTAAAAAGAATTCTTTTCAACATAGCAGTTAATATATATGGGCAATGTTTTGAAAGGTACGCCCTCGTTTTATCTAGTATCTGTGTTTTACATATCAGTTATTCAATTGTTTAACAGGCTGCAGTGAAAAGCTAAGTACTTAACCATTAACACAGTTTTAAAATATCTTGTTCCATAGACACATTCAAAATTAATACCCTACAAGTTTCAGGAAAAGCAGCAGGAGTGCTGCCAAGCTAATAGGGGTACATATGTGCTCTGAAGGAAGCCTTCTTCGTGATCAGTACTGTAAAAGCTATTTTTTATAGTAAGATAGTAAATGTTATTATTTCCCATATCACATTTCCCTGTATAGCATCACAGTTCTTTGCAAATATTATCAATCTAACAGTATCTCTGTGATCAGAATTTTATTCTCATTTTTACATCAAATGAAAACAGCATAGAAGTCAAGGGATTAAATTATTTAATGCCACTAGGGAACACTTCATCTACACTCAGATGAAATCTGAGCTTCTACAAGTAAGATCCACAATAAAAGAGGGAAGAGGACAGCTAAGTGTTTTGTCCAACAGTACAGAAGTCCAGCCAGCTGGCATTTGGCATTTGAATGCATCAGAACCCAAACAACCTTGGTAAGGTGAACTCAGGCACCTGAAGTTCTGTAGCTGAACCACCATCATCATGGCTCAGCCAGGCACCTTGGACCCCTTCACATTACTGTATACTTACCACCTGCTCAGAAAACTCAATTTTTTTCACAAAGGGAGGAGAATCTACTTCCACTGCTGCCTCTAATGTCTTGATTACTTCTTCTAGTGAACTAGATCTGAGCTGGACAAGAACCTTAAAAATAAAATAAAACCACACCGTACAAATAGTACTTATCAGAAAGCAAATTTTTTAAAAAGTGTTTAAGGAAGACATGAAGCAAAGCAGAACAAAATACATTTCTAGATGCTGTAATGATAACAATTCACTATTCATGAAGAAAGCAGAGAGAATGATCAATTTCCACAGAGGTTTGCTTTTTTTTCACAGCTGAGACCTGGAAAGGGAGGGTAAGCCTGGTGGTAGAGCTCATCTGATGGAGCTGCATTAGCTGTTCTTGAATAAAGTGTTTTTTCCCATAGCTTAGAGAGATCACTTACAGGGCACATGCAGTAGACTTTCTCTCAAGTTGCAGACCATGCAACTAAAGAAAAAGATTGTTTTATTTACATACGTGGTTAAGGTTCATAGGGCTGAAGGAAGCCTGAAGTGGGCAGAGCACAGCTAAGGGAGGCATCTAGTTGGAGCTGTGTTTTTTTTAAATCTCTGGTAGCAGGAAAGCCAAAAGTCACAATGTCATAATTAGAAATTGTTCACGGCTCTGTACTTGCAGATGTAGGACTGGTCTACTTTCCATTCCCATTTTTTGTAGGAAGAGATTTTAAAAAATGGGGGAGGGGTCTTAACAATTCAGAATGTAACTCATCCAACTGACAGAAATTATCTGTTGGCTCAAAAATAAGCTCAGCAACAGTACTGATACATGTTGGTGCTACTAAGAAGCTGGACTTCTGCTACTTTGCACATGGGAGGTTTTTTCCCAGTATAGTATATTTCTCTGAATGATTCTAATACAAAGAAAGCATACTTACATTAAGATTACTGTATAATTTGTTTTCCGTTTCCATTATCTGTGAACAATAAAATTTGGCTTGCGCTACATAATTCTAGGAAGGAATTATAAATAATGAAAAAAAATACAGTTAAACATGTGTGACACTCTTTCACAATAAAAGTTCAAGAAAAACGATAGCCTTTCACAACTTCTCAAAGAATCACAAACCATCATCTAGAACCCCTCTGCCAAGACCAATAGACTCCAAACAGCATCCAGCCTGTGGAAAGAACACTCCACGCTGGAGTTGCTATGTTATCTGGCCCTTTAGCACATCACAGTACTCTCTGCCTCAGATCAGCAGGGAAAGGAAGTGTAACCAACACTTAACACAAGAGATCCTAAAAGACAGAAGATCTACACATATGCTCCAGTTTGGTACATCTCAGAGTACTTAAATGAACTGCAACATATTTTAATATGGGTATTTACCGTGCCCAGCACTTTTAACCTTTTGGACATAGGCACTTAAGTACTGTATCTATGCCATCAACTGATTCGTACAGACAGTAAATGTTGCACTGACATTTACTAGACCAGCTACTGCTACTTGGGATCAAAACTCATTTTACAGCAAGATGTACTGTCAAAGATCATGGAGCTTAAGGAATAGTTAAGCATAATCTGGAGCATTATTCTGCTTGCAGAACAGGAATTTAAACTGATTTTTACATAAAGCAACAGCATCAAGGATATTTCATGTTGTTTCAAAGACAAAGATTTTGTTTTTTAATCTCAATGCCAATGAGAAGCCCTGTCATGTCATCATGCACACGAATAAATTAATTTTAATGATGCTTTAATTAAGTGTCTCTATTCACAGAGACAGTGCTAAAAAGACCCCAGAGTGCATAAGAAAAATGTAAAAATTCTACTTCATTCATTCAAATCTGTGAACATCAAATCGCTAGCTCTTACAGTGCCCCTGAGCTCTGTTTAGACATGAAACAGGTTCAGAATTTCCTCAAGCTGTATACACAAATTAATGGCAGAGGAAATACTGGACTTTAGAATTTCCTAATTGTTATTATTCTGCTCAATCTTTCACCCTGTTCAGCCTCAGACCCTCTTCGTAACAGTGCCTAAGGCACCAGAGGTATATGAAAACCTCCCTGTGAAGAAACATGTTGTGGAGAAAGACAGGCCATGTCCCAGGCAGCAGGGAAATACACATCACAGCCTTTGAGTTTGCTTCCCAAGGTAAACATTTTAAGGAGATGATTGTGCAAATATTTTAAATTATCATTCTAATTCTATTTAAAGGAAATCATCACTAAATAGCAGTATCTACATGACTGGGTCCATAGGTACATCTGATCTGGTGGCCCAATTCTCTTCCATTTTCTAAAAATATTCTATATGGCATTGTCACTAACAGAAAACATCTGTGCATTAGACTCACAACATACGTTCAGATTTCAGAATTTCCACATTCACTCTGTGTGAGAGTTGTCTACACTCCTACACTTTCAGGTGCCTAGAAGTTCAAGTACTTGAGGGTATTACATAGATTAGTTACACTTCCTCTATGTTAGCTTCCTTTCACTGGCTAACTTACTACAATAAAACTACAGAAATTCAGGCACAAATCAAAACAAGAGGTACTGTACCTGTTTCAGTGCAGTTGCCACAGCAAAGCATAATGCTCGCAGTGGTAATGTGTCACCTTTTAGCTGTGCTTCTTCAAGCAGTTTCACAGAGGCTTTCCAAGACTCCAAGCTGTCCTGCATAGAAATTTCAAACATAAGTTGCACTTGTTATTTGTGTGATCTGAAAGGACTGTAGGCAATTGCATTTAGAAGTAAACATACATAAGATCACCAAGGCAATCCATATATGAACTCAACCAAGCAGATTCTGCGTAGTACTTCTTGGGAAACACAACATCAAAAGACGATATGCAAAGCTACAGATTTCAGAAGAGGGTAGAAAGCACTTTCATTATTTTAACAACTACACCTTGCCCTAGCTGTCTGGGCTTCTGTAAGAGATAAAACAACCCTGGCAGTACGCTAAAACCAACAGACACTTTCCTTTCCACTTTCCAATCATTCCTACATTAGGAAGAAAGATGACTTTTTGTCCTTACTTTATTCTACAAGCTACATTGGATAGCTGTGGCAGGTGCTCCCCACCATTGCCCTCCCAACACTAGAAACTTCTCAACTGTCAAAAAAAGCTAGTAGCTGGGACCTGGGTATCCAGCCACCCAATTAACAGGGCAAAGTTGTACAGTGACAATGGTTGGAAGATGGGTCCCCAACCAATTAAATACTTTGGTTAAAAAAAACTTTGACATTTAAATTGGCATAGTCTGCAGGATGTCAATAGAGCAATTATTCAGGAGGCATGGCTGTAGCCTTTCTCCCCCAGGTACAAAATGGGTGAAGGAAAAGTAGTCCGATCCAGCAGTGGTTGTAGAGAGAACAGAATGTTGTCACGGAAATAGTAGAGTGGTAAAGGCAAAGGTGCCATCCTAGGCACCTGCTTGATTTAAGAACAAGAACAAAATAACAATTTTGACAGATTGGCAAAGGACAATTTTAAAAAGCAATTGGAAATAGAATGTTTAAAGGGAGACCAGAAACAAGAAAGAGAGTGGACATGTCTATTAAAACAAAAAATTAAAATCATCCTAGCACAAGTTAAAAAGCCTCCCAGTATTGTCCAAATCCAGAAGTTGTTTGGGGGTGCGGACCCCAGGGATTGGGATGGGGGACATCTGGAAAGATCCTGATGAGAATAATTCTGAAGAAGTGGAGCAGTTGAAGGAAAAGTATGTGCGTCCTCTTATTAAAATAGAGTCATATGGGCTCACAAGGTGGGAACCCCAAAACCACTGTCCACATGACCCCCTGGACAGGACCTGAGCTCAGTGATTTACAAGCTAAGTTCTTGCCCAAGTAAAATAGAAAGCAAGTATCTGTGTAGAGTTTTTGTAACTGAGGGCAACTGGATATTGCCGAGTGATGACGAAGCAGGGGGCTTCTGGTGTCTGGGAGTATTTCTGAGTGATGGGCCAGCAGACGACCAGTCAATAATATCTCGAGTGGCCTAGTGGGCTGGGGGTATGGACCCCACCTTGACAATGCTAAAAACTTCTCAATTGTCAGAAAAAAACAATAGTTAAGATTGAGGAGTCCGGCTGCCCAATCAGCAGGGCAAAGTCATTCAGTGACTGGTTGGAAGACAGTTTCCCAATCAATGAAATACTTCTGTCAAAAGAAACTTCTGGACTATTAACCATGTATGACCACAGAGCAAATTTGACTAGGGTATAAATGGAGCCCCACTGAAGGGCCATTTCGAGTCAGTCCTCCTGGAAGCAGTGGGTCTGCAATTGGGGACTCTCTCCCTGGGTTGGGATGTCCCCTAAGAAAACTCCTCAAGGTTGAGAGCCCTCATCTTATACGTCATGATTGCATGCCTTGACTCATCATTCCAAGCTTAGGATCCCAAGTTGGCTGTGTAGTATTAACTCCATTTGGCATCTTGAACCTGTGGTTTACTAATGTCTGTTGGAGCGTTAAGCGATTTTGATTAAAACAGACTTCATTCCTAGTTTATCACCTGTTGAACAATTTTGGTTAAAATAAATTTCCTTTGATTCTGCAAGCCTCTGTGACAACAGTTAATGGCAATCAATGTTTTCTAAGCACTGAACTACTCAGCACCATTACACTAAAGAAATCCGTGTATGTTCAAATTTGAACATTCAGCAATTTTTAGCCTCTTTTATATATTAAATCTTGAAAGACATTTCCAAAGTATATATTCTAGTACAATAGATTCGACATTTTCCTGCCTTCCAACACAGAAAGCTTCCATTATTGCTGTACTGTTTTCAATAGGAGTCTATAGTAAAAGGCAATGAGTTTATCTGTGTGTTATCTTACAAACCACCAACTCTCAAAATCAATGCTCCTCACACTGGAAATTATGAGTAGAGCTGACTCTAACCCAAACAAAGTAATACCTGCCAAACTTAAAAGCTGGCAGAAGCAAGGTCTTTTAAGAACTGGTACCACCAATATGGACAAGAGCTTTCACATTCCTTCATTGTATTTGGTGTTGATTTCTGTTCCGACTGTTCGAAGTGTCATTCCTGCAAAATACAGGCCATGATTTAAGGGATAAGGTCATCTTTTGGGTGTTTAAGGGATGCTTTTCAATTCCACTGCTGAATGCTTTGCACATCTTGTGAAAATACCTTTTAAGCCACATAAGAAACCTGTGGTTTAAAACATGTTCTTTGAAAAATTAGAAACATTCTGATCATCATAAGATTGATTATTATTACATAAATGTTTTGTTGCCATCAAAAGGCCTATGGCCCTTTCCTGCACTAACAGAAGGACCATCTATTACCTTAGAGGATAGCAGTGCCTTACAGTGACTTAAAACATCCCAGAATTGTTTTAGAGTTGACCTCTACAACACTTCTGTACAAAGGTTAAACATTAATTCCTTTGTTTATCCACTAGAATTAATCTGAGCTTTAAACCTTGAAAATTTTTCTGTACTAGTTTCTGGCATGGTTATTCAAAAGAAACCAAGAATTAACCTTGTAAAAATCCAGCGCTGCTCTTAATGATACCAGCACCATTATTTCCAGTATTCAAGTAGCATATCTTGAAGATATTTCCCTTCAAGATTTTTTCTGAAGTTTCTTATGTTGCATCATGAATAAAACCACTTCTGAGCTTCATGGTTCCTCCTCCTACTAGTAACAGTTGAATCAAAAGATAAAGCTTTTGAAAGAGCTCCACCTAATTCTGTGCAGTGCATAAATGGTTACTACAGCTTATTTCCTTATTGATAGTATTTTATCTGAATTTTAAAAAAACCTCCACAAATTCATTGTGGCTGTTAAAACAAATGGGTGACAGTTTAGATAATTTCCCCTCTATTTTTATCAACTCACTAAATGGTGGGTCAGATTCTCTATTAAAAAAACAGGTATGGCCAGAAGTAGTAGAAAATAGAAGTTTCAGGAACCTGTTCCTGTTGCACATGCCATGGATCCAAGCCTTCTGACAGCAAGACACAGAAAGAACCATGTAAAGATTTTAGAGAAGAAGCTACAGCAGGGGGAGTAAAAGATACCTCAGAGAAACACAGTGAGTTCCTGTGAAAGCCTCTATCAAAATGGGTATAGACCAAGGAATATGCTTGCAGTGGTAAATATTGCCTCAGTACATACTAGTAGCAAACACCATCTTATAAACTTGGATTGTAGCACAGTGTCAGTGTCTTTGTGCATTTGTAACTTTCTAAACAGGTGCCCTCTACATAGAACCAATAACATCCCCAAACCAACTGTAACCATCTGTCTCTAGCTGTTTTTAACATCAGGCAACTTCCACAGCTCTTTCTTAGCTCTGCCTACTGCCCCACTCTCCAAATATCAAGGCCATATGGCAATTTCTATCTCCCCTGACCTAAAGGCAGCCCTGATTCATTAGACCTGAGAATTTCAGAAGCACCACATAAATTACTGCTGAGCTATCATTTTAGGCTAACTCCTCTTTACCACATATGCACAGTTTCATTGTAAGGTTAACTGAGAAACCTGAGGAAGTTTAGTCTAGTGCTATAACTCTTCCTCTGCTAGTGTCTTTCTTCCTAAAACCATGAAGAAATTGAAGAAGAGTTTCCTACTGAATTTGGGAAGGGCCTATGTCAATATTTCAAATTTCAGAACTGATTCAAAACTGGAGGGGAAATTAAAACAAAATAGTTTGGGGGTCTCACTTTGCTATAAAAGGGAAACACTCCTAAGGAAACACTCATAGGACCTGTATAGCCTAGTTTCTTACTGTATTCATGCTCTTTCTCTCAGAGCTAAAAATACAGTTAAGCTTAAGAGGCAGCCTGTCTCTCACTGAAGGCATTTAGGTTTCTTTTCTCCACTCAGCTGCTCATTTTGATCAGGCATGTAGGAACAGATTACCTTTGAGAACTCTAATCCTTGTCAAATTTGGCTGCAATTACAGAAATGGTTAAAGGTTACTTGGAAGGGGAGGAGAGAAATGGATGGGAAATGTCTGACAAACAGAGTATTCCATATATATGCGTTATTTCTTAAGGAAGTCAGATTATAAATCAAGCACAGAGTGTAGCCTGAAGTGATGCGCAGACTCTAGAGTAAGAATCCTATCAGCTAATTAAAGGCTGTACCAAATTTGTTCCTTAGTGTTTAAGTCCATGCAATTTTATAGGGATTTACTTTGTGACATTAGTTTGTATGCGAAGCTATATATGTGCACCATATTATTCACAATGAAGCAATTTAGGACTTAAATATGTCTAAAATATTTGTACTAGGTAAGAAATCATGACTAGGAAGATATGGAAATTTTAAAATCCAAAAAAAAGACATAGAGAAGGCATTTCAAATACTTTATCATCACATAAATTGAAAATACTTACCAGTTTGTAACATATTGCAAATGCAAGTAGATAGGTTTCTTTGTTGAATGGTATACCTTGTTTTTTCATTTCTATCAGAACTTCAAAAGCACCTGTAAAAAATACATTAGTGTTACTCACTTTACAAATTTAATGCTGTACATTTAATAATTGAAAAAAAAAAATTTCAACGTGGTATGAGTTCAGTAAGTCTATTTCAAAATAAGAATGTAAACGGAGATCTATTATTTAAAAAAAAAAAACCTAATACATTTCAAAAAGGTTTAATTTAGGGTCAGTTGGATGTAAATATTTCTTCCCAGTGAGAAGGTTTTCAATCTACACTAGTATCTGGTCTTACTGTTTTATTATTTTCATACAAATCTAAAACTAAATTCTGAATACTTTACAAAGACACACGATCAAAGCTTCTACCATTTTAGGGAAACTAGTAACACCTGATCTAACAATCAGTTCCCATCTGAAACTAGCTTCTCAGTAACATCCATGCTCCACTACACCACAACACTGCATTCAGGCTCTGATCTAGTTATTTTTACAGTGGTTCAGTCTCAACTTTTAGGACAACTGCTGGACTTAGATCTGCCAAATGTCAAGACACCAAGCGCTGCATGTTCAACCGTTTTCAATAATGGGATTTGCTTGAAAAGCTTACTTCATACTAAATTTAAGCTCTTCTCATGGAAAGTATTTTCAGTCAGGTCAGATGGTTCCCCCTTATCCTCACAAAGGGCCAAACTGATTTAAAGCATTTAACTTAAATATTGCAGTAGCCAGTCTGTGTGGTCACACTAATAAGACAAACCAAGACTATGGTCTGGGTTTGTTTGCAAAGGAAAAAAGGCACTCTTCCCTGCTCTGACATAAATGCAGAATAGCCAGAAAGACTGCTGAAGAACTTACTGCTCCAAAAATGTAAAACAAACTTGGAATAGAGAAAACAAAAAGCCATGGGAAATTAAAAACCAAAGAGAAGTTAAGCCTTCATAGAAGAGTTTCTGTGTTTAGGAAACAAGCCATCTGGATAATCACAATTCCGTGCAACTGAGAATGGTAAGAATGCCATTGGAAGTATGAAACAAATACAGCCTTCCATTTTTACTATACACTACAGTGCAGCTTATTCACATCTACAGTGATTTACATGATGTTTGGCCTTCTAAACCCATAAACCAGTCAGTAATATTCATTTAAAATACATGTATATTTATATACACACACACTTACAGTGAGAAGCATCCTCCTCAAAATACATTTCCCTTAGCAAACATGGTACTTACTTTCAAAACGGCCCTTTTTAAACAACATAGTCATCAAAATATGGAATGATGTACTCTCTGAGAAAAAACCATGCAAATTCTGGAGAAGAAACATACAAACAGTATAAGCATAAATAAAGTTAGTACAGTGAGTATTCTTACTGTGCACAGCATTTAGCTGGTCTTCTGACTGGAATAAACCACATCTTCACAAGCTCAACATTTAACTCTGTGGATTTCCTGACTGTCCCTCTGTCAATTAACCTCTAAAATACCAGTGACCCAGTATGGTCAAAAGCTCACTAAAACTAAACAGAAATTTCCCACAGATTCACACTATCGTTTTTTCTTAGTGATAGAACATCTAAGTTCATGCAGGCAGAAGTCACTAATGGCAATTCCAAAATCTCAGAAGAAATACAGCTTGCAGCTGATTAACAATATCTTTGGGGCAAAGTATCACCACAATGAAACAGAAAGAATTTTTTGCTAATCACAGTATCAAATGATGAACAGATCAACACAAGGGCTTGAGTGATGACAAGCAGAGTAGCAAAAGAAAGAGCAAGTATATTTTACTTTACACTTCAATCACAGTGAGTGTTTGGAATAGCCAAATAAAATGACAGAAGTATTAAGTCTAAATTTCTGCAGCAGAGTCTGAAGAAGTAGTGCTGTGCCTTATGATCAGTTACAAAGTCCTGAACATACTGCAGGACCTGTCTTAATGACATAGATCTCAATCAGAAAAAAACAAAACAAAACAAAATCCACACATATTTTTCCATATGCCTAATTTAATAAAAGTAGCCCAAGCAAGACTTCTCCCATTTCTGGCTAGGCATATCTCATGCCTTAATGAATTAACATGATACAGATGACTTTCCACTGATCACCAGGGATTTTTGAAGACACAATATTATTGCACAGAATCTTTTTAATTTATTATACACTGGACATGATTAATACCTTGTCATAATAGCACACACAGCATTTTACAGATGTTCTAAACCAAATCCTTAAGTTTCTTCGGTACTAAAATGGCCAAGTTCCTGATCTTATGAGTATCATACCACCTCTACAGGGCTCAGAGGGATTTTGAAGTACAGAGTAACATGATAAATCTGTTGGTGCAAACAATCTAAGGAATTTCAGAGGACTACTATATAAAAACTCACAAGTGTTCATTTCCAAGAATCACCTAATGCAACACAAGATGCAGGAAGACATGTATCAGTTGTGTTCATTTGAGGAATGACTTTTCTAAATCAATACCTTTTATTCAAATGATGCCATTATACACAAATACAATAATAATCAATTGAACTAGCATTTAATTTTCTTTTAGTTGCTGTTTGCCTATTTTTAAAATAAAACCTATGTAATCTGCATCCTTACATTAATGTCATAGACGTCCTTGCTGCTGCAACACATGTACTTCAAGTCAGTAAGCTCATGCAAGGCTCATGTGTAGCATACCAATTACTCATATTGAACTAGTAATAACAACAATATTTCTAAAATATATAGGGGAATTACCTGATCTTTGATAAGTTCTACTGCAGGTCTTTCAAGGTCCAGCTCATAACATAACCTCATAAAGAGGGGCCCAAATTTAAAATTATCTAAGTCTGCGATTCCATTCTGTTCATGGTACCTATTAGAAAGATTTAAAAAAAGTTAACCACACAAGGCATGGAATTTGTTAAGGGGAAACAGCTTTAAACAGAAAGCAAGATCTGTATGTGCAATCACAGAGGCCCACTTCTCTATCTGCACCAGCTGAAGACATTTAGATAACAGGAGAATAATTTTATGGAAAAAATATTGTTTTGATAAAGCTAATAAATTAACTAGTTATATGTAATTTCTTTAATTTCCAGTAAAGTAACCTGCATTGAATTAGAAATAGAATGGGTCTCTGCCACAAAAATTCCAAGCTACTTTACCTTTCATTCACAGAGCAATAGCACAGGAAGTTGCAGCAGTCTACTTTAGCAGCAGTACCTGCTAAAATACCTCAACTTTTTCTCTCCTACACTAAAAAATAATAATAAACAAAAGATAAATATAAAGTATTTCACTTTTTTCTTTATAGCACATAGACTGTAATTGCTGGTAAGGTTTTTATTCACAAAACCTCTTGACCTGCCGCTGCTGGGCCCAGACAAGTTTATGACCAGGCATGTCTTGGCTGGAAATGCCACTGAGCACACCACTACCTCTCAAGCTGAGAGAAGACGTTTCTATATGGCTCACCACCCATTCTGCATTCAGTAGGATACCACTTTGCTCCTGTAGCTCAACCCTCCTTTGATCTGAGACTGTCTGGAGTATTGGAAAACCCAAAATAAATTAAAATACAGCCTTAGTTCAAGTGATTAACTATGCATATAGCCACTGAATTAGGACAAGCCCTCAACTGCAGACATAACCTGAGATGATCTATTAAAAACAAAAAAATAAAGACAGAAAAGAGTGTTACCTGGATTGTTAAAAATACCTGTAAATAACTTTTCTGGCTAGTTCCACATCAGATGAAGTCTCACATAAATGCAGCAATTTTTGTAATTCATTTTTAAAAACAATTCCATTTTTCTTTAATTTTTCTTTCATACTTTTAAAATACAGATCTGAAAATAAAACACATTATAGTAGCAGTCTGTAGACAATTCCCTGTGTTGCATAGTTAGTACCTGAAGCATGGAGATTCAATGAAGAAGAAAGCTTGTTTTTTTCAACACAGAAAACGCATAAAGCTTCTCAGAGACAAGCATGCCTAAGTGTGCCCATGAAGTCATGTCAGAGTTGGAAAACCAAGAAGATGCTCACTGTGAACTTAATTTCATTGTGTGGGTTATGGAATATGTCAGGTAAAAGAAAAATCTTAAAGATTAAAAAAGTTTTGTAAGTGACATTTTCTGCCTTATGTTCTTTTTTTGAAAAGCAATCAAACAAACCCAATCCCACTTAGCTTTCATTCTATTCAACAATGTTCATACAGAAGATTTAAATTCCTTCACAACTGATGCAAACACAGAGTCTCATACAAATTCTATGTATTTCTGTACATAGACATAAACTTAGTGTCGCTTCCCTTCTCCTCTGAAAAGAGGTTTCTCTATCCAGCATATTTAAGTATGATAAAACAAGCACAAAGACGAGTCCTTCAGTTGTTAATCTCAAGGCTCTGATTCAGACATACATAAGATTAAAATTGCACGCACCACACCTGGCATGCCCATTCCTCTAATGGTGCTGTCCCGTTTTGGGCAGGGAAGTGAACTTTTTTGTAGCAGCTGCTGGGTCACTGCTGTTTCCAACCTAGTAACCTAGACAAGAGGTGCAAAGAGAGCACCTCAGAGAACAACATATTCAGCTACTGGATGTGTATGGGTTGCTACACGCAAATACAGGTCCTGACTCAAGACAGATGCAGAGCTGAGTCCTGCGAAGTCAGAAGAATGTGTATGTGTATGTGTGTGTGTATCTATCTATCTATCTATCTATCTATCTATCTATCTATCTATCTATCTATCTATCTATCTATCTATCTATCTATCTATCTATCTATCTATCTATCTATCTATCTATCTATCTATCTATATGTGTGTCCTGGGTTTGAGTGAGTGATGGGGTTTTTTGGTAGCAGGGGAGGTGGCTACAGGGGTGGCCCCTGTGAGAAGCTTCTCGAAGCTCCCCCAGCTCCACATCAGCACCAAAACTGAGCTAATCGGCTGCGCCTCTGCGATAACGTATTTAAGAAGGGACGTGGTGACGAGCGGTGGGACTTGTGAGGAGGAGTTGCAGCAGCTGTGTGAACACCAAGGTCAGTGGAGGAATGGAGGAAGAAAGGAGGGGGGAGGTGTGCCGGAGCAGAGACCCCCTGTATCCTGTGGGGAGATGGCAAGGCGGCCCCCCCTACCACCCATGGAGGTCTGTGGTGGAGCAGACATTGTTTTATGGCCTGTGGCTTCTGCCAGGATGATCAAGGTGCTGTGCCCAAAGAAGGCTGGGGTCTTGTGGGAAAAGGTAGCCCCTCTGTTGTAGTTTGGCACTGGGAGGATTGCAGCATGTGGGGGTGTCCCACGCTGGAGCAGCTTGGGAAGGGCTGCAGCCATGGGAGGGAATCCAGTTGGAGAAAGTTGGTGTCCCACGATGGAGCAGTGTGGGGAACGCTGCAGCCCATGGGAGGGACTCATGTCGGAAAAAGTTTGTGGAGTACTGCCTCCTGTGAGAGGGGGATCACAATGGAGCAGGGGGAACAAGTTCCAAAAGCTTTCCCCACTGAAGATGGAAAAAGAGGCAGCACTGACTGCACCCCCCATTCCCTGCCCCTGTGCCTCTGGGGGCGGAGGTAGAGATATCGGGAGCAGAACTGAGCCCGGGGAGAAGAGAGGAGAAGACGGAAGGTGTTCTCAAGATATGGCAATGTTTCTCACTGTCCTACTCTGTTACGTATTGTTAGTGTCTGTAATAAATGTATGTTCTTTTTTTCTTCCCCTAATGAATCTGCCTTTTACTCGTGGCCATATGGGTGATTTTTTCCCCATCCCAGTCCTATCTCAAACCCGAAGCCTGGCTCTCTGTCCCCTCTTATTGCCAGAAGAGAAGGGGGAGAGAGTGGCTACGTGATGTTTGACTGCCAACCAGCCTCAAACTACGACAATGTGTATGCATATATAATGGTTGTGATGTGTTCAAACGTGCACATAAATTTAAATACCTGGGATCCAAACTGTATTTGTAAAGAACACATAATAGTTATTATAACTACTGTAGTCAATTAACTGCTGTAGTTAAAAGTATAATTATTATAGTTAATGTTGCATTTTAACTATAATAAATATATGTAACAGAATAGTAAATATTATTATATGTAACAGAATAGTTATTACTTCTTTTTCCACTTCTATACCAAGTTTATTACTAGTCCTAATTGCTTCTTTCAAACTTTCAAGTGTTAGACTAAGCACTGAGTATAGAAATCATGCAAACATACACACAAAGAGGTGCTTAGGACATTGTTTTCATCAGTTGTCAGGCACTACTATTTGTACAAAATAAAAAGGCCAACTCTGACCTGTAAAGCCAAATATTTGGCTTCTATAATCCTGTTTTAGCAAGAGTGATTAACTCTTAGCAATAAATTCAAAGTATCTCAACTACAGGATGAATAATCCCCAACATAACTACCTCATCATCACAGCAAAATATAATAGCACAATGACTTGCCACTGCCCGATTTAAATTCTACTTTTACTTAATACAGAAAAACTATCATGTTGACTTTACCTCTCTCTCAGTTCCAGAAGACTAGTTTATATAAAACTATATTTGATTATTTGTTTCTTCCTTGCCACAACTAAAAACCCTAGAATTTACTACATCCTTTGGAACAATTGACAATTTGTATCACTAGAACACCAGCATATGTCTAAAGAGGTGCAGGAAATTGAGTTTTACGTAACCTTTCTTAAATATTAAGGACATATTTATGTTTTTACTTATGTTCCTTAAAGAAAGAAATTTGTATACACTTTGAACAGCATGACAAAGTCCCCAACAGAAGAAATGCACCAATCTTGCTCCTTCATTAGTCTGGAAAACATGAATTTGTTTTTCACATTCTGAGTATGCATACGTCATCTGGAATTGGGTGTACAACTGAGAACTTACATTAGGTAAAGGGAATAAAATCTATACGAATAACCTAACTAGTTACCAAGCAGATTAAAACAGAATTACTGGCATACTTCTGTGGGTAGTTAAGTAGTTATTAGGCTTTGTATTAACTTTCTCTGCTAATACATTTAAAGCAAGATTTGTAGACTGAAACAGTATTTTCTATTAGACTATCTGATGAAGTTGGAAAAACAATGACATAGACATTTCAGATCTTATTTAGACACCTTGCATACATGAAAGCTTTTACACATTTTACAGCACAGGATAACTAATACTGTTGCATTCTACAGAGCCTCCAATCTTCCAATAATTTTGGCTACAAAAAATTTGCAAGAGGAAGACATAAGTTGTTGCTTTAAATAGGGACAATTGGTGTCATATTATAATTACTTTCCTAGGACTCCTGCTGAAATTGAGAATGGTGATTATGAAATAAATACTAATACCTTTATTGCCATGAACTTCATTTCTAATTGCCACTTTCAGCTGCTGGAATTCTTGTAACTTTATATCACATTCTGTTAGCAGATACCGCTTCCCTACCATAAGAGAAAAAGAGAAAGGTTGAGTTCTATGTCATGCTGTCTGTTTTAATACTACAGAACTTTGCATTGATGAATTACTGCTGTTAATTATTGTGTGACATCAGACCACTGGTGACGTGACAATAAAAAAAAGACTACAAAAATTGCAGTTGTTCATGTCACTGATAAAAGAACCTGAGCACTACGTCACAGCTTTACAGAGTTAATGTGTACAAGGATGAAGAAGTATATATTTATTGCATGTTAAAAAGAAAAACTAGAGACACCATTCCTCTCCACCTAGCCAAGGTACAAGAGGATTCTCCACAAGAATAAGACCTTTTTCCCCTTTCATGCTTTTATAATGATTTGTCTTGTCATCTCTTTGTTCACCACAATGGCACAGCTTGCTTTCTTCACATGTGCTGTCCCTGCTATTGTAGAATGCATTGTTCTGGAAACTCCAAATGCAGTAGGAACACAAAAGTTAAAAACACAGAGTTTATTATTTGGATTGTAGTAACACTCAGGAGATCTAGTGAAGTTCTGGTGCAGTATAGACATCAAATAAAAAAAGTAAGACTGTCACTGAGCCTAGAATCTCAATTAACTTTGTGTGTTGACCTCAACTGTATTGTGTTGTAACCTCCTTTAAAAAAAGTGGCATGTAAATGCTATTTGTGAAGCTTTTGCTGTCACAAAACCAGCTCTGAAGTAGATTTTTATTTGGAACCAATGAATTTGTAACAGACAGTCACTGTAATAGTTTATGTTGTCACAGCCAAATCTTTTAAGTTTTTGGCTTCTTAAAGAATGATTCTAATCATGAAGGGACAAAAGCAAGTATTGATCTGAGACTAGTTATTTATTTCTGCATTTCCCTAGCAAAATGTAACAGGCCATGCAAATAAAACCCACTTGTTTTTCATGTAAGCAAAGCATGCTAATGACACACTTCATAAAATCTGAAGAAAAAACCCCATTAAATGGCACCTTTATCCATTACATTTAATGAAAACAGTTCCAGTGGGTAAACAAATACACTTTATCTGGGATGAAGTTGGCCTGGATTACCCTTCCATTTACTTCCCACAGATTTTCTCAGCTGGTCTCACACCGAAAGACTGTCCCTGACCTGGACCTCTCCAGAGCTGATGCACAAATTATGCCAATGCCTGGGGTGGGACAGGTGCACCACCCTACAGGGACACTCAGCAGTCACAGGCGGTATCAGCAGAGAGCCTGCAGCAGCAGAATTCTACCCTTCTTGAATTCAGTTTGCTTAATTCTACCACTTCTTTAAATTCATACCTTACAGTGTTATAGAAACAAACCAGTGCAATTCCAAATAAGAAGGTCTCTGAGGAAAGAGGGAGGATTGATAGGATGGCTGGCACACACAGGCGATGCAGGCCATTATGGAGAACTTAACCAGCCAGCCTGCTTTATTTCAGACATCTTGCAATGCTCTATAAAGGTGGCCAGTGAAGAGCAGTGGGCAGACGACCGTGCAGGGAGGATCTTCATGTCTCTGAGGGGGTCTAACAGAGCTGTAAACTGAGTGAAACCTCCAGGGATGTTGGGGCAGGAAGCTAGGAGCCAAGATGGGGCCTACGCTGGGGAGCCCTCTGCCATACACTGCCTTTCCATGTTCCCTCATTTTGTTTTCTGATGAGGGAATGCCTTTGGAAAGGCCTCTGAAACCCGGTGCTGTGGTGGTGGGGACAACCAGCAGGCACAGCCCTTCCATTTATTCTCGGAGGATGACAGTGTTAACCAGACTGTAATCCTTCCAGAATAAATATGCACTTATGAAGTTGCATGGGTTTGTTTTGGTTTGGCTTTTTAAGTGTCTTGTACTCAGCCAACGGCAAGCACGGGATTATATGGAGCAACGCTGCTGCCAACCCTCCCCGTAGGATAACTCTGACACACCAGCCCGGCCTGCCCACCGCATCACAAACCAAACCGCTCTGAAGCCCACCGGGAGCCCCTCGGCGCTCCCCGTCCCCGCACCCTGCGCCGAAGGGGGCATCCCCACAGCAACTACAACTCCCGCCGGGCACACGGCTGGTGGAGGTCGCAGGGCCTGACGGGAGTTGTAGTATTCCGGTCGGCTCGGCCCGCCCCGACCCCAGCCGGCCCGGCAGCGGGCAGCCCAGGGCCTCGGCCGCGCACCCCGCCGCCTGTCCCCGCCGCGCAGCCCGCGGTACCTGCAGGCGCACAGCCCCAGCAGCCCAAGGCGGGAGGACAAGCCGCCGAGCGCCACACCATCTCCCACACCACCCGCTGGGAGCCGCCGGTGAGTGCTACCGCCATCTTCTGCCTGGGCCGCCCGGGGGCGGAGCGCTCGCAGGCCTGCCCCCCTCCCCTCGCCGCCTCCGCTCGTCTCCTCCCTCCGCGCCATGGCCGCCACCGTGCTCAGGCCAGGCGTGCTGTGGAGCGGCAGGGTGCTCGGCGCCGCGGCAGGTCGGTGGTCCGTTGGCGGGCGGTAGCGGGGCTCGCTACGGCGGCGGGGTGCGGGTGGCGGGGCGGGCTGAGGGACGGCGCGGGCCGGGCCGGGCCGGGCCGCTGGGGATCGGCCGTGGCGGGACGGGCCCTCGAGTCGCCGTGATTGCCTCTGGCTGCGGTGGCCGGGGACGGGAAGCTGTGTGGGGACTTTATCTTCGCCTTTAGACATATATGTGTGTGTATATATATATATATATATTTATATATATATGTAAAATTGGAGACTTGTCTGAGGACGCCGTATCACTAGCATGCCGTGCGGGAGAGTATTCTTGTTTTGCTTTTTTTAAGAGATACTCCGCTTTGCCGGTTTCATAGCTTGATATATTAGGACCTGCCCTTTTGGGTCATGGGAAGCCACACGGGGTTGTTGAGGGCGCCAAACAAACCCGCGGCAGTAAGTGTTCAGCAAAACCTAGTAACTCAGGTGACAGAAGCACGACCAAGACTGTTTTTGAAAAGCCACCTTTCCAAAAATCCTGACCTTTGGCAAGAACTGAACTCACTAATTGTTACTTAAAATGTGGTGATGATAGGTAACTTTATTGTGCCTTTTCAGCTTCCCCAAGCAGAAATTGCTCAGCGCTGTTTCCCGGTAGTTCGATGCCCATGTCGCAAAAACACTGCTCTTTCCTCCGGCGCTGGAGCCTGTCTGCAGTGAACCTGCATGAATAGCTCAAACCTGACTGCCAGCTTACCTGAGCGAAGCACTGTCATGCAGACAGTTGCCTGTGCTATAGCAAATAGGTCTTTAAACCCTCATGCTTACCCTAACGGTGTCCTTAGCTGTGAATGAGCATGCAGAAGTTTATCCTAAAAAAAAACCAAACCTCAGATCTTTTCTGTGCCTCCTTTATCAACATAATGAAAAATAGCCTCAGAAGAAACCCCACCAACCAAACAAAAATACCTCTTCTTCTTTTCCAACTGTTTGGTAACGCATTGTACATATTCTCATAGTCTGACTGCGGAATTCTGTGTACCAGGTCTTTTTGACAAAAATGTGCAAAGGTGTTCAGAGCTGGACTCGTGTATAATTGCATGTCAGAAGGATGATAAGGAGTAAAATTGTTTCAGACCCAAGAATAACAAACTTCTAGTGGCAGCAGATAACTTTTCAGATAAAGGCTTTAAGGTAGTTGCTAAGAATTTCGTGTAGCACAGCAATGTCTTTTTAAAATCCTTAATGTTTGTTAACATTAATATCTGCAGCCTTCAGCATGTATTTCTATATCTTCCTTCAACAAATTTTATCCAGCTGTTCCTCATTCATCTTCCAGGTCTCATCATCTGTGAGTGGTGCACAAACATGGCTTGTTCTTCCAACTGAAGCAATTTCCATTTTGTTTCAAAAACTAGAAAAGTATCTTGAGCAAATTTCAAAGGTGGTACAAAGAGTATTTGGAAAAAAAACTTCCAGAAACATTTGAGTTAACTCTGCAGTTCACAGGAGATGCAAGAAAAGGAGATGGTTAAAAAATTGAGTATTTCCAGATGAGTATATACCTTTCATTTACAGTGAGACAAATCTTTGCAGATGGAAAAAATAGGCATCCAGCAACAGCAGAAAAGCCTTTTTGTGTGTGTTCATATTTTTTGCTTATGCTTTTGTGCCTACATTTAGGCAATTGCTAGCATTTGATTAAAAAGTTATGTGTGCACAAAGCAGCAGTCCTTTATTGTTGTTTGGGTTTTTTTCTGCCTTTACAAATTTATAATTTTCCTAAATACAGAGTTCAGGTTTGAGAATATTTGTTTCATGCTGAAAAAAATCTTAGGGGAAAGCTTTTCTGTTTTAAAAATGACCAGGTAAGGGCTCATCCACGTACAAGGAATCTGAACTGTTATGGTATCTGCTGCTGACAGGTATGTTATAAAGACAGTTTAATGCATCCAACTCAGTAAATGTGACAGAAAAGGGTGATATCTAATAAAGTATTTGTTTAGAGATGTCTAAGCAGCCTGTCTTATGTAGTGATTTCTTTCTTCATTAGGTAGAAGATACCTTCTTTCTGCAGCCTATGTGGACAGCTCAAAATGGGAAAAGAGACAAAAAGAAGAGCATAGCCTGGGTAAGAAAAGTTTGTTTCTTTTTTTCTACTTTGACTAATTAATTGCGACTTGAACTAATTGATGACTAGCTCAACATCTATAAATACTTCAAAATAAAAAAAAATGTGTGGAACAAAATGCTTCTGAGGGTCTTTGTTAAAATCTGCTCAACATGTTAAAAATCTGTCATTTATATTCAAACTCTAATACAGAAGCAAGATAGAATTTGCCCATTTAGTAAATGTTTGGTTTCTACAAGCTTATTTCTTTCTTTCACAAAATCCAAAGCTTTTATGAATGTCTTAGTTTTGTCTCTGACAGTTAAGACTGTCTCCAAGTGTCCTCATCATTGACATTGTTGTAATTGTAATGCCGTGCGAAAGAAAATCTATTCTGTAAGTATTAGAGGGCAATCCTGTTTAAAAACATTTTTTTAAAATAACATTTTCCTCAGAGTTTTACAGGAGGGAAAGTTACATTTCTTGTTAAAATGTTAGACTTTTATTTTGGGGAAAAATGAAACTAAACATTTTTTTTCCACAAAGTTATATTTTAAACTGGGTCTGCATATGGTACTGGGATCCCCCCGTGTGAATTTCATAGCTAAATTCTTAGGATAGATTTCATTTAAAATAACATTCCACTATCTTTTTGCTGACTATGTTAAACAGAAAACATAATGCAAAACATTTTTCCATGCTAAAGATGCATATGCATTATTTTGTATCACAAGTGTTTTGAAGACCCCTTAATGCATAATCTTTGTCTTCCATTTTCCACTCTTGGGCCTCTGAACTGTGTTTGTTAATTGTAAAACAGATTGTGAGGCCGAAAGAAGAACCAGCAGATGAATCTCAAGGGCTTTTGTCCAGCAGGAAAAGGACCAGAGTGGTGGTTTTTATGTACTAATTTGTTTCTGTTAGTTGCCTATAAACAGCTAGATTGGTATTGTCAACATGTTTTACTGTACATGGGCCAGAAACATCTGATGGACACTCATGACTGTAACTTGGATCCTGCAGAGACTGTTAATATCTTGTAACCCTTTACTGCCAGTAGGACTGCTCATGGAGTGTATTTTGGGCTGGAGCCACAGACTAGTGCCCTGGGATGCATTTGAACCAGTCACCTCCAGATGAAAAAGGGTTCTTATTTTGACAAATGTCAAAGGCAATAGAAATCCACTGTAGAAGAAAATGTTGTACAAGTGCTGGTACAGTCCATATTTGGCTTTTCCCAGGTCTGGCAAGACTTTTCGTGACTGTTTGGCAAGCACAGTTTTTGCTGGTGCTCTGCCAATGATCTTGATCCAAAGCAGATGTCTGTTCCATGCTTTTCAAAGGAATGCTTTGCATTTTCATTTTTTATTCACAGAAAAGAGAAAACAAGTTAACACGGTGTCAGCTGTATTAGCATTTTCAAAGAGGAGACAGCCCTGCAGACATCTGCTCTGTAGCTGTCAGTTGCATGGTTGCACATAAAATCTTGTCTGTAGTAGCTGGCGACTGTAGCTAGAGTCAATTCCTTGTATTGAGGAGATGCTCTTTTATTTGTGTGTTTCAAACACTGTTTCAGAACTGTTATTCTGCAAAGCTATGTTGTGAGAATACCTTTAAAGGAAAAAGAAGCCTTTTTGATTTAAATTCAGTTCCATTTCTCTGCTGCAGTGATGTGGTGCCATCCCAGACTCAAACTCATTTACTGTGTCCATATAAGATATGCCTTACTCTCTTCTCTGTAGACTCAGTTTAGTGTTCAAACATGACTGAGTTAAGCAAACTTCAGTACTGAAAAAAGCCTGGGAAAGAACAAAGACTGCATTTTGTGTACAGAAGCACATTTGTTCAAGATGTTAGGAATTGAAAATGTGTTAATTTGGCATTTACAAGCTGCTTGCTGGTAGGAAGATATCTGTCCAGAAGTAATTTGGACTCCACTTATTAAAAATGAGGTATCAAGGAAACAGGAGGCATGGCTGGACTTAGATTCTCCAGTGTTTCATCATTAACAAAGATAAAATTAAGTGATAATAAGCATCTTTATGAAAAGAATAGTAATTACCAGAATCCCTGGGAATGACAGAATCCAAGTGAGACACAAAATGTCTTTTTTTGTTAGAAAAACTCCAGGTACCCAAAGTGGTTTATCTGCAACACCAGGTGGCAGTGCTGCCTTTATAGACTTTAATATTTTCCATTGAAATCCTTCTGTACAAAGCTGTAGGTCTCTCCAGAAGCTGCTAGGGATGTGGAAATACTGAGAGATGTGAAACACATAGATTTGTAAGGCAAAGTACTTGCCTCAGCCTTCCTTTATATTTTAATTTGGTCTTTAAAATAAATCAAGACTTTATGTGGAAGATAAAATGTTAGCCTGTGAGTTAAGGTATTAGCTCTGCCCATCATTCCCAGGACAGGTAAACTTTGCATCACCATTGCATCCACTTTCCCATTGCTGCCCCATTGCTGGAATTTCAAACCTGTCCTGGATGGACTGCTTCTAAGCATAAGAGGGTAGTGACCTTGCATGGTGGCCAAATATGCCGCTTGTTGATGTGACTGTGTCGTGTGGATAGGTACACACTGTGAATCAAGCTGAAACTGTTGTCTTCGTAGGCCAACAAACTAGTATCAGTTTTCATAACCACTGAGGTGAGGGTATTTTCCCAGTCATTGTCCTGAATAGCCCTGTTGTAGGCAGCTAGACACTGAGTTGCTATGCAAAAATGAAAATAAACGTGAACATGAAATCTCAGATACCAATATTCTAGACACAACTGTGACATCATGTCCAGAAGTTAAATGACCTCAGCTCAGACTTAGGGTTTATTTTGTTAGTTTGCTTAAATCCATGAGGTTCTGCAATATGCAGAAATATGTCCTTAGAGAAATAAGTTTTGTAAAAGTTAATCTCAAAAAATTGTATTTTTAGGCAATGTTTATGAGAGATAATATACACTAGTGTCCTCTTTTGTAATGACTATCAGGTAAAAGCACTTACAACATGTATCTGCTAGAATGTGCATAGAATTTTGTTTTGGCCATTAAAACATTTATTTGGTTTAGACACCAATGTGAGCACTCAAGTTTTACCGCCAACAGTGCTAAGAGACTTGGGCATTCCCATTCTTGCATTCTTGTACTTTTGTCAGGATCTTTTTAACTAAAAAGCTGCTTTAATCTCGCTTATTGAATAGCAACTTATGGAGGAAACTTGGTTTACAAAAGGTAGGTGAGTTATTTGAAATCATGAATATGAGAAAAACCGTCTGGTTTTAAGTGCTCTTCACAGAAGACAAACCAGGAAATAATTACTTGCTGCAAATTATTCATATCTAGAGAGTACAGCAGAAATGACAGTTTGTCTGGAAACAAAGCTAAATTTCCCATTAACTCGATTTGTCTTCCATTCTTTAAGGTTTAATCAGTTTTCATTTTATTGTGACTCTTACAGTGGAGCTGATAGCTAAGTGCTTCATGTTACATTCCATGCTAAAGTTCTGATGCAGAGTTCCAGCTTTGTAGACAGCATAAAAGGTCAATCATTAAAATTCTGTGTGAGAACTCTCCCAGAGGAGGTTTGTGCATAAATGGCCAACAGTCTTGGGATCTTGTACTCATAGCATTGTGTTCATTTGGTTTATATTCTACTTAGGTACTCAGTGTTTCCTGAAATGGGCTCTTTACCTTCCTGAGCACCTAGACAAAACTTTCAAGCTCAGATGTTGAGTATGGCCCCAAATGGTCTTAGGTATCACCTTCCAGTTTTCAGAGAGTAACAATAATAGTTCTGTAATAGATAAATGAACTCCCAACCTATGCAATTGTCTCTCAGGTCCACATTGCTATGTCATCAAACATAGCAGATTTTGGAGTGAATGCTTTCTTCCAGCTGTCTCGAAATGCAGATGAAGAATGTTGGATGACAGTTGTCCTAGTATGTTTAGGCAAGGATCTAGCTAGTTCTTTGTTCCCAAGTAGTTGGCTTGACCGAAGCATCTGCTCTCTCTAACTTGTAGCACTACTGGGAATGCCCCCAAAGTCTTTACCTATGTGCTCCATCATGACCTTTGTGAGTGCTGGAGGGACAGGTAATAGAGAGTCAAATACAGACACTTCTTGAAAGGATATTCCCACAGAAATTTCTTTACCATTAAAAAAGTTGATCCATTATTTCAGTGGTTCTCTGGCATAGCATGGCCTTGGTGTACCACGACAGATCAGCATCCTGTGTTGTATTTTGTAGGAGCTGGTACTTTCCTCAGTAATTTTGTCCCAGATTTCTCTTTGCTTTTATGGTCATGAAATGCTTGCCTATCCTCAGCCAGACATAAATGCTCGTTTTGTGTTTTGAAGAACACCTTAGAGTGCCTCAGGAAGAAATACTGCTATGTGACAGACAGCAGCATTGTACAGACTAAAAGTCGACCATTTTATTCCAAATCAAGACTCTTGTGGTACCAGAACTGTTTCTAAACTGATGAATAGTGATATCACTTGTTCTGTGGACAGAACATACATGGACTATATCCTTGGGAGACACAGCGTGTTACTGGTGCAATGCTGCTTCCAGCCCCTATCAACTTTACTGGAGTAGAAGGCTTAGTCAGTTCTGATGCGGTGCTGCAAGTTTTGCTCACCTCACATTTTATTGACAGCTATGGAGGTTGGATCACCTTTTTGGAAAATGAATTGTATAACAAGCCAAGCAATCATCTCTTGAAGGATGGCCAATGGGACTAACTGAGAGGTGTCAAAGGAGAGGCTCATTTAAGTAGCAGTTGTAGTCTTGGGATGCAAAGGATGAAGCAAGATGCTAATGGTGCAGAGAGGGTGTGTTGGATTCCTGGTCCTGGAAGATGCAGGAGAATAGAAGAAAAGAATATGATTGAAGTCTCCTAAGTTTTATAGACAGAGTATCATCAGTTCATGTCTCAGCTAAGAATCAAACAGCTGACACTAAGTGTACCATAAACAGCTTACTCTTCCTGAGTCATCATTATTTTCCAGGAACAGTACAAAACTAAAATTCATTTAACTTCCAATTAAATTCATTAAAGGCAGTGGTTGGCTACCTGTTCAACAGTCAGAAGTTTGAAGTTCCTGTATTAATATTGTTTTACGACTGCTGGAGCAGAATGCTATAATGTTAATAAGGTATTGGCACAATGCCCGGTTTGATTAACAGGATTTCTTTGGATGGCTGTTTGTGAGTACGGTTTATCAGTATGGTACTGCTTGTTTCTCTGTCTCACTGTTTTAGCATAAAATAAAGGACAAACCCATGCCAAAAGCACTGTCCAACATATGCTAAGCTTGAAAGTGTGAATTTTAAGGACATCTGCTCAATTTTTTTCTATGAGTTATGCTAGTTACACTAATTTTGTCCAACACATTATAGGGTAGTTTGTTTTTTTTCCCCTCTTCTTTTTACTAAGCTAAAATCATGTTGAGAGCCTTTCCATGTATTATTTTCTGAAGTATTTAACAATAATTGAAAGTATTGTTTTCATACAGCTTCAAAATGAGATGTTAACAAGGAACCAGAATTTTATTTCCTTGACAGAGGTTCTATTTTAGGTTATATGATGGCGCTCTGCAGATTTTCCTGTAAAGCCAGTTGATTAAACATACTCATTTTCTTTTTTCTCCAGCTGACTTAGCCCACTTAATGGACAGAACCTATGAAAGAAAGCTGCCTGTCAGCTCTTTGACAATAGGCCGGGTAAGGAAATAAATCCCAATCATAAAGTGATGGAAATGACAGTGGAATGCTTATGAAATCAAGTGAGCTGAGAGGGGATAAATGGTATCACCTCTGCTGGGAGTTCTGGGATCATAAATGTCTTGTTATACTGTTAAATTGCTGTGTAAAGCTGTTTTATTGTCACTTTGTACTCATTAATTAGTACCTGGACTGTGTGGTCTTCAAAACAGAAATAGGCTTTTTCCCCCTCATAAAATCGGGACTTACTGTTACTGACCTATGTGTTTTCTTAATATATGTTCCCTGCCTTCCTGTGGTTTCTTAGTGAGAGCTTTAACACCCCCTCAGGCACTTTATAAGAACTGAGGTTACTAAGGGACTGCAGTGAATTAGCACACTGCCTGTCTGCATACATCTTCCTCTGCTTCCACGCTCCTTTCAGAGTGAGACAGAGGTAGATATATTTTGCCTCCACAGTTTTCTTTCCTTGCCTAAGCAGACTGAAGCAGGACAAATGCTAATGTAGGATAAATGAAGCCATATTTTTTTCTGGAATTAGTAACCAGTTCCATCCTCTGCATGGGTTAATCTGGGGAGGGGGAGTGAAATCAGAAATGTGAGATATGCTTTTAAGTTCTCTGTGTAAATGAGTGTACTGAAGAAGGAGAATAAATATGTCACTTGTTTTTTTTTTTTTTAAACAAACGAAAAAACCCACCTAATTTTGATCTTCAAAATTATCTAGAAAAGCTTAGTCACCACCCTGGTACCTTAGTAACACCACTAATTAGGATCATTGGCACCACTAGCTGAGGAGCCACAGAACATTCTGTACAGTTACAAGATCAGACATTTACACAGATCAAACATTCTTGATCATTGCTTCTGAGACAGTGTCCGTGGGGGAAATGGGTGTTCCTCTCCTTTTTATTACTTCATCACCTTTATTCCTTTCTTTCATGTTCCTGCTTTAGGCTGACCTCTTCCCTGGAGAAGTGGCATTTTCAGATTGTCTAACAGCCCCACTTCCTAATACCTGGAGCTCACATCAGATTCTTATTTTCTAAAATGTAAATAAAGCACACAGGCATGCTATTGCTACACTCAAAAGATGAGACCTGCATGTATACAGCATGCAAGGAGAGTTAAAAAACTGGAGAGCAAGTACCAGTCAGCTGAAACTATTATTTTTAGCTTATGCTTAGGATAAAGAGAAGTACTGACCTTGAGAACATGTTTTTTATATAATTTGAGTTAAAAGTATTACATTGGGAAGACTCTGGATTGTTCCAGCATCTTTATGCTTATGTGACTAAAACCTACAGGAAGACAGGATTCACTGTTACCATAAGACAAAGTTTGGTTGAAAACTTGGCTTTTATTTAAGTAGTTGATAGCACTGGGAATTTTGGAATATTACCTGGAGTAGGCAAGGTTTTAAATGAGAGGAGAATTGTTCTTTATGGCATGGACAGTGATTTTTTTTCTTACTGTTATTTATACACGTGGTGAAATACAAAATGCTGTTGCCCCTGTCTTTCAGAATTTATAGTATGAATAGGGACAACAGGGAAATTTTAAGGAAAAAATACTTGATAGAGAAGTAAGGCGTGTTCAGACTCACTCAAAATTGGGGAGAAAAAAATGTAAGGAACTGAATGTGTTCTCAAATTCAAAGGATGTGATTAAAGAACAAAAAATTCAGAGATGAGCAGCAAAAATATGGGGTACTGTGCTATATGAACATAATTCTGACATGGTCTCCATGTTTTCGAGGTGCATACTGTTTTTTAGATGAGGAGGGGAGTTGTCTCAGTTTAAAAAGAGTTGACTTTTAGCAGTCTAGAAGAAACCTCAGTTAGGTGTAAGCAAAGGCTTGAAGACTTCCAGTAATGTCAGACACCTAAATATGTCAAAAAAATGTACTTTGTTTATTGAAGTGGCATTTGCTTCTAATATGCTTTGTGAATACTTCCTCTGAAGCTTCTATTTCTTATTTTTTAATCAGTTTGTTGACAACATTTCTTCACGAGAGGAAGTGGATCAAGCTGAATACTACCTTTACAAGTAAGCATATTTTCTCCTGAACATCAACATTGAGACATACAAGTAAATGACATGAAGGCTTGCCCTTTTAAGACTTTGACCCTTCCAGCTTACTGGCTTTGATTTCTCTTTAGCAAAATATGTGCAACTACTTGTCTTACAGCTCACAGTTAAGGGCCTTTGTGGTAGCTTCTCCTTTGGTTATGACTGCCGTCCTTCTGGACCTCTGACATTGACTCCTGTCAAGCACATTAGTCAGAGCTACTGAACAGTTCATACAACCTCCAGCTATGAATTATGTCAGAGATGCTGAAGTTATAAGGAATTTTGTTTGTTTACAGTTTTACTTTCTGATACTTTTTTTGTGTTCTAAAACATATTTTAACTAAATTTGCTATATGGATATTTGCATGTGCAAGTGTAGGACTCAAGGAAGGTTGTTTCCTTAGAATGAATGGAAATGAGAATGGGCATGCTATGGTAGTGATCAAGTCAGAAACTCTAAATGAAGTATAGCTTTAGTTTTTGTCCCCTTAATACTTTATGTTCCCCAGATAAGCTCTGTAGTGCACCTTATGCATGGGTCATTAGTGTTTTCTGCAACTATTTTAGTGTTGAGTGAATTGTATTGGGTACCTTTTCTGCTAGTGTCAGGTTGCTTGCTTGCTTGCTTGATTCAGGTCAATACATCTCAATATCAACTTTAAGAGGGCAATAATTCTTGCTGATAACTAAAATAAATTAGTTCTTTTATGGATGATTGCACACACATTTCGAGAGCTAAGTTTCCTGATGGAGTAACTCATCCTATCAAAATGCATGAGAGAGCACATTTACAAATAATGTCAAGTTGTCATTTGTGAGTAATAATGATTGTTATTTTAATAAAGAAGTTTACTGGATGACTGTTTTAAGTATACGCATAGTTGTAAGTACATGACTATGTTAGACTTGAGATGTCTCTGATTCTCTGGTACCTCTGGGGTAGTATCTGAACCTCAGAGCCTCAAGATAGAAACAAGAGAAACCTAGTTTGATAATACTAGCAATATCCTGTAATAAAAAAAGAAAAGGGGGAAGAAAAATCTCTCGCAGAGAGGAGGTTAGTGGAGCTTTCATTCATTCTGATCAAGATTTCACTAGGCGTGTTAGAATCTGTGGTCAGAAATCAGTTTTCCATCCTGCAACAGGTGAGATGAAAACAGGAGATCGTAAAGTCAGTTTAAGGCACGCCCTTGTTTTTGTTTTACAGATGTGCTATTAATACCTTTTAAGATTGTAACATACATTGTGTCATGCAGACTTAAGTTCTCTGTGATGGACTTGGGCCCTGTAGGGTATGGGATGCCAAGAGACCTTTGAATGCCTTAACACCAAAAGGAAAATGTGGTAGTTTAATTGCTGAGTCTCAAAATTGTACAGATAAAATCCAGTTAGTCAGAGTGAGATGTTCATACATAATGTGTCTTACAGGTTTGTTCTTTTAGAAAACGAGGTTCCGAGAGAGCGGCAAAAATTAGAAGCATAGGAAACATTCCGTAGCAAGAGGGAGAGAATAGAATGGGAATCTCTAACATCTAAATATACTTCCCACCCTTCATCTGTGCCTGGTTAGTACATCTGTTTAAAATACAGGGGTTTTATCCTTAAAAATACATTCTAAAGGAGAGATTGTCAGTTCAAAAATAATTACAGTTATTTACTGTTTCTCTAAGAAATAATTCACCTGCAACTGGTCAGAGTATAGTTATGTACACATCAAATATGATAATTCATAACTGATACAGATTTTGGTAGTTTTTGTGGAGATAATAGAAATACTGATGTGTCGCATGTCTTGTGAGACATACTTTGATTGGAATTTTTCTTGTTTGTGTCCCTGTAATGCTGCTTTATTTTGGTATTGCAAAATGCTTAGTCTTTTGGTGCTGTTAGCATCAGTTTTCCAGGAGACTTCTTTCCAGCATGATCTTTGAAACTGTTCTCAAAATGCATTTATATGCAGGTAGTGAAACATGTAGCGAGGTCCATAATTCATGTGAAAATGTAAAAATCTCAATTATAACATCAGCTTCCCTTTCAAATGAAAATAAGCATGCCAGCTTCAGGAAATAGGAGATGTGGTTTGTATCCGCAAGGCCCTTTTTATTGTTCTTTGCATTTTGTACTTATGCTGGAGTTCAAATAAAGGACATGTTTATAAAGATACCTCTTTGCAGCGGAGAGGATATTTGACACAGAAAAAGTCTGGAAAATTGACCACACCATCAGTCATAAAGGAGATGATGGAGAGTTAAGAAACAGAGAAGTTTTGACAAGAAATCTCTTTTTCTGGTTTATTGAGAAACAGTTCAAAGCACAGTTTTTGTACTTTATGTATGGAACATAAGCTTCTAAAAAAAGAGAAAAGCAGTATCAACAAAAAGCTTTTTTATATCTTCTAAGGTATACAAATCCATTGTGAGCACATGACATGCATATGGCCTGGTAGGTTGTCTGTATGTGCTTTTGCCTGAACGTAAATAAGCAGAATGCTCCCAGAGTCCTGTGTTTTTCCCCTTAAGTGCTTGTAGAATATAAGGGGGAGATTTTGATGTCTCTCTCCAGTGTTGGTTGCCTCTGGCAATCTGAGATGAAGGGTAGTCAGTTCCAAGTCCCCTACAAGGTTGTAAGATGTTCCTGGTACTAAAGGGCAAACTGTGCCTGTGGGAAGAACCAGAGGAAAGTAAATGGCATTTCCATGCTCTCTTGAGTGGGTTTTTCCTGGAGATGGGGGTGCCAGAACCTGTAAACTTTGTAGACTGGAGGCTTTCCTTGTAGTGTGTCAGGCAGAACATAGTTTCAAAAAGTAGCATTCTGGAGCATTACCATAATGCATTTAGGGTCCTGAAATACAATATACATATTATATTTAGACCTGTTTCAACTGTCCATGCTTTTAAAGCAGTGGCTCTTCCAGCCATACAGTCTCCACAGAGGATCTTGAGGTCTCAAGAATAGCTGTGTGGAAACTGCTATGCTACATTGTGGAACATGTCAGTAAGATGGTAAAGGCCATTTTGAGGCATGACGTCATGTGCTTTCAGTGCTCCTCTTTTTGTTCTCTTCTGAATACCTCCCCCCCTCTGTTAACTGTCAGACTTTAAGAAATCCTTTCATCTCCTAGGATCCCAGCAGAAATTCTAATCAGAATGCAGAGCATTTTTCAGCCATATCAAAGACCTGCAGTTCGCCTTACTTTGTCCTGTCTCACTGAGATGTCACTGTTTCACACTTCAGGGTGTTTTTCATATGATAGAAACATTAGCATAATGGAGAGAGGTTTTGTGGTGAGGTAACTCTGCTGATTCTGTATATAGTTTTTATGCCAGCAAAGATTTTCAATGTGTGTGAAAGCAGTCGTGGAAGTTTTATGTTGAGATTCTGAAGGAGGATTTTTAATTGCATTAAACCCATGTGTAGAAAAAAGTATATATGCTGTCTGTAACATGTAAATGTTTCTGTGTGTGTATGCTCTGCAAATTATTGCACAACCTACCTTGATTGACAATTGCTTTTTTGGAAATTGCATTATTACTCCAGATTTCAGGATTTATTACCTGGTGTTGATACTTGATTATAATTACAAAATGAGACAATAGCAAACTATTGGAAGTTATTCTTAGCTATGCTGTTACGTCTTTCATGGTAGCAAGTTACAGTTTTGAGGCCTGATTTCAGCCGTTAAATCATTTCGGGATGATAGTGGTCTCCATATATATGAAATTGTGCTTATTCCTTATAATGCCAGTATATCAGTAGATAGTCCAACACCACATAAAAAATAAGTTTCACATGCACTGTTCCTAGCTGCATGTCTGTTCTGTGGGTACAGAAATTGCAGTTTTTGATACTTTCATGCCAATCAAGCACTTCAGCATCTGAAAATGTTCAGTTACTCTAAATCATTGCTTGTCATAAGTGATCATAATGGACCAAAAAAAAAAAAAAATTTACTCTTTAAATATACTTCGCATGTCATTCATTCCCCCAATATGATATTTTGTTTCTGTGTATAAATCTACAGGATGTAATAAATATCATTAACCTCTTCCAGCACAAATAGAAAAATGAAAAGAGATGTAGACAGAATCAAACAACAATTTAATTCTTCCTTTGAGATGTTTTCATAGTCCTAAGGCTGTAGCTGACACAGACTTCATCAGATCATCAGGTCTTGGGTTTTGCTCTCTCCAGTGAAATATGTGGGTAGGAAAAAAAAGAATTATAAAAATAAATGGGTCAGAAATATTTGCCTATTATTAAAGTTATGCAGCAGTTATGTTTTGAAATTATATTGAGAAGTGTTGGAAGCATCTGAGAGAAAAATACACTTTTTAGCCAGAATGGTTTTACCAGTTTGGATACCTGCCTCAGCTGAGCAATCCAAAATAACTTCATTTGCAGAAGATCTGGCCTGCTCTTTGGCAGGTTGGGAGGCACAGGGAAGGGGACCATCAGAGAGATTTTACTGTATTAGAATGTTTCAGTAATCTGCACGTGAATGACAGAAATACCAGTGTTTAATGAATGCTATTGCATTATGGTGGCCAGTGTGTGATTCTACTTCATGGGAGGGAACTGTTGGTCACTGTCCAAGCTAGTGCTGTCAGATGTAAGTGTTTTTGTTTTAGAGACTCTGCTGCTTTACTGGCTCTAGCATTCCCTCATTTCTGCACAGAGGGGCACATGTGCTTAACTTTCCCTGTCATCTTTAATAGTTTCCTCTGTTGTCATTATCTGTCCATGGTTTGTCAGAGTCTGAGCTATAGGAATCTTTGGAGAAAATAGCTAGCAACTGCATTTCAGAACCCAGAACCAAATTTCAGTGAGCCTAATCCTGTAACATCTCATTCAAGTAGTTGTGCTCCATCAGTGTAACTGTGCTGTAAGGGTGGGAGAACCATCAGTAAAGATAAAATACTGAAAAGCATTCAGAAAGATCTCTTCCTGTAACACAGGCCTTTTCAGTCATCTGCTTTTCATAGTTCATCTGTCCTTCTGTATACACTTTCCTTTAAGCTTGGCAGAAACAGGACAAGAATTTTTTTAGGCACTGCATATCAGAAAAATTTGGAAGACTTTCCTTCAACACTGATACTTTCTTTTTTTCATGTCGCCAACCTTTCTATTTAAAATAAGGGAAAAAGAAAGATTCTTCTACAAACAGAATGAATATATCAACCTTAGAGGGAACCCCCCCAAAATATTTCTGGAGTAGATAGATAAAGCCAGTCAGATTCAGAAATGGAAGGAACTGACTTAGTCCGCACCCTATATAGATACATTTTTCGTTTAATATTGGGAGAAAAGCTTTCGTTACTATTCTTGTAAGAAAATAATATTAGCAGAATTTTCGTATCTTTCAACAGTATCTTTCTTGACAACATCTCAAAGGATTCTATTGTAGATAGTATTAGAAGTAGGCTGATATACAATGTGAGCAGTAATTATTTAGGACCAGACCTTGAATGTTGTACTGGTTATATGTTGATGGAGAAAAGGCAATTTTATCTCAGAATTTGACTCATACTCACCTTAAAGATCAATTTTGCTATATCCAGTGGCATTCTAAAGGTTGTTTTGTAAATTCCTGCACCAGCAAAAAGCCTGTCTGGTGGCAGAACTTGCATTATATTTTAGAAATACTGAAAGTCTAGACAGAGGTTAAATTGCAGCCAAAAATGTAGAGCGTGAGCTGGTCATATGAATACAAATGACCAAGACAGAGTAAAGCCTTTTATAAGCTCCAGAATTTAAAACACAAACACATGCATAGAGATTTATTCATTTGCTAGCTTTGATGACTAATAATTGTAAAGATATACTTGAGAATTAACCCCCTCCATCTTTCCCTGAAAGGAACTTAAGATTCCATGACAGCCCCTGAGCAGTAATGGCAGACAGAGCCAGACAGCAGTTCCAAACACATGTAAACAGAAGAAAAAAGCATATAAGGTTATTATTTTTGTTGAGTTCCCTCTCTTACAGCTTTTCTAAGTAGTGTTAAATAGTACAGCAATGTTTTCCCTTTAAGTAATGTTGAAGATGGTAATTACTAGCATAAAAACCTGAATGTTTTATTAGGCTTACAACCATACCCAGAGCTGCCATGATCCCTTCTTCGGGAACTGCTAATTGTGTGGTTATTGTATCCATTAGCCTAAATAATTTCTATACGATGCAAGTATTTATTCTGTTTTGAATCAAAATAAATACAGCAGAAAAAATAATTATGAACTACATTGTTAAGGAATAATCTTGACACAGTGTAGACCAGAGGTGTCTTATTACAAATAGGTCGATTAGAATTAGAATTATTTGAATTGTTGAATTTGATCTCAGTTTAAATCAGCAAGCAAGAATCCTTAATTCAAATAAAAGACTTCAATTATGTTTCATGTTTATGATTCTATTTATCTTTCTAAGGAAAGCCTTATTGTCGTTTCCTGGTAAACCTTTAAACCATTTTGATTTTCTTTGAAATTATTTTACTAAATTTGGAACCATTTTTTTACAGAGCAAAGAGACAATCGTTTGTAGGTGCCCTATTTATTTACAGGTTTAATTTATGTATTTGATTATCTTTTAAAAAATAAATGTTTACCAGAATGGTGTTTTCATGGATGTGGACAACTCTCTTGAGAAAGAAACTTCAATGAAAATATTACTTACCTGCAAATGCACACATTTTAATGGTTATGTAAGCATTAATTATACTAGATACAAGATGGAATGCATTTATCAGAACATGTTTTGCATTTAAAACTTATCAACTACAGGAAATCTTGATTTTATTTGGTGAAGTTAACAGATTCTTGAGATGTCAGGATTTTACTATTTGTAAGTAAAGTTGTATTGTAAGATGCCAGGTTTTATTCTTCTTTTATTTAGTAGAGGCATGCATGTGTTCATGCTGTTTTCAGTCACAGGTTACTCATTATTGAGTTGAACTAAACATAAGATAGGAGAATAAGGAATATATTATGATTGCAGCTGTAGAAAGGGCAACAGTCATTAAAAATTCTTCTTTCAGTTGCTTAGCTAGTAACTTTCTCTAGTCTGTGGTGTCCTGCTAGTAAAATTAGCTGTAAAATATATGTTTCTTGAGGAAAAAAAATAGTTAATACAAAATATTGAATTGGGGGGGGGGGGGGGGGAGTAGTGAGCAGTTTATTTCTAACAGAAATTCTGTTAATTTTTTCTTAGTTTTAACTTACTGAGTCACACTACTGAGTAGCACTGGATTGTGTTGTGAGCAAAAGTGAGGGTAGCCATTCAAATGAAAACATTAGGCTATTTTAACTTAATCTAATCTTCACACACCAGGTATAAAATGACAAAATAGTCTAACAATGGGAGGGCGTTTTTCCTATACTTTGGGAAATACAGGTTTTTCTGCTGCTGCGACCAGCATGTATTCAAAATGCTGAATGGTTTAAATGTCACAAGACAGAGGAGTAAGTACAAAGTTAAAAGACTTCTAGATGAGGCAGAAAATATCTTAGGAAAGTCAGTGCTTGTGATTATTTTACTGTAATCAGTAGTAAAAGAGAGACTAAAGGCAATTTATGAGGTAAGTTATGGTGTTGATTTGTTGTCATTAGTGATGTTTTTTTATGGGGTGAATCAGAGTATTCATGGCTTAGATGGACTGTGCAAGCAACTGTGAATGAGCTTCTGATAAGATGAAGACAAGTATTTTATTGAAAATGGATTTTTAAGAACAGGATGAGTATTTATCGCTTGGACGTGGTTTTGACTTTGTCAGTTTTGTTCTGGAAAAGTTTACATTAGAAGCTGGGGAAGAAAGTTACACAGAAAGTAGTGATGGCTCTCTAGTGTCCTGATGTTGGGTATAGGAGTTGCATAGCCTGCCACAGCTGTTATGGTGGAAGTATATCTTGGGTTGAATGTACATGTTGTAAAGCTGATCCACTTACCTGAGTTCACTCAGGATTTTCTGTCTTAATTGTTTTCTCTTATTTGTAACTAAAAGTAATGCTTGTAAGAAAGTGGGACTGGAGAACCACAAAGAAGGTGAAATGTTTTAAAACATTCTGGGCCATGTTATACTGTAGGTTATCATGGAAAGGGATTTTTGTCTATCTGTTTTCTACTGATTTTTTTTTTCTTTATAATGTTTGAAAGAAAAGTTTCTCCAGGAGACTAATATGAGTGGTAGCAATTTACCTATACAATCAGTTTCATGACACTACTGGTTTTCTACCATGGAAATAATATCCGCTCTTGCAGAGTGCATGGAAACAGAACTGGAACCGAAGTATCTCTTTGACATTCCACCACATGAGAATTCCTATTCTGCACCACCTTTATTAAGATTGTCAGTATGGTTGAAAGATGGCCAGTCATGTGCTGGAGAGAAGGACAAAGGCACTGAAGTATTTTTTCCTGTGTTACCTCAGCCAACATATGACATGCAAGGCTCATGTGCCTTTCCAGTGAGAATTTCCCTTCATCTTACTGTATATAAGGGAAAAGCTGTATGATCTTAATTTTAGAAAAATCATTGTTGTATATAAGCTGTTGTGTTCCACAAGGTGTGTAGGATGAACACAGTCTGATCAAGCACATAAAAAAGGCCTGCACCATCTTACTGGATTTCCTACTAGTAGAGAAAAGTGTTCTGTGCTTTGTTGGTAACAGTGAAGATGTTCTACTAAGGTACTCTGCTGGATCATAATACTGTTGTGTTGTGCTCTGAGAATATCTGTGGCTTGATGCATGTTGAGGCATAATATGTAGTAACAGGTAGCAGATGTGATGCAGGTTCTAGAAGGTGAAAGCCTTGGGAAATTGAGATAATGTTAAGGTGACCATGGTAAGGATGAAATAATGCAACACAGGTATAGATATTATCTTCTTTTGTTCTATTTTTCACCATTATAGACAAATAGTTATTAAAAAAAAAAAATCAAAATTACTGTGACAGGGTGGAGATCTGCTTTAGCATACATCTTTCTTTAGATAACAAACAACTGAATGTTAATTTTCAAATAGCTGGCTGTTTTTATTTACAGGAATGGATGTTAATGCTTCTATAGGAGTAAAAATGTTTGGTCAACAATAAGTTATCAAGACATTTAGAAAATTATCTGATTATATCCATCAGGCCGTAGATTTCTTTTTTGATCCCAGTAATAAAGACATTTGAAAAGACAGCTGATGTTGCTTGATTCCAATGGGTCATTTTTTCTAAATAATTCCATCTTCTTCATAAATGTCCAAAAACATTAGAGTGAAGAACAAAAATTAAAATAAGCAGGCACATTTATTTAACTTTTATGGCTGCTTATTTCTGCATATACATTCATGCCTGTGAAAAACTGTTCTATTCCTTAAGGGTTGAAGAAGCTTGTATTGCAAACAGACCCACAAAACAATGCTTTGCTGTAATTGAATAGTGATACTGATGAGCAAAGGTCATAATTTAAATTTTCTTGAGGTCATTTCTAAGGTTATTACTCTCTCTTTTTGTTTTCAGGAATGGGAGATTAAGGTACAATTTTCTGAATGTAAGGTGGCCAGTAGCAAGGTGAAAAAAATGGTTATTCAGGATGCCTACTTTTGGGGGTTTGGGGTTTTTTTTGAGTTGTTCTAATCCTTCTTTAATAGGAGCTATTTTTAAAGCTGCATTCTCCAGATATATGTCCTGTCTATTGGAATGAGGCCAGATGCATTTTCAGTGCTACTCTGTACCAAGTGCTCCAGTCACTCTGCTCAGCTACCTGCGACTGTTCTTTCTGGCAGAGTCTCTGTTAACTCTTCTTCTCTTTCTGTCCTTTACTTAGTAAATCTTTGGTTTCTAGGCAGAATAAGTCCTTCCTTACTGTTTTTGTTTTGTTTTGTTTTGTTTTTTTCTTTGAAGGGGGTAAGAGGTAGGACAGGGTGGGGCAGGGGAAGTTTAAATAGAAGCCCAATCCCCTCCTATCAGCTGATGATATACCCTTACCCATTTCCTAAAATCCTGGCCTGTGTCCTGTCCCTGAAGGAGAATGTCCCCAGGCATTTCAGTGGCCTCCCTGTCTCCCCTTTGCTGAATTAGTTTGAAAACATGAGGAGCTCTGTTAAATGTGGAGTTGGTCATTTCAGGAATAAGGCTGCGGCAGCTCTCAGCGGTTGGTTTCCATCTTCACCACCCTGACAGATTTCGTGGGGTGCTGGGCTACACATCCATGAAAGGTGCTGGAGTTGTTCTTGCCTCCCAGCTTTAGTCTAATTAATGATTCATGTGCCTGTGTGGTGTACCAGGTTCTCAGTGTATTGAGGCAGATCACTGGTAGCTGGTGGAACCATGTGTTTTGATCCAGGATCTAGTTCAGGGAGCATTTAAATGGACAACAAAGAATGCTTTCTTGGGTTTGATGTTAAGATTGGAAAGGGTATACAAGAGAGCAGCTGGTAGAAACTCCTGTTTTATCAACAGCAAATGTAGACACAATAAACATTCCTTCTTGCTAAAAATGAATGGAGATTCTGATCTAATTTTTTTTTTCTTTTTCCCCTTCACTGTAGAGCTTGTCAATCTGAAAGCTCATAGATTTTGGCAACTGGCCTTGCAAGCAGAATTACACCTTTAGGAGTAGTACCTTTGTTCCAAAAATTGTTGTGGATATAAAGGTAGCTTTAATCTCTAAAGTAAACTTTATGATCATCCTCTTTAAATTCCCATTTATTTCATTCTGATCTCTCCTCTTTCACTACTGTTTTCATTTAACAAATGGAAAAAATATTCCTTTCTTCAGTCTAATCAGCCACTTTCTACTTAGTTCCATTAGGGAGTGAGTAGAGCAGGGCTAAATCCAGCCACAAGCAAAATAGATGGCCTCTGGCAGCAGACAGCTTGACGTAAAATGGACAGCCTATCCCCACCCCCTCCTTGCATACACTGCCTGTGCCAAAATTCTGACAAACCAGACTGACTGCTGGTGCTTGTAACTGGGGGTGGACAAGGTGTAGCAGCTACTGTGAGAGCATGACAGAGGAGCATTTGCAGCAGGAGTAGCACGATGCTTTCTCTGCAGAGGGGTTTCTTGTCTTCCATTGAAGTTATTGTCCTGCAGCAATCACCCCTTTTCACAGAGTTTCTCTTTTCCAGGTTAAGTCATAAAGCAGCAAGTTCATCTTGCATAAGGTACTCTTGTGTTGTTTTGAAAGTCATGATTCTTTGGAGGAATAAAATAAAAAAATCCAGACTGAAACACATCCAGTACATAATTGCACATGGTTGCAGTGTTTTCCTTTCTCTTCTCTGTTCTCCTGTGCTGCAAGTAACATGACGTGTGTAAGCGTCCTATACTGTGAGTCCCTTGGAGAACCGAATGCATGCAAACGTCAGTTTGGAGCCTGAATACAAGATCTGTGTAGGCCACTGCAGCACGGGGAAGTGTCAGGGCATCCTGGCCTTGCATCCCGCACTGATGCTCATCAGCAAAGCCAGTAGTGGGTTACATTCATAACTAGCCGTCTTGGCTGTATTCCTGTCTCAAAAGGAGAGGGGCTACAAAGTATATTGTTGCATTTTGAAATCCTCTGCCTGCTTTGAGTAGCACAGCCTCATTTTACTGCACAGCTTGTACCTACACAAGAGAATGTTTGTTCTACAGTACATGCAGTACTTAAAGTGAGGTACCTACTGTCTCACTCTTTAAATAAGACACCTGACAGTACAGTATTTTTGTGAAAAAAATAAGAGTAAACCAATCACAAAGATGCTAAGAGCTCACAAATTTCAAACTGCCTGACAAAATGCTTGAGTCAGTTTTGCCATGTTTTTTCTTGATTTGCTTACTGATCTGTGTGCTTGACATCATATACAATGGAAAAAAGGACATTTCTGTTGCAGTGGGCTTGGAAAAAGTTAAATACACTAGGAGATATGCTAACTAGAAGTTAGCCTCTGAAGTACTGTGGTTAGGGAACAGTTTAAAATATATCATGAAGGACTCAAGGATTTTTGGTTTTCATTGCTAAAAATATTTTTCTCAGGAAAATGCATGGTTGGAAGAACAAAAAAATAGCAATAAGCTGTTGCTCACTGTGATATGACATGAAATGTAAGTAGATTCATGGTGGATTGCCTGGTAGTCAAGACCTGTCTATGCACCTAACGTTTACTCTTTGAAAATGGTTATCTTTTTGATAGTGGCTGTGGCTGAAACCAGAGGTGAACATGAGCTATTTTGTCCCCTCTGTTGCAGGTGTTTATACTTAATATGAAAACCTTATTTGTTTACCTTGACAGCTTATCCTGCAGCTCTGCCTCCCCTTTGTTCATGGAGTACAGAAGGATAGCAGTGCACAAGGAAATCAGAATTTAGTAGCGAAGAATGAAAAAGGCACAGGTAGTAGGTCAAAATCAGGTTAACTTGAACTGTGGGACTATGGCAGCAAATCTGAAAAGTTGAAATCTGAACTGTGCAAATTCAGTTTTTGGAGTGTTTGGCAGCAAATGTAAGGTTTGGCTCTTCCCTTGCTTAAATTGGCTACTAAGATCCATTCAGTATTTTTATTCCTGCATCACTCTCTTACCAGCACCATTTTTTTGCCTATGTTGCATGTGGTGTGAAACTGAACAACTTTGCAGAATAAGTGGTTTGGCTCATATGCTTCTGTATTGCAATCTTTGATACTCAAGCCAGAGGAATACATCGATTGTAACCTGTGCAAGTTCAACCATGATCAAACTGAAAAGTGTCAAGGGTTGTGTCAGTGGGTGTAACATTATAGTAGTTTGAAGCTAGTGTGTGATGTATTTCCGGAAGGTATTTTGTGAAGCCTGAAGAGTTTGAGTTGAATAAATGGAAAATGCAACATTGTTATAATGTGGACTCCAGCTTTCAGTGATTTAGGTGTCTGACAAAATTATGTTAATTTTGTCTCAGGTTAAATTTAGACACCATGGTAGGCACTGTTAAAAAGTTACTGTTTGCAAATACTGTAATAGCAATGTATAGTTACAGGCTGGCTTTTTTTCCTGCTCTTAAAATTAGAAGTCACTATTGGCTTTTGTTGACTGGTTTTTACCTATACCCATGAAGTGTGCCTTTTTAATATAAAATGACAGAGGGTACTGTCATTGTTTAAGCTTAGCGCTAGAAGGCAGAAATTCTTGAACGTTGGTCCTAACTCTGATTCAGTTCCATCTGACACTGAATAAACTATTATAAAACTTGTAGTCACTGTTTTGTCAGCTTGAAGAGCCTTTGGTGCTACCTCTCTGTCCAGCTTGGTTAATGGTTACTGGAATGCAAGCTCTGCTGTAGCATCTTTGCAATAATTAATGACTAAGAGATAAAGGTTTTCTAAAGCATCTGAAGTAATATATTTTTTAAAAATGAAAAATCCAACTAGCTTTGAAGCAATTTATTACCTAAAATCACATAATCTTATGGATAGCCCTGGTTGAAGAAAGCCCATGACATAAGTACTGTTTGGTACCCAGAAGGTTTTAAATTTACTTCCAGTATAGTTCCAAGTAGAAACTAGCTTTCTGCTAGAAACAGAATTTCTGGCAGTCTTTAGCAGGAGATCTCTCTCACTCTGCAAAGTGAATCAGAAGCAAAGGTGATTTCAGCAATTGCAAATTACAAATGTGGTTTCACAGAAATTTATTTTTCGTTTTTAAAAAATTAATCTAGTCAATAACTTGTATACGAGCTTTCAGACAGGTGGAGAATTAATTGAAGTGATGATGGGTGTAGCTGGGCTAGTAAAATGGTAACGGTCAAATCTGTACTTTACTTATATGTGCCATTTTTTACAGCCTTTGTGTTAATCATTTTTTGAAGACCTGAGTAAAGATTCCAGCAGAACTGACCATTTGTTGAGCTTTAATACAGCAAGTTTTAGCCTGACACACTTAGAAATTTCTGAGATTCAGAAATCTCCCTGAGGCAAGAAATGTAGTGTGTTGTACGTTTCTTAATTTCTCTATATATGTTTTTATATGCCAGGATACCAGCAGAAGATATAATTAATAGAAGAGTTGGTTTTAAATTCGACTTTATTGTGGTTGCATGGGGACAAGTAAAGGCACTAGAGAGTATCTTACCAGAATCACTATAGCAACAGCTCACCCCATCATTCCTTGTGTTTTCCTCAGCCTATGATACCATCTATTCAGTCACTAGATTATTAATGGCATTTATATTCAGAACAAGTCATTTCAACTGTAAGCCCAGAAGTATTTTTAATAGAGGGGAATTCTAGGAGCCGTGTCCTTTACAGTCAATAGTTTGTTTAAATGTTGGGCTTTTTATTATTATTATGACAAGACTTTTACTTTTTGTTGTTAACTGTTGCTCTTTGAGTGGATTTCAGCTTTATGTGAAAGTAGCATAGATTCTTCATGTGTGTGAGAAGAAAATCTGATTTTTCTGCCTGTCTTTTCCAAAAGGAGTGAGAGAGGTAGAGGGTGTTGGGTAACAAGATGCTATTATCCTAGGAGGAGGAGAAAAATAGAAATACTATATTAAAGTTTCCCTTTATCTATTTTCTTTCCATTTGGAATATCCATTGGAGATGTGACTCTAAGCAATAAGTGAAGCAAACTTCCATGCTATTCACCTCATCATTCGCTTTTGACTGTAAAGGAGTAAAGCCGGAGAGGGGGGGTTGCTTGTTTCATAGTTTATGTTTGAAACAAAGCTTCTGAATGTTGATGAAGTGGCCCAGTTTTATTTTCTGCATGAAACTGAACTGGGCACCACCACCTTTTCTTGGTAGCAGTACTTGTACCATCGCAATGTTCTTTTCTCTGCCAGTCACACTGGGGATCCCCCCAATGGCCAGTTTTAGCTTTAGTGAGCTAGCTGGTGACCTTCCCTATAACCTGCTATGTTTAAGTATTACGGTTAGAACAAGGAACCATGTTGATACTGGATTTTTAAATGTTAAGACCATTAGTTTTTATCTAGACAAGGCCTGTGACTGATGTCCTGTTTTGCCAGGTTGAAGCAGGCATACAGAGCACCTTCAACTGAGATGATACGGAAGAAATCCTGACTTGTATTCTTCTGAGAAGTGAACTGCCATTGGTATCCTTCTGGGGAGTGCGTGGTTCTGGAACATTTGTGGCTAGAGGAGCTTTTTAGTAAACACATTTAACTGCCTGAAAGAGTTTTCCCAGGGATGAAGACTGTACTGAGAAGCAGTATGTTGTCTGAGCCTGGATGTTGCTTTTTCAGTCTGGTTATGAACTGATTAGTATAAAAGTTCAAGGCATTCAAGGCAAGCCTGTGGGATACTTAAGTTGATTGAATTGTCTGAAGGATTCCTCCTCTGCTTTGCAGATGATTGTAGAGAGGTTCAAGGCTGCCTGGTTTAACCCGATGGCGGTAGGTTGGAAGAGCTGCTACTCTCCAGTTCTGTTATGTTCACTGCCTGTGGATGAAAGGACAGATAAATAATTCAGGTACTTTTCAGAGCCAGGAATTCCAATAAATTGCCTCAGACGTTGCTGTAGGCTCTGAATCTGTTGCTGTTACTGTTTCTTTTGTGGTGGTTCTTATGTCTATGTATAAGCAGCATTTCCTTTGTGCTGCTGTAAAATGTTTCTCCATTCATACATTGTTTTGAAATTTTTAACATCTAAGATTTTGCAACTGTTTGATGATACTATTTTTTCTTTTTAACATAATGAGGCTGTTCCTTGTGTTTTACTCACAAAGATGCCTTAAATCCATCAAAAGGAGAAAAGCATTTAGTGATACAAGAGATTGACAACAATGGGCAGAAATGCCTGTTGTATCAGAAATTCAGATTGTTGTTTGTTAATCAACACTTAATAACTGGCTGTCAAAGTAGCTAGGTCAGTAAAGAATAAGCTAGATTCTAACTGCTATATGGTTGATTGCTGTATGTGGTAGTGATTGTTAGAGACTTTGCAAAGCTGAGATTTCTGTGCAGGGATGTGGTTTTGAGCAATGCAATAGATACTCTGAGTCTGCTGAATGGTGAATTCTGTGACTTCAGTTGTTAGGAGATAGTGGTTACCGAGGTGATATCCCGAGACTTCTTAAATGACTGAGTAGTATGTACTTCTACCCAGAATACCTCTCTCCCAGATCTGGTCCTTTTACCAAGTATAAGGGTTAAGAAACGAGTAAACCCATAACATCGGGGTGGACAGAAAGAAAAGCTGCATGTGGTATAACTGGAAAGCAAGACCCAATACTAAAAGTATTCTTTAAGTCTTCTGTTCAGCCTTGATGTTTGACTGTACTTCTGTACTCTAGTTTCTCCATATTTGAAAATTGATCACTTAGGCCTGTTTTAAGGCCGCATTCATCAGTGGTGTTAGAGCTCTGTGCAACTTCTAAACAAAAGATGCTGTGCAAGAAATACGCATAGGTGTGGAGGCGGAGCAAGCCTAATTTAGAAGAATTACTTTTATGGTCAAAGCAATTGAGAGCTAAATCAGTTTAAAATGGAAGATTGGGGAAAGTCAATAGAAATTAAAATAGAATAAGGGCTGAATGTGGGCTTTCTTCAGGGCGTCTGCAAACCACTTATCTTCTTGTGTAAGAGCACATTTCTGCCTCAGCATCAGACTATCCGCTATTGTAGTTGACTCATCTAATTCTTAAAGCAGTCCTGTTACTGCTTTTGGTATTTGATTTCTTATACTACGTATGCTAGTTGAATTTTTTTATTTCAACACAAAAGTGTTCCCTCTGTTTTTGCTTGAGTATAGTCAGTTAATGCATGGGCTACTTCCTGTAGGACTGATATGTTTATATGTGAAATTTTTGAAAGGTTGAATGCAAAGAAAGGTGTATGCTAAGATGCCGGCAAAGAAGAGATGGAAAAATAAAGTTTTGTTCCTGTTTAAAAGGAAATTTCAGTCCACAAAGATTTTTTCAGGGTTGTTGTCTTTGATGCTGACACATGAGCAATGCCTCTGGGTCCATTTAGAATGCAGTTGATTTTTTCCCAAGGCCTGTGTCTTTAAATGACAAACAAAGGGAGAGTTTTGGGTGATGTTTCCTTAGCCTTCCAGTTTCCAAGCTAAGTCTGCCTGGAATCCATTTGATCATTATGCATTGTAGCTTAAAAAAATGTGCCTGAGAAGAAAAAAACATGGCATTGCCAAGGAGCTTCACAGCCCTGTATGACTTGTGTAAAATGTGTTGTGGCTTTGGATTCGTTCCATTGAGAGAGCTTCTTCCTGACTTGCAGAGACATTTCTTCCAATATTTATTCATTTTAAATCTCCTTACTTACACTTTGCTTTGGACTTCTTAGAATTTTAAATGGATATAAAGAAATCTGGCACACTCCCTTCCTGATTAAAGCAAATGAACATGCAAACCCATATTTCTCTCTAGTTCTAAAAGACGTAAGAGAGATCTGAAGTATAGGTGGAAGAAATTTGTTACAGTGACTACGACTAGGCAGGTTCCTTCCTTTCCTGGACTAGATCCTACAAGGGGACTAGCAACATATGAAACCTTTTTGGTTTTAACTCTGAGAAAAGCACAGTAACACATCGAAGTGATGTGTATTAGAAATAAAGAATGGAGATTTCTCAGTCTTTCTGTTGTTAATTTCTCCACTTCCTTGCAGTGTGGCACAAGATGGCACAGGAATCTCTAAAGCATGAGAACAGAGAACAACATTATAGTACAAGAGGTTTTATTTAAGGAGTTGATTTTATGTATGGTAATGCAAAATTAGCAAAGAAAAATTCAGGTGAAATTTAGAAAGCCTTGATAAAATTTGGAGGTGTAAGAGATCATACAGTTCTGTGCACAGATCATTATGAAATACTTTCTCATTAGGTCAGACAAAGTTGGAGAAATTAAGGGGACTCTTCTTATTTCACAGATGAGGATAAAAGAAAAAACAGTGCATTACATGAGGATTGCACTGGGAATTGGATTGACCCTTAAGAAAGCCACAGAATACAAAACGCCAACTTCTGATCAGCTTAGCAAAGAATTAGAACAGATCTGCTGATGTGGCTTTTCCACTATACAGCAGAGCTGTTTCTGGTAGTATAGTACTTCTGCAGCACTTGCTCTTCTATAATCCAGCAAATCTTCCTTCACTGTCCTCCTCATTTGTGACTGTCCCCAAAGCAATGAACTCTGCTATACCAAACCTAGGGAAAATAATGCAGTCCAGCATCTTGGTGCTTCTGTTTGCTCTCAGGGTTGCTGTATTACTTCCCTTGCGAATACAAAGTATGTGAAAGCAGCACCAGAGTGCGTCACCACTTGATGGCACCAGACAAATTTGAAAGACCATTTAAAATAAATAAAGGAAGCAACTCAGCTTTTCTGCAGTGTGAGAGGGTACTAATAGAAGTAAGTCACCCTCAGCATCTGATAAACCTTTCCATTGTTCAGTTTCTTTAACACAGCATGAATACTTCAGCAGTGTTGTAAATAATGAGCAACAGGGCCTTATGCAGGAAATTAGTAAACTAAAAATGTATTCTTAGCCCAATATGCTGGCCAGTTTGTGAGCAAGAGAGAGTATGCATTTACTTGTCTAAAAACGTCCTGGTTGCCTTGTACTGAGCCTTTACATTCACTGTATCTCTTCCAGGTAACAATCATTTTGCAAATACAAAGTAATGGTTTAATGAAAATCAATTTCTGACTGCAGCATTTGAACAATTTTCCAAAATAAGGAGAATTCTAGTACCATTGCACTGTGTGCTGCTGAGATTCACAATGACCTTGATACTTCAGGAACTCCTTGTCTTGTAGATACTCCTCTTGTTCCCTATGGGGACAGATGTTCTCAGTTCAATGACTGGAAGGATGACCATATTGATTCTTTAGCCATTAACATTAAAGTGTAGCAAGAGGGAAATCCCCTAGTACTGTTGTGGATGCTTTTCCTTGTCTTTGCTGAACACATTATAAGAATCTTGTGCTTTTCAGGTTTTTATTAGTTCTCAGAAAAATGAGTTTCAGCAGCAGACATCTGCAAGATAACCTCCTAGACTTTCCATTGAATACACAGCAATTGCTAGAGGCTTCCTTTATTTAATCCACTCTGAATCCTCTGCTTTCTGTAGTTTTAACTTCCTTCTGTCTTTTCATCTGTCCATGAACATATTGCCTTGCTTAATTGTATCCTGTTTTGTGCTTCATGGAGAAAGAGAAGGAGGAAGATGTTAATGCTTGTCAAAATGACCAGCAATCTCCTCTTTTCCCTCATTCATTTTCAAATAAAAATGTCTGTGACAACATTTGGTTAGTTTGCCTAGGTTAGCTGAAAAAACAAATAGTCTGTTGGCCTCTTTTCTCATCTGGTAGAACAGAGACAGAGCTCATCCCAGCATTATATGGGTCAGAAATAATTAAAGATTGCAGCGTACCTGTTTCCCTTTCACTTCCAATTCTCCTTCTACTGCATCATGGATTAATGGAAGTGTGTACATGTTGAGGTATCATGTACATGTATATGTATTGCATTCTTGTTGACATGACAGAAGAATTTTGGCACCAGTTCCATCTCTTCATTCCCAGGCAACTGTTTTGTAATTAGTTGTTAGAATTAATTAAAAATTCTTTGACTGAGAAGCTGTTTACTTTTTATTTGCATAGTACCTAGTGCAGTGGAGACCTGGTCCCAGCGTAGAGATCTTAATAGTAACATGCAGTGATTGTATGTGATAGAACCTGTAGTTGTCCATACACACGCACACACACTCGAATCAGTCTGAGCCCTATAAAGCTCATGCAAAGATTTTTTTTTTTAAGAGTTTTTCTAACATGTTTCTGAATTTTGTGCATATTGATTCCAGAAACTTGTGTTGATAGAGAATCAATTTCATCTTGTTTCTAGACCACATCACATCCCTGTTAGACCTTTTACTGTCCAAGTGCAATTTGACTTGGTAACCTTGAAGCATTTCACTATTACAGTAGGCTGTAGCATTCCCAAAATGCAGGAGGTATTGAGTGCTGTCTCGCACTGTGGTGTACTCAAGAGAATAAATGCAGCTCTGCAAAAAGTTGGATATTCAAACTCATTAAAACTTCTGGTTTTTGTTGGGTTTTTTTTTTGTTTGTTTGTTTGTTTGTTTTTTTAGTGTTTGCTTTACTCCTATGTACCTAATTAGTACGAAGAATGCCAAAGATTGTATCAAAGGAAAGGCCCAAGTCTTTGTGAGCATCAATATCATGTTTTTTATAAGACAGGTCTGTTGTTTTCCACTTGTGAAACAATATTAACCATTTAACGAAGCAATTTTAAAAGATGCTGGGTGCTGGTATTGCACTATGACCCCTTTTAAATAGCTGGTGAAACAGTCTGTAGCAATTAGATAATTGTTTCATCAAAATATGGTCAAATTCAGCTGCCTGTAATTGATGCTTCCTGTAAGCATTATTGAAACAGGACTTTAATGAAAGCAAATATAAGTTCTCGCTGTTCCTAATATTTGAACTCCAGAGGGAAGAAAATGGAAAGTAATTAGAGCAACAAAATGAATGTTTGTAATTTAATATTCAAAGCATGCTTTTCTTTTTCTGTTAAATTTAATTTAATGGGGAGATTTCATGTGCCACTTATAAAGCTGTATATTTAGACCTTGTACAGTTGTTTAGCTCCGCTTTTGGCACAGATGTCTTCTGCATTCTGAAGGCCCACTAGGCTACAGTACTTTTCCATGCTTGGTCATCTGTGTAGCCCTCAGCTGTGGGATGCAGTACGCAGAGATTTACTGAGGGGGAAAGAGAGTTGGTGGCCATGTTAATCTGATAAATGTTCTGGAAATCATGCTCACTCAGATGGAAGAGCCAACCCTACCTCTAAACGGTGCTGCAGCTTGGCTTGAGGCTGCAAGCATCTGCACATGAGCCCAGCTCAGTCATCGGCGTTTTCTACAGGAAGTGGCAGTCACTTCTGTGCTGGGCACTGAGTCCATTTTTCATGCATACAATTTGAATTGAGAAAGGTTGTGTGCATCTCTTCACTCTGGGGTATGAAATTCAACCCAGGTCCAAGGCAGCAGCTCCTGCCGCTGTACTCTTAATTGGTTCTTGAGTCTTTGCCAAACGTAAAGCTCCATATGCGCTCTGTCACCAGTTCTCCAAATACAGAGCAAAGTATATATGTCTAAATAAGGATGAAATAAAAGAGGCTGAACTTTAAAGTACTTAATTTTACAAATTGATTGAGCACTGGAATTGGTTGCCTGGGAAGACTGCCTGAAGCCATGGCATGAGGTGTTTCGGAACAGGTTAAAGGAACATCCAACCAGAACAAGGCAGCTGGTGCAGGGGGCCAGGGGAGGGCTTTCCAGCAGTTTCCCCTTGCAAGAGATATGCCTCACTGATGAAGCATTTATAAAGCAACTGAAGCATGTAGCAATCCAGGGTTGGCCTATGGTGAGGCACAATGAATTCGTAAGTGGTTGAAGTAAGGCATGAGTTAGAGAGAGTGGGAGACACCAGATTACACAGGCTCCAAAGGTTCAGACCCAGCTGTGTTTTGATGTTATTCTGATACTTGCTGATGTCATCTGTCAGGGAGCAGTGCTTCTCTTTGATGAGACCAGCAACAGTACGATGTTATATGATCAGAAGGACAAGGTTGAAAAGTACTACAGTGTTTATAGCAGCCTCAGCTGACCTTCATAAATATACCACGTTATTATTTTATGGTATTCACATTTTCAGAGGAAAAGCATTAGGCTTTCTGAAAAGTGAGAGGTTTAAAATATTATGCGTTTATGAAGAGGTCAGATTCCCCCTTTGTACACACCATTAAATTGTAGCAAAGTTTTGTTTATCTTACTTGAAAGGGCTATATGGAGCTCTTTGGAGAGCAACGATTGACTGCAAAGTCAAATACAGGCAGATTTATATTTGAGATCATGAAAGGCAGGGGTTCTGAAACTCAGTTTGTTGATTTCAGAATTTATTTCTGTGATAACAAAGAGTCATATTGTCACCTGGACCATTATCATCCTTTAGGTTTCGGCATAGTCCAAATTGCTGGTACTTGAGAGACTGGACTGTGCACAGCTGGATCAGACAGTGCCTAAAATATGGTGCACAAGACAAAGCCTTATACACATTAAAAAACAAGGTAAGTTTTTACAAGGAAAAGCCATGAATATATTTGATCAGCTTTTCTGGACAAGTGTGGCTTACGTGGAATCCCTATTGCAGCCAGATTCTGTAGACTGTGGTTTTAAGTTTATATAATTCTTTGTCAAAACAAAAAATAATGTTGCACTTAAATTTTAGCTAAAGCAGTTTTTATTTCCTCTTCTTTTCTGGGAAGCTTTTTGTTTTTAAACAGTGTTGTTGTCCAAAATATGCTAGATGCAGGAGAGGTATAAAAACCTGATAGGCAATACCCCTCCTGATCCCAAGGGCTCAGATAAAATGCCAAAATAAGTCCAAGACATCAAAAGTTTAAAAGTTTACATCATGGGAGCCATGCTAATCTCCTTGTGTTGCTTGACTAACTGTCACATTGCAGCAGTGTGCAATGCCATAGTTCTCATCTTTCTGATACCTGCAGTGCTGTGCTTGGGAAGATTTGAACAGGTTTTCACGCTGATTTTTTTTTTTTTTTCCCCTTCTTCAGGTTCAATATGGAATTTTCCTAGATAATTTTACATTCAATATTTTGTTGGATTGTTTTATAAAGCAGAAGAAATATGAAGGTAAAAAAATATGTACTAATTCTGCATCTTTAGTTATATGCTCTTATATCTGCAGAGCCTTTCTCTGAATTAAAAAATTTTACCCATATTTTCTCTGAAGTTACCTTAAAATCATGCTTTCGCCTTTCTTTAAATTACTTTTCTGCATGTTTATACCTCATTTGTGATGGGTTTTTATTCATTGTATAGTTTTAAAATACATGCAATTCACAGTTTCTACAAGTCTGACTGGCATGCTAACGACATCATCAGAGTTATTAGTGACAATTAGAGTGTTACAGGAATTGAAATGCATGTTGGTAGAGTTCATCTTACCTACATTTAGCTGTTCAAAAGCTACATATCTAAACTGCTTGTCTAGACTTTCTGCCTGTCACTGGAGAGAGCCAGCTATGCTGAATTGACATGTTGAGGTGCTCATCTTTCACTATTGGCTGTTTTAAGTGTTGAGATGAATAATCCTCTTGTGTTTGATGACAAATATTTAAGATTTTCATTTCACTGCAGGTTTTCTGGTACTGTAGTCTTGCAGTGAGCTTTTCTTTTCATAAATGTCTTGTAAAACGAATAACTGAAAGGGACAAGAGAATTTCAGGACTTCTTTGTAGCTTTTATCGTAAAGGTTTTGCTAAATGGCAGATTAATACCTGTATTTATTGCATTTTGAGAACCCCCTATTCCTCCTTATTCCATCCATATTTATTTTCTGTGACAGGCTCAAGGTCTTTTGTTTAACAAACTGTCCTTGACAAGGAGTGTCACTGGAACTCTGTGGAGCTCCTCCACAGCAGTTTGCTGGATACAGTGAGTGATGTCGGTGATCTGTGACAACATTTCTGCTGCATGGTAGTCTCCTGTCACCTTAAGGGCAGTGAATTTAAACCAGTCTTTTCTTGTTTGTAATCTAAACTCAAGAACAAAGAAGTCATTTGTAGAGATTTTTTTTTTTTAATTTTAATGATTGAAAGGCTGAGCAAAGAAACAATAATTGAAGAATGTAGAGCTAAGATGAGTTTGGAAAGCTCCTTTCCTGTGGTCCCATGCTATTCAACCCATTCTTCCTTCTCACAGGGTGTTTGAATATCCGAAGCGAGTAAGATGAATTTTATCTTACTAGTCATAAGAAATCTTTAACTTTGTCCCTAGCTACTTCAAAACATACTACAGCAATAAAGTATCAGTGAACATGAGCGGGTGCAAAAGGGAGATATGTAAATTTGCACTTGCTGATGATTTATTGTTTTTCTCCATAGATGCTGTGTCAGTAGTAACAGAGATCATGCTTCAAGAAAGTTTTGATGAATTCTCAACACAGCTTATTTCTCTCTATGTTTTATACCAGTACCTGGCAACCAAGTCTGAACATACGGTAAGCTGACCACACTCAAAATGATACACAAAGCCTCCATTTCTAAGTGTCATGGTGCAGTAAGTTGGGCATTCAATCTTGAATGTATTTTTGTTCCCCTAAATTTACCTGGGAAAAATAAAGACTCCGTTTTTTTCCGTCATTTTTACAACACCAGAATAAAGGAAAAAAAAAAGAACAAAATATGAAAGCCATCAAATAACTTGTCACTCCTTTTGCTTTTTTCTCTGAAAATGAAGGTGTGTTGGGATTTTCAGATGTAATGTATGCCCGTTGGAAGGTTACTAAATGACATTTCAGTTCAGTTCAAAAAGGGCTCTGTCAGTTAACAAAAAAAATCCTGTCATCTATTGTACAGGACTCTTAAGATGACTATTGCTCACCATTAAAGCTTGGGTATGGTGATGTTACAGAATGATAAAGCATTTTCATTAGGGTTTCTACTATCCAGTTTGGCTTTATGTGTATTGTTTCTAATATGTTTTTATTTTAAAACTAAATTTGTTCATCTTTCTTGTCTCCGAGGATTAGAGGGTTTCTTGTTCACATCTCAGTTGCTTAAGGCCAAGATGACAGTTCAGGCTCTTGGAAGTGGCATTATTCTACCTTTGCAGAAGGGGCTCAGTTAGGTATCAGCAATGGGCTCTGCCATTTTCATCATTTTAGGCAGTGACTTTTCATGTAGTTTGGCACAAGCCTTCAATAGCATGTTGTCATCCATATGGAAAATGCTTGAAGCCTCCATTTGTTTTACATGAAGCATCTTCCAAAATGCATATTACAATATTACACAAGCCTTAAGGTTTTACTCAACTGGGTTGTAATTTCAATTCTCACTATAGAAAACAGATGCGCATTTGCACTGTTATGTGTTCTCCTTCATTCTCCAGAAGTCAAGTATGCATGATCACTTAAATATAAAAAGTGGAGGGACTGAAATCTCATTTTCCCATTGTGTTTGTCCATGTGTGTGTATCCTCACTGCAAAGACAAGCAATTGTCAATATGTATAGCACTTCATGAAAGCTGAATATGCAAGCAAGGGTGGTGTGGTCATATAACATATTTAAGGCATGCATATTTATATAGCAGCATTTTGAAAAAACCCATGCAAATACAGCAATAAGTCATATTTTTATATGTATACACCATACAGAGTACCATTCAACACCTCATAATGCTCAGTACCATTTTTCTTTGTTTGATTTAAGAAGTGGGGGTAGACAGAGTTATGAGATCTTCTTGACTACTCCTGAAAATCCCCTTCCCTTTTCCCAAGGTGTGAGACAGGTCAGCCAGTGTCCTGTTGCAGACAGACCCTTGGCCATAGCTTAGGGTCCAGCAGCCTGATAAATTGTTTTTTGAGAGCTGAATCTTGGGCAATCTGACTATGTTAGTCCTTAGGGTGTATAGCAGTGGTGATAGAGAGCTTCCATTTTCTGCTGTTGTAAACACCACTGAAAGCCTGACTGGTCTTGGCTCTTCCCAGAAAGTTTCATTCTTAACTGCTGCAAACAATCAGTATGATTGCTAATCCACTGCAAAGATGTTAACATTAAGTTCTTGCAGTTCCTCCAGCTCTTTGAGCCAAATGGGCTATCTCCCAAAATAACCTAGGCTGCTAAAAGCCCTGTTTTTCCAGTTGCATCTAATTTTACTGTAACATTCAGCTGGAGTGCCGAATTCAGTATGAAACAGCCCTATCTCCTTGTATCCCTTTTCTGGGTCAGTCAAATACCTTGCCTGGCTGTCAGGTGATGGTATTTTGTGTCAGATGATAACATGCAAATTCTTGTAGCACCTGAATGGAGACACAGAAAAATGCCATACCTTGAAAAGGCATCTCTGAATAATGCATTAAACCAGAAGGTCGAACCTTTGTGCTTTTAAGGACTCAGGGTACCTCAGGGAATTCTTCAGAAGGCTTCTTCCTTTCACCAGGGATATTTGTTTCAGGTTGTAAGGTAATAAACAAGACAGTGAAGTACCCTGCCACAAAACCCATGTGTTAGAGAGTTAGACTTCCTCCAATCAATTGCCTTTTATAGCTTCCTTTTCCTCATTTTATTCCCAGTTGGAGTTCTTCAGCTTCTTTCACTTGCAGTAAAGAGACACTTATCCTTGATGTTTGTGCTTCTCTGGTCTTGAAAAATATACTGTATGCAAACCAAAATTCACACTACTCTTGTGGTTTTAATATACTTACTGATTGGGTGCCCTTCTTTAGCCATCACTGGTGGTCTGGCTCAGACAGCTGGTACTTCTCTCTAGCTAGGGAGGCAGCTGTATTTAAGATCCTGGGGCATACAGTGATCTTGGTGAGTTGCATATGTTTTCACAGTGCAGATTTTGGACTCAGAGCAGCCATTAGCAGCATATTCTTCTCTCCACATTTTACAATTCTAGTGAGAGTGGAGCATTTATCTTACCACAACTGCTCTAGTGAAGAAGCCGTATAATTTTTTTCTTCAGCAGCGTTAGCCTGAAGCAAGTGGTAGGACATACAGGACAGAGACAGAGCTTGGCCACTGTAACCCTCCGTCCTGAAGAAAATACACTGACTTCCATGCAAAATCTCAAACACTCACATTTCACTGTCTTTTTGAAAGAGAGTTGTTCCTCTGTATAATATGTACTGTTCCTCAGGATATATGTACTGTAACTCTGAACACTAGACATGTTTAATGATTCTTTACTGCTAAGACATGTGATGAAAGCCACATGTTCTGTCTTTGACTGCTGCCAATTCATGTTTGTGTTTGTCAAGGAACACTTACTTAGTTTACATTATTTGCAGTGGGAAGAGGAGAGAAATATTGGAGCATCGCTAATGCTTACAGGTCTAAAGCAAACAAGCACTGTGGGTTTTAGCTCCCAGCTGTATGGCTATGCATTCCTTGGTAAGTTTTACCTCCCTCACAATCACCTTTTCCCTCTTGTCTTCAGTGTCTGAATTAAATTGGCATCTTTGCTTTATTAAAATATAATCAAGGAGATGGTTAAGAAAAAAAAGGCAGAAATAGTGGAAGAAACAATTTCAGAGTTAAAACTGAGTCTGTTTTGTAAGCCTGGAGGGTAGTACTAATTTGAATGGTATGCCCTTTATTAGGCAGCTTCAGAACCTCCTTTAGGGCTCCCTGGAGGTTTGGATTGGCAGCTCAGAGGAAGAAGATGTTCTTAAAGAACAGTAGGGTTAGTTTGTTTGTGGACCAACAAATTTTCACAAAAACCAAAAGTACAGCGTTCGGACATTAGACTTTTCTGGCTAGTGAGCTTCTTAAAATAATTCTTAAACGTCAAGAAGTTCAGAGAGCACAGCCTGAAAAACGCTATGTTTAGAACATTTACTATTCACTGTAAAGTTAATGTTTCTGTTCTGAACAGCAGATAGCAGTGCCTTTATCTGGCATCTGTTAAGGAGTCTTCACTGCTAGTGATATGCTATATTCTATATTATTAAAGAGCAGTTAGATCAGAGTATATCCAGAATTGGAGGGAAGGAGAATAAGGAATGGGCTAAGTAATTCTTGAATTTCCTCTAAGCTTTAGAGGAATATAGTGCAGATAAGTTTTGTCCTTCTCTACAAAATGATTATTTACTTGAAAATAACCAATTAATTTAAAATTTATTATTATTCATTTGTTCCTTTACTGCATTATATTCTATAATTTATTGCAGGTAATAAAACGTGGACTTGTTCTTAAAATGTGGCCTTAAAATATAACGTGTAGTGGCAGAGTTAGGATGCTGATGTCGATTTATCATGACTGTAAGACAAAAAACTCATTTTCAGTCAAAAAGGGGGATAAATGTAAAAATTACTTTGAAAGCAAGATTTTCCATAGAGTTGTAGTTATTCAGTGGAGATACTGATACAAATAGGGGCTTTGCTGCCCAATTGGCATTCAGTTTGGTGTGTTTTTTTATGTCATATAGATTGGTTCAGTAGTGGCTGTATTTCAAAAATGCACCTCACTGTTTCTGTGAGTAATAGTACTTGTTCCATGACACTGACATTCAGTAGATCAAAAGCTATTTACTCTTATGTCACGTATTCCACAGTCTTGCCAGCACTGATAGAACTGACCTCTGAAAGAGTGAAAGATGTCTACAGACACAGAGTGGCCTCAAGCATCTCAGCAGTTCTAATTTAGCCATAGTCCATAACTTTGTGCACTTACTACCTTGCTTTTTCTAAACTGTTCTTTTCAATGTAAAGAAGAGTAAGGTGTGTTTCATACTTTTGTGTCATTATAGCCAGAGTGCAAATTAGATTGAGAGCTTGTATACAACTCTTGTAAGCTACACTGAAGTGGTATTATTTATTACACTGACAAAATCAAAACCTTAAAGTGACAATGATTGTAACTCATCCAACTGCAATGTGATGTACATTTCCTCTATTATGTACGAGTTTTGTGTTGTCTAACAATTACTGTCAGAAGAAAAGCCACATTATCAGTGGTGTTGTGCATCACAGGTCCTGCTAAAGTCAGTGAAGACCTTTTTACACAGAATGTCGTAAATCAAGAACCAAAATTTCTTTTTAGCAGGTCTCCCATATTTCCCATATTTTTTCTTGGGAAGCTCCAGTAGAACTAAGCTGTACTAAGCAGAACTAAGCTGTATAGTAAGCCAGAGTGTATGCTTCGAACACCGCACAGTCTGGCCATGGCGCATGGATGAGTAGACCCTAAAGGCCACAGAGGTGAGTCCAGAGCCTCAGATTTAGTGCACACATGCTGCACAGTCAGTCCCTGAAGTCTAAGCAGACATTTGTCTGAGATCTTCAGACATTGTGCTCAGAGATGCTGTTGCAACTGTCAGACAATGAGGAAACCCTACCACTTTTCCTTTTTTCCATCTGGACATAATTTCTAGATCAGGAGGGAGAGGGAATGGAAAGGAACCAGAAACAAACCTGTAATATCTGTGAAGTTGGGCAAAAAGGTGGCACCTTAATAAAATCAGGTAATAGCAGTTCTGTCAGAGCAGCTTTGTAGAAGAGTGTTGTTTTTACCCCAGAAGCCAGGACAGTTGCTGTCACTTCTAAAAAGCAGAGCCAACCCATATGGATCCTGTTAAAGACTCTAGTACTGAAGTACTAATGCTTAAGTTTTTTTTTTATCACAGGGAAAGTGGAGTTGAATAAAGGGCTGAGAGCTGTATACAATCTAATGCCACTGATGTGGACACCTGGATACTTGAATAGAGGCTTGCAAGTGATGGAGAACGTGGCTTCATTGTCAGGGGACAGCAAAATCTGCAAAGAAGCTGTAAGTATGAAGGCTATAACCCGCTTAACAGAGGAAATTTCATACAAGTCTAACTCCAATAAAAACTATGAATTCTGTGCCTTGCTAATGAGAAGAGGCCCAGAAATACTTCAGAGGACTTTGGAAGACAAGAGAAATAACATTTAGAACAGAACCACTGCTTCAGTTGATGAACCAGTGATTATGTTTACTGTCATGTCCTTGGGGATGTGTGTCTGTTACTGCCACAAACCATTTAAGTATGTTTCCTAAGCCTTCCCCTCTCTATAGAGACGCCTGGGTCTGTGTCACAGGAAGCACGTCTGTGGGGATGGGAAGACACCTTTGTTTCCTAAGCTTTTGAACTCACTCAGAGACATACGTCTTAGCAGTGAGGATGAAATACCACATCTTGTTCCTCTCCAGTCTAATTCCATGTATTCTGTGTCCTCTGAGATGATGTCCTGAGTGATACTGGTCCAAAAACAGTACAGACTGATATCTAGAAGGATTGTAGTGCCCTCAGTTGGGGAGGATGGATAGATTAGGTCCATTTGTGAGGCCAGCACTAGGGGACTTGGAACTTAGGAATGCTGTGGGCCATCAGGCTGATCCTGGAATCAGACAGTTTAGAAGGAGTAACGTAGGAAACCACCACCACATGAACTAGAGCATAGAAACAGCACTGAAGTGTCACTACCTTTTCTTGATACTCTTTCCTGAAGGTGTCTCTGGTGATGGGAGTCTCCCTTTTGCTGCCATCACTATTAGTCTTGCAGTCTCTGCATTTCCCTTGATAAACAAAGGCCAGGGTACTGCTCCTCAGATTCTCCTATCTATTGCTCCATGCTCAGAAGCAGCTCTGTGTGATACTGGGCCATGCAAGAAAGGAAGTATCACATATGCAACTTCCACCATTTTGATTTGCCTCTTCAGGTGTGTGGTTTGGGGGGTTTCCTCCGTAGTCAAAGTCTGAAGAACTCAGCCTAATATGCTTGTGATTTTTTTCTGCCTACAAACTCTAGACAAATAAAGGAACTCCTCAGCTTGGTGGGGATTGTTGATGAACATCCTGGTGTTGAAACAAGGCTGAGTCTGTGTCTGGTACATGTCCATCCTTCTGTGTACTGACACTGTAAAAATAGTAAACACTAGTAATATCTAGCACTGCTTTCTTCACAGAGACACTTTTTACTTTGTTCAGTGAACAACTAAGAACTTAAAAGGTTGTTACTGATTACTCACTACTGCTGCAAGTGTCTCTGTACAAATCCAGTAGTAAAGCCCAAAAAGCAGTGACCATGATAGCCACGCAGAAAATTCCCTGAAGAGATACTTGACCTCATTTAGATTTTAGGTAGCAGTATATAAACAATAGTGCAAGTCATGTAAGTTTCACCAAGCTGAGGACCAAGAGCAGGCTTGGATGGTTTATTATTATCAAAATAATTTTTCTCTAATGCATTTTTGTGACCTCAGTGCAGAAAGGAAAACAAGGAGAATATGTTGTTCCATATCCTTACCTGGTCTAAAGTAATTACAGTGTGCTGATTTGCATTATCTGGCCTTTTCTACCTAAATGGTCATTAATATTTTACTATTAAAATCCATAGAAGATATTTTAAATCACTATTTCCAACTAAAATGCAGTATTCCTAAGGGTGAAGGGCTAAGAGCACTGATCAGGTCAATAATGGGATCAGTCAGCTTCCACTGAATTCAGCAGCAGATATGATAGAAACAACCTCAAGTGCCATAGACCCTTTTTTCCTCCATAGTATCCCAGGCCTCTCTTGGGCAGGACTAGGTTGACCATTATTCTGTTCTCATAAGTCCATACCATAGCACTGAGAAGTGTGGGCTGTGTTGTAAATCATTGTCATTGCATGCCTGTATAATCAGTTACGTGAGAAAGACACAGCCCTGGGTTTGTGTCATGGTTTCAGCTCAGAGGGCAACTGAGTACCACACAACTGTTCACTCCCCCTTCCTCCCCAGTGCTGAGAAGAAGAAAATAAGAAAAGGCTTGGGGATTTGAAATAAGGACAGGGAGGGGTGAGTCACCCATTACGGTCATGGATAAAACACAGACTTGTTAGGGGAAGAAAAAAGAACATAAATTTGATACAGACCCTAACAACAACAACACATAACTGAGTAGGACAGTGAGAAGCATTGCCACATCTTGAGAACACCTTCCCCCCACCCCTCCCTTCTTCCCAGGCTCAGCTCTGCTCCCGATATCTCTACCTCCTCCCCGCACTGGCGCAGGGGCAGGGAATGGGGGGTGCAGTCAGTGCTGCTGCTTCTCCGTCTTGGGTGGGGGGAACTTCTGGAACTTTTTTACCCTGCTCCGGCGTGGTCCACCTCTCACAGGAGACAGTCCTCCACAACTTTTCTCCAGCTTGAGACCCTCCTGTGGGCCACAGCGCTTCCTGAGCTGCTCTGGCATGGGGCATCCCCGCATGTTCTAATCCTCTCAGTGCTGAACTACAACAGCGGGGGCTGCTTCTTCCCACAGGCTCCTGGCTGCCTCGGGCGTGGCCACCTTAAACATTGGGACCCATCCCCCCCAGACCATATGCCAGCACCTGCTCCACCATAGATCTCCATGGGTGGTGGTGCAGGGGGTGGCCCTGCCATCTCACCACGGGATACAGGGGGGTCTCTGCTCTGGCAAACCTCCCTGCCCTTTTCATCCTCCATTCTTCCACTGAACTCTGTGTTCACATAGATGTGGCAACTTCTCCTCACAACTCCCACTGCTCCTCCCAGATTCCCCTTCCTAAAGAAGTTCTCACAAAGGTGCAGCCACTGCTGCTTATTGGCTCAGTCCTGGTACAGAGGTGGGTCGGACTTGGAGCCCTGGAGGAGCTTTTGAGAAGCTTCTCACGGGGGCCACCGCTGTAGCCCCTCCCCTGCTACCAGAAACCCCACGGCTCACTCAAACCCAGGACAGTTTGCAAACTTGGTTCTTTTCCAACATGGAATATTATTTTCTGCCTGAATAAATGTTATCTGAAAGGGAGGTTTTCAAATGAACTTTTTTTAACTGTGAAGTTTTGGTGTAAACATTTTCAAGTGATTTGCCCAGTCATTATCTGTCACTTGCTTTTCTTTCAGGCTTTAAACTTCCATTCATTTCTGACTAGAAGGGTGTTTCTTTTCTCTCTGCCATTACTATCTTAGCAACATAATAGAAACACAATTTCAGTATTGTGATCTATGGTTTAACTATGAACAAGCAAGAAAAGTTCTGTTTTTTTAAATTGTCTGAGAAAGCCTCTAAATAAGTGTATGTATTTCCAAGCACATAGTTATTATTTCATTGCTTATTTCATCCTGTTTCAGTACGGCTAGTTTAAAGATTACATTTCAGTGTCAAGAATGTTATTTCAAATAAGCCTAATTTTTATTCCTATAGCGTTATGTACTTATGCTAGGAAAATGAAACTCTAAATATCAATATCCCATTTGCTTGGAGAAAGCATCACAAATTCAAAGGTTACACAGAGTTACTTCATCCTGTTGATAAACATTCAGAATTAGGATTCATGGAAGGATAACGGCTCTTTGCATTTGTAAAAGCTGAACTTTAAAATGCAGGCAACCTGCATCCAGTAATTCCAGTCACAGAGATCATGTTATTCCTAAAACTGCTGCAGCATCCATATAGCAGTTCCATCTTTTGTATCAATAATACATACAGAAATAATTTACCAAGTCCCTTAGTGAAGCTAATGTGTTCTTTTGACACAACTGCAATTAGATTAGGAAAGGGTGGTTCTTTTACTACCTGAGAAGACAAAAGCGTGAAGAGAACAAAGGTGTCACAGTTTAAAAATATACCTATGCCAATATATTATATACCTACATTTCCATTTTTCCTGTTAAAATATCATGCTAATGATAGGAATGAATGTTCCTGCTGCTGAACAGGTGATTTCCCTGCTTCTTTTCACCAAAGAGATATTGATGTACCAAAGAGGTAGAGAGATTATATTGTTCAAACATTCCACAGTAATATTTAGATGTATCTGTGATTGTGTATCATGCTAGTGCTGTTATCACTGTGACTACCATTCAGCATTAGTATTCATGGCTGGGTATCAGGCTAAGAGGAGATATTAGCCTAATGCCTGACAGATCTGCAAATACATCAGCATCTGAGTCATGGGAAGTTTTACTGTTGACAGGGGGTGGTAGAGTTGTTCTGTTGCAAGGATTTAATGTCAAACTTCAAAGGTCCCAAGTACAGTAAAAAGTTCTTCCAAAAATAAGTCCCGTTTCCTTTTAGAATTTGGTTTTCTTTTTATCGCACACAGACGTCATCTCAAAATCCATGGTAACTCATGAAGTTGTTTGTAAATGTGACAGCAGTGTTACTCAGATTGTATTTCCAAACTGTTTATGCTGACGATGACAAATGTGATTGTTCAGATTGATGCTCTGGAGACCGTTTTGCAGTCTGCCCTTGAAGCAAAACCTGATCCAGAATCATCTGAAGAAGTCAAGGAATTAGAGCAAAAGTTGCAGTGTACAGAATCAGAAGAAACAGAGCAGTCTAAAGCACCTGAGTACTACAGCCGTTTCAAGGTAAGAGAATTTAGTTTATCTAAATATTCTAAGCTGTAGTAGATCTCCAAAATATATACTAGAAAATAAATATGCTGGCTTGTTATGGCTAGTAGACTGACACCCCTTCAGACCATTAGAAGTCCTACCTGGCATTTTTGAAACTGATGTCACTTTTACATTTTCACTTCTTCAAACAGGAAGCAGCAGCCTATAAAGGCGTAAATGCTCAAGGCTACTTGTCTTTTGTCTGTCTGCTGGGATTTTATCTTCACTTTTCATACATCAAAATGATAAACTGTGGAAGTGGTATGTCATTAGACATCCATTATCTGACCTTGTGTGGGTTCTTGCTCGTTAAAATAAATTGTAATAGGCATGAGACCATCCTGAATTTATTGTCTGTTTGTGTATGTTATGATTAAGTAGGAATGTTGTATTCCATACTTTCAGTCTGGGGAATTAAGTAAGGCTGATTCCCATCCCTTTTATCTTTAGGTTGTCACGCTGATGATAACAACACAAAACACAAACGGTTGTTCATTAGGGCATAGCTATATAATGAGAGCATTTTATTTGATCATCTCATAGCTTTATAGCGAGCTTGTAATTTTATAATTTCTGATTTGTGCTGTGGTAAAAATCAAATACTCCAGGTTGAAACTAATCTGGTTTATAGTTATATATATAGCAATACTTTTCCCATAGCCCATCACTTTCCGTTGTTGCTGCCACGACCTTGGACAGTTATTCTGAATACAGACTATTGTTCTTCTAAAGAAATTTCAACAGTTAAAATACTATTATCCTATGATTTCATCTCACATCCACACTTCCTTTCTTTTAATTTTTATTTACATAAATTACTTGCCACTAATCTTTAGATATTAGGCACTTAGAACTTTTTAATTAAAGTGTTTGCGAATCAGTGGGTGCTCAGCATGTGATAATCAATGCCTGGATGAATAACAGTGAATTAGGTAAACACAAGTGCCCTTTGAAGGAAGGAGTGAGACATTTTTATGAGTCTCTCATTGTCTATCAGTTGTCTAGCCTTGAAAAATAACGCAGAGTGCTCAAAACAAGGCCTAAATGTCAAATTGGGGACAGACTAATGCCAAGAGGGTAGTTTTCTTCTCACCTCAACCTTTCCACAAGTTCCATAATTAACCCCACTTCAGACATTACCTGGTGTGGCAGTGAGTGCCCTGACTTTTAGCCAACAAACTACAGTCCCAATGCTTAGCTCTAAGCTGTCACCAGAAGAGTCTGAATATCAGACAGACATATTCCTCATTGTGAAGTCTAGGCATCCAACAGTAATTTATATGTAAATAAGCCACAATTTCTGGTTGTCTGGATGAGAAAAAGAGCTCTCAAGTCAGAATGCCATTTCAGCTAAGCCTGAAAGAGGTCTCAGATTCTTCTCTCAAATCAGTTAGGCCAGCATCAGCCAGTCTTCCCAGCCTAACCCCGGGACACCTGCAGGCATAATTCACAGGTCAGAGAAGTTCACTAGAAATCCATACAAGTCTGAGGGAAGGTGGCAGCTCTGAAGCAACCTGGTGGTGTTGACATTCACAGCTTCTCTCCCAGCACAGATCATCTGCCTCTCGTGTGATATAACCCCAACACAGGATTTGCACTTCTGCTGCTGAAAACAATTCGGTTGCACTTTGTCCAGCCCTGAATTAGGCAGCACATCCCAGTCTTTCTCCTTGAGCTCAAAACCAATTGCTTGTCTCCATCTTGCCCTGTTCTCTTTCACAAGTCATACACCTAGGTATGAAAAGAAGAGCATGTGGATTTGCTCCAGTCATACAGTTCCTGTCTAGAACTGCAGCTTGTTCTGAATGGCTTTTATACACATACTTGGACTTCATGCCTTATACCAGCCTTCAGAACAGCCATTTATGGATGTACCTGAAAAAGTGTAACAGATAAAAATAGTAACAGATATGATGTGTAAGAGGCAGCATGTCCTTCACTTCCACCAAAACAAACAGGACTTGAGGGCATTTGGCTCTTTCCAGATAAAGCATTTAGAGCTGTAATTTAGACTTTCTGTCTGATACTGTCATTCATGTTGTAATTACCAGTTTTCAGATCCTTATGCTGAGGCTAACTGCTCAGGACAGTGTTCTTCAGGCAGTTCCTTCCATCTGTGTCAGTGATCAGTGGGCAAGCATTTCATCACATAAATGCTGGGAACACCCTCTCTAAAAGCAGTACTCCTTCTCTAACTGCCTGCATACAGAGCCCTGGAGACTGCTTATAAAAATCAGTGATTCAGCCACTTAAGAATGTGCCCTTTTGGTACCTGTAGGACATAGAGCCTGCTGCTTTCCTAAATTATTTTCACAAATGTATCACAGCAAAGCAGGGGAGATACCAAAGGTCAGTGGTAAAAGCAGTGACTTAGGAGGGAAGTCCTGCTAGTTTCCAGTTTGTTGCCTTTCTGTAGTTCAATTTCATACTGCTTAGGTTTAGTGCGTAAACCCCCTCTTCAGTACATCCTTGGTAGTGGTTAGTAGGGAGAGTCTGAAGGATCTCAACCAGTTCTATTTAAACTAAATACCTAATCTATAAAGATCAGTATAGCTGTCCAGTTCCTTCCCCAGACTAAAGTTCTACAGTCTCTTCATGTTTCTCACTGATGCATCGTATACTTACTGACATGTCAACCAAAATAGAGATGAATACTGCTAAATATTACTGAGTTTGGTTTTAATCCATTAGCTTCAAAGCCTTCGGTTTTGTTTTCACTCTTTATCACATCAAAAAACAGACAGACCCAAATACCCAAGCCCCTCAGACCTGCATGCTTAGCATTTTAAAGAGTCTTTAATCTGCAGTCTGTCCAATTCAAACCTTCTGGGGTCTGGCAAAACATAACAAAGCCTGCAGTTGTGTCAGCTAAGGCAGTGAGAAGTGGAGAGGCATCAGAGGGGAAATCATAGTTCCCTGCATAAGAAAGGAGAGCCTCAAGACAGGAGCTGAGTGGCAGTGCCTTTGCAGATTATTGCCAGCATGGGGTGGGGTAAGAGGAGCACTGTGGGCCAGCAGCACAGCACGAAAGTTTACAGCCATAACTGGAAGTCCAGACATCTGCATAGCCCCAGAATTCCTGTTTTGTTTGGGGGTGAATGTTCTCCGTGTCTTCTTTCCATCAACCTGCAATACAGAACAGTAGGCTTTATTCAGATGTCCTAGGAAAGAAGCATGGATGTACCTTTCTTTAGGACACATACTTCAGTTAAAAATTTCTGCAAATGCTGGGCTCAGTAAAATGTTTTATTTAAAAGAACAATCAGGAAAGTGTGTTGCTACCTAATGAATGAGCAAGGGATGAAGAATCTGCCAGTGCCATGTCATCTTTCTCCCCCAGGAAACTTCCATGGTTGTGTATCTGCACTTTTAAGGCAATTAATCAGATTGTTAGTGAGCCATCAGGCTAAAGATTCCAGAAAGCCAGAAATAGTATCAGTGGATGAGTCAACATCTTAAGTGAATTAACATTTTGTGCTGCATGAAATCTAAACAAGCTGAAGAAAGAAATACTGCAGTTTCTTACTGAAGCTCTGCTCTTAGTTTCAGTGTAGAATATCCCTGAAAAAATATCCCTTGTTTTACCACTTTTGTACAGTTTGTGTAGGCATAGTCAAGCCTCAGATCACAGTAACTGTTGGGAAGAAAAATCCTGTGAGTTACTTAGTATGCCATTAGCTGGAGAGCATTTAAAGTGATTTGCATCTGTTGGGAGGGGTGCTAATGCAGGCATCATGGAGCAAATCATTCAATCAGTTTTGAGATAAGACACAAAAACAAGGTGTTTAGATTATATTTATTGTAGTTGACTGATCAGCTCATCTTTGTTAATACCAAAAAACTGAACTTTGAAAAATAAAGAGAATGTCAATGGTTAATGAAAAGGAAACTTCATTGTTTTAGTCTTACTGCTCAAAAGATGTATTTTAGATGTTAGCATTTTAAGAAATGGTAACAGCTACCACAGTTGAAACACTTTGCTGGGACAAAATACTTACTTGGCCTGTATGGCCCAGCTAATAGATTCAAACAGTGATGTATTGGTTGTTATAGGGAAGTATTTTGTGGCTGATGTTTTGTGACTGACTGGCTCTCTCCTCACTCCCCACCACATCCCTTTTTATGACAGGAGCTGTACTCTAAGCTGCATTCACTTGGCAAGGTTGAATCTGAAAGCCTGTTAACCCTGACCACCCAACTTGTCAAGGAAAAGCTGCCAGCGTGTGAAGTGGAAGACATTGCAAAACATGAACAGAAGCTAAAGGAGTGGGAGCAAGAACAAGCGCTTCTCATTGAGAGAGAAAGAGAGTGGAAAGAAAAGGCGAAGCAGGAAATGGAAGCTAGGAAGCTAGCTAAAGAATCTGCTTAGTACTGGAACTCAAAGACTAGCATAGTGATATGCATTCCTTTGTCAGGGAACTGAAGTTCTCACCATTATTAATATTTCACTTAAATCCTGCTCCAAGTGTGACTATATGTGACTGCTATATGCAAAATAAACTTTTCCCATTTTGCCTGTTTCTTGAAGTAAAGCACATGTGGTTTAGAAATCTTCATTCTGTATGGGATATATTTTCCTCCCACCATCAGCTAGGCAGGGGGTGGGATGGAGGCAACACAATGAGACAAAGGCATAAAAAGTAGCTTGCCTGTGATAAAAGCTGTAGAGGGTGGAAGGAACAAAGAAGAGGGAAGAATTTCAAACACAAGTTGTTTCAGTAGGGGTTTCTCACAGGAAAGAATGCCTTGGCTACTCAGAACTTCAGACACTAAGAGGATTAACGTATATTGATTGCTTTTTTTTTCTCAACCCATTTGGAAAATTCAGGCTACTATACATGGAGTTGGAAGCCTAACTTTAGACTTCAAACTGCTTTTAAAGAGTTTTAGCCTAGCGAGTTAGCCCTTGTACATGCACTCAGATATGCCTTCCCTGTAAGGAAGGTAGAAATTTCTGAGTTTACTGGTGTTTGCTCTGCACCATTTTTAAGGTCAGTAGGAACACACTCACAATCACCTCAGCACACACCGAGGGGCCTCATACTACAGTGCAGTTTCCTTTTATATTCTGGGTGCTATTTCATGGAGTTTCTGACCTAATTCCCTTGTCTCAGCTGTGTACATTGTCCCGTGCCCCATTCTTCAGATTAGTAAAACAATGTAGCTGTTCACACAGAGCACGGGGAAGGGGCAAGGGAGAAAAGGATCATAGTGCATTGGTTGTGGGATGCATCAGCTTGCATCCCTGCTTACATTCCCTGTCACTGCCAAATCTCATCAGCTGCAGCCAGCGACTTTGCAGCTCATGGCAGGGCAAGTGCCCTGAAAACAGGCAGACCCTAGCAACAGCTCTGCTGCATTTCAGCTTGTTAAGGCAACAAGTGTTGGTTGTCTTGCTGTGCTTTACCACAGGGTCTGATAAGCATTTCTGGTTTTATTATTTATCATCACTGCCTAGTCTTACAGTGATAAAACTCACATCACAAACTCACTGTAAATCCAGTGAGAACACACTGCAAATCCGTGGAGTGAACTTGTTTTAAGTATAGGAAAGCATCTTAGCCGCATACACCAAATACCTCTTATTCCCAGAAAATGCACTCCGCCTTATTGTTCTTTCACATTCAGGAACTTGGCAGTAAGGTCCTTCACCCCATCTCGTCAGGAAGTCCCATAGTTTCTCCCATACTGAAGTCAGAGAGCGCTGTCTCCAGGTAAGTGGATGATTTTGTGACTTGGCCTGACTGAACCAGCAGTGGACTTCTCTGGGCAATTTTTCTCAAGTCTCCTGAAGTTTTTTTTGCCTTTCTTGGTCTAACTGCTTTCTGATTACTAGGAGAAGTTAGCCTTAAGGGAGAGTAGGAGGCCAAACACACTCTTAACAATTTCCTTAAAACTGGTGGCTTTAAAGAGGTCATCACTCCTAGTCCATCCACAGGAGAAGAAAGTGTCCCTTCCCTGACCATGTATTTCAGTTTTTCAGTGTCAGAACATACGGAGTACCTCCAAAGGCTCACAGTCACTCCTGCATCCTGATTTGTTTCTTGGCTTCTCAACAGACACCACCTCTCCTGGGATCTTCTCTGCATCACCACAGTTTTAAGTCCTTCCTTGCAGACACAAGGCCTCTAGCCACTGCAGCTGCTGATCCTGTTGCTTAAGAGACACTGCTTGGCTAGGCCACAATGGGTACTGCCACATTTCTCCTCGTATCTTGTTAGCATCTGTTTCTTGGCAGCCCACGAAGCCTGTTTCTGTCCGCACCTCCACCCTCCCTCCTCCTGCTCGGTAGTTACGCCAGGCTGCTAATGATAATTGAGCTCAGCCAGCTTCCCCACCCCCGCCACGGCTCGCTCCAACAGCATGCACGCTTCTCTTCCCCCGCAACTAAACCCCCTTCCCTACAGTTATTTAGACTTAACTATTACAGCAATACGAGGGGGAAAAAAAAAAAAAAAAAAAAAAAAAAAGCCAAACCTCTGAGTAGCCTGTTAATTAACATTACAGGTTGCCTCCTTGTTTTACTGTGGGTTTGAATGCTCTGAGCCCAGTCCAAAGCCAGACAGCTGTAGATGATAGAACCTTTCTCTGCCTTCACCTGAATCTCCTCCCATATCCCCTCTGCCCGTAGGGGATATTCTCACAACCCAGTGAGCACTTCCTCACTAGGACACTCTCAAGCTTTTTGAAATGTTGCTGCTCTTTGCTGCACTGTCTTCAGACAGCTGCCTCAACCTTTCTGTGTGCGTATGGGACTGGTGAAATATTTACTGGCGGGGACAGACCGATTTTTTTCTTGATAGTAACACTATCTCCTTTTTTTTGAATCACCTCCTAGAAATGTTCCTTCACATCCTGTTTTCATTTGTAACTACAGCTGTGATTTGGATTAAAGCTATTGTGTTTTTTCCCTTGTCAGTATATTTCCAAATTACAAGACTGCATCTTTCCTCATAAAAGTTTTTGAGTAATCTCTCTGCTCATTATCCTCCACAGTCACTGAGCTGTGCATGCAAATACAGTGACCAGCAGCCTAAGTAATACCTGCCTGGGCTAACACTTAACAGCACAGCATTGCCAGACTTGTACATGCTAGGCAGCATTAACAGATCCCTTTTCACCCAGATGTGGGAGAGCCCCTTCACTCAACAATACTAGCCAAAAGGAACAGAATCCAGTACAAATGCAAAGCCTGTTTGGTATGTTGACATGAATTCAGCTGCTGTTAGGAGAAAAAAACAGCACATCAAACCTTAAAGCTCTTCCTTTACATTAAAAAAAAGCAGCTTCCCAATTCAAATCCATGGCAGACATCAAATATGCTGCTGCTGAGGCAAGCAAATATGTAACTCTTCCTCCTTCAAGTGTCACTGGCAGAACACTTCCAGCAAAGCACTGAAGGTCATTATCCATTATTCACAAGAGGAAAATTACATATTTATGCCCTTACAGCTCAACTAAATGTTGCCTGAAGCCTTGCACAGATGGGCCCTATTTATGCTAACACCTGACCTTACCAAGATAAGGTTACTAGATGCTCTCAGACCTGGTCAGACACTGTCCTACACACAACACTGGTATCAAGCCCCTTCATTCAGCTTCAGGCACCTGCTCCCCCCACCAGCGGCCTGTCCCAGCTGCTTGCCTGCCTGTCCCAGGACTCTCTGGTCACCCTAAAACTGAGAGACCAGGACAATGATCTACTACGGCTACAGGTGGTGCAAAATGGGTTTCTGACCTAAGCAGCCATCACTGTTGCTGAGACAGGCAAGAGACACCCCGGGCGGGGGCACACATTAGCAAGTGTTCTCTCTTCCCCCACCTCCTCAGGAAGCTGGAGTCATAGTTACAAAAGGGATTTGCACCCTCGACTGAGGGATGCAAGATGTGGTCCATCCAATTCTGCAAGTACTGCTGCTGCTGTTTATGTAGAAACTACAACTGAACCTTGAAAAATGTATTTCTAGTGAGTATTTGAGCACATCTGTGGAAAGAAAAATTAAGTTTACCTTCCCAGAAATTTAATGATAGGAAATGCTGAGATGAGGACAAGGCTCTTTGTAGCAGAGAAACTACTGCTGGTGTAAGTGGCAAACAACCTGAACTTGGGACAGTGACTTAAAACAGAACTGGAGAGTGAAGTATAGGCCAAGAATTAGCAGCAAAACATTAATTCAAGAGTAGCTTCAGATACTAAATGTGATAGAAAACTGTGCCATCTACCTTCTGGCAATCTCGCCATGGACATTATATATATATCTATATATATATCTTTCAGTAATCACAAAGTTGTCACTGAACTCAGCTAGCAATTGCATAGCACCAAGCCTGTTGCTGCTTTTAAACCTTTTTGGTAAACTCAAGTCCACTCAACCCACTCTAAATTGCAGATGCCCCAGGCACAGAAGTAGCATTAGAGCCCCAACTGACAAGCATATTAGATTATCAGGACAAAATTCAGCTTTCAATATATCTTGTTTAGTACAAATTCTGTGAATTCCTCCCTTGAATGAATTGGGAAAGAAACTTTCAAGCCTGTTCTGGTCCTTACACATGGTAACTGCTGCTATAATTACATCGTTGGAAACGGTAAACTTCCTGGAAGTACTGACTTGCACTCTGGGTGATTCATATTAAGTATTTAAGTGGCTCAGTGGTTCGGTTTACCTTCAGCTCTTTAAGATAAGAAAGTAAGACGGCTGAGCTGAGATAAAATGAGATTTGTAAAGGCTCAGAATTAATTTCTGGACCTTAACAGGTATACAGGGTGTAACCTCAGTGTATATAGACATTGTAACATATATTTGGCGTTCTTTGTATTAGCACATAAGTTCCTTCTATTTCACTTACCATCTCTGTATAGTTCACAAGCAGAGGTGATGGGCCAAGCTGCAGTATGATGTGTAAATCATGGTGTGCAATTGTTTTGGCAGTGAAGCTGGCAGCAGATGCAGTCAACCTCCACCCCTGCCTTGCCAGCTATTCACAATCGGACAGGTAATGCTGGAGTTGTTGAACTGCAGAGGAGCAGCTACATCAAGTGGTAAGGACCCATGAGAACCAGTGAACAGAGCTTGTGCACACAGCACCTGCTGATTTAATCCTCTGTATTTTATTTCTGGTGGAAATGATACTGAGCATCCAGTCAAAAACCAGCAAATCCTCTGATAAGCTGAGGGCGCTCAGCATTACTCAGCCTCTGGTGGTTTGGGGCTGAATCTGAAGAAAGCACGCACAGCACAAAAGAGGACAGTGCCCTGGGGGCTTCATGCTAGTGTGGACTGGTTATGTCTGTGGGAGATGAAAGTAGGGACCACAGCAGTAGGCAGTGGTCAAAAGCTGTTCACTGAGTAAAGGACATGGGCAATGCTCCTGTAACAGAAGTACCATGTGTCCAGAGACACCCTCGAGAAAGCCAAGGAGCTTTGCTGCAATTCTGAGAATGAGCTGGATCAATGAAATGTCACCATGGCTATTACTCAAGAGACCCCTGGACACCTCTTTTCATCCCGTCATAGGAACTATGAAAAGCTACAATTTCCTCTCAACCACACAACACTAGAAGTCAGTATTAAGCAGTCTCCAGGTCTACGATGCCACAAGACAGGTCTCTCATTTTAGATAGACAAAAAAAGTCTGAGGGACTATAATTTTCCCATGCCATTTGAAATACTTCATTAGTTGACTGAATTTGTTCCTTAATGACACTAGTGGAAATAAAATTTATCCTCCTCAGCAGCTATGTTGAAGAAAGCAGCTTTCATAATGACATCTGGAAGCAGCAAGACAAATGCTCCAGCCTCAGGCTGGCCTGATCCATGGGTACCATGGGTGGTCCCACCTGTCCAGACCCAGAGCTTCATCCTGCAATGTCCTGTCCAGACCCAGAGCTTCATGTCTGCTTTGCACAATCATTTTAATGTATTTTAAGAAACATCAGGCTATTGTACCACAACAGCTCAAAAAACCTTGATGTAGACATATGTAGGATTATACTTGAGATGCAAGATTTGCAGCAGTTGACTTCCCTCATCTGGTCTTTGTTTTTTTCTACTTTGCCACGTTTGGCTCAATTCAAGCCAAGCACAGTATCTCTTATTAATGTCATTAGAAGTTAAAAATGAAACCTTAGGTGTTGCAGAGGGATAAGGGCCCACAAAAAAAACCTGCTCTCTGAGGGTGAAGGAAATCCCACAGGGTCACTGCTTCTCCTAGGAACGAGCACCCTTTGCTCCCTGCTGCCCCAGCCTTTATCTGCTTTCATGTCACTACCATCTTGCCGAGCTAAAAAACATAAACCTTGACTGCTGCACCTCACCATGGCAGGCATTGTAGCGGCAAGAAAAACTACAGAGGCAGAAAGCCTGATCTTCCAGCATCCCTTTAATAGCAGTAGGGGAAAAGTCTTACGTTTATAAAGTAAAAAACTAAACAGAGTAATAAAACTAAACTGAGAGCCCAGCTTCCCCAAATGCTCTATCCATTCTCATGGGGATTACTGGGCAGCAGCGGTCAGGAAGAGTCTATGGCCACTGGATACAACCTGCACACTCTTGTTAAACTGCAACAACTTTGGAAAAGATGTCTTTTCCATGCCAGGGTGGGCTCAGTTTGATGTAACTTTATTGAGTATCATCTCTGACACAGGCCCTTGAATGTGTACTTGCTGAAAATGAGGTGTTTTCTCATGCTGCTGAGGGATACAGAAATGAGAACAACAAAAAGAAGCCACATCATGGTACATCATGGTAATGTTTTACACCACAAGAGATAAAAATAATCTTTTGCATTTATTTTCCAATTTCTAAATAGATATTGGTTCTTATCTAGTATTTAAATAGTCATTCATCTTCTGAGAAAAAACCCCATATAGTAGGTAATCATGATTGAAGGAAAGGGAAAACTTAAAAATACGTACATACACAAAGACAAGAAACATGTCAACACCAATTTACCACTTTTGTATTTTATTGTGGAACCGAGTTTGTTTCCTTTACATCAAATATCCTCAATGGAAGAGGGGATATTGCACACAAATATCATAAAAGCACTACATATTACTTTCACTGGAAACTAATTTTCTACATTAGATATGACTGGATAGAATAGAAGTGATGCAAGATTATAAGACATAATACCATACACAGCTGCAGACTGACACAAACACCATTCAGAACAAGAGAGAGGAGGTGTGTGAGGTGCTTCTCAGCCAGCAACAAGACTGTTTCTTTCCATAGTTTGAAAGATAACGGCTGCATGCAAATGTGTGAAAACATATTTCAGATGTCCTCTTTTACAGTTGTGGTCACAGCCCAGTCTTGAACAGGTAGCTCCTGCCATCTGGAGCTCCTAGCTAGTCTAGTGCAGAGAAGCTGCTTTTTTAGTTCTTTTTTTTTTTTTTTTTTCTTTCTATATTTTTATACCATTGTTTTATTTAGTTACTTAATTTTTTTAGATTTTTTTGTAAAGTCACGACAAACAGACTTCTTTCTTTTTTTTATTTTAAATAGCAAACATTTTTAAACCAGGTGAATAATATAATTGCATTCTAAGAAATGCTTACCCCTAGTTTCTTTTAGTGTTTTGTTCAATTACTAAGTGAAAAGATGAAAGTTTAGTTTCTTTCAAGTGGAAACATATTTTTTCCTTTTCTAATAAATCCAGACCAACAAAATTACTGTTTCTCTCAAAACATCATTACTGAGCAAGAACCTCTGGTGACAGATGAACAAAGAGAAGCATATGACAGAAATGTCCCAAATGCACAGTAAGCGCTCTTTGGCGCCGACTTGCTTCTTGCAGGAGGGATTGAAAATTCAATTAACAAATTGATTAATTCTTAGTAAATAGTACCAGAACTCTCCTAAAATGCATAAGCTATCGTAGACAATTAAAAAAACCCACATTCATATACACAGTTATCGCCATTCACCACAGTAGGTAAAGTAAGTAAAAAAAATCAGAAGTGATTTCTATGAAAGATGGGGTGAAAATAGAGGTCAATGAAGACAAACCCACCACAGGACTTTGAAAAGGCATGCAAGAGAGGCCCTGTCCAAGTTCAGAAGTGGGGTGGGATCCCCAAAGTTAATTCTTCATTGAATCACATGAAGCAGTATAATAATAGCATAAAGATCATGACTGGAGATGCTGTTATGAGTAATTCCATCATTTAAATGGAGTGTCCTTTACACTCAGATATTGAATCTTTATAATTAATCAATAACAAACCATGCTCCTAGAAATCTATGCTGATCAACAGCACTCATCATTAATGTACACGGTACATTTTGATGACTGTTACACTAAACTAATTGTGTAGTACTAGGACTAGCACAGTTAGATTAGTTTGACAGGCAGGAAAGACATTAAGGGCAAGAGGAGCTAATGGAGGAGTTCGTTGCTGTGTTGCACCCAGGCACCATTGCCATTTGAAAGGGAATGGATGGAACAGGCATTACAATACCTCAGAATAGCCAGACTGGGGTTTTAACATTCTTGTAGCAGCAAAAAAGCGAATGTACATTTTAAGATCAGCTGTAATGGTCTAATTATTATTATTATTTTAAAAGTAGAACAAATGAGTGAGCCATCACAAACTTGCTTGGGGAGACTTAAGGCTTGATTCCAATTTCATTTACAGTAGGACCAAATTAACTTCCCTGACTGTAGTGAAATTGCTCCTGATTCATAGGAGTAAGTGGCATAAGTGAGATTAGTCTCAGGACCACTGCTGTACTTAAAACAGATTTTCTACCAAAGCAGAGATACAGACCATTTCAGATATTGTCAGAAAATCAGAAAATCTGTTCCCACCCACTCAAAAAGTTTGAAATCTGACCTATAAGAAAGTAGACAAAGCAGAAATAATTATAGAAATAGTACAACTATTCTGCCAAACATTTTGCCTATAGTTTTGTAGACTATGTATTACTAAAGCAATTTTAAGTGAATGATTATGAGCCTAGCAAACATGCTTGTTTTCAGAATGCATTTCCATTTGCCTTTTGTGCCATAGTCATTCTGAGTTATTCTCAATGACTTAAAATGTATAGCAATAAATAAAACAGCATTGCTAGAGATACCTGAAAAAAAGAGAAACATTAAAAATAAATCAAAACCCCCAACTACTGACAAACAGTAATTCACAGCATTAAATGGGCCTCAGGAGCCCACACTTAAAGGACCCTAAAGCAGTATTAAAAAAACCCTCATAAAAATTAGGAGTGCAAACATATACCTATTAAACAAAAATATCCTAACAATGTAAAATTGAAATAAATTAGAAGTAAAGAAAATAAAATGAGGTCATAGTTCACTACATTGTGAAACTTAATACCAGTCATAATGGTGAATCATACAGACCAGCCCATATCTCCATTCTGGAGGCCTATACACCCTCTTTAAATTCAGATTTGCAAACCATTCTACAATGTAACATGATTTTTTTTAACTGGGGTAAAACTTCTGAGACTAAAAATTCCAAACTGTCTCAAATCACAGAACAGTGATGTTGTTCTGCAATCAGTCTAGAGAAGGAAAGGAAGGAGGACAGGAGGGAAAGGAAAGGAAGCATAAAAGAAGAGGCAAGAAAAGGAAGAGGAAAGGAAGAAGAAAGGAAGAGTAGGAGTAGAGAGGAGGAAATAGGAAATGGAAAGAGGAGAGGAGAGGAGAGGAGAGGAGAGGAGAGGAGAGGAGAGGAGAGGAGAGGAGAGGAGAGGAGAGGAGAGGAGAGGAGAGGAGAGGAGAGGAGAGGAGAGGAGAGGAGAGGAGAGGAGAGGAGAGGAGAGGAGAGGAGAGGAGAGGAGAGGAGAGGAGAGGAGAGGAGAGGAGAGGAGAGGAGAGGAGAGGAGAGGAGAGGAGAGGAGAGGAGAGGAGAGGAGAGGAGAGGAGAGGAGAGGAGAGGAGAGGAGAGGAGAGGAGAGGAGAGGAGAGGAGAGGAGAGGAGAGGAGAGGAGAGGAGAGGAGAGGAGAGGAGAGGAGAGGAGAGGAGAGGAGAGGAGAGGAGAGGAGAAAGGACTTATTTTAACTTATTGCTTATTCTATCTTTTTTCAAGATCTTGTGATGGTTGAGAATATAGGTTACACCCTTGTAAGAATTGAGCAATCAACTTTTAAAATCCCATTTTCTGTCATCATCAATAGATTAATTTTACTACCAGGGTGCCCTTCCAGCCCCCACTACCCAAAAGGTATTGGAAGTTTACTATTTTCAATAAATTTTACCTCAATATCCATTCTCACTAAAACCTTAAACAACATTATTCATTTATCTTATAAAACTACTAAAAAAATTGCCTTCACCTGAAAAATTTTTCTTTGCATTTTCCTGTAAATGAAAATGTTTGTTAAAAAGTCATCTATTAAAAGTTCACACAGCACTAAAAAAAAGGTTTCTGTACATTTGTTCCCATATTCACTCTTAAATTAAACAAATAAAATAAGGTATGACAAAGGAAGGTTGAATACTGTACAGACTTGCAGGTAACCTTTTTCATCATTCTGAATGTTTCACTAAGTTTTGTAACTCTGATACTGGACACCACTTCAATCTTGCTTCCACAGTACAAAAGAAGCTTTCAAAAAAAGTGCTCATCTTGCCTTGTTGAGCTGTCCAGGTGCATCAGTGAAGCGTTCACATAGTTAACACACAGAATTCATAGCACCAAGCCATTTGACCAGTCAGAAAGGTTTCTAGTACCACACATGCACATTCATACTTCTTTACTGGTGTAACTATGATCCTACACAGATGTTTTATAAATTTGCTGTCTCAACATTAAAAAATAAGTGCATCAAGTTTCTTTGTACATTCAAGTCACTTTCTAAGGCAAATTGTCTACTGTATGTACTCCCAGCTGCTTTGGTATTTTGCTTCGGTAAATCAAGAGTGGACATGGGCGTTTAAGCATGTGGACTGGTCAGTTCTGGCTGGAGTGAGTGGACTTTCAGTGGGAGCATGCCTTAGACCAACAATTCTGCATGTTGAAATAAAGGTTTTAGACTTCTGGATGGGGTGCAGACTACATGCATATTTGGCCTATGATTGTTATGGTATGTCAGTATGCAGAGTTCAAATTAAAGTGGAAAACTGCTGATCAGCATTTAGGTTGTACGTTCCTTCCTAGTCATGTTCTGTTTCATTTTATTTTTCAGCTACCTTAATTCTGTAAAAAGTATCCCCATTGCGATAGCTCAGATTGATATAAATTTAAAACTTCCTTTTCATGTGAGAGCATAAGCAGACTGCAGTAAGCGATACATCTATTGCCATGAGACTAATGCAGATCTAATTATTTATTACTTTCTCCTCCTACCCCTCTCTCTATCTCCTTGTGTTTCTTTAGAGGGCAAATGCCTCTACCTGGTAGAAGTCAGTTGGGGTTGCTAGTGCATGGTTTCCAAACGTTCAGCAGAGATGAAACTGGATCTGTATTTTTGCAGTAATTTGAACCCTACTATGGGAATACTGTTATTTCCCTTAGCAATCAGCAAAGTCTGAAAAATATTAGTGACTTGCATCACTGTGACACAGTATAGCATTTGGCAGGTATATAGTTCAGCAGTTGAAATAGATGGGTTGATTTTTTAGAAAAGGTGTTTTCAAACTGAAGAATTTCTGGAAACAAAGTTTAATCTTGCGGTGCATGGTCTCATTCTTACAGTTCAATCTTGCATGCAGGAAAAGATTCGTCTTGCATAACAACAGTGCTGCTGCTTGCCAAAACCATGATGTTGAGGTCCTGCTGTTTCTCATGGGTCTCTTGGTACCATTCCCTCATCACTTCTGAGTCATGGGTTGGGATTAAGGTAACCTGCAATACAAAACAGGAGAAGTCCTGAGGAATGGACAACAGAAACATTTGTAAGAAGCCCTGGCCAAGAATTACGTTTTTCTTTTGGAAAGAGTGGGTCTTCATGCAATAAATACTTGAATAAATGGATGGGTAAAAGGAAATAAATAAATAAATAGATAGATAAATAAATAAATAAATGAATAAATAAATAAATAAATATTATACCAAAATATTTTGTTCATTTATTGATCATGATGCAAAGGTGTATGATGTTTCCAAGTGTACATGATTACTATATAAACTGTGAAACATTTGCTTTTCTTTTCTACTTACAAATTGCAATGCTTCCAAACTTGGATCATATATGCTATAGTAACAAGATGAAGCAGCCAAATGGCCCTGTAAACCAGCTCCCAATTGTTTTATTCACCAGAACAGGTCAGCAGGGTTAGAAATGGGGAAGCAACGGAGTGCAATGCAGCTCTATACTTCACTCAGGTGTCTGCTCACATCATCTGTGAAATGAGATGTCCAGCCTGGGGACCCCAGCCCCAGTAGCTGCCGTCCACTCCAGAGGCGCTCTGGCTTCCTGCTGTTGCATCCCAGAGAAGGTTAAATTTCCAAGGAGTGATAACAATGAAGAGCATACCTGCATGTTACTCTCCCACTGTGCTTTGCCCTCTAGCAGGGAGTCCAGAACAGCCCTGCTTGGCTCCTCAGCTGCAGAATCATTCCCGCTCACCACATAGTAGGATGACCGCACCCTCTTGAAAAACTCAACATCGACGTTCTTGCTATTGCTGTGGTTGGGAATGTACACCAGATCCAAATACACTGGAGGTCCTGGAGGCACTGCTGTAGATTTTGCCACCTTAGTATTCCCAGGTCCTTTGGAAATCAAGCAACAAAAGAATACATCACAGGCTGGTTAAAAACATGCATTTATTAATTGCTGTTATAACCACTGAGGTGAGATATGTCCAATTACGGTATTACCCTCCTACATCTAATGACACATTCCAGCTTTGTTGTATCCCAACTACAGTTGTAATGGGAGGAAAAATCTGAATAACTCTAACTATATAATACAATAAAAACTCACTACCACATAACCAAAAATTGACTGAACTCTTCTCACTAATATAATACTATTATCCCAAAATTACTACACAGGGCTGTGATTATTGAATTACCATTCAATAAATAGTGGTATTAATTTCCAGGTTAAGAAGTACAGCTTTTTGAAAGTCTCAGGTATGAACAATTATAAAACTTCGGGTCACACAGAGAGCCATGCAGATTTGAAGCAGTCCTGAGATTTGCGGTATCAGCACATAGCAAGACATGGTAGCTGTTGATATGCTCAGACTGCCTTACAGGTGCATCAGGAAGCTACTATGTGTGAGCAGAAAGAGAGTCAAAGAGGAACTTGGGAGTACAAAGAAACTTGTAAAGCCGTTACTTCAGTGAGCAGGGAAGAAGTGTTTGCTTGCCTGATGGATCCTTGTTTGCATACACAAATTAGCCACTTACCACAAAAGTAGGAGGAAGCATGTTTTTGCTGTTGTACATAGTATAGTAATTGTTCTAAGAAGAGCTTCAGTCAAAAGGAAGTTCAAATTTTAAACACATTAAAAATGCTACTCAAAAAAAGGGGCTTCTGCTATGTGCTGGATCATGGTGTGAACTGAAAAGCAGGACTCAACCAGTAATTTTATCTGCATGATCACCATTTATGTTCTGTTAGCCTTCTCATGTTGTTACAGAGGATAAAGCTTGGTAAACAATTATCTGAGCAATACGCTCTATTTAGGGTCACATAGTGTAAGGCCAGCAAAGCCCATTACAGTTGTCTAGCCTGTCCTGCCGTTCGTCACAGGGCAAAATGTCAAATAAACACCATAATACGATAAGTTTTTCTGAATTAGAGCGGTTTTACTGTTGGTTATGTTATAAAATCTTCTATCACCTTTATTACGACAAATCTGTGCTATATAATTCTGAATTGTGGATACCAACACTGGTTAAAATATTAGATGTTATATTTTACACCTAAATGACATTATCAAATAGCCTTGTCTTCTGCTTTAGCATTTACCTGGGAAATATGCTTTAAGGAAGAAGAATCTCATACAGAGCTAAAGTGCTGGAGAAAGGTTCAGCATGCAGAACTATACTGCTGCTTTGAAACACATCTAACAGAGACATGCAAACAATGGTGTAAGAAAGAAACAGTATAACACTTAAGATGAGGAAGCTAAAGACAGTTGTTGAAGGCTGGTTGGTCTGTACTGAATGCTAGACCTGCTCCTTGTAAAAATGCTTTCAACATGACAGCAGTCCTGACAGCTGCAAAATCAAAATATCCCCCAAACACAGTCTAACAAGATCTGCCGGAAACAAAAGATTAGCACAATGCCTCCTTCAGTAATCTAATTCATATTTTATTACTACTTAGAACACACAACAGTCATTCAAAATTACATTAACTTTCTGTATGCTTAGTCATCAGTGATGGAATAAGACTTTAACTGGATTATGCATAGTTCACTGAAAGTGCTCTTACTACTGTTATAATTTTTTTAATGCTCCTTTTAAAATTAATCCAGTAAAGTAATAAGAGCTTCCAATGGCCAATAGTACCTTTGCCTCCCACAATATTAGATTTCATTAATTTATGGTAAGAGAATTGTGCCTACCTGTTTTTTACAATGAATAAAGTGGTTCACTTTGCTGTTGATTTCACTTCACCTACTACAGTGGTGCTTTTAATGCTATTAGCTGGTTAACAGTTAAGACAGCTAGTATTAAATTCTTTCTATTTTATGTACTCTCTAAGCAAACTGACACTTTAAATTTCTCAGATTACAAAAGTTGAATTAATTAATTTAATGCATTTAAATGTAGCCTTTACACACTGGCTTTATATTTTAAACCTGGACTTTCTTCAGGGATTTGCTACAACAAGATTCTCAGCTGATATAAAGGCAAACTAACTTCACTGAAACAACTAAGAAAATCTTAGCACTAGGGAACTGCTATCTCTCCTTACCTGTGGTTGCAGTCTTTGCTGACTTGGATGTTGTTGTATTTGCTGCATTCTTCGTGTCTTTGTCTTTCTCTTCCATTCGAGACTTTACTTCTGGATTAGACATATTTTTGGTTGCCTTCTCCACAGACTCCTTCTTTTTTGGAGAAGCTGTTTTGGAAATTTTGTCTAAAGATTCTTTTATAGCTGGCTTTGGTGAAGCCACTTGTTTTGATTTACCATCACTTTTTTTAACAGGAGAAGACGACTTGGTCTTAGTACCTTGCTTTTTTGTTTTTGTCTTTTCTTTGAGGTCCTTCTTCAAAGGTTTACCTAAATTCTGATCAACAGGCAGAGCCTCTGGGTCAACCATGGAAACATCAGGGTGCCTAGGGGAAGGGCTGCGATCCTGCATTGGCACAGGTGGTGGGTCAATGTGTTTGTATGTAATTGTCTTGTCCGTTGGAATGGTTTCTGACTCATCTTCCGAGTCAATGTTAGCATCTGCAGTGATGGAAGGACATTCCTCAGTCTCTGGGGGAACATCTGAATCAGTTTGAGATGGGGCAGACTCGCTCACAGATGTGGGAGGGGTTTCATCACACTGCCGCCCTTGCTGCTTTCCCCCAGAAGGTGGTTGAGATCCCCCAAATTGAGTTAATGGCTTCTCTTGATCTTGAGACTGTTCTTCACTTGCAAACCACTCAAGGGGGTTTGGGTTGATAAATGAGGGTGACAGTTCTGTTTTGGGATGTTTATATTCACAAGAGGACACAAGGCATAAGTCAACATCTTGACGGGATTCTGCTAATGTTTTTCCTGGAGTGAAATGTGCACTTCCGTCATAGGAATAGCTGGTAGCTTCGAGTGATTTGATGGCTCTCCCAGTTGTCTCAAATGAGTAATCTGTGGCTTCAGGTGAACTGGAGGGTTTTCCAGTTGTCTCATAGGAGTAAACCATGGACTCTGGTGACCTTGTGGTTCTCCCAGTTGTCTCATAGCAGTAGCTAATGGTTTCTGGTGACTTAGTGGTTTTCCTTGTCTCACAGGAGTAATCCATATCAGGTGACCTCACAGCTTTCCCAATGGTCTCATAGCAATAATCTGTGGCCTCTGGTGATTGGTGGTTTTCCCAGTTGTCTCATAGGAATAATCTGTGGCCTCAGGAGATTTGGTGGTTTTCCCTGTTGTCTCATAGGAATATTCTGTGTCCCCAGGTGACCTACTGGTTTTCCCTGTTGTCTCGTAGGAATAATCTGTGACCCCTGGTGACCTGGTGGTTTTCCCTGTCATCTCATAAGAATAATCTGTGGCCTCAGATGACCTCATATTTTTCGCAATTATCTCATAAGAATAATCCGTGGCCTCAGGTGACCTAGTAGCTTTCTCAGTTGTCTCATAGGAATAGTCTGTCGCTTGAGGTGATCTAGTAGATTTTCTAACTGCCTCATAGGAGTAGCTAATATCTTCTGGTGATCTAGTAGCTTTCTCTGTGGCCTCATAAGAATAACTAAGTTCTTCCGGTGACCTGCTGCAATTATCTGAATCTTCTTTTTCTGGGCTGAGTAAAGGTTCTGGACTGTGCTTTGTTAGGGGATCCTGGTAACCAAAACCTTTGCCAGAGGACACCTGCAATGACAACAAAGGTGTGTGACTAGCTGACACCGCTTCTGTGATTGCAGGAGGTGAATCTGGAAAACTAGGAGAGTACAGAGGAGAAGATTCCCTTGGAGTTAATGGAGATAGGTCAGACTTTGGTGACAGCTTTTCTCCTAGGCTCTGCACCTTTTCTGAGGTAAAAGAAGAATGTAGTGACATATCTCTGGGTGGAACAGCACCTGAAAAGGTTTCTTCTGGCAGTGGTGAAGTTACCTGGGAAGGTGTATGAGCTGATGAAGTTGAGGATGACGCTTCAATTTGAGAAACTGAGATAATTTCTGAAATATCTTTCTCCTGAGAGTAAGATGACTGCTCCACAGGGGAAATCTTCTGTGCAAAAGTAGGCTCCTGTATATCTGAAGGGCTAAAATCTACTTCGGTTGGTCCATTTTCAGATATATGGTGTATACTGGTGCCTACAGTGGGAGATTGCCTACTAAAGTCCATTGCTAAAGACTGCTCGGGAGACTCCTGACCAAATTCTACTGACATAGTTGACTGCTCAGGTGATCTGTGATCATGCACTGGTGTTCTTGATTTTGCAGTTTTAGGTGAGAAATCTGGTGGAGATATTGACATGGGTCTTGGGCACTCTTCCTTAGATGGAGACATTTCTGTTTCCTGAAAAGTTGTTGGTGTTTGTACAACTGACACTGAAAGGGAATCATCAACTTCGGTAGAGTGGGGAGATCCAACCTCAGCATGCAAAGAAGGAGATACATCATCAGTAGTTGGTTCTGGAAATGAACTAGTAGCAACAGATGCTGTAGAGACAGAAGCTACTCCTTCTATATGGGAATAGGTGTCTTCTGCTACAACCTCATCAACAGGAGTTGCAGACTTGTCAGAAACAGTGCCTTCAGAAATTGACATTTTGGTATCTTCTTTTAAGGAACCAAACTGACTGATATCTATTTGAGTAGGTGAGAGATCACCTGCTAACTTCCGCTCATCCAAGATCAGTGAAGACTGGGAGCTGCTGGGTTCTGTATCCTCCATTTTCCTTTCTAGGCTGAAGCCTTCCTTAATTACCATAAACTCCATGCTTTTTTCATCTTGCTTTTCTTGGAAAAGGCCCACAGAGCTGGCTTCAGAAGCTGGGCTCATATGAACAGGTGATTTTTCTTTTTCAGGTTTCCCCTCAGAAGGACTTTGGTAATCTCTTGTGGGAGACTTTAAATCAGCACTCAGAAATGTATCATAAGTGGTCTCTGAACCTATCAGTGGTGGACTCCGTAGAGGTGACAGAACCTTTTCAATTGGAGATTCTGAATCTGGCACAGGCTCATCCATAGGGCTTATTCTGGGTTTTGCAGTCTCATCTTTGACTTCACTGAATTCAAAGCTAACAGGAGCTTCTGTTGACTTTTCACTAGTTTCAGAGGGAAGCTGACTGGACTTTTCATCAGTGGGAGACTGATAGTAAGGTGTGTGGCCAGCACTACCAGCAGCAGACTGTGAGGGAGATGCTACTTCTAATGTTTTATCTTCAGGGCTTGCACAGTGCTCTTCAGCAACATCTTGATGTACATCAGGCAATGTAGCAATGGGGACAGGCTCAGATGAGACCTTGATCTCATTGGGAGTGAGTGAAAAGTTCACACTACGTTCACTCAGTGGTGTTTTGGCAACAGGTGATGGAGGGGACAAACTGTCAGCCGGACTCTTGGCTGGACTAAGTTTTCCACCAACATCTTCTTGATAGGGTTCTTTGATTTCTAATTTGGCAGCGCCTTGGATTTCACTTTCTTTGTGCCGGTATACGTCTTGGAACGCAGATTTGCAGAATTTGTCTTCCTCTAATGAAGAAGGTGGTGAGATGGTGGAAGCTGAGGCATTATAGTCTTTACCTTCTGTAGCTTCTGTTTTAGATCCTTCAGATAATCCATTAAAAGCATCTGGAAGTGGAGAAAGTTTAGGTCTGCCAAACTCTTGAGAGTACAGCGATGTCTCATATTTGGTAATGTTCACATACTCCTGAGAGGGTGACTCACTTTCCTCATTGTTAGTTTCATCACTCATAACATCCCGCGGTGTTGACATTTCATCCATTGGAGTTGGTTCACTGGATATTTCAATGGTAGACTGTGTGTAACCTGAAGTAGCAGTGAATTCCTCGGGTTGATCTTCTCTATTTTCTTCATCAGAAACAGTAGCTTCACTTTCTGAACCACCAGGTAATGTCTCATCATGGATAGAAGAGGCTGGTTCAACTGCTGGAGATTGAGGCTCTGAGCGTTTTGTTGGTGTAATTACGAGTAGGCCATATTTATCTTCAACTTCACCAGCTTCTGCAGCTTTGTCTACCACAGCCATCACATAATCTTCCTCGGCTTCTATTTTTTCAGCTTCCTCCTCGTCTCTGATGTCTTCTGCTTTGTCTTCCTCATCTTCTTCAGTCTCTTCAGTTTCCGCCTTTTCTATTGCTTCTTCTCTGTCTTCCTCAGCCCGTTCATCTGATGCCTCATAATCTGCCTTTTCAAAATACTTTTCATCTTTAATGTTAGCATCTGATTCAGCCATTATTTCTTCTGAGCTCTCCTGAATTTTTCGTGGTTCGTCCATATATGGTTTTGTGGTGTCCTGTGGTGTCTTTCTTCTTCATCTTCACCTCGTTCTTCAGCTTCTTCTGTCTCTGCTTTTTCTTCATAATCTCCTGCTTCAGATGATTCTTCCAAACCAGTTCCCTCATCTTCAAACTTTTCATTGTCATCAACCCTGTGCTTTTCCACAGGTTCCAATTCTTCAGGTGTCTGTTCACACTCACACTCAGCCTCTGTGGTGGTTATGCCTTCATCAGAGGACTCGGCAGGTCCTTCATTATCTAATTTTCTTTTTGTACTTCAAAGGCCTCTTTTTGTACTGTGCCAGTGAGTTTCAGTCCATCCTCTATAAGTCCAACTTGAGGTTTTGTTTCTTTCATTGTTTCTACTTCTTCAGCTTTTAATTCCTCAAAATCCTTTGTTAAATCCTCTGGTGAAGACATAAGGGATCTCTCTGCTTCAAGTTCCTTCCCACTGGCTGTTATTTCTTCAGCTGCTACAGCTGCTACAGTTGTGGCAGCGACTCCAACTGCTGCAAGGGCAGCTTGTGCTCCACTGACTTTGATCTCCTTCTTCACAGTCTTAACTTTTCCTTTTTCCTTTGGCTTTCCAGGAGGTACTGCTTCTTTTTTAGCAGTTTCCTCCTTCTTTTGTGGTTTAGGCTTTGCTGCTGGCTTTTTGGCTTCAGCTGAAGAAGGAGCTGCCTTCTTTGTTTCTTTAGGAACCTTTTTGATGTCCTTTTTGGCTTCTTTTCTTCCTTCTTAATTTCCTTTTTCTCTTTTTTGGCTTCTTTTTTAGCTTCCTTCGGTGGAGCTTCCTTCTTTACTTCTTTCTTAGTGTCCTTCTTCTCTTCCTTTTTCATCTCTTTTTTAACTTCCTTCTTGATCTCCTCTTTTTTGGGTTTTTCCTCTTTTTTGATGGGTGTTTTTTCCTCTTTTTTAGAAACCTCTTTCTTTGGTTTTTTTTTTCCTCTTTCTTTTCTTCAGGTTTTGCTTTGACTTCCTTTTTCACTGGCTTCTCCTTTGACACTTTTGGTTTTACATCTGTAGTTTGTTTTTCAGGAGTTTCAGATTTTATTAATTGTTCTTCTTTACTTGTTAGGTCTTTTTCTGCCACTGTAGGTTTCGTCTCCAGTTTTGCTGGTTTCTCTTTTTTAACTGGAACTTTTTCTTTGCTTTCCAACTTCTGAGGTTTTTCCAGTGCCAGACTAGGCTTTGCAGGCTCCGGTGTTTCCTCTTTAGATTCTTTTCTGAGAGGCTTGCTTGGTGGTGTCTTTGCAGCAGGCTTCAGACTCTCCTTGCTGTCTGTTCGTTGTTTCAACTTTGTTTGTTTCACAGCTGGACTAGCAATGTTCCCAGTTAGGTCTTTTTGTGTAACCATTGGTTGTTTAAGGAAGTCTAAGTGTTTGAGTTTTTCTAGTCCTTCTAGAATATTGTATTGGGTGCTGTTTCCAGGAAACAGAACTCGGATTATTTTTCTGCAGGATTAGCTGGATGCCAGACAATCAAGGATGAGACAGAGGTGAAGTAGGATAATGGAATGTCTAGTTCTTGGCCATTTGGTAGCAGGAATTCAGCTTTATTTTGTTAGTACCACTCCACTGCTGCATAAAATATTGCATCTCTTTGCTATTTTTGACAGGATTAAGCACATACATCTCAAGTTTGCCAACTCCCATTTTCTGAAATAAAATGATGGGGTCAATCGTATTTCCCATATTTCTGAAAAGTGGTTCTGGTCTCATAGACAACTTATTTAAATACTGGAGAGTAAAACAAGCTTCTTCTACACTCCTTTTTACTCTAAAGTTAGGATCTAGGTTCTTCAGGTTCTCAGGTACATTAAGGAATACAACTCCTAAATCAGGTGAGATTAGATTTTTCATCCAGTCGCTGTTGGTAGTAGACCCTTGGGATTGTTCTTCTTCTAGTTCAGCTATTTTTCGCTGAAGCATGCTGTTGATTCCTGGCAGGTTGTCATCTCCGATGTGAGTAAGCAGAATGGAATCTACCCTGTCCAAGTGCCGGATAAGTTTCCAAAAGCAAGATTTTCTTTCAGATCCTCCATTGATAAGCATATTGAATCCATTCACTGCAAACAATGCAGAGTCCCCTCTTCCCCCCGGGAAAATATAACAGCAGGGCTTTGAGAGTTTCAAGAAGCCTCCTGAGGTTGGAGGTTCCAAAATGTCAAAAGGTGATGGCACTTCTACTGACTCTGACAGATATTCTGTGAATTCGGAGAGTCCTTCCATTTCAGGCAATATGGAAGCTGAGTTGAGTTTAATGTTAATAAAGTCTTGAAGGTTGTGTCTGTCGAGGTTGGAATTTTTCCAGTCCCCTTCCTCGGGGCAGAAAAGAGTTAGGCTGGCTTTGTTGGCTGGGTGTGTGGTGCTCAATAATTCACCAATCTAGGTTTGTAAAACAAAAACACAAGAAGATGCATGTAAATTCATTTTTTAATGACAACTAATGTCAGAATATAGTATTTCCTGATCAGATAGAAAAAAAATGTTTTCATTTGCTTCTGCAGTGGTGAGTACCCATCCTAGAAGCTAAAGGAACCTGTTACCACAATTAGTTTACTACTGTATTTTTTTTTAAGTACAAAGAAAGACCTTATTCCTGGTCCTTATTGCCCAAAGTATGACAGTACCCCAAGATTCCCCCTTTCCTCCTCCACCCTTTATAGGAGGATGGTACAAGCTTTTATATTGATAGGGTATGAAGACTATGAGGCTAACACTGCCAGAGCTGCCACTATCTCTGTCATTGATTCATGAGTCTCCCTGGTGCCCCAGTACATCCAGAAGAGCCAGCCAAATATCTAAGGGCAAAGCATATTCTCTTAACAGGAAGAGAGTAACTGCAACCCAGATGAGGCCAGCATCCTCCCTGGTACAGCTGCCTTCCTCAGCCCTTCTCTCACGGGATGTGTTCTACCACATCACTGTTACTGAAGTTCTTTCTGTCGGCTGGCTCCTGAAGAGCCAGCATGCCTCCCAGATTAGTGTGACAGACTGCAAGAGAGTTCTCCAGAACACTAAGAAATGTGTTATTGCTTCAGAAATGCAAGAAAGAGCCAGAAAGAATTAGGGTTAAAAATGCTCTTGTCATTATTTTCATTTTGAACTCATGGACCACAAAAGTTGAAATCTAGAATAACTCCATTAATTTTGACAGTATTTGGTACCATCAGTACCAAGACCAGCTGCTAAAACAAAGGCACAGAAAACAAGAAGTTCTATGCCATAATATGAAGAGCTGTTGTTCTGTTCCAGTCAGAATAAAAATACCAATATTTGATGGTCTCCGATTAGTAGACAAACAAACATGAGAAATTATGACATATTTCATACCTTCTCCCTGTTCCACAGATACTTTAATTTGGCTTTTATTTTTTTTACTGACAATTAGGTTAAATGTAGCCCATTTCTGTTCTATTTGCTCTTAACAAAGAGACCACCAAATCACGTAAATTTCTTTAAAGAAGTAATTCAGACATAAAATGTCAGTGAAAAATATGCCAGCACATCATCATGCAAAATACCACAACCTTATTTGCACAGACTCAGTGTTCAGTTTAAGCTGTAAGAACAGTTTTCATTAAGATGACATAGATTACGTTACAGCTGAATAATTTGAAAGTCTTGGACCACAAGCTGAATCAGCAGAAGAAGTGAAATATAAAAAATTAATGATGTTTGATTGCATTAGATCTCTTTGGGCCTCTGTGTGTATATGACTCACTTCCTTTCTTTGTGTTACATCATTTATTTCCAGAATTTATAAAAAAAATCCTCAACAAAGACGCAATGACTATTATCCAAAGAAAAATACCTAAATAAAGCAGAAAATGAATATGTTCTATATTCCTTTGTCAGCCTGACTGAGTATCCAAACCATTTGACTGGAGTATAAATAAATCTCACCCATAAATCAGACAAGGCTTTGTCTGAAAAGGAGCAAAGGAAAAAAAAAAAAGCAAAACAAAATAAAAAGGAGAAAAGGATGAAAAGGATGAAAGATAAGGAAAATAGGAGAAATATTCCTGCTGTTTATTGCAGAAGAAAAGAGGGACAACACAGACCACAGCTCTGAAATGAATTTAGGATCTTGAGTGTACTCCTTAAGCTGTGTCTCTGACCAGAGTTGAAAACACATTATTAGGCAGAGACAAAAATAGTAAAAGTTCACTTCCTCTGGATGAATAAATCAAAGTCTGTTGCACCCATAAGGAGATAACTTGAGTACAGACTATTTCTCATGTAGGGTGAATTTTCTGGCTAGATAAAACAAAACAAAACAAAAAACATATGGTAATACATTGGGATAATGAATATACCAGGCCATGGTTTGGGGTTATTCCGCTCAAGTTCATATAATACCATATTTGGATTTCTGCTTCATACACCAAAATTCTGAATTTCTTTGCTTCTAAAAGTTGGCACACATAATGCAGATGGTTTTAAGCCACTGGTAACCAAGGCCAATGAAAAGTTGGACAAAAATCAGACACAGATCATATCTGTTATGAATAACAAGTTCAAGAATGCATCAGAAAAGGGGTCAGTGGATTTGCATTTTAGCCGATGTCACCAATGATATCAATAATTCCACTGCTTATGTTATTTGATAACATAGAGATGTAACCGCTCCTTCTCTTCTCCGGGTTCAAAGTCACTCTGGGAGCAAAGAAATTTATCTGCGAACCTGATCATCTTTTCAAGCACTGAGAGACATCTGTTGAAGAATCCTCAAGTTTTAAAGGTGTCACAACTGGTGATAGCAAACAGCAAGTTGGCTGCTCAGAGAAAACACAAGACTGTTTCAAACCCTGGACCACAAAGGTAAAACCAAAGGTTTTCCTCTGCCAGCTGTTATTGCAGAGGCAGTGGGAATGGGACATCCTCAATCTTCTGGTACAAGAGAATTTGAAAACACCACTTTTAGGCATTGCCTGCAGGAAGTTCTGTACACTAGAGATGGATTTCTGAATTAGACTTCATAGGAGCATCCCCCAAAGGGTATTTACTTATTTATAAGCACATTCTTTGACCATAGTTCAGGTTTGGTTCAGTGACATAAGAATGGTCAGAGGCCAGAAACACCAACTCTACACGATACTCATCAAACCTTACATGCTTATAGACTCATAGAATTATTAAGGTTGGAAAAGACCATTAAGATCATTGAGTCCAACCATAAACCTAACACTGCCAAGTCCACCAGAGTCAGGACAGCACAGGAATTCTTTCTTCTGATCACCATTAATCACTTTTTTTCTGGCTCTTTTTTCTAACCTTTTTTTTCCAATCTGTAGACCACCTAAAAATTTCCCTCTAATGGGACCCTTTGAAAAATGTCACATACACAGACTGCAGTATGGCAAATGCAATCTTTCTTCACTTTTGTGAAATCTTGTAGAACCAGTGAGAGCCCAAGGCTTCAGAAACAATAAGCTGGAAGCCAACACTTCCAAAGAGCCATGCTGGCTGGCTGGTGAGCCTGCTGCCAGCCATGGAGATAAGCCAAGTGAGCCTTACTCATAGCCCACGGGAGTACACCCTGGACGCCCACCACTGCGGCAATCCCTCGGCAGCTTTAACCCATGTCCAACCACCACCCTCCGCTTTCCAGCCAACAATTTTGTTTTCTAGTGGTAATGGTAAGATTTGCATCTAGTTTTACATGTAGTTGTAAAGTAATTATGTGTCACTAATTAGCCAGAGATGCAAGGAGCATGGGTTTGCAATTTCACAGAAAAGTAACTCTGTGAACTGCCAGTGAGTTTTAGGCGTCACACGTGTTTCAGAGAGCAGGAATCCAGCTCTTTCCCCACCTCTACAACCATATGCTGAACAAAGAGGCTTTGAGAATAGGATCAAATAGATACAATAAGGTCACACTGGAGCTCATGCAAACTTCGCTTTTTCAGTGCTGAACTTTCAAATCTCTCTTCACTGACATACTCCTGATTACTTTTGGAATCTAAATTCCTAGGGATGCAGCCATATAGTTTATTTAAATATATACTTTACACAGCTGCCAAATTAACTGTGACAGCTTGTTTACTATGGGTTCCTGCCCTATGGGAGCTTTCAGACACAGTACATTAAGCAAGACAGCAAAATAACAAGTCATGAAACAAACGGCACTAAACCCTGGTATACTTCATACGTATCTTTTTGATGCATAAAATTTGCAAGATTTATAGATTTCATGGGCCAAATTTTAAACAGTACTACAAAGAAGCCGAGCAGGTTGGTGGTGCAAAAAACTACAGCTATTCCAAGAGGCAGCTTCTGTCTTATTTAATGTCACCTATTACTTAGATGCCACCAGGCAAGAACGTGGTGTCAAGTTCAATTTGATTGCTTTGTATGTGCACCTTAGATAAACAACCTGTATTTTAAACACAGCTGTATCTTTTTCCATTGTCAAAAGGTTCCTTGATTTTCTGTTTCTGGAAGTTACACTTTAATTCCCCAAATTAAAATTTCATTCATTTGTTAGGCAATTTACATCAAATCTAAAGTAAATTAAATGTTTTGAAAGATAGCTTATAATAAGAGTAAAGAGCATCAGCACCAGGCTGCCGATGCTAACTCTAACACCACAGAGGGCCATTTTTAGTCTCCTAGAAACCTCTGCCATCACACAACAATGTATGGAAGACACTTTTCTGAACACACCTCTTGATCCGTGAAGATCTCAATGAAGTTCTGGAAGGAGAAGGATCCTGACTGAAGAATGAGTTCTCCCGTGTTTTCAAAGCACTGCCCAGTTAGTACAAGGAGCTTGTGTCTTGCAGCATCTGTGATCATTAAGCGCACCTAGAGTGAAGGAGAGAAATACATCAATAACGAGAGCTACCATGTGTTTTTATATCCAGCTCAGAACATGCAGTTTATCTCTCCAATCTAAAACATATTTTGCAGCAGTCTCCCAGGACCATCAAAACATTAAAAAGGTATAGTGCTGTTTACAAAAGACAATGGAAAAGGTGCAAAAGGGAAAAAAGGAGAGACAAGAAGCAATTAGAGAGGAAGTCTGATGAATAAATCAAACTATTGACATGGAAAAAAGAGAAAGGAGCTGAACAGAATAAAATTAGAATGAAAAAAAAAATTTTCAATGAGCAAACATATTCCTTGTATAACTCAGTGAATTTTAATAACACTGTATCGGGACAGCCTTGGTAAACTGTGTCCCACATGCTAATGGGGGACAACTGCATGTGTCATACTCTGTTATTGGAAGGCTGTTCTTCTTTTCTCAGTGTACAGCAGTACTTGTCATTCAGTTGCAAAAATGTCACTGAAAAATAATGGCCACAATTCACACATAGAAGTGTCATATTTAGATTGTCATTCTGTTGTAACCTGAATCATCTAGAAAGTTAAGGGATGATTCTGCTTTGCCATAATCATAAACTTGAACTTCAAGCACTCGCATACAGTCACATACACCATTTAACATCTTGTGATGTCACTAACTATGGACGCTATAAGTTTTTATAGTATGTCAACCCAAGACCTTTTTCAACATACAGTAGTAGATTAAGTGGATGCCTGATGGCACAAATGAGCTTGCTACTGAGAAATAACCTTCTTCTGCATTTTGCAATAACTCTTCACTATTTTAAAGTAGATGCCTACCACTTTACTTGACCCTCACTACAGCTACTAATAATTTCTCTTTCCCCCCAGGGGGAGATTTATTTGCATGCTAAGAGAAATCCATATATTTAGTAGATTTCTGTACGATGAATTGAACTAAAATTTAAGAAAAAAACTAAAGTAAACAAAACTTGTGTAAAATTCTGTATTGTTGAGTGAATTTTTTGCAAATACTTCAAAAGTCTTGTCCAACACTGAAAAATCAACTCAGCCTATGGTAACGTATGAATTTCAAGTGCACTAATTCCTCAGTTTAAGGAGGAATTAAGTTAAATGAGAATAGGGATTCCAGAACAAGACTCTCCATGTATTAAACTAAATGAGCAGAGTCCATCTGGAACAACTCCACATGATATTGCATCCAAGCTCCATCTCCATGATGATAACATAATCACCTCAGCTCTCCTAGCAAGCTATTCTTTCAAATTTTTATATTGATTGTTAAGCGATCAGTTGTTTTAAATAAATAATTCTTGCTCAGGCCAGGCAGGCTGAGTCAGGAAGGCTCAGCCTGAATCTGCTGAACAACATGAATTTCCAATACAAGCAGAAAGAGGCACTGGAAACTATGTATCTGAAAGAAGATCCCAACTCTATCACATTCCCATTGTTATTAAATAAGTGACCTGATGCTAAACAGCAGAAAGTTCCTTTAATTAAACACAGGACTAATGCTGGTCTGTCACTAGTTGCACTAAATAATTATAAATCCAGCAATATCCTTGCTGGATCAAGTCTATCTATTTCTATTTCAGATAAAAATACAGATAAGTGCAGCTGGCTGTCTGATGTGTACTGCTCAAATCTTGTCTGTTTTAGCTGTATTAAAACCATGAGAGAACGGGCTTCCTCTTCCACATTTTCTCTTGTTGCTATCAGCAGTTCTGGGCAGTCTGCCAATTTATGTGTAAACCCACCAGGTTTTCCAACAGCAAAATTATTTCCTGACTTTTGAATCACTGATGTGTGACTGTCACATAATTCCCCTTCAACCTATTTTATTAATTGATGATGAAAGACATTCTGCAGAGCTAGCAAACTATGGCAAGAAAAAAGTAAATAAATGCTTGCAGATTACAGAGCATAAAGTATGATACACAAAGAAGACTTTCAAGAGACACATAAATTCTGTGTCTGGGTATAACCAAGGCTTTCCGAAGGACTACCAGAAATTCATCTCCTGACTTCAAGACCACATCATTTCAGAAAAAAATACTGCAATGTGGTGATTCTGTTCAGCTTTACCCTTGCTTGAAGTCCCAAACTTTTTGAAGGAAGCAAACAGCAAGAGGTAGCCTCAGTCAAAATGTAGGTAAAGATGGAGTGTGAGCAGAGACAGGAGCACCAGCAGATCAGCAGTTTCCCAGACCGACAGGACAGTTACAGGAGTGTTAGAGCAATGGAGTGGGGTCTTTTTAAGAAGGAAGTAACTGTTCGCGGGGACTTCAGAAAATTGTTTCTTTGGGAAAGGTACACTCTCTCCCTTTGGGCCTCTCTCTTCTGGGAGGTATTTCTGGCAGTTGACAGAACATGACAGGAGCTTTGGGCAGATCTGCACTCAGACTACCATCGGTATGGCTTTTACCAGACATATTAGCAGGAATTTCTTTTAATATAGTTTTCCTTTTTTTTCCTGAATGGATAGATTCAAATTCATCTTCTCTTGAAGTCAGAGCTCTATAGTGTATCACTGTCTCCCCAGATGTAACATGGAAATCTCTTGATATATGAAACTAAGTTTTCTACTTGCCATAATGTGCAGAGCATGTCTATTCCAACCTCTGATTTAAATCCCCTGCCTCTTTCTTATTGTCTTTTTCTGGCTTGTGTCCAGTCAGAGTCTTGCTTAGCCAGCCAAGATAAATCTCAGCCTGTAACTTCTGGCTGTGACCAGTTTGGCAAGATGAAAGAGAAGAAAAGATTGCCTCCCACAGTCTAGCGAGAGGACATTAACAGTAACCTAGCCAAACATCTTCCAGAGCCAAAGGAGTAAAGCCAGGGCTCAGAAGTCATTAATGGGCCTCAGACTGTGTTCTTCCATGTGGTCATCCTTCAACAGTGTGACGAGCAACAGTGACAGAAACAGCATTTCCCTACTTTTGGCAGTTCCTTTGGCTCTCCCCTCCTTAGACACACACACATACACTTTATAGCTTTTTATTCTGAATGCCTTAGTGTATTAAGAGCTGCTACCCAGCTGACCCCCTTGCTCCTTAACAAATGCCTGCAATGCCTTGTAAAAGATTTTGATGCATAGTTTTTCAGTGAATGAGCTGCCATTAAGTAAGGTGACTTATTTAAACTTTTATAACTTCAGAAAATTCATTTGTTTTGGAGTCCTTCCTCCTGCTTGTGCTTAATATCACTTAAGGTTGGTAACAAAATAGATTTTCCACTATGTATTACAAACAGAGCTTCTTAATTTCCCAACAAAAATGGTACTATGTTAGTGGTTCCAAGAACAGGCTAGCAATGCAATTATCCCTGTTTTTTCAACCTTCAATATCACTAGTTAAATCCGTCAATTTTCTTTTTGAGCTACACACTCAGTTCTTTGACTCTATTCTAGCAAGTTCATGAGGAATTGACAGTCTTTTTCTGGGGCACTCTCCAGAGTTCATTGATCACATCACATGCTTTGAGAAGGACTTTTAGATCAACCTAGGGTCACCATCACATACCTGGTAATTCTTCTCAAAGATCTAAATTTATTTCATGTCACCTTCAGGCATGTTTTTCATGTGTAAAATAGGCATCCAGAGCTACCAAACAATGAAGGAGCAGAAGAAAAGCAGATGCAGTTTCACCACAGCTGCCTCTACTTCATCAAGAAGGGAATTTGGTGCATTATGAAAAAAGGAATACTGGGATCAGAGGTCTATTTCTGTCCTATGCCTCTGATGTTTTGTCAGTCTGGGAAACCAGGGAGAAAATCAAGGGATGTCTGATGCTTTTCATTATATTTGCTCCTAACATGTCCTTTCATCCACAGTTAGGACCTGCTCTTAGTCTGCTAAGATTCTGAAAGACAGTATTGGGATTTTTCAGTCACTGAAATGGAAGGCGGTAACTGATATTCAAGACTCATCTCAATGACATCTGCTTCACTGCTCTCATCCTGTCCACTTAACAGAACTTTTATGACATATCCAAGTATTTCTGACTTACCTCAGTACTAACTGCTTCATCTGAGGGATTGATTAGGACTACAGTTTCTAAGACATCACTTCTGTGGTGAAGAATCTTTTGACCTGCAAGCACAAAGAGAAAAAAAAAAAAACAAAACAAAAACAAAAAATAGAGAAATTAAATTCAACCAGCATGGCTTAAACCAGTGATTTCCATGAGCTTGTTGTACATCCCACTGCCCAACAGTTTTCTGGTCACCCAGAGCAGCACACAGCAGCCTCAGCAATAGCTGTACTGTTCACCTCTTCAGAAACACCCATGGCATGTGGTCCTATGGGCCAGAAACACCACTCCAGAAAATTCAAGGTGATGAAAAAAACCTGGCAACAGCAGAAGGTCTTGTCCCTTCCCATGGCTGGAGGAGTCCCTGTAACTCATGTTGGTCTCAAATTGCTGGTGTGGATCAGGGACCGTGTCTCAGTTGAGCATCTGGCCCTGTATTTTCATGGATGTACCTACACCACAGCTGAGATTACACATTGCTGTAACATGCTCAGGTGGTTTTAAATTAGTTTATCCAGGAACTATTAGCAGCTTAGCTGCAGCAGCAGAAAAGTCAGCACAGGCTGCAAACTTCCCCTGCAAGAAGTGAAGTGAATACCTGGGCTGTATGCTGGCGCTACCATGGCTAACAAGCACAATTTGTGAGACATGTAAAGGAGCCCAAGGGTTGCCCCCACTGCCCACCACCACCAGCACCATCCTGCATGGCACTTGTGTGCTCCCTGTCATGCACTGTGGGAGTGCTCCCGAACCAGGCAACACCCCACGTGGACCCCAGGCCCCCAGCCACACCAGACCTGGGACCCACCCTGACAAAACTGCCCTGTCAGCCTTCTGCTAATATTGATTAACATCAGGTCACTGTCAGAAATTCCCTGTTGGCATGGTCAAACACTTGCCGCACTGCCCTGGTTCATCTTCCTCCTGCTTATAAAAACCGTAGCAAGCAATGTTAGGCAGCAAGAGTGAACGGGCATCCAAATAACAGCTAACTCATGAATAAATAATGTCTGGGGAAGTTTGGAGGAGCCCCATGGCCCACTGGTGCTCCTGCTTAGTCTTATTCTGTCTCTGTATTTAATAGTGATATTCATCTGACTGGAGTGGATGACAGAAAAACACAACAGGACTCTTGACATTTTTTTTTTCTTATGTTAATTGGCCAGTTCTTATCAGGATCTCTTTCTGTGAGAACTGCAGTGAGATTAATTAGCAGCCCTATTGTCATTCAGAAATCCAGACTGGTAATTAGACCAAAAAAAGCAGAGGAGCTGTCCCTTCCTGCTCGGTGCAATATTAATCAATTAAAATAATTAATTGTGCTTAAAAGGAAGTACAAAGGACACAGAACAAACCACCTATTTGCCAACTTAGAAAATCCCCCCTGCAAAGAGACGTAAAATAACAAGGCCGAGAATGGACACGCTGAAAGGATCTCTGCATTCCCAAGAGGGCCGGGTGCATGGGGGCAGCCTGAGAGGGTGGGCAGCCGCCCTTTCCCACACCACCCCCACCTCGGGGCAGGCTCCGTGCTGCCCCGGCCCTTCCCCGGGCAGCCCCCCGCCAGGCAGCGAGCCCTGCCTCCACCAGGGATGCTCCCCTCCTCTTCGGCCTGCCTGCACCCCTCCTGCCCTCCTCTTCCTCCGCCGCCTTGCCCACCCAGCTCGGAATGTGCTGCGTCTTCTGCTGTTGCTCTGGGGAAGCTCTGCATTTGTATCTGTAAGAGCTTACAATCGGATGATAGAAAGTGAAGGAGAAAGAAAAAAAAAATTAAAGTTCTCAAGTATAGTGTGAGATGGGGTTGCAGTTCACTCTTTTGTGCACGAAAGTGCCTAGAGACTTGTGGGTATTAATCTAATTCGTTTGAAGAAACTTAGTTTTCTTAACATATATTCTTTTTGCTATATTTATTTGAAAGAAGGAGACAGACTGTATACCAGAAAAGGGGAGGAGGGCAAGTCTCGTTCTGCAGCATCCAGTTCTGGCATTACCCTTTGTAATTCAATTTATTTTTATAGCTCTCCTTCCTTGCTTAACAGGAATGCATATATAAGGTTACATTCAATAAAATATACAGATGGCTCTGTTACCACAGATTCCTTCAGAAGATGCTCTGTGATCTGATATTTTTGTTATTCTGCAGATTTCCCTGAAATTCAGAGGTTAGGCAGAGCTTATTTAATATAGTCTTTACTGTTGGTAAGGAAACAAAAGAAATCACTACCCTTCAGTTTCCACAGAAATTTCTCTCTTAATAGCTGGTGTCACTGAGCACACACTTTGCTTCAGGCCAGACTAAGCCTCATACATGATTATACATTAGCTCATTTATCACAGGTAGAAAAGAAATGCAATTAGGCACATGCAAAGTTAGGCAAAGATGCATAGCTTCCACCTGACTCAGAGCACCCACTCTGGGCTTCACTGAAGCTGCTCCAAGTTGTGCATCTGTGTAACTGGGAGGGTTTTGACCTGAGGAGTCGTAACTCCTGCTGACCAGCACCTATGCTGGTTTCACACGATGTTCTCGTGGGCCAGACACACAGATCCACTGGTGTCATGTACCTCGGCACTGATCCCTATCAGCAAGCGTAGAGGTCTGCACCATGTGCACAGTGCCTGTTCAGAGATCCATGCGTGGCTGCCTTCCCTCATCAAATCCTCAGCATCAACACACGTTGCGGCTTATGATGCAGGGTGGGGACCCAGCACTGGCAGGGTGTGAGTCACTACTGGGGCTCCCATCCCACCTAAAACTTGGGAAGGTTGTGGCTACTTGATGATACTGGTAACATGGTCCCACATCACTTATTGAGAAATAATAAAAAAAAAATTAGTCTTTTTTTTTTTTTTTTTTTTTTTTTTAAACTATTTACAATTTTGTAAGAGCAACACAGGCTTACTGCCCAGCTTGATGCACTGAGATGCTCAGCTGGAAGAAATAGAAGTCTCCCACAGGAACAGTTTTATCAAACAGAAACAAACTATCACAGTGTGGGAGCAGAAAGCAGCAACAGCATTTCACAAACTGGCAAGAGAGAACTTACTAAACTACAGATAGAGTGGGAGAAGCTGAGATTCTGGAATTGCTTCAAATTAACCCTAATGGATTTTTGCAGCCCATCTCTACACATTTAACAGAACATTTCTGTGATGTGTCATAGGAAGAAAGGCAGAAACTTCCAGGTTGCAAAGAAGTGCCTGGGTGGATAGATTTTACCTGCTAATAGTTTCCAGAAAGCAACTCAAAGTCCTATCCAAAGACTGTCAGAAATAAATATTGATTGTATTTGGAAGAAATTGAAGTATCCGCTCATCCTTGATTTTATTAAGTAAAGGTTCAAATTAAAACCAGATATGAATAAAGAGTCTCAGCAGCTATTTGATTCAGGACCAGAAGAGAGAGGAAAAGTAAACTGCATGTGACAATTGCTTAAAAGGTGATTTCCACATGCATCATTCCAGTTCCTATGGCCATAGGATCCTATTGCTCCCCTACTCAGCCAAATATCAGTGACATTTATAGTAGGATTATCGAAATGGGGATGGTGTCAGTAACATCTCCTAGAGAAGTGACTAAACAGATTTCCAGCTTACACAGTTGATCTTTCCAGGCCAATCAATGTGATCATGGGTCCCACTTTTAACAGTGATTATGTTAAATTTATGCAAACACAAAATGTAAATGAATGGTAAGGGAAAGAAAACAAGCTCTCCGTCAAGACTTGTTTAACCAAGGATCACTACTGACACTTTTCACTGGGCATGCTTGTGCAACACCAGTCCATGAGGGTGCATGCTGTAGGCAACCTACTCATCAGAGGGGCTCCCATCAGCCCTTCCTGACATCCCCGTGGACACCAGCACTCACTCACTCCCCATCAATGCCATTCCTACACAAAGTAAACACGGAGGAAGAAGGCAATTCTTTCCTGTCATAATTCTTGGCAGAAAGGGTGAAGGGAGAATATATCTCCCAGAAGATGGTAACTCTGACACCTGAGTTGTCTTTCAAACACAGCTCTTTGGCAACTTTAAG